>NC_143567.1:13196250-14540625 GCF_054136105.1 Typopeltis vanoorti | reverse complement strand
ATTTATATTTGAAAGTAAACCGAATACTGGAGGAAGAGATTTCTGGGGCATATACCGGAGTGGGTGGTGCAGTGTGTCTCCAGGCCATTAAGCTTTTCGAACAGGGGAAGGTAGCATGATAGGAAATCCCTCTTATTAAAACCAGCAAGTTTAGGATTATTTTGGACCGATATATTTTATTTTCCAATTTATTGCACTGTGCTCAGCTAATCCCAGCAATGGGGTTGGTAAGAACAGAGAGAGAGAAAAAATTTTTGGTTTTTACTGCAAGGTATCCTATTATTAATTCAGCAGATGGAGCCCTCAAGCCGATGTCCTTTAATTGCACAGAACTATGCAAAAAAGAACCATCAAAAGACTTAATGAAATATTTATCTGCTGAAGTAAACGACTTCTCTTATTGGAGATGAGTACTTAGAAAGGAATGTAAAATATTACGAAATTACAAGCCATCTTTTTAATTTCGAGTTATCCATCGTTCTCCAGCCTTATTTTATCTGCATTATGACAAATATCTATTAAAGGTTGTCATAGCTTACCTAATACAGTGCAAACGAATACCGCTTTTTTTAAATCAAACATTAATTTTTGATTATTACAGAAATGCTAATTTTGTTTATTAAAATTAGAAGTTATAATAATTCAGTGTTTAAAAATAAATGGAAGAACTGCTGTGTATATATGTAATATGTGTGTAATAAAAAAGATGTAATGATATAATGGCTGTTAATATGACTTAAGAATCACAAAACTAAAAGGAAATATTCGAAGCTGCGATCCAACAAATCAGGCAATCTTAAAAAAGCGGTATGAGAGATAAAGCACTGATAGGAAAATATATCCACTAATGCAACTAATTGAAAACAACCTAGTGCAACTGCATATACTGTTATATAGATACAAATACATATTCCTAATGCAACATTACCCAGATATTTCGTTTTCTAGTGCTAGTGTGACTATGTTTTCAGCAAAAAGTTATCTTTAGTGCCGAGACCAAAGCCCTGAAAACAGGAAAGAATAAGGGAAAGCAACTTGCACACGAAAGTCAATATAGCTTCAGCTAATACCACGGCACCAGCCTACTTAGGATGCTGTAACTGTTACGAAAAACTACTGCAGTGTTTTGTTGTTTGAGGTGATCGATTTGGTCATGAGCTCAATCGCGAAACAAAGCAGTAGCATGCTAGTATAGTGATGTCTTTCCTTAGTACAGCGAAGGAACCGAGCTTTTGGATTATGTACCACAGGCTAATTTTATTATTATATTTTGTAACATATAATGGTCTGTCTAATTGTAAAAATGGTAACGGTCCCACTTAAATCAAACTGACACAACGCCACTAACTTAAGTAAAGATCGCAAACGGCATATTTTTTTTCCGACAAGCAGTTAACGAATCTTGAAAAACCTTGATCTCGTCTCAAAATGACTCTCTTTTAGGTAGCAAATATATTTAATCATGCTTCGATGCTATCCTGTTTACTGCAGACTTGAATTGACTTGAAAACGAACCATATTTGTAGAGTAGGGTTTCTGGGCCATCTCACTACAGAACTAATCTGCTGTCAAGCTTACAGGAACCAATGAGGGGAATTCATATTAAAAAGTAGGCTGAAGATGTTATTTATCCCTGTTGGTAATTTGATCACAATCGGATATATGGTTCTTCTCATTCATGTATCTGTTGTTTTTATTCTCCTGATTGAAATACTTGTTTTAATCAAGTTACCAATGGCAAGGGAACCTTTACAAGGGAACCCAAAGACTTCCACATTCAAGAGTTCTCGGTAGTTGACAAACTACGAATAAATTGAAATTAGATTTGAAAGGAACAGAAAGGAAACTTCTCCCAGTGCAAACGATAGTCGTGCCTTTTGTTCCTGTCCAAATTGACTTGTTGCAATTTTGTCCATCCATGGTTACACCTTTATCTCTTCTCGAAGACAAATCTAAAGAAATAAGGTGACTTCTCGGCATCATTATTCTCCCGACTCTTGCGTTGATAACAGATTATCTCACCGAAACTCGCATGGCCCTTGGATCTGTTGTTAGAAAGGCACCAGGAAAATCTTGACAGCCTAGACATCAAAGCTTCTAGTCTTGATTCGAGTATTCTGATGGTACTAACCCAAAGTCTTCATGTCCGCATTTTATGCTTCAGATGGTATTTCTCAATTAGCGGATAGTCTGATAGCATCAGAATATCAGAAAATATGTCCCAGGATTATTACTCAAAAGAATATGACACGGCGCTTCCATATTCTTTAACTTTTCATTTTGTACCCATGGAAATTAGTCATTTCTAAATGTTTTTCCGCCTAACTATCGTCGGGGTATACCATTCTCAGTTTTCTGTAAATCAGTAGAGAATAGTAATCATCTCCTTCACTACCTGGAATTAATTATGAACCGCCAGTATGGATACCGTTAGCGTCGCATCAAGTGGGGCCTCCTTAACTACATAATACTCATTTCTGGACATGTGCTATGGAAAGATTCGGGGAAACTTGTGCAACTTTATCCTCTCAAATATCATTTCGTGGTCTTTCTTCTACCTTTTTTTAAGCGATGTGTCAGTTTTTTCCTCTGGTGAATCGCGTTGTGTCCTAGTGGATGGCCGTCGTTCTTAACTTCCAGGATAATGCAACTTCATTCCACTGAAGAGTAGCGCATACGATCCAAACACACCTTCTTTCTCTCAAAAAGAAGTCGCATCAAGCTTCCATTACTTCGACAATTACAGGCGATTTCGAGATGACATTGACTTTGATTCTTTAATGGCATAAGCATACCACACAATATCACATGTATAATCACCAAATCTCCAAAAGTGTACCTCCTGTTTCGTTTCGAATATCACTCCCCCCCCCGTTTCTTTGTATGAAATTAAGTGCAGTAATACTTCCAGGACATACATACCCAACTTCATATAAATCCGCCAAATCTTAGAATACTGCTCTTAAATTTGGGATGCTGCACTGAAATCCTTAAAGATTCTACACGGAGGATAATTGGACTAAGTGACAACAATGAGCCTATTCCCATGGTTATCACAAACACGTGTTTTTATTTTCCTATAAGTAAATTCTGGAGCTGCTAACAACTGAAATAGCATCCATGATTCCCATATTTTCCAAGTAATTGCAATGAAATACAAGTAATGGCTGGTCACTGTCTATATATATTGACTTGTTTCATATTTCTTTCCTATTTTGTATTCTATTTTCTCCCTTCACTCGGAAAGACCATGTTCAAATCGCATGACACGAAGAACCTTCATAAGGGCTTTTTCATAGAGCAAAATAGTCTTAGTTGTTTGTAACATAAAACCCCAACTTAAATCGTTATCTAAAACACTCTCTCGACCACTGTTCCCAAAGGATGACAACCTAAAGCTCGTCAAGAAAGATCGCCAAGTTTCGTTTTTGGCCATAAGTATCTACACAGTATACTGAAGTACTAGCGGTGAGGTTCTGTAAGATTCAGTGTTTCCCATCAATATAAAAAATACAATAACAGAAGAATAATGACACGCAAACTGAACTACGAATGAATTCAAAGAACAAAAAAGAAGAGTGACAGAATTTGGCTGTTTGTTACTATGATGCAGTGACTTGACTGCATCTCTCCCACACAAGGCAAAGCCTATATTTATTGGGAAAATTAATTCACTGCATCAATAAAATGCATATCGGGTCTGGAACACGACAGCCTAAGGTATGATACATTTTCTTCATTAAAATTGTTTCTATTGTGTTTTTTGAGTGCAGGTAAGAAAATTATGTAAGAAAGAGCAATTTGAACTTTACCGATGAGCAAGCTAGGGTATGGTTTAAATTAAAATAGTATACAGACTTGAAAAGATCGTGTTGTTCTGAAACAACAAAATACCTAGCAGTAATGCAATGTGCAGACTTCTTTTAGATTCATATTACTTTAAAAAAATCGTTTCCAAGGAAACCAGACAATTTTTATTATTTTATTTTTTATTGAAACTAACAGATAGCGTTAACAGTTATAGGGACAACGCGTGGATAATCTTGTTTTGAGCACTAGGGAACTCCTAGCGTCACGTTCTTTTGAGACAGGCAATGGGATTACCTTTGATACTATTCTTCTTGTTACATGCGCAACACCATCTTCGCAGTGACAAAATTGGTTCTCTTTGTTCGGAAAGATTCCACTTTATTGGATAGGAGAGAGAGAGATTTCCCCGTACAAAGGGAATTTTTGATACCTACGGCTTCTATATTGATGCCTTACAGATGCCGAGAAAACAGGGCTTCCTTATGAACTTTTTGAACTTTCGTTTGTTAATTTTTCATATGTCGGCATTTAACAAAATAATTGCGTATCCATTTAGAAAAAAAATGTGTATCTATCAAATATTAGAACCATTGTGAACATCAAAGAATTCCAGTTAAATGTTAGTCCTTCGATATATCAATTTCAAACTTTTTTTTTTTTTTCAGTTGCATACTCACAAGCATGAAGTGGCCCAACGAAGTTCGATGGCAGTCTTCGATTTCTTCCAACTGCTGGTCGAACAACGCAGGACAGGTGATGACATCATCTTCGGCACCGTGTTGAATGTCCACAAAAAGGACATCCACTCCGAGCGATGAACACCGACGCTGCAGCTCGGGCAAAACAACTTCGTGTAGGTGACGCCGCTCATGTTCGAAATCTGTTAAAGGAGGATTCAACACCAATTAATAAAAATAATAGACCACAATAGTTTTCTTTATCCTTCAGTGTTCCCCCCCCCTTAAACCTACGTTATTCTAAGTAAATTCAAATAGTAGTATTTAAATACTGATCGTTCAATTTTAGAAGACTGTGGTAATCTTAAAGCACCAAACACTGTGAACTTATATTACTCTTGTAGTTTGAAAGAGAAAAAACAAGCGAGCAAATTTATTTTATTTATTCGTATGGAGTTTCCTCCTTTTTTCTCTCCCGTCCCTGTTGGGGCGAGTTGAGCCCCCCCCCTCATAGGGGGTTAAGTATTTATGGCTGTAGATCCGTGTGTGTTCACAGGGCCGGTTTGCCTGCTTGCATTTTATCTGGCGTTTTTCATCCTAATGGATGAAAAACGCCAGATAAACTGGTGGGAAAAAAACCCTACTGTCCGTGCCCAAGACCGGCTAACTTGGCTATGGCTGAGGAAGATCCTTAAATTCCTCACGCCTTCGACGGAAATCGAATCTGGGACACTCCTTCCCCAGTTATATGGTTGCGAAGCGCACAGCCACTAGGCTAACCACGCGGACAGCAAGCAAATTATCACTGCCATCATAAAATGTCTGGTTGGTAACAGCATTCTTGTACAAAGACGTCAGCCATTATTGCAACAGTTGTGTTAGGCCTAATGGATGATTACACAAGAATTATGATGCCTTACGCAAGTTTACGGTATTCAAACTGTTCTATCTAATGTGATACTTCTGTAAGAAAACCGGACTGGTGTGTCAAAAGTTAGAGTGCCTGCTGCTTATGAAACTTGCGCCATCTTTGGCTTATGTAAATATAATTTTTTTTTTTTTTGCTAATTGTGACGCTCCTACCTCCCATTAAAAACTGAAATGACTCAATACATTTTTCTAGAGATTCTAATATACTAATATTCATATTCCATCCAACCAGTGTGGAATTAATATTGTAATATATAATATAATAATTTTATTATATTAAAATTATTATATTATATATTAAATATAATTTTAATATAATAAAATAATTTATTATATAAAAATTAATATAATTATTTTATTGAATAATTTTATCAATAAAATAATTCGTGTATAACCAAGACTGAACCATAGCGATATATTCCAGAATATATCCATATAGTTCTTGTGTGTGTGTGTATATATATATATATATATATATATACTTATACTTAAGTATTTGCTCCTGCAAATACTTGCGTTGCAATCTTTTAAAAACAGAAATAGTTCGACAAATTCTCCCAAATATTCTAAATACAGAATTTCAATAAGTTTAATCCAGGAAGAGTCTGAGAATATATCCTTACGCGTTTTGAGAAATGCTCTTAAAAGAGTATAAAACCGATATTAAAAGCTACATTTCGATTTTAATATATTTTAGCTGGCAATTTTCAGAAAATCGATGAGAAGAACGCGTCAGTTCCAACTGTGCCTGTTTGGAAGCAAGTGAAGGAATTATAGATTCTAATTCGAGCGGGTAGCGCACATGAACGCGTAGGTCGAAAATAGAACTGGTATTTGTAAGACGGAGCGAAGGTATCAGAGATTCTAAATTAAGTATTGCAATATTTCTAAGAAAAAAATAAGTAAAACTGGATTAATAGTCTAAGCGGATATGGCACTGAAATTAAACTTGAACATTTTAGTACCGTCGGCGGATTAAGAGACAGACAGACCAGGCAAGTCTATCCTAGATATCAAAATGTTTTCTAGCAACTTCATGTCTCCGATAAGCAGGGCGGCAATCTTACACCGAGCGACAGAAAACGTTTTTCACCTAAAGACTTTTGCGCACATCCATGCTGACAGTGAGATTCGAATCCACAGCTTGTTGGAGGTCAAGCACGTTTTTCATTCACCAAACAGGCAAGTAATTTTCATTTACCTGCTGATATTAATGAGTCTGACAAAAAATGGAGTTAAGGATATTCTGAGCATGAGAAAAACAAAGTCAAGAGAGATGAAGAATATTTCAAGTAATATATTGTCATCCATAGTCTCTCTCTCAGCTTTCTTCAGAATTTATGAAAACCAAGGTGGCTAGCCGTTATCTATAGTCAAATTCAAAATTTATCCAGCCAGCTTTACGGAATAACCTTTCTGTTTCAAGAATCACAACATACACAAATCAATACATTTTTTATTTTCCAACTTGTAGGCCTCCCATGGCACCTCACAGTTTAAAAACACCGAATATCGGTTATAGTCTTAACTGTGTGCCTATTTTGCAAACAGGCCAGAAAATTAATTTTTTTTTTTTTTTTGATGAAAACCACTTCGTATGCGACCGGTTAATTCACTTTCGGCCTAAAAAGTTCCTATAAAGGTTCCTCGATTCGTAGACGGGATTCAAATCCATCCATCCATCCATCCACAGAGCAGTCTCAGGAGTATTCTACAAATACTATTCCACTCGCATTGTCTCCATAAATAATTTAACACAGCAAAGGCAGAAAGCCAATCTGATTCATCAATCTCTTAAAAACTGTCAATAGCTCGGGTTCTCCATTCTATCTTGGCGTCTGTTTTTAAACTGTATAGCAATGGAGAAGATGCTTGGTCTTACCGTGATGCCCATAAGGTACCCAAATGATTATGATGGAATCCCTTATCGGCGTCAATCACACTACTATCGAATACACAGTATCCTCCACTTAACACATTGAGAAAAAGATGTGAATATCATCTACCTAGAATGGCTACTGAAGTTGTATAGCGACCTATGTGATCTTATACGCCTGATCTGGATGTATAAGATCACACAATAAGTTACTTTTTTTCCACTCTTAGAATCGCCTTCCTGTAACCACCCAACAAAATAACCCACAACGCCTCCTGGCCTAAATACTATTCATTAAATGGAAGATATTGGAAGAAGGCTCAAATACTGCAAGTAATATACTTAATTGGATTGCTTAAACACTTTTGGTTTATTTATGATTTAAAATGATTGTTAAAATTTAATATTATGAGGTAAATGCGTGACAATTTAATTTGAAGGGCCAGTAGAGTCCATCAATCACGGAAAACAAAATAAGTTACTCCCTAATATTTATCGAGGTTAGCTCAATGAACTCTTCAACATTTTCTCCTACTTTATGACTACATGTAAACGACTTTTGAAGCGTCTAAAATATTTTTGCTCTGGTTAAATTCGTTCTTAGAAACTAGAGTACAATTTAAGGGAGGGGGAACAAACAATGCATCCTAAACGATTGCACCTGGGACTCAAGAACGAAGCAAAATACCAACTACATATATAGATAAGATAAAAAGTAAAAGAGCCATATCAGGGATAGTTTTCATAAATAAAAAAGAGCTATAGCGCTGCCAAGGGTGAGTTTATCTTATTGACAGGTGTACCCTCTATTTTTCCAGCCAACTAAACATTGCCAGCACCAAGGGATTTCTCTGGCACGAAAGAGAGCGATGTCCCCGACTGAGATCACAGCTACAGTAAACCTGGTACATCGCCTAAAGAAAAAAGGAAGACGTCTCCTTACACCGTGCGTTGACAAAGGTGACGAACGCGATAAGTAAGAACTCAATACATCGAAGGCAGCCCCCTTCCAATTACCCCTGGGTACAATAGTATCTGACAGCACGCAATGCCCAACGCCACGTTCTTGACATTGATTACCTACATCGCTCGGAACACAGAGATTCCTTTTTATTTCTTCCCTACGGACACACACTGCCCTTAAAACAAATGGGCCCCATTCGTGAGCGAAGCCTCTGCAGAAATCGCGATGACTTCGGAAGAATGGACCAGGATAAAAGTTAACACTTCAGCACGTAAGAAAGCCTTTATCGTTCGCTATTTATAGTTCATATACTTTGGTTAGGTTCGGGTGTGAATTGTAATAAAATATTTAGTTTGGACCACAACACGACATTATTTAGTATCCTGATTATAATCCAAACACGTGACCATAAAGAATTTAAAAGTATTTCAATATAAAAACAAAATGAATGTAAAAATACCGACAACACATTGTCGCATTTTACAACAATTTTTGAGCGACAAGAAATACAATATTGACTAATAATAGTGAGGCCAGAAGTTTTTTAAGAAGACGCAGATATAAGTTATACAATATCTTTTTTCAAATCCAAATTGTTATCATAATCTAATGAAATATTTCAGCATTCCTAACCAAACCAATAACCGATGAAAAACTCTTTTCTAAAGCTGCAGGGTCTATGTTCACACATTTTCTTTTAGACTAGGAGTGGGGAAACCCTTGGTACGCCAACGATTTTTTTCCGGCACGCAATCCAGGGCTCACCTTAAAAATAATGAAATAAATAAATACATATCCAACATATTCTGATAGGTTTCCATTGCATCATACATGAGGAGACTTGATGCACAAAAACTGGCCTAAAGGAACTTCAAGAAGTGACGCAAACAGTAACCAAGGTTGTTAATTATATTTCTGCACGTGCTTTGAATAGAAGATAATTTCAGAATTATCTGAAATTATCTTTTCAGATAATTCTGAAAAGATAATTTCAGAATTGAATGAGGTGGATTCGGTGTAAAAGGACTAATAATGTACAGCGATGTTCATTGGCTTAGCCCAGATCTTATCCTGAAACGATTTGTTTGTATACCTGTATGAGATAAATCTTTTTTTGACTACTCAACAAGTCTCTTATACAGAAATGTATGACATGGTATGGGTTTGTAAAGTGATGTTTTTTGCAGATTTTGGGAACATTTAAATGACTCTTGAACTTTAAACTACAGGGCTCTGGTAAAACTCTTGACATGTTTGATGATATAAAAAGGTATTTGAAATGGAACAAGGAGTTTTTAAGAGGGATGTAGACAGTGAGAGATTTGGATATTTTCAGACCTAAAGAAATGCATCAATAATCTCCAAAAGGATGACAAAACAGACCGAAAATATCTTCGAAAGCTATTTTTAAACATTATTGTGTCAACTGTTGAGAGATTCTCTCTAACATTTGTTAAGTTCAGAGAATTAGAAGAGACTGCAAAATTCATTAAGTTTCCAGATAGAATTAAACTTACAGATCTTTTCGTGGATAAATATGGATAATTTTGAAATGCAGTTAATTGATTTTCAAAGTAGCTCAATTTGGAGGCAGAAATTTGTTGACCTCAGAGTTCACTTGGAAAATATTGAAAGGCGCGATTAAAGACGGGAGTAACAGAGAGAAGTGCGGAAAACGACGTAGTAAGGACTTGTAGTACTATTACAGAAACCTTTGTACATTTAGAAACCCTTGCAACAACATTACTATCCATTTTTACATCTACATATTCTTATGAATCACTGTTCTCAGTGATGAACTTTAAGTGTCGTAATAGGAGTAGACTTACAGATGAAACCAGTAGCGCATGCATATCTCTAAAGGTTACAAAATATAAACCTGATATAAATTATCTGGCATCAGTGATGCAGCAGCAGAAGTCTCATTGATGCTAAATAAATAAAACGTCCACTGTTTTTCTTTCTCTAGTTGTTATTTGATGTTTTCTTCTAAAAAACGGTCAAGATTAACTTCTGTTTAATATATTATGTAGGTAAAATAACAATTTATTTTATCTGTAATTTTTATGTATTACTCGTAAGGGATTAAGAATTAATAAAATATGTTTAGTTTAATTTTATTTTATTGTGCTTTAGTCAAGTTAAACGATTATGAGATTGTGCACTGTAATATATTGAAAAAACTTATGTCTGATTGATCTTTATAAATAAACACACACAAAAAAAATAAGAATTATTGTTTACTCTTTTGCTGATGTTAAAACTTTCGTCTTTAAATTGTACGGCTGCATATGTCAGTTAGAATTACAGTTAAAAGCAAATAAAAAATATCCACGCTATCAACAGGGTAGAAGGACTTTTAAGTAAAAATTCCGTCACTAATTTTTACATTCATTCAATCTTACATGACTTACAATAATCACTCTTAAAATATTCTTTCTTTTTACCGCTCTAGTGTGATTTTTGTTTAATTGAAAAGGTTCTCCCAATACTTAAAAACATCAGATAATATGTTTCTCAAAATTTCAGTTGGCACGTGAGAAAATTGTGCATCAAAGATTTGTCGATTTTGGCATGCACACTTAAAAAGGTTGCCCACCCCTGCCCTATGACAAAAACCGGCGCTTTTTAAACCGAAAAGCTCACTGTCACATCGCTCTTGCAACTGCGTTAGGAGGCCCTTAATTGTGTAATAAATTGTTGACAATTATCTTCATCACTCTACGATGTCAGCTGGAATAAGTTCCTTATTCCAACAATAATGAGATGGAAACCTAGAGTACATCAGTACTACAGATAAGATATGTTTTTTATATCCGAAAAACCTGCTCTAGACACCAAATGCAAAACTTTTTTCAATTCGCTTGCAGGCCTCCAATGCGCGAAATTAACCCCCTCCCTAATGATATTAACAAGCATCCACGTGCCCACGTCGAGATTTGTAGAGCAGTTAAGCTGTCCACTTGGCTGCCATCCTTGATATGATAGATTCGCAATACTTGTGAATTCCAGTTGATATGTTAAACTGTTAAATTCCACATTTCTGTTCTTTGCATACTAAAAAATCAATCGATAGACTCAGACACTAAGAAATTCTTTGCATAACAGAAATACTCCAGAAAATTGCTCCATTCTTGAATCAGAAAAACTATAATTAGAATTGAAATAACGAAACCAACTGGTCTTATTCTGAACAGTTTCATGGATTTTAAGAGGGCACACCAAGGATGCTCTCTGCTCGTTACTGTGTACTATCTGCTCGGAATAAATAAATCATTAAAAAGTGTAGCAAATAGCAAAAATCATGTGATATTATACGGTAATCTTGCAGCTATAAAGGTTGCAAGCAAAGAATTTCTTCGATAATAGTGGTGAATGAATGAAGCTAAATTCAGAGAAATGATCAAAAATTATACGAAGAAAAATTTAGCTTCTAACTTACGTATGCCTTATTATAATAAGCAGTGCGTCTCGCTATGATAATCCTTAAATAAGTAGATGCTTCGCGAAGAATTCTATCAAATGTAAATATGCACATTGATAATTAGAAATGGAAAATAATACCCAGTATTTGGAAATGAGCCTCGACAACTTTTGAAGCTTTTCTGAGATACAAAAGCATATTTAAGTATCCAAGCTAACACCAACTTGGAAGGTATAGAACAAGAAAAATCCTGTATGAGTCGCGGGATCACCAAAAAAAGAGGGTGGACCGCACTTATTGATGATATCGCTGTGTTGATATCATCGATATCATTGGTGACTACATCACTGACATAGCCGTTCTAATTTTGCTCTTGTTGAGCTTGTAATGACTGCCAGAAATCCAATTCCTTATGTCGAGGATAATTTCGATTCCTTTCAGCATTCTTTTGTGGCCCTTTTAATCATCCCTGGTCCTCACGACTGTGCACAATCCGTTCTTCATATATTGAATATATATATATGGAATTAATGGTCTACTTTAGCTTCCCCATTACAAAAACTATGCTTGCTTTTCCTTCCTACTGAAAATATAAGGCCATTCCTTTTAGGGAAGCAATTCCGTATCTCCCTCTATGCTGTAAACAAGTAAAAACTGAACTATGGACATCCTGTTTGCCCTGCCCATTAGGAAATTATGTTTCTTACCGGTAGGTCTAATATTTGAAAGCATTGTTATTTTATTCCTAATTGACGATAGGTGGAGGTAATTGTGTAGAACAGAGGTGGGCAACCTTTTTAAGTGTGCGTGCCAAAATCGCCAAATCTTTGATGCAAAGTTTCTCACGTGCCAACCGAAATTTTGGGGAACATTATTATCTGGTGTTTTTTAAGTATTGGGAGAATTTTTCCAAATAATCAAAAATCACACTCGAATGGTAAAAGCAAAGAATATTGTAAGAGTGATTATTGTAAGTCATGTAAGATCAGTGACGGAATTTTTACTTAAAAGTCCTTCTGCCTTGTTGATAGCATGGATATTTTTTATTTGCCTTTACGTGCAATTGTAGCTGCCATATAAAGCGACAGAATTTAAAGACGCACTTTTTAACATCAGCAAAAGAGTAAACAATAATTCTGAATTTTTTTGTTTTTGTTTTTTTTTATAAAGATCAATCAGACATAAGTTTTTTCAATATATTACAGTGCACAATCTCATAATCGTTTAACTTGACTAAAGCACAATAAAATAAAATTAAATTAAACATATTTTATTAATTCTTAATCCCTTACGAGTAATACATAAAATTACAGACAAAATAAATTGTTATTTTATCTACATAATATATTAAACAGAAGTTAATCTTGACCGTTTTTTTAGAAGAAAACATCAAATAACAACTAGAGAAAGAAAAACAGTGGACGTTTTATTTATTTAGCATCAATGAGACTTCTGCTGCTGCATTACTGATGACAGATAATTTATATCGGGTTTATATTTTGTAACCTTTAGAGATATGCATGCGCTGCTAGTTTCATCTGTAAGGCTAGTCCTATTACGACACTTAAAGTTCATCACTGAGAACAGTGATTCACAAGAATATGTAGATGCAAAAATGGAGAGTAATGCTGTTGGAAAGGTTTATAAACATACAAAAGTTTCTGGAATAGTACTACAAGCCCTTAATGCCTCGTTTGCAGCGCTTCTCTAGAAGAGAAGTGCTGCAAACGAAGAAAAGAGATTAGAGCCCCCATCTCTAATCGTTCCTTTTTAATATTTTCCAAGTGAACTCTGAGGTCAACAAATTTCTGCCTCCAAATTGCGCTACTTCGAAAATCAATCAACTGCATTTCAAACTCATCCATATTTATCCACGAAAAGATCTGCAAGTTTAATTCATCCAGTTTTATAGTGTTCTGGAAACTTAGTGAATTTTGCAGTCTCTTCTAATTCTCTGAACTTGATAAATCTTAGAGAGAACCTCTCAACAGTTGACACAATGACGTTTAAAAATAGCTTTTGAAGATATTTGCGGTCTGTTTTGCATCCTTCTGGAGATCATTGATGCATTTCTTTAGGACTGAAAAATATCTAAATCTCTCACTGTCTAATTCCTATTAAAAACTCCTTGTTCCATTTCAAATGCCTTTTATATCATGAAACATATCAAGAGTTTTACCAGAGCCCTGTAGTTTCAAGTTCAAGAGTCATTTAAATGTTCACAACATCTGCAATAAACGTCAGTTTACAAACCCACACCATGTCATACCTTTCTGTATAAGAGACTTGTTGAGTAGTCAAAAAGAGATTTATCTCACCCAGGTATTCAAACAAATCGTTTCAGAACAAGATCTCGACTAAACCAACGAACATCGTTGTACATTTGTCATTTGTATACCGAATACACCTCATTCAATAGATTCTGAAATTATCTTTTATTCAAAGCACGTGCAGAAATAAATATATTTAACAACCTTGGTTACTGTTTGTATGACTTGTTGAAGTTCCTTTAGGCCAGTTTTTGCGCATAAAGTCTCCTCATGTATGATGCAATGAAACCCTATCAGAATATGTTGGATATGTATTTATTTATTTCATTATTTTTAAGGTGAGCCCTGGATTGCGTGCCGGAAAAACGTCGTTTGGCAAGCGTGCCAAGGGTAGTCAGCAATTATTCGCTATAGACCTTGCGGCTTCTCATAGGCGGGAGTGATGTAAAAATATGGCCTTTTTTTTTTTCAATTGAAAGTGAGTTAGCCAATTTCATACAGAAGCAGAACACACGGAACAGAGAACACATCAAATTAAGATAAAGTGCTATTAGATAACAGTAGATGCCAAACGTGTAAGGTGGGGGTGGTTATTGTGGTATTAGCGAGTAGCAGATGGAGTAATGTTGAAGGTGAAGTATGTAGTTTAGATGGTGAACTGTGCAGCGTAGAAATGCTGATATTTGGATGATGCAGTCATACAACATTAAGCAAAACATATCAACAATTGATACTCATAATATTCTGTTTTCTAACCACATTACATTCAACATATTATATTAACCCACATAATTAACATGCAAAGACGTCTGTGACATCTTTTGTTTATTGCACCAAAATTTTGGTTTCACATATAAATACAACCAAATAGAGACGCTAGACAATCTTGTGCCTATTTCCTTTCAGCCGAGAAAAGTTGCCAACGGCGTGTATCAACTATTTCGTTTGCGTTTGCACAATTTCGAGGGTGATTTGCTGAATTTGATCCAGCAAATCACCCTCGCCCAAAAAATTGGTAGAAAAACGACCGCTTTCTGATTTTTAATGTACGTTAAGGGGTTAAAAAATAAACCCTCTACGCCTTTTGAAGCTATTTCTCAAAGTGGATAGGTAGCGCTGCAACTTTTATATCCAGATCGATAGGAGGTGCTCATAAGTAAAAGAGTGCCATCTCGAGTTCCTGATCCTAACTAGCATTGCTGTATGAATATCGTGTGTTTCATGGTCGATTCGGTTAAAACATACCTTGTTCACTAGCACAAAAAATCGACTAACTCAGTAACTGGCTGCGTTACCACGTTTGCGGATTGTTTTAAATAAAAGTTCCTGCAGTCGGTAACTAAACTCGTGCATATATCTATTCATTTGTCCGTCTAGCATAGATATACGATACCCAGGTTATATTATATATTAACATCGTGTTAATTAAATTTTCATATTTAAAATATACTGACATCCACTTCTATTTAGATAGCAAAAATCGGTCGATATCGGAGGGTTGTTGCTTTTGATATAACATAATACATAACATCGTAAATTTCAAGGCCGCTGCAAGTGAAAAAAAAGCAGAAAACTTTATAGATTCTTAGAACTTTTCTAAGTTTATATTCAGAGATACGTTTTCTGCCAGTTTGGTTGGACCAGCGGTTGGCATATCCGCTCTCCAACCAACAGGCCACGCTGTATGTTCGAATCCCGCTATAGCATAGCTGTTTCCGTCTTGGGTAGGAGATGATTTCCATCTCCAGATGTGAGACCACTATCCTGCTTATTTCAGGTCTGAAGAGGCTTGAAAGACCTCCATGTTTTGTTTCTAGTTTATTAGACAAACATTCTATTCTCCAAGATCTCTCATAAGGAACCTAAAAGATTGACCTCCTTATCTATTCTTCTGTGGAATGAGAAAAAATCTTGTGAACTTCAGTGCTATTCCTTACTCATTTCTTGTCAGAAAGATCTCTTTCATCTTTAGGTTTAATAATACCTGGATCTCCAAATGTCTCCGTTGGCAACCATGTATCTCTGGTTTTTTTGGTCCTGGTTTTTCCTTTCAGTCTTTTCCGACTGTACGTGACTTTGTAGGCATTGCCCACGAAGTATTCCTGGTGATATTTTTACAGGGTAGTTCACCATTGCTTTCCCCCTTACCCCATTTTATCCGGGCTCGGGAGCAGCATATGGGATGTATTCATGACTGTAATCCACGTGTTGTCACGGGGCTGATTTGCATGTTTTGGGGGAAGAAAAACTCCCTACGACTGGCTAACTCACCTTTGGTCGAAAAAGACCGAATAAAGGTTCCTCACGTCACTGACGGGAATCGAACCCAAGTCTTTCCGACCAAAGGGCTTCGTTTATACTGACTGAGCTACGGAGGCTCACATCGTATCTCTGCTATTGTTTATTGATTTACACATGCTGAGTCTGAAAAAGGTGTCCTTTTTCAGTTCCTGATACTGTTTCGTACATGTACGGTTATTAATGCCGTATAAATCCCATGTTTTCCCAACCTTAGTATTTATACATGGATGAACCCAAGGTTACCTAAAATTTGATGCTTCCGCAAAGAAAAATCCTCTTAACTAATGACCTCTCTCATATATCACTTCACTTTCTTATAAACGTGTTATTTCTGCCCAATGCTTCTTCTATGGATATTTTCATTAGCGATGTACTGCTGGACTAGTTTCCATCATTTCTGCCCTTTCCTCTACGCTTGTATAAACACAACCATCAATGGTCAACGTCCATTATCGACATACTGCAAAGCTAGGAAACTATTTACTCCACCACTTATTTTATTCCTCTGCCGCTGCACTCTAGAATAGCAGAGTCTTCCGCAAATACCCCAGCATCAAGAAACCTATCAATAGATTCCTTCTTTGTACTCAACCGCTTGTTTTCAAACACACGGTTCTGACGTACGACCGGTGTCGCTAGCTCTCGTGTGGGATTAACGTATATAAACAAAGCTACCTCCAGCAACAGTCACCGAGTGTAAATTATGGAAATCCTAAAGACAATACACGATATGATGCTGATTAGAATCACAATAGTGTGAGGCAGGTGACGTCCACCGTGTTATGCAATCGATAACCGACTTTTACAAAATGAAGACTACTATATATACACTTCAATCTATGTAAAATGGTAGATGAAGCTACAAAATGTGAAACTAAAAATCAATTCTCAGTTAATATTTTAACAAGTTCCGTAAATTTCATTAAGGATTCGCGTAGCCATTGAATTAATAATAACCTGGTCATTGACTAAATAGTGATAACTAAAATTTCTTCAGAACTACATTCAAGCTAATTTTGCGAAAAAGCTGACTATACAAATATAAATAAATAAATAAATAGACAAATAATGAAACCAATAACCATTCTTTCGTTCAAAGAAAAAGGCTCATTAACAAACTGTATTCATCGCACACCACAATTTTTTTCATAACCAGAAATCATAAAATAATTTCTAGTCTCCAAGCGATCGGGTAATAAAAAAAAAAAAAAAAAAAAGTCCTTTTTAGGACTTCCAGGGTAACAAATGGCAATGCAGTAGCCAATAGCCAATGAAGTTTTAACTGAGGCTCGGCTATTGCCGTTACCCAGCCATGACTAGAGCTTTTTAGCTCAATAACATCCCATTCACACAGATTTTCTTCATTCAGATGACGGGATAAAGAGTCAAGGACTCAGTCCATCGCCCAGTTCTTTTAAGAACTTTAAGAAAGCGATCGGGTAGAATCAATCGACCGTGAGATGCGGTGATTGATTCATTCAATCCAATACTCTTGGAGGGTAATGGATGGCAATGCTATAGCCAATGAAGTTCTGAGGCTCGGCTATTGCTGTTACCCTCCTGCCATGATCAGAGCTTTAATAGCTCAATAACACCTTATCCCCACACTGTCCTCTACAGATAACGGGGAAGATGAAAAGCATTCTTGCTTCGCCCCTTTAAGCCAGTCCTTATAAGGATAAGGAAGTGGAGATTGGGATAGGAATTGAGGATCGACCGTGAAATGCGGTGATTAATGATTAATACCCTTGGAGGGTAATGAATAGCAATGCTGTAGCCAATGAAGTCCTAACTGAGGCTCGGCTATTGCTGTTACCCTCCTGCCATGATCAGAGCGTTACTAGCTCAATAACACCTTATCCCTACACTGTCCTTACAGATAACGGGGAAGATGAAACGCATTCTTGCTTCGCCCCTTTACGCCAGTCCTTATAAGGAATAAGTGGAGATTGGAAGTCAACCCCCTGAAAAGCTCAGCCGTTCTTTTCTCAAAAAGGCCAATTGAATAGTAACACATCTCCTGCAGGAGATGTGTTACTATTCAATACTAAAATTCCCTGGCAGACAGAAACAAATTACCTGGGTGTGATTCTCGACAAAAAGCTATCTTTCAACCAACACATCAAGTCTGCGTGCGCAAAAGCATCTAAAGCCATAGCTCAGATCTATCCGCTAATTAATAGAAATAGCAAGCTTAGCAACAGAATCAAATTGCAACTATACCAGATGACGATTCGTCCTATCATCACCTATGCCTCTCCGGCCTGGAGCCACACCGCTAATACTAACATTATCAAAATACAGCGAGTGCAGAACAAGTGCTTGAGAATGATTCTGAACGCCCCATGGTATGTTAGAAACAATCAACTCCACAGAGACACAAATATTCCCTATATTCTGTCTTTTCTACAATCCTTAGCATCCAAGTTTTTCCTAAAGACGTCCACACACCCCAACGATTTGGTTCAGCAAGCTGCAGCATACGAGGCAACGGACATATTCAAATATAGAAGACAAAAAGCTATAATAGCCTCGTATAACGATGCATAATCTCCATGCCCATTCAGGGCGAGCAAACTGCTCGTAAATTTTACCCTCACTGTAACCACAACAGATAGCGGGGAATATGAAAAGCATTTTGCTTCACCCCTAAAGACATAAATGTCAGTTGTCATGGTGATCTAAAATCGACCGTGAGATGCGGTGATTAATACCCTTGGAGGGTAATGGATGGCAATGCTGTTCCTATGAAGTTTAACTGAAGTTCGGCTGTTGCTGTTACCCCCCACCCCCCCTGGGGCGCTGAGATTCGAGAGTTTTGAGTTCGCTCTCTTAAGGTTTTTGCCTTAATGGAGCAATTTGTGTCTCGGGGAAAGGGTTCTCCGGCACGGCCCACTGAGGGGCTTTGTCGGTGAATGCTTTTCTTCGGAATATGAGCGGGTCTGCTCAGTGGTGGCGTGTGGGTGGAAGGCCATCACTGAGTGGAGCCAACGCTGAGATGGACGGTCTTTCGCCCACGATTGAGTGGCCTAGGGATCGTCCGAATTTTTAGAGACGGCTTTACTTTTAAATATGGCAATGCTGTAGCCAATGAAGTTCTAACTGAGGCTTTGCTATTGCTGTTACCCTCCTGCCATGATCAGAGCTTTAATAGCTTAATAACACCTTATCCCTACACTATCCTCTACAGATAACGAGGAAGATGAAAAGCATTCTTGCTTGTTGGCCCCTTTAAGCCAGTCCTTATAAGGCCTATATAAATAATAAATTACGACTGTCATAATCAAAACACCGGAAACCAGATATCGACTAGTTACTGTAATTTGCTATCGCATGGCATTGGTGACAAAAATTTTGAAAAATTTTGTACATTAAGTAGGATACGTTGAAAATGATTAGGTAAGATGTTAAATGCGATCCGTATGAAAGGTCGGTTATTGGTTATAAATATTTCACTTAAGAGAATTGAATTTGTTATTATTCATAAATTTCTACTAACCTACTTATGCGGTTTATAAATATAATTTGCACAGAGAAAAGTCATAATACTGAAGGAGTGTAAAGAACATTGGAAAATATTTCAAGGGGAAAGGCAACTCCACCTTATAGACATCGATGGTTCATTTCAATCCAGCAACGAAGCGGAAATAACTGCGTTTGCTTCAAAAATGTCTGACAGTAGGCAGGACTGCAGGAAAATCTGAAGACAACACTATTCAAATGGACGATTTTCTTAAATATGGATAAAATTGCAATTTAAAGTACTTATCATACAATCCAATAAATCGTCAATGACTTCCATTGTTTTTACTACTACTTACAACATTTTAGAGTATTTGTTTGTCAATAATATCATTTATACTTCTCTGACATTGAATTATTGAAAAATAATTCAGGAAGCGGGATGGCTTCCTGAGTTATTTTTTAAAAATGAATCTCATCCATAAACTTATTGTACATAGTAAGTGGTTGTACTCTGGGTTAGACAACTGAAAAACCAAACATGCAGGTGAAATTCACCCACCACCCAAAGAAGGTATGGGATTCGAATCCACCGCTTACTGGCTGGAAGGCGAAAATGCTATCAATTGGCTAATCAGGTTGGACTTACCTCGTCATGAGGGCTAGATATCCCTACTGACACGAGATAGACTTATGTAGTGATGAGGACTAGATGTCCAAGCTAAATAATACAACCTTAGGAATACATTGCTCTAAGTGACAAATAAAAATTCATTAAAACAGAATGTCTTATAGTCATTTATTTAAGTTAAGGGATATTGCATCCCATATTGTTTCTTAACCGAATAAGAAACTCAAAGAGTTTTATGCCGTATATAGAAACTATATAAGGTTCGGCGATTCCAAGTGTAAGCAAATACCTGGAAAGCAGCACCTGATCCATTTAGGTAGTGCAAACTGAGGTAACTCATAGAAAGGGTGGAGCAAGCTCCGATCACTATTCTTGGTATTTACCCATAATGTGAACTTAGCTCCTAGAAGCTGTATTACTGTTCAACATTATGAGAGGAGGTCACTACCCAGACCGGCTTCAACCTTTAAGCTAAGTTCTCATTATGGGTAAATACCAAGAATAGTGATCGGAGCTTGCTCCACCCTTTCTATGAGTTGCCTCAGTTTGCACTACCTAAATGGATCAGGTGCTGCTTTCCAGGTATTTGCTTACGCTTGGACTCGCCGAACTTTATATATTTACTATATTCGGCATGAAACTCTTTGAGTTTCTTATTCAGCTAAGAAACAATATGGGATGCAATATCCCTTAACTTAAATAAGTTCATGTCGCCGAATTGAAGCCTTTGGCTCTTCATATAATTAATGTCTTATAGTCATTTTCTTTAGAATCTCTACGTTGACGGAGTACATTCACAACGGTATGAATTCACATTATCATGTTTGTTACCTATGAAACACAAACGTAAAATTCAGCTAGTATTGAAAAGTCAGTGAAACAGTTCGGTGAGTTCATGAGGATTATACTTACCCAAAGTATTAACTATCACATTTATAAAATATATTCATCACAAGAAAATAAATCCACGCCTGAATGCTTTTAGAATAGGTAAACAGCTAACGAGGTATGGAAATAAATCTAAAGTTACAAAAAGGGAGTATCTCTGTTCTCTTTTATACTAAGCGTAAAAAAAGCAATTTTTTTTCTTTCAAAATCTATCACAGTGGTGTATGTAGTAGTTCTTTTAGGGTTAAAAACAAATGCACTAAAATAAATAAAAGCTACAATTTACAGTTTGATAAATGGAACTTAGACTACATCACACGCTGCTCTTTTTCCTGTAGAAGCAAATTCCATATTCAGATACTAACTAATGATGTAATTAAGCAACTGTTTTGAATATCCGAAAATTTGGTACGTCAAGATGCGTTAGTGAATCGACTCACCAACATTATAAGCTTGAGGTTCTCGACTTGAAAGTCGAAAACAACTACCACAATAACATACAAGTAGCTAATTCAAAGAAGAGCAGATATTCTCACTGTGCCGATCTCCTTTTGTCTCAGACAACCAATGAGCCATTAGAATTATAGCACATGTCTCGAGAGGCTTGTAGAATGTTCCGTGGAGGGATCGATAGACTGCTTCGTGTGAGCACGTTGGTACGTGCTGAGGGATAGCTAATTAAGACAAATAAGCCGAATAGTGACTCCTCTCGAAGTTATCCAGGTCGAAGAATCGAATACACCCATCGCTATCCTTCCCTCCCTGCAAGCGTGGAGTGGCCTTCTCATTAGGAACAGAAGGGATCATTAAAAGCTTCCTTACCCTCTTCTTTTGTCTCTTTTGTTCCGAGTTTGCTAAACTCCTCGTCAAAAGTTCTAACAAGGACTACTATAAGTGCGCCCAACATGCGTCAGACATTTCTTCAACTTATTTCTTCTTTTGCATTTTCGTGATTACGGGGCCTCTTGTGCATAAATGAAATAATAAATCCCCACCCCTCCCCGGAAGGCTTAAATGAATACAAAATCCCCTTATAAAAAGCTGGCGTCTCTGATCTTCACCCCACTATTCATGTTACCCAACTGAACTATGCACAGATCGCTTTTTTTTTGCTGCAAAGAAAGAAAATTACATTACATTAGACTTGAAGTACTGTGTACTTGAAGGTATTTGTCTCTGGAATACGGAAATTAGATTTATTAAGCAGCTAAGATCATTCTAGCGCCGAGTAACATGAATAAATCGCAGGAAGAAATACCATAATGAGATGACACCCGACTGTTATATGCATATCCATTTTGAGATGTACAGTCAGTGTTTGTAGAATGAATGCCGAATCAGATCTAGGATAATAGTACAGAAGAAAATATTTCCAATAGATGTAAAAGAATTCTTGGATTACTTCACAGATCTTTGGACGGATAATACGGGCATCAAAAATAATTACAATAGAAACTTACAAAAATACCTTAAATGATATAACAATGAAAGAATTAAAGGATAACCTAAATAAAATAAAAAATGGCAAATCAGCAGGAGAAGATGGGATAAACTCCGAACTGTATAAATTTGCTGGAAAAAAATTTCATCAGAGATTACTAAAAGTTTTAAATAAAATATATACAAATACCAATAGAATGGAATACAAGCATAGAAATACCTAAAAAAAGGGGATAAAACAAAACCTGCTAACTACAGAGTTATTAGTTTATTGAGTACATGCTACAAAACATATAGCAGAATACTTAATGAAAAAAAAAATATACAGTGAAAAAATATTATTAGAATGTCAAAATGGATTTAGAAAAGGATGCTCTACAATGGATGCAGCTTTATGTTTAAAACTACTTACAGAAAAAAAAAACAGAATTTAATTTGGAAATTCATATTTTGTTTATAGATTAGGAAAACGCATTTGACGAAGTAAAAAATATATACTGTTTGTTATATTACAAAGAATAAATATACCTAATATTTTACTACATGCAATATTGAATATACATAAAGATAACGAAATAAAAATAAATGAAATGTTGTCTGAAAAACAATCTATAAACAACCAAGGAGTAAGACAGGGATGTCCTCTGTCTCCAACACTTTTCAATATTTACATTAATGAAATATTAATACAGTGGAACACCTTAAACAATCAAGGTATAGATATTTCCCCGAATAATAAAATAAATACGCTATTCTTTGCAGATGGTCAGGTAATAATATCAGATAAGGAAGACAATTTACAAAGAGCAATATATAATTCAAACATTAAAGTAGAACAGTTTGGAATGAAAATTTCCATAGATAAAACTAAAGCAATGGCATTTTGTGAACAAACTCCAGTTATAATCAAAATAGTTATTAATAATAAAATAATAGAACAGATAAATACATAGTTATCTTGGATCTCAAATATCATATGAAGGAGAAAAAGGCATAAAATTAAAAACCTCAAAAATTTTACAGATTATAGGCCTGATAAATAGAATACTGAACCCAAATATAATACAAAAAGAAACACGCTTGAAAATATACAATACTTTAGAAGTGCCCATATTATTATATGGCAGTGAAATTTGGGCAATAAACAAACAAGATAAACAAAGAATAAAAACATGTGAAAGGAGATTTATGAGAATTGCAAAATACACATTATTAGATCAGAAAAGGAACGAAGACATTTTAAAAGAACTAAAAACAAAATCAATAGAAGAATAACTAAACAATTATAAACAAAAATGGATTAAACATGTAAACCGAATGGCCAACACCCGACATCCTAAACAAATACTAAAATATAAGCCAATTGGAAAGAGAAGGCAGAGTAGACCTCAAAAAAGGTTATTGGATGGATAATGGGACCGGAAAAGACCAATATGGTCTATACCCGTAATTAGTGTTATGAAGAAAATATTTCCCTAGTATTATTCATAACTGAATTTATCTCAACACTTCATACATGCAATGATATCAAAGACACTCTATATTAGGGATATATTAAGTAATATTTGGGTAAGAGAGTTCTTAAAACCCACACTCCTGTCTGGACTTATTTCGTGGAATTTGCACGACTGATTTATTCAACTGCGAGGATGTTCATAACAAAATTATGCAAAATATATTGAAAAACTACCACGCTTCGTAACCGAATAACAAGCAAAGTTTCTAGATAAGGAGTTACCCATAAATGTCGTGTCTTAGAGAAAAGGAAGATATGGGAAATGAAGAAACCCAAAGAAGTCGAAACTTGTAGAAGTTCAGATTTTTCAGGTTAGAGACTGCATTTCAATATTTTTTGAAAATCTTAAAAATACGTAAATAAAAGAAATTGAAATCCTTATGCGATTTATAATTCTGTTGAATGCAAACATCATCCAGTTACTGATCTACATTTTGAAGACAAACAGCGAGTAGGGAGGTAGGGTACAAAATTTCAAAAATCGATGACATCATTAAATAAATAAAAGGAATGACCTCTAAGTTGCTACTTGTTCAGGTAAGGTACTGTTTCACGTATATTAGTGGTTCCCAAATGCTTCAAGCGAAATTCTATCAGCGTAGATAAGTGTATGGTCACATCGACCCATATTTCATGATATTTGAGTATCGGAAACAAACTGAACGCATTCAGCAGTTCAGTGTAAAAATCTCCAAAGCTGCAACTAGCTTAATATCAACAAATAATAATATTAATAATGTCTCTCTAAAAGTTTTGGCTCTTTTAACAAAGTTTTAAAAGTCTTTATAACTTATTATTTTAGAAATTTTTCGTACTAATGAATGATCCACGCAGAGGCGGCTCGTGCTTAGGCATTGGGGAACTGCAGTACCCCCAAATTTTCTCGAGACATAAATATAGTTATTAATTTATTTATATTTGCTTGTAATATTTAATTTCATCATCAACAATCCCATACAATTCTCATATTTTGTATAAAAAATAATAAAAATCCATCTTGTAGCACTTAGGAGGGGCGAAGGAGGCTAGCAGCACTGTCTTTACCACAGTGTCACATTGCTACGCGCACAAGCATATGCACGTCATAGTGAGATGCGAGCTATTAGCGTAATGCGGCACTGTCCGTCGCGCAGTTCCACTGTTGCTTATATGCAGTTTGCGCCAGTAGTAGTGTTCGTAGTGCTTACCGTGTTTACTTCGTCTCTTTAAATATTTGGACATTACAATTAAAGACATAACATTTGCTGTGGTTTTTATTTTTAATAAAATAATTTTATCGATAATAAACACTATTTTTTCATGAAACAAAACAAGAATATATTTTATTTTAAAATAATTTTGAATTATACCAAACTGTATAATTTTATCGATAATAAACAATATTTTTTCATATTTAATTTTTACCATAATTTTGATATTTTATCCAAACAAGTATGCACTGTACTTACACGTGTATATTTCGAAAGTTGCAGCACCCCCACGATTTCAAGCCACGAGCCGCCAACTGGATCTACGTAACGCTGCCTTTGAATTATAAAAGCTACTCATTGTTCCCCTTTAAATAGTGCATTCTCTTGTTAATTGAGCTGTGATCTAGTCACGAGTAAACACATCACGTGATTTGAATGTTGTCAACCGATCTCTTCTTTCCCTAATGTTCTTGCAACAAAGAAAAATGTAGTCCTTAATTTCTATTCTGTATATTTTTAGCCGTTATTAACAACATAATAGCCTTGTTTATATACGAACTTAAAACGAATCTTCGTTAATTTACTAGTATGGTAAACTCAGCCGCAAGGATGACAATGCATCGGATAACCACTTTGTAATTTAGAAATTCTACCTTCAAGAATCCTACTTGGACGAGTCCCTGGAGGTACCTGTATAACAATCATTTGTATTCAAAGAATTTAATAAATGTTAATTGCTTATTCGAGTTCTGAATAGAGTAGAATAGATATTGATGTAGATAGTTTTTTAACCTTGGGTATAATATACGTTAACGATACCAAGCTATTTTAAATATAAACTTGGTTTTAATCCATTTTCCCAAGTAAGCAAACAAACAAAGACAAGTAAGTCAAAGTTTGCGCCTGCAAGTAGTGCAAGTCTGGGTGACCCGCCAGTAGTGCAAATCTAGGCAACTACGTGGTAAAGGTGGAATAAGCTACGATCACTATTCTTAATATTTAACCTTAATACAAATAGTATTAAGGTTAAATATACAAATATTTATAATAATACGAATATAATAATACAATAATAATACAAATACACGAGTTGCCTATACTTGCACTACTTACAGGCGCAAACTTGACTTACTTGTCTGTTGGCTTACTTGGGAAATGGATTAAAACCAGGTTTATATTTAAAATAGCTTGGTATCTTTAACGTATATTATACCCAAGGTAAAAAACTTTCTACATCTACCTTTCATCCTGAGATTTTTATTTAATAAGGTCAAAACACCTTATGGTAACTTGTTTTGGTAAAATACTTATAAGCTCTGTATTAAATCTTGGTATTTCTAAGCCTGGCTCCCACTGATGAGACCTCAATAAAGGTCGAAACGGATCACATTAAAAAAAAAAAATTGGAAGAGTTCTGTGAAACGTTGCAGTTGTTTCAAAAAAGTTTCCAAAGTCATTTCAGGCCCCTTGCCTTCAATGCATAGCATCATACATCTCCTCAAGGAGATGTGCTTTGCATTAAGGGTAAATATTAAGAATAGTGATCAGAGCTTATTCCACCTTTACCACGAGTTGCCCTACTTGCCGGTCACCAAGACTTGCATTACTTGCAGGCGCAAACTTGACTTACTTGTCTGTTTGCTTACTTTGGAAAATGTATTAAAACCAGGTTTATATTTAAAATAGCTTGGTGTCTTTAACAGATATTGATGTTGTTTTAGTGGTTCCCAAATTTCTTCTCTCAGTAATCCTTCAATCATTAATAGCTCAGTCGCAGTTAATCTTTCATGCGACACTTTTCCCATGAGAGAGTCATGCATGAAAGAGTGAAGTATATTATTAGTTTTATCATAAAGCAAGTACAATAACTTGAAACAGGAGGGAATAAAGAATAACAATTCTGAATAATTTGGTGTATTTTTGAAATACACAGCTTCAAAGATCGATGCCAATAATATAGTATATCCCTCACCTAGAGATATTCAGCCAAACTTTGGATGAAGGTCACTGTCGTCGGCCGAGTATATCTACTCGGCCGACGACATAGTAGATATACGTACCCACTTTCCAACCAACTGGTTGTGGATTTCAATCGTTAAGTTGAAAAACGTTCTAGAAATCCTACTGTCTAGAGACCAAGTTTGATTTCTACAGAGCAGGATTTCAGGAATCCTTAGCCCACCTAATACACATATACATTATTAAAAAAAAAACGAATAGTAATGTAATAATAATTAGTTAACTAACCTTTCTTAAGTGAGATTTTCAAAAAATATTCCAAATATTTCGGAAAATATTCAGAAAAAAAAAAGATGTCTTCAGTCTTCTCAATCAATATCAAGTATTCCCTCCGAATCTTGCCGTATGCGCTTGGTGTGTGACCTACATGTCGGAAAATTCCAACTAAGATAAAAAAAATAGGTATCTTCGAAACAGGATTGTAATATCCTTCTTTTGTACTTACAAACACTGCCCAATTGAGAACAAAGCCATATTATAATCTTTGAGCGAACAGCCAAAACATTTGGTTAACTTAGAAATATTAAGGAAGCTAGAAACTGGATCAGAAGTAATAATTATATATTTATATAAATAAGATAACATATTTTATTTGTATTTAAAAGTATTATGAATACGCAACGTTATAGTAATGACTAAGACAAGAGTACCAGCTGATTAAACATGTAGAAGTTAATAAAAACAATTAACTGACGAGATGCCTATAAAACAGCAATAAAAATAAATGTAACAGAAATCTTTGTCTGTTAAGAATGAATGGAAAACTAAAATCATAAGAAAGCTCTCAAATACAGTTATCAACATGCAAATGCATGAAGATAATTGAAAGAAAAGCTCAAATGCAGGCCTGGTTGGATAATGGAGCAGTTCTGCAACTAACAGACCACGTGTTTGAACGTTGGCGATAGTATTTAGGTGACATGTGATCACTCTCCCGCTTATTCGAGACTTAAGTAAGCTAATACAAAAAGTAACATGGGATGGGAATAATTACCAACAAAATATACACCTAATAACCAATATGATTACATACAAACTCCTATGGAATAAAAATACAAAACTATAAGGCAAATAAGGCCCAGTGTCTAATAAACACCGTTTTAAAAAAAAAATCACATTTACGGTAAGTTGCGCCGGTTTGGTTTCTTACACACACAGAGAGGATGCAATAAGCAATGCAAATCAGTGGCGCCATATAAACTGGGAGGTGGTTGTGTCTTCTCGTTTAATATTACGCCGCAATAGTTCGTAAGTTTTAATTAAAAATATTGTTCTTTTTCATTGTTTTTATATTTAAATTGTTCTTTCAACATTCAGTTTTATGGTAAAAATTTTTTAATTGATTTGAATTCATATTTCACGCGAAAATAGATGTGATCTAATCTAGTTCGCGGCGGCTAATAAGGTCCAGTAAATTTGTTGATGGGCCTTATTAAACTGCTATAATTTATGATTTTATTTTTTGGTGACTGCTCATAATAGTTACTTATTTTATTGCTAGAGGCCTCTGAAAATGTCAGAAGTTAAGAAGAAACGGGGTCTTTGGACTGATGAAAGACTAGAAGCAGCTGTGCAAAGAGGACAACTATCACAACGTGCAGCATCAGAACACTATGGAGTACCTAGAAAAACATTGAGGAACCATTTAAAGACCGAGAAGACGACGAAAAGATTAGGAAGAAATACTGTGCTAACGAAAGAACAAGAGAAGAACTCGGTAGAAAGAATAGCAAAGTTTGCTTCAATTGGCGTCCCTTTAACTCCAAAAGGTATACGCAGGCAAACTTTTATATTTTGCGAACAAAATGAAACTAGGAATAACTTCAATAAAGAAAGTGGCCTCGCAGGAAAAGATTGGTTGAAGTTATTTTTAAAGAGAAACCCAACAATTTCTAAACATAAAGCTCAATTTTTGAATCCTGCTCGAACTGTAAGAACATGTCCTAATCCTCCATCTTGTGATTCAGATAACTCCGATGATGAGATTCCACTGGCAAATCTAAAAACAAAGAACTCTTTGAAGTCATCGTAGGCAACACCACGAAGAAAAGCGTTAAATTATAAGGGCCAGAGAATGACCAAAGATCTTTTCAAAGAATAGGATAGTAAGAAAGAGAAGGCTGCCACTAAAAAACAGGAAAAACCAAAAAAAATATATAAAGGAACAGAGTGTCAAAAGAGGGGTGGTATTGTCATGGATGCAGAGAAGAAAAGGTTGCTGATATAAGGCAATGCACACGGTGTCTTAAATGGTACCATGAAGAGTGTGTTGGTCTCACCAAAGAAAAATGTGGCGTATTTGTATGCCCTTATGACTGTTCTTAAGCTAATAATTATGATTAAAATTAATAATGATTAAAAATAATTGTTATATTCTTTTTTAAATATTTAATTTTGTTCAAGGGCTTTATTAAACTACTATGGTTTAATAAGGCCCACACAAGCCGTTTTTAAAGATTTGGTTAAAATATAAATGACTGCAAGAATTGTTCTTATTTGTGTGTTTTTTAATTAGTGATAATACAAACTTTAATATGAACACTGTTGTTTCAATTAATCTAAACAATTGTCTAACTTATTGAAATTTTAAACAAGGTGGGCCTTATTTGTTTCAGGTACTTTAGAGGATATACCAGGAAAACTTAATTTCCTAATTTTTCTTTGTCTTTATTGATTTATATGCAGGTACACATGCATACTCAGCTGCTTTGATAGAGAAATGAGTAATAACTGTGAGCTGATGACGATAGAATCTTTAAGTTAACACAACTTTTGGAGTGGTGCAGTCGGTTTATAGATATGTTTCCCCTATTACTTGTTCTTTTCACAGTATTCATTCTTTACATTATTAAAAAACGAAGCTGTTTGGATTAACAACATGACACGGTTATAGCATTACTCTATAAGTTTTATTTTCCGTCCTGGAACAGACTAGGCTAAAGTAATATTTTTTGATTAAAAAATAGTAAGTCAGGAATTCCAAGTCACAGACACAGGAAAGTTGGAAGATCAGACAGAATACAGGAACAATGAATAGTGAAATATATTGCGTCTATTTGTTTCACAGATAGCGCAGTGTTTCATTTAGTACATGCTCTTCTAAATTTGAAACTATATACCCGGTCATTATTCTCCCCGCCCCAAGTGGAGTGGTACACAACTAATCAAGGACTCCACTAGTTTAATCCTAGAATCACCGAAATCTATAATTCCATCGCTTGAACAAAGACGTGGTGTGTGTGTGTGTGAGAGAGAGAGCAGTTACCTGCTCATTTCAAGTATGGAGCATCACACTCGAGTCGAAAACACTAATCGATATCCACAATGATTTTAACCTATACGGAATGCTTGTCGTACACTCTCCCATCAAAGAGTTCTTAATTTACACTTTTTTGGTTTTAATCTCACATTTTTGAATTATATTACCGTACGACTTCGCTTTCACTTCAGTGTTAAATTACTGGATTTGATTTCTAAAGAGGTCTCAATTTCTATAACAATCGAACGCTTATTGTGTTAACAGGCAATCATTCTCATAACCCTACGTATTCTCTCTTTTCGATTACCAAGTTGACATGACAACGAAAATCGTCTGGCAGAGAGAAGTCGAAGTCTTTGGAAAAGTGAAGCCAATTAAAATTCTCGGTAAAAGGAACAGAAAACGGGCCCATTGACCACTCCACATATTCGGTATAATGGCTTGTTAGCTTCCGGCGATCGATGCGAAAGCAAACTGCCTTTTCGTAAAGAGGCAGGAGAACTCTGAAATTCCCTCTGCGTAGCCTTACTCCAGACATGCTGTTCGGTAGAGAGAATCAAACAAGAATTTGGGAGCTTTTGCCACCGCCGATTGCAGTGTTAGCAATTAAGGCCCATTAGATCAAGACTAATGGGTGCTCGTGAAGAACTTGGAAATTGCAACGAAAAAAAAAAAGCCACTCTTTTGACAACTAACTGATATTGATTAACCGAAAATCGTAACAGCGCCATCTACTAAAATTTTACTGCGAACAATGGACTATGCGAAATTTTAAATAAATGTTCAGCTTAATGTAAAACGTATTTATATTTCACATAAATAACAATATGAATCTTGGACATATGTTTACTAGAACCATGGCAGCCGCCAGATTAGATCGCGCCCTGAGGCAAACAATTAAATATCGCCCCTGAAGAATTATAAGACAAAAATATAAGAAAATATCCAATTGCTATTTTGTTTTTATTACAAGAGAAACATTAATACAAAACAATTACATAACAATATTAATTAAATGTTTGCTCTACGGGGATATCGGACAATAAAACTGTTTATAAACTCTTCTAAATTTAAGTTATAAGCTATGGCCGTCTCTATCGACATAGTTGCTAAATCAACCAATCTTTCTTGGGTGATTGCTGTTCGCAAATAATTTTTAATCAGTTTAAGCTTGGAAAAACGTTTTTCCGCACTTGCTACGCTAACAATATCCTTAGGGCAGTGGTTACGTTTGGATAAATTACTACAAGATTTGGTTTTATATATATATATATATGTGTGTGTGTGTGTGTGTGTGTGTGTGTGATAAAATTTGTTGATGACCACTTTTCTCTTGTATTATTTTTGAGAGAATTTTTAATTCTTCAAATAAATCTATTGCATCTACATCAGATGTTGTAAAATGTCTTGTTGAAGTAATATGGCGCCTACCGCAAAATGGCTGAACGAGCGCCCTTAATTAAGCGGCGCCGTGAGGCAGGCTGCCTTTATGCTATGTCGATGGTACTGACTAGAACTAGTCCAATACGAAGTGGACTATTTAACTTTCTTAAATTATAGAAATGCATTAGGAAGGATTGATAATTTGAACCAAACAAGAATACAAATGGTTGTCTTCATACTAATATTCTTCATATAACATATGAACAGTTTTCGTAAAATGTTAATAACAATTATCTATTCCTAAATACATAAAAATAAATAGAATTCATGTAAAGAAAGGTTAAAAAAACCTGTGAGTATGCATCCTATATATTCTAAATCATGATCCGGTTGTTTTGAAAGAAGCTATATTAGACTTAAAAATAAACCAAAAAAAACAAAAAAAAAACATTTGATCTGTATCTACAATCAGCTACTTAGCCATGTGTGAAAAAGGCCTCAAAGTTTGCATATGACATTTGCAGTTTCAAAGTTAAAAACTCGGCAGACTTGAATATTAAAGTTTGAGGTTGGAACTGCAAACTTCATGTTTGAAAACATTTAGGCCTTTTTATACAAGGTAAGTAACCAATCTCAGACGAAGGTCGAATTGTTTTGAGGTCACTAATAACATATGAAATGCTTCTATAATTTATTATTTTATTCTTAATTCCAGTATGTCCTCCTCCTTCAAAGTAAGCATAGCCTGACCCAAGAACACGATATAAAGTGACCTGTTACAATAATATTCTTAAGCTAAACTGCAACTTCCTTTTTTTTTAAAAAAAAAAAGGTAAATTCTTTATAAGCATTTTGTGAGTTGAACACAGTACTAGGAAACACAAATTACAAACTTTACTTTGCAACTTCGAGTTGCAAACCTCTTAAGTATCTAAGTGAGACCACATAAGTTACCAAAACGAATACATGGGCTTTAATATTATATAGTATTGGTTATCATTCGGAGCCAAACAAGTGTTTAATTTCCTGAAATTGTTTCAAAATAAAGCATTTTCTGTAAAGTCGTGCTTGATCTGAGAACGTTTCAACGAACAGAGACAGATTAAACAGTCTAGACACCAAAATTGTCACCTGATCGTATTTTATGTGTCCGTTTTAAGGATGTTCTAATGTCAGTTGGTGACAAGAGCAAAGAAATAATGTTCTCAGTGTCTCATCGTCGCCAACAAAACGAAACTGGAAGAGCAAAGTAGTCAAGCACTCCGTCATGCAGTTTCTTAATTCTATTTACATTCTAGAGTGTTGCCTAGCAACTGGGAATTGCTGAGCATGTATCAGTGTGCACTTAGTGTAATTTATAAGTTAACTTTGTCTTTCGCTTCGATTTCAGTAGACTGCTTACTGGAAAAAAAAAATGACAGGAATGCCGCAGAGATAATGTAATTAGAGTTGTGTACGTGATATCAGTAAAAACAGGTCATACTAGTTGGAGAAATGTTTATAGACATCTCTAGAAACAATTAGTGTCACTGCCGCGGTATTTTCATACTTTTATTGATTCATATTATTTTTATCGTATTTTAAACTATTTAACAAAATCCTTTATTAAAATGATTCCACGATTTAAGCCTAATTATGACTGTTTCTGCCAGAGAAGCTGTCAGATGTTTAAAGAATGTCTTTTTTTTTGGTTTCTTTTAAAACTGCATCAATTTTGTTTGCATTACTTTAATATGCATCATCCACCGATGTCTAAGTTTGTTTTCTCTATTGTTGATTGATGGTTTAATTTTGACTTCTAAATTTCTTTTAAATTCCAACAAGGCATAATTTGTTTTATTCACTTTCAAAACTTCATTTCGGCTATTATTAATCTTTTTTAAATTTATTGTCCTGATGTCATTTGGTGTAGCTAATGGGTTTTAACCTTTTCATCTACTATCTTCACCAGGATAGTTTAAAAGAAAAGAATTGATTACTTCTGTAATTTTAGGCATTTGTCATTTTCATATGAAACAATCTATCGTAAATAAAATCTGGACAAATTATTATTTTACGCGTTATGCATTACTGTTTTACTTCTGACTGGGTATTGACATTTATAAACTACTCTCTGAGATTTTCTATCTCGCATTATCATTTTAAAACATCTTCCATAGTTTCTCCAGGTTTAGCAGCTTTTCCGGAAGCTTATCTATGAAATCGGTAATTATTATTTGGTTATCTGAAAAGAAGTGCAACTTCACATTTCAGGTCGGTTTAACACCTTATTTCTTTCGATTCCATTTTACTACTATTTAATTGAAGTAATTACTTGGAGATAGATCCCCTTCTGCGAAGGTAGACAATTAGCGCCTAACATTATTACTACTTACCCTCTTCACTCCCTGCAGAGCATAGGGCCTCAATTATTTCTCTCCATCGGACTCTGTTCATTGCTTCCTTCTTAATCTTGGGAGGTTCCTTTCTTCTGCTTCCTTGTGAATTACATTCATGGCTGTCTTTGCTATATTCGCATCTGGGTTTCTGATTGTGTAGCTTATCCACTTCCATTTTCTTTTTATTTCCGTTTCTATTTGTCCGATAATGTTTTGTTAGAAATACTATTTGGCCAGTATATTCCTATTATCTTCCTAAGATATTTATGTAAATCTGCAGTTTACTTAATTTGTTTTGAGTAGTCCAAAGTTTTTGGATCCACTTAATAGAATTGTCTTTACATTTGTGTTGAAGAGTCTTATTTCCGTCTTGAGATTTATTTATTCATTTGTTTTTCTTTGTACAGAAGGCAATTTGGTCTTTTCATGTTCTATATTTTTGTCATCTTCTGTTCCTCCTTCAGTACTCACCATTGATCCTAGATAAATAAAAGTGTCTACCTATTCTAGTGTTTTGTTTTTCCATAACTTTGAGTGAGAGGTTTTGTTTGTGATTAATATTCATTATTTGGTTTATTTTAAACCACATTTAGGAGGCTTCTAGGTTTAAATCATTTATTTTCCTTTGTACATGTTGGTGCTTTTGAGGTAGCAAACATATACCATCAGCAAACTCTAGATCATTTAATTTATTTGTCCATCCTCATTGCACATTAATGCTTTCATCTATTCTATTTCTCAACACTCAGGCTATTACTATTGCGAAGATTGTAGAGTCAAGTATGCACACTTGCCTTGCACCACTTGTTTTCTTTAGTTAAATTCCAATTACATATCATCGTGATTTTATAATTGCCGTAAATTGCTTTTGCTATTTTTAGTTAAGTTATTTTCTCCGGTATACCGTATTAATTAATTTGCAAATTAACAACTGCTCTGCCATTCTATTGTTTGTTCAATAATTATTCTCCGAGTTATTTGGTCTATGCACGATCTATTAGATCTAAAAGCTTTCCTTAATTGACCTTTGATTTCATTAGTGATGCTTTCTAATATTATTCTACTGAAAATTTTACTAACTTTGCCAAGAAAAGATATCCTTCTCCATTTTTTGCATCCAATTTATCCCATTTGCTTTGATCTTTTCACCAATAAAGCTGTACACTAGTCATCTGGCCATTCTTCCTTTATCCACATTTCATTTAGAAAAGGATATAACTCTGTAGATATACGTGTGTCTGCTTTAAGTAGTTCTGCTTATATATGGTCTATCTCTGCAGCATGGTCATTTCTGAGTTTCTTTATTCCTTTTGTTATCTCTTCTGTATTTTCTGCGAGTACAGCTTCCTGTATTGGGTTTCAGTTTAGTATTTACTGAAAGTTTTCTATCCATCTCATTTCAATGTCTTTTTCTGTCGTCTGTATATTTGCTAGCTTAACTCTTATTGGTCTCTATTTTTTCTGGTTATCCACCTTATTTCTAAAAGTTTCTTGGAAATTAAAGTATGCTGTAGCCTTCAATCGTCTTACAGTGATTTCCTTTTATCATTTCTTGCACTTTTCTTTGTCTATTTTTCTCCTTGTACAGCTATCTCCTTTTCCTCTCTTTCATATGGATTTGAGTCATTTCTTATAATTTATCTTCCTTCCTCACTTAAGAGTATCGATTTATCTGTTATTGTTTCTGAACTCTCTCCTGTTTTCCTGCTATTTCTTAAGCTGTTTCATCATTGTATAATTATTTTATATTTTGCCATTTTTCTTCTAGATGTCCATTTTTTTATTTCCTTTTAGTGTTTCATATTTGCTTTTGATCATACAAGCAAAGTTTTCTGTAGTATCCTTATTTTTCAGTTTATTTGTATTGCACAAGTTTCTTTTGCCTCTTGAGTTAAATATCTTTGCTAATTTCATTTTTATGTTTGCCATTACACGTCCTGGAAGGAGGATCTCCACGATTTACTTATCATGTGATCCGCATGGTTTTTATTCTTTACATCTGGTGGAATCCTGGTTTATGTATATTCCCATGTTTAAATATTGTACTTATCTTGATTAAGTTGTTAAACAGGCAGAAATGCTTGAATAATATTCCATTTTAAGCTGCTAGTCTTTTTCCATCACCATTTCGTATCCAATGTCGTATCTTTGCCTACGTTTGCATTTACAAGAAGTAAGATCAGATCTCTTTTACTACTCCTGTCTAACTACTTCTGTAGTAGGTCATAAGAAGCTTCTTTCTTTTTCCAGTATAGCACTGTTTGTAGGGACAAAGATGTTTGTTATAGCAATATTTTTATACTTCGGATTTGAAAGTAGCTTTTATTACCCTTTCTGATACTGGGTTCCATTCCAATAGTGCCTTTCTTGCCTCCACTGTCATCAGAGCGACATTCCTGCTGTGTTCGTCATTTAATCTTATTTATATTTCATTATCATCGTATGTGTATAATAAAGCATAGAATGTAATTCGGTATTCATGTACTTAAAGAAAACGGACCTTACAGAATGAAAGCATACAAATGTAATGTGTTCTTCTGAACTGCACTACTTTTCTGTTACTGAATTTAAAAACTTCATATTCTCAAACTATTATGCCATTGTAAGATAAGATATACTGAAATTATTTTTTCGGAATATTGCACTATATATTTAATATTGTACCACATTTTTGTAAACATGTCTATAATTTTTTTGGAATACCTTCATTATGGATATAAAACCCTATCGTAAATACATATTACTATTGTTCTTTTCTTTTGATGAGTTTCTGTTGAAATATATTTTTGTTCCAAATATTTGATTCAGAGTTCGAGGTTATATCGTAGTGTTCGTGAAAGGATCTATATAAGATGGATGGCTTGCATTTGAATGGTTATGGTGTAAGAAGACTTGAGAAAGTGTTGCTGAATGTAGTGGATGTGCAAATTCAGGGAAACTAGATTTGTTAAGGGGGGGAGTAGATATACAGTCCTTAGGGAGGCAGTTGAATGTAAGAAGGAATATAATATGCTAGAGCAAATAAGGACAACAAACCAGAGTGGGATAGTTAATATAAGGCATCAAGGTAGGGTTGGGGCTAATGGGGGTCTTAAATTCATGTACACTAATACTAGGAGTATTAGGAACAAGAAGGAAGAGTTTTTGGCCATGGTTGGCACTTCCAGAGCACAGGTTATTGGTATTAGTGAAACATGGCTGACTGCAGATGATATAGTTAGTGGGATTGAATGTGATGGGTATAGTGTGTTCAGGAATGACAGAGATAATAAAATGGGGGAGGAGTATTGTTGATGATAGCTGATGAGCTACAGCCAAGGAGAATAGAAATTGAATTGCAGGATAGAGAAAAGAGCACATTTGAGGCCATTTGGTGTGAGATTGTGGCTAGCAGAACTAAATATACAATTGGGTGCTGCTATAGATCAGGTGATGGAAAAGATGGTGGTGACAGTATGCACAAGCAAATAGAAGAAATGAGTGGAAGGAGGGTGATTATTATGGAAAGATTTCAACTATGGTCGCATTGATCGGAGTGAGGAGAGGACACACGGGAGGAAGGAATTGGATTTTATGGGGTTATTAAGGGATAACTATCTGCGACAGCATGTAATGGAAAATACTAGGGGTCAGAGAGTGCTTGACCTAGTAATTACATCCGAGGATTTGGCTGTAACAAATATGACCACATTGCCACCAATCGGTGAGAGTGATCATAGGGTCTTGACTTGGGAGGTGGCTAAAGGTGTAGAATTTTCAATTAAGACAGGGTACATATGGAATTATCGGGCTGGAAAGTATGACAAGCTTAGGAGTTTGATTGGCTCAGTGCCATGGCATGTACAACTGCAAGGACTAGAAGTTGATAGTGCATGGGAGGTAGTTAAGAAGTGCTTGCATGAAGCAATAGCTGACTGTATACCTAGAGTCCGAATAATAAATCAAGTAGGGGTTAAATGGATGAATAACACCATTAAGCTTGAGCTGCAAAAAAAGAAACAACTATGGAGGGAATTTAAGGAGAAGGGTGACCGGCAGGCACATGAACGGTATAAAGGGCAGGCCAGAAGGGTGACGAGTGTGGTAAGAAAAGCAAAAAAGGATTACGAAAGAACATTGGCCATGTAGGCTAAAGAGAATCCTAAACAGTTTTTTAGATATATAGCAAGTAAAAGGAAAAATGTACATGGCAGAATGATTTTAAAGAATGCCGATGGTAGGGAGGTAACTGAATCAGTTGAGATAGCTGAGTTACTGAGTGAGCACTTTGCAAGAATATATCATCCAGGTGGTGACATTGCAGAAACGAATAAACCAGTAGATTATACGGGAATTGTGGTGAATGAAGTGGAGGTGAGTAGTCTATTGCATAACCTCAATGTCAATATACATCTGTGGGATTGGATGGTATACCAGCTCGTGTAGTACGAGAAGCAGCTAAAGAATTGTTAGTACCCTTGACCATTTTGTTTAATTTGAGTCTCGGGTCTGGGTTAGTACCGAGCGGGTGGAAGGAGGGGAAAATAGTTCCACTGCATAAAGGTGGTTCCAAGACTGCTGTTGTAAATTACCGACCGATTAGCATATCAGGAATCATTGTGAAGGTCTTAGAGAAATTAGTCAAGAAAAGAATACAGGTTTGGATAGATGAAAATGAGATATTGTATGGGGGACAACATGGTTTTGTGAAGGGTAAATCATGCCTCAGTAACTTGCTCACGTTTTATAACACACTGACGGCTGAACTGGATAAGGGTAATGGGTTTACAGTGATACTACTGGACCTTGCCAAGGCCTTTGACAGGATACCACATGGAACCCTAATCAGTAAATTGGAGCAGATGGGGATAGATATAGGGTTGGTAAGATGGATAGGAGGGTGGTTGAAGGAGAGATACCAGAGAGCGGTTTATTCAGGAGTGGAGTCAAAAAGACGTCTTGTGACTAGTGGAGTGCCGCAGGGCTCTGTTCTTGGACCACTGCTTTTCAATTTGTTCATCAATGATATTGGAAAGGATTTGGGAGGAAGTGTTCACTTGTTTGCTGATGATGCAAAGTTGGGTAGAGCAATTGTGAGTGCACAGGATGTCAAAATTTTACAGGATGATTTGGATAGTTTGGAGGACTGGGCTAGGAAAAATGGATGTCAGTTTAATGTGGCAAAGTGTAAGGTTATGCACTTTGGGGTGAAAAGAATAGCAGCAGTATATCGCATTGGTGGAACCGTACTCCAGGAGATTGATGAGGCCAGGGATTTGGGAGTGCTGGTGGATAGGGAGTTTAAGTTTAGGGGGCACATTGCAAAAGTGACTAAAACAGCTCACCAAATCACTTGGCTTATGAAAAATACTTTAACATGCAGAGACAAACAAGTTGTTGTTCCTCTGTATCGAGCCTTGATAAGACCCCATTTGGACTTCTGTGCCCAGTTATGGGCACCAGGGTTTCTTCGTGATGGGGAGGAAGTGGAGAGGGTCCAGAGACGAGTGACCAAGATGATAGCAGGTCTGTGGAATGAACCTTATGAGAATAGGTTGAGGATTTGTGGGTTGCAGACATTGGACGATAGGCGAAGGAGGGGTGATATGATTGAGACATTCAAGTTACTGAAGGGTTTTTATAAGATTGATCCAGAAGATATTTTTGAAAATATGACTGGTGGTGGTGGTGGGAGGACTAGGGGCCATGCATGGAAGCTTGGCAAGAGCGTGGTTGACAAGGGTGTTAGAGCTAGGTTTTTTACTTGGAGAGTGGTGAATGAGTGGAATAAGCTTCCAGAGTCTGTTGTGGGTGCTACGACCGTGAATGAGTTCAAGGCAAGATATGATAGATACTGTGTGAATGTTGAATAGTTGTTCCAGACATGATGTTAGGGCCTCCCTCGATGAGTCTATCGACTCCTTGGTGTTTCCCGGAACAATAATAATAATACGTTATCCTAAATCCTATTCCAGCACATTTCTATTGATTCCAAGTTATCTTATTCTGGTGATTTACCATTTTCCAGTTAATTTCTAATTATTCTGCTCTTAAAATTTAATCAGTTGAATTATCTGTTTATTATATGTTTCATGTGAAATTATTATTAGTCCAAAATTCTAAATCACTTAGAAATTCGGTTGTTTTAACTTCACTAGTGTTTGCCGTCTCTCTGAACAGCAGCATCTCTTCAGCTATTAGAAGCAAATTTGTTCCAAGATTTATCAATTTCTTTTTCTTCACTCTCCTAGATATGTTTTGAATTCTATTTCATCCTCTGCTCTAATCTTTTAACATGCTAGAAATGGTTAAACCCATTTCGAGAAGGTTTCGTCTGAATATTTATTTTAAAAATGTCTTAATATTTTAATAACATATGAATTGAGATTACATGAAAGGATTGCTACTATTATACGCTGAGTTAACTTTGTATTAGGAACCCCCTATTTACATATTCTGTGAAATAACGAGTTTGTCGTGATATCAACGTCACGTGCAGCTACTATAAATTGGTCCACCTGTCCTCTGTACATAATCACCGTTTGCCAGTAATAGAGAAACGTAGCGAAGTAAGCCAATTTGACCGCGGAAAGTTAGTTGGGGCCCGGAGAGCAGGTGCCACTATTTCGGAAACAGCAGCACTTGTTGGTAGCTCCAGTACTACTGTATCAAGGGTGTATCAGGACTGGTTTAACCATGAACAGACATCCAACAGAAGAGCTCACATTGGTCAGCCGCGCGTGGTTGCTTCTAGAGGTGAGCGGGTGTCACGACTGGTATCCCAGCAACGACGTGACAGTCACACAACTCACCCACCAGTGCAACAGTGGGGTAGTTCGACACATTACCACATGCATCATACCTTGCTTCACCTGGGGTTCCACAGCAGGAAATCGACATGACTGCTAGGTATCATGAATAACGCCTCGCATGGATCAAGGAAGGTCAGCAATGGACCCTCGCCAGATGGAAGAAGGTCGTCTGAAGTGATAAATACCCTTTCCTGCTGCACCATGCTGATGGCCGGGTTCGCATTCGGCGTAAACAGCATGAAGCCATATCCCCTGGTTGCACAGTTGAGGTTCAACAGGCAGGTGGAGGTAGTGTTATGGTCTGGGGAGCATCCCGCAAACACTGAATGGCGTTTGTGGGATGATACCACAGGGACCTGTTAGCTGACCATCTTCATCCATATTTGCAGGTCTACCCAGAACACAGTACTATCTTTGAACAGGACAACGCACCTTATCATGGAACTCGTACAATATCGAATGGTTGGAGGCCTACGGCAACGAATTCGCCACATTGCCTTTGCCCCCAAACTCCCCAATTGAACATATGCGGGATATGCTAGAACGGGTGTACGAACTGCTGATCCTCCTTCACGGAATGACTGAACTGACGGAGTTGCTACAGCGGATATGGGTCGAGTTACGCATGGAGGTTGTTCGACACCTTGTGGAATCTGTTCCTAGACGTTTGCCGGCTGTGATTGCACAGAGAGGTGGACCAACGCATTATTAGGTGGGTGTTCCTAATTCAAAGCTAACTCAGTGTATGTGTGTGTTATATGCAACACTGCAACGTCTTCACTGGATGAAGAAACTCAAGTGTATGAAGAGGAGGTATTAGAGCTGTGGCACAAACAGCATAAGAATTCAACAATAGGGACTGATGGAATATGAACATGGGTGCTAAAAGAGTGTTCAGCTGAACTGGCTTTCCTTTGAACAGACAGGATATATAAGTTGAGTTTCAGAACAGAGAACATCCCACAGGGATGGAAAGAATGTATTGTAATCCTATTGCATAAGGGTGGTGCAAAGACCGATGTATTCAACTATCGACCTATTAGTATCTCTGGAGTAGTGATGAAGTTTAGGAAAAGTTATTTAAGGCTCGCATTCAGAAATGGATTGACAGAGAATCTTTACTTTGACACGAACGGCATGGATTTACTTAGGGAAGTTATGTTTTAGTAACTTGCTCACATTCCATATTAACTACTACTGAGTTGGACCAGGGGAATAGATTCACCATGAATACTTTCGGATTTTGCTGAGGCTTTTGACAGAATAGAGCATGGAAGACTTGCATAAATTGGAGAATATGCATTTGTATTATAAAAATTGGCGTTGATAAGAAGATGGCTGACTGAAAGATATCAAACATGGTATATAGGGGAGGGATGCGAGTTTGCAAGATTTAAAGTAACAAGTGGTGTGCCACAAGGATCGGTGCTTGGTTACTGTTATTCAATCTGTACATTAATGATATTAGGAAGGATTTGACAAGCGACATACAGCTATTTGCTGATCATGCAAAGATAGGTAGAGTAATCAGGAATGCTGCTGATATGCAGTGTTTGCAGAATGATTTGAACAAGCTGGAAATGTAGGCATGTGAAAATCAAAGGCATTATTGCAAATACAGTTCAGAGCATAATTGCAATGCCGAAACGAACCTTGATATGTTAGGATAATTCATTTTGCCCCTGTACAAGGCCTTAATAAGACCTTACTTGGTCTATTGTGCGCAAATCTGATCTCCTGATTCTGATAGAGAGAGAGAGATAAAATGATATCAAGACTGTGGAAAATACTAATTATGAAGATTGAGAATTGGTAGATTGCAGACATTAGCAAGCAGGAGAAAGAGGGATGATAGGATTGAGACTTCTGAAAGGGGCATACAGGAGTTCAGTAGATGAAATTTTTCATTTTATGGAGGGTGATGAAAGGATGAGAGGGCATCTACAGAACTAGAAAATGAATGCCGTTAAGAAATGTTAAGAGCTAGATTTTCTCTCAGAGTAGATTGGAATGGCTTGTCAATGGATGTTGTGTACAAGTAGTGTGAATGAATTAAAGAATAAGTGTGACAGCTGGTGCTGGTAATATGTAACCACCCAGGGATCAGGGAACTCATCGAGGTTTTAATAATAATGTTCGTCACATTCGTTTACAGACACGCTCTGCAAAATATTCACACTTTAATTTGAAACCTGTGGTACAAACAAAGGAGGGAACACTCAAAAGTTTGGTTTATGGTTTCAAGTAGGTCGAGTTAAATATCCCATGCCAAAAGCGCGGGGGGAAGGTAACGAAGAATATTTATCACACAAAAATTAATAATGGATGAAATTCTTTCTTGCTGCAGTTGCGTGGTATATATATATATATATATATATATATATATACCTCGACTTAAATGCATTCACCGTCCCTGCACTCACCACACTCTCAGACACAATGCATTCCATTCACCCACCCACCCACCACTCTCCGTGCAAAAAATCTACTCTTCATCCCCTTGCTCAAACCCACCTTATACAGCTTCCACGGATGGTCCCCTGTCTCCAGATATTCTATGAAAAATGCCATGCATGTTATTGTCTGTCATCACTGATATTACACCCCTCCTCAGACGTAAATGTCACCCCCACATCCTTGAGGTGTCGGGGTGACATTCTTAATCGTTTCTTGCGCACTCGCACATCTACTCCTGAAACCCTCATCTACACTTCTCACATCGAAACTTTTCATACTGGGGACTTGCAAGTCGATTGTATCCTCCCCACCTCGCCTTTCCATCGGCATGTGTGACAGCCAACTTGGGCATAAATAAGTTTGGCGAACTTGAAGCAAATATCTACATGTGTAATCCGAATGTTAGAATTTGAGCATAACGTTATATATATATATATATATATATACCTCTGTTTTACTAATATAATCGTATATTAGTAAAACAGAGGTAATAACTTGTCATGGGTGGTATTTGTTAAATATTACCTTCACATAAGAGAGGAAGCAAGCCCATACAAATAAACGCCGTATGTGGGCAGAAGATTAAGAGCAAAGCAATCTGTTAATTCACCGTGAGGTAAATCTTGCTCAACTACGTTCCATGAATTCTAACTATGAGTGTTATATGTGGCATTGCTACTGCTTTTATGAGAACTGTCTCGCTATACTTCAGCAAACATGATAAGTTTGCTGACATATAATCTGTTTACACCCACAGAGAAACACCCAGTTTTTACTCTGATGTATTCCCTTTTCTACAGGGTGATCAAAATTAAAGTATGTCTGTTTAAGGTCTTATAGAGCGCCATCCAGTGATTCAAATGCTCCTGAATGTTTACAGGAATGCATTGCATCGTAAGGAATCGATATCTGCAGACAAAAACAAAAGCTAGTTCCAAACTTCACCACAAGGGGGGCGCATTGTTAATTCGAACTGCATGAAATTTGCATATCACACAACTCGGATGGCCAGGCGGGTTTAAAAAGATGACCATTTCTTCATTCTGCTTATTAATACCGTCCACAGTGATGGCACAGTATCTCCGTGCAAGAAAGTAAGTAGCTTTTTTTAACAAGGGCTTCTTGAAGCTCTGAACTTTCTTTTGCTGGCGCCGTTTAGCAAGTGGCGAGGGATATTTGCCTTCTTAGAAGGTTATGCTAGTACTGTTTTCCTTAAACAGTAGAGGATCTAAACTGCTAGCACATCTAAGTACACGATTGCTGGCGTCTACAGACGCTCAACTTTTTTTTTTTTTTTTTTCTTCCTATGCTAATAGAGAGTGAACACTCTCTATAGGATCCTTGGGCTTCGTCCCGTTTCACACACGCAGAGCATTAATTCGAGCAAGATGGTCCCAATGCCCCCGAGGATCAGGACGGTTGGGATCGAAATCCCGGATATGATTGAACCAAGGAAGCTGACGAAAGTATTGAAACAACGGGTAGGCGCAGAGGACATATACTCGTTCGCCCCCTTTGGGGGATGAAGATACACCGTAGCAGTTCGGAATATACAAACTAGAGATAAGTTATTAGAAAGCTTTGACTTCGCGAGTCAAGAGGTTACCACAGTTATGGTGGGAAGCCAGGTGAAGGTCATCAAGATAGAAAGATTCCCTGTGGAATACCTGGAAGAGAACGATGATATTCTGACCCAAACCTTCTCCAAATGGGGGACGATTGCCAACATCTGCAAAAGTATTTCATCACAAGACCCGAATTGGTATTCGGGTGAAGTTTGGTATACTATGGATATGAAAACAGGTAGGAACATATTGGGTGCTCGTTAATTATCCTGGCGTGCCAAAGCAGTGTCTACGGTGCGGCTCCTTTGAGCACTTGGGAGGACAGTGTCCGAAGGCGAAGTATTTTAACTGCATGAGCACATCTCGGCGCAGTGCACGCAGCCCTGCAAAAATTGCCAGAGTACGGAACACCATTGTACGGCTTGCCCAGAAAGAACCTTTGCCGAGAGAGTCAGCGCAGTTGCCGCTCCCTCTCCCCAGACAAACAGCGAGCAATTCCCGAAGCTGCCAGCGAAGGACTTACAACAGACTTCGCTAGGTAAGGTACCGAAGAGACCACAGCCGGGGCCATAACAGGTGCCAGAGTCAGAGTCCGTACAACCTGCGGAAGTGGCTAAAGCAACTTAAGACCCCCCCCCCCCTTCTCCTCCCCCGAGGACGAGAACAGCTTGGAGAAGGCGAGATGAGGGAAGAAATATCACCCTTGCTGGCAAGAACCATTAAGCGGAAAGAAGAGTTGACGAAAAAAAAAAATAGAGGAAAAGCAGAAGAAACTCAAGGCCAAAAAAAAGAAAAGAAATCTGCTAGAAGAAATCGGCCACAAGATGACTCCAAGTCATACGAAGACGATTCCTCGGACTCGGGCGAAGGAATGGATTTAGAGGTAGTCCCTGAAGAAACATCCACAGATCAGGTCATGATAAAGATCAAACAATCTACAAATGACCAATTCTCCAGGCAACTTCTACCAAACCGAGGGAGATCGAATTACCAGCTTCCAGATTAGGAATGCTAACCACAACTTTGAAATCAAAAGCATCGCACGTGCAAAGCTACAGAAAACTCTGCAAGAGTTTTCTGTAGCTTTGCATGCGCGGTGTTTTTCTATAGTTTTGTAACCGAGCAGCCAATTTTAATATGTTCCTCCTGAGGGACCTTATAGAGCTAGTAACAAACAAAGATCAGGTCATGGCACTCCACTCTCTCGATTTAACTAAAGCCTTTGATAGAATCAGTCACGCCTACCTGTTCAACATCCTTACACGGGTAGGTGTTAAAGGCAGTCTGGGGGCGACTGGTAGCGAATACTTACCGGAACACTTCGACTACATTATTCATCAATGGTTATGTCGAACCTTATCAAAGAATAGTAAAAACGGCCTCTTAAGCCCCTTTTTTTACTATTCTCATTAGCTTTAGAACCACTTCTTAATAAAATCAGGAAAGCAAGAGAGATTCAGGGAATCCCTAAAGTTATAGCTTACGCAGACGATGTCCTGGCTACGCTGCGTGATAATGAATCGACATTTAACAGCATAAAAATAGCGGAAAAATTTTCGGAAGCTTGCGGATTGAACATCAATCCAAATCAAACGAAACTACAAATTTACGGTAAATGGAATACGAAAGAAATTCCGTATGGAATAAAGACAGTACCCATCGCATACCTGGGAATTCCATTTACAGATGCTCCCGTCCTGCCTCTGGATAAATTAGAGAAGGATACAACAAACACGTTAAAAGACCGGGATCTGGCTCCTCCTAGCGTAACCGCTAAGGCGATAATACTAAAAACGATTGTCTTCACGCAACTAGTCAACATCGCATCATTAAAAGAAGTGGAGGAAACCCGCCTTTACCAACAACTACTAAAATTCTTTTGGAATGGGACCTATCCAGAAGTTAAGACGTAAGTGTTGCATGCCACAAGATAGGGGAGGCTATGGACTTCTAGTACCGCGTATAAAATGTATTACGAATAGTATTCTAACAATCAAGAAAATCCTACACTCAACCATCAGTTTTTCATCTGACTTATGAAGTAGTGTCTAGGATATAATTTCAGACTTTGCGGGGTTTCCGAACTCAAGGCCGAAACATCCTCTGTCTACTACAATGATGCATGCCAGCTAATCCGGCTGATGGAGGACGCGCAAATTAATATCTTGGAGGAAGCTTCGAGTAAAAACAGTTATATGCGCCCGGAAGAATCTGAATTAATAACAATAGCATCTTCTTCACCAACATCTTACAGAGTAGAAACTACCCGAGCAGAAAAGATTTAGCATGGCGCATTGCTTTCGGTAAACTTCCTGCCAATCGTTGGAGATATACGGGGTATGGTGACCCCTATTGCCCAGTGTGTCCGCTACCGAACACTGTAGAGCACGCCTTTGTACAGCGTCCGGTGGCCAAAATCTATGATATTCTCGACAGAACAATACTGTTTCTGCAGTTCCTTAAACCGGTCAGAAAGTCTGAGAAACTTAAAATCTTTCTCATTAATGAGACGAAATTTCATATTTGGAAGGTACGAAGAAAAAAATGCTTACCTTTTACCATCAGAGATACAAGAAGCAATTACAATCATCCTTAAAAATGTTCTATGCATTTGTACGCAGATTCTTACAGATTAAAAAAAAAAGATCTTAGGCACTGATAAATTTAGAAAAATATGGTACCCCCCCCCCACACACGCCCACTGATGTTGTGCACGCTAAGAGGAGATGAAATCGAATTTTCTACTCATGTTCTAACGCATATGTATATGTCAACTGCTTGATATCTGGGTCAAACAACGACGTGTGTCAAAGGACATTTAAGTAGATGTAACCCCATAACTTTTACAACTAACCTTGCCCCAACGCGCTTTGTACACGTGAACTTGTACTACTTAGCCAATTTCAACTGTTGCAGCACTCCGGTAATTTCGTCGCCTGAACAAATGTCGCCATGTGCTGTGCGACGAATGATTAGTCGTTTGAAGAAACGGGATCGTTCGGAGTTAGACCTCGCAGAGGTCGCAAACCATTCAGTTCTCAACAGGTGAATGAAGTTGCTACTATGGAGAAGGCCATGAATAACAACGTTGGTTGTTGCAGTGCACGTGTTGTATCAAGTCACATGGACGTGCCTTAAAATTGACTAGAAAATTCTGTATTTCTACCTATTCAAGATAACACTAACACAGAAGTTGCGCCAGCAGAACTTTGAAAATCGAGTGACATTCGCTTTAACATTCCTTACTCGACTGGGGTTGGACGCTGTGTGGTTGTGGATGATTTTCTGGGGAGATACAGTTCATTCACCTGAACGAAGCTGTGAATCCTCACAGTTGCCAATACGACCTAAGCAAAAACCTGCGTTCAGTGAAACAAATTCCTTTGCATTCACCTAAAGTTACTGGGCTGGTGTGGGTTTACAGCTTCGTTTATCACTGGACCATTCTTCTTTGAGGACATTCGCCAATCGCGTCCTGTGATCTGCTCAGTTACTGCCGACTGATATCGCAATATTGTAAACAGTTTTGTTGTGCTACAGCAGCAGCGCCTGTGCATGGATTCAGTCATTTTCATGAGGCATGGGGTTCCTCCAGACATCAGTCGATCAGTACAGGAGTATTTTCGAGAACATTTCGCGGAAGCCAGAGTGATCAGCTGCGTTTTTCTCCACTGGACCTCCTCGTTCACCTGATCTTACTCTTCTGGGCTGTGGGGATTTCTCAAAGACGGGGTTCATCAGGATCATCCTGATAACTTGCCAGTGCTGAAAGACATCATAATGCTGCATGTGCGCAACATCCCGACCAGCTGAGTCCTGCAGTTGAACACACTGTGCAAAGGATGCAGTTTGTGGCATACCAGGATGGGTAGCACGATGAACAGTGCAGCTCGTGATGCATAATGGAAATGAATAAAAAGTGTTATTTATGCTTGTGTCGTTTTTCTCCTTCTTACATACTGAAAAAAAATACTACTCTTTATATAGCGCTTCCTGTTGGTGAATTTTATAAGTACCCCTTCCCCCTCAGATATCGTTTCCACATAACGCACAATATATTCCTGCTAAGTTTCGCAGCATTTGGATCACTGGATGACGTTCCACTAGGCCTTAAACGGGGGTTACCTTTATTTTGATCACCTTCTATATTGCTCCAGTAGACTTAAAATACATTTTTCTCTAATATTATACAAAACCTTTTTTATGTTGTCCAATAATAAAGTGCATAAAGTGAGTACTTAGTTGTGAACCATTTGTCTCTTGATAGAATAAGTCCACTACGCTTGTGTTCAGTATACACAGAAAGCATGTTGCACTCGTGTATTTTAAAATTTCGGAAAATATGCTACGCGACCACACTAATACCGTGATCCATAGTAAAAATTTAGCTGGAAAGAAAAGTAGAGAAGGAAGTATATAACAAAAACGTAATAAATATAATCTATTGTCACCTAAAGGTATTAACTAAATGATAATAAATATTTTCAGTAAATATTTATTTACAAACTTAAGTATATTGTTGTGCTGTACGTAACATGCTGTAATGTGCTGGGAAATATTAATTTGGTTTATACCTAAAACAGATATAGTTTGATTAAGTTGTTATTGTTTGGGCATGGGGCTGGGCGAAGAAAAACTCAAGTTCACAGGAGGAAATTAATAGCACCTTTGTTTACGATCGACCATCATCTTAGATAGGATTCAAATCCATGTCTTTCAAAACAAAGGATGTATCTCGCTATTCCCAATGCGCTATGGTGACCCACTCTTTGATCGGGCATTGTGTGACATATTGAAACAAAGCCTAACATATTTCGTTTAAGCATTGAATTCATGTTTCGCCTTAAGTCGATTTGTTTTGATTATTGCATTTATTTTTCCTATTATGTGTCGTTAATGAGACAACACGCATGATAGTTTAAGACAAGAGCTTTAACACTAAAGCTATGATTGTTTACATCTTTAACTACGGCTATCTGCAGATATCTCTTATAACAAAAAGTACCATATTTTTAATTGAAAGTGTCATCTCTAAATGCAACTGTACTCTGAAATAGAGATACGAAATATTTAATTACAAGAATTCAAGAGCTGACGTATACGGTACATGTTTTGACTGTTTACAGCATTAAGCAAATGACAGCTTGCGTTTGAAGCCATTTTAAAGTCAACAGCTAAAGGTTTCAACATCTCGCTCTATTTCCTTGAAACAAACAGATTAATTTCACTCGCGACAGATACGAAACAAGAAAATCAACTTACCTGTCTTCGTAGATGTGACAAAAATCTTTAGAACCCGAGCCGGAGGATCTGGAGCACCTGCCGGGTTCCCGTGAAAGATGGAGTGTAGAGTATCATCTTGGTAGAACAGAGTATGCGTCATCTCGCGTGCTGCTTCGATGCCCAAGAAATGTTAGAGAATGTCTCCTAGTGAAGGGGCCCTCCTGAGAGAACAGAACAGAAACAATATGTCACATCACGTGATAATGACTTTGGCACGAAAATAATGACTTCCGTCAACTATTTGATAAACTCAGGGATGTAATCTATTCGTCTGATTACTTGAACAAATAAACATTCTATTTCATATTATGCTGATGAAATACAAACAGTATGAAACGAACTTGGACGATAATATATTACCAAAATATAGCTTGATGATTTTCATCAGCCGGTGTGAGACTGCACTATGCACACAGATTTAACTATAACTCATCACAACAAAGTGAATAAGTAAAGCAAAAACAAAACAAATCGAAAATATATGTCGATGATTTCATTTAAGTATATTTTTCTATGATTTTTCTATTATTCTCTGGAAGAAGAATTTTTAAAATTTCATGTTGAGAAACATATACATGGTAATGTGCGTAATAAAATATTATTTCACTGATTTTAGAAAAGTACATATTTCTGAAATGGGCAGAATAGAAGGGGTGAAATTAATCTATCAGCACACCTTCATCTTGGGCATTTCTGCGATTGCGTAACTGGCTTCTTGGGCTTTTACGGACACAGTTACAAATTTAGTCCATCTTTTTGATTGAATAGTTTTATATCCGGTACAAGTCTTTTAAAATATTATAATAATCACAACTCAGCTTGTTGTGATTATTATAATTTTGGAGGTAAAATTTCAAAATATTTAATCTTGAGATGCTATGCTTCGATGAGAGTATGAAGTGTTTCAGTCCTATTGCATCAGTCCTAAGTACTGAAACAGAAAACTTATGTGATCATTCAAGCCTCTTGAGCGCTCTAAGCTTTGTATAGACTACCAACTAGTTGCATGGTTGGCATTTTTCGCATTCATCTAGCGCAGTGATTTTCAACCTTTTTCATAATATGGCACACCTAGACTAATTATTGAAATTCTGCGGCACACTAAAAATATATTCTTTTAATTTTTTTGACGATCTGGAAAAAAATAGGCATAATTTTGATTGATTTACATACACAAGATATTAATAATAGTAATTACTTATCCTTTTAGCTCCAAAAATTTTAAACTATATTTCTGACATTTTGAGTAAGAAAAACAATACTCAAAATTATTAAAATTTTTTTATTAATTTAATTTTATCAAAATAAACGTATTAAATAATATACATACTTCAGTTAATTTTAATGAGATATTTGAGCTTGATGCTGTTTCTGAATGTCTTTTGTGCGAGGTCGAAATTTAGATAGGCATACTCTTAAATCATCTTCCAAAGCCTCCAGCCGCGATCTATTTTTGTTCTTAATAATGTTCAATGCGGAAAAGCTTGATTCGCATTGAACATTCGCGTGGAGAATGGAAGAAATACTTCTATTGACAAATTCACTTCTTAAGATAACCAAAACGAAGTAGTATCTATTGTTGAATGTTTTAGTTTTAAACTTCTGTCATTTCTTATATCTGTTAATTCGTCCCCTTCTGTAATCTTTAAATTTTCCAATTTACAAGCGCTTAAGATAAACAGATCTCTTATCCAATCGAAGGATGGTATGTCAAGTGAGGGGAAAATATTTTTTTAATATTTTTATTTTGTAATCTTAAGGTTTGTAAAATTAGATTTTCATTCAGTTTGCACTTTTTCGTTAGTTCAAACATATTTACTGCATTTTCTTTTCTGATTCTTTCTTCCCAACGCATTAGTTTTTTCTTGAATGCGTTAATTTTGTCAGTGGAAGTAAGAATGTTATCACAGTCTCCCTGCATACTTTTATTAAGTGTATTTCAAGATTGAAATAAGTCAGCAAGAAATGCAGCCTTACTGCGCCAAAGCTCATCACTAAGAAAATCTGATAACTCAGATTGTTGAGTTGTCAAAAAAATTAGAAATTCCTCTTTTAGTTCTTAAAATCTTGAAAAATCACTTCTAATTCACATGTATTAACGTGTAACTAACAGCGTGTAAGAATTTCCATTGAGGAGCATAATGCTGCAAACAATGTCGATTGTAACGGCCTGGCTTTTATATAATTGACAATTTTGATAGTACTTTTTTAAGCTCAGATACCAATGATTTTGACGCTAGTACATCTCTGGAGAAAACAATGCGTAAAAATAATTCCAGGATTCTTATTTTGAGCCAGTGTAACAAATCCTTTTACATTTCTTGACATCGAGCGGGCACCATCCGTGCAAATACCGATGCAAGAATCCCAAGACAAGTTATGGCAATTAAATAATTATCAACAACATCAAAAATATCTTGGCCATTCGTTGTTTCCGGAAGTGGGCGCCAAAATAAAAACTGTTCTATAATATCTTCCTTATAAATAAATCTACTCAAGGCTAGAAGTTGGACGAATCAACATCAGTTGATTCGTCCAACTGAATAGCAAAGAAATCTGCTTCTTTAATGTGAGATATCACTTGCAATTCAACATCTTTGGTCAAATCCTGAATATGTCAATAAATGGTATTATCTGACATAGGAATTTTTAAAATCTCCTTTTCATATTCCTCGCCAAACATGATATTAACAATTTTACAGCATGCTGGCAGAATTACGGATTTTGTTTCTGCGATTACACAATTTTTACACAATTTATGCGATTGAGTAACTGGTTTCTTGGGCTTTTTCGGACACAGTTATAAATTTAGTCCATTTTTTGCTTGAATAGTTTTATATCCAGTACAAGTCAAGTGAGAATGTTTAGATTGTAAATGTCTTTTTAATTTACTTGGAAACATAGCGTTGTTTGCTAATTTTTCGCCACAAACTACGCATGTCGGATCTTCTTGACTGGAAATAAAGCCAAATAAAAAATAATTTTCGTATAATGGCGAACGTTAGTTTTTAATTTAGTTTTAGAAGAACCAGTACTAGATATGGTATCAGCTGCTGATGTGCTGGCCAAAACTAACTTTACTTTCTTCTTTCTTTCTTTCGACGTACTAGCTTAAATGCTATTGAATAAAATTAACAGAATGAAAAAAAAAAAACAATAAAAGAACTCTTACCAGTTACCTTAAAAATAAGAGAATTAAAGGAAGTTATTTGTGAACACACTTATCAAACGATTAAAGCTAATTAACACAAAAATTTAAACCGATTCATCAATCGTTAAGTTTCGTAAAATATAAATAAGGAAGCTTCAGGTGCGGATGGAAGACCAGACACTAATAAATAAATGTGCAAATTACGACATTATTTCTTTTAATTTATTCGTTTTCATAAATCACGCGGCACACCCGGTTGAAAATCGCTGCTCTAGCCGATTCTCCTCCTTCATTTTGATTTCATCGTCGACGAAATTATATGTCGAAATTCTCCGTAGCTTGTCATAAAGAAAACACATTTAACTGAATCTTGAGTTAAATGTGTCGAAATTCTCCGTAGCTTGTCATAAAGAAAACACATTTAACTGAATCTTGAGTTAAATGTGCGATTAGGGCGGGAAGACAATATCAACTTCCCTCTCCAATCAACGAGGTGTGGATTCGAATCTCCAGCTGCACACTTGCATATGAAAGTGTTTATGTAGTGAATGAATTTTGGCGCTTGGCGTGAAATCCCAACCTGGCTTATTGAAAAAAAAGCTTGAAAAATTTCTGTGTTTAGTATCTACAGCAGGGTGTTTCCTCATTATATAATTCCTAAAGGAATCCACAGAGATTATTTAATTTTGTATTAATACGATGGACATTGCAACGAACATGGTTGTTCCACAAAACTCATGAGCACTTACATAAAACTTTTCACGGCTCGTCACCAAGCTGCTGGCTGAGAAATACCAGGTGTAGAGTGATGAAGTTTCTTTTGTACTGTTGCGAAGATTATTGATGAATTCACGATGAATCTCTTAAATAAATCTATTATTTTGCAATGTTCCTAAATATTGCAGAAGTTAATAATCTTAAAGTTTTATTTTTAATGTAAATCTTCATTATTTCGACCAGCCAATTAATTTTCATTTTTTTTCTCATTAAAAATAAAAATTTAAACAATTTTGGAAAAAAAAAATAAACAGTTTTGAAAGGTTTGTCACTTGATCACCAAAGAAGAAAATATTTTCTTGTTCCGTTTTGGATTTGTTCGAAGACGATCACAGAGGTAATCCAGAACACCCGAGATGAAAACTACATCGGAGAAACAAAAAAAGAAAAAGAAAACCATCCACGCAAAAAACTGAAATGAAAAATTTATTACAATGCGGTGGCTGAGAAAACAAAATATTTTCTCGTTATCAGTTTTACTGAAAATAAAATTTCGTTTTCAAGTTGTGAGAGGAATCACTTCTACGCTTTGTTTTAGCAAAACAGAAAATATCTGCATTCATATTTATATGAAAAACAAAACGGAATTGAACCAATAATTTCATTTAACTCCACAGTGAAGCGACTAACTCATAATCAGAATAGCTACGTAATCTTTTCAGGTGCACGGGATTTTATTGCGTATCTTTTTATTTAAAAAAAAACCCCAAACCAATAAAGTACAGTTGGTATCAAAACTTCTAGGGGATGTGTTCCCAGAGCAACAGAATCTAATTGTAAACCTCAGGCCAAGCAGTGTGTGCAACGGACCTTGATGAAATCAACTCTCGGAGCTTAGCAGATCTAGAAGAAAAACACCGAGACAGGAGTAAGGAAAACTAGTTTAAGAATTCAAACAGAAATCTATTTCTCTGAGAGGAAAATGGTAAAAAAAAATACGTTTTTTTTTCATGGTTTAAATTCAGAACGTATTGCTAAGAGCTAAAATAGAAAAGAATTTCTGGTATTAAACTGATCAGTGAGTTTGTATCGTTGAAAAATCTCTCTAAGACGAATACCGAATCTTCGTTTAAGTGAGGAGGAAAATAACGACAAATTCTTTCGTTGCCGACGCCACGAGTAACGTGATTTTTGAGAAAATGAAGTAACGCGCGTGAATAGCATTGACAAATTACGTGGTTCATCGGATGTTTGGAAAAATCACCATAATAAAAACTATCATTTGCAAGAGATCCCGATTTTTTTTTTTTTTTTTTTTGTTACTGGGCACCTCCAACTCATAAATGTTCGTTTTTATTCTTGAAAGCATATTTGTCACATATGCCTTGTGTATGGAAACGTACCTATAATGGGAAAGAATACTAAGTCTATTGCACACGTCAAAAAAGTAATCTATGAAGGGGGAAATTTGAAAACATCTAAAGTGAGGGGTTCGTTCCCAAACTTTTTTTAACCGCGTCCCACTCTACATTACCAAGCTACGTTCATGTACCACTAATGGGTTTAAAAGTGGGATGTTAATTTCTTACCATGGTCACTTGACATCTTGAAGGTTTATGGGTATAGAGACGACGGTGGCGTGGTCAGTGCAACGCTGTTTCCTCACAGTATTTATCTGGACAGAAATGACGATTTCAATATGAAATCAATACAAAACACCCATATCTTAATACGGACTTGAACCAGGAGTCTTTGCAACCAATAAGTTAACGGTTCTACTATTCTGCAATTTCTGCCAATAAGTAAAGAATTCTAACCATTGCGTCACACTGTCCGAATGCAGATGTGAATATAAAAGCAATACGAACAAACACAAGAACCGATCGCTTACCACTGAGTAGCGGCTCGCGTATCGTACTTTGGGGACTCTTGATCCCAGGGAACCCCAATCCACAGCTATCACCACTATGTCCAAACCGATACGCTTATCACAACGTTCACCATCTGCGTATAGGATGATGTCTATGTTTACCTTTTTATTTCTTTATTTTTTCTGTACATATTCTACACACAACTACCGATACATTCAACTGGAGGGCTAAATTAGATAATCATTATACATAACTTAATTACCTTATCCTACATCTATTATAACTAATTCTGTCTCGAAGTTACATAAATTAACCATCTCTATAGTCCGCTGATGGACATTCCACATATTTTCTTTCCGAGCAGCAAAAATAAACTTTGTTTGGTTCCTTCTAACTCCCTGTCTACTCACTATCTCTTTGTTATGTACTCTAGTAAACCCTGATTCAACAATACAACAGCTAACTCCAACTATCTTGAAGAGATAGTTGAAGAGACAGGTAGTCAGAAGGAACATACAAAGTTTATCGCTGAGATTGGGAATAGTTCCTCCAGAATAGAAGTTCTTAAGGGTTAATCCAATTCATGTAGGCAGTTCATGACATAAAATGGAAAACTATAGACTAGTGATTCACTTAAGGCGGTCAAAAGTGAACCCATTAATCATCTAGGTGACTTCTAGTTAATCAAAAAATTTACTCCTAGGGATAAAAATGCAAGATGTCCTTCAGCATTGTCCATTTCTATCTATATTTTCCATTAAATATCTTCCCATTAAGACTCTCTTCTTTAACATAATTTGTTTTTGTAAAGTGTAAATTTCATTCTTGGATTTAGCTGAATTTTCCCAAGAGTTCCATACCAGATGGCTTAGGAAAAATAAAAGTTGAGAATATTATTTTTGAGAATATGTTGTTCAAAACGTTCCGTAGAATAATTTGCTAGAGTAGGGGAAAGTATGGAACTTTACCCTGTCTAATCGTCGTGAATTTGTGAAAACATTCAGTAAACTCAAGAATTAAATTTACATTTGAAGTAGAGATACCAATTGCCTCTTCTTTCTGGATGTTCTTATTCTGCGTTAATATAATGGCAGTTTGCAGATCACAGTATACTGAAAACCAATTCATACTGGCAAATACATTAATGCTGCTTCCCATCATCACCGTTGTCAGAAATAAGGAGTGGTTAAATCTTTAGTTGAGAAAGCTTATGAAATCTGTTCAACTGATTTTCTTTTAAACAATGAACTGGCTTCATCTGTAATTATTAAAATACTAAATTGTTGATAAAATAATAATTATGGCATTCATCTTAATTCTCCTCTAGAAGTTGTTAGGATTTCTGTTCCATGTGTTAAAGGACTATCAAAGAAAACTGCTTCGCCAGATTGACCTGCAAGTTTCTTTCCGTCCCAGTTTCAAAACCAAATTTCTCCCTAGACTTCTCCAAAAGACAAATATCTTCCTCTTTCTTATCCTGGAGTTTACAGGATATCTTGTTCTTTGTTATTATGTGAAAACGGGTCGTTCAGCTCAGATTCGTCTGGAAGAACATTAAGAGCTTATTTTATTTCCGGAATCTGACAAGTCTGGTTTAGCTAGCCACACTTTATTCACTAAATCATTAGAACAAACTAAAGTCCTACACAAAAGTTATTTTTTTCTCAAAAGAGTATATAAAGAAAGTTGTGAAGCTCACATTCGCCATACGAATCGCCCCAAAAACGACTGCCTTAAACTGTCCAATTTTGGAAAGGCCTAAGTAACCCTCGTCATTCCTGTGTTACTTAAAATTGTATTCTCAATGGCTAGAAAACCTAACCAAAGATTCAACAAATATTAAATAATTTTTCCTGAAGTGTAATTCCGTTTCTATATAAATTTATCGTCATGTCGCCCACCTGAGTCTTATTTAGATTTTTTTCTTCTATTCATGTCAGAACTAGAGCGATCACAAGTCACCCATACGCTGTCCATCTGTCATGCACTTCAATATCATCACTCAAGATACAGTTCATTGCTGATCTTCCCCACCTCAAGCTGTTAATAGACACACACACACACACACACACACACACTTGGTTAAACTTACTCTAAATCAATCCTTCTTTAAGCATAATTCGACAAGTTTAATCATTTATGCACTATTATATCACCTACGTACACAATTAAAATTTTAGAAGTTCATTTCACACATAATACACACACGCCATCTATGTATATACATACACAATTAAGTCGGTTACTTGGTAACCTACTGTTGTCAATTAATAGAGACTAATACTACTTTGAAAGGTAACCGTTTAAAAGAATTAGCTTCCCTTTAATGAAAAATCGTGGCATTTTAAAAGAGCTTTTAGCATCGACTGCCATATTAATTAGCTCTTCTTCGAGAATCTTTAATACAACCAATGTTTAGTATTTTTATGTATTAAAAGACAAGTATCTGCATTTGTTCTCAAAGCAGTCCTCGACCGTAAGCATAACAGAGGTAGAGTGTTCTTAATCAAACTTATCTTAATTGCAAATTTTTGCTAATGTAGTTTGAATAGAAAAGCGGGGAAACAGATCTATAACGGTCTTCCAAAATAGCTTCGTTTCCAACAGAATGAAACAATAAAATTCTTATGCACGTGAAGTGGCTTGATGGAGATAATTTTCATAATTTTGCTGAAATAAGATTAATGATGGTCATTAGGAATGTGCTTGTAACGAACTCAGTGCTGCTTTGCACCAGTAAACACACAAAAACCACAGATAACGTCGGCAGTTCGTGTTCCGCAGCATACTAATGAACAACGTTTGAATACAGATTTCTTCGTAGCATTCAAAATTACTTCACTTTGTACAAGTGAAATTTTACTGTCGTGACTTTAATACTTTTTTTTTTATTTTAGTATTTAAAAGCCATCTAATTTTTTGCATAGATAAATTTATTATAAGATCAAAAGATTTTTGTGTTCGGCACAAAAAGTGTTATGAAAACATCGCGGTGCAGAAGAAAAATAAAAGAAATCTCAGAATTTATAAAGGCAATTAGAAATGCAGTCGTAGTGAGATTCATCAATAAAAATAGGCGTAATGAATGTGTTCTGGACGACTGTATCAAGCATGGTGGATTGACTTTAAACTAATAGTCATTAATGAAAACAAGAAAGGACCTAAAACAATTTTGGGAAGGATTAATGCCTAGAATGTGCAATGCCTTATTATTATCTAAGGTGTCTTCGTAGTTAAATCGAGTTTCATGAAACTCTTTGGTCGGAAAGACCTGGGTTAAAATTCCCTCTAATCAGATCTGATTATTCTACATGCTGTATCGCATTTTGTAACCTTCAAAATACTATTCCCAATGATCCGACGTATCCTAGAAGCAATCAATCATGCAAATATCATAGTTTAATACATGAATTTATAAAGAGTGAACGTTGACAGGATATCTCAAAATATTTTTTATTAGGGAGTTATAATATGCATTCACTGACGACACTGTTATTATTGAATTTTTTTTATTAATTTAACACATCTGTGCCTCATACTGTCTCCACATTCGAGTAACCTTGTCCTCAGATTGTAATAAGAAATTTCATGTTCTTTGCTTCGCAACTTACATCGACATCTTCAGGAGGGTGGATACACTTCACTGTCTCATCTAGGCTCACCAACTGTCGTGTTAGTAAGCCCACTATTGATTTTTCCCGGACATGTTCCAGAGTCCAGGAATATAGATTGAATCCTTGGATTCTTAAACAATTCTAACAAAGAAAATATTAAAAAATAATTATCGAAAAAAAAGTGGACATTCCCACTCGAAAGGATGAATTATGTCAAACGATACTCCAAACTGTTTCTTTAATATTAGCAGATGAACCTTCATTTTTCTGGTTTCTTCTTGTTATATGTACTTTGCTACCAATAAAACTTTAGTGTTAACGCAGTAAATATACATATATTTTCTCTTTGTACTGCTCTTAAAAAGTAAGTACGCGAATTACATGTTGTTCAATTTGTTATCGGCTGTATCCAAGCAATTCTTCTACGAATAATTAAATTCTCTCTTTTGAGAGAACTTTGTTCATTTGCTAATGAAAAGCGACATAGTTGAATGCAGATTAATGTGCCTGTGAAAAGCAGTCAATAGTTCTCAAAATGTGTATTCAGGAGCTAATTAATCGTTGCCATCCTGCGGCGAAGAGAATACGGAGTTTGCCATTAGCATTCCTTTTGCTAGAAACAGTTGAGTAGCTAGCACAGCCTGTCGAAATGTGCGATTATTAGCCTCGCTTTGCCCTGATGGTTACAATCCCTCCAGCAAATATAGCACTAACTGAAAATGAATGGACGGCTTGCATCTCTCTCTCTCTCTCTCGCTCTCTGTCTTTTGCTAATGGTTCCTGAGGCTGGAATGGGCCTTGTATCGCTACCCAGCTATGTTTACCATCGACGCTAATGCCCTCACAGTTTCCATAATTGCTTCTGGCCGAAATTACAGAAGCGTACACGTTCAACACTTACATATTATCGACTGTGTCAATGTTGCCGTGCTTTGCATTCTAGTTTTTAAGAGAATTAAGCATTCGATGTAAACTTTCCGGCAGATGGTGCGACAATTGGGAATCTGGTATTTACAAGTTATTATTCGCTTATTTCTCAGTGACGCAATCCAATTTACAGAAGGATGATAATAAGCAGTCAAGAAAATAGGCGATGGAAACGTAATATTTACACAAGAATTTTAATTTCAAGACAGACAGTTATGGATGCCACACACTGCTTGTTTCAGAGAGTTATGCGTTAAGCTCTCACAAAGGCAACTCTGTTTTGAAGGCATTTATATTAATGCTGCTGCTTAATGCGTACACTGGTTTATAACAAAGGCTTTATGTACCACGAAAAGTATTAAATATGAAGTACGTTACTAACGTACGTATGCCAGGATTTAATTATTATTTTTATTTATTTTTTACACAATACGAAAAACATACTCTAGAGGCAAAAAGAACGTTTTATAATCTCTTATATAATCTCCTGCCTTTCTTTTGGTCTTAAACTGAAATTGTTATTAAGTTTGTGTCTTTGCATAAGTCAACATAGATAAGTAATAAGTGATAGCGATAGTCTTGAAAAAATAATCAAGCCTCCTCGCAGCCACAACAACAAAAATATTACAACTAGCCCGAGATTGGGGGGAAAAAAAAATGGCTGACAGAATAGTTTCTTAATCAGTTTGAGTCGAAAATAGAATGTGTGAAGAGCGGAAAGAAAGCTAAAAAAACTCAGCTGTTTATTTAATAAATAACAATGATTGTAATTACATGCTGAGTGATACTGTCTGCATCACTGACTCGACAAATTGACCGATAAAAGTAATTACTCTTCAGTAATTAGCTGTTGTTAATTACTTCATAATGGCTTCTTAATCTTTATTATTATAGCTCCTGGCTTGACACAACATTATAAACTATTTATAGGCCGGGCATTCGGATTCTTTCTTGTACGAGAACAAACATACAACTCAGATAACTACATATGTTATTTCTCGAATTGATAATTTTTCATCGAACCCTAAATTGAAAATTATTTTAACAGTAAAAAGAAGTGGACGAATAAATAATGAACCATTTATTTGTAACTGGTCATCCCTGCCTCTTACAGGCACTGCATATATCTTAGTATCAATCATCAGAACTTCAATCCATGTTTGGTCTAAATAGCAGAGATTATGGATGTGGGTTAAGAATGGATGGAGACACTAAAGGATCCCATTGACACTATTTGAATAGTTGCAGGTCGTAACCCTCGGGATAGAAAATTATCAGCCTGTATTCTAAAGAACATAAGTAGTTAGAATGAATAGGCTGGTACGACCTCAGCTTGGTATTGGAGTGTGTGCGGATATATTTATTCTTGATTTTATGGATGGATTTATGGGAAAGTGGAATGATTGGTGTCGATTTATTTTCAAATGGTGCATTCAAAGAAAAGAGAAAGCAGAACAAATCATCTCTACGAGAGAGTGAAGTGAGGGAGAGTATTAGTTGAATTGCCTTGTTTTAGATAGCACAGTATTTGTAAAGGGTTTTTAGAGAAAACTACTATTGTTAGGAATCGAGTATTATCATTGATCATGGGAAGTAATCTTCGATGGGCCTATGTTGCTTTATATGCATTTGTAACTTGAGTGTAATGTCTCTTATTTTTATATGTTTCTTTGTTATGCTTATATCCAACTATGAATAGAGTCGTCTAGGAAGACAGTAAATGTATTAAAATAAATATTAAAATAATCGCATTCCATATCCAACTGAATTTCTTGATTGCAACTTGCGATGCTGTTTTGAGTATAAGCGATGTGTGTGTCCACTATGCATACATCCCATTCGAAGCTGTGAGGGGATGTCGCTTTAGTCGGTTGGTGGAGTATTACTTAATATCTCCTTGGACACCAGCCAATACGTAATAAAATCAATACTAGACTGCATCCACTCGACACGAGAGAGAGTTACTTGTATCCTATTTATTTCATCTTTTATTTGATGAGCTAATTTATTCGCGATTCTTTTACTTCCTTCTTTCTATTATAAGAACATTCCTTTTTCATTTTTGACCAACCCAGTTCACCGCTTCCTTTTATCCTGTCTTTTATACCAGCCATCGCTGGAATCCCCGTATATATTGGATGCCATTTGTGTGCGTGTTTTCGGCGATGTGATGTGTGACCCGATATTGAGGTTGATAGATACATTTCATCTACTGCATCCCGAAGCCAGTTGTTCTCCAGGGAACCGCACCATTTTCCTCAGGGATATCGCCTTTGCTTTTTGTAGAATGCGCATTATATATGGCGGTTAAGATGGTAGCAGTGTGGATAAACCTCTGACGCGTCACTCTGGAAAGCGTACCAAGCGAGGGTTGGATACATGTCGGAAAACTTTTCTATTTCGGTATAATTTCTTTACGAGTTATACAGTGAGGAAGGGCAAGTTCTTTTTGAGGCACTATTGATGCTTTCTTTACACCCGCTGTCACAAATTCCAATTATGGAATGATACAAGGAACGCAGTCTTAAGAAATCCAAAAAGAAATCTAAAAAATGTAAGCGAGAATATATTTATCAGATCAAATCTAAAATGGAGAATGCCTACGTAGATTCGAGGCATAAAATCACCCCACCAACATATATTACTTTATGAATTTACTAAATGGAAACGATATGACGCGGCTACAACCAACAAGCAGTACAGTAAAAACCTCGATATAACGGATTAATTCGGGGGAGGGGGTATCCGTTAAATCCGAAAGTCCGTTATATAATGAAGTAGATTTTCCGAATGCGTATGTTAAAAAATTGACAAATTAGCTAATTTACATGTTTTTACTTATGTAGAAACTTTTGTATGACTTCTAATTTTTGATTTAACGTTAAATCAACTCTTTTCCGTTTGTCCATATTTTAAGGTTAGGGGTTACAAAGGTGTGTTTTACCATTCATACATATCTAATTTCAAATTTATATCGAATAGGTCTATAAAAAATGCGTACGTACATAAACCATTGACCGCGAGTAAACAATTACACACTACTGGGCGTGGCTTAGCGCAAGTTGGAACTATCGGCCGGCGCGCATTAAAACTACCGCAGAAAGTCACACCACGAGACAAAAGAACCAATTACAGCGCGATTGGTGTCATCACGTGCTAATCATTCGCCGAACATGTTTTATGAGCGGTGACTCATTTATGTCGGCTAAATTACTACGGTGTTTTTCCAACATATGATGGCCTATTCGCCAAAATTTATTAAAAATAACAGATAATTAATAACAAAAAAATAACCTGTTAATTTAATTATAAGCAAATCTTGGTTAAAAGCGTTTTAAAATTAACAGGGTGTTAATTTTCACATGTGACATACGGACCGGAAATTCTGTCCGTTAAATCGAGGGTTTACTGTATTGTTCCATCTTAGATTTCAGGTAAACAATCGAACTCATGAACTGTAAGTTCCGTTTCAAAATCAATAATAACTAGATATCATAAATATTATTATTATTTTTATTTTTTTTTGACAGCGGCAGTGTATCAATCTTAAAAGAACGGCCGAAGTTTGCGCACTTTATGAAATTTTTGGGCGGGATTTATTTTGAGCAGCTTGATGTCCATTGCCTTGCCCAATATCATGCCTTTTTTCCCTCTGTCTCTTTAATACCGCTCACATCACGTATGCCGAAATCAGGAGTAAGACTGGGGTGTGGGGGGAGGGGGTAAAGCTCTTTCACAGACCTTCCTCAATCAAATACCGCATATTCCACTATCCCGAAGGAAAAGAATTTGCAAATAACTCAATTTGTCCGCATTTTTTTGGTTCGAAGTCAAATGCTTGCAGGAAGGTCACAGAAAACGCAAATATGTATACATAATAATATAACATTAGTGGCATTTCCTCTGCGAATATATTGCACAACGTAATTAATGTCATCATTTCCCATCGATGACACGAACACAGTGAACTATTTGCCACGGATAAAAAAAAGCAAACAACGGAAGAAAAAACTTTGCGTCCTCTATTCGATACAATCTTTGAATTTAATTAAAGGTGTCATCAGGTTGTTTGTCTAAATACCTCATAATTTGTACATTTTTACGGCATTCGCTTTAAGGGATCTTTCTCCTGCAATTTTCGAAAGCCGAAAACCCACAGTGAAATCATTTCTGTGATTTTCAGACTGCCTGTAGTTTGCTTTAGCCGTCAGGTGAAGATGACAGCAAAACAAAGCTGACCGCCTGACATTGTAAGCGACTGGTCATGACAGGAAGACAAGATAAAAGAAGAAAAATCCCCGCAGTCACGGAACAGAAGAAAATCTCAAGCTTTTCATTATGAAACCTTTTTCCACACAATGTTTCAGAAATATTAATAAATGTCTCAGTGGCGCCCTTCTGGTTATTGCATATTAAATGATGGGTCAGATGAGAGAATCCAAATCTTGTATTTAATGTCAGCAAGCAATCAGAATAAACACAAAAACTGATTACACGTTGTTCGGCAGTTAGGGCTGATCGCCTGTCTACGACAGAGGGATTAACCTCTTTCAACCTTTACGCTTATCTCCTGCCCTCTATATACAAAATCGAAACCATCAATGCAATACGGGCGCCTTGATGATAGTAGAATACGATTGTTTTGTTTTTATTTTTTTTTATGTCTCTCTCTCTCTTCCCAGAAAGACAGATTGAAAATGTGTGGACTGTACACACTAACAAACAAGAGAAAGAGGAATGATGTGATAGATACCTTTAAACTTCTGAAAGTTTAAAGATCGGCCATATCATCCTATATCTCTGAAAGGCTCATATAGGATGCTAACAGATGGAATTTTTCATTTCATAGAGGGTGGGTAGAAAACGAGAAAGCATTCCTGGAATGGTGGAAGATGAGAATGAATGCAATCAAGAAAGGAGTGAGAACTAGATTTGTCTCTCGTAGAACAGTATGAAAGAACGCGCAGATAATATGAATGAATTCAATTAACTATATGACAGGTGGAGTATATAATATGTGGCTTTCTTCGATAAGTCCTTGATTTCTTAGGTGTCTCTGGCAATAATACTAATATTCATGGATCTTAAGTAATTATCTCATCCGCATGATATTTCTATAATAATCTAAATGGTCTGTCACTATCAACGGAGGGTTATTTCTATCCGCGCGTTCTATCATATCTTCCACTGCTGTGTTCCTAGGCCTATTTGTCCATCATGTGGAATGAAAAAACCTTAATTTCTGGAATTTCCAGAGAAAATTCCATAGCAATCAACTTTCATAGCAACTCTCTGTAGTAAATTTACATTTACTACAGAGTTGTATTTGCTGATTAGGCGATTTATTATAATTTTTGTGTGGTCTTGTGATTATCTATAATTTTCACTTTTTTTACTTGTTAACAATTTTATATCACCGTTATTCGTTGAACATTTATTTAAAATTGAGTGGACTTAACTGAATTTATTTAATACACTTAAACTATTCATCTGCGGCATGTCGCAGAGCAACAACTGCCACAGTCTCTCACAGATGGTTCAATTACTGGCGAGTACATTCTCAAATTATGGCATGAGCGTCACCAGAGTTTAAAGCAACCATTGTATTAGCTTCTACAGTAGTAGAGAAAACCTTCTAAGCACTACAAGTTCTTCCTTTATATTCATGTCGATAGTTATCCTCGTATTCTTAACATAATGTGTTCTTTCTTTACAATAAGCGACTGCTAGAATAGATTACGTAAGCATTTTCTCTATCTATCGCTAAAAGTGGACACAATTTCAAGGTTGTTTTTTTTCTTCAAGATTCATTTTTAAAATTTCTTATCGTAAAAATAACCTAAACGTTCGATATATGGGAACTAGAACGTGAGTTTTATGATCACGTGTTTGTAATCTGAAGTTGGTCTTTCAGACTGTATATTAAACTGTTCTCTCTATGAATTTTAATAGTTCCATACAACAGATCACGTGATTTGTGGAAAATCTTAGGACTAAATTTAAAATATTCACATAAAAAATTCGCATGCTAGCGAAACTCACCATACGGCAACAAACACAAAATGATAAAAAAAAATAACTTTTATGAGACAATCCTACGAGGTTAGACTGAACCAATACAACTGCATAAGGAGGATTGTAGTGTTACATCAGTCTTAATTATGTCTCTTATAAAAACGAAATATTTACTACACATGACGCCAAGGTAACTTTACGAATTACAAAGAGCAAACTGAAATCTTTACTAAAATGGTGGGGTCACAGGAGCGGAGTATCTGCAGCTACTTACAAATCTCAAAGGTTTGTGGTCCTCAGTCAGAAAGAAAACTGCTTAAATTACTCAAACGGCGACAAAACTAAACTAAGTCCTACAAGGAGATTTCTGCTTTATTTGAAAATTACGTATTCCAGACGACGTGGATAATAAAACCACCACCTGTCATTTTATGGTTCATAAACTGAATAACATCGAAATGTATTGATCTAGTCTCGCATATGAAATTTTTTCTTTACTTTTGTTTTTAAATAAGCAGTCAGTCCTACATTTGCATAACAGTTGAATGATGGAAATGCAGCATCTCAACAGATCTTCGTAGTGCAGAAAGATTCCCTGAAATAATAATAAATTGTGAAAGCAAGCACAATCTGACTTCACTGCACGTGTTCTTTGGTAGATATAAAAGAGATTTGGCAGAGATTAAAAAAAAAATACGGTTTTTTTTTTTGGAAGGGGTCAAACTTTCTACCCCCGCCTTAGATCACCAGACTCATCTTCAATTGAAAAGAACTTACAAAACTCTCCGTATCCCAGACGGAATTCTAATCCACTTCTTTCCATCATAAGAAGGAATGTTAGAGAAATTGACATCAACTGATTATGAATAAAATAGTTTGAAACGTGTTCGGAGAGATTTTCATTATTCGCCGTGGGATTTTTAATCGAGCATATGAAAAACATACAATGGCTGATTGTTGTCTGCATATCTTCAGCGACGAGTTCCTTCTATAATGCAAATGTCCATAAATGTTTCCACGTGTGGTATTCGAAAGGTTTTAAACATAAAAAATTTGTGCATTTCCGGCTAGTTTTGGTTTCGTAGCATAGTTATTGGTATGTCTTGTCTTAAGCTTTTCAATAACGATTGAGGTTCTTTAGCTGTGGACTTCACAACCGCGACCGTCTCGAGGATAAGGTGATGAGCCCTATGCCTGTAGATGCGTGTGCTCATGGGGCCAGTTTGCCTGTTCTGAGGGACGAAAAACCGGAGTTTCTGGGTGAAAAAAATCCCTCTACCTCCATATGAGACCAGCTAACTCACGTTTAGTTGAAAAGACCGGATAAAGGTTCCACACGACACTGATGGGAATCGAACTCAGGTTTTTCCGACTGGCTTCGTCTATATTGACTGAACTACAGAGGTTCAGTTATTAGTATTTCATTTCATTTTTGAAGCAATTCCAGAAGCAGTACGAAGAGTTTCTGTAAATGTAATCATCAGTTAGTGCTTATATGCAAATACCGGTGACTGTCTTCACTGCTGATTCCATAACAATCCTTAGTTCGCTCAATGAGTTGCACTGCTCCATGCACTTAAAGATACTTAAGTATCTTTTCAAAATGTACTTTTTTTTAGACTAACTATCAATAAATGCAAGAATATTACAGTGAGCTGCAAGTACACCCTTTTAAATATAACACCAATCAGGCAATAATATATCAACAGGACACGACTCTTCTTAAATATGTAATCCCAAGAGCACAAAACGAAATAATACAACACTATGCCCATTTGGTTCAAGATAACTTCAAGAGCATATCCTTGCCGATAAGAAATGCAAGAACCTGTACATGGAGCACTTTTCTGTAAGAATATAGTTTAAGTAAAATATGCGAAGAAATTACAAATTAATCAATGACATAATATTCTATTAGGTGATGAGTAAGCTCTTTGCTGCTGAGTTACGCATATGATTTCTATTGTGTAATTTAAAAATGTATTCTGAAAAAAAAATTTTCCAAAAAATTGAAAAAAAAAAACTGTTCTGAGGGATGAAATACTCAAATTACTCTGAGAGTAAACCCTGCCATCTTAACATAAGATTAACTAATTCAATCTCGGTTAAAAACATCATTAAACGCTTCTCATATTCCACATAGGATTCGAACCAGGTTTTTTCCAAATGAACTACAAATGTAGCGTCGTTCTGTAGAGTGGCATAACCAGCTTTGCAAACAGTTTATTATTTTACAACCAAGAAGCCCTGATATCACATAAGAGAGGCCGTAACACTAAGATCTAGCAGTTTCTTTTGCGTAGTACATTTTCCGTAAAACAGAAGTATTGCTGTTACTACACAGAGAAAGCTGATTATAGGTTCGTATTTGCACTGTGAAAAAAACTAATGATATCATTTTCACAACAAAAAACAGACAGGAAATGTGTACTCGTACATCAAAGAAAAACATTAGATAAAGAAAATTTTCTTTTTTTTATTAGTTCTCTCAAAATGAATTCAAGTTTTTAAATGCAAATATCGGTATGTTAATCAAAACTCGCTTTATTCATACACTATTCTGTATAGAACACAAGTACAGTTCAGTGAACAAGCATCCCCATTTTTCAGGAATCTGCATAATTTCAATTACTCATTCAATTTATTACAAAAAAAAAATATATTCCCCCCCCCGAAGTTACAAAGAAGGCTTCATAGTGTGCAGATATACACAACGCATGAAAGATAATGGTAATGGTAGGTCGGAAGTAATTTATCTCAGATTTCCATAATAACAAGATAATTTATCCATTTAGATCTAGTGGTCGCATAAAAGAGCAAGAAAAATAAATCTATTATCATTCTTGTCGACTTGTTTATGAATTATCTTTATGGCTACTGTTTGGAATATCTTTTAAATTACATTCTCCATAACGTAAGTGCGGAGATTTATTTTTATTACAATTTTTAAACATTGGAATAACTCCTAAATTGAAAGCAAACTAAAATATTTCAAAAACAAAAATTATTACCACATAAACAATATTTTAACGTTTAGATTGTTTCGAACCATTTCTATTTAAACAACAAAAAATCCACCAAGTTATTCTGCCTTTCTTTTCAAGACATTCCGAAACACTTAATTAAATGTCCAGTAATTCTAAAATGAAATCGTAAGACAAATCTAATACAACTTGGCTTCGTGAAAAACATCTAAGCACTGGCAACAAGCAATATGTTATTTTTCTTAATAAAATTCGAAGTCGGAATCCTTCGTTAATCACAATAAATATTAAATGGCCATTTGCTTTCTGAGAATTGTATTTTAACTTATTTTGGTTACACAACCAGATGGCCAATAAAAATGCAACCTTCGACGTATGAGGTTATGAAAATATAAACTTCGGTATGGGCGAGGCCGTATATTTGCCTATTATTAATGTGTTTAGGTTTCATTGGCCTGACAGCTTTTTCGAAGTGTTGGTCTCATCGAAGACTAAACAGAAACCTTAAGAGGAGGAGGGCAAAAACGTCTACTTCTAACAAAGTCAGAAACTTATATCTTTCGTAAGTAAATTCTTGGTAAGTGATGCGTTTTAGGCTCAATAAAAAAAATTGTCATTTTTAAGTCTGGAAACTGCGTTAAATGGATATCTGAACGTCAAATTTGAAATCTGTTGGTTTAATAAATGCTATTTAGTTATTAAGTGTACACTGAAGCCTATACAGCGAAAGCAGAATTACGTTTTAAACCTTTGAACATTTTAAATCATTGGTATTCACCTGTGATGTACGTTACGATGTTTGCATTGATTATATCGAATATTTCAACGCGAAATAAAAATACTCCATGAATAACTAGATTTATATCTTTAGCGGTTCTCTATGGGGTAAATTCTAATTCGGAACTCCTGAGCATAAGTTATAATTTTCAAATTTCACAAAAGTAAATGATAGAAAGTGCCATTTCTTATATTTGTAGCATCTTAAAAAACAGCAAGTGTGCAAATAACTGTAAGCGCATGATAGGGAGAGGATGAAATAACATATCATAGAAATAAGCAGTGAAATAGAGAGAGATCGCAAAGAATAAAATAGGCTAAGTGAAAAACTATGAACACCAACCTCCGGATCGAAAACGTCCCCATAATATCGCTAAGAGTTGAGACTATCCGATCTACTTCTTATTGTAATAATATATCATATTAATTTTGAGGGGAGGTAGAGAACATCAAAATCAACTGTATTCACATAGGAAAGCATGACCGGAATCCAAGGGCGAATTCTCCATGCTTGCTGCGCCAAGCTCATTAATTGAGAAAGAAGTAATATTTATTTGTTAATACATGCATGCATTTATAAGCATTCCATCAAGACTTTTATTTTTGTAGAGAGAAGACGTCTTAAGCTTGCGCGGCAATAATTGAGCTTTGCGTTGTGTATCGAAGGCCGATGCTTGCTTGTCTAGTCAAAGCTACCTTGGCTTGCTCGGTTGTAGGAGCTTCCAGGTCCTCGCTGCAGCACTGTGATTTCATACGCGCGCATAGCCATTTCCGCTCCCTTCACGTCGTCTTAAACACAAGGCCATATGCAGTCAAAGTAGCTCTAGTCAGTGAGCTTCAGCCAGCCTTTACATGTGTGCGTGTTGCACACATGTAAAGGCTGGTGGGAAAATTAAATTACAACCAACTTTTTATGACGATGTTATTGACCAGTTCATAGAGAACTGTAGGGTAGAATTTGTATTCAAGTAGCTAAATTGAAAAAAATAGAATATCATTTGTAAAATAAATTTTGTATTTGTATGATTAAATGGAAATAAATTTCTAAATATATGGTTTTAAATGGTCAGTAATTCATTATTCCGCTAATCAGAATTCAATCACACCTCTCACTCCCTGAATGACAACAAGAGCAAGCGTGAATTTCAAAACCAGCATTCGCCCCTGCCGGAAACGCCACCGGAAGGTACTAACAGGGACACAAAGATACAGATATAACACAAGGCAGTAAGTAGTGTAAAAAACTTTATTAGGCGTAACTGAACAGTTCAATAGTAGTTGGATACATAATATGGTAAACAAGGTGCACGTCCGCCATCCCAGCGTTCGTAAAACGACGCATGTTCTTCGTACGACGTCGAAAGCTTGAATGAGGAAGCCCCAATTGCTCACCTGGAGCGTTGGCGAACAGCGCCACCCATCACTTTCTGGTGGCGTTTCCGGTCATGCTTTCCTATGTGAATATGGTTGATTTTGATGTGCTCTACCTCCCCTCAAAGTTTGTACTTGGAATTTTGAAACACCCTGTGTGTGTGTGTGTGTGTGTGTGTGTGTGTGTGTGTGTGTGTGTTTATCTCATATACTTCCAAACTTAAAGTATGTTTGAATACTGTCTTGTATATTGCCAGTTTGACGAATTTCTCTCTTATTCTATAAATTTATTCAGTTGGCTCCTCACCATAGCAATTTTATTTCTTTGCTTGTCTATTTCCACATTTAATTTGCCATCTTCATTAAAACTGTGCCGAAGCAGTTGAAAATTTTATTGTTCTGTAGGGATTCTCCATTTAGAATGCAGCTGAAGTTTTCTATGTTCCTGCCTATTTTCATGGTTTGATCTTTTTATTGCTGATTTTTAGGCCGAATTTGTTACAGCTGTTATTCAACTTTTTTAGAGAATCCTAGAGACTTTCACTGGATGTGTTTAATACATCATCTGCATAAAATAAAGAGCTAAGTTTGATATTTCCTATTATAATATCCAGTTTAATACCACTTTCCTCCACAATGCGATCGATGTAGATGATGTGCATTCTTGTCTAATTTCTTATTTTACACCAAACCATCTTCCTGTATTTTCTTCAATTCTAACTGCTGATTTACAACTCAAATATAGATTATGTACTGCTCTGTATAATGGTCTATTTTCCCATATTCCAGATTTACAAAACAAAGCACATTTTAGCTACAACAAAATACAAATACAGTACAGTCAAACAGCTACCTATTTACCTATCTTCTATGTTTTAATTTTACTTCTGACTATTATTTAACAATCTTTATGGAGAAGAATATGTGTAACTTCATTTTAGTTCTGTGTAGTCAGAAAATTATTTTGATTTTAGCCTGAGTTCTAGCATTTATCGATGTAAGATTCTTATTGGAATGTCAAATTTCAGTTCCTGAAATTGGTACTAAATTAACCTGCAGCATAAGACAATTTAGAACTGATGATATAAATATATCTATCGTATTTACTGGAATTTAATGGAACGGGAAGAATGTTGAATAAATACACGAGAGAAAGGTGCGATGGTTGGAATTACGGTATATACGTGCATAGAAGAGAATCTATTGAAAGGCTTTCACTGGTTTTAACTCAGATTGAAGACTTCTGGTTTTGGCTGCACAATTGTGAAATATATTCAAAATCTAATTCTTACACCCCTTGAGAAAGAATGCAAGATTAATTCTTCGAGTAAATGTTGTATATTTTGCATCAAATAACAAAACAACTCTCTATTTTTAAATCATATAAATCTAAATCTACGTTCCATGTTTTACTTTGCTTAATTTTAATCAAATGATTTTTTTTATCATACAATCATTCAAGTTACCAACCTTTATTTAAAAAAAAGACTGCTACGTTATAACTTATGGCAAAGCTTAATGATAGTGGGTCATATTTGAAAAAGAAAAATGAAAACTCCCGATGACAAAATGGCAGTTTCGATCTGTCTACATAACGCACTTGACTTTTCCTACCTCTGGGATTTGTGTGATCTTTCAAAATGGCAACCACACCCGCACACGGGACGAAAAGTACATGCGAGGGATAGCATCCTAATAACTCTAATGGACTCCCCAACTACGGAAGTTCCATAAAACCTATGACAACCTCATGAAGAACGGAATGTAAATGATCTACAACAGAGGACGATAGTGGTCGATGGAAAGACCGTATCGGTCAGTATCGTTTATGGGGTCTAAAAACTGTGTGCGACTAATTATGGCGTTGGAGAAACTTTTAAGCACTAAAGTAACTGTTTTAATCAGATAATGCTCACCGATTCATATATATGGATTAGACATTTCAAAATCGTCTTGCATCTACGGCAATACTTGAACTATTGATTAACTTAGCACAGCAGACGTTAACGAAGGCAGGTTAAGTTTTTCCCTCCTGTTATGCTAGTACAACCCAGTAAAAATAGTTATGAGCAGCTATTTAAATAATTATTTCATGTTCTCCAATTAAAAAAAAAATTAAAAATCGTGTATTGTGACCATCAGCCTTCAAGGGCATATTAAACATAGTATTAAGGCCTTTCTCCATTCGATGGGTGAGGGCTAAAGCCTTACACGGTAAATGAGTATCAGACAGAAGATCTAATAGCACGGGATCAAACCGGACAATACATCAAGAAACTCTGCAAGAAAATGCGTTTAGGGGTCCTAATGGGGTAAAAGAGACTTTTGAAACCATGCTGGTATCAGGATGGGTGCGTGTTCTACTGTCAACTTCGATTCGGAGGTTGACAGTCATGATTTTCAGTTTTCCTTTAATTTAAAATTTTACAAAGTTCAAAGGAATTTCCTCTTGCGAGTTTAACATACGTTATCTTTCTCGGCTTTCAAGAAATTTCGAACAAAACTCTGTCAATGATTTGTTCTCCATACGATCTCGTTCTGCTTTATCTTTTCTAGAGGTCCTTCATGGATGTCCATTCGTTTGAGATTACATCCATAATCCTCCACTTTCATTGAAGCGTATAAAAAGAGGTTTTGTTAGCGAGCACTTTGGCTCAAGTTCAAACATACCGAACTAACCTCTTCCTGTGTGTTCTTTCGTGTAATCCACTTCCACTATTTGCTTCTTTGTTGCACACGGATTACAATATGCAGCTATTACAAAAATCAGTGTTCCTTCTTGGTTCTAAACTTCAAGCTCACGCACGATTCCAGTATAATACGAGTTGTGCTTTATCTTTTCTATTAAATAACGAGAACTAGTTGCAAAAATGTGCTTTATTATTACAATTGTACAACTCACTTGTTATTCCCCCTTCAACATACTCCTCTCCTCTATCTATACACCGTTGCATGCGAATTTTTCATTGTTGGAAGCAGTGCTGCAAGTCATCAGGTGTTATCTGCTTCAGTAGCGCTGCTGTTTTCTCCTTTACCTCATCCACTGACTGAAAATGGGTGCCCTTCAATGCGGATTTCAACATTGGAAAAAGGTAAAAGTCGCATGGAGCTAAGTCCGGCGAGTAAGGTGGATGGCCCAACGCTGGGATCTTCTTGCAGCCAGATACTACGTTACAGACAGTGCACTGTGGGCTGGTGCGTTGTCCTGATGGAGAATCCAAGCGTTGTTCTTCCACAGATCAGATCTCTTCTTTCTCACTCTCTCAAATTGGCCAGAAACTCAAGGTAATAATGTTGATTACCTCTGATACCCATTACCATGCCATTGATATAAAAAAACGATAACAATTAAGTTGTACAATTGTAATAATAAACCACATATTTGCAACAAGTCTCGTTATTTAATAGCCACACCTCGTATAGAGTCTGCAACATTTCTCGTATGTGATTAATATAAAAAATTACATCTCAAATGTCATCATTATCCATGATGATAAATTTGTTAATTGGATACAGTTCTAGAGAGTGTTTGGCTAATTCGTACTATCCAGAACTTAAAAGGTTTGAACTAAGACGAGAGATGGAGATTAGTTGACTAATTGCAAAAAAGTATTATGATTCTTCTCCATAGAATAGAAACAACACCTTACTACCACATAATGAAGTTTTCTTCATTCTCTCTCTGTGAGAGAGAGAGATTCTCCATCCACGAGATACCTATAAATGTCGTGTGCCTGCATAAAACGTTAAGCATTTCCGTTGTATATAAACATGACACTCTGCATTGCTTATTGATTACCTCGATGCACGTCTCTGGCCAGAGCAGATTACAGTCAGATGAAAAGAGTTGCCAAGTGGAAAAAAAAAAGCTGAGACAAGAAAAATTATCATTGGTTGGCTACCGAAAGTGATGAAGAAACATGATGTAGATGATGAAAGAGACCGGTAATCCTGCAGGCGCATAATTAACATCTACGGAGAAACGCGTGAAAGAAGAGCTTAAGTCAAGCACCATGAGAGCACACTTTTACTTCGGCATGCGCGTGTGAAGGAGGGAGAGGATTATTCATCAATAGATAAACAGAAGAGGTTTGGATCTTCTCATTATTCAGCATGAATCTCGGAGATGACTAGAATTTGCGGTTCACTTGAATGAAGCTTTGACTAAAACTGAATATCTCTTATAGATTAAAGCTGCGAATAAATCTGGTGATGCTGAGCTGTTATAAAGACCGAATAAATTCTGGAGAAAGAGTCTTTAGAGGATGCAATCAAAAATTTAAACAAAAAAGTAAGAAGACAGATACCAGTAATTACGAACATTATAAATGGTGTGCATGTCAAGAAATAATAATATGTAAGGCATTACTTATTAATGAGATAACCCTCGCATAAATATTATAACCTGTGCACTGTTGTGCCTTTTGAAGACATCTGCATCTAGGTAATTAGAATTATCAGAGACTTCCATTGAGCCAAGGGCTCATTGACCGGGCCATACCTTCTATTAAACTCATCCACACTAGATACGCTCAGCACTTGGACAGACACACTTTTCCACTCACTCATTGCTTTCTGGGAAAAAAATCTAGTTCTAACTCTTGTTCTTAACTGCACACAAACTCAACTCCCATGGATGTCAGTGTTCTCTCTTCACATACCATTCATATCATTCCCTCTTTTCCAGTTTACGTGTCCACATACCCTTAATCTATATTCCATAATCCCAATGTCATATTTGCAACTCTGCTTTGCAGCATTTCCACAGCTTGTTTATTGCATTCGCAAAAGAGGCCAAATATATTCGCAGTAATCCAAACGTGGTTGTACCGAAAAGCTTTGTAAAGAGGCAAAAGGCCTTGTCAATGTTGTTTCAGGCATCACAATTATCCTCTGAGATGTATTTGCAGTCTTTGCTATATGACTTCTGAACTTCAACATCTAACCATACTAACTACCAGATCCGTATCCTCATCGATTTCTCCAACCATAATTCTATCAACATAATATGCTGCTGGAAACCTCACCATACCAAAGGTCGTTACTTTACACTTACTAACATTGAAATAACAGCCATTATAATTTGCCAGTTACCTGTAGTCCTATTCAAATCTTGTTGCAAGTGCTGCATATCAGTAGTATCCACGATTGCTCTGCCTATTTTTACATTGTCAGCATACAACTGAACATCTATCAGACCTTTCCCAATCTTATTAATATACAGAATGAACAACAATAGCTCAAGGACTGATTGTTTGGATACTCCACAGGTCACCTTAAATTTGGCAGATTAATACATCCATGTGCTACATCCTGATACCTATCGGCTAGCCACCCGATTATCCAAATTAGTAGCTTATATTCCAATCCCATATTTTCTAATATATGCAAAAATCTTTCATGGGATATTCTATCAAATGTCCTAGCAAAGTCCTGCAGTACCATCTGTACCCATTCTCTTTATCCAACCGAGAGGTTGATAGTCGTTTTTGTACCCCATTGTGCAATGGGATTATCATACATTCTTTCTACTTCTGTGGATATTTCTTGAGTTGAGACTCAAATTATACAGCCATATAAAGGACCGAACCACTCCAGATAAATATCTCTTTAGCATACGTGCTGATCTATCATCTGCTGAATAATAATTTAGCAGATGATACATTCTTATTCATCTATGTAGTGATATCACTACGCACACTAAGTCACATCCACCTGGATGATATGTCTTGCCAAAGTGAGTCCTCATGATCTGCATTCGATAGAATTATTCTTCGTTTTACTTGCAACATAACGATAATATTCTTTTAGGTTGCCTTTAGTCTGTACAGCCAATTTTATTTTTCATATACTGACTTATATTTATTAAAATACTCATGACTTTACTGGCCTGCGTTTTATATTTTCATGACTCTTCTTCTTACGATATTCCATCCACATAATCTCCTTTTGGATCTCTTGCTTAATAAGGTTGTACAACTATCTCACTCCCATATTTCTTCTTTAACTATTATATTATCCAGAAATTTCAGGGAATAGCATGATCAAATGACGTAGAAAATAAGCATTCTGATAGAGTAACAAGCGTTTGAAAGTTCCATATTTTTCTTCTTAATTGTAATATGTAAGGGCTTATTAATGGACTAAACGCATAATAAAACAAAGACTGAATAATGAAATATTGAAAGAAAGAAAAAGAGCCAAAAGCTAATGTCACATCCTTCTGATCTTTATTTTCAAAAGAAAACAGTTGATGTCAGCAAGCCTAGCTTTCGTTATTTCTTTAATGCAGAAGTTTTTTTTTTATTGTGTGTGTGTGTAGAGGTAACTGCTTGATATTCGGTCGTGATCGACTTCACTTCTATAGCTCTACAGTTGAACACACTGAAAACAGATCAGTGTGCCCTTCTTTCCCTATTATTGTAAAATTATTTCATCTGTGATTACTAGCATTCTCAAAAAAGCTGAAATTAATCGCATTTCCTTTTATTATTTATATCCCCCCCACCCCTAAATGCTGCGTAAAAAGGAGCAACTCAAAACAACACTGCTTGGGAATTAAAGCTCAAGTCTTAATAGCAGAAATAATGACTGTATCTGTGTGATATACAAGTATGATTTCAACATGACTTCATTGTTACGACTCCAATTTTCCTTTTTTTTATATGGTAATTTCAAACAAGACGAGACGTGGTTTAACATACAGTACTGATATTAGGCAGAAAAATGAGGATAAAGAAGTTAACAATGGATTTGAAAATCTGGCGATTAGACCCTTCAGATAGCACAGACCACAATGGTATTCTAAAGCAGAGCATTACAGGGTATAATAAATGATGAGGACGAAAACATTTGAGTTCGGAGATGAAATGTATCAAGGAGTTACATTTATAGGTTTTTTATACTATACGTTTTAAACTTATGCTACATTATTCCGTGGAAGTGCAAGGATTTTTTTAATAATTGCTTTTATTTTATTTTTTTTTTTACGTAGTCCAGAAACCTTGCTATAGACTAAAGAAAACTTATTCAAGCCCCTCCGGGTCTCCAAGTAAACTGGACGGTGGTCTCCCATGTAAAGACAATCTCAAACATCTATGCCCACGGCAGGATTTGAACCAGCCGCTTGTCGTTTGGAGAGAGGATACGCTAATCACTCGGCAAACAAAAAAAAAATTTTTAATCGATGATTTAAAAAACAAACAAACATGGTAATCTTGATATTCAAGTATAGGGAGCTTATAATACATTGTACAAGTGGATGTATTACATAACTATAAAGGAGGATTATTAGAAAAACCGGCTGACACCATCGAAGCGTAAGGGTGCTCAATTAATGTACCTACTCTTTCAGCGTACACAAAGATATCTTTACTAATTCCGGTAAAAATCCAGTTTAACATACGTTAAATTATTAGTAAAAAATATTTAAACTACGTCTCACGCCTATGATATTGCAAACATTGTGCGTATTTGACGTCCATTTTTGTCAAACTCTGTTACAAATTTCTTAGTTCCTCTTGCGTGTTAGATTCAATGGCCTATCAGCCAAGTAACTTAGAATCTTCGAAACTAAATTCTCTGATAGCATGGGTTAATCGTATCTTCATAATACATCATGGCTATCACTTATGTGTTGTTCTGGCTGGCTAGCATGTTTTGCGGGATGAAAAACCAGAGGTGAGCGGAGCAAACATCTTGTCACATCTGTATGGAAACCGGCTAACTCTTTTATAGAGGAGCCCAAATAAAGGTCATATAAATTTATAAGACTGAAGCAATGTATTTTTCTTCATTTTTTGTTATAGTTCGTTTCGTTATAGGTAAGAAATATCCATGAACTGACAAACGACATCAGTGCTTTGGAGAAACAACACTGAGTCGATCCATGAAAACGGAGCGATATTCCCAGTCTATATACCAGAATTTTCTTTCTCCAACGACACATCACGAATCATTAAGCGTACAAAATCATTCTTAAAGACTTCGAAGATGCGATGAACAAAACGGTTCAAAGTTTTCACATGAACACAATAAGCTGCGAAATTCAGAATTCCTTTGACTATCAAGTGCACATTCTCTGAACACTTGCTTTCTCATCAAATTGGCTTGTGTATTTTTTCCCTGCTTCCAAGATGGGGATAAAAAAAAACACCTTAAGGGAAAAATGATTGCAAGACGTTGCATATATACAACTGAATAGGATAAGTTAGCTGCAGGGTATTTCTAAACATGTCTACCAAAAATACGAATGCTGGATTGATTGCTGGATACAGTCAGGTTGACTTGTATGAAGGGGATCACATAGTCACCTATGAAATATTCTTTTTTTACCAGATTAGTCTGTATCATATATATATAGACACACTACGCGTTAGTCTATATTTTTGGATTGTAATTTTTCACTTTTCTGTGCAGTAAAGTCAACAGGAATGACACTCATATGTAGCCTTGAGTTTGATTGCTTAGCTTGTATAAGGCAGTCGCATCTGTTCTTCTCTCATAAATCCACAATGACCCAAGTACCTTGTACAAGTATATTAACATGAGAATTTCGAATTCAACATACTTGTTTGCAAAACCAATAAACCAGCATAATTGTTACAATTTGAAGTTAAATTCCAGTTAAGAAAATAAATAAAAGGTGTGCATGCATTGGTGGATTAAGTAAATGCTTTGGATACTATATTTCAGAAAAAAAAGATATCATAATTGAATTTATTCATTTATAGTTCCAGTGTATGCCTGTACTACAGATTTAAATGCTACTCGCTTACAAGCGGATTTTTATTATTTTTATTTTTTAAAAAGGAAACTGCTAAATCGAATAGACCTTGACTGTGATAAAGACCGGCTGTTTTTTTAATCACCTAAAACTCAGAAGCACACCAATATATCGAATATACTTAGAGCCGGAATCCCGATTATCAGGATAACTTCGTGTTCCATAGAGATTTTCTGAACACACCACTAAATCTTACGATATTTCGTCTATTACCTACTTTATTCGCTAATGCCGACAATTATGCTGCCAATGATTTAACGGCAGATTATCAGTAATAAATCCCTTATTAATTAAGATGGAAGAGAGGTACGCCATCTTTCCTCTATACGTTCAGAACAGCGTAGAATATCCGGTTATCCTTTCTTGGCAAGACAGATTGGATTCCGCAGAAGTAGTGTCGGTCATCCTCATTATATATTAAGTGATAGATGGGTCACCAGTGGAGAGAGGAGTAACCTGAATTGATGAACCGTGCCGTCAGAAAAAAGATCTGGGACTAGGAGATGGGCGAACCAGAAGAGTGATTCATCTGCTCCACGCTACATAAGATAAACATCCCATACAAAAATGTGATACAGATTGATCGTAGGATGTCCATTTGGATAGAATAAGAGAGAATAGTTGGATTTAGTTGAAAATTGCAAGCGCGTGTAAAGATCTCGAGAGAGAGAGAGAGGAATTGTAGTGGTTTTTTTTTTATTTATAATTTTTCTTTCACATGAAAACTTCTGAATACAAAACTTTACATCCCCGTCGTTCCAGTATGTCAATCCATAAAAGCGGAAGAAGGTCATGGCATGGGGTATTAAATATATGGAAGGTTATTGGGGGTCTTCTACGCTATTTCTCGGTGTTCCATTAATCACTTGACGCAACTCGAGTAGCATTAAGGCTAAAGTTGTGACGGATGGTGTGCAAGGATCAAAAAGATGCGACCATTAAAACTGTCATAGGTCTAACATCTGAGCTTGTCACGTGTTCCGAAAACGAACCATTAATTGTGCTTTGGCGGCTAGCACGAGAATTGAGGACAACTCCTGACGCTGGGGACCGTTATCAGCATGTGCGCCGAGGACGCCGAAAGCAATCAGTCATGGTGCGTCGTTACGACAGACGCAAGATATGATGGCGGCGTTGTGAAGGTCGTAATAGTTGGGTTCTTGGACTGGGGTTGTTTACGATGATTTACTAAGGAAAGGAAGCAACCAAGGAAGGAAGAAGAAGGGTCAGTATGACAGTAAAAGAGCTCTGGCCATCGATGCTTATCGCCTAACAGGGAAACTGCTTACCAGGATTTCTTAGTTTGTTTTATTTGGGTATGAAGTTTTCTTTTTGGGGAGGAAAAGGAAGATGACAACAAAGGAATACACAAAAGGGAAGAGATCAGAGCAGAAGAATGAAAAGGGAAATGAAAGCATTTATTACATTAATGTATATATGGACATCAATTATTCATTATTTTAACTGCTATGTTCGAACATGTTTACGAGGCTGTTTGGATCCTAGTAATATTTGCCAGAATCCACATAGAGCACTAAGATTGTTTGTTTCCACATAGATCACTTTGTGATCTATGTGGAATAGTTCACTTTCTATCTATGTGGAATAGTTCACTTTCTATCTATGTGGAAGAGTTTGTTTCCACATAGATCACTATTCTGTTTCTTCCAAGGTAAGCCACTCAGATTTTGAACAAACTGAAAGAGTAAAAAGAGTACTCCATAGTAGTTTCAAGTCATCGCACAATGGCGTGCTGCTAGAATTTCCTTTAATGTTTGTTACAATTAAAGTTTTCTATTATTAATCTGTCAATCTATCAATTTGCAATAAGTCTTTCATTCAAGATACGGAATAAAACGGCAAAACAACATTGTTTTTGATGTTCTAATCACTAAAGAGCCCGAAACGTGTTTTCCTTGATGTGCATCGCAAACCTTCACCACGTACAGGATGTTATCTTCATGCTTCATCTCTTCACCGTCCTTCTCAAAAATTAGGCGAAATTAGGCGAAGAGCAGTTCTAACTTAAGACTCTAATTTCTTTGGTTTTCAACGGCTATGACAGGATTTTATTTTCTAACCCTTCGGTTCCCAATAGCATCTCTTTTCAAAGTTAATTTCCAAACTGTTCGTAACCTCCTGAGATCGCCCAAAGATAGCACACGTTTTCAACAAATACCCAGGAGTAGATATAATTTTATTCTCATCTGGCATACATAGGACAGACAAGCCGTAGCTTTGAGGTTAGAAAGAAAGAAAGAAAATGCTGCAGTTGTTGACCACAAAAGAAAAGACAGATGCGGTTTAGTCAGTCCTACTTCTAATACTAACAGTGTAGTAGATTGGAACCTTTCAACTATGCCTTATATATAAGAGAACTTTTATTCCGACTTCTTAAGGAATGTGTTTACACGGAACACCGAATAAAAACCAAGGACTGACACTAAGTGATATATGGTAATTTCTCATAAAATCGTTCAACATAGAGACTCCATCGCTAACTGAAGACAAGATACTGCATGCCTCGCATTTTCAGGTTTACTGTCTAGCATGAACTTACCTATTTGCATTGTAACAGTTTTTTTTCCAGCGTTTAATGAACTGTGTATTTAATATTTGTTTTGATGTGTCTAATCCTGAAGAAGCCACCATTTCTCTTTTCTGTGGTGAAACTAGTCAGTATAAGTTATTTATTGTTGTTATTTATTTATTTATTTATATGTATTGTTAAATTTAATTTAGTGTATTAAACTGTAAGAAGAACGGTGTATATCCTCCTTTGGGGTGGGGGGTCCAGACTAGGGAGTCCATCCTTTGTAAGACATTGTGCGATGGAAATAATCAGCAAATGGAACTCGTCCTCATCATTATATTCGCGTATTTTTGGTTGACCATTTACCACAAGGATAAACTAGCCCTTTAAAATATAATACACATCTGATTTTATATTTGTCTCGTTACGTTAACTAGAGCATCTATCACGTTACTCTGTTCCATACTACGAGCTCTGAATTAAACCCTCTCTAACCTTATGCTATTTTCTTACAATTCATCACAGTTTACGTAATATAAACGCCTTCATCAGTCTAACTATCCATAGCTATGGATTCGTTTTTCCTACATGCAATATTTGAAGCAAACCTTGGCTGTTGCAGAATCAAGTGTATCCTAAATAATATATCCCCACAACAGTTTGTAAAGCAAAATTTGTATCAGGCTGCTACTGTATTCTAAGTGATGCATTATAGATCCGGCAGCCGCTTTCAAACACACCGAAGATATCACGCAAGCCGTATAACACGCACCTTAAATAGAAAGATGTTTTCATACCAAACAAGGTAAATAATCTATAAGAGTACTTACGACAGGTCTTCTTCCATTGCTGCTGCTACACAACTGGCCAGTCCATCAAGAGATTTCCCAAGAAACTATGCAGTGATCCAGCAGTCTTCTTTCTCGCCAAGTGACAGCCTGCACCTCGGCTGTACCTATTTACGGCTGTGCCTCAGCTCTCTCCGTGTCATTCCGACGTTCGATTCACCTGGGTGAGGCAGCCGCATGCCGACAGCGTTCTGCAAATGACAGAAAAGAGAGAGAAAGAGTTATTTCGTGGAGGGGAAACCTCGTATAAAGGTTTTCATCAGACGGTGTTTGCCATTGCTGAGGTGATTTTCACCACTGACCTCATCTGTCTGATGAGACATACCAAGTAAAGGGAAGTTCTGCTTGTTTATGGGGAAATATTCATGCACCGAGAAATGTAAGAAGTTATATCTAACAGCTTGGAATGTTCGGATATTTACTTAAGTGGGGAGAGATATTGCAATCGTAAATCTTATAACACTTCATTGCAAGCGTACAGGCAATTTCCGCATACTTGGTAGATCTTAATGAAAATAGTAGGGCAATATACGGTCATCTTCTCAAAGGAATAAATATCGAGAAAGTGGATTAAAGGAAGAAATAATATAAATACAGCAAATGGAACGAAAATTTGAATATAATGGAGGAAAAATCAAGCAAATACAATTATTTTAACATGTTTGAATTGTTTAGGGAGTTTAATTCATGCCATCTGTCTCCTGGTACCTTTTTTTTACTCGACTTAATGTATCTAAAATTCAAAAGTCGGTGTTTGTAATGCACACTCCCAATTTAACCAGGTTTATAATTCATATTTTTGTTAAATCGCAACTTTTTGGCATATTGCCAAAAAGTTGTAACGCAATTTAAACCAACTATGGTTAAATTTAAATATTATCATTCCTTCTTTTTCCTCTGAATTGATTATAAAGTTACAGTATTCTTGCTCATAATCGAACCATTTCTCAAAAATCAATGTTGCTTTCTTTTTATTATACTTTTTTCCATGGCGTTTTCGTATTTTGGCATTCTTCCAACTTTCACTACCACGTGACAGTTCCATATGAACTCTCATGAACTGTTCAATTGTTACCAGTTAATGTAGAGGTAAGGCATAAAATGAATGCATCGTATCCTTCAACAGAGATTTTTTTTTTATCATATTCATCAGCTGGTTTTATTTGTTTTTCAAGAAAAAAATCTTCCAAAATCTTCAATTTACTTGTCTTGACGGAATATAAATCCCAGTTTACCAACCAAAGAACATGTAATAACTGTATAATATTGGAAGCTTTTTATAGTACAATGGCCGTATGGGAAATTTGGAATCCTTATACATAAGACGATACTTTACTGAACTACTGGTTAAGTAAAGTTTGGTGTTTACGATTGTAAAGTCAGTTTTTGAGTAGTTTTAAATAAAATGAGAAATAGAAAAAAAAACGAACATCTTTATTTCAAAAATATGTATACATACTTATATTTAATATTATATAATTAAATTTTATGGTTTTCAATTCATTAAAATAAATATTTAATATACTCGCATTTATCAATGTTTGCTGCGACCCCCGGAGGGTTCCAGACGTACAATTTAAGAACCACTAAACTAGAGTATACTTTCACGCTTAAATGAGGAAATATTAATTCGTATTTATAAACCCGTAAGATCTAGCAGTTACAAAAGCAAGGACACTTATCAAAGTGTCCTTGCTTTTGTAACTTTAATCTTAGAACTTGTTACTGGTTTCATGACGTCAGCCACTTCCTTGATGCCAAGTGGGGTCACGCTATTTGATGAGAAGAGATGGACCCATTACTTGACTACTAAAATGGCCTAACCCTGCCACGATTTCTTTTCTATGGAGTTGTGTGAAAGGCAAAAGACTCTGCAATCGATCAAGACTTGGTTCAGCTGGAGAGTGCCTCACATCAGCAGTAGCCTTTATATCTCGATATGTTAGTGTGCAAGGAAATTAACTGCCGTTTTAACTTAACCTGTATCACGACTATTCATCGTTCATATATTGTGGAATGGTAGGAGTTGTGTATTCATCGTCTGTAACGGTTGGAGAAACAACTGAAGCCAAGAAATCTGCCTTATCTCTGAGAGTATCTCTCACGATCTCATCGTGATGGTGGATAAGAGAGACATTTGAAACATGGGAGGAAAGTATTTTATCACAAATATCCCTGATGCTTGCACAATGTGTTTTCTCATCTTTGCAACTACTTAAAAATCTAAATATTTTTATTAGCATATATAAAATCATGTATCATATTTTGTGAATAATTGTTCATGGGAACAATGGTTGTATTTTCGTATTCAAAGAATTTTAATTTTTAAGATATTATTATACTTTTACCCTCAATAATGCGACTATAAAAGGAATTACTTGGCTAAAGTATTTGTAGGCGATTGTTAGACCACCACAGTGTTTATTTTCCCTAAAGTGAATATATTTTGCAATAATTATAGCAGCATATATAACAACAATATACGCTGGTATAATTATTGTAGCGTATATTGTTGCTATGAATTGTTCTTCCCCATAGCAAAACTATTCATTCCACCAAGAGCGATTGTCCTCGAAAGCCGTTCAACAGCGGAACAGCTACTTTTCATCAAAACCACCACCAAATAAATAGGAATAGCGACCATGTCTATCTGCCAAGGTTGTGACAAGGTCGTCTACATTGGTAAGTTTATTTAATCAAAAATATTGGTCAGTTTATTTCTGCCACCAGATATTTCACGTAAATCTGTGAGGATGGCAACTATTATATTTTTAATTGTTTGTTAATTTCGTCGTCTTAACAATTTTATATTTTAATTAAGAATCTGAACTAGTTTTAATTTTGCAGAATTAAACTGATTACTTTCTCAGTTGGGTCGAGGCGTTTTTTTCCGGGGATGGGTGGGAAGGAAGAAATATAAAATGTAACTAATAATAAAACAATTTTTACACATTACAAGGGAACTTTTAAAAGGGAATTTTTACACATTACTAGCCATCGAAGTTCTGTTTCTTCAGACAATTACTTATAATTCGTGTTAAAGTGATAATGAGAAGTATATATTGTAAAATATATTAAAATCCAGTTTTATTTCCTTCACAGTTGACAGGGTCTGGTTTGCTAAGCAGGAATGGCATCGCAGTTGTCTGCGTTGCGTCAAGTGCAACAAAGTCTTGAATCCATGCAAGGCTTGTGGGGTAAGGATATTCAATATTATCTCAACCATGAATTGATAACTAACACACAATTGTACCGTATGGAATAAGATGCCTGTTTTTATTTATTGCTTTTTTTGTTGTTGTTTTGCAGCATGAAGGAAAGCCCTATTGTCCTATTCCGTGCTACAACTCCCTCTTTGGAACCAAAGGTAAACTATCAGTAAATATTATGTGCGCTTGAAAAACAGAAGAATTTAAAATTTTCAAATGTGATTATTAAGGCCAACTGGAGGCACTTAGTATAGCTAATGCTGCTTTTTTTTTAAAGCTTAATAACTTTTACATTCAGACTGATTTTTTTTTTTTGCAAGCAATAATATAGAAGAAAGTGCTTTAATTTACTTTATCTTATCAGTTTGTATTATAACCCATTGTACTGTTCCCTCAAAGCTTTAAATATACATTACTAAATACGAGCTGTGATTTTCTGCGAATTCTGGATACATGTTTTCTGTTTGTTTTTCAGGATATGTACGAGTTTACTATAAGTAGTCTGAGGAAGAAAGGGAAGCGGCAAGAGCTAACAAAATTGCTTACACGAAATCCCTGGGTAGGAGAGAGAGAAAAAAAATACAAATTTTTGTGACTTTATGATAATCCCGGTTTTGCTTCAGGCAATTGCCCGTCATCCTAATATTATGATACTAAATTTGTGTTCGTTGCTCAATTATATGATTATTTCTTGACATTAATAAAGATATCGGCTTAATGTATTGTTTCAGTGTTTTTTAAGGAAATATAATACAGTTCAGTTTTTATTAAATAACTGGGAAAGTTGCTTAACAGTTAAATACATGTGTTATGAGATGGTTTCTTGATGTCTCTACAGAGACAGACATCAAGTTTTATGGAAATGATCTGAACTGTTACACCGATGTTATGATAAAAAAAAAAGTTTTATAAACTAGGGAATTTTTTTTTTATAAATGTCATTATATCCTCCGCACTTAAATTTAAGTGTTAGTGTTAATTTATCAGAATGCTTCAAATTCTGCGTCTAAATGCCGCTAGAGAAGTTTCCTTTCATCTCTGCTGGCAGTTTATTTACACTTCTGTTACCATATTTAAACAAACGCTTCGGATAGCAACCATAACGTTTATTGCCGACAGTAGTTTATCAGATCCCCGTTCGGCAAATGGAGCGCATTTCCGTAACCAATCACCAGAATTCATCCTGGAAAAGTCCAAGTACCAATTTCCGTCAAGGACGTCGCTGTTATAATGCACTCCAATTAACTGAATGTTTACTATATGCGCCAACACGTTGATAATTACTCTATTAAAAGTCAGGAGACCAAATCTACGAAATCGCCAAACAGATGATCCCAATTATCACTTTTGAGATGCTTATGATTCAATGAAGCAAGGTGATGTTCCCTAAATAGTAGATTAAAAACAAAACACACATTATTGGTCGGATGGCATCGGAGAAAGGATTCTTAAATTAACGATAGATTTCACCAACTTTGGAACAGTATTTGGAAGTAAACAAGGATCAGGTGATCGTCAGTACATTACTTTACGGAAGCTGTGTCCGAACAGACATCTAGACGAGTTCCCTATAGCAGACTGATGTTCATTTGGGAGCTATAACCAGTGGTGCACCCAGAGAGGGGGCCAGGGCCACCTGTCCCCCTCCAAAGAAAAAGGGAAAAAACACTAGAACATTTTCCAAAAATCTTCACTAATTAAATTTCATTTTTTAAAAAAATTATGTTGTGTCGTGTCTTCTATTTCTACAGTACTGTACTTATGAATTAGCGATCATTGCAGATGTTCAGTCATAGGTTGTATGCGGTGCGTAGTGTGTATTCTCAAATCGTCTACTCAACTCGGGCCCCCCTCCAAGATTAAATCCCGAGTACGCTACTGGCTACAACAGAATGGAAACACGAATTAAATAACATAAACTAGTTTAAAAATAGAGGATTTATGTATTCTTAATCTCCGATGGAAAAGATATACAGCATCATCAATTTCATATGTGAACTACTTTGTATCAAAGCTCATGAAATTCTCAAATATAGAGAGAAAAATAATTTATAAATTGATTATTAACATAAAAGCTTAATAAATTGCTTTATACGAATGTAACGCATCAAAGAAATACTAATGCCATTGTTTATATAAAACAGAAATTAAATTTAAAAAAAAAATCAAAACCACCCAACTATGTCTCGGATTCCATTATTATTAGTGTTCACAAGCGTTATGCTACACTTGATCACAAACTGGACTCAACTACCTACAAAAATTACGGATCTTATTGGTTCAATACCATCTATTTTATTCTGTTCCCTCAGCCATATGGCTGGTGGGGGTAGCTATATGTTACCATACTAGGGAGATGATTATGAGCAAGGTGGTTTCCCTTTGCCTTCCTTGCCGTACTATATACTATGATTGTATTTTGTGTGTTCACGAGGCCGGTTTGCCTGTTTGTGGGATGAAAAAACCCAGATAAACTGGGGGAAAAAACCCTGCTGTCCACGCCCAAGACCGTCTAACTTGGCTATGGCTGAGGAAGATCCTTAAATCGAACCTAGGACACTGCTTCCCCAGGCATATGGTTGCGAAGCCACTAGGCTAACCACGCGGACATCTATTTCATGGAAAGAAGAAATTGAAGCTGCTGTTCTAAACTTAGAAAATCAAATTCTATTAGGTTTAGCAGCAGTCACTTATGTTGCAACCCAACCAGCTCCCAGAAAAAATTCTAAATCTTATTCGCACTAAACTAAATACGTCGGTGATATCACAAAACGCCAGCTCCTCAAGACCGTCAATAACTTAATAGGAACACTAATTTAGTCCGCTATACTATCAGACTTCCGCAACCAGCACTGGGACAACACATTCCGATCTCTACAACCGGATGCTCAATCTCTATGAAAATTTTCCAAATACCTCTGCAAGACACCAAATTATATTCCACCAATATATAGCGAGCGTGGTATTGTATATCGTGACGATGAAAAAGCGGAAGCGTTCGCAGACAGTCTTGAACTATAGTTCACCCCAACGACACATTTGGAGACATCATTCATTTCCAAAGTACATCGACAAGTATGTCGTGCTCTTAATCAACGTATCAATTGAATATCTGCCCAACCTCTACAGCCGAAGTCCGCGGAATCAAAAAACTTAATAAAAAAAAGCTCGGATGGAATCACAACGTTATTAAATGTCTATCGTAAAAAACAATCACGCATATAGGTACTATCAAAAATGCAATGCTCAGACAGTTACTTTGCAACTAGATGGAAAACAGCAGATATAATTTTAATTCCCAAGACAGGAAAAGATTTGAAATTTCCTCAAAATTACTTGCTAAGCTATTGGAAAAATTATTCTAACAAGACTATAAGAAACATCCACCAACAACAATATCACTGTAGAAGAACAGTTTGGATTCAGACCAAACCACTGTACAGTGCAGCAGGTCTAGAGAATCGTGGAATATATCTTGCACGGATTCAACTGGAAGCAACAAACTGGTGCCATTCTCCTTGACATAGTCAAAGCATTTGATAAATATGGCACAACAGCCTCGTTTTTAAGCTAACAAAATTTCCAATTCATTTGATTCTACTTATCAGATCTTTCCAAAAGGACAGAAAATTCAGAGTTAAAATACAAGGATCCTCCTAACGTAAAATTACAGCAGGCGTTCCAAAAGGCTCCTTACTTTCTCCATTTATATGGTTGATATTCCTTCCACCATGTCCGCTTGTTATGCAGATGATACAGCTATTCTCACTTCATAGCTCAGTAAGCATATTTGACACTGCCATCCCTTGGAAAACAGCAACTAAATATCTGAGATTTCAACTTGATAAAAACTACGCTTCGAACCCCATATATCTTATATTTACTCCAAACCAAACATAGCAAAAGTCCAAATTTACCCATTAATCAGTAGACGCAGCTGTTTAAGTACCGATAATAAATTACTTATTTATAAATCAATAATCAGAACAATAATGACATATAGATCACCGGCCGGGATCTAAACCTTTTAACATCAAGAAGCTATATCAAACAAATGCCTAAGAATATCCTTTGATGCTCCTTGGTTCGTTCCGACTCACATTATTGTGAAGCCAATATGCCAGACATTCTTACTTTTATTCAACATACCGCCTTAAAATGCTTTTCTCAAGCAGCAGCTACCCATCCAAATCAATTAACAAGAATCGCAGTTAACTACAATGAACATGATCCTATGAGGCACAAACGTCCTAAAGCAATCCTACTGAATCCAGACTAATTATTAGCCTCACTGCTCACAAAGGACGAGTATATGCTCACTAACTGCTCCATCAGATTGACCTATGACCTTAAGTAGTGTGACATAATTTGGTCTTTTTCATAAACACAAAAGTATCTATATATTATTTGTATATATCATTGTAACCAAGGTTTATAAATATAATATTTAGACATTAAAATAAAGAAAAAAAGTTGCAATTGCAACGGTTTAGTTTGCTAACAATTATTGTTATTAATTACATGTTATAATATCAACATTGTGCTCAAAACTAAACAAACTCAAATACTAATAAATACTGTATTGTAAACGATGAATTAAAAATTACTGATCGCATTTTCGTAGAATTATTTGCATATATTGAGAGTTAGTCCTAATAAAATATTTTATTCGTAAGATTTAGATATTTAAAACTTAAGATTATGATAATTATTAAGATTACTTGATGAAAAAAAGGAAATATTAATTGAAATGTATCGCAGATAGAGATTATCTGAAAATATTTTCAGTGTAAGTATCGAAATAAAACTGTTCGTAAAAAAGTAATAATAGCTTATTTTATTTTCTCTTATTGCTAATTGAAAAAAAAAACACCGAAACAGACTTTCGTATTGAAAAGAATTTAAACTTAAGGATATATAAAATAATTATGGTAATTTTGCAATCCTAATATATCGCATTATTTATTAAAAGCTCTCATTGACATTTTTCCAAGGTAAGCAAATTCCAATGAAAATGAAACTAATCACATGGAAGGCAAGAAATAAAGCTAGATAACAATATTATTCAACGGACGGTACTAAATTATCATTAAATCGAATTAAAGCATAATTTAAGAATATCAACTCTAAGAATATGCAACTGTAAATGCAATCGATGGGGCGCATATTCGAGAAAGTAATAATTCTCTACGATAATTTTTCCGCTAAGAACTCCCAACTGTAATCCCATTAGGACGAGTATCTTTCATCTGACACATATCAAGTCAGATATATGACAAGGAAATATATGATTCCAGCACTGATTTATCCTTAGTATCTTCTTGGAGCCAGTATTCATTGATGAGACCACGATGAAGATCGAAACTTGTCTGGGTAGCAACATAAATATATGAGTTTAAATCCAACCGTGGACATGGATATATATTTTTAAATGAATGTATTTAGGTGACATGCATTTCACCGTCTGGATTTATACCCTTCTTGACTACTGGAGGCCTGAAGTGTCTTGGAAAAAAAGTCAACGTTTTATCTGCGAAGCAGAATTCTATTAGCCCCAAAACGGAAATTAAATGTGTCATAAGTTTACAATCTTTTGCACATAGAATTCACATTAAAATATAACAAATGAAGTTCTATTAACTACACAAAAATCACGAGTTTCCAATTCTTTTCTCAAGGACACTGCTGATTATTTAAAGTTAATAAAATATGTGTATTCGTGTCCCTTATTTTGAAATACAAGGCATTGTTTACTGATACAAAGTTAAAGATACTATTTTATAATCAATCACACATGGACTTTGGTTTCTTTAAAAAATAGAATGGAGTTTGCACTATCGCTAACAACGAGAGATTTTAATTGGTAATGAGAACACTATAATTGCAGTTCTGATAATGATCGTACGGTAAATGAAAATTATCTTTGCATAAAAATATAGGAATGTCGGTGCAAAAATGACTTCAAAGCAAAAGTAAAGAAATTGACATAATTAAAGAATAATTCACAGTAAAAAAAAAAACTGGTTTGCATTGTAATAAAATACAATAATCTGTGAGACATGTTTCCATGGCAACCAATCGTGGCTAAATGAAGTGGTAAACAATACACGTGGAACTAGAAATGCTCAAAATTAACAATGATGTAAAAAATTATGTTTTTCTTTTTTCGTGTTCGGGTCCATTACGATTTTTTTTTTTTTTTTTTAGATTTATAAAGCGCACTGCTCTCAAAAAAGCCAAGGGATCTTCAAGTTTCCTATTTATGCACTATATCAGTGCAATCAGAACCACTCCGAAAACAGAATGTTATTTGAATGAACTATCGTCAAAAGAACAAACAGTGTGTGTGCATTCATTTCTACCTTTACAATTATTTTCCTCTGTGACTGATTGTTCGCCGAAAAATCGATCTGTGCTATTTTCTTTTGGTAGTACCTCGGGCACTGGGAAAACTGTAGAATAAATTCGGGAAGAGGTTTTCGAGAAAAAAAAAAAGATCAGAACGAGAGAAAGAACTTGATCGCCAAGCGACATCAGAAAATAGAAACTTTAATTAAGGTTGTGTAGAGAGAGTAGACAGCTATTACAAAGCAGTGATATCGACAGTAGAGACTTGAATATTTTTAAAGCTTTTCCGAGAACTTGAAAGTAAACTGGATGGGTGTCTCTCCCCCCCGCACTTCTGTTGATTGCTGAAACTAAACATTCCAAGTCTTTGTTCATGATTTTTCTTATTTTCCCCCTTTTTAGCTATTTGCCTGAGCGAAAAATCTGCGATGGTTTAAGAGTTGACTTAGATTCTTCCCCCCCCCCCCCAAGGAGATTTACAGTTGTATTTACACAAATAGAAGTAAATAAATCAAATTTGATATTTCACAGACTGATTTTGATAGCATTTGGCAAATATGTTGTATTTATTAATTTATTTTTTATTTGTTTAAAGAGAAATATGAATGTTTTACTCTAATGATTAAAGTCAATGAAACAGACTTATCATTAAAAATGTTTTTTTTTTTTTAATAAAATAAGATTTAAAAAATTATGCTGATGGAAAACAGTTTGCATTAAGAAAAGATTGTATATACTGCAATGTGGTACTTTAATTTGAAAGGAATTAACCAAAATTACATTATTTCTCAGTTACTTTAAGAGGAAATAATAGACAAATATTACTGCATAAGATCATTTAGACAAGGAATCAGTAACATGAACAAAATGTGTAATTGATTATTAATAATGCTAATTCATGTATTAGACTGAACGGTCAGTTATAGCCAAGTAACTTAAGTTTTTACCCTCATGTTACCTGATTAGGTGCGTTCTCTATCAGAGTGGTGCACCCAGAGGGGGAAAGGGCCCGGGCACCCCCCAAAGAAAAGGAAAAAAACACTAGAAAAATTTCCAAAAATCTTTTCCTAATTAAAATTCATTTTTTTTATTTACGTTGTGTGCTACTTGTGAATTAGCGATCACTGCAGATGCTCAGTTATAGATCGTATGCGATGTGTAGTGTGTATTCGCAAAACGTCTACTCAACTTCCCCCCCCCCCCCAAAAAAAAAGAGTTAAATCCTGAGCGCTCGGTCCCCTCCAGGATTAAATCCTGAGTGCGCCACTGCTCTATCAAGTCTATTTTGAGAAAGAAAAATAGACCACGCGGGAGGGGGGGAGGGTCTGTTAGTACCGCATAAGACCAGCTAACGTTCCTTCATTTTGAAAGACTTGAAAGTTTCTAGACAGGGTTCGAATCCGGGTCATTCAAACTAACTAGCATGCCATTCTCAATGACATGTACCATTAATCGAAGTAATTACTAATCATAAAGATCAAGCTACTAATATTGAAAAAACTGTTTCAACGCATTTACAAGATCTTAATTGTAAGCATTGCAGAACAGAATGTAAAATATTACATGTGGGATTGTGAATCTTGGCTTCCGGTAGTTTGCTGAACATAACTGTTTTAATAATAATCTTACCGATGAATTTAACCCTGAGAGGTCGCGGTCGAAAATATTGCAGAGTAGGTCGCGTGTATCTGAGAGATACCTTCATTAGTAATATGTGCTCAAATGCGATAAAATTTAGAAAAACAAACACTGCAAATATAATATGATGGTTTATTTATTTTCAGTTACAATCTAGAAATTATTGAACAAAGAAAAAAAAAATTAAACCAATACTACACTGACATCGGAGTTCGCGGTATCTTTCAGATACAATTTACTATGAAATATCACAAATCTTTATATAACACGTGTTAAACCAAAACTGATGCAAAAACAGTGTGAAATATCACTCGTAATATATGCATGCACAGCTACTCATGACCTCCTAGCTATACACTGGACATGTAAAAAATATTTATATAAACAATTTTCATGTATCTGTCAGATCAGCAGCGACTTCCGCAGGGTTAAAAACTTACTTTACAGCACAATAGTGGATCAGGGCTATAAGCGCTCAAGTTATTTGGAATTATGATCTAAGGCTATGAGGGCTCTAGAATCTTTTTTATTCCCCAGAGTTTTCGGAGGAAAATTTCGTTGCCATCCCCGACGAGTTAACTCGACTTCAGCTGAAAGAAACTCACAAGGAGTTTCTCGCATCCTGTTGGATCAGTTGTTTATAATTACGATCGATGCAATAAAATGTACGAATCCACTGTATTATGTATGCTAAATGCAGCCGGTTTTCTGTTTTACGGAATGAAACCTCAGGAAGGGACAGTGAGGTGGTAACGAAGGTTCGCTGATCAGTCTAGTTGTTCTTTGTTGGTCTACAATTTCAATATTTTTTATAGAAGAAACCCCCACAGGTTTTCAGATATGTTCAGACCAAAGAAGCTTAGCTTAAAATGACTGCTATTTCAAGAAGACAGATCTTTCTTTGGTCAATTTACATAGTTCAGACAGCGCATTGAGTTCAGTTAGGTTATCGTTTCCATATTGGAGGACGATGTGGAGATCAATATTTAAGGAATGATATTGTTTCAACGTTTCAGAATTTCTGAAAGGGATAATAGCAGAAAGATACTCTTCGCACAGACAGTAATATATCTAAAATATCTTCAATATGCAATAACAAGAGCTAGTGAAATCACCGAGGAGAGTACGCTGGCATTAGTAAACAAATAAGATGATTGTATTATGATAATTTTGCACAGGGAAGCTGCTGTCCAGTTTCCTCTCCTGATTGCTAGTTTTGTGTCAGGGGCGGAAGTCACAGCTTTCTTGAGCACGAGATGTTCAAGGATCCATTCATATTTCGCCATGACATGCATTTTTTCGGAGGTGAGTGACTAACATGGCTTTCTGTGAGACAGTTGTGGCACAATAGGTATCTTCCATGACTGATGGAGATTCATGTAGAACATGCCAATATGTCAATATTTTTTTAAAAGAAGTTTAATCTCTAGTCTCCAGAAAAATATATATAAATATTACTTATAGTGTTATTATATACTCATTAAAAATAAAAGAAAATCACTCTTATTTTAATACCGAACTCAAACATCAACACTAGACTACACACCACTTTTTAATTCTCATCTTTCGAAAGAAAGAGTAAACAGTCTCAACAGCTAATGTTTGCTCTGAAAATAAGAGAGGGACTATGTAAACGAACTGTGGTTTCTTTCAACTGCTTTTTTCTGGTTAATTGATAACATATTTATGATATCTTAACGCGTAGCGATACGTGAGATATTAAGAAAGTAAAGAAAAAAAAAGGGAAAATATTTTTTCTGTTTGAAAATTTTCAATTCATGTGTTTGTTCCATTACCTTCCTTATCGGAGATGATGGTTTCCTAGCAACCCTTCTTCCATCGACCCGCACTAGCTACAATTCGACAGGTTGACAAGTTTGCAGACCAGCTGGTAACAACGGTGCAGTTATCGATTTCGTCGATAGCCCGAGAGGGCGCGGTCAAACTTACGGTTCCCTGAAATTTAATGTAAAAATATCCAACATAACGGCAGCTATTAATATTCTTAGCAATTAATTATTTTTTTCTTAGTGTTTTTATTTCACATTTAAAAAAAATATCGAAAACTGTACACAGATCCAACCGACTGCATCAAAGGATAGCGAATGATATTCCTTGCGGCTTTGTGAGACAACATGGTTCTCATTCAATAGTGTTCCGATGGTTCTCATTCAATAGTGTTCCGATACATCAAAGCATACAGCGTATGCTTTGATGTATAAAATGCTTTTAAATCATGCTATTCTGCTTCTTGATAACTGGAAAATAACAGCAAATTTCTTATTATTGATATTTGTTCTGAAATCAGTTCTGGAAAGATGTCCGAAAAACCTAAAATTTTACCAGACGCTCTTCGAGGTGTTTCTATTATAATGTATCAAGCGATGGAAGATGCTGAGAAAGACAGAAAGATATTGATCGTTGAGAAGCTTTTTTTTTTTAATAAAAAAGAGAATTCCATACGAATAGTATATTTGTAGCGTGAGTGGGACAAGAATTACTTTTTCTATTTTTTGTTAATTTTATATTTATTCTTATATATTTGTTACATAATCCGGAAAACCTGTTCTAGAAACCAAATATAGAACCGTTTCAAGCATTTAAAACAGGATGGTGGTCTTACACTAGGAGATGACATTCATCTCCCATCTAAAGACGATCACATCACAAACATCCATACCCAAGGCGGGTTTCATACCCCCAGTCTGTTGGCTGCAGAGCGGACAGGGGCTAACCACTTGAACAACCGGAGATTCATACATATAGTGAGGTTGCTGACTTCAATTTGTAAGCCCGGACGCAGAGATTATCCATTCGGCGAATCAGAATAACAAAAAGATACGTTGCATTTTATCATCGCGGATTCGATACCTGTTAAATGCTAAATTATAGGACAATTGAAGGATTGTGCTGTTTTATAATTACATCAAAGCAATAATGAGAAGAAATGCAGCGACATATTACTTCCATTTTCCGATCAGATGGAGTTGTGTGTGTGGATGGGTGTAGAGATACCTTGGGATAGCCATACCCCACGTTTGAACTTTGTCCTTTATGTTCCAGGAAGGCTGACTGAATACGCAACAATTCTGGGTACCGCAATATCCTCTATATTGTGACACATTTAAGAGATATGAGAGAGATTTATTTCAAAAGACCATGCTAGTATTTGGGTTATAAATTTATTCCATTTTTCTATGCACTTTCTGAAAATAGAAATACCGACAGAATTCATTTCTGCACGCTATTTTTAGCGAAAAAGCGTATTAAGGTTCTCTAGCTATATCATACAACGCAAGAATCTCTTGAGGATAGGAATTGTAAGAATACCTTCATACCGATTACACTCTATGATACACGCATTGCTCATCTGGATAATTACTTGACATATAATGCACGCAGCAAAACGAATCTTCGACAAGCAGCCCAATAAATTTATGACCTGTTAACTCCCACACCGATGACGTTAATATTATCCGACGATGAACAGTAGATCATTTTATGAAAACCCAAGGGAAAGGTAGTTCCATTGCAGACAAATTTGCGAATAGCTGGCAGTCATCTCTCACACAGTTCTCTTCAGCCTACCTTTAGCTACATCTGAGTCTGACTCTTTCATGGTTGCATGCGCATTTAAACCTTTCATATTAATTGAATTTGTTATATCAATTATATTAATTGATATCCAATATCATATTCTGAAGGAGCAAACATAGTGGTCTCTGACTTGAAACAGTTTGAATTGATTCATCACCAGTTAAGTTGATGGATAGAATCCTCATAAAATGCTATTGAATATGAGCAGTGCAAAAAAGTTCAAAAGCTAATGAAATATTTTCCCAACCAAATACTTCATAAATTTTGAATAAAAAATAATTTCGTAATCAAATATTTGGTTGAGAAATAAAAAAGAACTCGAGTATTCTAAATGAAATAGTGAGTGCAGATTTAGGTATATTTACATCAATAACGAAACTGATTAAATATACCTAAATTAAGTTTTGCATTAATGTTGTTCTAACCAGTGGCTCTAGTCAATTATATACCGTGTTAAAGTCACAACCAATGTAAATTAATTATTTAAATATACATTGAAGTAGCGATATGCAAATCTTTATTTGCTTTCTAAAACTACCGTATGTACTAGCGATACGTCACTTTTTTACTTTTTAAAATTGCTATGACATCAGGAGAGCATTTATCTTAAATACATTTCTCCTTTTGTTTCGTAATAAACACACTTAGCTGTTTGTGTTTTTGCTACCCTTCAATCCTCTTGATCAGCTTTAATATCTCTGACTTGGTGATAATCTGAACATAGGAACAACAGAGGAACATATTCATAGAACTAACGTGTGGGATGCCTAATCTGAAATATAAGGATGCTACTGACAGATATCAAAGAGCTGTGTGGAGAGGAACATTCAAATAGAACTAACGTGTGGGATGTCATAGGATTCTATCTCTGTACTACCTAATTTGCCAATGACCGATACTGTGAATGGTTTGGAAAGGTGGAAAAACACAATTGGCTGAATTCATTGTCTATAAATTGTGCGTACTCTTCTTGAATGCAGGCCTAGGACACCAAACCTCAAACCAGTCTGGAAATGCCGCATATCAGAGATTGAATCACCAACTAATATAGCTATAATTTACAGAGACTATCTCTAAGGAATCAGTATTTAAGCGTGTTGCAATTTCCTTAACAGAAGATTATTTACTCATTTAGAAGACATCTGGATATGCCTTTCTTCCAATCAATATTAAAACGTTCAGAATACATCAAGCTAATCCGAATCCGGGATTTTAAAATTAAAACTCAATGGAGGTAAAGAAATCACAAGAGAGGGAGGTCTCAGTTTATTAGCCATACAGCCGAGATATCAAAATAGAAACAAGCTGATTTAAACTAGAATACCAATAAATCATGGCTAACATCATGGCGACGATTTCGATAAACTGTATTTACCTTGGTCAAGAGGCCAAAGAGAAATATTACAACCTAGGAAAACAGTTCCTGGGTGTAATATACTATAACTACATCAAGGCAAGTAAATAAAAATATGGGATGAAACTAGCTTCCAGGAAAAAAAGCACTAGTATCGAAGAAAGGATATAATAAAAATATCGGAAAACATGGAAAAATACTTTTCAATTTCTATAATCTGGTTTTCTTCATTTTATATACAGAGGTGACAGCTTCCCTTTCAGTAAAACTGGCCAAATAATACAAGCACTTGATAGGCATCATACGTTTTGTCCTTATAGCCTTAGTTGCTTCGGCCAGTAATTCAAACAACCTCCAGTCCAACAACCAATGTGTGAAAATGCCACAGAAAAAAGCAAAAATGAAGGCAAATAATAATAGTGGATTTTTAAAATTCAAAATAATTGACAATTTAGAACGTTGAGAAAAAGAACACGTGCTCACATATGTGACAATAACAGGACACAGTATGGGAGAGAGAGAGAGAGAGATTGAAAAATAATAAAATACTAAGATCTGTAAATAGAAACAAGATTTCTCGATATAATCCCTAAGCGACTTCATTAGTTACAATCAGACATCTTGGAGGAAATTTTTTTTTCAGTTATTAGCAGTGCTCCTTAATACGGTATGCAGCTTATGATCATATACAACAACTCGACTTGAATCCAGGTGTTTCGAACCAAAGGGCCTCGTCTATACTGAATGAACTACGGAAGCTCCCATTAAACAAAATTAGACAAAACATGAGCTAATTAAGTATTGTTTAATATTTAAAATAAAGTTATGAATTAGGAAAAACATTGTCAAACGAATAATCAATTGCATAAAGTGTGCTCACTGTATGGGGATATCATGAATAGATTATCCATCATACTAACATTCTATTTTTTTCTGGTATTGATGCTCCCTTACTATCGTCTCAGTGCAGAAGATTGACAAAAAAAAGTCCAAATGCGAATGAAGGAGGTGAATCTACAAAGACATCCTCTCCACTCATTATGTAGTCGTTGGTTATAAACCGATAAATTTGTTATCTTTGTGGTAAATCATCTTTGCAAACCTGGCAATAATGCACCTCCTTTTGAATTAATCTGGACAAATACATCGTTTTATACTCATTTAATGTGTGTGAGACATGGAAACGTCTTGTTACTATTATTCAACATAATTGCTTCCGAAAAACTGAAATCTTCATTAATAAGTTTAGCTGTTGATAGATCCAAGCAATCAAATAAAACGATTTCAACTTGGGACGAAGAAGAGCCATTAGCAGACGTTTTCTTGGATGTTCTTGCCAAACCTCCTTTAAATGTTTATTAATTTTATTGAAAGGTAAAAAAAAATTAAACTTTTCCATCTCTAGAGCAGGGTTATGTAACCCTCAGTCCATTCATGGTACCAATGTACCCAGCAATCTTTCTTGAGGGGGTGAGATTCATATAAGAATCGACTATAAATCAGATGATCGAATTTATAAAAGGCATTTCAAATGAAGTTTAGTTAGGCTGTATCCATTTTGATTCTAAAAGCTCTAGAATTATTCCCACAAAACTGACAAAGCAGCTTTAATACACAGGCCGCCTGATATCGATTTTCTCTTCCGTTAATCAAATCAATTCCATTGTATTAACACTTCTTCAGGGTTTCCAATATCGTCAACTATTACTCTTCATCTCGATCCTGTTTAAGTGAAGTATCATCTTACAGTAACTGCTTACATAATCTTAGATTATAGTAATGCTCACTTCCATTCTAATATTTTCCTTTAAGATATGGTCTTGCCATTAAACCAATTATCTTTCCGTAGTCACATCTGTTGTCTCCACTTTTTGATCAGCTCGTTTCTACGCCGCTAGTTTGGGCTGATGTTTTTCTTGAACCCCATATGATGGCAACCATTTTAGCTTACGTATTCTACTATCTATGCTCATATTTTTATTTTTTTCACTATAAATCCACCTACATAAATATTTTATTGTGCAATAGCTTCACTACTGAGAATGCAGCTTAGCCCGCATGCATGTTTCTATTTTTTAATGTTATTCATCTGATTGCTAATGTTCAGAAAATTTATTTACTAGTAAGACAACACCTTTATCTGCTTAATTCTCTTCAATGATGGTTTGATCTCACTGATACCCTCGCGTTTAACTATCAACGATGTTCAGGGATAGAGATTGGCTGTCCCGATCTTCCATAAAAATTAAGGACTAAATAAGGTGCAACTATTCCTTTCGGTTATAAAGACAGAGGATTTCTTTTATTTATATTTGCTAGGCTCCATCGTCTTTCCATTGATACTTCGTACAATGATTGTACTTCACTTCCGTTAATGTTGTTCCAGTAATTGATTTTCTCATGTTCTTACTTTGCAAACAGCGGATGTCTTGTTTAGCTACATAACGCCCAGAAATCGTTTCGCATTATACCATACCATAAGTGGATTTAATGGTTTCAGTCAATACAATTTCAACATCAAAGTGGACACCTAACTCGCTACACGTCAAGAAACTGATGAGATCAGAAACTCTACTCCGTTCTTCGCATTTCTTAGGGATCATGTTGGAGGTTTTCTTCCAGTTATAAGGCCTCAATCCTTACGTATACTATACCAAATTTCCAAGGATAAAGGAGAGGTAACTAGGAGACCTCTATATCACTTCTAAGGAATGTAGAGAACCGACCGGAGTTTGACTTCATACATCACCACCTTCCTGATGTGTAGCCAGTTAGTAGGTGCCGACTGAGATGTTGAAATTGGGATATTAGCATGCCAAATTGCACGCAGAAAAAGTGGTGATGGGCGAAATATAACTGCAGTAGTACATGCTAAAAAATATATTTTCTAACGCCAATACTGCCTTTATGCATGAAAAATATCAATTTCTAAAGACAATGGTAATGTTTGGATTATAAATTTATTTGGTGGTCTCTTTTTTTTTTTTCTATGCACTGTCTGGAAAAGAAATACGGCTAGAGATCATTTCTTCACAATATTTTAAACGAAATAGCATATTCAGGTTCTCTAGTTATATATCAGACAACGTAAGAACCTCCCGAATATAGAAATTGGAGAATACCTTCATGGATTATACTCTATGACACACTCATTGCTCATCTGGATAATTATCTGACATATAATGCACGCAGCAAAACAAATCTTCAACGAGCAGCCCAATAAATTTATGACCTTCTGTTAACTCCCACAACAATGACGTTAGTATTATCCCACTATGACGAGTACATTTTATGGAAACCCAAGGAAAAGGTAGTTCCATTGCCGACAAATCTGAAAATAGTTGGTAGCTTCACACAATTCTCTTCAGACTACTTTTAGCTGCATATATAAGTTTGAATCAACATACGCATGTAACTTTTTATATTAATTGAATTTAATATACCAGTTATATTAACTGATATCCAGTTTCCTACTTAGACAAAGGCAATAGTAATTATCTTCCAACTTTTAAAGGAGATCTAATTCATCTTCAACTATCCATATTTATGACAAGGATAGAATTCTCATACAGTGTTCTTGAAAATTAGCAGTAAAAAAGCTAAGAGCAGCCATATAATTTAGCAATCAACGCTTGCCATAAATTTCAGATGAAAAGAATCTCAAAACCAAATATTTGGTGGGAAATAAGAAACTGAGGCTATGAGGCAATCGTATTGTCTGCAAATTGTGTGCTATTCTAGCCAGCTGTTTGCCTGTTTTTTAAGGGGCTTCATTACAGTATTTCATATGCTCTAGTGTTTTTACAGTGATAATGAGCGCTTAAATGACAATTCTCAATAAAGTAGATTTAGAATACCAAACTTCAAAGCATTCTTGGAGGCGTTTCATATCAGAGATTGAATCGCTAATCAAAATAGTTTTTTCTTCCTGTAACTAGGATTTAACAAGCATGCTACAATCCTTTCCCAGAGGATGACTTACTCTTTTATTAGACATTTAATTCCTAAATGGAGTATAACATTTTAACAAAAGACGAAATCTACAAATACCTGGATATGCAAGAAGATTATTATTATTATTATTATTGCATAACACCTCCAGGGAGTCCAAAGACTCATCGAGGGAGGGCACCTACTCTACAACTCTTCGTCTTCACCAACTGCAACTACCTTCATCATCTACACCAACGTCATCTACCGCCGACCACCACCACTAGTATCACAGACCATCACAAACATCCATGCCCGTGGCGGGATATTTTAATAGAACTAATATTATAATAAGATTACAATATTAGTTCTTCAAATCAATGTTAAACTGACTAGTCCGGAATATATCAAGCTGATCCGAACAATGGGATTTTATAATCAAATGGCAGTAAATAAAATAAACACAATAATGGGAGGTCTAATTTTTTTTTAATCAGATCTACAGCCTAGATATCAAAATAGAAAAAAGGAGACCTAAGTGCATTGCATCGCAAAAGTAGAATACTAATATCAATATATCATATTCGACGTCCTCCTGTGAAAATACCGATAGGTTGTGTTTAAATCGGACAAGTGGCCAAAGAGGATTGCTGCAAGCTAGGCAAACAGTTCAAGAAGCAAGGAAAATTTTGAAAGTACACTGCTTGGAAAGAAGTCAGCGGACACCATATTGTAGGTAAAACATCCATATGGGACTCACCTTAATAAGATGTTTACTTCCTTTCGCTGCGATGACTACAGCACTATCTATCTATCTATGAAAAACTTAGAAAACCCAATCACTCTAGAGCATAGGTTCCCAAAGTGGACGGTACCGCCCCTCAGTGGGCGCTGAAGCCTTCTAGGGGGGGCTATAGTGCGATCAGAAGCATTTGGGGGCGTTCAGGCGGTCTAGGGGTCGGTGGCTCTTTATAGAAGAAATTAATAATATATATTTAAAAATTAATTATTTTCGTGATTTTGCGATTAGATAATCATTTAAAATTTAAATATTGCATTTTAATTCATCTTATGCCCGTCTTACACGATCACTTTTTTTTATCAATTATTTAATCATTTGAAAATTTACCATGTCAGATAGAAATAGATGTCAATTTTCTATGTCAATGAGAAAATAGAGAATGTATATATGTGTGTATAACAGGTTATGCTTACAGTAGCAAATATATTCGTTATATTCCATTTCAAAATATATATAAAATATGTAAAACCACTTTTCTAATTGATTTGTACAAAAATAAACCCAATTTTATATAATTTAATATTACGAGTAAAAATAATAATGGCAAGAAAGAAATAAAATCGTAAATTTTAGTTAGCACTAACTTATATTGCTAACTAGAGGGAAAAAACAAAGCAAATATTATTCGAAACTTATTATACTGTTTTCTGTGGTTATGTTTTGTAGGTTTGTTGTTTATGTCTTGTGTAATTATTTTATTTATTAATTATTATTTATAATTATTCGGACAATGTCGTGGTCGGACGAACAAAATGCGCTTGTGTGCAAAATAAAAAATTGAACGTGTCATACAGGATATTTTAACTTCTATTTTTTATATACTTAAAAAAATTTATTCATTTTTTGCTATTGTAAAAATTGATCGTGCCATACAGGCTTAGTCTATCCAAACAGCAGACGAGTCTTAACTAGTAGTATGTCGGTCAAATATTACGTAGTTAATTCACTCAATTCAGCATGTTTTGACAGGAATATGGGTGCTTGCAATAACTTGTTCAAAGCACGAGTGCGATGGCATCGCAAACAAGTCAATGCATGCAAGTCGATTCGGGCTAGATTTCAAATCTATAAATACCAGTGGTTTAGGAATAAGTTTCATTATTTTTTGTGTGCTTTGCCAACAATCATCAGTCGAAAGTGTGATAGATAAGTGGAGTCATACAAAGTGTAAATTAAATCTTTTATTTTGTGAATATTTTTGCAAATTTCATTACTTCATTATGTCTGAATATAAGAAGAGATGTCGACAGTACAGTATTGAGTATTTGAAATATGGTTTTATTCGGTCTCCTACGAACCAATTATTACCCATGTGCTTGATTTGCCAAAAAGTGTTTTGCAATGAAGCCTTCTAGGCTACAAGAGCATTTGACTAAAATGCATGCTGACAAAAAAGGATAGATTTGTCCTATTTTCAAGTACTAGAAGAAAAATATTTTAAACGTCTAACTATATCAAAACTTTTTCGTCGTCCACTAAACAAGATAATGACGGATTACAAGCTTCTTATAATATTTCATTATTAATCGCAAAAGCGGGAAAACCACACGCAATTGGTGAGGAATTAATCTTGCCGGCAGAAGTAATAAACACTGTGCTTCATAAGCCAGCGTCAGATATCATCAGGAAAATTCCTTTGAGCAATAATTCAGTGCAAAGAAGAATCGATGAAATGGCTGAAGACGTTGAAAAATCATTGTGCGATTATTTGAAGACATGCTAGTTTTCCATTGAACTCGATGAATCAACTCTCCCAAATAATGAACCACTACTCTTATCATACGTACGATTCATAAAGGAAGAAAACGTTTGCCAAGAATTATTATTTGCTAAAAACTTGGAAGCGGATACAAAGGGAGAATCTATGTTTAATATCATGAATTAGTTTTTTCAAGAGAAAGACATTCCTATTCGTAATATGTTGTCTGCTGCTACTGATGGTGCTCCAGCAATGACAGGGCGCCACAAGGGTTTCATAGCGCATTTGAAACAAGCAGTACCAAATGTACTCGCTATACATTGTGTTCTTCATCGTCAACATTTAGTTGCGAAAAAGTTAAGTGAACGCCTGCACACGTCGCTCCATTACGTTATTAGAGTAGTCAACAAGATTAGAAGCAATTCATTGAGTGACAGATTGTTTAGCCAACTTTGTAGTGAAAACGATGAAGATTTCAATCGTTTGCTGCTTCACACAGAAGTTCGCTGGCTTTCAAAAGGTATTTTTCTGAATCGATTTTAAAATTTGTTTGATTCAGTACTAGAGTTCCTAGGAAACAGAGACGACGGATTGCGGGCCAACCTGATTACATCCAAAAATGACATCGCTTATTTGACATACCTCTATAAAATATTTAATGAAGTCAATCTACAACTACAAGGTGATGAATTGAATTTTAATTAAAACAAAAAACGTTATTGCCGCTTTTGTAGGGAAACTTCTTCTGTTCAAGTGGAATATGGGCCGAGGGGAATATAGCCACTTTTCAAATTTATCAGCAGTGTCTCTCAAAAAGGAAGATTTACTTACATACTGCCAACACTTGGAAGTTCTTCATGCTGATTTCAATGAGCGATTCAAGGATATTCTAAACATGAATATACCAAATTGGGTTCTAGATCCTTTCTCACATGTAAGCACAGCAGGATCATCAAATTTAGAAGTGGAACTCATAGAACTCACAACAAATGAAGAACTAAAAATAAAATTCAAAACTGGATACCAAGAGTTCAGGCTTCAAAAATCAATACCGACACTGTATCCTGGATTATGGGAAATAGTGCAGAAATTTTCAATTGCATTTCCATCTTATTTGGCTATCGCGGGTTTAGTGCTGTAGTGAATTTACTATCTAAGAAAAGGAACCGATTGCATATAACTGAGCGCGGCGATTTACGACTGTTTTTAACGAAAGTTGAAAACCCGATATTAACAAACTTTTAAAAATGCACCAGGATCATCCTTCACATTAATTTGTTATTTTTTCTTTGTATTTTTACTTTGTAAGTTCGAAATAAACCATCTAATACATTTGATGGTGTTTTAATTATTACAATAAGATTCTTACTAATGCAATGCAATCTCTTAATTGCATTCCACATTTTCATATTTAAACCATTGTATGAAACCGTGCATAATATTATTCGAGCATACATTTTTACATATGGGCTACGTTTCACCAAAATCGGAATAGCAATAACTGTGTTCAAGATGAAGCACATATTGGCCACTTCTTTTTAAAACTTTAACGGCATAAGCAGTAATGTATCATTAGTTGCTATTTACTTCGAAAATATCAAACGGCTTGAACGCGGAAAACTGTTATAATGGGGGGGGGCGTTACAAATTTATGTCTTGCAAAGTAGGCGATGCCCCAAAAAGTTTGGGAACCTATGCTCTAGAGGAACTGAAAACTGCATGCACATCCTTGCCAAAGAACAAATCTCCCGGCCTTGATGGTCTCACAACAGAGTTTTTCCAAGTCTTCTGGAATCAACTGGACCACTTCTTAAAACGCTGCAAGAAGCCTACCTCAATGGGCTCCCAGAATCCGTCACGACCTCAGTAGCACGATTGATACCAAAGAAAGGAGACCACACAGATATCCGGAACTGCGTGCAATCTCACTAATCAATACAGATTGCAAAATCATTTCCAAAGTTATTGCAAACCGACTAAAGTCAACACTGCCTGAAGTTATTGGCCGATATCAAACTTATTCTGTTCCTGGGAGAACAATACATGATAACCTCTATTTAATAAGAGATCTCATCCACATCGCAAACTGTCAAAATGAAGACCTAGCACTCATCAGCCTTGATCAGGAGAAGGCTTTCGACACGGTAGAGCACGAGTACCTTTATGAAGTCCTAAAGGCATTCGGCTATGCCTTCTCATCATTCAAACAGTGCAATTGTTATACAAAGATGCACTCTTCTGTTTAAAAATTAACAACAGGCTCACCCGCACTTTGCCATACTCCAGAGGGTTCAAGCAAGGATGTCCTCTCTGTGGACAGTCATACATACTGGCCATAGAACCCTGTTTAATAAGAGTACACGATACCATCATCTCCAAACGAACCAGCATAATAGAGCCACATCAAAAAATAACCCTCTCAGCATATGCTGATGATGTCACAGTAATAATCCGTAATGACAAAGAAATGACAGTAACCAATGCAGTACACCGTATTTCTTCTAGACACTGCGGGGAGCCTACCTTCCATCTTGCATCATCTGAAGCCTCACTTCCAATTCTTCCCTCCAACTACAAGAAAATATACCACTTCCTCATATCAGTGCCTCCAACTTCGCCCTTCGTATATTCATCTTTAACCCTCTCATTTACTAAGCTACACATGCCACCTAGTTTTCAGTGGGATCTTCCATATAAATCGAGGTGTACCAAACCAGATTTCGACATACAGTGGAGGTTATGGCATAACATCTTGCCAACTCCCACTAAGCTCTACAAATTTCAGCTACGACAATCGGATCAGTGTCTATTCTGCGAAGTTTCAGGCATCCTGGAACACACATATCTAACCTGTCTTGCAAACAAAGCGATGATCACCTACGCCCTGAATACAGCCTCTAGCACTTTTAACTACGCACACAGCCAAAACGACTACTGGAATTTAGTCCATACAGAAGAGAATAAACACAGAATATGCAATTTCCTCTTCATCTGCGCCAAGGCCGTCATTTACAGTTTCTACCTTAAGCATACAAGAAATAACAAGCACCCATCCATCACTGAATCGGAACAAACCCTCACGTGTAGCCTACGTCGGAAACTACAAAGCAGGCTTTCACTGGAATGTGATTATTACAAGGAAACAGGAACTGTCGCAAAATTCATAGAGGAGAGGAATCCAACTGGTACACTTTACTGGATATACGACGACAATACACTTCAGCTGAAAAATAACTAAAAGAGATACTGAACTGTAATATCGACTCTTACTGAAAAGACACATCCTGTCTACCACTAATGTACTTTATTCCCTCATTTCTATTGTATATCTAAAAAGAAAATCCCTTTTTTCTCTGTTTATGTAATATGTAAATATTCTTTTTTTTGTTATCTTCCAATGTATATTTTATCAAGATTAATAAAAAAAAAGTATATATATATATATAAATTAAAGAAGAACATGAAGGGGGAAAAATGGCCAAAGAACATTAGCGATTAACAGACATCGAACGTTAGGTTCATAGCGTTAGACATTTGGAACATAATATCTCTAATATGACTATAGTTAAGAGGAAACGCATGTTCACAAATGTGACAATACCAGGAAATAGCAGAGAGAGAGAGAGAGAGAGCTGGAAAAGATAAATACCAAAATTTTAGATTGAAACGGGAATTCTCGGTCCAATACTTAGGTGACTTCATTACTACTTACAATTAGACATCTTAGAAGTAAATTTTCAACTATTTATCAGCAGTACGCCTTGATACAGTAGTACAAGTGTAGCTTACTATGCTTTTATATAATTGAATCTTACGATACACCATCATCCTGATCATCTTCTTCAGCTGACATACTTGGACACGAATACGTATCCTATTTTGTAATGTATGGTTTTGTATTTTCGCTTTTATCCTTCGTTTATTGCAACTGTATAGAGTTTTCGTTCTTACCATTGACGTGGGAGTATTTTTCTAATACTCTTCTATGCACCCAATAAGTTTTCGATATTTCTTCCAAGCAATTACAAGAACTGGGAAGACAAGACCTCCCAATGTTTACTTGCGTCTTTGAGTCAAACTTGATCTAATGACTCTAAATTAATTTTAATTAATATACCGTTGAGATACAAATACTAAGAGAAATTGAAGTTCGATATTAAACAAAATTGGGAACTCAAAATCAGAGAAAATTGAAAAAAATAAAATAAAAACATTCTTTACGTTTTAGTAATCCTATTTCTGTCGTAATAATAGGTGGAATATTTTGCGCTACTAAAATGTTACTCACAGCAAAGAGAATGTTTGTATTTTCAATTACCCTTAATCGCTATTAATAACAGCAACTGACAAAAATTCTATTGCTGCACAGTGGTTGGAAGAATTACTTTGGCTTCTTCACAAAGCGAGAAGCCGTCTTGTCAGGAGAATTTTACGGTTAAAATCAATGTTCTAACTTCTGCTAAAATCAGCCAAGTAGAACATTTTCACTACACTTCAAGAAGCAGGCGTTGTGTAACCCTGAAGAAATAACTAGTCGGCGTGTGTTTGACTCTCGACACCAAAGGCTTTCAACTGGGTTAAAGCGAAGCCTCAGACATTTTCCTGTTTCGGTTCTGTGGGGAGGAGGAGGGGGGGAGCAAAGAACAATTTCAGGAATATAACAAGATTCTTTGGATAAGTTTGTGATAAACTACACTACGATATGCCAGGAGTTTTCATCAGTGTTTTAATGCAGTTAAGTTCATCTAAAATGAACCCGGAGAATTAGGGGATTCGAATATATGTTGCGACCAGACTTTTTACATACGTTCACAGCTTACGAAAAATGTTTATGATAAGGCATCGAGTAAGAAAGTCCGTATACAAAACACAATTATATATTGTAAATGGAACAAACCAGCAATTAGAAATGAACGATATACAGGAAGATAGCTCGGTGTTTAAAGTTATGACTATTTTACAACTTAATGGATCATCAAAAGGATTGGACTTGATAATCGTTGGCAGCACTATGCTAATAGCATTCAAAAAGATCGTGTAAGATCCATAATGTTATATTTTTACTAAGAAAATAATGACAATTTTCAAGCTTATAATGCACATATCCATTATACTAGATCTGTCTGCAGTGCAATGAACATACGCATTATGAACTTGAAAATTGTTATTGTGGAGTATTGTGAGGAGACATCGTTGCTATAATAGTGGCTTCATCGTATTCCATTTTTTTTCTTCCAGACTACGGATGCATCTACACAACTCAAAATTCAGCTGTTAAGGAGCGTAGAAATCTTATTTGATGCCGAGGTTGGTTTCGAGACAGCACACTAGATTTTTGCCTCAGTAAATCTCTTCATTTTCTTGTGGGAATGATAGTATCTGTATTTTCTAGTATAATTGACAGAATGTTGATTAAACAATTGTTAGTAAGTCACAGGAGACAACAGGAAACAATTTGGATCTCAAGAATCACATGCAACGATAAGAACATTCAAAAAGGTACATTTACTACTTCTTTTGAACGACGACCTGCATCATAAAATAAATTCAATCTAATCTACAATGATTTGTGGATGCGATTTTGATCCCTCAATGCACATTAAGAGATTACTCCAAAAGAAGAGCGTCAGTTGTAGTTTGACGAAGCAAGACTCGCTCTCTTTCTATGGTGCGGCCAAAATGCTATTTCCACAAATGAAAATGGCAACCTTGCGGGACGTTTAATGCATGTTTTTATTGCAACAGCAAAATGCGATTCTTTTCCTTTAAAGTTGCTGTTGCAACTTGACGAATGCATTCGGTATGACACGTTTAATGACGTCCCTGGTCACCGAAGTAAGCAGAGAGCTCGAGTTGTATCTGGAGTCATAATGTTTCGTGTTCCAAGCAATAAATTACCGAAGGTACAGCAACGAAAACTCACGCTCCGTAAATCGTAAACAGTCTGTGAGAGGTGAGTAGTTTAGACTTTCAACTGTCAACGCAGGGATTAAAAAAAAAAGCAACAGTGATAAATGGTTTCTTTTAAAGTAAAAACAATCAAGTCAGTTGCAAAGACGAAAAGACTTACGCTGCTGTTTTAACATGCCGACGAACAAGCAACCACAATCGAAAATAGTTCAATAGAAGTTTTTCTTCGATCAAGTTCGGGTGAAGAATGATATAAAATCAGGTTTAACTTTTCATTCTTTCATAGGCCAAAAACAAACAGGAGGAGTCTTCAATCTCTCCCGCAATACCTCATTTTATTTGTTGCCACTACGACAAGCTTCAAGTGGCCAACGAAGTTTGAATCTTCTGGATGGTGATGAGGGGTATTCCAGCGCATCATTCCCTATTCCACGTAGTGTGATGACATCGCTGGCGTTTTTATGAGGGACAGAGATTTCCAGTACTTTCCATATCGAAGACAGGATGCAGCAGCTTGGTAATTCGCTGCTGGTAATCGGTTTATTTTAAATCAAAAATTAGGTCCTCTGATATGATAATCGGTTAATATCGTCACTATACCCTTCCGTCATAAAGGTGCCAATAAGAATTTTTGTACGAATTTATTTCATCAAACAATTCTTAATATGGAATCATTTCTTACAATTTCCTAGTTCCAATACCTTCTTTCTCCAATTCTTCCATAAATGTCCTCAAAAGGTATGTCTGCTTCATGATGGTTTTTATAACTGAGTGCCTTTTTTTCTATTCCACATACCAAATCGGATATCAGACGTCTAATTATTTTCTATCAGGAATGATTAACTCACACTAGAATAAGAGAACATTTTGTCTCCAATACTATTTTTCCTTTTTTATTAATCAGTAACTCTTCTCAGTATTATGCCAATGCTGTATCTCTTTTCAAAACTCAGCAAACAGTGTCGTGCACCTTTCCTCTCCTATGGATAATCTCTCCAACAATAGACTTAGTTTCATGATTTCCATCACTGTTTTAATCCAAATACCTGCTCTCAGTGCAGCATAGTACGAATTTATTCTGCTAGGTTTGGGTTATAGAATTGTAGGAATTGGTTCTATTCAGATGTTCTGCTGCGTCTAGGAAAACATGTTTCATCTGTAAAATTCATCAAGAAGTGGGTCGATGGAGATTGATTACTCCCATATGATACGTTTCCATCCACTATGTTTATACACGAATTTCTGAACAAATAAAGGTCCTCTAGTTGTTCTGTTCCTTCTATACGCAGCAGTTATATCACTATGTGACTTTTTCCTTTTGTAAAATTCAAATTTACACGGGAAAAAAGATTATATAATAACATTTGTTTTAATTAATAACTCTGAGGTTATGTTTATTGAGTTCAAAACATGGACCCTATTCAAATGGTTGGAATAAGGTAAAAGCTTGTGTCCAACGAGAAAGGCCTCTCTTTAGAACAGCAGGTGAATGGGACTTTTCTTACGCGAAAAAAAAATCATTCTTCGATATCTTCAAGTTCCGTTGCAACATCAAGTCCTAAATCTCCCTTTCCAAGAAAATATTCAACTGCTATTGAGGATCTTACTTTGAAGTTAATCTATAATCTAACCAGCTACAGAACACATCCTGTTGGTAAACAATATACTCGCCTCATAGCCCTACCTTTTTCATTATTCGGTTTGTTCCTGATCGCCAAAAGGAACAAACAGTCCTTCAGCTAAAAGAACAAATGATTCCTGAGGATTCTGATTATTTCATTCTTTTAGCTTTTTTACTGCATTGCGTCTGGCGAACGGAATTCAGTTTTTCACTTTTCTTTTTTGTTCTAAAATGTGTGAAGCAAGCAGTCATAAAAGTAAAAATCATTTGGTATTTGCTCATTGTCGAAACTGTTGGGATATAAACATTTTCCTATCAAGTTGGCTGACAACGGTCGAAATCAAGTGCATGTAGTTATTTTTATTTTATTATTATTATTATTTTTTGTAAGTTCTATATTGCAAAGGGATCAATGCAGAAGTACCATTTCACAGTTGCGACGACACAATTTATGACATTCTTTTTTTCACTCCAATCTCTGGAGGGCTTCTGGTTACAATTAAAAAGGTAGCTCAATTACCTTCTCAGTGCCAAACGCGACAGATCGCAGTGGTGAGAGGGGTGGAAATTCTTGATAATAAAAAACGACTGCTCTGTCGAATAAAGTAGTCAAAAAACATCGTTTCGGAGAGCATACCGAAAGAGTGCATGATGACGGTATTTTGTTTGGAGCAAGGAGCGCATCTGAAAAGAAATGTGTGAACTGCTTACCTTTTCTTATCATAGCTTCAAGCAAATTCCAGCAAGATGTAGAAGCAAAATGGGGAACCCTGTTATTGTCCTTGACCTCATTCTTATGCGCTTCAAACTATGGTTACTGTGGATGAACAAAATGCTAGTAGCCGAGTACTGTCACCTGAATCTGTTCAATTGGTTATCTTTCTATACAGTTTTCCTTTTGAACACGTCTAAAACTTTCATTTAAAAAAGACGAAATATTTTAATACGACAGAGTATTTCTGCATGTAATAAACATCTGCATGTCTCTTAACATATCCAAACATCCCTTTCAAATTTTAAGTCCATCTAAAAATAGCACTATCTTTCTATCTCCTCATTTCTATCTGAAATCATATCGAAATATTCTACATCTCCCAAGATTTACAGAAAAGGAGCACCTGTTTCTGACGTCAGCCGAAGGCTACCATTCTCATCACTTCCTGTTCGGCACGCGTAGAGTATTTTTGTCCTGAGATTTGATAGCTCTATTTGACCGATTTGCATAGATATAGGAGATTGTAATGCGATTCGACACGCTTCCTTTTGTCGCATGACTGACACTTTTGAATTTAAATTGGCTAAGATGTACGTAGAATATTGCTTGAGGTCGAGAGTAAATTCTGTAATTCCACAGAGATAGGGTTTAAATGTTCGTTCCATGTTGGATAAATGGTTGTTGAACAAGGGAAAGACAAACGCAACCGTTTCATTTTATCTCCATTGCGACAATCCGATAGCCGCCTTTCTGGAGCCCATTCGTTATTTCAGTAGGTAATTCTCTCCAAACATCTTGAGCCATCTCTTTACCATGTGAATGACATTTATCTTAAGACACATCTCATGAATATTTTAACGAACTTTCGGATGGATTCACTGATAAAGTTTTATGCAAACGAGGCTCCTTTGTTACACAATCTTTATCTGGTTTTTATGTCGGCTATACCGGAGGAAAAAGGGATAGAAAGAAAAAGAAACCGTGGGTACATAAATTGTTAAGACTGACTTCTGTCTAGGCAAAGTTCAATGGTAGATTATCTGATGAATAGCCTGAAAACATTAAGAAATCACGTGAAAAATAAATTGAGAGAAAAAATCGGTAATTATCAAAGTTATTTAATTCCTATTTATTTGTATATTTAATCATTATAATATTCAACGGCTATTATAATGAAGAAGTCCAGATCTAACGGGCAAATACATTCACGATATGAGCAAGACACTATTACATAACGTCTGCTTTGATAAGCAGCTCTAGACAATGAAAGTGAAATGGCCACAAAATGGTGCAGGTAAGTCTAAAATATAAATGCCTTAGGCGGATACAAAGTACTGATCACGATAAGGATAATTTGCAAGTCAAATAGTAATTATTTTCAGCGAAATGATTATGTTGAAGAATAAAATATTCTGTTTCTCATAGAAAGTCATGAATTTCTATATACATAGTATCTTGTTACTCTTATGAGACCAAGCAGGAAACTTAAGCGAGTTCGGATATCCAAATAATCGGAGCGATGGTCTCAAACAGGAAATAAAATTGATCTGACATCTAAAAGAACCCACAGACGTCTATGTTCCCATCGGGATCCGAACCTAATAGAAAGCGGATACGTTAGCTACTCGACCAACCATGCCGGCAGTATTCCATGGATATATCATGAAACGCTGTTTCTTGAGTTCAAAGTAACGCAGTTATCAATTTATTATTATTATTATTTCTTATTAGGGTTCGAATTACAAATAGTTAATTAGCATAGGTCTTAGGTATATTCTGAAAGAATTACTGGCCAGCAACTAAAGCAAAGACCACCCTTATTTCTCTTTAACAAGGCACTTAAATTCCTAAACAAGGCCTGCACAAAATATTCTTAAGACAATAAATTACCGGCCTGCTTGGTCGAGTATTTGGTGTATCCACTATTCAACCAACTGCAGTTACGAATCCCGCCCCTCGTCATGGATGTTTGTGATTATGTTTAGGTAGAAGATTAATTTCATCTCCGTTGTGAGGACACCTCACTTATTGGAGGAGTGTAGCGGCTTGAAGAAAGTTCCACGTTGGACTCTCCAGTACAGTTGGTGGACTATGTAAATTTAAAAAAAAATACAAAATTAACAGAAAAAATCTTTAGTCTGCTCACGTTCTCTGGTTGGAAAGCCCTAATTTCGAATTCAGTCTAGGACTCGAAGAACAGTAAGTTTTCAACTGAAGGTGAGTTAGTCGATCTTATGCGGAAGTGGAAGGTCCTCCCCCCCCCCCTTTCCAGAAACCTTATGTTCATCATTCCCGCGAAACAAAGGGAAAAGAAAAACACACGCAATTTACGGACAACAATATATTTGATAGACGTATAACCATGAAACTGTTCTAATAAAAAATTAAGGTTACGAAAACCAAGGACACGGAAGGTTGCGAGCTCTAAAGACCTGAAAGTACTACTCATGACGAGTTATTTAGCAATGACAACAACCTCAAAAGGTATAAGTAGAACGTTATCTAGGAAAGACTATTTGAGGTAGAATTCGTTGGAGTATACTTCACATAAGCCATATAAAAAAACATCGATTACCACTGCTGGTGTGCTAGATTAGTCAAATCTATTTCTGAAGCGAGTCTGTCAGAAAGCTGGATAATAAAGATTAAGGATGGAGACTATTTTCTCTCTAAGAAAACATGGTGTTGGTTCCGAGTTACAAAATAAGCTCTTGACAATGGCAAAGTATAAAATTTGTCAGCGCGAAGAATTTTACTCTTATGAAAGTAAAAGATCCCAATACGTATCCTGATAGCAAGTAAGAACTGTGCACGTTATTATTGCACGCTCTTATATGCTAGGTTTCGGATGAACAAAAACAATACAAAGCAACAAGAGAAAAGATAATGCTTTTCTTAACAAAAAAACTGAAACCTTTCATCAGGTAATTCCGAGACGCCCATCTGTAATCCAATTATCCAAGATGCACTTTAATTACAGCGAATACACCTCCGCTTGGGGCACTGCAGGTAAAACCACTATTCAGTTAGCTCACCTTTCGTGCCCTAGAGCTTACAGGAGAAAGCACGAAAGAGGTAGAGTTCCTCTTCCCCCCCCCCTTCTCTCTAAGATCTTCTCTTTCCTCTATTTCCCTGCCTTTTTCGTTTTTTTTCCTCGAAGCACACTCCACGTTAACAAAGCATATTAGAAGTCGTTCTCAAAGAACATGCCTGTCTTTTGATCAAGAAAGAAAGCCACTCGGGACGAACCAGAAGAAGAAGACAGGGAATCAAAGTGAACGTAGGCAGGTAGGTTAGCAAAGACGGAGTTCCTTATCGGAAGCGAAATGCAGCATAAAGGTGGTGGTGGTGGTTCTCCTCTATTGATTGGCAGTGTATCCTCCCGTCTGCATGACCCCTTGGGCTTGGCACTTTAACGTAAAACCGTTTGCTACTTGCTTTTGCAAGGTAAACAACGTCCCCTTTGGATAATAGAAAGAAGAGGAAAAACCGTCAAAGATTACGGACCTTTTACACCATACTGACAGAGATTGTAGCGCTCTCTATCTCTAGATAACCTTACGCACATGTTCGCGATTGTATTTGTAGAAGTCGAAGCAATGCACAGACCACCATTAAATATGGAAATAAAACAAAGATGCTGAAGTATTTGCTCGCTCTTCAAACAAGAAGCGGATTGTATTTAATATTTAAACATTTCCAAAAGGTAACTCAAGCACTGCTGTTTTAGATATGTGTTTTCATTTTTAAACACATGTGGAACAACGATAAAAATTGTATCCTAGTATGAAGAACAGCATTCACTTCTTACGAAACGTGTTGCAAACGTAAGGAGAAAAATCGTTATAGCGTATAAGGAAATACCTGCTGATTACCATCCACAAATAAACAGTCAACAAGGGTCATTTACTTTAAATCAATACATTTAGTCATTTCACGGATCTCCTTAGTGTGATATAATTAGCGAATGTGAAAACTATTCGATGCGAATTAGATAGCCAAATGTCATATCCGGTACAGACAAGCAAAGTTGTTTTACCTCTCAGAAATGTCAATGTCTGTAACCCTTCATTTCATAAAAATCGACAGTTGAACTCACACTACGTATTTCAGAGAATACGTTAGAGTTTAAGATCACAAGTACTGCATTTGTTTACCGTATTCTCACCTCAATATCTTCAAGATTCATTGATAGCCAGATACTGGCAACTGCTTAAAAGAACACCTTTTTTGGGAGATTTAATTTTCATATTTTAATAATTCATACAATAAACTGTAGCTTTGACCTACTACTTCCCTTTGATGGGAAAAACAAACAAATCTATTTGGGATTCTATATTTTCCAAGACGAAATCGCTACCGAGTCAGGTGGTTCAGCGTGAAAAAAAATAATGTGTAAGGGAAACTGGCTCTTCCTTACCGAGAAAGATTTATGATTAAGATTGTGGAGGAATGCTTTAGAGTCTCTGGAGCAATGAATCAAATTGTTTTTCATCTGATGATAGCAGGTAAAACCAGGCAAAAGCGCTTTGAACAGGATTTGCATTGTCCAAATGAAAATTAGGGGGCTTAAAGTGTTGTCTTGCAGGATTGTTTTATGTAGTATGAAATTAATCCCCTAGGTTTGATCGATCACGTCATGAACAAAAAATATATACATACACGTCTTGAATAACAACACTTACAGACGTATTAATGGACTATATCTGTACTGAACAGTAGATACAGTAAACAACGTGTTTCTAATGGACTGACTAACAATCCTGTTGAGATGAAGTGAAATGACTTACGTTGAATCGTCTTGGGATACCAAGATCCCTGGCAGTATTCAAGACAGTTCTCCGAGTAAAAGGAATAATCATTTCCCAGGAAACATAAGCGAAAACTGTTCACAACGTAGCCTAAATTCTATGATGAATGAATGTGAGCCTACACGATATTAAAATGCAATATTTTTGGGAAACAATATAAGTTGGACAGTAAATTAATAACGAGAACTACGAACATTATGAGATGCAGCAATTGTTAATTTTAGAGAACACTAATACGTTATAGGGAAGAATATCAACTTCACTGATATTCACTTTACCATAAGTACTTATATACAGCATTAAAGTTAAAATGTCCCAAACGCTTACCTACAACATTCAATGAATAAAGACTGTTTTATAACAAAGCATTTTAAAAATTTGCTTAGAAAAAAAACTCAGTCCTATAACAATCATGCATCAATGTCAATGATTGGAGAACTTGTTCTTGTACGAGGTTGATTTGGGGGGGTTACAAGAATAATATGTTCTAATAAACGGGCTGTCATAGATCGAACGAAGGCAACCCAGTACAACAGCATTCTGCAAACAAGTAATTATACGATTGATTTCAATCGTATAATTGCTCGATTGTTAGATAACAAGAGTGGACCTGTCAGCTAAATTCGGGTATGTACGTGCACAAGAACATTAACATTCTGGAAAATTAAGGAGCGGAAGGTCGTGTCTAGACAACGTGAGATTCAAGGAACTGTTAATAATATTAGATTTTAATCAACTGTTCACTCAACACAAGTTTGTCAACATGATTTACGATCCCACTGTTGCAGATAATTTACTTAGCAGGATTCTTCTGGGGTTTAGAATTCAGGAACCGAAAAGGATAAAATAACATCGCCGATTTTAAGCAGAAGAATCTATCGAGTGTTCATATACCCTAGGGAAACAGCTTGGGTATTATCATCCTTCCCGTTCTGTTATATGATATTAGATTTTTCAAGCGACCGTTGCATTTACTCTTACTTTCAGTATTTCATTATTAAATGTAATTAGTTCGTGCACTAGTACTCGACAGATAATTTTCTATGGAGAGAACAATGCATAATTCCTGGAATTATTTGTTTTGTTTGCTTGGTTCGTCATGCTTAAAACGGAAAAATTTTAATAGTCAACAAACAAAAAAAGAGGAGAGAAATGATACATTAAATGAAATTGCAAAACATGTGAGATTCAAACTCATGACTATTTCTTCTCCCATCTGAAGAAAAAAACACCGAATTTCCAAAGTGGATAAAATGCATTCTACAAATGAAGACAGATAACAGGCCTTTGTTGCAGGCCTAGGAAAGAAAGACATTTCGTTTTTGAAGATCTTAGGATCTTCAAAAACGAAATGTCAAAAAAAAAAAAAAATGAAAAGGCTATTAAACAATTTCTCAAACTTATAAACACATTTTTGGATTCCAGAGCCGTTTTTTTAGCCGTCGAAGAATCCAACCAATAAATGTGACACATTACAGACAAGCTGTCGCAAGGAGACGGCGGCTAACCTAGTAACAAGCTTGTGTTAAACGTGTCTATCTGTCAACATATTGGTTGGTTAGGTATAAAATTTCCACTATCATGCACATTCAACACCGTAAAGAAGTTTCTTGGTCTTGTAAAAAGCAAGCCGCGAATTTCAGGCTTAGCGTTACATCGAGCATGAAGCATACCCATGAACGACTACCAAGTTTCTGTCTCTGTAAAAACACTCACTTTGATTAAATTTATATATCTCAAAAGAGCATGGCCATTCTCTAGAGTAACGAAAGCAACGAGCTAGCGGCTATTACTTTCAATAATTTTCCGCGCAAAGAGATGTTCACTATTTAAACTGGGCGTTCCAGGAAAGGTTGATAAATGATTCCGAAGATGACGGAGACTAACACAGATAATGCATATCATACTTGGCTTGATAAATATAGCTTGCATCTTTAAAACAGTGAAGTGGATTTCTATGAACAAGGGATAAAGAAGTTCTAAAACAATCTCTAAGTCTGTGATCAAGAATTCTATATTATTTGCTCGGTGTATTGCGCCCTTTTAAAGATGGAAGCTATCTCGCGCTTTTCCCAAAGTAATGCGGTGAAAATACAGGCGAATGTTTAGTGATTTTGTATGTGAAATAACTTAGATTTTTAGAAGATAAATACCTTTCTGTAGGTTGGTTCTTGAAGTTTAATAACAAGATGTATTTGAACATGGGTTGATTCTTAGTATTGTAATTATGTATGCTTGTTTACTTATTTGATTTGGTGTTTCAAGCGGATTAGATTCCATAGACGAGTTTTATAGGGGTGATACCTCATTATGATAGTATCCATAATAACAATATGCTTCACATTGAATATCTTCCCCTCTCCAACTTTCATGCTATGGATTCAAATCCACCCCTTGGTATGGATGCGTGTGAATGTCTTTATAGGTAGTAGTAGATTTTCATTGCCATGCTTATTGGAGCCCTGATGTGATATAAAAAAAAGTTCAATGCCTGCTTTCTACAGCAAAATTACCTGAACCATAAGCTAAACTAATAGTTATAAATATTGACGAACCAGTTTCTTGCGGGGAATATTTATCGAATACCAACCAATATAAGAACTTATGTTATTTCATAATTATGTCGTCACAATTTTTTAAATTATGCCAAACCAAACGTCCTTCGATTATTTTTAATATTTGAATGATTTATAATTATAAATCATTCAAATTTATTACTGATTATAATCAGTAATAAATTTGTCAGTAATGCATTGCCAAATAAATTTGGCAATTCATAGGTTTAAAGTGTTTTCCTGAGACTGAAACAACTTTAAGTTTAGTATGTACATCTTACCATAATAGACTGAATATAGATCCATGTTCTTTTCATCGTAGTCTAGAATTACTTCTATATATCACAGTCAATTTTTGCGACAGGGGTGTGTGGAATACTTCAATTAAAATGCAATTAAGATAGGAGAAAATTATAGTGTTTCAAATATGGCTCTTTATTCGCTTGGTTACTCACAGCCCTGATCTGCTTACAGCAATCTGTCTTCACAGTGAGCTAATAAAATAAATTACGTAATTTTTTTTTTTTTTTTTTTTTTTTGTTATTCCTGAAAGGTTGAACGGACTTTTTGGAAATCGGTGGACAGCCTATCTCCGACCTTATTCATCACAGATAGCCGAGTTTTATGGAAATTATTTTAAAGGCACTATTAACAGAGTACGGCAGATAACTTCAACCATCTCGTGAAATAAACCGTATTTTACTCCCTGGAAGAGTAGTCGATCTGCTGCGTAATTAAAACTCAGAATTCTCTGAAGAAAATCATGATAATTGTCTGCCCGGCAAAGGTCGACTAACTCGGGAAGTAGCTGAAGAAAAGGCATTAGAAAAAGTCCCTCTAGTCGGTAACTAGAATCCAACCAACAACAGCCGTTTTTATTTTTAGTGAGTATGCAAAAAAAATAGGGTGAAGTTTGCATATTCATAGATAACTACCATGAACAGCTTCAGAAGCAACTAAGCATATACTGGCTTGAGTCGGTCATTTGTCACAATTGAATATTTGTAAATAAACTTTGTTCTTAACAATCAGAGGCAGTCATTTTTAAGCCAATGTGTGAGAAATCTTAATATAAGAATTCAGGACGTGAATTCAGTTACATGTTTGTAGCTTCAGCTTGATTCGTCGGAATATTTAACAGAACACAGTCTACAAACTTTGAAGCTGTACATTCAAATTAATGAAAGAAATAGAACATTTTGAAAAAAAAAATATCAAAAAAAAAACCGATAAAAAATAAAAATTATAAACTACCATTACTTTTTTTTTTTTACTTCCTCCTTTTCACTCAAAGAAGTGCTTGATGTTGAACTGTTGCGATGGAAATACAGAAGAACGAAATAGACTTAAATAAGGATATAGTATGCTTGCGTGTTATCCTTAACATGACAAAGCGCGAAATCGAAACGTTGCAGAAGCTATAGACTGAGTTTAAAAGCATATCTGCAAACAAAATGCTGTTAAGATAATACGCCATTTATTTACTCATTTATTATACGTCACTCTGGCATGACAATCTTCGTACGAATAAAAAAATGCAAGCGTAGATCTTTCACTAAACAGACTACACTTTGCAGTCGAAGTTCTTCACCTCGGAATAAAAAAAAAATTAAAATAATCAAAGAATGTGTTGAATGATTTGCAATTCTAATTTATTGCATAGACATTATTACCAAATATGAATTACCAAATGAATTACAAAGTGCTCAAGAATTTCTTGGTATACATTTAAATTGATTTTTTTTTTTTTTTTTTTTTTTTTTTTTTTTTTTTTTACACAATACACAGCCTACGTGGACCCTCTGAGGTCATACAGGCCCATACCATGACAGAGGTTCCGTGCATTCTTTATCAAATGCTTCTTGCTTAAGACGCCAAACACGTATCCCTTGATGACCAAGGGACACGCAAAATATATTTTCATCGCTAAAAATGGCTTGTAGCAGAGATACTGCGACCAAGAGGGTTCCCAGGACCAAGGGTGACAGATAGGGGAAATGGCCATCAGAAATGGTGGTTGGCTGCGAATACTCAATAAGCAGTCCCGGACCAAAGCGGGCATGTCTGGAGGCCCTGAGATAACAGCAGACTAGGCAGCAGATGGTTGGTAACCAGCCCCAGCTGACAAATTATTTTACTCGAAAATTTCAAGGGAATAAATCATAAGAAAACATAAGAGGCATCAATTACAACATCGAAGAAATACAAAAAGCTTTAACAGAAATGAAAATAGAAATAGCAGTAATTTCAGAAACAAAGAAAAAATCAAAAGGCTCTACAGAACTTCAGTTTAATATACAGTGGAGTATCCAATGAAAAACGAACCTGCTGCAGGTATAGCCATCGTGATTAGCAATAAATGGGAAGACAAAATTCATATAACTGGATCTCGCAAAGAATAATAACGGCTACACTTAAATAAGAAATTTATTACAATCATAGGAATATATGCATCCGAAGAAGGAAAAAAAAATCTGAAACAGAAGAATTCTATAAAAACCTCCAAAACGTAATTCAGAACACAAATAAACACGATTTCAATACTAGAATTAGTTCAACTACAGTTAAAGATTTAATAGGTAATCAAGGAGAAAACCATAAATAACAATGGAAGAGAACTCAGGGAATTTGTGTCCTATAATAACTTGAAAATCACCAACAGCTTCTTTAAACATAAAAGATATACATAAATATACATGGGAAGCAAGAAGATATAAAAGCATAATTGACTATATAATAGTGGGTGAAAAACTAAAGAAGTTGGTAAGAAATTGCAGAGTATACAATATTTACTTAGACCATTTATTAATCAGTACTATTAAGATCCCAAACAAGAGAAATAGAAACAATACAAGACCGCAAAAACAAACGCAAGAGCAATTTAAGATAGAACTGTTATAGCAAGATAGTATCAGAGAACTATATCAAAGAAGACTTACAAATCATACAAAGAAAATAAATGAAGATACAGATATAGAAAATGAATGGCAAAGCATTAAACAAATAGTAAAGCAAACAACATATGAAGCCATAGAGAAAAAACTGCGAAGAAAAGGAAAGGACTAAGAACCTGGAACCCAAAAATAGAATCTTTAATAAGAAAGAAAAATATCTACCTTAAATGGTTAAACAACAGAACCATAGGAAATGAAATGGAATATAAAAGAATCAGAGCAATAACAAGAAGAGAAACCAGGAAAATCAGAAGATAAAACTGGGAAAAATTTGTATCAAGATTAGAGCATAACATAAATGGACCTCAACTAAAGAGCTATAAAATCATAAAAATTTGACTCAAGAAACAAAAGGATAATCTACAATTAGAAGGCCCCCTCCACAAAACAATGGATCAATCACTACACCCAGCTTGTAAACAATAATATTCAAATTGAAATAAAACGAGTAATAAGTCAAGAAACAAATGAAGAACCAATACAGTTAAATGATCTAAAGAAAACATTGAAAAAATTAAAAAATTGAAAAGTTACAGAAGAAGATGGAATAAATTCAGGACTATAGGAATACAGCTCTAAACCATTTTAATTACGATTAATTAAATTTCTAAACAGAATATGGGAAGAAGGAAACATCCCACAAGAATAGAAGACAGCAATAGTCAATAACATATTCAAAAAAGGAAGCAGAAAGGAAACTACAGAGGAATATCCTTATTAAATACATACTATAAAATATATCTAGATATAATTAAAAGTAAATTAACACCATGGACCCAGGAAATTATTGGAGAAGAACAATGCGGCTTTAGGAAAGAAAGATCTTGCACAGATCCCACATTTACACTCAAACAATTATAGAAAAAATCATAGAATTTAACCTGCCAACATATATGGCCTTCCTAGATTATGAGAAAGCATATATAATCAAATCAACAGAACAAATTTGATCAATATACTGATCAAAAAAAAAATCAGCTAAAGCCTTTTTATTCCCGTATATAGGGAGTAGACGAGGCCGTTGTAGACCTATATAACTTTTGGAGCCTGAGTGGGCAGTTCAATCTCCACTGGCACCCAATCAGAGATAGCTGGCCCAAAGCTATCACTAATTAAGCGGACGCGGTGAAGAGAGACGGCTCAACAAGTGCCGCCATCTCCTGGTCCCTAACACTCGTATTTAATGTCTGAAATAATATGGGTTATACGGTCGATTTTCTTGAGTTTACGTGACGAAAAATCCGAGTTTCCGGGTGAAAAAACACGCATGCCCATGCCAGAGATCGACTAACTCGGGAACCGGTCGAAAAAAGGCTAGAAAAATTTCTTCTAGTCGCCGACTCGATTAGAAACCAAGAAGTCTTCCTTCGTGCGGTCAAGTGCCGTGGTATGCAAACACCACATCCACTGAGCTATACACGCTTGGAACATACTGTATGAATTGAAAGCTCTACCTCAAACCACAAAAGCAATAGCAAACATAATGGAAGAAAGCTATATTAAAATTAAAATTAATAATGAAACAACCGAAAAAATTAAAACCAACAAAGGTCTCATTCAAGGAAGTGGATTTCAAGAGAATGGAGGAAAACAAAATCATAGGAATTAAAATACGAAATAAAGAATTAATCAACCTATTGTATGCTGACGATCAAGTTATTTTTGCTGAAATTGAAGACCAATTACAGACAAATCTACACGTATTGAACAAAACAATAGAACAATATGACATGAAGATCTCAATAAAAAAAGTGAAATCAATTGCATTTCAAGGTAAAGAAATTAAAAGATGCAAACTAGTCATCCACAACAAAGTAATAGAACAAGTAAACAAATTTAAATATCTAAGAAATTATATAAGCCCCAATGGAGAAATCGACATTGCATATAAAAAGCAAACATTCCTAGAACAGTCCAAATAAAACTATATAAAATAATATCCAAATAGATTCTGAAATATGGCAGTGAAACATGGACTTGGGGAGAACGAGATAAAAGACAAGTGGAAGTTGCAGAAATGAAGTTCCTAAGCCCACTCGCAGGCTATAAAAGAATAGACAAGATAAACGAAGAAATAAGAAAACCGTTATCCATAATTAACAGACGACATCACAAACTATACAAAGAACTGGGAAGACCATGCAGAAAGAATGAATGAGGACAGATGGCCAAATATTTCTTGGAAATATAAACCAAAGGGACACCGATCAAGAGGAAGATCCAGGAGGAGATGGGCAGAAGACTTTTTAAACCCTTGAAAAAGTTATAAGCAAACAGTTGCCTAATACTGGAAGCCAAGAAGAACAAAATGTACCCTTTTCCAGTCCTCTTGACCCGACAACAGTCTTTGCTTACACCATAGCACTCGAACTATCTTTTGTTTGGAAGCCATAAGCGGTTTCGTCTTAGCCACACGCGATTTAAAACCCAGTTTGTGAAGTCGTCTCAAAGTCGTAGATTTAGACACATGCAAATCAAGTTCTTTTCATCTCCTGTGAAAATACCTTACACTTGGGAAGTGGTTTTTCTTCACAATATTCTTCATTCTCATCTCTTGATTTTGTTATTACCTTTCGACCGCTATTGCAGGGATTATTTGGAAAAATCCGGTTATTAGAATACTGTCGGAATACTCTACTCGCGCTTGCTTGAGAACATTTCAATTCCTTAGCTATAAACTGTCGCGTTTGGTCTTGTTCGTGTAGAGACACCAAACGAAACTTCTTAGCTTCGGATATGTCACTCGTTCGACCTATTTAGCGAATGATTAACTGAAATCCACGCGCAAAGGATTCCTCACACACGAGTCAGTCTCTCAGCTGCTGAAATATATGCTCTCCTCGTCGGAAAAATTTGGAATATTCTAATATTTTGAACCGCGTTAAAATTATTCTAATATTTGAATGTTTTCAAATAACAGTTTCCTTATAATCCGTATTTGCCTTTTATGTGGTTTAAAAAACTCATACTGATCGAAAAGACACTCTCGCTGTAGATTTGACAAACTTCTGAGTTTTGGAGCAGCGACGCAGCTAGAGTGTCATTTCGATCAGTATGAGTATTTTAAACCACGTAAAAGGCAAATACCTAGACAGTATCATAGGCGAATAAGTTACGTAAAATGCTCAATTATTAAAAAAAAAAAAAAAACACGCTGTGGAGAAAAAAGGCCCCGATTCTAATTTCTAAATTTGGAAGGGAAAAAACCTTTGGGTGAGAATTTTAATGGAAGATTGTGTCGATAGATTAGTCAGTTGAAACTAAGTAATTAATATGGGAACTCTTTAGGTTAATAATCTTTACTCCACTGTTCTCTATTAAATTAAAATTAATTTAGAAACTTCGCTCAATGTTCACATCTCAAAAAACACTATTATTAAAATGTATTAAATGTCCGCGTGGTTAGCCTAGTGGCTTTGCGCTTCGCAACCATATCCCTGGCCCCAGGTTCGATTCCCATCGGAGACGTGAGGAATTTGAAGATCTTCCTCAGGCATAACCAAGTTAGCTGGTCTTGGCTGCGGGCAGTAGGATTTTTTCCGCCAGTTTATCTGGCGTTTTTCATCCCGCAAACCGGCCCCGTGAACTTACGCTTCTACGGTCAAAAGTATACCCAGGTCGGCTGGGAGTGGTACTAATAAGTCGCATCTAAGTAAAACGCGGACCCCGCATAGGAAGTGGGAATAACGCGTAGTGAAAGAAAGAAAAAAAAGATTAAAATGTATTAAATCACTGACTTTCTATTAGGATGATTATTACATTTCATTTAAACAATTTATGATATACTCTTAACGTATATAACAGCTTAGCTGATTGCATAGCAAAGAATATAAATGTGAGGCCACTTTACTTAGAGCACATTCTAAAATACCGATAGAGCGACGGGCACCATCTATTTTTTCAAGCATATTTTTGAGTTCGTTTGTTAAATGAATACATACAAAGTTTACATTATAATCAAATGTTCTATTACGTAAAAATTTACATTATATAAAAATTTAAAAAAATATACATGTAAGTTAGTGTGATCTTTGGCATTACATTTCATTGGCCAGTGCTTCATAATTAGGAGAATATTCCAGTTCTTAAACTGGAATGAACAACTTCGAATAGGCGTCTACTTTACATTGTATGCGTTTAATACTCGTCATGTGTCATTAACGCATGAGTCATATAGCAAGTCATGAATTGGTGTGTGATTATTTCTAACTAGACGGCACACGGTTGAACAGCGGCGTGCACACACAAATTGGTCAACGGGCGCCATGGTGCCCGCGGGCATAGGGTTGGGAACCCCTGACTTAGAGTATAAAGTCACAACTAATAAGAAGGAATAACTGATGGTATTTTACCATTGTGGCGACTCAAAGTGATAGAAATAAATTTACGCTAAACATATCATCGAAACCAGTGATGTGTCCACGTAAATGTAAAAATATACTGTAAATGCAATTTTAATTTTCGTAACTCATATTTCCATTCCCTTCTTGCAAGTAATGGACTGAGTTATTTAAATTCCTTTCCATTATGATTGGTTATAATTAGCATATAAATTAGCAGTCATTTCTGTAACTTCAATCTATATTCACTTTTAACATGACAATAACTTCATTGAACTTTCATGTACCACTTTTTAACTTTTATACTGGTCATGTGCTTCTTTTTAAATATTTATCATTATTATATGGGCATTTCCATTTAGTCCAGAGACAGAAACTATCCACACAATCTGCCATACCTCTCTTTGAACACATTAACAGAAAAAGCGCTAACAACTGACTCTGGCAACCCATTCCATTTACAATTCTCCAAGCGAAAATTATAGTCCTAACACCCCTATTAACCACAATATACTCAACCTCCAAGGATCTCTTGTTCTTTATCCTTCTAGCAAAGTGCTGAAACATTTCCCATGCATAAATCCTATAAAACCCTTTAAGTAACTTAAATGTTTCTATCATATCCACCCTTTTTTGCCTATCAACCAACTACTACAAGTCACATGGTCTCAATCTATATTCATAGGGAAACATGCTATCTACTACGTGTTCTTCAATAGCCAAATAATCTTATGGGCAAACTTATCAATATGTTCTCTAAACTTAAACTCTGTCTACCCCCCACCAAATCCCTAGCTTCATCTGTTTCCTGGAATGCAGTTCCATCAATGTGGCAACAGCTTGTAATCTATGAGTATTTATCCCAAAATGCATAACTTTACATTTCTCCACATTAACCTGATGTCCATTATCTTTTGCCCATTCTGACAGCCTATTTAAATCAAGCTGCAAGTTCTCCACATCGCCTTGATTCACCATTATTCTACCTAATTTTTCACCCTCAGCAAACAACTGAATATTTCCTTCCCGGTTTGCCATGTCCCTTATGTACAAATTAACAGTAGTGGTCCTAGCACTGCACCTTCCGCTACACAACTAGTAACCAGCTTTCGCCTGGAATCTGCTCCTCTCTATACCACTTTTTGATATCTGACCACCAGCCACCCTCTTATCCACATAACCAACGTCATATCCATCCCGATTTGTTCCAATCTGAGTAACAGAGTTCCATGTGGTATTGGTATTCTGCTGTATTTTCAAATACCTTTAAAAATACAGCAGAATCATCGTGTATCCAACTCAGTTGTCACTCTATTATAAGACGTCAGTAATTGCTAAGGTATCATCAACTCTTCACAAAGCCATATTGTCCCTAATAAGATATCAGTCTTATCCGCACATTCTTGAATTCTCTTTCGACCAATTTTTCTAGTACTTTTACCACCACCACGCCCGAGATACTGATTGGTCTATAATTTGCTACAGTAGTCCTTTACAAAATAATTCCCTACAAGGGAATTATTTTGTCCACTTTCCACTGCATTGGAGCTCTGCAAGAGTCGTGACTTAAAGAGCTTAATCAGAGGCACTACCAGTTCTGATACACATTCCCGTTAAACGCGAGTCGATATCCCATCTAATCCGACAGCTATATTTACACTGAGATTCTGCAATATCCTAAGAGCCTCCAATTCATCCACCTATGTTCCCACAATAGTGCCTTTCACATAGATTAAAGCGGTGCAGTAACCTCGCTAGGAAGATATATGCTTGCAAAGTGGTCACTCAGTAACTCAACTATTTTATCCGCTTCTGTTTCCTCATGACCATCACTCTTCAAGGTTAATCTTCCATAGACATTCTTCCACTTACTTGCCACACAACGAAAGAACGCTTTGGTTCTTATGGCCTGCTCAGCTAGTTTTTTCTCGTAATTTGATTCTGCCATCCTTACCATACTGGGCACCTTTCTTACCTGACCCTACTTTTTATGAGTTTGCTGGTCACCTTTCTTCGTATATACGCTCCACAACATTTACGTTTTCTGCAGCTCATGCTTAATGATATTACTTATCCAAATCCTACCTGATTAACCCTTTTTACCTTAGGTATACAATTTAATGTAGCTGCCCCATGCACTACTAACATCCTTCCCTTGCAGGGTTTTATTCCATGGTACAGATTCAAGTTTCCTCCTAAGCTTGTCACAATCACCTGTCTTGTAGTTCCACAGATACATTTTCTTGATAGAATATACCGCATTAATTAATTTTTTTTTACAATCACCCAAGTCAAGACCGCATAATCACTTCCACCAATCAGAGACAATGTGGTCACCTTAGTTATGGATCCTATGACCAGGTGCAATACTCTCCCGCCCCTAGTCCCCTCCATAACATGCTGCCTCAAGTAATTATCTCTCAGCAGGTATATAAATTCTATTTCCTTCCTGTTATGTAATCTCTCTTCCAATCTATATCGCCATAGTTGACGTCCCCATAATAATCACTTGACCTTGTATTAATTTGCTGATGTATATCTTCAAGATCATCTCTGGATCCTTCTGGCCTATGGTCTCACATCAGACTGCTTCAAATGAACAGCCACTCTACCACATACCCCTATTCTTTTCGGCTGCTATCATCAGCGGTACCCTTTCCCCTATTCTTTCTTCTCTATCTGAAAATACTAAACTCTTTACATCCTATCCTTGTAATTACAATGCCTGCTGTGAGCTAAGCCTCACTAATGCCTATAACTTTTGGCGAGGTTGCACTAACTAAATCTAAAAACTCTTTTTCTATTTTTATACTATTTCTAATACTGCAGTTTTCTATATACATTAGTATATAGAAAAACTGCAGCATCCCTGTAGTCCACCCCACGACCTTTACTTCCTGCACTGACTACCCTATTCGACATTTTTGCTTGAGACTAGATTCTGTATTTGTTGGTCATTCTCACACTCACTCGCTTCATGGGTGCCTTCACACAAACTCACCTGCTTCCATCCTAATTGCATAAGTTTTTCTGAATTTGCTCCTCCGCATGCTCAGTGAATAAAACTCTGATACCAAACACCAAAAGCATTAAGATGCAGTCCATTAGCATTATAGAAATCCTTTTTTTCGTGAAATTCAGGCCATAAGTCCACAAACCCACACTATTCCTTTTGCTCAACCTAATATTACTAACTAAAACATTAAAAAGAGCTGTGTAAGAAGACGGATGCACGCACGATGTTATCGCTGCTCCCGTTTATATAGGTTTGAAGTGGTTTTAACTCATGTTTTTAATCTGAAAGTGCTACTATTTAATTCCACTAGTCACGCTGACGACAGGGACGTTTAAATCATCAAAATCGGCTAAGTAATATCCAAATTTTGTGTGCTGAAAGTCATAGCGTGAACTGCTGTCACCAAGCAACAAAGATCAAAGGACGTTGCCATTTTAAAAGTCGCACTATAGTCGCTAAAGGGAAGAAAGTCAAAAAGTCACTGAGACAGCAAAGGTCAAGCACAATGAACTGTAACAAGTGAAATAAGCCATTAGGCGACAAAGGGGACGGACCGCATTGTTCTGGATGTGGCCGAAGACAACACTTCCAATGTTCTGGGATCTCAGAAAGCACGTGGAAAGCAAAAGAAGCCCGAAACGGACCGACTGGGCTGTCTACAATGCCGTGAGAAAATGAAGAACAAAGAACAGACGCCAAAGAAAAGCAACGACGCACATCAAAGTAAGTCCCTTCCTGATCCTAAAATTAGACAATTTAGACTCTTTCAAACTTATGGTTAAAGATTTGCTAAATACACACATGGAACAAATTAACAAAAAATTCGAGGAGTATGAAAAGTATATACAATACAATAACATGACTGTTGAAGAAATGTTAGGAACCGTGCGAGAAATAAAGATAAAATTAACAGTAACGATAGAGACACTCAAGGACAAAAACGAAGAATTGCGTAATGAGGTAAACACACTCAAGTGTCAAATGGGGCACATGCTACAAAAAGAAAGAAAAAAAGAACTTCAAATTGAGGGAATACCAAAAGAAAAGAGAAAACATAAGCAACATAGTGCAATTGATCAGCAGTAAAATTGGCATTCAAGTCGCAACCACAGGCATCTATTAAAGGCCCACAAAAAACAAAGAGAGACCGCCACCAATCACCGCTCGTTTTACCAGCAGAAGTCTGAGAGACTCCATTCTTGCAGCAAGCAAGAAAAAAAGGCCGACAACATCGATCCTAACTGACAAGAAACTCCAAACACCAATCTATATATCTGAACACTGGACTCCATACTTTAAAAATCTTTTATACCAAGAAAGAAAGACAAAAACATAGAAAAACTACAAGTTCCTGTGGATTAAGGATTAACAGATATTTATGAGAAAGAATGAAAACACTCGAGTTTATATAATTGCAAAAGAATCCGACCTACCAATATAAAACACTAACTTTTCACATCCTTAAGAACAAGATTAGAAATCACTTAAAAACTATATAATGGAGACCTCAAATATAGGCGAACATATCCAGTCAGACAATATAAACTTCAAGGTCTTTGACTCTTTGAAGAAATAGTCAGACAACATTTCCACCAACACCAACTTCACTATCATACACACAAACATAAGTAGTATAAAGAACACTGGCTTACATTGATAACACTGCTCAACTACACCTTGACAAACATAGATGCGCTAATACTGACCTAAGTTGCAATAACCGACATAGAAATTTACGAACACAACATTACTAATTACCAAACCAACAACTTATGTAGATCAAACAAAAGAGGAGGTGGTATCGTGGCATTTATCAAAGAAAAATACAATGTGACTGAAAAACAAACTCATTTCGAAGATGTGGAAACACTAATTTTGGAAATCACAAATAGCCACAATAGTATCAAATACACAATAAACACAATATACAGACCCCACCCCCAGATAATAATCCACTCAGCTTTCTGCATGAGTTAGAAGCATGGCGAAGCGGCCTCGAACCCCGTACAACACATAGGCTCATCTTAAGAGGAGACATTAATATAAATACTCTTGATCACGCTTCTTCAACCACTAACACATACCTTGATATGGTAAGTCAGTACAATATAAACCCTACCATTAACTCCCCAACAAGAGAAGAAATACTCAAGTTCACTAACACAATCATACATTGATCATATCAGTATACGGGCTCCCATCATACATATATATATATATATCATCAGTAATTAACGTTAAAATTGCAGATCACTACTTTGTCTCAACTTCGGTTTATTACGTTACCTACGCCACACCCCACCTCTTACCACTACAAAAGTCAACAAAACTCGATCATATTCAAGTGCATTGTCGACAACCTTGTACAAAATACAGATTGGAATTGCCTATTTAAAATAAACGATCCTGTAACATTATATGCGAATTTCCAACTAAAGTTTACTTTATTAGAAATATATAAAAAAATAAAGCCTACACAAACCAGGCGATAAACAGTCAATAATCCATGGATAAATGGCGATATACTAAATAGTATTACTGTAAAGGAAAATCTATGGAAAAAACTAAAACGTCACCCAATAACACATTTACAAACATTATACAAAAACATAAGAAATCAACTAACAGCAAAAATTCGTAGGGCAAAAAGCCAAAAAATTCATGGAATATAACGACAACATGACGCAAAGATGGGCTACACTCAACGAATTAGTAACTCGAAAAAAGAAAACTTCAGCACAAGATTTTATTGCAAAACGTTTCGGTCAGGATACAAACGAAGAGGAACTAGCAGACTCATTCAACCATGCCTTCACAAACAATATCACACAACTCAACAACGACAATCTACCAACGATCAACAAAAAACTACCGACACAAAGTCAACAACAAACTATGTATTTTCCACCTGTAACAAAACAGGAACTGAAAGAAGCACTCTTACAGCTAAAACCAAAGACCACTCCAGGAATAGACAAAAAAAAGACTCACAGACCTTTTAACACACTTTGAACAAATAAATCCAATACTTTTGAAACTCGTAAACATAATATTCGACGCTGGCATTATTCCACAACAACTAAAAGCTGCAATAATTACGCCAATTTACAAACATTGTAAAAGAAACGATACTTCAAACTACAGACCAATAGCTACCCTACCAGTCATTTCAAAAATTCTAGAAAAAATAACACACACACACCAGACTACAGAAGTACATCATCATCTCACAAAACCAATACGGCTTTCAGAAAACAAAAAGTACCATCACTTTATTAGAAGACATCGCCGATGCAATAAACAAAGCTCTCGACAAAAACAAGTACTCCGTCCTTATACTGCTTGACTTAACCAAAGCATTTGATACACCTGAACATAAAATACTACTCACCAAACTATACTCAATAGGTATAAGAGGAACACTGCATACCTGGTTCAGGAACTCTCTCTCACACAGAACACAAGTAACAAAAATAGGTACATGACACAGCCGGGGCATACAAATAAAATACGGTGTTCCTCAAGGTGCCATATTATCCCCGCTTGTTCAACATATACATTAACGATGTTCATAACCTGCCCATAAGAAGTCAAATATTTCAGTACGCAGATGACACATACTACTACCAAAACGCAATTGTAATCAATGGCACCAAAACAGAAATGTTAATAATACAACCCGAGAATCATGCGCCTCGCTCCACTATCGATACACTGTCACACATACCGCTGCATTAACAACAAAAAACCTGCCAATGTCCCGAAATCAAAAGATATTATTCCATCTAACATAAAAAAAAACTCCTATATCACGGTATCTGCGAATCCCTACTTAGATACGGTATAACAGTCTATGCAAACACATAAAACAGCCACGTAACAAAATTAGACATATTACATAGAAAAACTGTGTCAACAGTGACTTGGTTACCTTATACACAACAGCCAATATCCGATACACAGAATCACGGTATCTGCGTTAAAAATCTGAAACAGTACATAATATTACAACATCACCTATCGAAACAACAGAAACATATCATATAACACCACCCACAACAACTCTACATCCCTACACCTTTCAACAACTCATACGGTTCTTTTGTGAGATTACATCAGATACCCACGCTACTCAACAACCTACCAAGAAAGTTAAAACACGTAGATAACTACAGAACATTAAAACACGAATTCTGGGAAATATACCTACAAAGTTAATATACCATTAACACTAATATACATACACAACACAAATCACCAGCATCCAATGCCTACATCCCATACATAAACAGTAGCAACAACACAAATAGTGAAGGCTAATCCACTCTCTTCATAAAAGCTAACCCAAGCTTCGAAGTAGGTGGAATTAATCCGTCTCATTCATCCACACGTAATCCTCATAATTAAAGACTGCAAATTATGTAGCAAAACAGTCAGTAAGGTGTATAAAAATAATGAAGATACACACACACACATATATATGAAAGAATGATCATTAACTCGGTTAACATACATATTTTTTTAAAAAGAATTGAATGACTACAACCGAGATTTAAGTAAAAAGGTTTCAATATATTCGGCTTGTAACAGCCTTCATCAGGTGACATTATAAAAGAAAGAAAATACACTGAAGCTTAAATAAACTATGAACATTATGCATAGAGAGTCTCTATGCATAATTGACATTAAATCGTTGTGTTGTATTTAAAGCTGTTCTTTCGTTTGTTGTATTGTTGGGAAAGTACGTGCTAGTAGCATCTTGTGAAGGCCAGTACATGATTACAGATGAATGACTATCTGGGAGGTTGTAGCTCAAGTTATTATTTAGATGAACAGGATTGAAGATGATTTCCCTAGATTCCACGATTTTTCTCTCTAGGTCATCATTGCAACGGAAGATGCTAGTAGATTTTTTCCCAGCAGACTTTGTGACTTTGGCTTTCATCATTAGGATTAGCCGAGAAAGGGATATGACTTGATAATGCACTGGCTTGCTGTCCCTTGTAAGTAATGTCCCTCATGTGTTCTTCCATACGCAATTCAACCTATTTGTCTGTCTGCCCAAAATAAGGAATATCACAATCACACAATATTTTATATACACCAGGGTATTTGAGGTGATGATGACAAGGTTTTGGGTGACTTATTAAGAAACGGATCTTTGGAAGTGGAGTGAACAAGATTCTGATATTGTATTTTCTTAGAACTTTTGCTAATTTATGTGAGACTGTACTTATGTAAGGAATAGATATATTGCCTTTGAATCTATTTGTTTCTTCTGAACGATGTCTAGGAGGATTAAGAAGGAATCTTTCAATGATTCTCTTGGAATATCCATTAACTTTGAAAGAAGTTTTGAGATGGTTTATTTCTGTAAGAAGTTCATTTGGGTCATCCAGAAGAACGGTCTCTATGTCACAAGGTGGAAATTATTCCAAGCTTATGAGGAGAAGTCATGGGACCGACTATGCAGATATCTGTTGGTATGTGTGGGCTTTCTATATATATCGATATTTTGAGTTTACCAGAAGAGCGGTCAGTTTGATATCAAGAAAAGGCAGAGAATTATCCGTTTCAAGCTCGGCAGTAAACTTAATACTATGATGTCGGCTATTGCGATGTTCGAAGAAAAACCATAAGGGAATCATGTCCATGGCCCTAACAACATACCAACAGATATCTGCATAGTCAGTCCCATCACTTCCCTCCTCATAAGCTTGGAATAATTTCCACCTTGTGACATAGAGACCGTTCTCTTCTGGATGACTCAAATGAACTTCTTACAGAAATAAACCATCTCAAAACTTCTTTCAAAGTTAATGGATATTCCAAGAGAATCACTGAAAGATTCCTTCTTAATCCTCATAGATATCGTTCAGAAAAAACAAATAGATTCAAAGGCAATATATATATATTCCTTATATAAGTACAGTCTCACATAAATTAGCAAAAGTTCTAAGAAAATACAATATCAGAATCTTGTTCACTCCCCTTCCAAAGATCCGTTTCTTAATAAGTCACCCAAAACCTTGTCATCATCATCTCAAATATCCTGGTGTATATAAAATAGTGTGATTGTGATATTCCTTATTTTGGGTCGACAGACAAATCTGTCGAATTGCGTATGGAAGAAAACATGAGAGACATTACTTACAAGAGACAGCGAGCCAGTGCATTATCAAGTCATATCCTTTTCTCGGCTAATCCTAATGATGAAAGCCAAAGTCACAAAGTCTGCTGGGAAAAATCTACTAACATCTTCCGTTGCAATGATGAACTAGAGAGAAAAATCGTGGAATCTAGGGAAAATCATCTTCAATCCTGTTCATCTAAATAATAACTTGAGCTACAACTTCCCAGATAGTCATTCAGCTGTAATCATGTACTGGCCTTCACGAGATGCTACTAGCAAGTACTTTCCTAACAATACAACAAACGAAAGAACAGCTTAAATACAACCACAACGATTTAATGTCGATTATGTATAGAGACTCTCTATGATGTTCATAGTTTATTTAAGCTGCAGTGTTTTTTCTTTCTTTTATAATGTCATCTGATGAAGGCTGTTACAAGCCGAAACTAGTTGTGTTTTTATATTAAAACCTTTTTACTTAAATCTCGGTTGTAATCATTGAATTATTTAAAAAATATATATATATATATATCAGTACTAGGGGACTACGCCCCCCTGGTGCCTAACCCCCGTGTTCCGGACTGGTAGGCCGGTTCTCCTTCAATCCTGATGATTCGAATTTTGAAGACTCGACACTCAAGGTAGCCCCTGAGTTTCAAAAAAGGCTTACCATTATATATTAGGTTTACCAAGTAATTTTATAAACTTGGTTATTTTACTCCTAATCCCAAGTAAGCAAACGGTTAAGTTTGCGCCTGAAACGTAGTTCAAATCTAAAGGTGGTGCAACACCAGGGCAAATCATTGTAAAGGTGGGTAAATCTCTGATCACTATTCTTAGTATTCTTCTCCATAATGTAAAGCACATCTCACTAAGAGATGTATACTGCAATACATTATGGGTGGGGTCACTACCCAGACCGGTTTCAACCTTTTTTGGAAGTCTCCTCAGTGGGTAGCTAGACCCTAAATAATGTATTGCAGTATACATCTCTTAGTGAGATGTGCTTTACATTATGGAAAATACTAAGAATAGTGATAAGAGCTTTACTCACATTTACAATGAGTTGCCCTGGTATTGCACCACCTTTAGACTTGAACTACGTTTCAGGCGCAAACTTAACTGTTTGCTTACTTGGGATTAGGAGTAAAATAACCAAGTTTATAAAATTACTTGGTAACCCTAATATACATTATTCCCAAGGTATAAAAAAATTATTTACATTTATTTACATACATATATATGTATGTTAAAGATGCCAAGCTATTTTAAACCTGGTTTTACTCCATTTCCCAAGTAAGCAAACAGACAAATAAGACAAGTTTGGGCCTGCAAGTAGTGCAAGTCTAGGTGACCCGCAAAGTAGTACAAGTCTAGGCAACTCGTGGTAAAAATGGAATAAGCTCTGATCACCATTCTTAATATTTACCCTTAATGCAAAGTCCATCTCTTTGAGGAGATGTATGCTGCTATGCATTAAAGGCAATATGCCACTACCCAGACCGGTTTCGACCTTTATTGAGGTCTCATCAGTGGGAGCCAGGCTTAGAAATACCAAGGTTAAGTAATACAGACCTTATAAGTATTTTACCAAAACAAGTTACCATAAGGTGCTTTGACCTTATTAAATAAAAATCTCAGGATGAGAGATAGATGCAGAAAGTTTTTTTACCTTGGGTATAACATACGTTAAAGAGATATGAATTTATATCCAGAGGAAAAAATATTGAAAAGAAATAACGTGCATTTAACTGCGTACAGTATAATGCACAGAGCATCAAGTATCATATGCATTAATTGTATGTAAATACTGTGTACGGTGAAAATAGAAAAATTGTTATTTTATACATAATATGTAAACATATAAAAATGTCTCTAATAATCATAAGTATGTAATTTATCTGAGATATATTATTATTATTATTATCCATTATTCAAAAATTCCGTGTAATCTTCATTGTTAATATTAGAAGAACGAGAGTGTTGTAAACATAGATGCAAAAAAGTATTATCAAAATTTTAATTGAAATGCAATGTAGAAAATGAAACACATACGCACACTTAGTGCTGAATTTTGTAAAAAATACAAGTTGGAATGTCACTAAAGACGATTATTGTAATTGTGTAAATATTTTAGAAATAAAAAAAAAAGTACTCATCTTACGGCAACTCTAACAACAATACAACACATAATACGCCCTCTTCTCATCATCATGCCTATCAAGGATTTAGGCCTATAGTGGCCTGTTCTGGCCTTAGAAGTCATCGCATCGTTGAATCTCTTAAGAGGACGTCTTGGTCTTATTTTTCCTAATGGCTTGTTTTGGTAATCTTTCTGTTTTCATTCTTTCCAAGTGTTCCCATCCATTTGTGTTTATATTTTATAATTTTTTCTATTACTGATTCCTGGTTTAATTCTTTCATAATGTCTTCATTTCTTTTGTGATCAAATAGCGTATACTTTGCAGTTTTTCTCATAAACTTCATTTCAGCTATTATTAATCTTTGTTTGGCGTTTTGTTTTATGAAATATTCAATACAGGCTCTTCAAATTCCACATTGTCACGCTCAAATACTAACAAAAGGTACTAACTAATCCTGCCAATAATGACCAATGTTTCCTACGTAACGCATTTACAACTTCAAATTAATTTCAATAATAGAGCTACTAATTGCTGATCACTAATCTTCTTCATATTAATCTAAATATTTCCACCCGTAATGAGAATCCATAATTAAAATTTTCTCTAAGCATACTAAGCAAGCAACATTATATTACATTTCTATTATTTTAATAGATCCTGATTAATCTTTCCTATCATATTTCAAAGGTATGTCATCCTTTACACTTCTTACTAGTTTCGGTATTGCTAATTAATGTTATTTGCGATCAACTAGGAAGTAATTTCACCACTTTTATCAAGAAATTTTACTTCACATTATCTAGTAACAGTCGGTCGTTATATTTTACAAAGAAAGTTGCTTTAATATACTTCGACGATGTATTTGCATTTCACAGCTATTGTTTTAAGTTTTCTAGAAGCTCTCAAATTCACAAACTTTAATTTCGTACGTGATATAATTATAGCTACTAAGTGGTGACAATCAACTCTAGTACGAGATTATTTGAACACACAGTCACCTGTTAATAATAAAATAAGTGCTACGCTTAAAACAGCAACATATAAGTACTTGATTCCAAGTAAGAGTGTGAAAAGTCTTCATAGATGATTTAAAATATCGATTATTAAGACAACGAGCACCACAAAAACATGAAAAAAAAGGGAAGATTTAGTTTACTGGATCCAAATTGTATGCGTTACAACAAAGTTGAAGTAGATAAATATTTCAAATGAAAAACTTGGTGAGGTGTGCCTACAATTTTACTCTATATTTAATTATTTTTTGATTTTAAATAATTAGGTTAAGAGTTCTGAAAAAAAGATTAAAAACTATGTTCACGTTTAATAAAAAAAAAATCAAATTCTTAAAAATTAGCCAAATAAAGCATGATTTAACAGATTTAATGTTGTAGTTTTAAAAGTTGCAGTGAATATTACAGTCCAGTTATTAAAGTACGTGAACATTTCATGTTAAAGTTTTAAATTGTAAATTTGTCATGTATTTCTATGAAATATCCTTTAATATGACTTACGACACGAGGGTAGGGTGGAGTCGCAAAGTCTCGGTCAAAAAATTAGATTTAAAATGGTCCCTAATTAGGGACCATCTATTAATATCAACTAGCACATGAAAGGTTGCATAATCTATAGCACATCAAGTGCTGTGTGTGAATAGATGTACTGATAAAATTTGAAGATAAACATCTCCTTAAGAAACACAAAGCAAGAAAAAATTTATTTCTGTTAATTGTTTCATTATAAAAAAAATTACACTAAGAGTAACCAGATATACGCGTCTTGTTCATATATATATATATATATATATATATATATATATGCTGATTTTCTATACCAAATCCAATAGATATGAGTTTTATTTATTAAATGCAATATACTGTACATTGTTGACTCATTTGTGTTAAAATATAATTTATTTTATACGCGCAATATTTTAATTTTTACCCGCATGTATTTTGAATGATAAATATGGAAAGTATTTACAAGAAATGATGTGGATATTAGAACAAATGGATTTAGGTAGACTAAGAGTAAGAATCGCTTCTGTGTAGATTTGGTTACAATGCGAATATTGTTAGGATTCGAGTAATTCATACAGGAATGTTCGGTTGCATAATGGAAGGAACGGCAGTTATTTCCAAATCAGTTGCGATTGGTCATTAATTTCTAAGCAAACTCAATATTTAGTTGAAGTGACTTTTAATGAAAATCTGCTATCCAAATGGAAGTTAGGATCCTAGCTGAGATTGAAGCTATCAACATTAGATGAGGATTTGAACACTGGCTGGTTTGAAAACATACCACTTTCTTTTCATTTCTCTAAAACACGTATTAAATTGTTCGAAGCGCCCTCTACAGTACATAAACAAGCTATTAGGAAAATAAGCTGCAGGCTAAGAGCTGTCATGTTCTCTGCGTCTGTCCATTTGTCACTCTAGCTTGTGTAATACAAGTCTAATATAAGATGCCCGTGTTGTGGTATGATTCACTAATTTATTGATGCTGGCAAGCGAAGGGGCAATGAACTACAAATGTGCAAACTACAAAAATTGGAAAAAATGAAGGAGCCATTTTGCTGATATTTTAAGCAAGAAATTCTGGGAAGTTGTTAGAATTAATTGATCAGCTAGCAGTTGCAAATGGTGGATCGATCCTTGCTTAGATGCAATACGAGGAATGACAAAATTATTCTCCAAAAATACACATCGCTTTAATAATTCTATGCAATGTTTAATTATTTTCACTGCATTTTCTTCCGGACGGTACAGTTCCGGCAAATTTAGTTGATGAGTTAAATATCATTAATTAAAATTAATGGCGTTTTTAATAAAGAAAAGTAAGAATAAATGTTTGGATATATGAAAGTAAAAACCACCAGTCAAGTTGTCGCCTTGATTCGTCTTCTACTGGATACCATTTTATTATATAAAAATAAATGTGATTCAATCACCAGATGGAACCACCATTTAATTTCTATATAAAGGCGTTTTTTTTTATTTAATTTCGAAACAAAATGAAGTCATAAGGAAATCGCGTGAATAGAGCGGAAATAAAATTGAAAAGTTCCTCCAAAATAACATTTCCTACTGAACATTCAAGCAGGTTCCAATAAAGGTAAAAAGGTACTCTCACAAATTTGTAATAAACATCTTAAAACAAGATCACGTCCTCTGTTTTCAGAATGTATCGGACATCAACATGATTCAAGAGAGAAAATGAACCTTAGACGAGCCAATCGCAGTCTGCTAAAAGGAAATGTGCAGTTATTGTATTTCTCCAATGCTCTATTCAAATCAAATTGCCAAACCAATTACTTCCTATTTTTTGTCGTGCTACCTTTTTCGTTCTGTGGCTGCATCCTCGTATGCGAAGTTCTTCCAGGAATATTTCTAGCAAACTGGATAAATTATCCTTTCGCATTTTGAGATAAGGGAGATTATGAGGTAAACGCACGCAATCTTGGCTTCTTTTTTTTTTCTCCCTGGTTTCATCTTTTACTTTATATTTTGTGCGTCTAAGAACCCTCTCCAATCTATCTTATGGGCGTATTCTTTCTTCAGTTAATGAATTCACATCGTTCCACTCTAATGTAATATTGATTCTGCTCACGTACGTACGGTTTTGCACCCGTGATGGAGAAAATGGTAAATTATGCAATTCTATTACCAAGACTGAACGAATCCAAATTGTAACTACAAACCGTTTTCGCTCTGTCTTTTTCGTTTCTTGGGATCATTAAGTGGACTCCAGAACAAATACTAAAGCAAAAGTATCTGTTTAATTATTATTTGTAAGAACTCAACATTAGTTTTCTGTGCTTATTGTAACCGTGCATCATTTTTCAGTTCCACTGTATTCTTAAAACGTCAGCTAACCTTAAGGAAACCTGCTGCAAAAGTAAACTTGTGTTGTCATTTATTTTTAGAGGACTGTTTCGACATAACGCTTCCTTCTGTCATAGGACATCCACCAACCTGTCAAATCTAAGTGAAAGGCCCAGAGATAACTTTTAGGGCATTCGTCTAAGGTATTCGTGTACAAATAAACTGTAATTTTTGTTCTGATACCGAAGGTAGTAGGTGGTCTTTATAAGATTGAATCCGATAGATAAGAAGCCCACTGCTGAGTTGTGGTTATAAACTGTGCTAGCGTCGAGAAAACTGAGATAACCTCACACATAAGCTATTAACAAGACAAGTAATCTTACATTAAGAAAAGAAAGCTGTTAAAAGCAATCAAACAATTCAGATATCGAAAGTCTCAACAAGGTAGACATTGCCATTCTGATAATCTAAGTACAGCTAATTACTCAAAATCCCATTATAACCGCCGGAAAGTAACGATGAAGCTAATCTACACACGGTTACTGGTTCTACCGGAGTCTACAAATTAAGTTTCATTAGCACAAAATTCCTGTAATTATTGTAATGTCATGCAGTTCAATTTATGAACTGATCTATTCGGAAATAATATAAAAGATTACTCTTTTAAGATATACGAAATTAATGGACTAACTTAGCCTTCTCCCCCCCTTTTTTTTAATAAAAATTCTTGCTTTAGAAGTTTTTTTTTTAAGTAACAAATTCCTTTGTAAATAACCAACTTATTGCTACACAGAGAGCTACCGTCAAGTGCCCAACACATGCTTTACAAAAATAGCCACCTCTCCTTCAGTCAGATATTTAATCTCCTTATCCGCCATTCTCTACTTATCTTTCCATCTCTCTCTCTCTCTCAAGTACTATCGAAAGTTAAGTGTTAACCTTTTTTTATGGTTACCAAAGAGCTTTCTCAAGCGGTCATTCTGTCATTTTATGGGTTCCAGCAATTCTCCAACCACTAGCCGAAGCCAGCTGCTACCAGAGGTAAGAGATGAAAGATTCATTTCGCTGCAGAGTCTTAAATTTTTAGAACTTTACGTGGCTCTGGGTTGGTAAATGATGACCGTAAATATATATATATATATATATATATACAGTAAATGAATACGGAAGAGATTAGGAAGCCGGTAGCTTTATTAGCAGTGTTTATTGTCACTGTTCACGCATATATTAAATGCGCAGCAAACTAATCAATATAATCGAAATTTTAACAACCGACTCAAATTCAGAAATATACGTCACAACTCAAAGCAATAATTTAAAAACTCCCATTCACATTTCGAACCAGTTCAACTGGTAATCATCGTATAAATATTCCCTTATTTCATTTTAATTCTGATAAACAGTGGTCGTAAAAGTATTTGTAGAAGATGCAATATTAGCACCGCTCAGAATGTGAAAGCAATATTCAATGGTCCAACGGATTTATGATTTGTATCAAATCAGAAACTGTGAGGTAAAGAAACGCCTCAAGCGAAAGAAGAAATCTAATACAGTATTTGAGATATTTTCGTACTAAGAGATTTGAGGTGGGTCATCCCAAGAAGATAAATCTCATCTTGAATAGAGATTTTGATGTTGTCAAAAACTTAAGAAGAGAAGAAAAAGCTGATTTTGTTCGAGAAATAAACAGAGTTCTTTTGCTACCATTATACTGACAAAGCGATTCAAACTCCATTGATAAGATTTTGGTTGAGTACGTTGTGATTTGTGAATTGCAAAGCTTGTCAAAAGAAAATCAGTACAAAGTGCTCTCATTCATCACGAAGGTTGTGTACTGAATGACGGTAGATGAATGAACACAGCCTTGAGGGCTCCAGAATCAGTTACAAGTTAGAGAACCATCCTCCTTCACAAGAAATGTGCGTCTTTTTTATAAAGCTGTCAAAACAACTGCAGAAGTTGGAGGGGAGAACAAATGATGACAGCTTAGTTAAACCTTGCGCTAGGCCCAGTTAAAATCCTTAGCGATATCAAGGGCAACCAACCTGATAAATTTCCATGATATCTGTCGATAGATGGAATAAGTGAGTAGACCGCCTGGTGAGAGAAACTGGACGGTAGTATGAGGGCAAAAATTGGTCATCTTTCTAAGGTATTGTGGGAGGCTTGTAAACAATTTGTGCACGACCGTTTGTGAAAATGTTCCAGTCTACACCAGTTTGATCTTTGCAGTTGAAAGAGGAGAATCAGTGTTGTTAACATTGAGATCTTGAAGATGACATTATCGTGAGGAAAGTTGGACTAAAGAAAATCGACATTTAAGAGAAGGAAATAAGAAAAGGTCACAATGATTAGTGACATTAGGAAAGCGGTGCAGATAGCAAATTAATTTGCAGAATGAGAAAGAGATTTTCAACCAAAGGTCATAATCAGATGATTTTAGGTTGGATTCTCTTTGACATAGTTTTTTTTTTAATTTCTGCCTCATTCGTGTCATAAACTAACGAGTCAGTGAGGTTGCGAGGCTTCCTGGCGTTTTCAGTGGTAGGTATACTATCGTTGAGAAGTTCTATAGTAGAATAGAGAAATATTCTGAAAGCACTGATCACTTTCACACTTTATGGAAAACAGAGATAATAGAAAATAATAATAGAGAAAATGTACCACATCGAGTAATGCATTAACAGGATAAAATCAGAGAAAAGAAACAATAGCCACAAAGAATTACGATAACACTAATGCGTTATTAGCGATGATCTGTCGACTGCAGGATGTGATGAAAGAAGAGATTATTTTCATAAGAGAACGATGATGGGGGCGCTAATGAAGTCCTACAAACAGACCAAAGAATATTATTCGTCAGTAGACTGCAAGACAATTAAGCCTCCGTTGGGAAATTCTTGGACTGACTGACGACGCCGGAGGATTAGAAATAGTGAATTAATTTCGAATAGTGGTCTGAGGGAAGATAAACTGGGTTGTTCGTATTTTTCTTTTTAAGTAAGGATTAAATGTAAGATGAGAAAATAATGATACAGTTCGATATACACTTGATTAATCAAAACTACGCATTGAGCAGTGCAAGTTTCTATCTTTCTGTTTTCAGTACCACTTTGAACATGTTTTAATACTTTCGATATTCTTCATTTACAAAGATGTCTGTGAGAATCAACCAAGTTTGAATAATGGTTACAGTTATGTGCACTTATAAATAGGCGTCTATCGTAAGCTATGAGTTTTGTTGTTGTGGACACCATAAGATGCGAACTTGCTGAATCAGCAAAATGACACTTCCTTCTTTTTAATGACACTTTTCATTACAAATGTTTTGTTGTAAACTCGACTGGCTTAGCGAGCATGATGAGTTGACTTGCTCTGCTAAAATTGAATGCTGTCACTTCTGTTAAGTTACAACTCAGCAGACGGAAATGGCTGCACAGAAGAGATAGTTTCGCTAACGCTTGCATTTATCAGGTGGCAAGAGGATCGATTCGTTGGATAATTGCAGCTTCGTGACCTGAGCTTTTATATTTATAGGAGGAGTTCCTCAATCACGCATTAAAAAAATAAATAAAATATTTAAAAACAAGGCGAAGGCTTGATGAAACTGTAATGAAGCGAAAATAATTCCAAAAAATTAAATGTAATTAAAATTAAACGATGTTTATAACTATTTCTCAAAAAATCAATACATGAACATTTTGCCTAATCTTATAATTTTGCTAGCGTGTTTTTTAAAGATATTTTATCCATTCGGCAGGCAATAGCTAAGACTATGAACCGGTACCTTTTATCCGCTGCGAATTTGCCTGCTTTGCTAGATGCAAACCTACTCAACCTCCGCACGAGACCGGTTATATGTTAATTTTTCTTTCTGTAGCTACAGAAGTATCAACAGCAACAAGAAAGGAATGGTTGGCACTATTACGTTGCAAACGCACCAATGATCCAAAGTTTACAATTACTGGAAGGGTTAAAAAAATAATTAATTAAAAAAATAATAGATATTGTCTCAGAAATAGTATTTCTAGGAATGCCCAATTGCTTATATACTAAATGGATTACAGATATGAATGTAAACATTGATTTGAACAGATATAAAAGAAGCAATAATATCTTCTTGAATAATAAGTCTCCTACAAAAGCCGTGCTGAATGTATTGTACTGTCTATATCATAGGTGGCCAACAGCAGGCCGCATGCGACCCGTAACGTGATTTTGTGCGGCCCGCGGCAAGATAAAAACTGTATTAAATTATATGTATTATCAATTTAGCTATTAGTTTCGACCCTAGATTTTCTGATTGATATACTAGTTATACTCATTAGTTTTGATGACGGAAACAATTTATATTCTCAACACGGAATCAACTTTCGAAAATTTTGAAAATCGACTTTGATGAACTTGTTGCCGCACATGAACGCCCACAGTGTTTTCATTAATGATTTAACAAATATAGTAATTCAATACATATAAGTATTGTCTTGAAAAAATGCGGTGTTTATTTTTATTTAAGTTCTGTCTAAAAGTGTGCGGCCCGTGACGCTACCACTCATCATATATTGGCCCTCGTATAGAATGAAGTTGGCCACGGCTGGTCTATATAATGAAATACATGACTAGTTTACATGTACATGCTTTCCTTTATCCCAGTTATTTAAAAAAAAAAAAACCATCTGGACTGTAACATCTTTCGTTTAACTTTAAGTAAATAAAATATTCAGTAGCAGAAAAATCTACTGGAATCAGAGTAACTGTGGAAAAAATAAATAAAATTATAACGTACAAACTTTGGCAAATAAGTTTGCTTTCAGTTCCAACGTATTCTTACTGAAATAAAAAAAAAGAGTAAGTAGAAAGACAAGATAAAAAATAATTCGACTCTTTCACACAGCAAGCTATTTCTGTTCCATTTTCTTATCCAACCACAAAGTGATGTAAAACTGGAATAGCAAAAGACTTTTCGATAGCCAGATAATAATTTCCGACTTTTTATTTTTTATTCTATAGTCAGTATCCACTACGAAAAAGGATGAAACCTTACAATCAAAAGGCATTCTTGGTGAACCTTTTCTAAGGGTGCCGAGAAAAAAAAAGGAGAAAGAAGGAACTACATGTGAGACGGAGCAAAAAAGTGGATGCAGTAGGGATGTATGGTTTAGTCTCTTGAGAAAGATAAAGGGAAGTTACTTCGGCTCTTTCCATCGGAACATATTTGCCTAACCTTTGAGGTGATTGGTTGCAGACTTAAGGAGCTGAAAGTAGATACCGAACAGGAACTGAAATAACTTCCTATAGGGCGCGCACACGCAGACGTTGTGTTTTTAGACTTTACTTTTCGACTGAACTGCCGATGATTGCCTTTGGATGATACAAGTGGGTTTGTTGATCTTAAGAGATTTCTGCATTGTAGCAGTCCCTTCGATATTCTTAAGGATTAATAAACGTATCATAAAGCTTATAGTGCATTCTATTCCAAGATATTATATACCGATATCGGCCAATTACAAATTTCTTTTTTGATATTTTGAAACTTACACGTTGCGAGAGGAGCTATAACTATTGTTTTTGTAAAAAAAGAAAAATAAATAAATTTATAAATTATGACACTTAAAATTACCTGTAATATTCGGTGTAATAAGTAAAATGTTATATTTTGATCATTAAAATAAATTAATACTATCTTTAATTACTCATTCATCAGTGCTTTTTGCTTATATTTTTTGGTGTTTCATCCTCCATCCCTTTGGATACGCCAATCCCACAGCTTTTAGTACTGCCCAGAAATAAAGACGACATAACTTCAGAAATCATGCAATGTTTATTTCTGATATATTAAAAAACTTTCGCCAGATGACGTTGAGTTAGTATCGGTGGACACTGCAACAAAGTAGATGTAGATTTAAAATTAACTCGTGACTTCCCTCTTTCCTTTCGGCAGCCTTTTGTATTAAACAGGAATTATTTTCTTTTCACAGATGCAGAATACGAGAAAACAGAAGAAATCCAATCCATAGATTTGTTTTGCTTATTTGGAATTTTAAGTTTAGCATTTTAACGGCTACTTGGACGTAGAGAAGTGAAAACAATCACCCCTCAATAACACAAATAAAACTTGACGTTCTCTATAAACACACGCGCACACCAACAGTAAACGTATTTATAAGCAATATACACTTTCATATACTGTACTTAGATTAGATTCGCATAATGGGAAAAGTAAATTAAAATTAAGGCGTACTTAATTCCATGGTATTTGCATGTATGTATAAACATTGATATAACAGCAGCAATAACTGAGACAAAAAAGAAGGGATCTCAAATTCTGGAAGATTATGCATTGGATCAGAGGGAGAATCAGTAATCAATAACTATGAGATTTTATTAAGCAAGTTCTACATATTTAACAATATAAAAATCAGCAATACTTTCTTCAGGCATAAAAAGATATATAAGTACATATGGGAAGCAAGAAGAACTAAATAATAGATTGCCTCTGTAGCTCAATCGGTATAGACGAAGCCCTTTGGTCGGATACCTGGGTTCGAATCTCGTCCATGACGTGTATCTGGTATCTTTCAACTAAAGGTGAGTAAGCCGGTCTCATACGGTGGTAGATGGAGTTTTTCTCCAGGAAACTCGGGTTTTTCGTCCCTCAGAACATGCAAACAAGTCCAGTGAACACAAGCTGCTATAGTTCAAAAAATACACAATCAGTCGTAAGGAAGGTCGAGGAACGGGGGAATCCCACACGAATAAATAATAGATTACATTATTATTAACAACCAATTAAATAAAAATATCAAGACAAGGGTTTTTTGGAAGGAGTGATCACATGTTAGTTGAAAGCAGATTTGAATTCATAAAAAAAAAAACATACTTCTTCAAAAGAAAAAAAGATAACGAACCAACATCTAATAAACAGTTTAAAATTCACCTCCTAGAACAGGAGTGCATTAGAAACTTATATAAAAGCAGAATAAGATATAAAATAAAACCAGTCAGAAAGAAAGAAAGAATAAACCGTGGACGTCCAAGATTAAGATGGAAAGATCAACTTCATCTGCAGAGTAGGACATAAAAAGCCTATACCTAAATTGCTCAGACGTCGACGATGTGTGTGTGTGTATATTATAACTTCTTTTCGCTGCTAAAGTCAGGCGAAAGGCCATTAACCTTATATTTTAGGGACACTATTCGTCAATCTCAATTCTCTTCATAAATTTGCCATCGGAACTTGGGTGCATTATATAACTAATGAATCAAAACGTCCAGCTATGCATTGGATTCGCACTTAGAGTGCCAAAATTCCCTACAGAAATTCTGTCATAATTAAGAATAGCAAAGCACGAAGTGGTTCAGATATCTCACTTTTGTTTTCTAGCGAATTTTTTATGTCTCCATTTCCTCGGCTGACGAACAGCTAAAAGGCCATTTCCCCAAATGTGCATCTATCCGTCAGAGAGCAGCAAAATACCACATTTATCGATAAACAAGGGGCGACCATCTGTGTACTTTAGTGATAAGATGCTTTTTGTTTCTCGCAGCTCTCGCCCTTACGGACCAAGATTGACTAAGTATTCGACGCATTCCTGTGAGGAAAATGGATCTTAATTCAAGCTCCTGAAACCGTCTGGTAACTGCCGGACTTCAGGATTCATGAATTATCTTTCTCTTTTCTGTTGCGCCTAAAAGATTCTTTTTTTTCCCCTTTTTTTGCTGACTTTCATTCGTATTGGCATTTTTCTTACACGGTGAAACACTCAAGAGGTAAATAACGATAAAGAGCTGGTATTTGCTGCCTGAGAAAGCATGGATTACATCAACTTTCCAAAGCAGCTGACTTGTGTGCGCGCGAGTATTTATATTAAAACAGATGGACGCTATCAAAAAAAAAAGTTATTATAATCAGGAACTCGGCAAACATTCCAAACTTCGTTTCATTTAATTATAAAAATGATAACTTTAATATCCTCATTATGTATTATTTAATTTGCTGAACTGAAGCCTTTGTGGTTTTATCTCTGGTTTTTGTTTTTAAAAAGGTTCAAACTATCTTTATAAATATTACATTTTTAAAACAGTTTGTGGAACGTCATTGCGATTGCAAATTTTTGGTAAACAAGCATATTTATGATTTACATCATCGGTTCTCAACCGGTGATATGTGCTGAGCAGTTCAGGGATACACGAAAAATAATCAGGAATTTTGTTCAGTGCCTATCTTAATTACATTAAGATAGGCACTGAACAAAAGTGTCAGTATTTAAAAACAGCTATTTTAAAAACAAGGGGTACAATTTATAGAAATGGGTTTAAAGGGGGTACAACACAAGTGGAAAAAAGGTTGGGAAGAACAACTGATTTATGTCAATCTAGATTCGAGCAAGCGATTAATTCAGATCACGTTATATTTTACCGATGTTTTAAAAATTCTTGAAATATTACATTCATAGAACTAGAGCAAGCAGTGAACGAACAGAATGTTTATGCTATGTGCAAAATATTGTACAAATTATAAAATATGTAGAATACTTATCTAATAGGCGGTTTGTAAGTAATAACTATTACAATTAGGTGGTGTTTTAAAAAAATATATATAATTTTAAAACACTTACTGTTCACAGATCCCAGAAACCTTAATGAATCCTAAAACCCTTGTAGTTTGGGTGTGTAAATGTATTACTTTTGAATATTGGCTGCGATCAATTAATTGAAATTATTTATCCGAGAGCAGTGAAGTGAAGAGCCATTTTTCGTTTAATTTAAAAAAACAACAGATGAGCATCCCTCAGCTCAAGCTGGAGGGTTAAAAAGATTTTATTAAAAATATATACACAAGTCAACGAACACCACAGTGTGAGAAACAAAACGCCATAGCGCCCATCTTAATAAGATGTAGGACCTCCTTTCGATGCGATGACTGCGGCAATCCTACGGGGATAGGACACCGATCAATGGGAATTTTGGACTATATGTAAACGAGGTCCTGGATTGTTGTGGGACGGACGTCCATTCACCTCATCCAAGTTCATCCCATAGATCAATAGAATTGAGATCGGGGAGACCAGTCAAGTGTGGTGACGTTCATGTCCACAAACCATGCAGTTACAGCAGCAGCCTTATAACACGGTGCATTATCTTGTTGAAAGAAACAATGGCCAGTTCTCTAGAATCGCTACAAAGGAGGAAGCATTGCACTGTCTACAGTACTGAAATACCTCTCGGAGTTCAATGTTCGTGGCACCACAGAGGCCAAACCAGGAAGAACAGAATCATACTATGACACCACCACTTCCGAATTTCATAGAGACATTCACCGGGCATCCACCACACCCATCGATCTGCTAGATAGAGAGTATAGCATGATTTGTCGCTCGATAACACAGCTTTCCAGGCTTCAACATCCCACTGTACACACTTTTTGCACCACTGAAGATGACGCTGCATGTTTCTTCGTGTAATGTTGAATATTGCGGTCTTACCATGGAAACCCATGTTGTGAGTCTCGGTTCAGAATGTTTCTGTGTAGACTCGTGAAAGCTTCGAGTGCGGATATCTTTTTTTTTTCTTCATGAAATTTAATTCGTAGGCGGCATGTAACTAAATTAATTTATTATATAATAGTTTTACCTCTTATGTAAAAATAAAATTTCAAATATTCGTTCGCGAATTTATTGGACATTTAATATAATTATTTTATCTTTTTATTTTTTTTTAATTGGCATATCATCTTTCAGAGTAATATAATCATGATTGCTCTTCGTAAATTTGTTTACATATTTCTACGGATGTTAAATGATTATATGGACATATTTTTTAATTTCAGTCTCAAATATTTAGGATAAAAGTTCGGCTATTTTTAGTTGGATGTAACTAACTAAAAAATTAATTTACGATAGCGTTTGGAGATTATCACCTTTTACTTAATATATTGACATTCTATTTTATTATTATTACTTAACACCTGCAGGGAGTCCAAAGAAACTCATCGAGGAAGGAGAACTACTGTACAACTCTCCGTCTTCACCATCTCAACTACCTTCATTTACACCAACGCCATCTACCGAAGACCACCACCACTAGTATTTTCACAGACAATCACAAACATCCATGCTCACAGCAGGATTCGAACCCGCAGCCTTTTGGCTGGAGAGTGGATACGATAACCACCCGGAAAAAAAAAAAAAGAATAAACGTACTTTAAGGAGATGACTTTCGTGAAATGAATACAGTGCGTTTTTTTTTGTTTTGTTTTCATTGCCTTTTTTCATTTATTATACAATTTTTTGTTGTTTTTGTTAATATTTGTTTTCACGTTGTATCATTAGAGAAAAAAACATGTAATTATACTTCAATTTTTCGATATTAAAAATAAAAAATAAACAAATAGATGTCCGGGTGTAGTCACCGTCTATGATGTACTAGACCTCTTATTGAAGCACAGTCTGGAAATGCAGTTTGCTTCTAGAGATTTAGTGTAGAAATACTTTTTTTTTTAAAGTTTAAATATTTAATAAAACTTCCTAATAAATGATTTGTGTTTTTTTTAATCAGACAATTTTCAAAACTTTATTGCAGTGAATCGATTTAAGTATTTCTAATATAAAAAAAGTCTTAATATTAATGAAAACAACTTGGAGAAGCAGTAAGACACTCAAATTACTTTTTCATTACTTAGTTTAGGAAATCACCAACAGACGACGCTTGCAACACCGCTATGTTGTTACGTATATTCCGGTGTGTTTGTGAGATGTACTTCACCATACCAGAGGGAATTCGTACCAAGGCCATTTTCTACAGTATACACACATAAGCACCCACTGTGTGTCGCATTATTTGATACTCCTTCCCAATATTATAGCATCTACTTTAGTTTTATCTAAACTACCAGATGAAGGAAGCGTACTGCTAGTAATGAACATCAAATTTTCACCGAAATTGAGCTCATGAAATTGAACAGACCAATGCAGCAATGAGAAGCCATTGTGTTCCTAGATAACCAACATGAACTTCGGATTCGTCAAGGCCTGAGCTTAGTTTTATTTTCTTCGTTAAGGACTCAAACGAAAATACTAATCCCTATACAAATCATCGAATATTTACACCTTCATTCCTTTACATTATCTGTCGATAATTACAGTTTTACAACACGTTGTGAGATGACTGTTCTGTTGAATGAGTAAATGCCATGGAACGACTAGCTTCACTCAAAAATTTTTTAACAATTACAACTAATGATGGTTTGAATAAGTATTTCCTCTCTACGTTTATTAAATTCCCAGAGAAATAATGGAACAGCTTTCATTTGTGTCTGTCGATGAAACACATTACCTATCCAAGCAGCGAGTCAATTCTACCGCTAATGAGAAATTCAGAAAAGCTCCTGCTTAACCCTGCGATTCAAGACCAGCAGATGTTTTGTAAAACGAAGTTGTCTGGAGTTGACACGCATTGTTAATATAATGCTATTCAACCCGAAAGCTATATTCCACCTTACGGATAAATTTATAGGCAAAAAAAAGTACAGAATATGATTCCAAATTTCCATTGTTTATATCAAATGTTGTATCTATTTATAAATCAAAAATAAATTTTTGAGCCTTTTATGAATAATCAATTGAATAACGCGAAGAATCTATGGCCAGAGTCTCACATGAAAGCAGAGATGTTTCTTAAGGCTATTTACTACAATCTCTCTCAATTTGCGGTGCGAATGACACTTACGTCTCGGTACTTCTTACTTGCTTAGATAGCATTTAATTAACTAATACAATATTCACCAAAAAGAAATAAAAAAGGTATTTCTTTCGGATGGATGTTCAATGTGGAGAACTACAAATTCATTAAGTTCAATGAAGTACAACAGATAAAAGGGCTTTCCTTAGTGAAGCAAAGCATCAAAGTCATTTAACTTTTACAGCTGAATTCTAATTGTATTGTACTTGATGATAACCGACTTGGAAAGTATTCTTTGACTGAAGAGAGAGAGAGAGATTAATGTTTGCTGCCAACGGAAGATGTAAAACGTGGGTCATGAATCTTGGTGAACTATGTCCGAACAGAGTATTCAAGTGTCAGAAACAATGCTTTCGAAATCGAGCACTACTCCATTGGACGATACATTTGAAGAGTTGGGCAAGGAATATTATCGCCAATAAATGGCATCCAGAACAACGATTAATGTTAGATGAATGTTAGTGCTATTTAGAAATTTCACTATTCGCGCCGTGTATTTCAGCGTATTCATTCTCTAAGAGAGTTATATTTATTTTTCCATAGACTTCAAAAATATTGATAAGCTAATGAAGGCAGTCTGAAACATGACTACAACAGTGACATTTCCAAGTCCATTTCTAAATTAATCCTAGCAATGGACAAAGCGTTACACTGCAACTGACGCTAACGACACGCCTTTTCCCATTTGTGAGAGTTTATTCTTTGTTCTTGAGAAATTAACCATCTTTGTGAAGTGTCACAGTTCTGGAAATAAAGCAAGGCAGATGAAGACGTCTTATATCTGCTTAATGCTGACACCAGACAGCTCGTAATACCACACTGTCGACGCTATTTGATTTTCCGGTGAAGATTTGTATAATTTCAGGAGTAATCAGTGTCAGAAACCAGCTGACCATGCTTTTACAATTATGGTTCAATAAATCAGAGTCAATTTAAATAAATCAAATTATTCCCTAATATGTGAATTCCGAATGCTATTTCTCCATAGAATAAAACTTACATGAAAAGTAACTAGAATACTGCTAGTTTTACATAAATCCTCTCTTAAAACACCAGACTTGACGTTTATTTGTCCAATATCGATGTCAGCTACTATTTCCATCACTCAGATCCCATCTACAATCTTTAACTGAATTTCAACTTACAGTCACAGCCAATGTGACTGGAATCTGCAACATTCTGGAAATCCAATATTTCAGGTCAGAGAACATCCATAAATTTAGAATAATTTATTTTTACACTTCTCTGACTGCTGGTTTCTTTGTTTCATTTTTAGCATTCACCTGTCTTTATCGCTGTTCAAATTCCCACCATATCCTGTTAGAATATTTCTTGCTAAAGTCTGATCTCGTATCTAAAGTTCTGTTATTCCTTATTTACTTCAGTGTCATCAGATGCAAACTTCCTCTATTAAGGATCGCATCTTGCTGAGCTACCCTCAATTTTGTATTCTGAATACTACAGTGACACGATCTCCCGGTCATCTACTGTTTCCGCTCTTCTCATACAAATGTCCACGCTAATCGAATTGCAGAAATAACACTTGCTGGAATGAGGGTCCACACATCCCACTCTATTCAAAACTCTTGTCAACTGCTTCCTGAAACTTTAACTTCGAAGAGCAATATACGTATGCATTATTTTCATCTTCCATAGAAGCTCGCAACATTTGCAAAAAAACAAATAGCCTCTTGTACAAGTGGCAGGCATGTGTGTCTTTGTGATCCTTGTAAAGGCTGATTGGGCGCATCTTCTGCCTATCTCTCAACTGAGTTCTCACACTAAGAAGGCTAACACAACATCACTTAAACCGACATTCCATTTTCTTCCAAAAGTATGATCCAAAAGTAGGAAAACAACCGCTTACTGAACCAAAAATATCTGCTGTATGGTTCCTTCAGTTCTTTATACAAAAACAAGAATCTTGAACATCCAAGACATAAATCATGATCCCAAAGACATTCCCCACAATTGCAATAAGCAGCCGTGCCTCGGAACTAATACTTATGCCATATCGCTTTTAAACTATTTAATATGGTCTCCTACGCCTTTCCCTCAAACTTTAAAAATAATGGGAAAAAAATCCTTAACAGTCAACTTCTCTACCTGGAAATCTACACAGTACAAGTCAATCAGCAATCACCAGTATGCATTTGCGAATCTAGGTCCACTATGAATCTAGATCCAAAATCTACGTTCTGGATAAACATTGATTAGGATTCTATATTAAGACTGATTAGAAGATATCTTAAAACATATGCCGCAAAGAGGTTTGGAGAAATTTTTTCGGTCGTTGGGGCCTTTCCCAGGGCATTTGCCGAGCAGCTTCTACACCATATCCAAATCAAACTGCCATTGTATGGCTTGCCTCCTATCAGGTACTCAACGTTTGTATCCTTAACACTGCAGACGTACCAAGTTCTTTTTCCAGTAGTTTTCTATGTTATCATGAAATTTGAGGAGAAATCTGAAAAACTCAAGATTGTGTGCCTCCCAAAGCCCCTTCTACCAGCTAAACTCTTTCTCCTAATTCGCCTCTCACTAATCATTTGTCCTACCAGTTTTACCAACCTTGAAATGCTCAGATATTCCGAACTTCAAGATCATCCAAAACTGCTCCTCATCATAAAACGCTGTCATTCTTCGACAGGAAAAGACAACCTATTAAACTTCAATGTTGTTAAAACATTTTTTCGTTAAAAAAAAAACAAAAAACTCAGTTTCTTTTAAACTTCAGTGAGACCAAGATATTCAGATCAGATCTGTTTTATAAATGATATTTATTTCACGTACAAGTCAATTCAACGGGAGCTTTTCTAATGAACATTACTAACAACTCGAGCACTAGCAGCTACTCAACATTCATTCAGTTCTCTTATTTTATCAACTTTATAAATGAAAATTAGGCATTCACGACAATAAAATTCACAACGTTAAAAGACCAGTAAGAGTCATCTTTATGAATTAGTTTTAATAGAAGTTGTACTATATTATGGTGTTGAATCGTCAATCAAATGCTGCAATTTCCTTCTTGGGAATTTCTTGCGGTGGAAACAGACAAGTATAGAGAACTTAAGAGTAGGGCGTTCTTCTTGTTTCTCCCTTTACACTCAGTATAGTATACACTCATTTTTCCAAGCAGCTATTTTTCACGTCTAAATAGCTTTACTTTTCTTTAAAAAATTCAGGAACTAACCACCCTCCTTCTAGAATGATTCATTGTTCCTACTAGTCAATTCCTAGCTTTTAATTGTTCATTTCACTTCACGGTAAGGATACAGTGCGAAATCTACTGCATCTGGTTTATCATTTAGGTGTTTTATATCAATCTAAAAATGAATAAATTTTCAGATGCTTAGAAATTACATCAACAGCAAGTGTCAGAATATAATTCCAAATTTATCGGGCTAACTAGGCATATAATAAAGAAAGATGTCTAGCTCTGCAATCTTGCTTTTTTTTTTTTCTCTCAAATTTCCTGCGTGCTTCAAATTCAGTACAGTACCTTTGTGTGTTTAAGCAGTGATCATCTAGAAATAAGCACCTGAAAAGGGCTTCTCAAACCAACGCTTCAAAATACTCGTTGTTTCTCAGCTCTTGCATAAGGATGAATACAGTAATGGATTCTTAAGTGTAACATCGCGTGATATTTGTTTAGAAGTTGGAGGCATTTCCATTACTTTGCTATGGCAGGGTTGAGCCTGGCAAGTTAAGGGGGTTAAATACTGTATTAATATAGCGACAAAGGAGAGAAAAGAAACAAATAAAACTGGATATAAACGATAACACAGCGAAAATCTTATAAGATTTGTTGTATATAAAACCAGAACAGAGCAAGTGCCTTTTACTTTGATAAGTCTATTGCTATTCCTGTTTTGTTTTGAATTAATGAACTGATCTTACATCTTGTGGCATGAAAAGCAAAGACTAGTTAGAGCATATGCAAATAATAAACAAGCCTCCCTGACCAGCGCCTAAGTCTATTTCCTGCTTGATTTATAACAGGAGCCTATACATTATGCATGTACATGCAACTTGTCAGACATCTGGATTGGCTGCTTGGGACGGAAACATATCGCTTTCGTCTGCCGGCATCCATTATTCAGGAAAATCAAGGCTTCGCGCTGTTCGAAGCAAAGGTTCAGAACGTTAAATTTAGGAGAGATCCGATACGTGATGTTTAGAGGCTGAGCACTTAAATAGCATCTAAGCGGTAGTAAGGTGCGTGTTACTAGGAATACGTGAACTCTCTATAAGAAAATTCTTCTGCAGATCCTGTTTCATTTTTAATATGCGGCTTCTAAATCAGATAAATCTACTAACTACCGTCATGGTTGAGTACGCGATGGTTTGAAAAAATACAAAATTATCTTATGAAATATGTTTGTTGTACCAATTATAATACCTGCATTTCTTAAATTTAACCATAAATATAAATGCATTACAGATAAAGTATTATGTCATAATATTCAGAATAAATTGAAATAAAATTATAAATAAATCATAAAATAATTATATGTTTGTATCGCGCCTCAATAACTGTCGGTACTGAAGATGAACTTTGGTTGGAGAGATATGGATTGTAATTCTTTATAAGGTCTTTTCAACTGATGGAAAATTAGCTGTTCGCATATGCAGGCGACAGACGTAATTGACACACACACACACGATTTGGAGAGCAAGAATCTGTCCCTTAAAAAAAGGGAGTTTTCTAAGCCACCTTGGGAGTGCTAATTCTGCGATCGCAGTCATCTTACAGATTTCCAGTCATGTTCATATTTGAGCTCTGTGCGAGCCGCTGCGATGAATCTATATCTTTCAAACTGCATGTCAATATTACAATCAGCAGTGCGGATTTCTGAAGTACAGAAAACCCAATATTTCTAATAGTAATGGTATTAAACCCGTCGAGCTTCACCACTTTTGCCAAAAGACAGTGGCACAGGTGTAGGGTTTGCTACCGTTCTGAAGGGAAACTCGTGAAAGACTAAACTATGATTAAAATGATACATATGTTTAAAATACACTATATAAGTTTTTACGAGCGATCGACTTTCTTTTTTAAATTTGGTAAGCATCACTGTACGACTTTTTTTTGGGGAGGGAGGGAGGGAGGGATGCTATCTCAGTATGAGAACTAGCTAACTCAATCAGTAGCAAATTCTTTAATGTTCCTCCTCTAGACGGACTCTGATCTCCAATCTCTTCAACCAAAGAGCATGTGACCGCCTTTCCAACTACTTTACGCAGGCACACTGCAGATTAAAGGGGGAAAGGGTCACGCGACAATTAAGCGTTTGCATTTCAGTTACATCAGGAAGCGTTTATGCACAGAAGCGGCCGTTGGAATGCGATAATAGAGGTACGAGGTCCGGGAAAATTAAACGTGTGTTCCCAAATCAAATGTTCTATATTAAGCAGAGATTTTCAAAAGTAGCCAGACAAAAGGAAGATAAATATTTCTGCGAGGCTCTTACTAACTATGAATGAAAAATAAACTATTATGATGTTTATTTTGTTTAAATTGCGTTTAAAATGATACTAAAATCAGCTGGAAAAATGTGTACGAGTTACCGCTATAAGAAAAACACTGTCAAATCCAAAACTAAATAATTGAACTATTTCTGGAATTAACTAATGAGTTGTATTTATAACGTCCAAGATGTACTGCTCCCTTACTACAGTATTTTTTTTTTTTTTTTGATATGCTGGGCCCATACACGAGAGGTTGGTTGGTCAACTTATAGTATACATTAGTACTATATATCGATAGTGGGTTAGGAAAGGAGAAACTTGTTTGCATTTGATTCAAAAGCCTGTATATTGTATTCCTTGGGAAATACATCGGGGGAATACATCAGTTACTACTGTAGTAATTATCATGAGCGACCACTTCCGGTTGCAAAACGAGGGGTTGAATAATTCAATTGAAAAGCTATGGGTTCTAATATTGGTACAAGAAACTATTGTTCATACTATCTGTTAAGATCCAATATATAGTTTCTAATAATGAGATTTTGCTAGAAGAGCCTGCTTTTAGCTGTTTATTATTTCGGAATGAGAGAAACAAAGACTTAAAAATTTGCTACTAAATATGCAAGAGAATGATATTCATTTAATAGTGTGGATGGGATTATTGTAGAGGATTCTGAAATGAGAACTGCGTGTTTGAATGGTTATGCCGTCCAGATTCTTGGGATTCTATTTGAAATAATGGATATACATTTTTATATTAATCAATAATAAACTGACTGGCCTAGTTATATTATTTTTGCTTCTCTTTTTGTGAATCCATTTGAAAATTGGTTGAAAACACACTTCCTTTTACAGCTCCCATAGATAAGTCCACTTTCGTTTTTAAAGACAGTTACCAATACACAATCAACAGCTTTCTAAATTCAATGGTTTTATCCTCTTTCATTTGTGCAGCAAGTACCCCAAGCATTTTTCTCCTTGTCTCTTGCCTACTTTACAATAAATGATTACAACGCCTAAAATATAAAACAAACTACTAAATACGACATATCACGTGCAGAGGGAATTGTATATGAATATAATGTGCATTTAAAAATGGAAATAAAGAATAAATTCCTAGTTTTAGACAATTTCGAAATGGTCAAAAATCAATATATCTTAAACGGAAAAAAGCTGGTTAATTCTCCAATATGACAGGTTTTTTAGCTGGTAAATGTATAGCATACCAGTAGCTAAGTCGCAGATCTAGGTGCAATTAAAACGATACAATTCTCTTCTTTTTTTAATCTGCAAGACAAAACCTAATTATAAATATTTTTTTCGTTATCGTTTTTTTTTTCTTCTTCAGTCCATTTTAAACTAATCATAAAACAAAGTTTTTCTTCCTGTCTTTTTCTGGTCGAATATATTTCATCATTCAGTAACGAGATGTAACCGAAGAATCGCTAGACGTAAAATAAAGCTTGATACATTTGAGCAATTCAAACGCCTCTGGGAAAAACAGTTTATTCGTTAATTGTATTACGAAAAACTCACGTAGAAGTAAACTGTTTGCTTCTACACGTTCCTTTACGTAGAACCCCTCAGGGGAAAATGTTGAAAAATAGAAACTTGAAGTTCTTCAAGTTGTAGTTAGAAAAGAAGCGAACTATTTTTTTAATGATCGTTGTACGCTTACATACATAACAACCGGGTCTGTCATAAAAATGAAAAGTAATTTAAAAAATATATCCACCAAGTTTCAGCCAGTGCAAACGCTTAATGATTTCAAATGCATCTTTAGTTTATGATCTCTAGTTGTTGTTAATCACGAAGCTAAATACATTGCGTCTAAAAGAGCATCCTTCGTTAAGTTTTATATAAACCTTTGTTCATTTAGTAACGAAGTGAGCAAAATAATACTTGCAAACGTAATGATAGGCAATTTGGAATATGATAATAGGATAAGTCAGAATATCCAAAACGTAAACCTATTGGCATACGTGATGCAAATACTTAAATCTCTTAATTAGATGCATCGCCTATATGTTTTTTTTTAATGGAAGTTTTCCTAATTTTGTATATGCAGCTATGTACAAATAGATTGCTTCGGTCTGTGTGATGTTTTTATCAGGATAAAAGAATTTAAGAATCCAATTCGACTGTCCATAGCAGTCAAACAACACACAAGGCACGTTATGTTGTAACATCTGTCAGACCGAATACCGGAAGCCAGCGATCGATACAATACAAAGGATAAGATGGGATATATATTAAATTTCCTCTTTTTTGAACAGCTGAAAGGCGTAAAATTGAAAGAAAAACTATACATCACACGGTTTCCTTGAAGATGATTTGGTAAATCAAATTCCACTGTCTGTAATAGCTATAGTTTGTATTTATGTTATCGATTATAGCGCTTTTTGTTTTAGTCCTATATATTGGGAGCAGTGAGATGTCCGAACTGTCATTGTGACGACAATGGCGACCACGGTAATACTCCATTTAGCTACCCGCGAAGAAAGGAAATGTGTTAAGTGAGCGATCGATAGAGAGTGCAGATTCATTTACTAATAATTAAAAAATACTTCAGAGCGATGAGCAAAAGAAATTACTAACAGCTATTTCTACGGTTAATGGCTTTTATATTACCAATCATTTGCGGTGGGGTTAATGCAAGTTTTTTTTAACACACGAGAAGAATTTCTTAACGGTCCTTAACTTATATACCGAATTAATTTTTTTCCTATTCTGTTGATAACGAAGAATACACCAAAACACAATATTCGATCTAAAATAGTGACAGATCCAAAGCACAATACTGAATCTATAACTGCTACAACAATAGTAGAATCTACAACTTTTTTAACTAGAAGCATTTTTTCCTTGCTTAGCATTTATTCTTCCGCACTTTGTCAAAGCATCCCTGTCATGCTTCTATCCCCCAGTTCTCTTAGAACCTATCTGACTTAGTGTACAGCTTTCAATCCTAAAATTACGTTTTTTAAATCTCATCTCACAGTTGTGTTTCGTTAATTCTTTCAACTGTCTTCATACAATGACAAAGTAGAGTAATCCCTTTAAAAACAACTGTTCCATACCGATTATTTTCTGTAAACAAATCCGCTCAATTCGGTCAAACCTTCTCGTGTAGAATTAGTTCCTCTACTATTCTCAAATTACTTTTTTTTTCAAACTGATATTTTCATAAACTATCTTATATAAAGTTCCTAAATTTTACTCTTGAGATTATTTTCAGTTTCATCTTCACGTAGCCTTCCTAATCTCGAAATATTCCTTTAAGCCATCGTAAGTCAGATAGATCTCACTTCTATTCTCCTGAGACAAAGAAACGATCTAGTGATTGTAAGCGATTTTCTAGTTATTTTATGATTGACACAGAAGTTTCGAAGTATTTTTCCGTACTCTATATCCCAAAAGTCTCATTATATCTTTTTTTTCCCGTTCTATAATCTCCGATATATCCAGTGAAGTCTGAGTATTATTTTTTAGTTTATCATCTTTCAACTATTACGTTCGAATGCAACTTTTTTTCCCTCTTTTGAAAGATTTTGTTGGAATACAGACTAGCTCTAAGTCCTCCTTTCATAATCCCTGATTTAAAACCTGTCATTAAGATGTTTCTCTTACTCATCCACCCCTAGCAATTCTCTCATGCAGGCGCAAGACAATAAAAATCATGGACTTTCTTTTTTTGGTTGTCACACCTACTCGAATTCGTTTATATCCATCTTTAAATATTTTTCTCTTCCTTGGCTTTCTAGTTTGTTTCCATGATGACCTTTAAGTTTATTTTCAATTTTCATAAAATCAGTGATACTTTCATAATGTCTATTCTTCTGATTTGGCGTGGGTTTCCAAGTTATTTTCCTTTATTCGCTAAACTTCTGATTACTTCGACTGATTTCAGCATGAAAATATTCAATATAATTTCAGCATTGGCCTGAAACCAATTCTGGCCTTAAGGCCACACGAATTTTTCGGCCTACTTCACCCCATATTCAAACATAAAAAAAGTCACATACTCAGATATTTTTCTGAAATTTTTTCATGCCACCCCATCTAACTAGAAAACAATGTGGTATAGAAATTTCCTTGCCAACATGATTGTGAAGTCGCCTATACAGGCTCGACGATCAGATCATTATGGTCGAGACTACAAGAACACTTTCGCGATTGAACACAGGAATGTCCAAGTAACAAGAAGAACAATTACTAAAACAAGAATAAAAAATCAAATACCAGAAAAACAAATCCCGATCCACGCGAACAGAATTTCGAACAGAATCAAACCCAACAGATTGAAAAAGTCATTACAATTGGCATACAAAACAACGAGACAATGTTAAGAAGTTCAGAAACCATAGACATAAAGTGTAACAGGAATTCCATAAATGTCCACCTACATGATATCAAATTGGAAGCTCAACCACATTCAAATTAATCCGAGATTTCTGCCAATAAGTAATAACCCGAAAAGTCGAGGCAACCATAAAATAGCCGATATGACAGACCGATATACCAAGTTTATTGAGCTCTGAAGACGACTCATATGTCGACATGGCTCACACACCGTATGAGCCCGCTATGGCATCACTGCATGTATTCCTCTGCTTTTAATTTCCACATTTTTTTTTATCTCTACTCCCTTCTGAAAAAAGCTCCACGCATTTTAATCTAATCGAGTCCTTAAACTCCTTTTATAGCTCATTGTTTTAAGATTTCCGTTTATATCGACGATTTTATATTTTTTGGTGTTGTTTTATCAAAATTCTAAAGCAAACATGAAGATTTTCCAAAGGTATATGTATGTCAAAAATTACTACTTTAATTTCTTTTTCAATATATGTTTAAATTACACATATCATTCATGTCTTAATTTAACCACAATAAAAAGCCAAATGGTTTATTACAAAGTGTGCCCCTTCAAAAACTAAGCAAAAGGGATCTAAGTATTGATGTCATATATTCATATTAATGAATACAAACGAGATTCGTATTATTGACGACCTTAATGAGGGTGTAGAATTGGATTTTCAGAGATCAGAAATAAAACTGAATAAAAAAATATTAATTCATTAAACATTTAAGTGGTAGATGAATTTTATCGCGCGATGTGAGACAACCAGCTTGCTTACTAGCGAGCTGAAGTGGTTTTTTTTATGTGATTAGCACCGCGGGTGAGCTAAGGGTTTTTATTAATTTATATATATTCTGTATTTTTTATTCTTTTTGTATCTGGTCTGGAAACCTCGCTTTAGACACCAAAAATGGAACTTTTCCAAGCCATTTCAGGACTTCAAATAAGCGGATGGTAGTTTCACACGCCTTGCGAAAGTTTCGTATTTTGTCACTACTACAGGGTTTCTGGATTACTTAACCATCACAGTCTATAATATTAGTTTTTTTCTGAATGTAATTCACGTGAACTAAAGTTACATCCATTTAAATGCTATTTTTAAAAATTATTTCAAAGTTTAGCAGGTAATGTAAAATTTGAATTATGACATTTCATTGATAATTTCAGGAACGAATTACAGAAAATAGGAGGGTGCCATTACTCAAAGATATGCATAATGCATGCCGACTTATTATTAAGATCCTCTAAAAAAGCTTTATTAAATGAGAAGTTAGCTAGAGAACCTCAGATAATAAAAACTAAATGTAGTCGAAATATGTCAAATTCCAATGTGGCCTGCCCTTATCTAAAAGAAAAGTTGAATAATCGTGGTCATTAAAGGTTGAAGAAACAGCAGTTCAATGACATTCGTAGAGGCAGAGAGAGCCAATGGCGAAATAATTAAAAGTGCCAACATTTAAGACGTCATATTCCAAAAGGTATGTTAATTACAAGCCTTTTTCATAATTATGAAAAAGGAGTGCAATTAACAATTATTCTTGGTATTTTTCATGACGAGGAAGTAGCTAAGACTTTGATCCTATGAAGGAGAAGAATAAATGAGGCAAAAGTCTTCAGATTAGGAAAAATATTGTATTGGGGATACGCCGCTGATTTTACAAACAGGCCACTTTTGATTACGATAACGACCAAGATTTGTTGCATTTCTTTGATATGAAGTATTTTGGTGTTATGAAGATCGTCTGTTACATCAATTCCATACTTTAAACTAGTTCCTTACAATAAATCATTATTGTACATTACTGTAAATAGTATTGGCTTCGAGAATGCCTATATTGGTGACTTGGAGAAGTTATTTTGCGATTTTTTTGTTGTTGTTAAATAAATCATTTCCTGTCCCATGTGAAAGGAAGTGGTATGGCGTCTGCGTGTACGTGTGTCAAAGTTTTGCTAAATTTCTTATATTTCAGTATATTTTAAAATTAAATGGAAACAGATACATTTAATTAAAAAAGATTTCAGTACACAACACCCTGTCGTTTGAAGTTAAATTATGCAGGGGAAAATCTGGTAGATATATATCACTTTGCTCATATTCCTTTTTATGTCTAAATTCGACTTTTCCAGTTACTTCATGAAAGCAATTCAGAACGTCGTAGAGGGCGCTTTTAACAATCTGAAATACATAGCTATCGATAATACATCAAACTTCAATTTAATAATTTATTTTTTATACGATCACAATGTGAAATGTAAATGAATGGATTTTAATGGAAATTAAAAGAAAACAGAACAGCCTGAAAGAAAGAAAAAAAAGTTATGACATTGGTTTTTTGAGTGTGTCGCGAAAAAACTTAATTTGGAAAGGTGGGTGACATTAAGTTCTCCTAACCGAAGTAGTTTGTCTTTTTTGTAATAATTTATTTTGAGGTTTTTTTATTTAAAAATAAGTTTTTTTTTCGTCTTATGGTTCATACTCTTCAGTGCAAACGATTAATGCTATGAAGACAATTTTATTCCCCCCGGTGGAATATATGTCGTCTGTAAATTGGATATATTCTCTAGTTGGCTTGAGAATGAAAATCTATTCCCGAAGTAGACACCAGGTAACTCACATTTAGCTAAAGAACCCCTATAAAGATTCTTCTTCTAGATGGGATTCGAACTTGATCGTGTCATCCTAAAAGTACTGTTGTTACTGAATGGCTTACGGAGAATGTGCATCCCATCCACTTAGCCATAATATAAGAAGTAATAAAATATGAATAACAACATCGCAAATATCCTCCTTTCATGAATTCAAATAATCCATATTTCCACTTGGAAGGAAGGGCGTATTCCCAACAAAGAAACACAGGCTATCTCCACACTCAACGGCAAATCAAAGACCGGTTTTGGGGTTTGTTCTTCTGCATCGTCTAGCCTGATTATAGATCAGACTAACAGTATACGATTTAAGCACCTGCTTGAAGTCCATTTGTAGTTTTTGTAGCTGTTCTTTTTAATTTATTGGTTTAAGGTCGTACTTCTTCCAAGGTTCGTATATACTGGTATGCTACATGTTCCGGTTAAAGATATTTGAGTGCCGTTCACAAAACTGTGAGGGCTCTGAAATTTTAGGTCTTTCTTAAGGCCTTTCCCCACAAGGTCAAATTATTTCCATTTAAACTGTTCAAGGCTAATCATGCTTTATGTATTGTTATCGGGATAATTTTTTTTCACTTAACTACAGCGATAGACTAAGCATTATGTTTACGTCTAAGCAGATAATGTAATAACCAGGTATGAATAGATTAAGAAAAATTAAAGAATTTCCTTAATATGATTTCTTGAGGCTTGATATAAAAAAGTAGACCAAGACTCATAGTTGTTTGAACTGGTGAAGCTGATTATTCCTAACTGGTCATCGATCTCAGTTCCCTATCCCCTAGGAAATTACATTTTTTCCCCTCAAATAATCCTTCTGTCTCATCAAAGAGCCCTGTAATATGGAGAAACCATATTACAGCTAAAAATGATCTTGGAAATAGAGTGAAGTGCAGAATCGATCTACGATATCATGGACAACGCTATAAACCGATTCTCAGATGGAAGGGGTCTTTGGTGACGAGAAATAATGAGCAGCTTGGTAGACCATTTCCGTCTCTCCATCTCTTGGACACTCTTCCTTCCACCTAGCTATCATATCATTATGGGGTGCTACATCATCTGTTGTACGTTTCTGAGTGACATGTCGTTGCTATGGTAACGGATGCCATGTAGGACTTAAAGGCAACACCTCCTGCGAAGTTCTGAAAACCGATTTATATAAGACATTGGTATTGATGCCGGATGAATTTTCAGTGTTTTTTTATTATTGGATGTGATCTGAATAGATTTTTGTCTATAATTGTAGCGATAGACTAAGCATTTTATGTGTAAAGATGCGTGATCGTCCGATTCTATTTAAAATTTAATCTAAAAGATATTTCACTTTATGCACTGGGATTCGTCTGCAATTATTCGTAGCTTAGTTCATGTTCAGAATCGATAAACATTACACAAAAATATAGTTGTATAACTGACAAAACCTCAGCATTTAGCGGATAGAGAATGCAGAGACAGCTATTGGTTGGTATTACGGGCAGAAGGAGCGACCATGGCTAGAAGGCCAGTGTTAACTGCTCGCAAGTTTTGGTTCGTTTTACGAAATCGAAAACGTTTCCGGGAACTAAAAATAACTCGCAGTTACACCGTATTCAGTTACCTACAAAATCCAGCATTTCGAAAGAATGACGAATTCGATATATGGCCAGAATAAGAAAATTTTCAAAATCTAAAGACTGAAAGCCCTTTTACATCTGACAAATTTTGACTGATGTAATGTATTAAATCATCATATCAATCCCGTTCGAGCTATTCATTCTTTTCTCGAGAGTTTCAAAAAAAACTTTTTATTTTTCAGTTTCTTCCTTCTCTTCAACTGTTTAATCTATTTTTATCTGAAAATAAAAATCGAACAATTTTTACATGTGGCCTACAAGATTCAACACGTAAATTTTTAAGGCATTTTCTGAACGCCTTGTATCTAAAAGACACATTTTCAATCCAAAGAGCACTGAATAAACGTTCAGTGCGCTATGAATATTCTGGAAGGATCTGATTATAAACTGTGCTGTCTAGGAAGACAGCAGCAGATCCTACTAAAGACTGATGTTGAACCATTTGTGTGTAACCTACCGCCATCTACTAGCAGATCAATGATTGTAAAAAGAAATTTCAGAGTATTCTGCTCTGTGTGTGTTTTGAAAGACCTAGTAGATGGCGGTAGGTTACTTTAGCTATTTATGCATAATTTTTTGCGAGGTAGAAAAATTAATAATAAGATTGATAAACGAATAAATAAGGTTAGTATGGCCGGTTGGATAAACTTATACAGAAGAAGAGAAAGTAGTCAAAATTCCGTTCAGGGAAATTTTAACATATGAATCAGAGTTGAGTTAGAAAAAAAAAAACAGTTGCGTTCATAGACAGCTCCGTGAAAATTTAGTTAGTGAACAAATGTTATCAACGGCCAAACAATTAAAAAAACACAATAAAACTTTATATTAGTGCTGACGAATGTGTAATCCAAGATAAATGATACGTCTATTATCCCGCTCATGTTACAGCAGAACTCTAAAACAACTGTGCATGTGTGCACATGATTAGAGAGAGAAAATGGGAAATCTGTTGATGTTTCTTGTTTAACTGGAATTCGTAGTCCACAGAGGAAACGTTGGAGTGAAGGATGTTCCTAAGAATAGAAGTAAATGGAACGAAAAAGGGGAAAACAAATGACAGTTCAACGAGCAGTGTCCATAAAAGTACATATGAAAAATATAGGATACAGAAGTAGAGAATCTCTCTGAAAGTGATGAAGTGTGTGTGAGAAACTAGTATGCAGATTTTCTTCTAGATAACATAGCATTCTTGGGGAAGTTTCCGGCGTGAGAAGTATTCTGAAGTTAATCGGTTTTGGTATTTATATGGTGCTCGACGTTGTCAGAACACAAATGACGTTTTGATCGAAAGTGTAGTTTTTTGGAGGCTAACACAAAACAAGAGATCAAAGATTATAAGAAGAAGCGTTTGTGTAATCCAAGCAAAATTCACAGGAAAAGAGCCAGAGGAAGATATAGGCAGATTGATGCTATTAGGAGTGAAGTGCTTCAAACTACTGCACCTATGACACATGAAAAATAATAAACCAATTTGGTAGGTCACTGATAAGAAACTTATATCATCTGGTAGAACTCTCCTTGAAATAATATAGTAAATGACGATGACGAAATGTAGTAGTTAGTAGTTCGCATAAACTGATGGAGAGGAATGGGATAGACTGTAAAGCAGTGTATGTGATAGAAAAAAAAATCGATCTGGAATAGCACTGGATGTTGTATACCAGACTTCTACGTGCCTAAAGACACATTGATGTAAGTACTGCATTCTGCAGCTTTTCAATTTTATGTAATTTAATGTAAGCTTTCTTACATTCTGGTAAGGTCTCAGATATGATGCCGTCCGAAAACACAGCAGCAGCTGACCCCCCACTAAAGGCTAATTTGGAATCAAGAATAGCCAGGTAGAAAAACGTATTTTGCTCCGTGTGTTTGAAAGAGGGAGTGGTGGAATATGATGAGGTTACTAATTCGCACAAAGAGAACCTGCATGAGCATGATAGAATGAAGCATGTTATGTTGGTAGTAACAAATCTACTGGGGTACAACACTGCATCAACAGCAATAATTGCGTTACCACCACTAAATGCATGTCATGGTGGCAAGATATTTAGTGGTATTGATGCGGTATTGGCTACTGTACTGTGTAGATATTGTAGTAATGCTTTTATTCTCAGACAAAAATGGAGGTATAGCAATTTGACAAATATTGTACAAACTTTATCACGGACAACTAATTAGCCACGTGAGATGGTCTGGCAAAAATTTTATTTTGGTGCCATATAATAAGGACAGCTGCTGATATCGAATTGATGAAGGTGGTTCATTTGCTTAGACCTAATCAAAGATAACTTTCAAAATGCTCCAGTTGAGGTGTAAGGACTGGATTCAGCCATCGAGGTGTACAGCAGTTCGAGCTGTCTCTTAAAGAAACATAAACTTGAGATCCATAATGAAGACTTCTTCTGATTAGTACTTGATATAAACGGAAAAATGAATCTGTTTGCACCCCAAGAGGTGGAAGCTACAGTGAGAAGGGTGTTCAATCGCGCAACTGCCATATATGAGATGAAGGGTCAGTTTTTTTTTTGTCGAATATGAATCGCAATGCGGTTCAAAGATGGCCAATAGCGTGCTCCAACTGTCCCTGTATGCCACTCAATTTACAATGACAAAATATGGTAAAGACATTCACATTGAGGGTATTACTTACATTTGTAAGAAATTATCTTGTTATCGAGTTAACTTTGACGAGTTAACCCCCCCCCGTCTTTTGGAGGCATTGATCCCATTCGGGTGTGGAAGATGGAATTAGACAAATCTTTTAACAAATCTTGGTTCGAAGACAGGAAATGGAATATTTGTCCATTTTCCGGATTTTGTCTCAGATCTCCTTAGTGTTTACCTACTAATAGGTAGTGTGATTGGATTCACGGGCTGGCACTTACGTAGTTGTGTATCTGTGGAAGATATCCACAAGCTTTATTTTGAGCGTTTTTAGCTGTACATCCTGACTTTCACCGTGGTTTAGGAAAGGTGGAACCGACTTGTTTTGGTTCTGCAATTTTTGAGGAATATACAATATTATACATTTTGTAATATGATTCATTGCTTCGCTGATTTTGCAGCAGCCAGATCTAGGAGAGAGGTGAATGTTGTAAAATCAATATATATATTCCAGTTAGTTTGGTCTATTTTCAATTGTGATATCGTGATGAAATCAATTGCCTATGGAACAGTGGATATCACGAGAAATGATACATCCCATAAATGTTATCTTATATTTCCCATTTAAACGGTTAAGAAATAGGTCAATAAGGAGGTGTTAATTCCAGCGTTCATATTGTTGAGCATGCGCTCCAAAACTTCCTCTGATGTTAGTGTGCGCACTATCTAACAGTACTGTGGTCATTTAAATCCTTCCCATTAAGAGTATTAGGAATGGAAACTGCAACATGAAATCAAAGTCATTCTGACATTTGCACTAGGGGTATTTCACCAGTATTGTTGTGTTATATTTCCATTCGCCTCCTGATATGATTATGCTCTATTCGAGCTTGATGGTTTGAATCTCCTTCCATCTGTAGCAAAATCTAGAGTTCCTTTGATGTTCTTCCTTACAGCATGGGTGTTATTTGCAGTTTTTATTCTTACCCTCTTCACTGCTACGTTGAGCACAGTTGAAAGATCCACAATATGAGCATGAGAATATTTCTGATATTTGAAGCAACGTAAGCGGTCCTGGATATAAAGCCTAAAGGGCAATTGAGATATTCTTTCCATGTTGGTGGGTTTACAGGATGTTGAATGTAATGATGATATTCCTAGTCGGAGCTACAACACCATCCCTAGGAATAGATAATTCTTGCTGATTATCACTCCTCCTCCTCGATCTTTTAAATTCATATATATCACTTCTTCAAGGACGTCAAAGTTTTGCTCTGATATTACTCTTCGAGAAACGTTCAGGGTTTTGAGGGGATAACTATGATTGATATCCTCCCCCCATCCCAAGTGATGCTGCTTGTACGAGTTGATCCAAATGTTTCAGGATGTTCGACAAGAATGTCTCCTGAACAGAGCTGTTTCACTGATGTTAGAGATTCGTCCTATTACCGGTTCCAGACTCTCTTGGATAAAGAAGGGTGGCATTTTTTCAACTAACTGGAAGCTCACCAGTCGAATGTATAATCAGAAAATGTGATATATTTATAGGAGGCTGATTTTTTTTATTTTTTTTTATGGCGGTTGATACGGTTTCTATACCAGGTTGGTGCTTGTTGAGAGAGAATTCAGCATCAGTTTCCCTATCATCTATGCCACCCACAGATGCTAATTATCAGGCCAATGATTTGTGCTCGAATGTAGAACGTTAAGACTTCTCCGGCACAATACGCGCCGCACGGCAAACACGACGGCGGGGTATTTGCATTCCAGGGATAGTCGTCTGAAAAACAGAACAGTGTAAAATACTCAGGAGAAATACACTAGAAAATAAGGGCCAAAGACAAAAAAAGGGGCAATACCATCATTGGAAGGTCTTCTGCACCACAGAACGGGTGTTCTGTTCCACCAACATAGAGGGAGAAGAACGCACTCAGTTAAGAGACATGCAATGACTGGCTTCTAATGATTTCGATCGTAATTTCTGCTAATGCAATAGGCCGGAAAATGAGTACCAAACGTTATATTGACATTCTGGAAAGTTATGTGTTCCATGAAACTATCCAGCTGTACATCAACAGTATAATACACTGTGTTGCACTAGAAATGCAGATGGGAAATGGTTTGAGAAGAATGATAATTCAGCAGAAAGTTAATGCAGGAGAATGGAATTGTCATTGTTATAGAAGGTGTGAATGTATGACGTACTTAACCACATAAGATTTTGGAACATCGTAAGCCAAATAAATGTAACAGAATTATCCAAACTTTACCTGAACACTATTTGTGCTATGAACAAAAACGGGAAATCTAGGAGGTAATGTATTATTTTTCATATGATGGCCATTAAATGTAAAATTTTAATCTACGGGAAATTACGCTGTTCAATTGGAAAAAAACAGTGGAAATCCGTGTTGCGTTTTTTAAAATCAGGATAAACACAATGAGGCTTAAAGCATTTTGTTGTTATCATTGCTTCGCTGGTAAATTAGCTTAAATTACAGCCGGCATTAATTCAATTTCTGTGGGTATTTAATTATAGGGTTTGGTATCGTTATCAGCAAGAATAAGAAAAATGGAGTTGAATTACAGGTAGTTAAGGTAATTCAAGGGCGACATTTACAGTACAAGCAGATGTGCACAAAGATTACATTATGTTATGTGTATATGTGGCTGTCACTATACAAACACAGTTGTTCACACACCGCACTCGTATCATCTTGAAGAACTAGAGCAGGCAGAATACTGCCACAACTCTGAGTCACTACATGATTTATTTGCTTTCCTCTTAACATGTGTTTTGCATTTAAAGACTTCGCTAAGTGTATTTGACGTGTGGTTTAATTTTTATTGAACAAAATATGGGCGGTTTGATTTTGATTGCTATGTTTCTTTCACGATATTTCGTAACGTAGGAATTGTGTGACAAAATCAACATTAAAATCTGCAAGGCAAACATTCACTCTATTGATTAAGAAAGTGTATGAGTCCGTTTAGATGTAAATTGACATTTGTATTGCACATATTATACAGAAAGCATAAATTACCATGCGAGTGACTGCTATTCATGTGTAAGAAATATATCTTAATTCATTGTGAATTTAGCAAAATGTAACATCACGAAATTTGCCGGCTCTAAAACCACCTGAGATGCGGACAATGGATGAATACAACTTCATTGCGGTACCTGAAAGTGGCATCTTCTAGTCAACTCAATTCAGAATTTTCTGCGACTAGTTCAACGGCCACCTCATTCGATAACCTATGGAGAGCTGAATGGTCAGGTGAGAGGGTAAAGACACGACAACGTTTCCATGTCATGGGGAAACGTTGATTTCTTAAAATAACTTGAAGGGGATAGGTTAAGTTCGCCTTAAAGCTGAGCACATCACTATTGATAGCACTCTCCTGCTTTCGCTTCAAAGCAAACCAAATTTTCAGTTTGTAGTATTCATTATATTTAGATAGTAAGATAATTGTCACTGTTTGTGAGATACCCATCCTAATTAGTGGAGGTTTGAAGTAGGTTTAGTTATAATTTATTGAAAATATTTTTGGTGGGATAATCTTCCACAGGTCGAAGTTAAAGATATATGAAGAGTAACAGTAGGATCTTAATCGCAACTTCACTGATTGATTCTCGGATTTCAACATATTCCGAATCGAGTACGGAATCAGAATGAACATTATCTGTGGAGGTAACTGTGGACCAATAATGAGCATCCAAGTGCCTTAGAGTTTAGTGAGTTGGAAAGAGAGAAGAGTGTCATTAATCAGATCTGCTTCATCTCCGTTGGACGGAGTTAATAATTTTTATGTACGTCTTGGGCATCTCCGAAGACGCTAATTAGAATCAGTAGTGAAAAGAAAATTGGTGATCCTGTGATTAAATCCACTGAATCCCCAGTATCAGAAAACTAAAGGAAGTAAGAGAACAAGTACTTTACAAATCGACTAACTGGTGTTCAAAACAACAGATTGTATACAGCAGAAGTGTATATTTATATCTATTCAACTTTTAACGATATAAATTCTATATAAAAGTTATATACAAAGGTGTCTTACATCTATCTAAAGTTTGTCAATACAGTAAATATTTTCAACATCTCTGAGTTAAATTTTCCAAGGTATGGAAAACACACAGTATATGCATATGAAGAATAGTAATTGCATGTTGCATTAAACAAAGATTTTTATGGAGAAAAGGTATAAAAACATGAAATACTATGATGAAGCAGCAATTGAGAACAGGGTTCTCTCTTCTCTCCAGTTTTTTCAAAGAAAATCCACACGCCATTTTAATAAAGTAAATTTAATTGTTTCAGATTCCATTTGGAAACAAAATACGGATGGTCAATTCGTTTTCAATGAATGGATGGCAAATATTATAGGTTATGACATGATACCTTCCTGTTGAAAGAATCTGATAAAGATTACATGGGTTACAGACAAGATTGGAATGAAGGTATTTCCAATCAAAAGACACCGTAGATTCTCCTATGGGCTCAGTAGGTCCACGAAAGTTCGCCGAAAATAGTTAAGTTAAAGAATTTATCAAATGGCAATTCATCGAATGATAATTCGCCGAAAACAATTAGTTCATGGAACAAGCAATTCACCGAACAACAATTCGTTGTAAAACATAATTCACCGAAACAGTTATTCTGTCTAATTGAATACCTACTTACGATCCTGTAGACTATTAATTATTTTGCCGAGAAGTATGATGACCACAATCCGGCTTATTGAAGGCCTAAGTGATTAAAAAAAAGCATCATGTTTTGTTTGCAGAGTAGAGTCCTTGGATTTTCTAACCCTCAGTTGAATCACAGTACCAAATGAGCGATAGGTATACATCACGGGAGGGATTTGCATAAACGTTATGTCACCGTTACAATGGGGGTTTATTATGTTTAATTCTAGTTGCAGACTACAGGAATCTTATTTTTTTAAGTCGGTTTTCAAGTTCTTTGGGTTTCTTCTCTTCTTCCTGTGCTGGATGCCGGAATGATTAATTTCACAATACAGAAAAGATAGACGGGATTCGAACCCAGGTATTTCGAACTGTTTCTTAAGTAGTGTAATCTTTTGAAATATCCTACAAACTAATATTACAACAAAAAAAGTATAATTTTATATTCTGTGAGCAGAGTCTTCCCGTTCGATAGCTTGTTTTATTCTTGTATGGAGATGCCGATGTTTTTCTTCATAGACTTGAGTTTTCCGCCGTTCAAACCAACTAGATAAACATACAATTAATAGACTTAATACAACGGCCTCCTAGCCTAAGCTAATCCAGACATAATTTCGAATCACAGTCAGTCTCTCGATTAATTTTTATGAAACCTAATGAAAGAACACAAAAAATTAATGCTGATCGTAATTAGTCCAAAAGTTTCTTTATTATTAACTTACTGCTGTATCTTTATAACAGTGAGTGTTTTTGTCACTCTTCAACAAATCTCGAAAGCTAGTTTATTTCGAATTAAATTTACCTTTAGCAAGAAAAGTGAAACACCTGGCTCAATCTCATGCGATGTAATTAAACATCTCAAATCTAAAAAAAGATATCTGCTGAAAAATGTTTTAGAAACGACTCTAGAACACTTCTTAACTGGCATTTTTCTGGGAGTGGAACTTTGCCTTTGTTTGGAAGAGTGCTTAAGAAAGTTAAAGGGTGCTACGGTAATGTTTGACCTGATAAATACACACTGTTTGGGAAGAAATCAACGGATCCCCCCCCCCTCCCATGGACAAGGTGGCATATACAACGAGTCACCTGTTTGTAGTCGGTAGAAATTAAAAGAATAGGGTGCTCCCAAGTCAACGCAACTGCATCCAAGTGAAATGGCTACGAGAAGAGAACTGACGGAGTTTGAAAGAGGAGCTGTGATAGGGATGCCATGTTGCAGGCTTATCTGTTCGGCAAATGGTTGACAAACTGGTCCATTTCAGGTCAACAATCGGTGATACTTATACTGGGATGGAAGCACAGAATCAACTGAAAGTGCTACCACCAGTGGACACTCACTGAACGTGACCGTAGGGTGCTATGAAGGATGATATGCAAAAACAGGAGTTCGTCGGCTGACAACATTGAATGCAAAGTTTCAGGCATCGACCAGAACACGAATCTGCACAAAACCATGCAGAACCGAGGCTCACACAAGGGCTTCCATGGCAGGATCGCAATATGCGAGCCCCACATTACCCGAGCCAACACGCAGCGTCGTATTCAGTGGTGCAAAGAGCTTGTACAGTGGGACGTGGAAGCTTGGAAAGCTGTGTCATGGAATCACGCTACATCCTGTACAGAGCAGATGGACGGGTGTGACGGATGCCCGGTGAACGTCTCTTACCAGAGTGTGTAACCCAAACTATGAAATTCGGTGGTGTTAGTATGATAGTATATTCTTGTTCTCAGACCTCTGTTTGTGGCGCAACAAACACTGAACTCCGAAAGGTATCCGAGCATTTTTGGACAATGCAATGCTTCTTAATTTGTGGGGTTTCTATGGAACTGACCATTCTCTATTAGCAAGACAATGCACCGTGTTATAAGGCTGCTGCTGTAACTGCATGGCTTGTGAACATGAACCTTACCACACTTGCCTGATCTCCACGAAGTCCTAATGTAAACCCTACTGAACATCTGTGGGATGAACGGGCGTATTGGGTGAAGTCAAGAGACGTCCGTTCAAAGAATTGTCCAAAATTCCTATTGTACGCCTGGGGAAATGTTTAAAGTTGGAATAATAAAAGTTGTATAAATAATAGTTGTGGATCCTCTGAAAAACCATAAATTACAGTTCAGAAATATCATATATGGCATCAAATTACATATTTTATGGTAACATACTCACAGAGATACCTAAATACTTCTATTTTAATGCCAATCCCATCTAGGAAAGTTTGTAAACTTAATACATAAACATATTACCAATAGTACTTTAACACGGTGAGGTAGGCTAAGAATAGCACAAAACCCTCTTCCAGAGTTAAAACATGGAAAATTCTCAAACCACTTCATGTCTAATATGTTGGTGGGATTTACCAGGTCCGATAATAAGTAGTATTTTATAAATCAAATGTAATGAAATTGACATTATATTAATTTTTTTTTTCGAAGTGAACAAAGTGACAGGGATGTACACAAAGCTTTAAGTTAGAAACAAAAGTTTTTCACTTTCTCTGATGCTGCGAGTCCATCACTATTGCCGCTACAGTTAACAGATGTCGTTTACTTCCACGCTCCCTAGGTGTTGTTTCTGGAACAGTTAAATATTCTACAACGGATCCAATATATTATTGGATAACAATATATAACTCCTTGTGTACCTCATTGAAAGGACACAAAACACCAAGAAATTGATGGTGGGATCGAAAAAGAGTATAAATATTGACTTCATTTATTACGTGTTCAGAATTAAAGAAATGTGTAGTACTATTTAGACATACTGTATTTGTTATCCCTTTTTTGGATGCAATTTAACTGGAGGTAACGGATATGCTTGGCAAAAAAAAAAAGAAGGTATTTTTCCAAACTACAAAGAAAAAATAATATCGAGTATTTAATAAAGCGAATTGGGAACTAAAATGAAAATATAAAATTATGAAGGTTGTGAGGAGTTAAGTCATTTTTATATTTAGGTTGTGACAGCTTCCATTCAATCCCTCCACCACCCGATATAATTACCGTTTATTTGGATGATCTTTTATCACACTAAGCCGGATTCGGAATATTCTCAAGAGATGGATTTTTCGCATAAAGTACTAGTTCATGGCAAAACGTTCTTCTGGATATATTTGTTCTATTTTAGTTGGATAAAAATCACAGGAATATAAAGCAATCACAGGATAACTATTCAACACAATTCAAAATTGCATCGGGTAGGATAAAGTTTAGTAGATTACGACTAAATACGAGCGAAACCTCGATTGGTAAGCGTTAATATAGTTTTGTAAAACATCCAGACCCCCAAATAGCCGGTACTACTTCACAAAAGGCTGCAGAAATAAGATGTGGAATTGCTAACTTATTTTTGATTGCATACCAAGTATCCATCAAAAGGAGTGTTTTCTTGCTTTTTGAACAAATGTATATAAATTTAAAAACATGCGATTTAATACTGATATTTACGGATGAAAATAACAGTTTACTAACTGGCATATGGCGGAAGAATACACATGAAGAGTTCATTAAAAAATAAACGATCGAATACTACAATAAGGAACGATGAATGTAAGAGACCCGAAATAAGATAAGATGCAATGTAATCCTTATGCATAAGCCTGGGAATGTACTATGTGTAGGACATCAAAATAATGCATACTTTGCTATGGAAGAACAGGCAATGAAAGAAAAGTTTACTGAAAGTACGTCTTCCTCTCTGTGTGTGTCATTACACTAATGACCCGCTTTTCAAACACCACAATGAATTACACACTGCCTGCAGAATCCTTTTAAGCTTATGGGATGTTTCTTAAAAGAGCGCAATAAATCTGGGACTCCGTGAAAAGCTGTAAGCGAAGTAAGATGCAGAGCTATTACGTGTGCTAAACTGAATGCATATATTTGTTAAGGAAATGTAGACCCACTGTGGTCGTTGATTTGGCTGTTAGGTTTTCATTCTGCTCTACTGATCATTTATCTCTGAAAGAAGTGTGTGGTAATAGATGCCATTTAACCGGATAACGTTTCTGGTGCCTTCTGAAGCCATTAACAGAATAAAGACGTGGTCGATGACAATAGATGTGCCCACCATGAAAAGCCAGTAATGTGAGATTCTACACTGCGTAATGGGACACATTCACATGTGAACAGTATCATGTATGTTTCACTTAATGGTGATCACCCTGTTACTAAATAAAGACTAAACCAGGATGATAATACAATTCCTAATAATACATCGCATTATAGCGGCTTATTTTCGAATACACGCACTACTGATAATGCAAAGATAGATGCAATCATATTTGATGTTTTCTGAACAAATCTAATTAGCGGGGTGTAATATAGACACACACTGAGTGTCCACTTTATTAGAGACACTTGCTCATTTAGGAAAATACCATTCCTGAAGACGTTGAGTCACGTGGCTGTACTACTTCATAGATCAGGCAAACAGACAACCGACGGCTCTATTTTTATTTCATTTTTTTTTGCGTTTGACGCATTAAAATGGGTAAAATGCGTGACTTAAGTGACTTTGAGCGTTGTATGACTGTTGGTGTCAGTATCTCAAATGGCTACTCTTCTGGGCTTTTCACGCACAACATGTTTAGGGCATACAATGAGTGGCGTAATAATCGGACATCGTCAAGCCAACGGCATTTCTGTGGGTGGAAGCAGCTCATTGATGCACGAGGTGAGAGACGAATGGCACGGATTGTGAAACGTAACTACAACCAGTCAAATCACAGTTCACTATACAACGGTACTGGTTAGAAACATCGTCTTTAAATACACAGTTCGTCGCACGTTGTCACGGATGGGGTACAGGAGCAGACTATTTCGAGTTCTAGTTCTGTCAACTACGAACAGGGAGATGTGACTAAAGTGGGCACGTGATCGCCAACACTGGACAGCTAATAACTGGATACATGTCGTCTGGTCTGACGAATCCCGGTTTATGCTATATCATACTGATGACAGAAACAGAATATGGCGACAACGTGAGGCCATGAATCTTTCCTGCCAAGTAGCAACAGCTCAGGCTGACGATAGGAATGTAATGGTGTATGTGTGTGTGGGGGGGGAGAATGCTTCCTTGGCACACGTTAGGCGCTCTGATACCAGTTAAACACCGCTTGAATGCCATAGTCTATCCTACTATCATCGCTAATCATGTTCACCCATTAATGCTGCAGTTCATCCATTGTAGAGTACATCCAGCAAGGTAATATGCAGCAATCACAAAGTGCGTAGCATGTTGAAGCGGTTCGAGGATCATGACAACGAGCTTTCTTTATTTCAGTCGCCAGTTCAGTCCCTAGACCACAATCCAACAGAGCATCTTTGGGATGAGGTGGAACGACAGCTCACAGTGGCAACGTGCCACCGTCGATTCTACAATAAATGGGCAGTAGCATTGTGACAACGTGGTTACACATCCCAGATTGTTAGTCGAATCAATGCCACAGGAAATAAAGGACGCTCTTAAGGCAAAAGGGAATCCCACTTGTCATTAAATGCTGTTCCTAATATAGTGGCCACTTGGTGTATATTGCTCTGACAGTGGTATAAAAAGATTGAATATATTGATCGAAAGTGGGCTATTTTTACAGATATTTTATGGCGATTATTAAAGCCATTTTAATGAATTTTGCGAGCACGACTTAAACATTTGCTGGATATCTCAAATATCAAAGGATCTACATTTGTTGCAATGGAAATTGTAGAAGATACCATTCTCTTTGAAAGAGACTGGATTATTTTAATTAGTCCTTTTTTTTTCATTGAGTGTGGACTGTAACGAGGATAGCAAAGTAGCTTGTATCCTCATTGAAGTCGCAGCTTAATATGCACAACGTAGAGATTTAAAAACGAAATGCTAATCAAGATACCAATTTTATGCTACCGGGAAGTATACATTTTTACAAGGTGATCGCTCATTAATTAGGATTAATTTCTCTAATGCTTTACAAATTAGAAGAAAAAAATCTCATTATCCGATTAGAATGAGACTCACATTACAGCCCAGGACACTAAAGGTATTAATTCATCTCAATATTGAAATCTTCCATAACATGTTATCATTCAGTTTTTGCTTTAGGTGAAATGGCAGTGGAGACAAACAGACTCAGTTGGCTACAGCAATTTTTCTTTTATGTTTGGCTGTGACAGACGAATAAAGTCATGTCAGTCCCTTTCTGTAGCTCGTCGTCTAGTCCTTAACGGATGTAAATTCCAGTCGAGTTTTCTGTTGACAAAACTTGAGTGGAAAATATAAAATTTATTGACTTCTCCGAATATGAGACGAAACAGAAATATTGCACAGTAAGCAGACGTCAAGTTGCTTTCATTGCCATCCACATCCCTAGGGAATCAGGCGCGCTGTTACATTAATAACCCGATGGACGGTAAAATCAAGACGATAACGAAGTTTTCTTGAACTCTCCCAACCTGTGTCAATATTGATAAACTGAATTCCGGCAGAGTGCTACTAGAATGACGACTATATTGACACAGGAAGGAAAGACAAAAAAAATACTGCTAGCTAACGTGTGAGCGTTTGTGAATGGAAACATTGTAGGCACCGAACTAGAGGGATTATTTATAGAAAGAAATCGCTCTTAGAATTGACTTTAAAATCTTCAATATACTTCGAATAACGGCCGTGAAATCTTTCTATCTCATACGTAAAGAGGAATTATCTCACTGGGTAATTACAATGATTAATTAATGAAACTTAATGGAAATTGATGTGTTAATTTGTCGAAAATGTTAGTCTGCAGAACGTTACTGGTTTGATGGGTGAAGCATAAATGCTTTTCATATTCCCCTTTGTCTGAAAGGGAAGTTCTTCGAGTGGAGAGTTATTGAGCTATAAGCTTGCCCTGGAAGAGCAGTGAGATTAGCTATGTTCAGTTGAGCATTGAATTAACTTGGATCTTTTCTATTTGCAGTATTCTGCTTCATTGTAGTCTGAAGCTTGCTTGATCATCTGGTTTGGATGATTGACTTGGTGAAGAACTTTTCTGCTAGATAATGAAGGAGGGGATGTGATGTAGGGAATGTTGACTTCTCTGTGAATCTGGGAGTTTCTAATGAACCATGGGGAGTCCAGAATCATTCTCATGCATTTATTCTGTATCCTCTGCAGTTTTTTTGAATGTTTGTATCTGAGGTATGGCTCCATGCAGGAGATGCGTAACTAATGACTGGGCGTATTACCATCCTGTATATGAGTAGTTTGTTCCGAGTATCAAGTTTGCTTCTTTTGTTGATCATGGGGTAGAGCTGCGCGATTACTTTGGATGTCCTCGAGCTTGTGTGTTTTATATGACTGGTGAATTGGATATTTTTGTCAAGCATCACGCCGAGATATTTTACTTCAGTCCGCCATGAATCTTGACTCCTAGTAGATGACTCCTTTTTGGAGAACAGTATGGCTGAACTCTTCTGAGGGTTTGCTTGGATCCTCCAGTCCATCAGCCACTTCTTCAGTGTATGAATACTGCTTTGGAGTCTTCTGATAGCCATTTTAGGGATGAGAGATCTTGCTAATAAAGTATCATCTGAATATAATGCAGTGATTGGTGCACTTGGGTTTTGAGGGATATCAGCTATGTAGATAGAAAATAGCAGGGGGAACAGAAGTGAGCCCTGCGGCACACCTGCTAGGATCTTGCGTCTGGTTGATACAGCTTCATTTATTTTGACCTGCATGTATCTGTCTTTGAGGTATGCGTCAATTATTTTTATTAGATTAATTGGTATATTGAATTTGATGAGTTTGTAGAGAAGACCCTGATGCCACACCTTATCAAAAGCCTTCGCAGCATCTATAAAGACCGCAACTGTGAGCTGTGTGGAGATTCTAGTCGAAACCTTTTGTGATATATTCGACCAGTCGGTGTATTTGTTGTACAGTGCTATGGTTTTTTATGAATCCGAACTGCTCATTTGGAATAATACCTAAATTATCCATTGCTGATTGAAGCCTTGTAAGGACGAGTTTTTTCGCAACCTTACCAAGGCTGGATAGGACTGATACGTCTGTAGCTTTTAGGGAGTTGAGATTTCTTTCCAATCTTTTTGACTGGCACGATATCAGCCGTCTTCCAAGTTATGGGAAAATGCTTGAATCTGAGGATGGCACTGATTATGATGACTAGATGCGCAATGGCTTTTCTGGGGAGTAGCTTGATTATTCTGTTTGTGATTCCATCTGGACCTGGAGCATTGTTGTTAAGATGGGTTATGATATTTGTAATTCTGCTGGAGAAGTGGGTGTGATAGGTTCTGAGTTATCCTTTTGTTGTCTTAAGACCTGCTTGACTTGGAATCTTGTAGATAAAACTGATGTTCAGATTTTCATAAGAGGGGTTACATTGAGTTTCCAAGCTGTGAATTAGAGTTTCGGCTTTTTCTTTATCTGTGTCAGCAATTCCTTTCTTGGTCTGTAATGGGAGTATAGGTTGGCATTTAATGCGGAGAGTTCTCAAGAATTTCCAGATGGAGTTGTTCTCTGGGTTTAGATTAGTCAGTTTGGTTTCCCAATCTTGGTTTCGATGTTTTGCAGAGCTACACGGAAATGTCTATTTAAATTATTCAGAGTTGTTTTATCTTATGGGGCTCTTGTATTATAGTACCTCTTTCTGGCTTTGGTTTTTAATCTGATTAGGTCGATGATTTCCTCAGGGATCCGACAGCTAGGGTGAAACTGTGGTTTGGATAACTGATGCTATTGCTTTTTTGATTTGGCTGGTAAGGTTGTTTACGGCTGTCTATTTCCTCTTTATTGTGGATAACAGGTACTGGGCCGATGTGATCTGAAAGAGTTCTGGAGAGCTTTTCCCAAGATATAAAGGAGTGCGGAGGAGAAAATTGCTTTTCTGATCAGCTTACCGAGCTTAAGCAGAATGGGGTTGTGATCAGAAGATAACTCGTTTAACTTTTCCAGCCGATACTGGTATCCGATGTTTCTGAGAATGGTGATGTCGAGTACATCTGAGCTTCCAACTGGGCTGTGATGGGTGGGCTCTGTGGGTCCAACTATAACAACAGAGTTTCGCGAGTAATGATTTAGAACACGACCTTTGTCGTTGATTGTGGAGCTGAACCAAGCTGTATGTTCGGCATTATTAAAGTCCCCAGCCATGATGATGGAGTCTGTGGAGCCGAGAATGGAGTCCAAGTGATATCAGTAATGGAATGCTGGGTGGATTGTATACAGCATAGATTTTGATTGAGTCAGCATTGCTTGTATGAACTTCAATACCTGTTATCTCTACGTTCTTGGTTTGCTGATTGGTCAGGACGTTGTGGCTTAGGTAGTTTTTAATGTATACGGCTGTACCTCCTCCACTACTAGCCAGTCTGTTTTTACAATATGTAGCTAAGTAATTTAGGGTTATTAGCTGGCCTGAGATGTGTTTCATTTAATAAGATTATATCAGGATTGTATCTGTGGATTAACTCTTGCAGTTATAGGATTTTTGTTGCTCAGTCCATTTGAGTTCCACGCATTTATGAGAATGGAGTTAAGCTTATATTTCCTTTAATTCATGATTGAGGGCTGTCAAAATTGAATGTAGCTTGCAGGAATTTCTTCGCGGAGGATGGCGTAGGATTTGTTTTGCTGAACTCCCGAAGCATAGCAGTTAGTACTGATGTTAGGTTGAAGCTTGTGAGTTCGTTGGAGGAAGTATCCTTGGCTCATGCAACTTCGACGTATGCTTTAGTCCTGGTTTCAGATTGTTTTCCTTCCTGAGTTGTCACAATGGAGGTTGTTTGGACTGGATGGCGATGTGCACGGTTGCCGAAGTGTCACTGCTGGGCGGTGGATGGGCGGCTTTCGCTGACCAGCGGTTCTTCGGGTGTGCTACGCACCCTTTAAAGTTGGTGGGATGGGAAACTCCACAGTTTGCGCACTTAGCCGGCGTAGATCTTGGCTTGGTTCATGTGATGGTCTGGTGGCCTTCGCCGCATTTTAAGCACCTGAAGTTGGCCAGGCATAGTTTTTGGGCGTGCCCAAACCGCTGACATCTGTGTCACTGTCCTCCTGACGCTTTGTCTTAGAGGTTCCGTAGTAATTCTGAAGCCACAAATAGTAGTCAATTCATCTTATTCATCATATATACATCTTCTTCTGAGTGTTATCAATCTCTTCAAGTACTAAAGGCATTGGACTTTTATCAGACCTGAGCATCCTGCTCACTTTGATTGGGGTCTGCTTAGCTCAGCGGAGATTCCGAAAAATTCGGAGACTGTCTCCGAATTTTTCGGAGCGTCCTGTGTGGGTGAGTCCTCTTCCATAAGATCTTCTAATGTTCTTCGCCGTTTGTTTGAGTGCTCCCCTTGTGAGTTATGGAGGGGGGGGGTTTAGGTGGCTGAACAGTAATGAATTCCCCTTGAGATTCCTCATCCACTCCAGAAGATGTTTGTTTGGGCGTGCAGGTTTAAATAACCTGGCCAGTCTAGCCAAAGTCTTCGTTAAACAAAAAGGTGTTTAGCAAAAAAAATCAGTTCTAGTTATTTATTATGAGATTACCAGTAGTAATTACTAAAAATTCCTGTTGACTATTTGGAATACAAAAGGTTATTTTATGAAAACAATAGAAAAAATAAAAAGTTCCTAAAGCATATATTTACATATAATTGCGAACCATTTGGTAGCATAATAGTTTGGGAGCCTCCTTCGGTATAGGCGAAGTCCTTTGATCGGAAAGACCTGGGATCGATTCCAGTCGGTGACGTGAGGAACCTTTATCAAGTCCCTTTTTCGAAGAAAGATGAGTTTGCCGGTCTCATACGGGAGTGGTTTCTTTTTTTCCATCCGGAAACTCGGGTATTTCTTCCCCCACAGAACAGGCAAACATTCCCCGTGAACACAAATGGATTAATTATGAATACGTCCCAGCCCTATGCCAGTTAAAAATGGGGGGGGGAGGAAGCAATGGTGAACTACCCTGTAAAAAATCTCACCAAGAAAGTCACCTACTCTTTGCAACAATACTGCATGAGAGATACATAAGGTGGCCTGCAAAATAATAGACAATATTTTAAAATTCTACATCACGAGATTCTCGTTTGAAAAATAATTCTTAGTCTTTCATTATACCGATCTATTTCTTTTTGAAAGAATGTCAAGCGAGAGGCAGCTAAAATGTTCAGATAATCTTGGTATCAGTAATTAATTTAAAAACTGATACAATTAAGATGATATCTTCCTACGCGCAGCCGAAGGATACGGAATTACCTTCGCATTTATGCTAAGATAAAAGAATTAAGATGTTAATGATGCACCTGAAGTAGACAGGCAATCATATCCCATCACCCTCCTGGTGAAGTATCTCTCTGGAAAAGGAGAAAAAAGTAATTGAAAGGATTCATTTTAAAGAAAATATACGGCGCTCACAATAGGAAGGAAAGAAGAGTTCAAAAATAAACTTAAGGGACGCAACCGTTCTTCCTGCCACAAGAGAAGAAGAATGAAGACAGTGATCAGAGAAAAGTGAATACTTAAGGATAAAATTGAGAAGTAGTTTGAAACAGGATGTTATTAATTAAAGTTTAGATATTTTTAAACTAAGGAGATAAACGAAGCAAAGAATATTTACTTAAAATTAAGCGCTGTGAAAACAAGTGCAACTCAAGATCACCTCTATGTTTGACCGGATGGAAGAAATATCCAATATTTCATGGCTAGAAAGAAGACTACAACAGAACGGAGATTACCTATCGTATTAGTCTCCATACTACTGGACTTCGATCTACTAGCGGTTAAGTACTATATGTGTGTGTTTTAGTGCACCAACTTTCCATTTCAAAGGGATGTCACGCACAGGCACTATCCAAATAGGGACTAATATTATCCTCACGTAAACTACAAAAATCTAACTGGTCATGAATTGGCAGGCAGAAGTGTTTCTTTTGGTTATCCAGCTTGAGAATTGGGTTTCGGTAGCTGCATCCATGGTTAGGATCTTTTTTTCACACTTGAACTGAAATAATAATATAATTGCCCCCTCCTAGGGATGAACTGTTATGACAGCACGAGATACATACATGTCTTAAAAGGGAGAGATAAGAATAATAATAGATTCACTTGGTAGGTTTTTACTACTAAATATGAACATCAGCCATCTATTTAAAATACCAGATGGAATAAAATTAGTCTCATGATTATTTCAGAAGCTAATCAAAATTTAGCAGGCTCCAATTATATGCGCTTATAATTTAGCCTTGATGCTGACTCAAAAGATGTTTTATGAAAAATTAGATAAATTGAATTCCAACAAAGAATGGATGAGTTCTCTTCAAGGACAATGCCTCTACCAATGGGAATTTTTAAAGATCTCAATTCGAACATAGTCACTGATGGATTTTTCCAAAAATTATTAAGATTCGATTAGGGATGGCAATCAGTTGCCCTGTCTGATGGAATTCCATATTTTTATCACGGATGCGACATCCAAGGGAGCTGCTGGTCCTCAGCGCGTCATTACTTTCGAAGAAGATGCAAGCATAACTCAAGAGAATCAGCTTCACACTCTTCGTTCAGATTTGACAAACAAGATATCCCTGATGACATTAAAGGTGCCATAATGGCAATCATCTTAACAGAAGGTAATAAGGTTTAATGCAGCAATTATTGGGCCATCTCTCGCTATGACGATCACTGCTTGTATTCTTGTTAATTAACTGCTTCCAGTTTGGTTTGGTTTCAAACCTTTCCATAACACAAGTGACCATGTGGTGCACATCAACTCCAAAAGATATTGTCATGAAAGCTGCCTAGAATATTCTATCAAAAATTGGTTGTTCATTTGTTTTTGAAAGTAACATGTCAGTAACAGCCTGTGTTATCAATATCGACCTTAGCAGATTCATTAATGATGAAAATGGATATGAAGCAAGGCGGAGATAAGGAAACTATGCTCTTTACTGCCTTCGTTTCAACAGTTCATCTCATTGATGGGAAAACTTCCCCCAGAATTGGAAAGAAACTAACCTTTCTAGACTCCGCTCCAAATCAAAGACAACCTCAATATTTTGAAATTGTACGATGCGCCACAGGGAGTGACAGGAGAAAGCTAAAAAAGGCTCTATTCCAAGAGCAAATATGCTTCTTCACAATCAGTACCTCCTGGAAACATGCTGCCTTTGTGGGACATCGTGAAGGTCACACATCCGCAATAATCTTTAGCCCGTAGATAGCACTAATGTACTGCGCGTTTACATGAGTGATTAAGCCAATATTCCGATTACCCAGCGTATAAATGAAATATGACTATGTAAATAAATAACTTACATTGGTACAAAACATCATGAGTTAATCAATAAAATATTTTATTATTCAAGTTATGCGTATATTTGGATATTTCACGGCATTCAATATTTCAAAACTCAACAATTCTTAGGGCTGAATAACACGAACATAAATTACTTCCTAAGGATGCAGTGAATGACGAATCACAGTGCTCACAACTTATGACGTCAAATTCAAGGTGAAATGACGTCTGGGCTGTCAATGTCCATCATTTATATTGGTGCGCTGAAATAGAATAAAAGCCAGTACTTAAAGTGTATATAGTAAGAATTCTGCAGTTTCACTTTTCTACTGCATTAATTATCTTAAATGAAATTATGATTAATAGCGATATCGAAGAATGCGTCAATTTATTTATTCCTCTCAACGATGGAAACAGAATAAGTCTCGGAACAGACAGTAGAGCCCTCTTTATTTAAATAATATTTTTTTAAAAAACGCCTGCAATATCTTGTGTAAAATTACGAAGACAGATTTCTAGCAGACGATATTAACATCAAAATACTATTAAACTGTTCAAACTCAAATACTGTATAGATTTGTAATTGTATTTTGGAAACTTTAAGCTGGAAAAATATAGGAAGAATGAGAAAAAAAGTTGTAGCAACAATTTTTTTAAATATTTTCATCTTTGATTTTTTTAATATTCATCCGAATGATTTTAGATTATACTCTTAATAAAATCACAAGCCATATAAATATAAGATTGTCACACATGTGTCAACTAGGAAATTCTATTTCGCTGTTTGTGTTGAAAAATCTCTTCCAGGAAGTTTTTCCATTTTAGTTAAGGGGTCATAGTTCCAAGGTTCGTGTTAGGATAGAAGAACGGGGTATGTCAAAATTTGTTTTCTGTTCAGCAGAAAACAAATTCAGTCTTGTGATTTAGAATTGTGATTAGAATGTTTGACAATGGACACAGAATGGACACGAAGAAATGGACAATCAAGATCTATAATAAGATGGAATGAAGTATTTTTTTATAGGTATTCTGAACATTACGAAGAAGACGTGATTATGGTCACAACTGCTACTATGCTAGTAGCTGAAGCAAACCAGAATAAGTGATACAGTTACTTTACTCATATATTCAAATACTTACGGAAAGGATATGAGGGTTCTCATCCCTTCCACCACCAGCACAGAATAACTTTGTATTTCCTAATCTCTCTTTAGAGGGATTTGGAAATACGACCCGCTGGAGTTGTAGATTAGCTTACGAGTTCATATTCCAGTCAAGAGACATACAACATTGATCATGATGGATTCGCCACAATCTTGAAGTCGTAAAGGCAATGCAGGTCGGGTTCATTCTCATGTGGCGTGGCAATGAAGTATAGATGTACTTTGTGGAGTAGAAAAAAATTATTTGTTATAATTCTGCATTGGTAAACAGTCCAAAAGGAATCACCTCTGGCGCCGTTTCCTATTACAGAGAGAGAATACACAGTTGCGAGTATTTTGTCTATGGAGTTCTCGACGAACTTGGTGGTTGAATCTTTACGAACCCATGCCACATTTTGCATTAGATATTGGCGATTATTTCAGTGCATTGTCTAGAAAGAATTTAACAACCGTTAAATGAGATTGAAAATCAGTTTATTACAGAAGACAAAATCTTTTCTGAAAGAAAAAAAAAAAAATCTTAATTTTTTTCGTTGCCACCGTTTCATTTTGGTAAAGAAGGGGTAGAGGACTCTTATTATTTTGAAGTTCAATGCTTGCTTGCTTTTTTATATCAAAACATTTTAAATTACCTTAAAGTATATTAAGTTGTTCGTTCCAGTATAGCATTTTTGAAAAATATCAAGTAGCATTTAGCTCAGAAAAGTTAAGACTAACGAGATAAGACATACTAATGTTTGAGCTGCTTCTAGGACTTGTTCTTAAAAAGAATGAATATAAAGATATCAAAATAAACGCACTTAATTTTAAAAATATACTTTAAAAATGACTCAAATGAATTATACAAATGAGATACAACCTCCTGTTTACAATAAAGTATAAAAAAATCACAAAGGAAGTTTTTCATGACTTACATGGCACTGTCATCAGGAAGAACATCCAGAAACAACATTCGGGGATCAAATTATCATTGAGTTCTCGGAACAAAAAAGAAAACTCTTAGTTAGAAACCTTGTGAACTGTTTACATAAGAGTTTCATTGATCTCGCTTCACTTCCTTACAGTTCCATTGAAAGCATTACGTCATTGGAGTATCTATTGACCTAGATGTCTTACTCTTCGATGTCTCGCATTGCAGGAAATAAAGCAATCACTATATTGCACCCGAAATCATGCGCAATACTAGCTAGTAATTTAGTTCTCTTAGTCAACAGGTTTTGAGGGAATACGAATACAGTACATAGCGCACTTAACCCAACTAACGTATTAAACAAACACGAATCACAGTAGTATTACCACAAGCACTAAACAAGTCTATCATTTTTCATTTTCTATAGAATTTAGTGAATTACACTGTTTACCCTATATTCACTTGAACTGCGCTAGGTCTTTATTTTCTGTATAATGATACATTTGGCTAGTGAAAATCTTTTAAGTAGCTTGGTATGAATTCTCTCTCTCCCAAGACATTCCTAGCATGCATCATCCTTTCCCATTCTATTCATTTAGGTCCGTGCACGTTTGATATACTAGGTTAATGAAGACAGTCTGTTATTCCCAGCTTTGCATAGTCCAACTTCGGTAAACAAAAACCCATTACACGATGAGTTTACTCATTTCATATTTTTCGCATGAAATCTTTCACACTATGGAAAGGAAATTCTCAGAATTCTTTTACACTTTCTAAACAATTTTAATAGGAAGACATCATTTTTGGCACTAAAAACTGTCACGATACACTTTCTTTGCATACACAAAGGTATTGTTGAAACGACATTAAATAGCTCAGTTTGATTATTTTCCAATCGTAATTCTTTAAAGTTAGCAAGTAATTACTTAAAGATAAAATACTTATTTCGAAATGTGGAATAGTGTTCCAGTTTAAAGGAGCCCTGTTATCACTAATTTTGTAGAATATATGCATTATATTTATATGCTAATATTCGGCTAATATTCATGTATTAGCAGAATAAATTCAATCCATTGCGACTATTACAAAAATGTGTCTTTAGTATACGGATGTGTGTGAAAGTAATTAATGAATGAATAAATAGTAATTTGTAATACCATTTGATGGTTTGTGTATGCGTTGTTTCTAATATCAATATTTGTAACATTGCAAACAGAGTATGCAGGCTATTTAAGGATGATATACAGATTGTTACTGTTACAGAACAATCGCAGTATGACCCAAAGGGTGTGAAAAATGATATATGAGCGTGGAAAGGATGTAGAGTGACAAGAGATGCTTACAGTTTTTGATTTTGAGGTTGCTATTAACAACATTCATGTTCGCGTCGCCATTTAGTATATGTACTTTTTTTGTCGGTGTTTTAGCAAACGCATCCAAATTTACTGACGTAACTCAATGGTGTCATTTCAAATTTTCGCACTTTCTGAGCTGAATTTGGTAGAGGAAATTTATTCAACATATGACTTTGATAAGATAAAGTAGAGAACAAATTAATGCAAACACTCACATTTAAAACCGAATTTGAAATTTAACAAGAAAATAATTTATATGTGTTCCTCTGTTCTAATAATTTCATTAATTCGCTTAGGCATGGATTCTACCAATACAGACCACATTTTTCTCATTTCTGCATCTCGAAACCACACTTTCATAGTGGGTTGTATTAAGTTATCCTTGGTATCACAATTGAAATCTCTTTTTCGCAACGGCCCACAGTTTTTCTATTGGGTTAATGTCAGGAGAGTTACCTGGCCGTTAACACAATCGGATGTTGCGAGTTTTGACGAACTCTTCCACTTTTGTTTTGAAGTGTGGCATGGAGCGAAATCCTGTTGGAAGATGAGTTCTTTGTCTTTCTGGATCTGTGGGACCACTCTTTTCTCCAATATTTTTATGTATTGGTCACTTTTCATGATACAGCCAACAGGCACAAGTGATCTTGGACGGTTATGTACAAAACAACCCCAGGACATCGTTTTAGCTGGGTGTTTAGGAGCTTGTTTAAGGTGGGAGGGAGAAGTCTTCTCCAAGATTGATTTTCGAACATAGGGTACTCGCTCTCATCTGAGAATATGAACTTCTTCCATTTCTGTTATGTCAGAAGCATTAATCTTACTATCTGCCAAGTCTCTATTTAAGTCTACAGCAAACAATCTTGGACGCATTTTGCTTTACCTAACAAGTTTAGTTTTTCTTTTCTAACAGGAGAAGGTACCTGTCTCCCTAACCCTCTTTAAAATTGCATTAATGGTACTCAAACGAACACCCCCCACATTGGCAATCTGTCTTTGAGTCATGGATGTGCGCTGGGAAAGAGTACATAATTTTGAACGCTTTCTTGAATATGTATCCATTTTATAGCTACACAAAATGAATAAACCACTATGAATGTGAACTTATTTACAGCATTAAAAACACACAATGCTATATTAATAAACATCGTAGAGACACTTAAAACAAGCAGCACTCAAAACAGTGAACTAAAGCGGAAACCATGACTGAAATAAAAACCAAAAACTTGGCGAAAATTCGGCTTGTTCGGATTAATTTGTTCGCTACTGTAGCATCATAACCTAGCATTTCTCATATGGTAAATTAAAGGGGGGGGGGGAAATAACACCACTTTTCTGAGCTCTACTACTACAATTTTATAAAATTTTAAACAAATTAGCGGTTTGTTAATAGTTCTCTTATTGTTCACGTTTCTTATAGTTGAATGTGCTTGAATTATTAATACCGAGATCTAATTTCCTTGTCAGAATTTATATTCGAAATAAAAAAAATATCGCTAACAGAAAATCGTTTTCTTTAATATTCTAGTTTATACACGGGGCATCACATGTAGATTCGATTTTTGCATTTCCTCTTATGTGGGACCAAGTTCTTGGACTCCTACAACGTCAGTATTCCCAGGTACACCGAGTTACGTTGGTATTCATCATCATTTCCATTAATAATTAATTTTTCAGTTTATAGAATAAACACTTTAAGAAGTAATAACTCTGGTAGGTAGTAAATATTCTGAGGACCAGCGGTTGAGAAACAATGGTCTCATGTTTTCAGAGCAAACTGTTTCCGGTTAACAAACATCTCGACTGTCACATACTACCTACACACCGTTGCAAGTGACGTGCATCCCATCATTCTAACTTGCGGTAATACTTCGAGCAAGATAATGCATTATGTCATAGAGAAGGTACGGATAGCATCGTGCTAAGAACATGAAAATAGGTTCTCACTACGTCGCGGTCCACTTAATAACATGATTTTACTGAAGGTGTTACTGGATTACTAAAATATGCAGCAACGATTCACATCATTCCACTATTGGGCAGTTAGGCGACCATCTTCATTGGTTAGTGCGAATATACATCATCTTGTGAACACAATGATATGATGAGAGATACGAGGAAGAACGAAAAGTTCATTGTCTTTATAAGAATGAGGAGATTCTGTGAGCATGAAACATGTAATTAAAGAAGTTTCTCTGGTTTTTCTTTCTTCAGATCCCAACTTGAAAGCGATTATACGAACCGATATGCTAAAAACAGGAAACACTGCCATCCATGTTATCATTCCATATCTATAGAAAAAAATCCAATATCAAAGCCATAAGCAACATAATGAAGGGGACAGGTGCCCCTATTCTATGCAATAGTGGAGAAGCGTGGAGTCGAATTTGGAACCGTAACTTAAGGATGACCCACACTCCGGTCTTCTTTTAACTGCCTACAAACGAACTAATCCATAATTCAGAAAGGTTAGACAGATGATGGATGACTAAATATTTAGTTGGTGTTGTAGATACTTCATCAGAAAGCGTTGATTCCATGGTGGTGGTTAATATGCTGAAGACGTAGAAAGTCACAAGGTAATAAGGTGGCAATGGCTGTTGTGCATGAATCGGGGTTTTAAAGTTATCAAAACTCCGCTCAGGTCACATGACCTTACTCCCTCACACTGCCGTGCTTACAAAAGATTACTGAGAAACATCGTTCTAATACTCATTTCTCCGATAATGACAATCGAAATGCTGAAAGAAACCATGTCTACTAACTTTGGCTCTTAATAATAACAGAATTAAGCGTATCCAATGAGGCTACTTTTTTAATTCGATGTTAGCTGAGCAAATGCGTCCTTTTATAGTTAATATTTCAGTTAAATATAATGACGGGGAAATGGGTTGGATTTTAATGCGTCCATCTCCTTAAACTGTTAAAATACAGAGATCTCTTTATACGGTGATGGAACAAACATATTACCGACGCTGCTTCAATAAAAATAACGAAAAACGGCTGGATTTTTTTTTTCACTATAGGTAATGTCTGTTCTCATCGGCCACATCAGCAACCATGGCAACTCAGTGCGTGTAGTGAGCGAGGAATTGTTCATTGCAAAAATAATTTCGAACAGCTGAATAGAGAAATGCATTTTATATGAGTATACAATAATTACATGATGCATAAATGATAAATATTGCAAAGTGACTGTGTTAAGCCATGAGATTAACATAGGCAACTATCTTACTATAAGTAAGTTTTCGACAAAAATACCACAGAAGAATTTTTTAAGATCTATTCGCGTTTAAGGTAATCCATTAGTAGCGTTACACTAACCATCGCCTTCTAAGACGTATTAACAAAAGAAAGGAGAAGAGATTAGGACATAATTAGAATTAGTGGTATCGTTAGCACGTACACCCATCAGGTGTCCTCCGAGAACACAATACAACCGATCAATGTGAATTAATGACGCAAACAAAAGAAGGAAGAACTAATATTTGCCGTATGCAATCTGTTATTAAGTATTATGCGAGGGACTTACGTTAGCGGGAGATTAACCTGTCACTTCACTTCGTAACGTCTCTTCAACCCAAAGCGGCAATGATGATGCTGTATCGCAGGTATTGGATGATGTTTCCACTCTGCCAGCTGAACTGTGCACAACACAACTGCAGCAGGCGGACGATCACTGAGGCTGGTGCCACAACTGGTACCACGCCTGCTCGGAGCACTTCATCCGCGCCGTCTATCCTCCCTCGGAGTTCGCAAATCACGCACGCAAACACACACACACACAAAGAGATTGTACGTACAATTTCTTTAGCTCATAACTTCAGTGAACATGAGCGAATTAAAGCAGTGTGTGCGTCATTGGTAGCTGGTAAGCACGGACATTCTTTCTCTTGGCTATAGAATTGATCGGACATCAGGAAGCAAGGAAAAGGCCACCTTAGATGTGTTTTCCCTCCCACAACATATTTTTTTTTTTGTTCTTTAGGAATCGATGTACTCAAATCATTAGAAAACTGATGCTCCTGGATTAAGGAAACAAAAGCATTTCTAGAAATTTCTTTTGTCTTTTCAGGAAAACAAATCTCATATTAGTTGATGATTTTATAAATGAAGCAGGCAGTTGAAATAAACGAAGCTAACACAAAATTGATAACTTAAAAAAAATGGATGTACACAACTGCTCCACGTGAAAGCGTGATCTAGAACAACTCGTTACTTTTATTTAATCTTACTGTTCGATATTTACGATGTACCAGCGTCTTTATGGGAAAATATCTTATACCGATTTTCCCTATACAGTAACACTACATGTTCCTTATTCCATCCTGTAATTTCTTGGTCCTTTTGAAGCAACACCTTCTTTAAAGTAACTGGGAAGGGGGGGGAGTGCCTATTGTACACTCGAAGCTCTTGTACTTATGTGAGTTGCAGAAACAATCATGAGTATAGATTTTATATAATAATAATTAATCTTTATATAATCTCAAAATATTTCAGGGTTCCTAAAATGTACGCCTTATTCTATCAATATATCATAAAAACACCCAGATAATTAGTTATACGTGCATTAGCTTTTTCCTCACCTTACCTCTATCAAGATTCTATGAAATTGAGAAACTGAAAAGAATCAAATCACGTACATAAGAGTTATGCGAGAACAGGAAGGAGCCTGGTTGGAAATAAGCCGGACAAGTAGAATATCTACTGAACTTGGAGCTATTTCAGAATATGGGTAGAAAATACTGTTCAGTCTTTGCTATGCTACTTTGACACAACGGATTCTTTGCTTAATTTAACCATAATCATTAATACAGTAGTCAAATTAATCCGAACACTGATATTTTAAAGATAAATTTTAATTTCGCAAGAAAATAAGTACAAAAATTAAACTCCAACTTTACCTAATAATTTATATGTGCTCCTCTGTTCCTAATAAGTTCATTAATTCGCTTAGGCATACCAACGTAGAACATATTTTCCTTATTTCTGCATCTCGAAACCATACTTTTATAATGGATTGTATAAAGTTATTCTTGGTATCACAATTTATTTTTCCAACTCTTTTTCATTAGAGTCCACACATTTTCTATCGGGTAATGCCAGGAGAGTTACCTGGCCATTGAAGCAATTGGATGTTGTGATTTTTGAGGAACTCTTTCACTTTTTTTGGAAGTGTGGCGTGGAGCAAGATCCAGTTGGAAGATGAGTTCTTCGTCCTACTGGATCTGTGGGACCACTCATTAATATTTTTATGTATTGGTCACTTTTCATCATACCATCAACAGGCCCAAGTGATTCTGGATATTAATCTAGAAACAACCCCAAAACATGGGTGGTTTAGAATATTGTTGAGGGTGAGAGGGAGAAGTCTTCTAAGCCGCTGATTTGCGAATAGGGTACTCCGATCTCCTTAGACAAAGAAATGGCTCCTTTCATCTGAGAATATGATCTTCTTCTCCTTCTCAACAGGCCAATCTTTATACACCCACTGGAGCCTCTTTTTCTTGCATAGCTTTCAACAGTTGTTTCTTTTTTTGGTGTGTGGGCAGTCCTCCCTGCTTCTAACAATCTTCAACGGATTGTCATGTTAAAAACATTCATTAGCTATCAAGCTTCTATTCATGTTTACAGTAGACAATCTTAGATTTATTTTGCTTTTACTAACTAGTAAACGATCTTGAGTAAGTGTAGTTTTCTTTTTTTGCCCACATTTCCCCTTTCTTTCAGGAGAAAAAGGTACCCGCCTCCCTAAACGTCTTTGAGTCATGGATGTGTGCTGAAAAAGAGTACGTATTTTATTATTATTCGTGACATCTTCAAGGAGTCCGAAGACTCATCGCGGGAGGACACCCACTATACAACCGTCTCCACCACCACACCGAACCCCCACTACCAATCATCTCCATCAACGCCATCTACCGCCCACCACAACTAGTATTTTTTGTCTGTAAATTGCGTGTATTCTGAAGGGCCGATTTGTCTGTACGTATATGTGAATGCTTTCTTGGAGACGTATCCATTTTATGGCTAGTCAAAATGAATAAAACACTACGAATGTCAATTTGTTTACACTATTAAAATGCACGCCACTATAATTAAACATCAGTACAAACATGCAGCACTCAACAATATAGTTAACTAAAACCAAAACAGTAAACGAAAACCAAAATTATTGTAAACTGAAACAAAAACCAAACCGAAAAGTTGACGAAAACTCGGTTTATTAATTTGTTTGCTACTGTATATCAGCCAATAAATGCAACTGATTCTTGAACGCTTACTAGCAGTCAACAACACAACTACTATTCCTTTCCGAAAATCTGATGTAATACAAAACATTCTAAATATTACCGCTCCGACAGGATATGGTGCAAATTGGAAGGATAATGTTGTTCTGTGCCAGTTCTAAAAACGTGCAAGTTTATTCTTTGAATGGCGAACATTCGCTGCAAGGAGACTATTATCCAGCCACATAGTGACCAATGGAAATTATATTCATTTAGGTGCCGTGTCCGATATTCTTAATATAATGATATTTTGGCCGGCCACAAATCACAGGCATAGCAATGAAAATCAGTGATTTTCATAGCAATTCATTCATTTTTTTTCATTCTTTTTTTCATTCTTTTTTTATTTCTGCATATGTGCATTTTTAAACCTAATTTATCACATATCTGCTTAAGTAACTATACTTTCTCAGATGCTTCTTGCAGTTGAGATCTCCCCCCCTCCTCTGAGTGTGTTTCTTGCCTGACACTTTCTGAAAAGATCCCAAACAATGGCAATAAATACACAACCTTGTCAGCTTCCTCTTTCAATATCAATGCATTATGTGTTCATTTTTATTGCCGATTGTTTGTTGATTCCAATATGTTTTTGTTATCCTTAAATCTGGAGTGCAGTTCGACCAAATAAGTGACCAGTGCTTTATGGAAATTATATAGATGTGCTAAACTTATTTTCTACTGAAACTGAACTTTCAGATGTCATTCTGATGTTTACTATTGCATAGCTTGTGCTCTTTTCCTTTCTGAATTCATATTTTTCACCAACTATTATTTTATTCATAAGATTTTGAAAATATCCAATATTAGTGTAAGAAATAATTCAAGCTATTGTGCATTAAGTGTTTCTCTAATTAATATATCTCAATGACTTCGGTTTGTTTCGGCATTTTAACTTTTTGCTTTAATACTTCCTTCTATAGTTAGAATCTCAGATCTTATTTCATTCTTATTGCTGACTTTTCTCCATTGACTGAATGTTCTCGGATGTCTCTCTTAAGAATATTTAGGATGTCAATCTTATTATTATCAGCATTAGGATAATTTATCTAGTCTGAGTTGCAAAATTTGTATGATCATTAACAAATCGATTTAATTTTTTATTAGGTCCTTAGGAAATTATATGCACAAAGTAAAGCTTTCTACATAATGCACACGTTTTCGTATCAACTCTTCACATGTTAGAGGATGCACAGTCCCCGCTCCCACCATATCACTACTGTGTTATAGGCAGGAATTGAGAGAGAATGATATATTTTTGAAGAGCAGAGGTATGAATATTTGAACTCTGTGGCATACCTTGAGTGAGAGAAGCTGAGTCAAAAAGCGATCCACCATAATACGCAAAGAATGACTAGAGGTAAATTGCTCCAATAAAATTGGCCAGTAAAATCCGCTCTGGATCTGAAGTCATGGAATCAGTACTGGTGGTCGCTGATTAAATGGCAAGGTTTCATCTATGGAAGAAGCTGGCTGATAATGACCTCTGTTGGTTTTGAGAGGACTCCGGTAAGAACAGTTTATTCATAATTTGATGGTAAACCTACACCTTTTGAATGGACAGAATATATGCTTGCTTCCACGGGTGAAACGTTGCCGTTTGAAATTACGAGAGGCAACTAAATCTCCGTCTAAGACCGGTTAAATTATTTTCAGTTGAATAGTATTATTGTTCTTGGCGTCAAAACAGGATTCTAACCATCTAAAAGTAGTCTTTCCGAAAAAATAGGTATTACCTACTTTACTATCAAGGCTGCGTGCGAGTGTTAGATATCAATTGAGTGTGAGGAATCATACAGACGATATAAGTATACGTGTTAGTTTCGGAACAAATCACAAATCTAGGGGCAGAAATATATCCTCACTAAAGCGGGTGAATGTTATAGAATGAATAACAAACTTCTGCTAGAGAAGATGTTGATTTCTTGTATAATCAACAGATATACAAGAAAATAATACAAGAACGATTCTATTATTTTCTTGTATATCTGTTAAGGATATCCGTTTGCATTTTATTTAATGACTTCGCCAGTAATATTTTCATTTGAACCAACGTAACATCTCCAAATTGTGGTTCTGTGAACACGATAAAAGGCAGAAGCATCTAAAAAAGTATAAATTCCCGTCTAATTCAATAAAAGGAAACAAAGCAATATAATAAGCAATTTGAGAGCATTTTAAACTGCATTTATTCGTATTATTCTAAATTAAGAATTCATCGTATTAAAGTGCAGAAATATAAAAAATGGTATGAAAAATCAGTATGTTTTGAATAGTGTTATTAGAAGGAAAAAGTACGCAAAAATTGCTTTCTTATGAATCTCATCCATCCGCCAAAGATTGGACACCATCGCATATTCCTGCAGGGATTAAGGAGTCAATAAGTGTAAACATTAAGGAGTGATGTGGGGAAACATCAAAATGAGAAATTGGACAATGAGACCGACTTGTTCAGCCAAGAAAGCATCTGGAGAAGTTGCTTTGCAAAGGTAGAAAAAGTTAATAGTCGAGTCAGGAAGTTAAAATGGCAGAAAAATATCTTTAAGGGGACAAGAAAAATCGGGCAAGGGAAACTTACAGAAGAGCAAACTAGTTCAGATCAAATAGAGGTTGTCAACCATGGGAATAAACATAGAAATATAACAAATCTGTATTTCAGTTTTACAGATCTGGAAAAAGAATGATAAAATCCATTCAAAACGCTACAATTATATGGTTTATCGAACTACACATTCTATATTTAAATTGTAAAATCAGCGTTGGAATTGGAAGTATGCAGCTAGATGTTTTGGTGTAAAATAACTTGTAAGACAGGGAGATGCACATTTCCATGCTGACTATGTTATATTATTAAGTAAATCCAATCCGCGTTTGCGGGATTTTGTAACTGTTGGATAACAGGTGTAGCAAATTTGAGAAGAAAATGAGCAGTAATAATATTAAAACTATGAAAATACTCAGGGGTGTTTAAACTATTAAATGCATCATGACAGAAGAAATAATGCCTTTCGGCTATTTAAACACACGTTTTACTGAAGATGGCTAACTAAATATGGACACAAAGCTGGTAAGGTAAGACGTCACCTGAGTGAAATCTTATTGTTTTCAAGAAATGTAATCAAAACACTTAAGTAGCCGAATGCAAGACAGTATTCAAACCAATTTTAATGTATGAATAAAATATTTGATCGAAAAATAGACCATAGATATGATACCGTATGAGAAAATTAAGGGAGTGAACAAATGGGCAGACATATTAATAATGAGGATATTAGGAAGGTACGTGACATTGTTAGCATTCATTAATGACGAATAAATACAAATATTTATGGTGAGACACGTTATCCAAAGTTTTGAGATCCCCATATCAAAAATGCACTGATAAAAAAAAAAAACAAGAATCAAATGACAGAACAGGAACAGGAAAATCTGAAACAAATCCTGACAAAAAAACAACAGAAAGTTAAGGAATAAAGAAATTGGATAGAAAAAGGCTGTTATAGAGAAAAATAATATAATAGAAAAGAAAAAAGTTGCCAGAAATGGTTAAATTCCAAGACAACAGAAGCAAAAATAGGGTACAAAAGAAACAGTGCAATTGCAAAAAAAAAAAAGTTAAAAATGAGATAGAGAGAGATGGAACAATTTTGTAACTGAACTAGAAAAGCATAGCAAAGAAATATTTTACTTCTGAACTAAAACATAAAATAAATAAAATGAAAAATAGGAAAATAACAGAAGAAGATATTATAAAAATGGAACTATGCAAAAATGCAGGTGAAAATTTTAATGAACGACTACTGGAATTCTTGAACATGGTCTAGATTTCTAGAAAAACTCCAAACTCTTGGGGAAAAAAGCACTGGTTATCCCAATTTATAAAAAAAAGAAATATTACTGCAAAAGTTATGGGGTAATTAGTTTGCTAATTGCAGGGTACAAAATATATGCAGGAATATTAAAATAGAACTAAATATAATTGTAGAAAATAAACGACTAAAACAGAATGGAATCGAAAAGGAATTAACCGATTATGCAGAGATTAAATATCACTTTAAAATTATTAATTGAAAAGCGATGAGAATTTCCAAAAATCACGGACCTTCACTGATTATACGAAACGTTTGATGAAATTAATAGGAAAAATTTTTAAAATATTCATCACCTGCATATCAATGATTTAGGCCTAGCGTGGCCTGTTCATCCTTACAAGTCATCGTTGAATCTTTTAAGAGGACGTCCTGGTTTTCTATTTCCTAATTGACTGTACTTTAAGGATTGTTTTGGTAATCTTTCTATTTTCATTCTTTGAACGTGTTCCATCCATTTATGTTTATATTTTTTAATGTTTTCTATTACTGATCCTTGGTTTAATTCTTTCATAATTCTTCATTTCTTTTGTGATCAGATAGAGTATACTTTGCAGTTTCTCATAAACTTGATTTCTTCTGTTATTAATATTTTTTTGTCTTTTTGTTTTATTGTCCAGATTTCACTTCTACACATTAGGACTGGTAGGGCTAATGTATTGCATAATTTTAGTCTGGTTTGTTTTTGGACTAGGTTTGGCTTAAATATAGAATTAATTACAGCTGTTATATTTAAATATTTTGCAATTTTTAGGTTTATCTCATTTTCATATTTGATCATTCATCCTAGGTAGTTAAATGAATTCACCTGTTGTAAGATCTTGTTATCTATTACTAATTTAGTTCTTGCTGGATCTTGACCTTTAAATGCCATAGTTTTTGATTATTCTGTTGATATTATCATTCCATAATCTTTGGCTATCTGATTTAGATCTACAATAGCTTTCTGTAAGTTATCTAGTTTGAGAGCAGGAATCAAATCTTGGAGATTCAGTGGCAAACTCTGAAGAAAACATTGATTGAGTCTGCCAGAGAGACATGTAATGAGGTTGTCTGCAAGGATAAAAAAATCAGAACTCCCTGGTGGACATAGGAAGTTAAAGAGGCAGTGAAGGAAAAGAAGAAAGCATATCAAAAGTTCCTGTAAAATAAGTCAACTTGTGCTCTTAGAGAATATAGAGAGAAATGCAAGAATGCTAAACACTGTGTAAAACTAGCTAAACAAAAGTCATGGGAGGACTTTGGTAAGAATATAGAAAATAAATATCAAGAAGGTGGCAAAATATTCTGGAGGTTGTTGAAGTTTAGGAATGGAGGAAAGAGTGCTGTAAAAGGAGTTAGAGATGATAAAGGTGACGTGAAAACGGGAGAAAAAGATATCCTTGAAGTATGGAATAATTACTTTGAAAAACTGCTGAATGAAACAAGCAGTGATGATAGCACAGTGGTAAGAAACACTGACCAGGCATGCAGTCAGGAATACATATCCATACTTGAAGTAGAAAAAGCCATCAAAGGCTTGAAATGTGGAAAGGCCACAGGAGTAGATGATATTCGACCAGAAATGCTGAATTATGGTGGTATAAAAGTCTTACAGTGGTTGCACTGCATAGTTCAGAAAGCCTGGACAGAGGGACGAATTCCCGATGATTGGAGTAGAGCTCTTATAGTACCCATATATAAAAAGGGAAATAAAACTGAATGTGAGACTTACAGAGGTATTTCCCTACTGAGTGTTCCTGGCAAGATTTATGCAAGTATACTTGAGAAACGGTTGAGAAGAATTGTGGAAGAAAAGCTTGGTGAAGAACAAGCTGGATTCAGACCAAATAGACGCTGTCAGGATCAGGTCTTCACTTTACGACAAATAGTTAAGAAATCATGGAAATATAACAAAGATCTGTATTTAAGTTTTGTCGATCTGGAAAAAGCATATGACAAGGTACCAAGAGAGAAGCTATTCAATACGCTATATGGTGTCAATGGGGCATTATATCAAGCAATACTTAGTCTTTATTTGAGTTGTAAGTCAGCAGTTCGAATTGAAGGAAGTACAGGAAGTTGGTTTAATGTTAAATCTGGTGTGAGACAAGGATGTACATTATCTCCTCTGTTATTCATTATCTATATGGATCACATTATGAATGAAAGTGGTATTAAACATGATATCAAAATTGGAGATGTTAATGTCAGCTCTTTGCTTTATGCGGATGATGTTATACTTCTAAATAAATCCGCTACAAGTCTGCAAGATTGCCTGACTAAATTGAATAGCTGTTGTAATAGATATGGTATGAAGGTCAGCAATAAAAAGACAAAGACAATGAAAATAGGCAGAAGCACTGAAAATCAACTGTGTTGTGAATGGGGAACCTGTGGAACAATAAAACATTTCAGCTACTTAGGCACGATTTTTAGTGAAGAAATTAGTTGGAACACTAAATTAGCTGTATACAAGACAGTATTCAAACCAGTTTTAACTTATGGATCTGAGAGCTGGGTCAGAAGTAAAACACTTGACCAAAGACTGGAGACCGCAGACACGCGTCCTGAGAAAGATTAGAGGCATGAACAGATGGCATCAATGGCAATATCATATTAAAAACGAGGATATTAGGATAGAACTTGACATTGTCAGCATCCAGGAATGCGTTAGAAGAGCTAAGTTTAGGTGGTATGGTCACTTAAACAGAATGGGCGAAGAAAGATGAGCAAAACAAGTGTTCTCTGCCAGGTTGGCAGCAAAACGACCCAGAGGAAGACCAAGATATAGGTGGATTGATACGGTACAAAGTGCGTTAGACGATAGAAATATAAGATCTGATAATGTTGGAGTCTTGACAAGTAACAGACTGATTTGGAGGAAAATTGTAGATAGGAAGTTAGTAATGATGTAATTTTTTTCATGTAGTACTATCATATCCTGTAATTCCTGCAATGTACCCTTCAGGGTACATTGCAGAGTTTGATGATGATGATGATAAAATATTAGTGAAATTTGAACAAATATCAGAATGGAAAGATATCAAACGGAGTAAGAAGGAATTTACTCTATTACCTCTGCTATTTAATATATAAATAAAATCGTAACAATCTGGAAGCAGAATAACCTATTTGGTAAACAAAGAAACCCACAAATAAAGAGTGATAAATTATGGAATTGTATTAGCTGCATCAGAAGACGATTTACAAAGATAGATAAAATCGTTAAATGAATGTCAGAAAACAGTATAATATGAGAAGATCTATAGTTCAAACAAAAATAATGGCTTTCAAAAGAGGAAACTCAGTAAAAATAATGATAGTTAAAATATGAGAAGTAGATATTTTCGGATATTCTCTTATTAAACGTTTATTTAGCGATCATCACCTCCGAGGAGCATTCTGTCTTTATATTCTCTAAAACCTTATTGGTCAGTCCTACAGTCCATGGGATTCTTAATATTTTTCTCGGTTTCAGGCTTAACATCGCTTTTTTTTCCCATGACTATCCTTCTTTTGATTTCATCTTCACATTTACCATTGTTGATTCTGGACCTCATAAATCGTAACTTTCAACGATTTCTATTTTATTTCCGTCTATTACAAATTCATTTAAATTGCCAGAAGCCATCACTTTTGTTTTGCTGATGTTTACATGAAACCTTCCGTCTTAATCGCCTGAGGATACACGCAAGGAATTTGATGATCATTTGGGAATAATGCTTATTTTTTAATTTAACATGATTTTTCGTAATACCGGTTATTATAACTTCTGTTTGATCCGATGGTACGCTTGGAAATCCTTATGTGGCAAAAGATATCACTTAACATTCGCTTTAAATTCCTACTTTATAAAACACAAATTGTTCAAATTTTCTAAATTATTAAAAATAGAGGAAAATTGGGTTTAGAATTATTCAATTTACGCCCTTAGTACTGAACACTAATTTTGCACTATACCGATTATTAAAATCACAAGATTGCGATGTTTAAGCTATTTTTTTTCAGTTTCTTGATAAAAACCGAGAGATATTGCTAAGATAAGGTCAAATACGGTCATGTTACGATAGATTAAGTTTTGAAATGGATTAGATATAGATTTTTCTGCTGCTCATTTAATAAAATTAGAATCTAATACCTTCAAAATGACAATTTTCTTTTAGTATGACAAAATCACACGTACCCACGTGCAAGTAAGTATATATATATGTGATTCAGTGAACCATTAACCTCTTTATAAATCTTCGTTGTAAAGAGGTTAATGGTTCAAACAACTGCGAATAAAATAAAGTTCGTTACAAGAAGTAATTGGGCACACGTGTAAGTATAACAGGCGTTCAATTTCTCTCTCGTAAAAAACGTGTAGGGTGGAGAAAGGCAGGGGAAAATGTTGGCAGTGGGCGTTTCTTCTACCTGAATAAAACTAATTATTGATAACACAAAAATTAACATCAATCTCAGTGCTATTACGTATTAAATGTGACCGTGTAAAGCGTGCCAATAATTTAAAGTATATTAACATATTATAAATTGAGTTTTGTAATGCATGTGTAATTAAAGGATTCAACGTCTTCAAAATCATGGAAGAGAATATTTCTCCATTCCTATCCATTGTCATCCTGTCCATTTGGGTGTAGTTGTGTCATTCTAATTTTCCAATTATTTATTTTCCAGAAATTAATGCCTTGGACTTCTGTGCAATTTTACCCATTATATTTCCTTCGAAAATCATTAAAAAATTGCCGTGCCTCAAGAGATGCCCTGTTCCTCTATCATCTCTCACTTCTTGAAGCATTTCTTGTTCGACCAACACCACAACTCAAATGTTTTCATTTTTCTAATGTCTTTTTTTTTGACAAAATCCATGCTTCACTCATATTATTCCAAACTTACTCAAAAGCGAAACGTCTCCAAAAGAGGCGTTTCGCTTTTGAGCAAAATCTCCACGAGAAATTTTAATGTATTTATAGTGATTTTTTAAACTTCTTTCTAAAATTTTGCAATTCTCATCCCGAAGTAGTGATCACTTTAAATCTTATCCACGATATCCACTTATGAGTATATTATATATTTCAATTTTTATTTATGATTCTTCAATATACAAGTTTAAAAAGAAGTGGAGTTGGAGCATCGCTGCTTGGCTTCTCTTTATTTAGCAGTTTCAGAATTCTCATCTCTTACAAATGCAGCCTGCTTGTTGCGAGTACAAGTCACATAACTTCCCCACACCTCTTCCTTTTCGGTGGAGCTTTATCAATATTTAAAGCTCTCCTCTATCAAATGCTTTATCCAAATGCTCAAACGCAATGTGTGCTTCGTCCCGTGCATTCTCTTTTTCTGTGATTCGTCTTAGAGCATCGATTGCTTCCTTCGTCCCACATTTCTCCCTGAATTCAAATCGATCTTCCCTTAGGTTCCCTTCTATTTATTAATAACAAAACAAATTGTTTTATGTACGTTACAAGAGATTAATTCTCTGACAGTTTCAAATCCTCTGGAACGCGCTTTAGAAAACTGAACCTGGTTTTGAAATCTTTGCTTTCTTATTGTATAGTATTGGTATCTTCTTAAAGCTTTTGGCATATTCCATGCATGTATATCTTGTGTGAATTTGAAAAAAAGACGTTATCTAGATTTATTGGTGTATACAAAACTCATTTTTCACCCTTCATTTTTGTACCATTCACAAAATTTCGATAATTGTGTTACACGCGATCTATTAAGTCTATTACTTCGAATAATCATGACTTCCTCCTCTTGTGTATGCGATGTTGATATACAGACTTCTGTTTACTGTCTCACCAACTATTTAACCCACGATTGCTCTGCCACAGATATGTAACGTGTTCATAAAGTATTATGAAAGTTGTTTAGCTTCCTGCTTTTTCATTTCCAGAATATATAACACAATGTTCATGATTTCATAAATCTCTATTTCATTCGAGTCTTACTACAGGTATAAAATCCGAAGTTTAATCTTATCTAATCTCTTTTTCCCCCCTAATTTTATTGTTCTTAACGTTTTCACGTTCCTACTTGCAGTTCTGATGAAAGGGTGTCACTTGATACCTCTTCTACCGAACACTAATATCTTATCGTCTTCTTTTGATTCTTTCCATAACAATTGGGAAATATGAGGTGGTTTCTTGTGGCTCCTTTGCATCGCAGTACCTTGACGAAGTTGATCAATACAATTCTCAAAATAATTTTACAACCGTTCCGCTCAAGTCCTGCTGGTTCTTAGCCACCGTTAGGGTGGTTAATCGACTTCCGAGTCCAGACCCTTCGTGTTTTGCAAGCCAGGAACACCTCGTAGATACGTCGCTGGCTTGCAGAGGGAGAGACTAGAATCCATTTCTGAAGCCTTATAAGACAAACCACCTTATCGTGAGGTTTATGAAGCTCAGTGGCCAGTGAGCCTGGTACAAAAAGCCACTGCTTGTGTGGGACTTCTTAAACCTCCAAATTTTGAAAATAATGATAAATATTAACATTTAATGGTGAAATGAACATTACGCCAATCAAATCTTAAACTAAACAGTAAAATAATTTGCTGGATAAAATCGGTGTTTTCTTCGTTTAGTCTTTTCGAGAGCGTTCCAGGATAGAATTCTTTTCCACAGATGGAAAGCATGACGTGCAATTAAAGGTAAACCTTGTTGGATTCATTTTATCTTCTCAAAGATGAACCGAAATTTTATACAAATTGATAGTCTCAAAGATTACTCTAATAAAATAATAGGCTTTACAGCATTCGCATCCATGTGCCATCTCTTAAGGAAGAATATTGTAATGCCAGCATTTGTCTTCCGCTGTTTTACCGTTAACAATGTATAGACAGATTTGAAAGCCAATTTTATAACCTTATAAGACAAATCACCTCATCCTGAGGTTTGTGACGCTCAGGGGCTTCACTTTATGACGATTTTAAGACGAATTTAAAAAAAAAAATTCGACTCTCAGCGAGAAGTTTTTTTAATCTACTCTACGGTGTAAAACTCATTACGGGCACATTACATAAAGCCAATACACAAACACTTTAAGTATAAAAGAAGTCGGTAACTTATCTACATCTCTTGGCTTAAAACAAACAAATTCAACACTAGCAGAATCATGATTTTCAACAATACACACCAACAAATTTATTTTTCCATACGAAGTTAAAAAACCGATACTTTTATTTCTCTTTGCTTGTAAAACGCGTTTTTATATTAAACATCACATTTCGCATGGATATCAATTTAAAAGGCTAGCAGGGATTTAATAACGACACTTTTTTTAATATTTCTCTTCTCTGCTTTGCTTATTCCAACTCGAATATAGCTTAACTTTAGGGAATCAGTGACGTCAGATTGCCGTGTGTGTCGTCATGGAAACGGAGAGGCATCAAGAATAGAAAAAGATGACAAGAGGAGCCGTCGGTATTGCATGGAGTTATTAATGGTAACTGGTTTTCTCCATTTAGTTACGCTCAGAAAATACCACTTGATTAACTCAAAAGGTTTTTTATTTTCTTGGTGGTTTTCGTTTCATTCTTTTCAATATATGTGCTAACCTCCACACGACCATTGGGACAAAAGGAGAAAAAACTGTTTACAATGTGGCTTTTAGGAACGTTTTTGTATGTATTAATCGTGCAATTAAAACGGTTAGTACCCGATAATAACGACATCGAAAATTCGGGGAGAAATGGAAGAAATCGAAGCTTGCAAATGTATGTGGATGAAATATTTACAGTTTGTGCACACGTTCAACATACAATGAACATTTAATGTCAAACAGCTATCGCATTTCTTCAGTAAATAGAAATCAATAAAGATAATGACTTCTTGCTAACAAATGATGCGAAGATCCAGCGTATCAACAATCCACCACACTGCTAATTTTAAACTCTTTATGCTCCATCTACTGTTCCTATACTCCTGATGAGAATATTCTCTCTTAATCTTCATTGACTGCTATCATCATTATTCAGGATAAATATTCATTAGTCTCGAAGCTGTTAGGGTTGTAGTTAATAAATTATATTCGGGCACATAGAAATGCAACTAGGATGTATTAAATGCGTGTGCAGTTGATCTGAGTTAATCTGAATATACATTAAAAGCCCACTTCTCAAAGACAGGCGTGTGATGAATGGTTGAGTATTAATTATAAGATAAATAGCTAGCGATGAAGGAATCAACATGCATCCTATTGATAGTTGTGTATTTAGAATGCATTTTAAAACCGATAGAATATTAAACAGTATATACAGTTTCATTTCAAATACTATATCCTACTAGATAGCGTTTCCACTCTCAGACGTTGGCAACAAAAATGTACTAATAAATTAACATGTTTCTCGATCGAGTATTACAATTTACAAAGCAGTTTAATACAGATAAATTAATACGGCAGATACCGCAGGTGTCACACCATTTTAACATATGTATACATTACATATTTTTTATTGTCGTTTTTCAAATCGCGGTATTCTTAATTTAAATTCTATTTTTAGGTTAACTCATAACTATAATGGTAATTGTAAGCAGAATTACGTTGAGAGTCAAACGGAACATCTTCGTTTAATTAGTACCTAAATCTTTTAATATTAGCAGTCTGGGTGTAAATAGTTTAAAAAGTAAAAACACAATAATTTGCACTAATTCTGTTGTGTATAAAGTGCTCTGGTATTTACAATTCGCACACTTTAGTGCACATAAGTTTGGAAATAATAAAAATAGAAATGCCTCTTTAAATTAAAATTCATTCATGAATAAATATCACACAGAAGGAGACCAGCAAATGATGTACATCATGCTACAACGCAATTATAACGCAGTGGACAATGTTCATACAACAACTTTAACCACAAAGTACGCGGTTGAAATAGTGTAGTTATATATATTACTTTGTTCACCAAGAAATAAACTAGTTCCTCTGGGAAAGAAGACTGTCTACAATGAGGAATGCATTTACTAACTTCCGATAACACCAATGTCAATTAATCTACGTAACTGGTCAGTTCCATTTATAATCAATTTTACTAGTTTGCTGTTCAAGACTTTAGTAGCCTGTTACCATTCTTTGCTGTGTGTCACAGACTTAAAATTATGAATATATGCATTAAACTTTGTGTTTCAATAACGCTAGCAGGGTCATTTCAATAGGATTCATAATTCTTCAATAATTAAGCATTTATTAACCTTGGCTTATTAACCTTACAAAATTGGCTAGATATTCATTTCTTATGCTTGACTCAATTCAAAGTGAACCACCATAGCTTAGCTCCATCGGTTTCAACAATGCCGTTTGGTTGGTAGTACAAACTAGGTTCGAATTCCGTCTAGGACACAAAGAATCTTCATCCGGGCCTTTCACAACTGAGAGGGAGTTTGGCTGATCTTATACGTTAGTGCATGGGATTCCTCCCCTTCCCCCATTCTGGAACTTTTTTTTTTCCACATCCCAAAGCAGATAAATTGACCATACGAACGTATGCAATTAAATCGGCTGTAAATTCAAAACAACCAACTCAATTCGAACACACACCTTCTTGGCATTAGCCTTAAGTAACTCATTTTATCTCAATTTATTTTTTACTGACTATGGGGCAGTCCTTTCACATCGACTAAACAATACCTTCATGTATTTTTTTTTTGTAGAAGGATTAAGTACCCCGAACTACATTCCAATGTAAAATTGTCTGCAATATTTCTGCTCAACTAGTAAACCCGCCATTTTTCACAGCTAAACATAATCAATAATTTCCTGCTATGCTAGCTGTTCCTTCCGCAGAAGTAGTTTGTAAAAGCGAACGTAAACACTGTCTAGCAACGTATTAAATAAATTGCGAGGAGAGAAAGGAACGTATATTGCATTTCTAGAAACAAGATAAGTGTAGTGAAGTTTGGAGTTTCTTCTTCCACGTCAATGCGATTCTCAATTGAGATATAGTAGGAGGGGTACGTCACCAGTTTACAAAACACTCTGCATCTGTCTAGTTACTTCTAGAAACAAACTATTCCCGTTTGTCACTTCATCGCTCCGTCCAGTCCATTGCTCTCAAGCCATTTGAAACGGACAAAAAAGAGAGAAAGCGATGTCAGCGCCACCTAAGTTTAATTAAAAAACATTTATCATGTCAGAGAAGGGAAGGAGGCTGCTAAGATCGGCGCGAGTAACCATGCCTGTGGTGCTATCTGGGTGAAGGTTATTTTGAGGGCAACACTAATCTACTCTCGAACATAACCAGCGAGGATGTTTTGGTGTTTTATTTATTTATTTTTTTTTTTCGCACGCACAGGTCTTGACTCAATAAGTCTATCCATCTGATTCTGCTGAAGGCCGTTTTCGTTTTTTGAGCAAGAAAAGAAAAGTAGAGAATCCGAGGTGATTTACTTTCTTTACAGATCATTTACGACATCACTGACACTATGTGTAAAGTGGAAGAATTTACACTAGCACTGGAACGATTCATTCAACTATTTTTTCTTATCTGTCCATGAAAAACAATGCACACAAGATACGTTTAGACCGCAAAGAAGTATTCTAAATATTCTCACACTTGATTATATAAGTGGTTTTTGTTTTACAATTAAATACATATAGGTTGCAGTTTTATCCACAGATTAGACAATTAATATTTGTAAATTAATATTTGACTTACGGGTTAATTGACTTCGGCTTAATTTAAAATTGCAGCTGTGACAACCAACTTCGAGGAACAAATTGCAGACACGCTACGTACAAAAAACATAAGCAACACAAACATGTTTATTTTTGAATCAACTTATTTTTATGATATATATTTAGGTTGTACTATCTGGGTAGTTTAATATATACATACAATTATTTGTGGATTACAGGGATTTATTTATTTTGAGCTGGATGAACCATTACCACAAACGAATCAAATTTTTATAAATGGTACTTTCCAATATGATTGTAATTATGGCTATTTTATAGTTATGGCGGTAACTTCAGAGCAATTATTTTAGCGAAGGAAGAATCTATATATAAATGAAGTAAGAGAAGAGGCACTTCTTTGAATTCAGCATTAGTTTTTTACAATAAATGATATCCATTATTTTCAGTATCTTTTTGGCTTAATGACTGTAGCTTCATATCTACAATTATAAATTTCCAAATGGCACCATCTCCTTTTCCTACCTTATAAGTGATAAGCTACTTAAAAAATATATATCCATCCGTCGCAGACCTAAAAGTGTAAGCAGATGGATGCATTTACATCAAATTTGGTATAACAGTACTTATTAAAATAGCTTAATTAAATTAAAATTCTTTAAATAAAACTATTTTAGTATCAAACTATCCATTTACTACAAGGATAAAATAGATCGAAAAAGTAAGTACAAATTAAAAACTACCAATAAAAAAAAACGAATCAGAAACGTATTAAAATATACCAAAGTACTGATGGGGGTTCCCCTCTGAACACCGGGACCGAGATTTCCAACATTTGTGTTACGGGGATTAAGTAGTTGAAATTAATAATCACAAAAGTGTGCATTTGAGAACAGATTTCTTTGGGCTGAGTTATTTGGAATTACGGATGGCATTGAAAGCTAAAAGATCTGCAGGTAAGTTACGAGGTCGGTATCTTATATCTGCAAATGGCCTGCGTTCTTTTCCCAAGTTTACCTGTTTGCTTTTTTAGGATGAAAAACCTCTGCCACCAGTATAAGAGGCTGGCTAAATCACTTTCAGTTGAAAATCATTGAGTATTTATGGCTATCATTTTCATGTGTTCCTCGGATTGTGTGTCTAATTGATAGCAAGCATCCAGGTGAAAAACTCCTGTAAATGCCTGCAAAAGACAAGAAAAATGGAAATTATTTAAAGTCTGGATTAAATACTTTGATTCTTTATTAGTTGTAGAAAGAATATCTCTTCTTTGCCACCAAGAGGCTATGCGCTGATTTTATAAGTGTTCAGTGGCAGGTGAGTGACTTCTCTCATCCTCTGTGACTCTCCAATTATTGCTTGTAGAAGTCTAAAGCGTAAATGGAAAAAAAAGGCTTGATCTCCAATTTTCCCAGCAAACCTTGAAACCTTGAGATTATTCCTTTCTAAAAGAATCTCAAGCAAAAAAAAGTGGGCCAATTACTGAGGATGTAGAAAAATAGTCGAATTTCTTTTCCTAAGCATTCTGAACAATACAAATAAAGGAGGCCACTTTTGCTTCTAAATTGCAGCCAATCTCCTGTTTCCTCGCTATTCGTCTCACTTCTCTTGATTTCGACAATTTATTCCTCATCTATTCATATTATTATGGCTTCAAACAGCGTACTTCAGAACACATCTATTCTGAGTACCACATTCTTCAATATAGCGTTCAAATTAAGAAATTTTAACATGCTTGAAAAAGTTTGTTTTCATTGAATTCAAAGGTTTATCCTAAAAATAAACATTACTAGTATCAATTACAAGAATCTTTCAACACGCACACACACACGGATGAAGAGAAGGAACAGTTGATAACGTTTATCGACAGGAAACTCGTAAATAATCTAAACTGGAATATATGCACGTAAGAAACGTATAGTAACAATGATATGCGTAATTTTAGTATGCACTATGAATATTATGATTCAAAACAGACGAAGCTAAAATGGAAATTCAGATATTTTGGGGGTATTCATTCAAGAAATGAATGAATACCCCCCTTAACGTACTGATTAATTGAAATGTTCAGCGTTAGCATAAAAAATAAGATCACAGAACAAACAAATACGATCCACCCACTGGAGGTCAATCTATTATGCATTAACACTACATGTAATCCAGAAACCCGGCCCTTCAGATCAAACATGGAACTCTTTCAAGCTACCCCAATGTAAGTTAGCTGGCGGTTTCAAAGTGGGCGAAGTTCATATAACACTTCACGTTCATGTGTTCCGTTTATTTCGTACTCTGTGGTGAGTTTTTTATTTGCAGAAGTAAAGGCTACGCCATTGCGAGATGGTTCTTACTTTCGGTTGGAAGCTTTTATAAATGTGTAGCGAGGATTATAAGTGCAAGGAATAGAGCTTCGCAGCTTTTTTTTTAGAAATAATTCTCGTTGAAATCATTTGAGCACCAAAACCTTAATTCAAGTGGAAATTAAAACAGAGAAGACTTATCTTATTTCAACATACTTAACGAAATTTAGCCTCCAGCCATTGTTTGCGTTGAGGTTCACATGGGGCATTAAGCAACAATTCTCCTGTGGAAAAGGATTTTTTTCCCCTAGAAAGATGTGCCTGGAGTAATGAATGAAAGCTATTCAACCTAATAAGTGAGCTCCTATAAGAAATAATTATTTTTGAAGAATTTCCAAGTATGTTCTGTGCAGTAAATCACGAGGGATTCGTCAAAACACACGTTGACATGTTTATTCGCGAAGATACATAATCATCCAAGCTTATTTGCCAATTAAATTTCATGCATTCACCTAAAGAACTAAAAATTCAAGTACAGGAAGAAATTCTCAATATTTTATTAAGTTTAATTGGACCAGACATTTTATAGAAGAGGTGATTTTGTCTACGAAAGTTAAAAATCAAATCGCATAATTTGATTTACTTCATGTGATTTTAATCTTAATTTAAAATCGTGCCTGAAGGTCGCCATTTTGTATCTTCAAACTGGTTTCTGAAATTGCCCATAAACGAGGCTTCACTTTATACCGCTTGGTTTTGGCACAAGTAATTCAGCCTACGTGGATAGTGCATTATATGACAAAGGAACATATTATTTATTTATCCTGCATGCAAATTTTGCGGATGAAAAATCACTTTTGTCGTAAAAACCCACGAAGATTCTTCGCTCCCTAGATGGGATTCGAACTCAGGGTCTTATCAACTAGAGAAATTCCAAGGGGATAGCAGATGCTATTAACATCACCTTCAGAATGGAATCCAAGTAAAACGAGTAATTATCAACATTATACTTACTGAGTAATTAATAAACTATGCAATTGCAAATCACTATTATATTAGTTAACTGAACTATAAGAACGTATCCCTTCTAGTGTGGCACATGAACTACTAAATCATTATACCATAAAAACAACAGCTTTCTTGAGCACGAATCTTGTGGGAGGAGTTTGGTTTCGTGATAAGAAAGAGCATATGAAGATTTTGAGATATTATTTGATTTATCTAGTTTAGCTTTTGTACAACTCACAGATCTTCACCGATCCCCTAGCTGAATGCCTAATTTAAATGTCAGTAAAACGGAGTATGAACTTCTATTCTTGTGTTCAGCAAAAGAACTAAACGGCTCCAATTTCTTTCATTACCGAAATCTTTAAGCCTGTCTCCGATACACATTCTTTAGATTAGCCAATATGACTAGAAAAAAATTGTTTCTAAAAGAGTATTTCTAGACCTTTGTAAAATATAAGCATGACAGTGAGGTCTTTGTTGGAATATATAAAAAGATACTGATGAGTATCGTCCACAAGTGTATGAAGTAAATCGAAATATTTAATTCGACGCACCTGTGATAAAGTAAACATTTGAGCTGTTGAAAAGATCCTCGTTTTGAAAGGTGAAGCACATTTCGCAGTCTACCCTTCTTATCTCAGGCTAACGCTACCGGCCAAGTCATCGAATCGCGCTCTAAGTGAGAGTGCATCCATCGATTTATGGCTGCTATTCGAAACAAACTTGGAGAGTATTGATTAATCAGAATTTCTTGAATTTGTAGTTTCACTATGTGAAAGAACTCGGTTACAGTTTGGTTATAAGCCTAGTAGGAAGATAAATCACCAAGAATGAAGATAAAGCAGCTGAATTGAGTGAAGAATCAATGACACGTCCAAGAATGTGTATGTGAGCACGTTCTCTAAATCTTTGGCTTCGCTAAGCAACCGATCGTTCAATCAGTGTTAGCTTTAGAACCTCCATCAGGAAGTAAGATTAGCTGTTGGACAGACTCGTTCATTATCTCTCCACGGATGCTAAGCAGGTGATTAAAAGCAAATTACGCTGCAATATCTTGAAATTGTCGGGAGGATAATTTCGTCTTAACGACAAAGTTTCATGCACTATCCCGCTGTTAGTTGCACAGTCTTTTGATTTGTCTATTACTCAGTCACGAAATATAGGCATTTGTCTTGTTAGGGTAGTAACGTGCAGCCCACACTTCTTAAATATTATTTCAAGGGCATTAACGAGATGCTAATATTGATTTACAATGCTTTTGGGTAACGCGAACCTTTTCAAAGTCTTACGTTGATAAGTAGTACAGAAAATTGGATTCGTGATATACCGAAATGCATTCAAGTCTACAGGTTCCTGTAAGAAGATATCTGCAGTGCACGAAATGCCTCTAAAGTTAGATGTGTTCAAATTAGTTGATTTACTGCAGTAGTTATGAAGTGAATTATTCATCTCTACAACGAAGACACGCAATGATTGTTAATATGGACAGCCATCTATTGCAGGGCTAATTAACATAAAAGCTGAATTTATCCACATTCAGATAACAACTAGATATCTATACCACAATATAATCATAAGATGGATAAGAGTACAGAATTTTAGGACAACTTAGGCCTCCTACTGTGATTAACATGCTTTCGCAGAGGTAAACAGTATTCAGTACAAAAACACTTCATTGTTAGAGCTAAACTTGGTAAAACAGTATACATTTCATTAATGAAAAAGCAACTACAATAAAGAAGTTCCGCGTTAAACCAGATTAGCAATCATACTTGTCTTGTGCATGTAAAATATATATCTCTTCATTTCAGTTTGTATCTGATCCTATTCTGCTGTTTAAAAACACCAAAAGCGATAAATCACGAGAGGAGGATATTATGTTCATTGTCGGCGCTTTTTCTATTTCAAGGGAATCAAAATCGGATATCCCCCAGGGGGGGGGGATACACCGCCATCGTGGTGTGAGAAGTTTTCGACTTAAAAAAGGGTCCCCATATCTTGAACAAGATTGGCACTTGGCCATGAAAACAAAAAATGAACGGAACTGCTGAAAATTATTAGGAAATTCTGCATAACAAATTTGTGTTGTGGAAACAGAAATAAACTGTTCACTTTTAGGAAAGAATTACAGCGAAGTCTGAGTAAGTTTTTGAATATTTCTTGGAACATACTTGTCATGTTTGTAAGCCGGTGAAAGAGTATCGTCACCAATTTCTGATCCTTATTCTTGAGATAAAATAAACGCACCGTCCATAATGTTAACGAATGTAGAAATAACATAATAATGTAAACCTAATTTCGAATAATATTCGTTTTAATTTAGCTGCTAATTACACTCTCACATACGCATATCCACACCCACAAGTGATTCTTCATTAATTTGTAGGAACTTTGCCATTAAATTCAAAGATGAAATTATTCTCTTATATTAAAGATCAGTAGTCATTTTAGTATAAAGAGTTCAGTAGCGAAAATACAGAGGAGAGTGAACAGATTAATGACCGGGTACAGAGAGTGAAAGACTGAAGCTCTTAAGCGAGAGATTTCTAAGGAGTTGAATGAGTAAGGGATTCTTAGAAACTTTTTCCAGGAATCGTGTAATAGGGAGACAGTTTGTCTGTTGATGAACGTGGAAATATTCAGTTTAAGAATGGCTTATTATTAAACGAAGTCAAGGAGTTCCCTTCAAAAGTATTCGGGGAGAATTAATTTAGTACACTTCTTATTCACGGGTGGATGCCACCATCAAGAGCATTTTGCAATTGAGAGTTGTCTGCGCGCGATTGTATTCTAGTCAATACTGAAGGAGCATTAATTCGCTTAAATGAATGGAATGCTTACATTCATATAAATCCCCAGGATTAAATTGTCTACGACTCAAAGCTAGGCAGGCTAAATTAGGATAAAAAAACAAGCGTAGTTAGCACCAAGGTAATCAAAACCATCGAATCATATATTTTAATTGCATACATTTCTCCGGTATGTTTTATCGGAAGATAAAATCGGAAGATATAATTCCCAAATTATATCTTCCGATAAAAGAAAGATATAATTTTGCCGCTTTCCTCTACAAACAAATCACTGTTTTACCGAAACAGTCTTGCAAAGAATCGCACGTTGATTAAATACCAAGTGAACACGGACAGGTCCACAAAGTATTGCTTTGTGGACCTGTCCGTGTTCACTTGGTATTTAATCAACGTGCGATTCTTTGCCATAAATAATGTTTCGACTCGAAATACATGTACACAAATTAGCCATCCTTTCTCTCCATTCGCAAATACATAACTTACAAAAAAAAGGTTGGCTATTTAGACAACTAAACATCAATGAGCTACTCAGAAGCAAAACAGATGCATGCCTTTTAACATCAAGTACTTACAGTTTTCAAGCTGCTAGTTTTCAAGTAATACAGAAACGCTACAGGAACTTCTGAATAATATTTCACACACAAAATGGTATTACAGATTACCCGAATTTCCTCTATGTGGACGGTATTTCCAGTTATCGCATACTGTTTAGATATTGAATAACTACAAACAACATTTCTAGTATAAATCGACATTAAAACATTTAAAAAAGACACGACGAGGATAATAAGAAATACCATAACGGATGAAGCCTAAAATTAGGCAGGATCTACTAATTTAGTAGATCTGGAAGCTCTGATTTCTACCAATAACTAAATCGTATATTGGAAGTAAGATTTATTAAAACGGTAGTCTCACAAGCATCTGAACAAATGGCAACAAGACCCGATATAACTTTTGTAGAGCAACCATTGAAATATGTGACCCTATAGCTTATTATAAAAGACACTATCATTTATTTTTGCTCAACTTATTGCTGCGTTTCCTAGGTATTTTTTCTTTATCGCTTTATAACAAACACATACGCAGTTTATTGCATCTTACGTCGCGAATGAAAGAAAGAACGCATAAGTGACTACTCACTTGTCGACTATTTTTCTTTAAAAAACAATATCGATCATACTTGTACACAAAAGAAATATTTTCATTTTAGACGGCATGTATGAAAAGACTTATGACCGATTTAAAGTGATAAGACTGATATTGGAAATATTTCATAACGGTTACATTTCAAGAACACTTTTGAGATATTTACTAAAATGTACTTGCTAAGACTAGTTTTGAAGTAGATTTAGTGAAGCCACCTACAAGTGCATAAAAACTGAAAAACAAAACAAAGTCTGTAATATCATCTACGGTTTTATTTTAAGGATAAGGTTATTAAAAGTTGAGTGAAATTAAAATTAAATAAATAAAATATAATAAAATTTCTTTCAGTTGCTAATTTTCAAGGAGTTATTACTGTCTAGTGTTAATCGTTCTCAACAAATAGGAAATTATATTTGTCGAGCATACATATATGTGTGTGTGTGTGTGTGGCATATATCTTGGCATCTATTATGCCAAGATGTATGCCATAAGCAATGATCTATCGCAGCTCGCACTTATTAACGAAGCAACATGCTTTATCATTCCAATATTCTTGTTCTTTTCTTGAAGGGTTCTCCTTTCAAGTATACCATAGGGATCAGCACTTGGTAACTGCTATTGTTATCTTGTATGTCTTCTCTCTCACAAATAATCTTCTAGCAGCCATTGTCAACTTCTTGTCCTTGGGCATTAAAACGAAGCCAATGGTAAAGTCAACGAGACTTCAGCTCTCTTTCAATGGTCAGAATCTGGTTTCTATTCTCCTGATCAAAACGCTTGCTGGGCTGAAGTTACAACGCATTTAAAATTCTTACTCGCTATCCATTCAAGCCACAGATATTTCGTAACAAATATGTAAAGGTAAGTGGAGGGGAAAAAATCTGCAATATTGTAGGTAGATTGTGACAAATCAAGCTTCATTCTCAGCATACATACAATAGTGCATTATCAGCAAATCTACTGAGACTCTGTAAGGGACACTTACATGAAATCACACCATACAAGAAATTCTACATTTTATCTTTCTCGTGAGCAATAAGGATGAACAAATTCTTTAATTTTTCCTTCATCGACACATAGGCTCCATTTTTGAGCCTGTACGAAAGTACAATTTTCATTGTGTTACTTTCTCATTCTGACTAAATTTTAAGAGACTTAAGTGCTGTAAGTGTTTTTCTTGTTGATTTTTTGTGCACGAATCTTTTACTATCTTTTATCATACGTGCATTACAGTTGTCTGACACAAGAATATATCGTTTTTAATTAAGGATAATAATAATCATTCGATAAATAACCAACTTCATAATTAACTGCGTCTCTAGAAAACCATGATTTGAAAATTCATCTCAAATCTAAGTCAGGGTTAGCATTGATCAATAAATAAAGTCGCAATGTTTATTTACTAATAAGCATAATTTTTAATAATTAGGAAAGGATGAATCATACTTTTAAAATTGTTAGCAATCCCCCACCATTCCATTGCTCAAAGGACTCACTAAAATCCGTCACTTGCTTAGCTATACAAGATGATTTGATAAGAGCGCAATGCCCTCTAGCGATGTATGTTTGGGAGTGCATAACTATTTAAATATGAGAAATGTTACATTCAAATTAAGGGTAACCCTAAAAGTACTAAACGTACTGGGAAAAAATTATTTACATTAAGTATTTTATTCATCCTTCCCTAATAATATTTAATAATATTTTTTCATCAGCATTTACTGTTTGTGAAATTATTTTTTTTGGAAACTGTTACACAGAATTTAAATTTCCTGATGTTCATTTTAATACAGTTTTTTGCAACATTAAATTGAATAATTCACACAAAAGTTTTGAAATTTAACCTTTCTGCAACTGTTCTAAACAAACACCTTTCAAATTTCAACAGAAAAATCTTCTCGGTTTTGTATCGGGAAGTTCCAGAAACAAACTTTTTATTCTCCTAAAATTCCAAAAAGTTGAGCGTTCCTCCCACCTCTCTGGAGACACATTAGTAGGCTTACCAGCTCCACAGCAAGACTTATGCACTACTCTTTCTCTAACGGAGTCTGAAATGAATTTCAACATTGCTGTCTATCTCCAACTCTCCGCTGTACCTTCCCTGCAGGATAATCTTGGCACGTGATCCCGGCACTGAGAGCAACCGCTTATATCGGCTTCTTAGAAATCCCCTCATGGACGAACTGCCCTATCTCTTCCTTTACAAAAGAGACTGCGAATGTACGAAGAAACATGACAGGAAGGCATAACACACAGAGAAAGAGAGGAGATAGTATGTGATAGCAGTCAGAATCGCACAGTCTACAATGGAACAGCTGTCATTCCACTTCTTTTAACGAGAAAAAAAGCCCGAAAAACTGCACTCTAAGAATGCAAAGTCTATTTTGCAGCACAGCAGGTAAAAGCTTGTGCATAAAAAGAGGTATTGATTTTTCAAAGCTAGTTCCAAAATTGAATGAGAGTGGGGAAGGTATAAATCTGTTTGATTTTCTATTTTAATACGTTTCCGAATTAGACTTTATCTTTATTTTTCCGCTTGTCTTAGGCTACAGTCTTATTGTTGTCATTTAGCTTTCTTTCATTAGCTAACATTAATCTTAGTCTTCGTATAGATGATTTTTTTTTTATTTATGCATTTTTCCGATATTCGTTAATTTAGGCTTAGAATCTGTTCATATGAACAACTAGCGCTCTCTACCTTTATGAATATTAGAATTTTAAATGATAAACATGATTTACAATTTAAAATATTCACAAAGCTAGAGGGCGCGAGTTGTTCGTATGAACCAATTCTTAACAAAACTTCCGAGTAATCCGGAAATTCACAAATTAAAAACTGATTTTTTGATGACATGCAATTACACGAAGCCTGAGATTAATATTTTAAAATTCAGTCATTTCTTAATAACTGTACGATATATTTATTAATCATTTTCATCACATAAGTTCGATCTCAGTAAAGAGCATTATTTTTGTCTGCCACGTCAGGCTCAATAATGTACAAGCACTTTCCAAACTACGTTTTTATTTACAAATTTTGACACGTAAAAGATACCAGCTGCATCCATTATTCTTAGAAACATTGCTACAATAACAAATGTAAGACGGAAGATGATGCGAGAAGTTGGAATCGCACAGTATATTTTTCTGAAACTGAGACGAGTCTTTTTACCTGGTATTGGTTCATGGGTACTTTTTGTAGATGGCTTTTGAACTACAGCAGGTAGGAAGATAAACTAAATGCCATCCATCTTATACTTTTTTTCAGGGAGAAATAAAAGAAAAATGACCTTTACGATCCGCTATCATTAATCAAGTGTCGATAGTACGACATTCGTCATTACTCTGCCAAGGAGTTCTGACAAATGCAAGGAAGGTTAGTACCAGACATCGTTATCAATTCTTGTCATCCTCACAGGGTAAAAGCTGCTTATTCTAGATAGAAGCCAGAAAGAGAAGATGAAATATTTTATATCATAATGATGTACTAGTTGGACTGCGAAAAATATTCTGTTGGTAAGTAATTCCGATAAACTTGTTTTAAAGCTATAGAAAAGTGGCTAATTTTATTGCTGCCATATTATAACTTGCAAACTATCTCTCTAATGCAAGTTAAATATCTATTAATGATAACTGGTATGAAGCAAAATTATAAAAGAAACAGAGTAATGAAGGTATTATATATGCGGAACTCAACTACTATGCTGATGGCTTATAGAGAGTTCAGTACGTTGAAGAAGTAAGCTATTATCTCAGAGTTTTTGAAATTACCAATAAATATGAATGAAGTAGGCTATTGTTTTAAATTACACTGATGCATTGCACTTGAGGATTGAGTGGTGTAAATATCTAATCAGTTTGTTTTGAACTGCCACTCCTGTGCTTCAGAAACTTACCTTTTGCTGAGAAGCCACAAATTCGAATCCAGAACTTTAAAACCAAACAGTATGTTGTTTTTCTATCTGCCACAGAGGCCTTACACAAACAGGTAATCCCTATCATTAATCGCAAATGAAATAAATAGCAACATACATTTAAAAAGGATAATTTCACTATGATTGGTATAATTAAGAGTTTTTATACCAATCCACTGAATTAGAAACCTTTATGCAGATGAGCGAACACGTCACTTGCGCAGCGTATATACAAAATAATTAATCACGTGCGTCACCTACTTTTCTAGGCAACTATTTAAGAATGCAGCTAATCAGCAATAGTGCTAATCGGAGCCCCAAGAAGCAATGAAACCAGCTTGACTTGTAAACACAAGGTTCTGAAAGCGCTGTCATGATGTGCAGCACGTTCTGCTGGTACGAAACGGTATCCCGATATTGCTGAAAGGTCGGGTGTCCTCCAAGGGATAGCTGAACATTGTTGCCGATCAAGTCCATCCTGCAATGTTGACTTTATATTTAGCAGGTGACGGTTATTTCATTGACGACAATGCTACCGTCTCCATCGCACAAGTATTGTTGAGCTGTGGTTCAGTGAGGATGACAGCGACTTCCACCATCTTCCCTGACAACTACAAAGCCCGGATCTGAACCTCATTGAGAATCTATGGGACATGTCAGAAAAACAAATCGGGGATCAAAGTCCTCTTCCGTCAAATCTGAGCCAGTTAAAGGACTATCTGGTGAATAGTCCTTTAACTGGCTCAGTATGTTGTTTAACTGGCCTGGTATGTTGTTGACGTAGATGGAATCCAACACTTTATGGAATCTATGCCAAACCGCATATGTGCTGTAATTCGGGCTCAAGGAGGTCCAACACGGCATTAAATAAAAGTTTCTAATTCAGTGGCCGGTATGTGTATTAGGTGTTTGGGAAAAGTTTGTTTGTTAATTAAGACATTCATTTCAATTAAGAAATTACCAAATAGCTTACGATTTTCGACATGCGGAGATACGTTGTTTTCTGAAGGAATAAAATGTCTTGAATAAGTCCCCAGAACAGGATTTCTGTTGATTATCTGACCTTCAGTCTATTCACGATCCTCAAGCACCACGGATAGATTAAATATAGCGCAATCACATATCCGACGTTTTCACTTTTAAAGAAAAATATAAAGCCGTAGCATATATACGCGTAGTTCCCTAATGCAGAATATTTTCCCAGCCCAGATGATTTGGTTCTTCAAACGTTCAAACATGCAATCAAACCATGAATATCTTCAATGTTCTGCTCTAAACAGCAACCTATTGCATTCCTTAACCTCAACGAGGAAAGATGTTATCGCTAAGTACATATCCGAATCTGCATTCCAATTTAAAGCGCTTCCAGTTTATTTCAAAGCGATATGCACTAACTTAAAGTAATATTTTCCCTCGATCTTTTTCAGATCACATTTACAAAAGAGTAAAGGGGGACAGATTAGAAATGTTGAAGAAATGTTGAACAAAAAGGATATTGATGGTTTAAAAGGAGAGGAAAAATTCACAAAAGCATGTCACAGTTTATCATTTCTTTATGGCAAAATACCTGTTGTTAAATTAACATTCAAGACATTTTCAAGCAAACATCATATGGTTAGAAAACTGCTTGCGAGTGTATAAAAGGTTGAAATCATAATATCCTTCATTATGGAGTACATAGTCCAAGTGCGTGTTGGAAAGTGTGAGAAATTCTGTTCAAAGAGAGCTACGCACAAAAACAACCTTATTTTCTCTCTACAAGAACGAGAGCACAAGACCTGCATATTTCCTGGTATAGGACGGCGTTGTAAAGTGTCACATATATGCAACACTCATCCTACTCGTTTGTCACCATTCTTCGAAGTCTTCTACATTCCTAAACTGAATGTATTCGTATTGTGCTAGTTAGAAGGTCGCCAAACCAACCAACCAACCAACCAGCTTTGAGGCCAGTTTTTTTATGTTTGTTAACTCGACCTCAGTTCACAAAAGCACTAAACATTCATCAAAAGATAACTTTAGGTTCCTTAATGATGGATATAAGCATTTTCGGGCATGATACAGAACTGGTTTTTCAAGTGCAGGGTGGAAGCAGCACCAGACCATGTGAAAAATGTCGCCTTCACTATTTAGATGTTCAGACGAATCAAACAATGCACAGCTGTATCCAGAACAATCTGCAGAACATGAAATAATCACTTCAAATTCGTCCAATCCCAGTATCATATTTACCTCCACGTGAAATTGGTGAAATAACTATTAGTATAAAATATATTAGTCGTCCTTTGCGGAGCTCTATGCTCCCAATAGTGAAGATTGCTATCTCTTTGCTAATTATGACTGCCTCAATAACAACATATTTCAAGGTTCTTGTATAATTTTAACTTTCATCCACCATATATAACTCAGATTCTTTACCAGCTTGCCCAATAAATTGTTTGAGCCTCCTGCAGTTTCTCACTTCACTTTATACGTGTCTTCATTCGTATCAGGAACTCTCTCATTTTTACTAATTCGATACAGTTTGATCACCTCATTCATTGTATTTTGCGAATCCATTACTAAAATATAACACTCTTAACTATTTACGTCACACACAGATGATCCTGAGTATTAAGTTAGTGAGCGATTACTAAGTAACTCAAAACAAATACACTTCCTTTATTCTCACATGCAATATCCAGTTTGTAACCTTTACGACCTACAAAAGTTAAAAAGTACCCCGTATTGCACTCATTAATATAGTTCACCTAACTTTTCAAAGTTGCTGATTTTCCCAAGCTTATGACAACTGATAAACAAGCTGTCATTTTCTGCTTGTTTGCTCAGCTGTAAGTGGACAATGCATCGATCTTCAATATCTTCAATACTTGTTTTCCTCTTTGTCCGTCATGTTTCTATATAGAACGTTGCATTCCTCAATCTACCTAATGTCACTATATAATTCTTTACCAATCGTGGTTAGTAACTATTTTGTACACAAAGAGAGAAATTAAGATCATCTTCCTCATGACTCAAATATTTACATCACAGAGGGATTCACATCCATTGCCATATATGTTGGAGGGCAGCATTATACACTATGCCAATCTAGGTTGAAAATAAGTATTTCTTAAAACAAGTTGTCATTACATAATCCCCTGTGTCTCGATTCATGGCTTGTGATGCATTAGTTAATTCCCTCATTCTGTTCATTCACCAACTCCAATCTGCAATATTTGAGGTCACTCTTTCGACTGTGCCAACTATCATTCTCACATCCAACCTTCTTAAACAGAGCTTTTTTGCTCTCATTTAAAAGAATCTGAAACACGTTCCTCACACATATTCTAGCCACAGATATTATTCATAATCAATCGCTTGTCTACGTAGTGCTGTTGTATCTCATACTTAATAATGTTCTCAAACCAAATAATGCTCTTTAATCACGTGCCACTAAATAATTCCCTCTGAAATTGTTTCTTCTGCACACACCTGTGTCATTTCGCATAAGAAATTGGGACATGTTTTGGTGAGCCTGCGTAGCTCGGTCGGCATAGACGAAGCCCTTTAGTCGGAAAAACATGGGTTTGATTCCCGTCCATGACGGGAGGAACTTTTATTTGGTCTCTTTCGACTAAAGGTGAGTTAGCTGGTCTCATATGGAGGTGGAGGGATTTTTCACCCGGAAACTCGGGTTTTTCGAACCTCAGAACAGACAAACCGGTCACGTGAACACACATCTACAGACATAAATACATATTTCCCCCAACGTCTGGCCGGTTGCATCATTGCATCTATAGACGCTTTCTCATACAATCTTCATGATTCATCTTTTAACAGTTACTCCTTCCTTTACGAAAGTCTTTTAATACTGGCCCTCTCTATTTGACTGTCACTTTTACTTTTGCTTCCAAACTCTTTCACCAAGCGCCAACTTGCATTTGCTACTTTCATTTTATGAAAAATTTGTGGAACCGAGTAGAAGGTGCTTTGTAGGACGAAGATCGATATCCTGAAGTGACTAGTTTACAACACAGAATGTCTTAAATCTTGAAAATGCTTTTATCAAACTAGATTTTCAGCAGCCTACTTTATAGAATGATCACATATCATGCGCTTTAACATAAAGGACGCAACTCCATAAAGTTGCCAGAATGGAAGTTCCCCGTCGCCCAAAGTACACGACACTGGGCGCTGTAAGTGGTCTTTCAATGGTCAAACTACACACACACAGACAAGTTTCATATCATAATGCATACTTAACATTGTGCAATGAAAGTCATCATTCCAAATGGGATATAAATAAATAAAATATGATATTTAAGATCTCGCTAAGATGTGTTTGAGCAACTCCATTTTTCTGAAACGGATGCCATTTCAGTTGATGAAATGCCTCGAAATGATAGCAATAATTCAAACTATTGAACAGATGGTATATAATGGCATCTGATATTTAAGATGACTTGAGTGAAATTGGTTTCATCCTAATTGAGGATTCTGGTTTCAAAAGGCAAAAATTATTTCTATAATGCACAAACCAAGTGCGCGCGGTTAGCCTAGTGGCTGTGCGCTTCGCAACCATGTGCCTGGGGAAGTCCCGTCGGAGACGTGAGGAGCTTAAGGATCTCAGCCATAGTCAAGTTTGGCATGGACAGTAAAGTTTTTTCCTCCAGTTTATCTGGGGGTTTTCCTCACGCAAGCAGGCAAACCAGCCTTGAGAACTCAACACTATGGATATAGAATACACCGGGGCGTGGGGCTGACCACCTTAACCTGTGAACGGTTTGAGGTCCGATGATTAATAAATCCTCGACACCGCAAGGTAAAAGGTGGTAAATGGAAGATGAGATGCACAAACCAAAACGGCTCTAAGTTAAATTGTGGCAATGAATGATATTACGAAACACGCATTTTTTTTCTATGATTGTCTCTGCCGCTTTCCAAGATCTGAAGACGATGTGGTAAATATACCGCTCTAAACACACATCGTTTTTGATGTGTTTTTAAATTTGTACGATGAAAAGTAACGCGAAAGTCATTTTGAAATTTTGATGTCTGTAGATCCAATGTTCAGTTGCCGATAAGATACCATCGCTGAAAGTGATACTCTCCCCCCACCCCCGATTGCCTGATCGCTTGTTAAATTATATAACTCGATCTTTCAATTTTTCACAATATCGTTTTCAGTTGATCTTTAAAGGATTAAATGATTTGCTGTCACAATGAAAATAAAAGTTACAGTAAGTTTCATTTATCTATTGCAGAAATTGTCATTTCTGCAATAGATAAATGAAACTTACTGTAACTTTTCCGATATTGGTTATAGAAATATCGGATGTTTTCTGTACATTTTATACGTGCTACAAGATAAAACATTCACTGAGTATAAAAATGTTTGTAGACCCGAGTACTTCAAAATTCCCTTCATTTTCAAAGCTTAAAACATGAGCATATTTTTGGCTACGTTTACACTTCCCTGAGTAGTCATTCGAATTAGTTGTGATAAAAGAAAGGCATTTTAGCACATTCCCCTAACAAAATGGAAGTTATTTCCTTAAGGTTTTTCATTTTCAATCAATGTTCCTTCCCTTCGTTTGATCCTAAGACTGTTTCTTGGATTATTAAGTGATTGATTATTCCGATAGTCTGCGTCCTAATTTCTAATATCGTTATTATTTTAGCGTGGTAAGGTATAAAGGCAAGAACGTGGGTTCTTGCCTTTATACCTTACTTTTAAGATTTCGTTCACCCATACACTTTCGTTCAACTGTTTTGAGAATTTTGTATTGGTCGAACAGACTTGCACATTAGACCACAACTTCTCTTCCATTGGCGATTTCAAAATGTTGAAAGAAATCGACCTGAGTGCAGAAGTTTTGAAATCAATACTCTGCCCTATATTACTCGAGGATTCTATCGACCCAGGCAACAGAAAAACAACTTTCACTCGAAGGTAAAAAGGGAAACCACAAAATACACTTGGAACTACGAAAAAGGGTAACACAATTTAGTTTAGAAATGAACCATGGTCAGGAAATATAGGGAAAAAATGAAATAAACAGAAAAATAAATATAATTATACAAATAAAACCATCACTACAACTTTTTACTACTCTAAGAAAATCAGTCGGATGTAAGGAGTCTATGCAATACCATGCGTGTTTTAAATTGCATAACATGACCAATTCCTGATGATATTTGAAATGTTTTACTGCTACCCTAACAGTACATCGACTTTTATACAGAGTACGGTGAAACTACGAACACACGGCTACAATTTTGCTGCAATGGAGAACACGCTGATTAATAACATGTACTCATCCAACTGGAAGAGCCGGTAATGACAAGAGATATTCATAGATAATGGGTGCGTTTTGAGGGGGGGGGGGGATCTCATTAACGAATCTTCTTGTACAGATTAAAATGCAATAGAGAGATATCAAGTGGAAATCTGGATTAGGACCAAGTTTAATTAACTGATAATGGAACGTGGTTTGTAAGGTAGTAAATTTGTTCAGACGAACAGCAGGCACGCGAACTAGTTGTTCGCTATACAGTGGAACGAACCCTGCTTTCATCACACGTGATGGAGAGAGCGAAGAAAAAGAAAATTATTGATCTGTGTTTCTGAGGCATGTAATCTACTCATGGATAGCTAATGACAGGAATGTGTTCATCGATGGAGTGATACACGAGGGACTATTTTCTTCTTTAAAAAAATATATAAATGGAAAGATTTGCCAAGGTTCCAACGAATCTCGCTGTTAAACTCGGCGAAATCCATTTAATCTAAGATGAATTACATTTTGAAGTTATTTGGTAAGAACATTGCGATAATCCTATCAGTCTAGTGCTTGTAGCAGGCGTGGCAGTTTTTACTTGTTCGAGGTTTTTTTTTTTTTTTTTTTAATCATGCGGTAATTTTTTTCCTAAAATTACGTAAAAAATATATTCAGTTATCTTTTATGTACACATTGTTGAATTGGAAGAAATAGTTTAGTATCGAGTAAGTACATTTAAATCATTTGTTGTGTAATTGCTATGATTACGAAAGATGTCACTACTGTAGACAAGAACGCTACTGCGACTGCGCAAGAGCACGCGGATTTCCTTATTTTAGAGAAAATAACTACAACTGATGTTACCGTTAACCCTGCGGAGGTCGCTGCTGATCCGACAGATACAAATTGTTTAATATAAATATTCTTACACATATCCAGTGTACAACTTGGAGATCACGAGATATTCCCCACTGCTTATGCGGTCAGTTTTGGTTTAACACGTTATTTAAAGGTGTGCGATATTTGATAGTAAATTGTATCTGAGAGATACCGCGAAATCCGAGGTCAGCACAGGATTGGTTTAGTTGGGCCAATCGATAATTTCTAGATTGTAACTGAAAATAAATAAACCATCATGTATTATATTTGCAGTGTTTTAAAGTTTTATCGCATTTTAGCACATATAGTACGCCCACAGATACGAGACCCTTCGACACTTCTGCGCATGACAACAGAAGGAGAATCCATTCCGATAATAGGGTAATCAATCCGTGTATTATTACACGTTGGAAAATTAACTTCTCTTTTATGATCATTGTAGTTTTTAAAAGGGTAACTATTTTTCTTATAAAACAGTTGGAAAATTTTACCTATAAAGCACGTGATTTCGCGTGTTGTTGTTGACCAATTCGTTCATCGCCTTATTACGTTCTCCCCTTCAACATGAATTGACTCTTCTTGGCAGTTTGCCAACGAGAGCTCTCCCTTCTGTGGGTTGGACTATACTAGTAATGACTATCTCTCAGATACAAGCGACCTACGTTGCAATTTTTTCGACCGCGACCTCAGCAGGGTTAATGTTTTTATTATGTTTCGGTTTATCACGACTTTCATGTATGATTTAGGGGAAGGGAGGATGTCAAAATTTTGGATGAAATTTCAGTAAGTGAAAGCACGAACTATACAACAATGAAGTTCAAATTTCTTCACTATTAGAATGCAACAAAAATAGCGAATTTATTTATAGAGAATGGTTTCATTTCTTCGTTCAAATAACTGCTGTAAATTTCGCAATTCCTTTAAAAAAAAAAATTGAAAAAAATTGAAAAAACGTTTAGATTACAGAATCGGCGATGTGAAAGAATTCTGAATGCGACGCTCAGAACTAGCTGTATTACTTGGCGTCTAGCGGTAAAAATGCTTCCAACTAGATTCTTTCGTTTAGGTTTTTCCCCATAGTTGATTTAATATGCATTTGTTTTCACATGACAGCGATGAGTAATGTGCCTCGGGCAAGAAGCTCTCTTTATTAAGTCACCATGTCACGCGTTTGACAAAAAATTTCCCCAAGCCGAGTCTCTGCTTGGTTTCATGGTGACTTTTATTACCTGTTGGAGAATTTCGTGGCAGATTTAAATCAATCACTAAACAGTCGTTCGAATACAAAGAATGAATGGAAAAAATTCTTAGCACATTAATAGATTCGCAATCCCTCATTGATATTTTTGTCAGTTGGGATGCCAAGAGCGAACGATGTCTTCTAATAGCGTTGGTAGAATCTTAAATGTGCCGCAATGGGTTGATTGAACTGCAACGGTGTAATTTTCGTGGTTTTTTTTCTTTTTTTTTTTTTTTTCAATTTGAATTGCGCTTCATCCTCCCACTCCTCCCCACAGTATATATACCAGGTAGTATTTTCTCATTTCGTGAGGGAAAGCGTGTTTCATAAGAAATAAATTCAGTTGAAAAGCACCCAGATATGCATTTTTGTTCCCAACAACGTGCAATCTAATAACACTGATGCCTATTAAGTATTGGGATCGCACCTATCCAAAGTCAAATCTTTGATAACGTAATTTAATTTACTTGTTTACGTAATTTCTCCCGTTTTTACTTTTTTTTACGAACTATATTCATAATGCATTTCACTTGCCAACCCCTGAGCACTGCGCCATAGAAATAAAACTAAATTACGAAGATGTGTTGTTTGCATAACACCCACAAATACATTACTAGTTTATTATGAAAAGGAGACAAAACATTGCAGTTTCTATGAGAAACTCCGGGGGGTTTCTTGCAATAGAATATGCATGTTATGCGGAGGTCTTGAGGCTCCAAGTTGACGCTTGGAATTATACATAAGAATGGTGAATAAGTCATTAAGGCCAGCGAGAAGAGCAAAGTGCGATTCTGCCCGAGGAACTCGGTTCATCTTAAAAGCCACAAGGTGGAACTCATTAAGTTACCCAACCAGCTAAATAACTGAGACTTAATTATACATACAATGCCAACCCACGGCCACCTTTTCACCAAGCGAATACAAAAGGCGAACAAGGTCTGCACGACGAAGATAGCGCCCTCTACTATTGTAATACCTTCAACAGCAGACTGTTGCCGTTTGGTTCTTGTGTTAACCTGATAAGATGGAATGCGGTGTTCTTAATTCCCCTTTGTCGGACGGAAAGTCCGCGATGTTGTCTTATCTCATCCTGGGAGGAACAGCAAGGATTACGGCTGATCCTCTTATTTCTGATCTGCTGGCTTCGTTCATATCTCTATTATCTTCTGCGACTTCCAAAATTATTTCAGAACTGTGTGGCTATCTCATGAAACACAAAATTGGAATTTTTTTTTTGTTTGTGTTACTTATGCATATGTTCTGCAACCATTTAAGATGCAGTTTCTCGACCCTCTTAGCAATACGAATTAAGAAGATACAAGCCAGAACTTTATATATTTATCAGATATTTTGTGTTCGTCTGTTATCAAACAAAAGGGTTTTTCAGAACAAAATCGAGAAAGAAAAGTGTACTCTATAAAGGGAATAATACAGGAGAAGAGATTCTTTAACATTATATACATAAATTATATAAAGTTCTAATTGGTTGATTCTGTGCTCGACTGACGCAGTTTGCAATAACATCGTTCAAAATCCGTAACACAAGCCAGGATTCGGACACCACAGACGGAAAAAGGAAGTGTCCAGAAGGAACTTTCACTGCTACCACTGGAAGTGTCTAAATATGAAATTGCTCATTTTGGTAAGTAATGAAGGTTAATAGCCTGCTTTCCTTTGTAATTTTAATACGGAATTCAAAAAAGCCATACATTTATCTGAAAAATTGCCGGCCTGGTTGTTACAATATCATTGTCCAACCGACAGGTCGTGGGCTCGAATCCCAGTGCTTCCATGGAAATTGTAAAAGCTCTATGGCTGGTTTATCTGCTTTGCAGCAAACATTGATTTCAGAGGAGGAGGAAAAAAAATTACTGCCTCCACTTGAAAAGCCTCACAGAGCTTTGATGGGATTGGAACCTCCGCTTTTCCAACCAAACAACAAACGGCTGCTTTGCGAATGGAAGTTCAAAAGCAGTTAAGAATGCGTCGCAGGGCATGTTCACTGAAATAAACAACCAACTAATCCATAAATTAATCGTAAAAGGTTCTTCAGAACAACGAACGTGTTGCATTCAATTAAGGATGCCAAGAAATTATATTCTTGTTTAATCCTTTATCCAAGTGTGAGCAAATATTAAGTATGCATATTAAAAACCATGATTACTGGATACATTTGATCAAAGAGGGCAATTGCATTCATCCCCAACTTGAGTAATTTATTGCATTTTGGTTGAAACTGTTTAGTTCAACCTAAGGCTACATTCTTGTGATTACAGTTACTTGGTCATTTCTGCATTTGTCGACTGATTAAATCTCCCCTATTTTAATCAGCGGATAGTTAGAATGGTAATAAATGCAAATATTTATACATGGCGAATAATTAATTAGTAGAATCATTTCATTTAGGACTTTTATATGAGCAGCATTTTGTTGCTGCTTATCGCAACGGATTTCTCTCCTCGTGGAAGACCGGAAAGTATATGCACTGTTAATAAATTTATTTATTAACAGATAGACTGTAGTTTGAAAGATAATACTGAAACGATGCTAAGCTTCGGTTATCTTTCGAGTGTGCATCTTTTCACGACAGTGGCATTGCATTATGGGATATCAGAAATAGTGGATCTGAAGAAAGTGCCTAATTAACAGTCGCGATCGCCCCGCGGGATGCTGCTGAGCTGAAAGGTGCTTCTTCCACCAAAGTAAATTTTTATGTCACTCGACAGTTAGTTTGTTCTTTAAGCTAACAGGCAATTTTGCCACCCAGGCATTAATGTGCTACGACAGCACTTTCAAGTTAATTACTAAGGGTAGTTAGTTTCACAATGGGAAAGGAGATTTACAAAAAAAGGAGAAACGCCGAGACGCGATTGTTAAAAGGAGTTAAGATTTCCTGGATTTATTTTGAAACCTCGAATAAAATGAAAAACTATCAATTATCAATCACTGCGAATTTTTTAACGGAGCTGGCAAATATTCACACCAATGCACCCCTCCCCATAATAATTCAAATGCTTTTATTACCAAGACTTCTAATATTATTGTACAGTTGTCTACTCAGGAGCAGATAATTTCTCGCAAACACCGACATTTAAATCTAATTGCTCGCCATCTACATAATCACCCACTCGGCAGCTCATTTAAGTCAACCGTTAGTATCCCAATAGCTTTATCGCATTACGAGATGTTTAGTGGATCATACTTTAAGTACAATCCTTTTTCTCTAGATATTCTAATTTCTTGGAAATGTTCACTACGTTACACTATCCATACGCAGAGCACAGAAATCCAACCATCTCATTTGTTACTTCGAAGACGCTTTGATTCGATTTCCCCATCAAATGAGCTAATCAAAGCGTCTTCGAAGAATGCCCCAAGCAAAGATGCAAATTTCAATGGAGAAAAAAGAGAAGAGGTACTAATATTCTAGATACAATAAGTACATATAATAATTATATATTGTTTTTAACTATACAACATTTATAAGGTATAGTAATAGAAAAATCGGATTCAATTTTTTGAATCAATATCAAGTTAATTTAGATCAAAATATTAACAAAAAAACATGTGACGTAATGCTCTCACAAGATTCTGAACTCTATATTGCTTTTTATCTCTGCGTAATAAGTTACTGCACATTTTTCGCTAATGAACGATACACACGGTCTTAGTAGCAGAAAATGTCGTGTAATAAGTACTGTTATTACAGGATGAATAGTATGCAGTTAACAATCCTTTCAGAAAAATATTTAAAATGGTAGTCCACATAATTCACACGAGTACAACTTGGAACAAAACTAGTGCTTACCTCGTGTACTAGATGGCAGCACATACTCCATTCTTTTCCCATAAATCATTTGGCGACTGGCTCTACCTATCAACACTAAACTTGCGTTAAGTCTCTTCCAATCTCCTTAGACGGTATTCATATGTGGTTTAGTCCCCTCTCGTTTATATCTATCATTAAAATTTGATCAGCGTTAGCTGTAAATTAAAATAGCAAATATGAGTCGAAGAAAATTAGATTAAGAACCGTTTTGTACTTAACTCTGGTTTTAAATGCTTACCATAAGCCAACATTAGTTTGACAAACAGAACATTAAAACTAGACAGGGAAGAGTCGCTCTTTAAGACGCCTGCAACTAAAAAATCATTAAATATAATTTACTAACGAATTAAATGGTAGAATCAGTTGTGTGTCGATTTCTGTTTAAGAGTGATGGACAAGCTAATGCATCATATATCAATATAATAAGACATGCATTAAATTCAGTGCAAAAAATTCAGTTCTTAAAATTTCTGTTGTCGATTACCACTTCATTACCATCAGAGTAACGGCATTCTGGGTTTATTTGTTCATACATCAATTTTCCACTTATGTTACTGTTATGTAATATTCGGACATCCGCTTAGAACAAGATTACGTACATCCACTAAAGCAGGAGAATGACACCGATGAAGGCTAACCTTTTTTAAAAGTAAAGACGTAGGATGTTTGTTGATTAACTTTTATGAAACATTGTAAGTGCCGCTTCTAATCGTTTTATAAAACGAGACATTCGAAATTAAAATGGGATTTCTGCAGAATGCGCTGAAAGGCATACTTCAGATTCTGAATGAGTGGGCTTCACAATAAATGATTATTTTTAACCTTACAATTAGAAAACCATAAAGTTGTGCGTGAAGTATATTCACACCTTGTTTTCTCATATTAAAAGCGTATTTATCTTTTGCCTAATACTTCGATCATTGAGTTATATTAATATGAACTATCTTAATTATGTATAAGATGTAAAAATTGCTCATTTTCATCATAACATTAATCATAAACTTACTATATCATTTAGGACTGAATAATGATCTGTTTATTATTAACTGATTTCCATGACATTACATTCATTATGGGATTCACGAATTAAAGAACTCTTAGTCCATCCACAGCGTACTATTACAAGTTTAAAGTCATTAACACTTTCATTGCCAAGCTGAAAATTGGAATTTCGTGTGGTGGCCAAATTTTTTTTATTTTTGTATTTAGTTAGCGATATCCACGCGATAACGCGTGATCGGCCGTCTGGTGAGAACTCGCATCGCGCGATATCGCGTGATTGGCAATGAACATGTTACAAAAAGTGGAATTTACGAAGCCATCCTATTGAGAGATGTGTATGGAAACTCATTAGTGTTTCTAACCAAATAAAATTCGATTTTTTGTTGAATCAACTTCAGCCTGGCTTGTAAATATGACGTTATTGATAGAATGCATGTATTTCAATATTCGAGACATACAAGCATATTCTGGATTATATTTTGTAAAAAGGAAATGTTAACCTACATCAAAATGGCGTAGCTCGGTGTTCCACGACATTGGTAATGAACAAACACGTCCTAAAATTATTTGAAGCATTTACTAATGATAGACTGGATACTGCCTGCCTTTATTAATTAACAGGAAGTTAAAGTTTTAAATCGAGATCGTGATTATGAAATAGGTAATATGTGGGCTTGCATATTCATAAAATGTATAAAATACATACATCTTAGGTAGACGTTTATATGGAAATAATATAAATACCACCAAATGACGTACTTGCATAAAATTTGGTTCAAATTTTCCCACCGTAAAAATAACAAGTGTAGCACGCAACTTCGAATAACAGATTTCTGAAAAATATATACGACCAGCCAGAGTAATTGCATTTTAATCCAAAAAGCAAAGCTCTGCTAATCACTGATCAACTAACATGCTTTTATTGATGCATTCTACGTGGGTGGTGTGAAAATTTTTCGCCCTCGACAATAGAAATTAACACTATCAGCAAGATTTTTTTTTTCTAAGTTGGTACATCTGTGATAAGCATCCATGTGAAATTGCAAGTTAATTATTAACATCCATGTGAAATCCCTTGAAATTGATAAAATCGAGTACCGTGTGGTTATAAAATTCTTTGTACAAGAAGGTTTAACGCCAAAAGAAATCCAGTCGAAGTTCATAAAAGTTTGTTTATGGGCACTCTTCTCCTTCGCTTTCGACAATTAAGACATGGGCTGCTGAGTTTAAACGTGGCTGTACCAGCCTTGAAGATGATCCATATGAAGGACGTCCAAAAAGTGCAACAAAACCGGAAATCACCGGTCAAGTGCATGATATGGCATTGGATGACCGGCGAGTGAAATTGCCGAGACTATAGGCATTTCAAAAGAACGGGTAGGATATACTTTCCATGAAGAATTGCAAATGAAAAAATTTTGCGCAAGATGGGTGTCCCCCGCTTGCTCACAGCAGATCAAGAACGCACTCGCATTAAAATTTCCGAACAGTACTTGGAACGTTTTAACAAGAATAAAATTGATTTTTGTGTGTCGATTTATTACTATGGATGAGACTTGGATTCACCATTACCCACCGGAATCCAAATAACAGAACAACAGCGGACAGAAGCCGATTGTTCAACGCCAAAGAAGACAAAATCGTTTTCATCAGCAGGAAAGGTCATGGCATTGGTGTTTTGGGATGCTAAAGGCATTTTATTTATTAATTTTTTTTTAAAAAAAAGGGTAAAACAATAACCAGGGAATATTATTCCGATCTTTTAACCAAACAAGACGAAAACATTTGTGAGAAAAGACGCGGTTTGCAGAAGAAAAAAATCATCTTTCATCGGGACAATGCACCTGCCCACAAAGGTGTTTTGGCAATGGGAAATTTAAGGGACCCGCACTATGAATTGTTGGAACATCCACTCTATTCCCCAGATTTAGCTCCCTCTGACTTCTATCTGTTCCCAAAACTAAAACTCTTCCTCGCTGTTCAGCGTTTTTCTTTGAATCAAGAGGTGATTGCAGCTGTAGAGGGGCATTTTGCAATCTTACTGAGAACCACTACAGGGACGGGATAATGGCGCCGGAGCATCGCTGGAATAAATGTATTAGTCTTAAGGGAGGTTATGTTGAAAAATAAACATAATTTCGTAATTATAAATTCGTTTTTTCATTGATAGGCCGTGAACTTTTCAGACCACCCACAATAGTCCTATCTATTTAGGAGCGATTCGAATGTCTATAAAAGAGAAGTCATTTGGGGCAATGAGAGAGTAATGATTTTTTCTCTCGCAAAAATGTCGCAGTTATTAAGCACTGTAAGTTGTCGAGTTGTCCAAATGTTCTACGCAAATGAACCGCATAGCCTTTAATGGTGAAGTCAACTTGACTGCTCACACTCCATCTCGTGATATCACTTATTCTTCATGTTTGTTTCATCGGTTTTTGTATCACTTCGATTTTCTAATCACAGGAAATCACCAAATAAAAATTACTCATTGATGAGGTCGCAATGCAGAACTCTTTCCATTATGAATATTTACATGCGATTATGCAAGGCCAGACATGCAAAAATTCCACGCAAAAACATAAGGCAAGCGTACAAATAATCTTCGACTGTTATCTCAGAATATACCTATATATCAGCACTTTTAACACAGAAATATGGCGTACAACTGTTACAAATTAACATGTAATTTAATAACGTGATGAATTAAATTTCTGAAAAATCCAAACTAAATTCAAATGTTTATCGCATATTGCTTAGGAAGATTTGCATTTTAAGATGAATCGATTTTCTAGGTAGGAAGAGCTGAATGCCTGCTAAATTCTAGTGGATAAGCTTTTCCTTTATCTTTCAGGTAATAAAAAATAATTCACTTATGGGAAACAATACAAAATTGAAATAGCAGTAAACTGTGAACGATAAGGTCGAAAGGGACTCAATTCAAGAATCTAACTTAATGTCTCCGCACCTTTCAAAGTCAACTAGATGTAGTTGCTGCGCCTCATAAACAGAGCCCTCTCGTACATTTCTTCCTTCTTCTGACGTCCCTCTTCCGATCGCTTGCGAGCAAATACCACTTTTCAAAATTGGATAAAAACACTTCTGTCCAGAAGCCTGCGAATTTTTGTTTCGCTTACAGCCGAGATTTCTCTATGTGATGATTAAGAATAAGCTTCCCCGACTGAAAAGAAATATACTTGGTTTTCCTCGTAATACTAACTGTAAGGATAAAGAATAATTATGCACCCACTACCAAATGTTGCCTGAGAAGTTTGTTTTTTACAACTTTTTATTTCATAGGAAATATTTCAAATGATGGAATTCTTTTTAAGATATCCCTCAAGATTACTTTCACAGAGAAACTTTCTAAGCGTGGTAAGGAAAACTAATCTATTTCTTATTAAAAAAAATATACTTCGGTGATTGGATTAGGAGTCCATGCATAACTTACGTAATGCCCTTGAGAGAAAGGAGGGGGTTATGGTTTCTATAGAAACTTGGTTTATTTCTAAGCAAAGTTAGGCGAGTCAAACTGGTCTGGCCATGCTAATAAAAACAGTCTACGAATGGATCAAGTAAATATACATAGAAGATCGCCGATTTATTAAGGGAGTATGGGCATCTTCTGATGAATTTCAAAGTTCAAAGAGTAAGATCCTGACCTGATTGGCAATCAGAACTTCAAGGTTTTTCGTTCAAAACAGAGTGCCATGATACCAGATACAATTACAATATAAATTAAAGAAATATGAAATTCAGTGTAAACCAAGAAAAAAGATAAGTTGCATTTCAGTAGATACTGAATGTATTGATCATGTGGCGAGTTATAAAATGTAGGTACATATATATTTAGAACAAAAAATTTTTGATAGACTCAAAAGCAAAAAAAAAAAAAAAAATAGCTGAACAAATATCATAGAAAGGATCCAACATCCACCTACATTGACTAATCAAAGCAGTGAAAAAAAAGGACCACACTCTCTCTCTCTGACAAGAAAGAAAGTGCCAGTGGGTGAACTCGTAACCTAACTGAGATTAGTCACGGTTCTGCTTTAAAAAGGTAGTAATTTGGCTTGTGATTTACAGGGGGAAAAGGCTATATATACACACACACATATATATATATACACGGCTTATCTTCCAGCCATTTTTTACCATGCAGAAACACAAAAGCTTGTACATTGTTGGACCAAATATATTCATGCTGAGAAACTAACTCTGATAGTAAACTCAATATTATTCGAAAAAAGTAGCCTCTGTTTTGTCTTCAAAAATCCGTGTTTCTAATCAGTCTTAACAAAATCCTCCACATCTTAACGGATGTTCCAGTCGATATAAAATGAAGTGAACAGTTTGTTACCGTCCAGCTGCGGTACTTGTTCACGCTTCCCAACTTTCATCTATCGGACTGCATGCTCTGCCTTGAAACCTTGGGTTATTTATAGAAGACTCCGTGTAGTTTTAGTGCCTTAGTTAAGGATCGGACACGAAGCGGTTAAAGCTCTCTTGGAAGCCACCTGGTACACCGGAAATAATGAAATACTTTCTCAAGTAAAATCTGCTTCACTGGAGAGAAAAAAAAAAGATAAATTTTTTTGGATGTAACAAGCAATGTAAGAATAACAACGAATTTTAAAGAAAGCTAATGTCTGAAAAATATGAAAATTAAGGTAACGATGGGGAGAAGATGAACAAGAATGTACAAAATAGAAAAGCAACAAACAAATGTCTTATCCCTCACTTCACTTTAATTATCTAACTTACTGAAATGTATAATTTAGAATGACATTCTCAGGATGAAGTTACGATCCCTCACTTCACATATTTTCGGCAAATTCAGCAAACAAATCGACCTTATTATATTAAACATTCTGAAATGACAAAATGCTATCTACAATCTAATAAACTGTCAAAAATTCAATAAATATGAAAGTTCGTGATGTTTCTTATTGACACATGTACTAAAACACATGCGTATGCTGTCAGTGGCAAGAGTGCCAGAATTACTTGTTTGACACGAATAACACCTACAGCACACTTAAAAAAGTTGTAATGTTTTCTTTTCGCAATAGATGGCAGCACAAAACACAAAGTAATTGTTAAATCAAAACAAAACTATATGCAATAACAATAAAGAGAACTAAGTTGAAATGTTTCTTATTGACACATGTACTAAAACACATGCGTATGCTGTCAGTGGCAAGAGTGCCAGAATTACTTGTTTGACACGAATAACACCTACAGCACACTTAAAAAAGTTGTAATGTTTTCTTTTCGCAATAGATGGCAGCACAAAACACAAAGTAATTGTTAAATCAAAACAAAACTATATGCAATAACAATAAAGAGAACTAAGTAAATATTAGATTTAGTGACTTCTCCTAGTTGAATAGTTTTAAATGGTTCAAACTTTCTACCAATTAGAACACTTGGCTAGGTCACCACTTGAGAATACTGGGTAATGCAAACAAACTTTCGTGCACGGCTTCTCTATATAACTCGCTGAGAAAAAATTTTCATAATTTCAAAAATAATTTAAAAAAAATAATAACTACTAAAATAGGGCATGATTTCACTTTCCTAATGAAAGGAAGGGCTGCAGAACCCCACAGAAACAGCACTCCAGAAGGTACAAAATTAGCTATAAGGAAACAGGCACATAAGATATTATTCCTCCTGAACTTCAGCCTACGGGAAAGTTGAAAATGGATCAACCATTCGGGATTATTCCTTTTCCTCATATCGTTCTGAACTCTAGTGGCTTTTCCCTCGCTGTGTTTCATCACCAACTTGTAAGCCTGCGTGGAGAGAAATCTTAGCTATCATTTCCCTCTTAATCGATTATCATGAGACAGGTTACAACGTCCTGAATGTGCTATACATTTAAAAGTCTCACGTAACATTAGGGGTAAAAAATACTTATAATCATTGCCGAATGATGAACTTTTAATTTAGAAATATACTGTATATGGAATCTTTCTTATTCAGGTATAGTTTGTGCAGCAAGTCTGCACATTTTCCTTTGAATAATCAGTCATATTTAAAGGATACGAAGGCTGTCTGATTCTATGATCAGTCGTTATTCCATAGTCATTCAAGTCTGGGCATTTCATGTTTGCTAAAACGCGTGTAATCCATATGTTCTTCACGTCTAATCTCGACAGATTGATCCGTTTCAACAGTATTAATTGAGACTATATGAACCAGGATTTTTTTTTATACTACACCAGGAAGAGAGACAAAGGATGCGCGCTGCCATAGAACAGTTACATCATCAGATTCCTGACATACCCTCAGGGGGGGTACAGGATCTTATGATAGTACTACATGAACAGTTACATCACCACTAACTTCCTATGTATAATTTTCCTCCAAATCCCTCTGTTACCTGTCAAGACTCCAACATTATCAGATCTTATATTTCTGTCTTCTAAGGTACTTTTACCGTATCGATCCACCTATATCTTGGTCTTCCTCTGGGTCCTTTTTTTTTCTGTCCCATTCTGTTTAAGTGACCAAACCACCTGAGATTAGCCCTGCAAATACATTCAGAGATGCTAACAATGTCAAGTTTCTTCTTAATATCTTCATTTTAAATATGATACTATCATTGATGCCATCTGTTCAAAGGCATCAATGCCTTTGAACAGATGTTCAAATCACTCTGTTCTCTTCACTCAAATTCAAATCAATCGTTCAAAAGCACTCTGTTCTCCTAATCTTTCTCAGGACTCTAATATCTATAATCACCAATCTTTGATCCAGAGCTTTATATCTAACCCAGCTCTCAGATCCACAAGTTAAAATTGGATCGGTTTGAATAGTCTTGTTCACAGATTAGTGTTTTGACTAATTTCTCTCTTATTCCATATAAGAGAGAAATTAGTCATTTGACTTCCTACTATACCAGCTTTGTTGATTCTGTTGACTATTTCCATATTTAATTTGCCATCTTCACTAAAAATTGTGCCTAAGTAGCTGAAATGTTTTACAGGTTCACCATTCAGGATAGGATACAGTCGATGTTTTCAACTATTTTATTGTCTTTATAGAATACAAGATTTAGTAACGGTTTTAAGCTAGAGAAATAGCTGCTTATAATATATTTTAATAAAACTAAGCCAAGTAACAGTGTATATTGGGTTTATTATTTGCCATAATGATATTCACATTTTATTTCAAAATAAAATACCACACCACTTTTTTGGAATATTTTAAAATTTATTATTGCTCTTACACTATAACACCAATTTTCTTTTTTAAAAAGTAATTTCATCTTATGAAGGCTGAAATGCAATGAAATTAGTGCTACAGCAACATAAAGAAATGAAAACAGGGAGCCTGAATCATCAGGCTTTGTCGCATGCTTCGAACTTCCTTAATATATGAAAACTAAAAGGGAAAATAATTCAGAATTTAAGAGGAAGTAAGGTTAAAAAAGAAAGAATAATTGAAAGAGCAAACTAAATGCTAGAAAAGAAAAGAAAACAAAAAATCATGGGTCTGTAAAGCTCGGCAGTCACAAAAGAGTGGGAGGGACCAAAGATAAAAATCCTTACGGTCTGTGTATACTTCTCCTCCCTACGTAACTGCGTGGTGGACTTCAAAGAATGGAGACTTATTACCCAGCACTTAAGATTATCGTGTATTTATATCTGAGAAAGCCGGAGAGTCAAGAGGAACTTCAAACACTAAGATGAAGCCTGTCAAACTGGAAGCACTCCCGTCTACTACGATTGATCCTCATGTCTATTTCTCCTTCATTTTTGTTCGTAGCACTCTGTGTGACTACGGGAGGTTAATGATGTACTTCTTATGGTTGTCAGTTCTACTAGGTGTGGTACCACCTGTCAAAGTAAAAAAAATCACTAAGGCACGTTCACATTATTGGCCCAAAGTCCCCAGGAAAATATTGAAGTGACTGAAATGATTGTCGTTGTTTCCATCAAACTGTATTGAGCGTGCAATGTAACAATTCAAATAACTTTAATTTATTCTCAATTTAAACGAAACTATGACCTGCATGTGCCTAGAAATATACTATCATTGAAAGGAGGCTGTTATATTAGGCCTAAAAATCGGGACACAAGAATGGTAGTTGTTATTCAAGTCAAAACTCCTCAGTTATTCTATTGCGATCTTCGTTCTATCATTACGATCATCATTAAATATCTGAACCACTTTCCTTGTATTATTTCGTTCCGTTTATTAGTAAAACTGAATCATGACTACGAGATTTTCATACAAATGATCTACTAGGAAAAGCAATAACGTATAGTACCCAGTTTCACAGACAATAACTCGTTTGTAGTGACTTACAGTAGAAGTTGGTGGATTAAGGCTGACAAGCCGTCTTACAAGTTAGAAACCCGGATACTCCCAAAATAATCTAGTTTACAGTGAAGACATTGAGCGCTTCTATAAAAGAAGCAGTCTGTGTACGTGAGAGCGTTCGCTTTCAAACCATAATTCAACTGAAATTGTTTGTTCAGAAACAAACTAATGAATAATACCAATAGTATACGAACAAAACTACATTATCAGTCCTGAACCTAAGGAAAATCACTATATAACAACGTACAGGAATGAACAAATAGGACATGCAAGCTCTCATAATTGTTCATAACAATCAGTCGATATCTGGAATTCACTATGTTGGAAATAAAGTATTTAATATGAGCAAAATATTCGGTCTCAAGATTAGCTGTGAGCAAAATGGGCGCACAGTTGAACAATCTCTTCCGCATCACCACAGTTATTCTTTCTTTTACTTGCAGCATAACGACAGAATTCTTTTAGGTTGTCTTTAAGCTTGAAGAGTCGGTTTCTTTTCATACTCCCAACTAGCTTTCCGAACAATAATTGTAATGCTTAAATATCTTAAAATGTAAACCAAATGACCTAATTATTATTGAAAACAAAGAATCCTACATAAAGTATTAAATGCATTAATTGTATTATAATGTATGTGGAGGCAATGAACATGACTTGTTAGAACAGGTTCATGTGCACGTTGTAATTCTTAAGATCGTCCTGAAGATGAAAACTATCTGAAATACTGAGATTGCATTAAGAATTATATCTGTATGCGAAAACGGAAAGAACGAACCTTTCTATATTCAAATCAATTGTAAAAAATAACCCTACTTGAACATAGATCCCAAAACATTACAACGCAAAATATCAAAACACACCATGCGTCAACTTTTAGATAGAAAAACCGATTAGCAAAATGACAAATTTATACACTAAATCATAATTTAGCTTTGTTCTAATTCTGTAATATACATAATAAACAAAAATTATGTTTATTTTAATACTTTTCCCATTTTTTTAAATTATTTTAAAAATCCGGAAATTCTGTATTCTTGTGTGTACTTTACTTTAGTAATATCCAGTAGTGAGCTATGGAAATTTTAACAAAGAGCTCGCATCGTCGAGCAAAAAAAATTGCTTAACTTAGCCCTTATAAAACTTATATTGCGACTTTGTAGAGCTTCTGATAGATATGATAATTCCTGTAGGATATCAATCATTAATGCTAGATCTTTTAAAAATTCCGAATTGAGAAGTCGGTTTAAAAAGCCCTTACATTTATGTATATTATTTCTGGGAAAACTTTTATAATATAACTATATATAACTTATAATAGCCCTTACATTTATCGTTCGATGCAAAATGCTTGCATAAAGCTGGGTAATTTCTCCACAAAGCAAGAGCCGTTCGTAAACTGCAAGCTTCCCATCGTGGTCCAAACACACGTCCGATCTTTAAAATTTCGATACCAAGGTCTTTCGCAATCGTATTTAATTCTCGTTGATTTTTTGGTGATTGATGATAAAAAGCATGTAATTTATCCATAAATATTTCAAAATGATTTATTTCTTTAATGTTTTTTTATCGAATCGTCTAATGCTAAGTGCAAACGATGAGCGCAATTCCAAATCACAACGTTGGGAAATTTTTGTAGAAGTTTGATTGCAACACCCGATTTCTTTCCTAACATTACACTAGCTCCATCAGAACAAAATGCAATGAGATGATTTTTTAAATTGTTATCAGAAAATCCTATGAATTTAAAGTAGCAATTATAGTAGCATGTATACATTCCGCGGTGGTATTTTCTAGTTCTGCAAGATTATTAAACAAGAAGAACAAGGGGCTCGCAAATTTGAGAAAAATTTAACAAAGGGCTCGCGCGAGCCCCTTATAGCTCACCACTGGCAATATCCATTCCGAAAAGCTTATCTTGAATAAAAAGGAAATCTCTCTAAGATCTCAGTCTACTGTTTGATAAAGGTCTCTCTCTGTTCACCGTAGAAATGTATGTTAAAGGTCAAAGCACACATCTGTCACTTCACCCTGAAAAGGGCCTCCCATCTCCACGTACCAGGAAAAATGGCAATCTTATTTTTTTTTTTTTTCCTCTAGGCCTACTCCTTAACTCCATTGTGTATATACACTCGTCAAGAGTTTTTACTAGCCTGATAAAGACAGAAAAAAGTAATTGCAAATAAATAGAAACACATTATGGCAGGTAAATGGGTGACCTCTCATTATACAAGCTAAATTACGACCGAAAAAAAAGGGGTCAGGAAGAAAGCGCCATTTAATGTATCAGTTGGAGACTATTCGGCCAGCGGTTGGTCACATGTTGGTTGTCTATTCTGCCTAAGAGGCTTCAGCTAGATCCATTCTTTCTAGCTGGTTATAAAAGCCGCGTTGTAATATTCACTTAGAATATTACCTGCGGAGGGATACTTTCTCGTTTCGTTTTTTGAAATATAACCATGAGAGTCGGGCAATATATTTATAAGAATCTACTCGGAATAGTGAGCCACTGAATAATATATCTGTGCAACGTACAGCTGCAGTCTTACAGGAGTGCGTTACCTTTTATTAAGACTTTAACCGAATTTGCAGGCCTTGCGAAATGAAATTATTGACTCTTACAAATTTAATTATGTCCAAATTTACTACGCATTGAATTATGAGATTAATAAGACACTCAGAGAGTTTAATTCTCGGAATGCAATGAGCGATTTAATAAGACCATTCAGACAGACATGATATTCATTTTGAGTTTACATAATTTCATTGTAATTATCCTGCTAGGAAACTTTTCCACTCGACAAGGTTTTCAACATTTAATAATTAACCGAAGTAGTTCGAGTCACCAGCAACTCGAGCTACTTTAATATGACCATGCGAACTGAAGAGGTTATTGAGAAAGTTTGCTACAATCGATTTATGTAATTAGTTTCCAACCCTACAGCTTGTTGAAATGAATGATAACGAATCTACTGCCTTCAGCCAGAACGGACAAAAGGAACAAAGGTAAACAGCCATAAATTATTGCCGAGTGTTTGCTATAATCAGCATCGTGTGCAATATAATAATTTCGGTATGAACATGGGAAAAGGGAAAATAAAACTACTGACGGAAGTTAGATTTTAATATAAACGCTGGAAAACTCATTCGCGTTTGTGTTGTGTGAAGTGTAAAACTTGTAATCACGTGAGAATTCTGAAACTCTCGACTAGAATTAAATCTTAAACAAATTCCACACATTTTATTTACAATTACAGTTCAAGTCAAAAATTTCTTTAATTATGGCGGAATTCACTTTTATTTCCTTTGGTTTAGTAACAAGAACATAAAAGAAAATGACTCGATGCAGTCATAAAATGTTCCCATTTCCCATTAATATTCTCCTGCGAGATTATCAGAGCAACTGATCCTAGAGGCTATTTTGGTTTATACGTTTTATATGGTTTATTTATTACAATTTAGTAGCACTTCGCGCCGATTTCCAGATCAATCAACTGGATTGATAATAAAATTGAAAAAGCATGACAAATTCTTATACCTAACCTAAATTTTCCGTTTATATCGACTACAGAAAAGCTATTGCACTGTATCATTTTAAAATACTCTTAATAATTAAAATAACCTTAAGATGTCGGGTTAGATAGAGCTCTTAATTTAGACGGAGTTTTGATGCAGCAGACAATATTTATCTTATAGTCTAAACTACTCTCTGAGGGCAGTTTTAGAAAGAATACCAAATGAAAGTTGAAGGGAAAGAAATCAAGAGGAAGATCAAGGAAAAGGTTGAGAAAGCAGATCAGGAAAGATCTAGAAAAAAGAAACTTGAACTGGTACAGTTTTCATGAAAGAAGAATTTGGGAGGATAGAAAGAAATTGAGAGATTTGATACACCTGAACTGGCAGTTTTTGTTGGAACAGTCGTTAAAGGATATTATTATAGAATAATTTACCATGCTGAAACTAAACCTATATGTTTAACGAGACGTCAGACCTCTAATAAGCAAATGATGAATCACACCGATGATAAAAATTATCCATTATATAATTCTTAAGTTAATCTGAAGAACCTCTTTAGGAATACATACGAAATACAGAAATAAAAAAAAAATTAATGCTAAAATCCATATTGATCAAAAATCTCTCCAATAATGTTGGAATCTTGCCAAATAAATCGGAAAGTAAGAAATACAAAGTCGAAGTAGCAGCAAGAAAATCTTAGCGCTAGCAGCTAATTCAAACTTTTGGAGGTCCGCCATGCTGAATTCTGTGAAGGAGCGTATGCATCATAAATACAATATATTTCGTCTAATAGAGGGTCAAAGGAATGATGATTTTGTTCTATCTAAACGAATAGAACAATGTTCTTAGTTTCAACTATTCAAACGATTCAAGAAGTAAAATATTTAAACTGAAATGTATAAGAAGCCACGGGCATTCCATATTAAAAAAAACATTTTCGCCTGTTAACTTCAAACTCAACAGGAATTTGGAAAGATACAACACAAACTAATTCAGCCAAAAAGAATAAAATCCATTTTTTGAAAATAGAAATATAACCAATTTTTCTCTTTGGCATATCAGTTGTTATCTTTGCTGAAATTGACATACATAAAAAATCATTCGCACGGCTGGAGTTTTAAAAATATATATTATTGTATCTGGAGCTAGATTAACGTGGCATCTAGATCTGTAGATCTAGATCAATTAATCGGGCGCATTTTGCAAGCTTGTACAGTGTAGTTATTCAAACAACACTCTTTATCTAGAACTCATCAATGTGGACTACGTTAAAAGATAAAAGAAATGATTTCACGCACATCAGAACTGCCCTTCATAATACATCTGATGGAGAACATGTCCAGTAGCGAAGTGGGAAAAGGATATCACTTTGGTTAGAGAAACTTGGATCGAATCCGATCTAGGATATAAGGCATATTTTGCACACATGTTCAAAAAAAAAGGTGCATTAATAGTTTTATTCTGGGCAGGCTCTTTTCTTCCCGCTAAATATATAGGAAGTGGTCTGCGAACACAGGCGATCGAAAGACTTACATAACTTAGTTACCTAAATAAGGCTTTCAGGAATAAACACACAACAAATGTCTCAAATTCCAGTCTCGGTGACTTCGGCTGGAATTTGAATTAGTTAAACGTTTGTTGGCCACTCACAGGCTGCACATAGAATCCCACTATGGCATAAACATCCCAAAAAATCTTTAGATACCAAGTTAATTTCATCAGCCGATGTGACACCAATATCTTTCTTGTTGACGGCTTTAAGTAATCTACACAATATAATAGACGTCTATAAATCAATGGTCTGTTAAAGTCGTTCATTCGGTCAACGTCTATTTAAATGATGCCAAATTTGTTTCCATGCAAGCAGTTTTTTATTTATTTATTTATATTTTATTTCCTCGCTTTTCTGATAAAACTGCGTTGACTAAAATCGTCCTCGAAATCACTTCTTCGTATTTGCCGATTACTTTGCACCCACATCTCTTAGTATAGGAAGGAAACAGATTCCATTTAAGGCATTTGTGATATGATCCACTGCCTTGTTCGAAAACTAAATCTTGGATAATGAATACGCACGGTAGAAGGATACATCGGATTTTCCGACTGTTCTTCGGTGGCGTTTATTTAAATTAAACGGTGAAATAAAAATTGCCATTCCTCCAAGAACAGTTTCAATTATATAATTAGTACAACTAGTTCGATATGAATACAGGAAATAGTAACGGAACCCAGGTAAAAGAAAAGTTTAAATTCCCCAAGCTCACCCTTCCGTCTGACATTATGAGAATGCTATGCAACACGGGAATGATAGTGACGGACCGTACAAGTAGCAGGAGTCATGCATCAAGGAGATTTCCTTTGCCTAAGGCAGCACTTGGGCTTTTTTCTTGTGTGCAATGCATTCAGTGGAGGAACGATTCGGTAACAGATTTTATTTTATTTTCTTAGAAAGAGGAAGAAAATGGACCTGAAAGTTCCGGCCGTTCTGATGGAACTACTTAAATTCATCCTTCAGTAATGGATTAGTTCTTTTTTCGAATATAAATCTGCACAGGGAATATAAATTTTTCGAATATAAATCTTTCAAATAGGGAAGCAGTTAAAACTGTCTCCGTATGCTCTCACAACTATATGGTGCACAACTGTATAAGTTAATTTTGATTTTGTCAATTCATATGAAATTAGCATCTTCTATACCATAGGTTCCCAAACTTTTTCGGGCCACCGCCCACTTTGCAAGACATAAATTTTGTAACGCCCCCTATTATACACACACATATATACATGCTCTATTTTCTCATTGACACAGAAAATTGATAAAAAAATTGATCGTGTAAGACTGGCATAAGATGAATTAAAATGCAATATTTAAATTTTAAATGATCATCTAATTGCAAAATTACGAAAATAATTAATTTTTAAATATATATTATTAATTTCTTCTATAAAGAGCCATCGAACCCTAGACCGCCTGAACGACCCCAAATGCTTCTGATCCCACTATAGCTTCCCCCCCCCCCCCCCAGAAGGCGTCAGCGTCCACTGGGGGGTGGTACCGCCCACTTTGGGAACCTATGTTCTATACGAATCGTTGAACAGTCACCGATTTCCAAGTTTCGTAACTTCTGATTTCTATTTTTGTTGAATCATTTTATAACGCGACACTATTCTGACATTTCAGTTTTATCACCATTGATATTACAGCAAAGGCACAAGGCCTTCATGCATGGTACATTCGAAGTGTTGAATAATTGTTCTTATTCCACGAGTTACCAAAGTAACTCAATAAGCAAAACAGAAAAAAAGCAGTTAGCCAAATATTCAAATGAAAAATTTTATGTAAATTGCCAGCCCACGATATATATTTCATATTTATATGAATGTGTTGATTCATGTATCTCGATTTCCTCACATTCCTATCAGCACATATTTTCATATAAACTTATACAAAATTCTAAACACACCAATATTTACCAAGCATGAAATCAGAGTAGTCCAAATAAAAGCTAGGTATATCATTTTTATGTTAACTAGTATACTCATTGATATAGTACTGTACTGCATATTATAAAGTTATAAGAGGTGTTATGCCTAAGGCAGTCGAACTGACACGCTACAGTGCACTACTTTTTGTTCAACTTTTTTTTTTAATGTGAATTCCACGTACGAAAAAGTAGGGATCGTATAGTACGTTAGTAATATACGGTACCTATCTTTGACAGGGGTGACTTTAATAACTTGATATAAACTTCCTCTCTTTGCTAGAAGGGTGTACAAGAGTATGCACTCAATTTAAATTCTATGTTCATACAAAATCAGTTATGATATTCGCCCTTTTATCGGTTTTATTAACTAAATATAAGCGAAATTCCGAAAACTGTTATAGTTCACATGAACCAAAAATCATACGCAAATATAAACGGTTGTGTGTTGGCATGTGCGTGCAAAATGGAAAATTGCTGACGTAGAGCATTTGGAACATTTAGTCTTTAAGGCATAATGTAAATTCTAAATGGTTGGTTTTGAGGTGAATTTTCATCTGCCTAAATAGCTATTATGAATTTGTATTATTAGAGGTGCACTGTAATAAATGATGCTGGTGTTCAGCGGAAATACACGACAGAGAGAGAGAGAGATTCAGGAAGTGGTACTGTATTACCGTTACGGCACTAAATAGTACCCTGTAAGTTGTTCCATACGTGAGATGTTTTGAAAAACTTTTTAGTGGAAATGGGGCTTGAAAATATGCAAAATTTAGGGCAGAATTCAAAAAAGAACCGATTACGTATAACCGTGGCATTTACTTGTGTAGTATATGATTACAAAGAATTTGAGCGTGTCCAGGGGATCAGTGTTGTGTTTTCCTGTTACTGTCAGCAACCTTGTTGAGCCTATGACAGCCCACCTAGTTCCATAACTTCGGGGATTTACTGATTTATGTGGTATGCTTATGTCAGAAAAAAAGAGCAATTATCTCAGTATTGGCACAAAAAACTTCTTTCCCTTTCGTCAGTCCAAAGTAGAATGACTTAGTTGGATAGTTCCCCGTTAGGTAAGGAAGCATCCCCCCCCCCGTTTCAAAGAATCCCCTTGAGTTTGAGGAAAAATATCCGCTGTTGGGTATTTCAACCAGGTGCGTGCTTATCTCACTTCCTTCTTGGTGCGCCTAGCATTAGAAGTCACATTCTGGAGACTGTTTTGAAATTCGCCACGTGTTGCACAACATTATGTCGTGAGAATCGTCACGCATGCTTAACGCAATGTGACACGAAGTTTAAGATTTTAAAAAAATATTTTTTAATTATTAATAACCGTTATCTAGAATATGGTGTTTTTACATTTAGGCACAGTATGGTATTTGGTAGTAAAAATGCGGAAAATATTAAGAGGAAATGGTTTCAATTTCAATTCTTGTATTTCCGATGTGAGGTGTTGGAATTCTTTTATGAGTATCACTCTATTCAAACTTATCAGGCGATATTGAATTTTAAAGAATGTATAATGACAATGGTTCATTCTATATAAAAAAGCAATACAACAGAGTGAAAAGTAAAAATTTCTCCAAGCGTCTAATTTACAGAATAAAGTGCAGAATACCATGAACGTACGATGCAATCAATCAACCATATTTCACGGTAAATTATTTATTAATTTCGCTTGACTTCTACGTAAAAATTCTTTCTCAAAGTGTCATATATAATATAACTGACTGTTGTTTCCGAAGTTGATATTCCCTCCTGTGTATCAGCACATTTAATGCAACACTTATTATTTTTTTGTTTCTCTTACTTCAGTTCTAGTAAGACTTCTTTCAAATTTTATTATACTCTGCCTTTCTTTTTCTTCAGGCAGTAGCTATATGCAGCCCTAATCCTGTACTATATATCACTCAACTCTCTCACGGTAACCCAGAGACAAAGGTATTTCAGAGTAGGAAGAACATTTAAAATAAAAACGGATAGGTGAATGCACTACGTTCACAAATACCAGAGTGTTGTGGGTCACAAGTAGCATATTATTACGTAACACCTCCAGGGAGTCCAATTACTCATCGAGGGAGGGCACTCGACAACTCTGTCTCCACTGCTCAATCCACCAACTACCATCATCATCTACACGAGCGCCATCCACGGCCCATCATTATCACTAGTATTTTCACAGATAATCACAAACATCCCCCGCGGCTGGATTCGAACCCGCAGCCTGGAGAGCGGATACGCTGACCGCTCGGCCAACCAGGCTGGCAATCTCAAAATAATATCTCAAAGAGAAAGTATTATTTTACTTCTGTATAGTCTCACCTCTTCGTCAACTTATTTAGCAGATCACCTGGAAGTTGACGATGCTACTCAAGCATAGCTTAATGGAAACCAGAAAGACTGACCTTTCTGTATCAGATGTTTGGCGCACTAGTTTCTACTTTTGGAAGGAATGGATAGGAAGTAACGTATGCATATATTTGGTGCATTCTAGCGAAAGAATTTAAATTTGAGGTTTAAAATATCATTTTATAAAATGATATTTTAAATTTCTATAAAATGAAATTTAAAATATCATTTTATAGAAATATCTAACAGTGTTTCTATGATTGACTTGTGTGTCACCCTGCTTGAAATATTCGGCAACTGAATAAGCGGATGTTGACCAGCGTGATGCTCACAAGCAAATAAAAGGGCGAACCATTTTATTGGGCCATGCAGGTTTGAAACGCCAACATAACCAACTTCTTTCCAAATATTTTTTTCTGTCTACTGCCTGCATTCAAATGTATGCATGTATACTCCCAAATCACGGTTTTAGTTTTCGAGTGCTCAAAATGAAAGTGGTGTTAAAGAGCAAATCTTAGTTATGGCAAAGGGTGGCTGACGTAAATCTCTTTGAGATTTACGTCATCGAAGTTCCACACTTAATTACCCATGACGTTACTGATCCTCCAAACTATAACGCTGGCATCAACATTTAGGCCGTACCTTCCTCACACACACCAGCGCGTGCACTAATTATAGGGATACTTAATAACCAAGTCACCTGATTGGTAAAGGAAAAATCACATTGCGGTCAAAGGCTGAAATATTCGGCTACCAGCTTCCTTTTATCCCAATGGTCTCCCCCCCTACTTTCCCTTAGGAGGACGTACTTTCCTGCTAGAACGCTTCACCTTCCTCTCAGGAAACTTTAAAAGAAATAATCTTGATGGGAGGGGGGTCGTAGGTAGAATATGAGCAGAAAGTAGGTCAGGCGTGGCCGGAAATATCTTCTTGAACATGTCTGCTGCATCCTATAGTAAGGGGGCAAAGGTTCGGGTGGTGTTGCAAACAGGGAAAAATTGTGTATGACTTCCTCATAAACACATAATTTTATTTGGTTGATACATTTTATCTTCCTAAGTGAGCACACCATTTGTCAAATGCCGTGCCTACTTAGGATTATGGATTACCTTCAGAAAAAAAGTAGCCAATGAATTCACCTAAATCTTCTACTTGTTTTGCACATACATTCTACAAGAGGATAATATTAATACTTAAAACGAAAATCATTAATTTTTTTAGAAAACCCACCATCTCCATGAGACCGGTTAACCCACTTTTTCGTGTTCGTAGGCGGGATTTGAACTCAGATGTTTCCAACTAAAGGGTGGGGCCTAGCTGATCTAAACGCTATTAAAATGGTGTATTTTTTATTTTCTTATTCTAATCACGGAATCATAAATCATTTATATAAAATAAACGAACATAAAGCGAAAAATAAAGAAAGCGAAAATAAAGATAAAATAGAAATAAAGGGATCTGCCCTTGGTCTCATTATTATGTCTTATTTGCTACCGGCTAATTATTCGGCAAAGTTATTTTCTTTTCAAAATTTATTACATTTTTGCTAGCGAATCCTTAGTACTTCATATAACGTATATAAGCATCTGATATCGTTATCCAACATCCTAAAATATTCTCCGTGGGAGGATAATTAATGCTGACCATAATATGGCTGGGCATCGACGTCTGTTGCATTTGTACATCTCATGAATCAACCGAGGACAATTGTACCCTAAGAGCACCGAGATTCGTGTGATTATTGGTTCGGATTTATTACAAAAAATAAACTTGAACTACATAGAGATAAACTTTCCTCTTAATGTTGAAATTCTTATTGTAAGATTTCGTTTGACCCCTAGCCCCACGGTACCGATATATAATAGGTTTACAGCACCTGCCATTGAGATTCATAGTAAGTAAAAAAAACTATTTCGAAACTCTGTGTCTCAAGCTTTTCTTTCCTATTTTCCTTATTCTACGATTTTTTTAGACTTGGTTTTCCTTTTACTCTCACTAAGTTTCCGACTGACGGTTAGTTTCCTCTTATGACCCCCCCCCCCCCCTTCCCGTCTATTTTGACTGATGGCTTTCAGGTTGCTATTTCTAGTAATCCTCTTCTAGCTGTGATATTTAATGAAAAAAACATCTGTGTAGTTTGTCTTGCTTCACGTAATATATTTCCCCTTTAACTAGGACACCTTGAAGTGACCTAAAGTTGTCCACAGTTATCACGCCCTTCTAATTCTGAAGAGATAACTAACAGGAAATTTGACTCCGAATATTACAGGAACATTGGCAGTTGTAGAAAGTGGAAGCTGTACTGGCTCTTGTATTCGACTTCAAAGATTACTCTTTTACTTTTTTTTGCTGCATCCTGTATTGTGGCTGATTGCTTCGCATGAATTTCTTTTTTCAAGAAAAATTTATTTTGAAGGAATTACTTGTGCACACATAACACTAGTCTATCCATGTAGTTGAACGTTACCAAAATCACCACGTGATAATTATGTCAAATATATTTAAGGTAATGGCATGCGATGTTCACATATTATGAATCAATCAGTTACTTTCCTGAAAAAAAAAAATTTCATCAATGTTTAAGGCTAGCGAGTTCCATCAGGAGGCCACTACAAGGCATCTGGTAGGGTACATCGAAAGACAAAGGTGGTTTGATGGTTTTTTAATAAAAACACAAAGAACATTGGAATCATTGTCAAAGCAAAGTTAATTATTTCTTGTTATAATATTAAAGGTTATTTTTACAGAAACGTTCTGTATTATAATAAGAATTTGAATAAAAACATCGCAAACAGCCTTAAGATTAGAAATTATTTCGACTATTTCTCAGCCGCCATACCCAAATCCTGAATATCTCAACTTATCTTGTTTCTTCGAAAATACTTTTGCGGTGTGGTTGTCAGTTAAACTAACTAGAAATTGTACCGATCTTGAAAAGCTTCAATGGACATTATGCTTATTTAAGAATGGTTAACTGATCCATACCATCCCTAAATGGATGAATTAATGTTAAACAGAATGCTGTACTCGTATAACCCTTCAGCACTGCACTGCTTGAAAGGCTATTTATTAGAGGTTCATGAACCTCTAATAATCATACGTACATATAAATCCCCTATTTCAACAAATAAGTTTAGCCAAAGAAATATATCGTACAGGATGGCCTTCAGGTATCTTCCAAGTGGCTCCAAAGAACAGGAAATGAATTAGAAGGAAGGAGAAGGAGTAATAAATAATCCATAACCTACATTAATTTCGAACGTGATGTCAATTGAACTTCAGCTATTTCTTGATATATTGTCTAAGTTCAGGCAATACATATATGTGGAAGTCAAACATTTTTACAAATTTCTTCGTAAAAGGTATTAAGAAAAGCATCCAATAATAGCATAGGCTTTCATATTCCATCTGTTTGCATCTTGTGTAAATCAAAATCTGTCATTTTGGTTCAACGCTTTCGAAACACTTCTGGTTGCTGAAGCAGGAACCTTTGCCGAAAGACTATTTCTCAATATTCAGTTATCGGCCGACTACGTTTCCTTTAATTAGCATAAGTGAACGATCGCTTTCAGGAAGTATTATTGCTATTAAGGATATTCGAAAGAATATTATTAAATGTTTATGATTGCGCAACTTCCTCTTAGCCAGATTAAGTGAAAATACGAAATTTATTTCACTTAATCTCGTATGGAAAAAGAGGCGAGATAATCTAATTAACGTATATAAATACAAGGCAGTTGAATTTGTTTAACAATTAGTCACGCGACTTCAAAAAAAGTGTAGAGAGGTTTTAAGCTCATGCTATTCTATGGATGAGGACGAATCTAGCTATTTAGAATCCTCAAAACCCACAGTCATAGAAGTTGAAATAAGTATACAACTAGGATGGTAAAATGCCAGAAGATTATTTGGAAGTTTAGATTTTCTTTCGTGCAGTCACATCATTACGTAAGCTATTGGCACCAATTGAAATTGTTACCAGGAGCCTACAGTTAGGTATCTACCATTTTATTCACTCTATGGCATCGGAATGTAACCGTAGGCATTGGGAAATTAAATATTAAAGAAAAGCTACCCTAACGACATTCTTGAACATAAACCAAAGAAAGATATATTTTGCCATTATAGAAATGATTCGACAAATTAGAATAGTAATCCTAAATATATTTCATTAAGCCAGTTTTTCGAATCGTTTGGCTATCAAAAATGAAATGATAATAAAAAAGGTTTTTTTTTTATTGTAACAAAAATTATCAACAGTTTCACAACGAATAATTACACTGATCTATGACTTATTATCCTTTCGCGCTGTTTGGAGAATAAAATACTAACCAATTATAGCGAAAAAACTTCTGATCAGTTCCAATTGTTTTCCCTGTAAAATGCAAAAAATCTGTTATCAGTCTTGAACTGGTAGGACATCATTAACGAAAGGAGCAGTGTGAAGAGCTAAGAGGGCGCTAGTGTTCTCTTTAGTTGCTTACGTACAACACAGGTTAATTGTTCAGAGCATATTTTTGGACTGAACAGCAACCAAAAATAATGAACTTTGAATATGAATAATGAAAGTTGATCGACACATTCTTAATAGCTATTTATATTTTATTTCTGCTTTTTGCTAATTTTCTCAGCAACTTCGTAACCTAAACAATTTTGCCTTGACCTACATCACTCGAGCAGATAAAATGCACAAGGAATGAGTTTATGTTGAAAATAAACCCTCTCTCTAGGACATTAAATCATACAAAATCATCTGCATATTCACCGAATGGAAGGTCAAGTAATTATGATTGTTAAGGGCTTTCCGAACATTATTCTGAAAGCTTCCATTACTTCAAACAAACAAAACATCTCATTAATTCGGTTAAATGCTGTTATTTTAAAGAAATGGTTTCTAAGTACGTTTAGGAGCTCGAGTGGTTAATGCATACAAGCCAGTTCAGTTGCTATTTACACACGACTCGGTAGATAAATCTGTTTAATTATTATGATTAAAGTAAATGAGATAGTTCATCAAATATATCCTTCCTAGAAAATCTCTATTGTTCTTAACCATCAATCATCATTCTAGAACTGATGAGTTATTAATGATGCCATAATCATAATAGTGCAAATATTACATGTTTGAGTCATGTGATTAGCATTTCTCCCTGTCCAAGTCAATGTTGTTATATTCCTTTAAGAAATAGCAAATGCACGGCTACATATAAATAGTTTCATGATTTCTTCTGTCGTTTGCTGATCTCATAGGTGGAGATTGATTCGTACCGCGAATACACACTCCACATATTGTGGTTGCTTAAATGCGTTCATAATTCATTCACTACGAATCTTAAATTTAAACTGGGTGATGGGGATACAACTAACATTCGAATGTTTCAGTAGCAAGAGACAAAAAAAAAGTTTTCGATTTGCGTCAGTAGCAATTTAGCTGTTTGTATTAGTAAACAACACAACCACTTGACTTCCATGTTACATATGGGGAAATAGGATCAGCTCTATTTCAACTACTTTTATCTTCAACAACCATGGGTGTGGTTCTGTAATTTTTGTTTACCAAAGCAACAGAGTTCCGAACGTCAAGTAAAGAAGAACTGCACTACATTTTCCCAAGTCGGGAAGTAATCTCAAGATAGTCATGGGTATAAGTTCCGCTTTTCAAAAAGAAAATCAACCGTAAGCCAGAAAGTGAAGTTCACTTGTCTCAGCTAACAAAGGTTATGTCTGATAAGCCAAAGCGGCCAACTATGTCAAGAGACGGCCACGGGGAGAAAATGTTATCATTATCCTCATAAGTATCCGTACTAAAAAGTGAGCCTTAGAGGGAACAGGATTTTTAAATCATTTTTCCTCGTGCCCCGGGTTATGAAAACTGGTATAATGCAAATGAAAACTTTCTGTTGTGAGGTCAACTGTTGTCCGTACTAGTTGCCGCTCATTTCCTCGGAGAAAGTAATCATCTGTATTCGTACCAGTTTATGTCTATGGGAAAGTCCAGGACCTATCCCAGCATTAGCAATTCAAAGTACATTAGTCAGTAAAACTTTTGCGTTACGTGACTAATAATCAAGAATTAAGGTCGATTTATTTTCTTAATGACAAACAGCATAAAGTCAAGAAACAACTTGTTCAAAGCAGACTTCTTACAGATGTCACGTTCCCTAATCCCGATTAATCGGTCTTGCTGTAAAGCCACATGCTGGGCATTGGAACAACGTTTACACAAAATACTCCTGTAAGGTTACAATAGCTTATAAATTAGTGAGTTATCTTTCACATAAATTTCCGTTGTGTATACAACGGAACTTGAAATGTGTGATTGCAACATACAGAACGAGAAGAAAGTCGAAAAGATGACTCAGAAACTACTAGAGTTGCTAGGATACACGGCTGCCCTTAGCAACCGTGGTGGCAGCCAATCTCTCTCTTACTGCCTCTCCAAACCGCATATATTCTCATGATTCCTGGATTGAGCGAAGTTGCAATGACTATTACTTCGAAATCAAATGAAATTGTTTATTTTTGTATTTTTTTTTTATTCATTTACTGATCATAAAATCTCCACATGACTTCTCTCACTGTTTTTATAGAGGATATTCTTCGATTTAAAGTAACTGAACATTCAGGGACTATTTTTCTTCGTTATGTGTAATTGCATTATGCTGCAAACATAACCAAAGCAAACGTATTTGAATAATTCAAAAACATTGATGTACTGGAAGTTATCGGGATACATATACACACACCCACCCACCCACACACATACATATATATTCATTTTTAATATAAATTGACTAAAAACCCGAGAATTATAACAAATTGAGATTTATTTGAAAACGCAACTTGTTTCGTCGAGATTGACTTCATCAGGCGTTAAGAACATAGAAAGATATTAAAAGACACTGAAACAAACATTGAGACACTCTAAAGCTATACAATTATAAAGTTATGATATTCGACTGTAAATTACAGTTATTATGAACTTGTGCTACAGTCCGTGTTAAAGTTCTATTGTTGTACACACAAGTGTAGCGTGTGTGGAATCACGCGATCTCCAGTATCTGATAGTAGAGCTGAAAGAGTCAGGCAAATTATAACTGAGATTATAGTTCATATGAAGAGGCTCGAAGGTGATTTCTTTTGACTCTACAATGCGGCGTTCTACCTCATCATAGCAAATGTGTAGGTTTGAAGTTGATGTCCAATTTACTTCATGTTGGCGGCTTTCATTGTTCGTGTTTATTGAAAACAGGACCTGGCCTGACAGGGCCATAAACATGAACAACGAAAGCCGCCAACATGAAGTAAATTGGACAACAACTTCAAACCTACACATTTGCCATGATGAGGTAGAACGCCGCATTGTAGAGTCAAAACAAATCACCTTGGACCCTCTTCATATGAACAATAATCTCAGCTATAATTTGCCTGACTCTTTCAGCTCTACTATCAGATACTGGAGATCGCGTGATTCCACACACGCACAAGTGTACAACAATAGAACTTTAACACGGACTATAGCACAAGTTCATAATAACTGTAATTTACAGTCGAATATCATAACTTTATAATTGTATAGCTTTAGAGTGTCTCAATGTTTGTTTCAGTGTCTTTTAATATCTTTCTATGTTCTTAACGCCTGATGAAGTCAATCTCGACGAAACAAGTTGCGTTTTCAAATAAATCTCAATTTGTTATAATTCTCGGGTTTTTAGTGAGTTTATATTAAAAATGAACATATCCCAACCCCGAGTGAATAGTAGTAGTTATATATATATATATATATATATATATATATATATATTATTTTTGCCATACTCTACTCAGTACAACATTGCAACTATTATGTCTGTCAATGTACACAACATCGTTCGAAAAATCACTTATCTGACGCATATTTCATTTTATAGCCGAATGCTACTGAAGCCGAGCATAATGTTCATTTATATTTTTCCTGTAACCCTGTTTAGCTAAGATAAGATAAGCAAATATTGCTAATGGTATTAGTTTGAGTTATCGGTAGATTTATCAGTTTATCTTCAACTTATCAATGAACAATACTGAAATTATTATTGTGAAATTAGTGTTATTCAGTAACCTGAATAACAAAAAAAAATTAATTAAAAATTGACTAAATATTACTATATATGTACAAAAGAAAAGAAAGGGAACTAGTGACGGTTACTCAATTAAAATGACTAAAATGCATAATTGACAAAAATGTTCCCAAAACCAACTGTTTCAATTGCAGAAAGAGCAAAGCAAGTCAGGACACAAAGGCAAAAAATAGCACAGAAACAAGAAAGCCAGCGATTGTAGATAACACAAACATTTTTTTCCAATAAAAATGAAGTTGTACTTCATTTTGTACCTCAGCGTGGTGAGAGGTACAAAATGAAGTACAACTTCATTTTGTACCTCTAAACATGCCGGTAGTGAATAATACTATAAGGTCACCCTGGGCATAGAGACTACACCACTATGTCCGGCCATCGCAGGAGAAATCGAGAGACTAGGACAGACCTCTCTCAAGATAAGAATGACGACATCGACCATACGGGGACCGACGGATCGGGGACGATATCATTTACAAATAACAACTTGGAATATAAATCAAAATATGATCATTAAATGAAAAAACAAATTGATTATTAAAGAAATCAAGGAAAGGAATATTAAATTAACATTGTGAACAGCAATACTTGTAGGGAAAACTAACAGATAAAGAAATAGAATACGACACTGTAGTTTTTATGCGTGTATATCTTCGATAGTATCAAATTACAAGATATTTTCAATATAATAGTAAGAAGAAAATTAAAACACAGTGAAGCTTATCAAAGATAGATACAGATAATAAAATCGATCATGAAGTACTGCAATATTGAAACGAAATAAACTGCAAAGAAAGAAATTAGAGTAATTCTCTTAGTCTACTACTGGGCCAATATTTTAATGGATGAAATAAGAAAAATCAAAGAGAAGTCAAATGGAATAAATATTGATAATGCTGTATAGTAAATCTAATCTGCTATGCAGATGACGTAGCAATGGCAGCAGATACAGAAGATAATTTACGAAGATAAGTGTTTTATTTCCAGCAGATTTGTCGGAAATCCAATATGGTAATAACAGAGAAAATCAAGAGCGAAAATAATGAATTTTAAATACTTAGGAATTCAGATGGCGTCTGAAAAGAGTAAAAGAGAAAGCGCTTAAGGCAAACAAGATTTCCTGCTTGTTTAAACAAAACGATAAGAAAATAGTAAATATGTTGATATTGACGCTGACGCAAGTGCAGGGATGATCAAAATTAAAGTATTCTTGTTTTATGGCCATATAAATTCAATGATCCAAATACTGCTAAATAAACATTTAGGACACAAAAAGTCCTACAGGAACACATTGTACGCCATTCGGAAGCGATATCTGAGGGGAAAAAAAATCAAAATTCGCTACCAGGGGGTGTATGATCTACCTGATATAGACATAGTAATTTGTTGGTGTGTTCTTAGGAGAAAAGCGACACAAACATAAAAACACCTTTTTATTCACTTCCATTATGCATTCTCAGGCTGTACACTGTTCAATGTTTTGCTCTTCCTGGTATGCACGAACTGCATCCACTACACAGTATGTTCAATGGCAGAAAGCAGCTGGTCGGGACTGATATGCACGTGCTGCGTTATGCTGTCTTTCAGCGCTGGCAAGTTATCAGGATGATTTCGATAAACGGTGTCTTTGAGGAATCTCCAGAGCCAGAAGTTGGAGTGGGTCAGAACACGTGAACGTGGCGGCCATGCAGCGGGAAAAGCAAGGCTTATCACTCTGGCTTCTGTGAAATGTTCTCCAAGAATCTGTCTAGATCGACCGATGGTGTGGATGAGCCCCAACATGCATGAAAATGGCTGAATTAATGCACAGGACTGCTGTACAAAATAGTTTAGCATATCGCTATACCTCTCTGCAGTAACTGAGCAGGTTACAGGATCCAGCTGATGAATGTCCGAAAAGAAGAATGGTTTAGTGACAAACGAAGTTGTAAACCCCCACCAGACAGTAACTTTGGGTAAATACAAAGGAATCTATAGATTGCATGCGGGTTTTTGCGTAGCCCATACTCGACAAATATGGGTTTTCACAGCTCCATTCAGGTGAAAGTGAACCTCATCTCTCCACAAAATCATCCACAGCCAACCAGCGTCCAACTCCTCTCGAGCAAGGAATGTTCAAGTGAATGTCAGCCGACTTTCACAGTTCGGCGGGCGCAACTCCTGTGACAAGGTTATCCTGAATGGGAAGAAATGCTGGATCTTCTGTATAATTTCAGAGACAGTTGTGTGAGGGTACATTCACGTGTCTTCATATAGCATGTGCACTGCAGGAACCAACGCTATTATTTACGGCCTGCTCCACAACGGAAGTAGCAACTTAATTCACTTGTTGTGAACTGATTGGTTTGCGACCTCTGCCAGGTCTAAACTTCCAACGATCACATTTCTTCAAACCACTAATCATTCGTTCAAGAGCACATGAAGATAGTGGAACTTGTCGGTATTTGTTCGGGCGACGAAATTCGCGTGTTGCAGCAATAGCATTGCAATTGTTTAAGTTTCTAATTAGCAGGTTTACGAGCAAAGCACGTTGGGGCCAAGCTTAGTGTCATCACTGTGCGACAGTATTAACAACCAGAATGAAGGATCCTGTGTCTATCTTTTTAAACCCTTCTTGCAGCTTCCGAATTGCGTGATATGCAATTTGTTCCCCTCAAATATCGCTTCCGCATGACGCACAATGCATTTTTGCGAAGTTTCGCGGCATTTGGATCACTGGATTCCGCTCCACAAGGCCTAACATTTATAGGGATACTTTAATTTTGAAAACCCTATATATAATGTATCATGATTAACTGTTGCATCTGAAACAAGAGTTGAAAACAGTTAAGTTGAGATGGTTAAAAATTACTTGAGAAATAAAAAAAATCTTAAGAAAACTGGGGGAAAAACAAACTTTGATAAAATCAGATATGAAGAAATATACAAAAAGTATGCTTGATCATTAACTTCATTTACTGGTTGTAGGGAACAAAATGGCAAAAGCATGTCAATAGAATGGGAAAAGATAGGATTAAATGAATGGAAAAATGAAATTAAGTGCTAGAAAACCAGTTACAAGACCAAATAAACAGTAGAAAAGTGGATTGCAATAAATCTTGTCAAAACAGGCTAGAGAGGAAGAGCAAAATGTACTCCATTTTGAGTAATACGTATGCAACTAAATACGTGTTAAGTTGCATACAGCGGACAGGACAAAATCTTAACGGCGCATTTTTTCGAAACTTAATTTATTATTAAGTGTTTGAATTTTTATATGTTGTGTAAGTTTTCGATTAATTACGTTTTCTGTGGGAGAATTCCGCCCCCCCCCCCCCAAAAAAAAAAACATCGACAAACTGTATTTTTAGTAAACCGATATTTTATAAATTGTTTCGGGTGAATTTTCTGCCTACCAACATTCAGAGTACTACACAGAGATATCCAAGACAACAAGCAATAAATTAACACTGTCGTTGATCTTCCTTGCGCAGATAACTAGCGTCAACTGGGAACACTAAACCTGTATTATTTTTAATGTGTAGAAAACAGATGAAGTAAAATATGGTGGGGGGGGGGAATACATCACCATGAAGAATAACAGAAAGTCGATGGATATTTGGTGAAATAGAAAGAGAAGCAAAAAACCATTTCTGGTGTAATTTCAGTTTGTAATTCCAAAATAATTTCAGTTTGTCGAAAAGAAAATATTAGTTCAAGACCACAAATTCTTACACATTATGGTAAACTATAAATTTCACTTTGTAAATCCAGAGAACCAACGAGCACATGGCCATACAATACAACAAACACGGAAATAACTAAGAAAGAAATTGCCAAAAATAGTAATAAAAATCACAAAATATTCAAATTCCCAATAATTGTCCACAATTTCTTGAAAGTGAGCAACTAATGAATAAGAACTCAATTGATACAGCACAGCTACTAATGCCCAAAATGACCAACAGTACTAAGAAAATTAAGAAATAATTTATCATTTAAAATCGTTAATATATATTACTACTACCTAGCTCTAGTACACACTGAACACAATGAAAGTTAAAATTAAATCAAAACACACCAAAGCGCCCAGTAACATCAAGATATAAGTCAGAGGTGTTTTTCGAAAAAAGATATTGAAACAGAGCTGAACAATAGTAATAATAATCTGTAAAATCATATAAAGATCAGTTGACTCAGCAAACTGTAATAAAACTGCATATATATACTAGAAGAACCTGCAGACATAAGGACATCTATTAGACAAAAAAAAAAAAAAAAAAAAAAAAAAAGGAATAAAGGTGTATGTTATAAAATACACTAAACTTAGATCATGATCATCGGTATAGTCAGAAATAAACTTTGGATAGAAAGAAAGAATAGAATAATGTTTGAAAAAGCCAAAAATAGCCACCTTTCAACGGACTGAGAAACTTCCTTTTTAACCCAATTACATTATTAGAAAGTTAGGCTCAACGCGATCCATCTTATTGCACTTTCTCTTACAACCACACGGAGCATTTCAAAGAACAAAATAGAATTGAGATGCTGATATCACTTTTGTGAGTTGACCCATCGATGAACTTATGTGGAAAGGGTCAGGATGCATATATTTCTTATATCTACGATGTTAAAAGTTCAAAAACAGATGATCAATCTACTCCAGGAAGTAACGGAAAAAAGCTTTGTCTCCCAGAGGGGCTTTGAACAATAGGGAAAGAATAAGATTGATTTATACCTCACCTGAATAAGGTGATTCTTTCCTTTATTTAAAATGCCTACAGTTTGTGTAAATTGGTAGTTTGAATTTATTGTCTGATCACCAGCTTCATTATTTTTTTGTTTGGCAAGTTTCCCACATACATAAGGATAATGTAAGCAAACTGGGAAAATTTAAAGAAATAAAAATGTAAAGAAATGAATTTATCTTGAATCTCTTTACAAGTACAGAAATCTATCCGCTCCTAATTTACGTCAGCATCCATCAGCGGGCTTCCCGAAGTATCCGAAATGAGTTCAAGAGACAAATGCACCCTTTTGTTAAAATCGGAGGGTTAAACGACTGTCTGTTCACTGGCATTTCGCCATAACGACTTTGCTCGTTGCATTTGCAAGTAAAAGATACTTGTAATCTGTTTTCTTAATTCAGATGTCATGTACGAAGGGTTAACTGATTCCTTACACGAGAGTGTCATTTGTAAACATGCGTAAGTGCTTTCAAAGATATTTGGAGAAGGCTTACAGGTCAAAGGCGCAGTGCTTGTGCGTTGCACTTTGATTACTATGATGTTAAGAAGCTTGCTAGAAAGGAAATGGGTTGGAGGGCGAATAAGGATTCCGCACAGAAATATAATTCAGTTCAAATGTTATCTGCTTCTCTAAATTTTGTATGTTACTGGGACTGGAATATTTGATTTGTTTTAAATAAGACACACACCATTCAAGTTCGATGCTGTTTTAAGAATACTTAAAAGTGTAGGAGAAGGATGAAAGCATTTGGAATGGAAGCAAAGCAAGATCATTAAAGTCTCAAAGAATGCGACTAAACACAAGGATTGGAGTGTTCTAGAAAACTCACTTGTCATATCTGAATTATGAAATATAACGGATGCAAACCTTATCGCTGATGTTAATGTTCGTTTGCTAAATATTTCTGTAGACTAGGTATGTTCTGGCTTGTTTGTGGAATGAAAACCAGTTTTCAGGCAAGAGAAACTACATCCATATGAGAGAGCCTGATTTCTTACGAAGCTCCTATAAACAGCTCAGATTCTTCCTACGAAATATATCTCTCGTTAACGATTGATATGTGGAGTCTCATTTCCATCGATACCCAGCTAGTTAGGTTTCGGGAATAAGAAATTGCGGCAGTTAGACGTATTTGTGCTTGAAATTCTTTAAAAATCGTTGGTAGTGATGAACTCAACTATCGGTGACTAAAGATAGAAACATACTAATCACAGATTTTCAAAAGTTAGTTAACACTGATTTTTCTACTCCCAACAGAGGTTTGCCTTTTGTGGAAGAAGGAATAAAAGCACTTGGAGGATTTATTTTTTACAAACTATTAAATTGTATATATTCATGTAAATGGAAAATAATCAAGAAATTGCAATCCGCAAAAAGGATCTATTTATCTATCTGTTCACTGGGCATCTACAGATGCTATTGGTCACTCCTATGCTCGGTGATGTGCGACACTAAGCCTCGCCATGTAGTCCTGTTATTTGCTTTTCTGGAGGCCTCAACTCTATGAAGATCAGTCACTCCACACACACCATCCATCTCATTGATGGTCTACCCCTTCCTCTTTTTCCAGGAGCTTTACCTTCTATTACTGTTCTGAGAAGTTCCCCTTCCATCCTTTCAATTTGTCCAAAATATTTTAACTTTCTTCTGTCAATATCTTTAAGAAGCCTTAAAGTTCTACTGATCTTTTCTAACACCCATTTATTTGTACGCCTTTCAGTGTATGATATCTCAACAGCCTCTTCTGTAACACTACACCACCACCTGCTTTTGAGATGTGGTGTTACAGAAGACTGTAACACCACATCTCAAAAGCAGGTATCCGTTTCTTATCTGACTTCTTTAGGTTCCAAGTCTCACATCCATAAGTCGCCGCTGGAAAAATAACTGCATCCAAAATCCTGAACTTTGTTCCCATGGAGATTGATCCATCCTTCCGGATTTTAGACAAGACTCTGGCTGTTGTTTTAGCCATTCCTAACCTTCTTCTGAACAGCTATTCTTCACATTAATAATGGATCCCAGGTACTCAAATTTGCCGACTTCAATTCTTTCTCCATTAAGGTACACTTGTTTCTCAAGAGCTTCTCTGTTTGTATTTCCTTTGAGAACCATAATCGTTGTCTTGCTAGGATTGAGTTGAAGTCCTCTGTTATTACTCATCTTGTTAACTTTGTAAAGAATTAGTCCTAGTTCTTCCATGTCATTACAAAGGAGTACTGTATCACCAGCATACCTCAGATTACGGATCAATCTACCTCCTATCCTAATTCCTGTCTTGAACTCATCTAATGCTTCACGCATGATGTCTTCCGCAGATATACTAAACAAGTGAGGAGAAAGTAAACATCCTTGCCTAACTCCTTTTTCAACTTGAAGCCAGCCAGTCAGTCAATCCAACGCCTGTTCTAACCTTGGCTTCTTGCTCCCTGTACAAGTTGGCTATCAACCCAATAGTGTGTTGAGGAAAAACCCCACTCATTTCATTACTTCCCACAGTTTCACATACTCAACACAATCGAGGGAGTCTGAATTCTTTATATTTTTTTATGATTGCTAAAAGGATGGAACACTTAAAGAGGAATAACATTTCCTACGATATACCAATGACCGCATGTATGAAGGTCAGCCACTGCATAAAATAAAACACGCGTTAGAATCGCGTGTTTTGTGTCTATCTGTCCATGATTTAATTATTCTTACAAACCCCATTTTCTAAAGTTCTTTGAAAACAAGAATCCACTCACCTTAACATATTTCTATCGATCAATAGATCGAAATCTGGCGTTTCAGAAGTACTACCTTAATTCATTTGTGCTGAAACAGTTGAACGTACATTCTTGTCTTTAATTAGACAAAGATATGTTGAGCTTAATTTTTTTCAAATTAAATGTTCTTAGAAAATTCTAAAATATACAAAAGTTGCAAACATTAACAAAATAAAGACCCACTACGCTCTAGTCAGGAGAATTACCAACTGAACTTAATATATTTTTTTCTTACAGTACCTTGGAAAAACATTTGTAACTAGCTTCTGACAGTTACAAATGTTACTGTCAGAAGTTACAATATAACAGTGTCACACTGGTTCAATTGCAGAAAATTTAATATAGCAGTTATAAAAAAAAGTAACTTAAAATGGAAAATATTCTTTCCGTAGGCCTAGCGTAAAACCTGTAGACTATTCCCTGAAATTCCCAGGGAATAGTCTGTACAAAGTCTCACTCTTCAATTAATCATTGCTGGTTTTATATTACTGAAATACTTTCGACACTTCTTTTGTGATTTAAAATGAACAGTCAATTCAGTGGACAGCCATCTTATGGAGTATCTTGTGATACTATAAAACACAATTACTGCCTTTAAATTAATTATCGCAAGAGAAATCAAAGCTAAGCAGTTCAACATGCATTTAACTGTTCGGTTAATATTGAATATTTATGAGCAAAATAAAATACGAAAAAGAACTGTTTAAAACCTGTTTGTAGCTAAACAAACACTATGAGGCAAAACTACACAGAATACTTTATGACACGCATTATAAAAAAGGGAGGGAATTTATAGTCACTCAGGCATTTGTTTTGCTTCAAGCTTTTAAAGACTAAACTAACCGTCCAATAAGATTGCATTGTTATTTAGTTTTCCTTACTGTGTTGGTTTTATTTAATATACTAGTTGAAATTCGATGGCTAAAATGATAAGAAAAAAGGAATTGATTTCATAACTATAAAAATGGTTTACACACCCACAGAGAGAGGAAATTATAGTCTTAAACAGAACTTAGCATTCTTCTTGTAGCAGGAAGGTAACAAACCTTACGAAATGCAACCAAAAGAACAGTATACTGCTATATAAATGTAATTTTTTTTCACATGAGTGCCACAAGAATTTCTACTTTCATTATTCCAACTAATAAACTACCAGATCAAACCCCTCAAAAGTTGGTAACAACAGATTTCAAGAACGGAATACTAATATTGAAAAAATTATATTAAATTATTTGCACATGTGACCTTTAGATTTATATACCCGAGTGTTACCTTGAATGCATAAAGCATTGACCGCAACCACTCAGCTATACTGCCGAAAAATCCAACTGTGCCAACAGACCGTGAAAAGAAGGATTGGGAACAAAGGATTGAGAGCACCAAGCATTATTTTTCGATGCTCTAAGCTTTTTTAAAGGATTTCTAATCACTTTACTTTTAAAACCGCTTAGACCCAGTAATTACATAATGAGAAAGAACTAACAAATCTTAATTTTAAAACCCATTGCGTGACCAATCTAATCCAGCATTACCACACATACTGAACCAGCCGAGAAGTAGCAAGCACGTTATGAGGATTATGAATACGTGTTTCCCATGGTACAATGCGACATAAATATTATGAGACTTGGTGGATTGTCATTGACATTTTTATGACGATTCAAAGAAAACATGTAAACATTTTCGAAACGAAATGCATCAGAATAAGTCATCTCTGGAGGTCCTGTAACTGTTTTTTAATGTTTTTTTTTCATCTTATGAATTTTATGGTGTAAAGAGAAGGTGGTGGTGGTGGTGGTGACCATTATGAGTCGAATCGAATTCAAACCAGAAAGAGAGGCAAAATTGAAGAAAATAACTTCCAGTGGAGCAATATTTTGAAACATGGGATGCATTTAGTTTACAGTAAAAGTTTTGCCAAACTTATAATTGGATTTAATCTTCTTATAAAAGAGAGGCTTTGGAAAATGATAGACTTACAAAACCTTCCTGAGTTCCATCGAACAAGGTAAGATGCATTGATTTATTATTTACATGGTCAAGTTTTGACCACGTTAAAGATACCTATACACAGTGACGGCGCTGAAACTTGCGAAATATACATACACACTGTAAGTACAGTGTATACGTGTTTGGATAAAATATCAAAATTATGGTAAAAATTTAAAAAAAATTTAAACATGAAAAAATATTGTTTATTATCGATAAAATTATAGAGTTTAGTATAATTCAAAATTACTTAAAAATAAAATCCATTATCATAACCCCAATAATGTTCTAAAATAAAAACTATAACAGATGTTATGTCTTTAATTGTAATGTCCAAATATTTAAAGAGACGGAGTAAACACGATAAGCACTACGAACACTCTACTACTGGCGCAAACTGCATATAATGGAACTGCGCGACTGACAGTGCCGCATTACGCTAATAGCTCGCATCTCACTATGACGTGAATATGCTTGCGCGCGTAGCAATATGACACTGTGGTAAACACAGTGCTGCTAGCGTCCTTCGTCCTTGCTACAAGATGGATTTTTATTAATTTTTATACAAAATAAGAGAATTGTATAGGATTGGTGATGATAAAATTAAATATTACAAGCAAATATAAAGAAATTAATAAATATATTTATATATCGAAAAAAATTGGGGGTACTGCAGTTCCGCAGTGCCAATGCACGAGCCGCCCTTGCCCATACACCTTCTGTTTCCTACTCTATCTAGGATGGATATGCATTTCTATTGAAACAGGTCAACATTCTTTTCGAAGGTTCATCTCCTCTATAATTAGAACTAAGTTGTCGTTGAGTAAAGTTCAGAAATTAATAGTTGTAGATTACAGACAGGTTCTTAACTGGCTTATATTTCTTTTAATAGATCTGTGGGCGCATGGGGAAAATGTGATTTGTAAGGTATGACCAGTCATACCTTACAAATTTTCGAATTACTCGAGATAACTCAATTCGCTCTGTTACTTTTAGGTTCACGTGAAGGATTTATATTTCAGCTGTAATTTTCAGATGGTCAGGTCAACAAGACTTATGTAACAATACATGATACAGTTGAACTCACGCGACTCGAGAACATCTTTATTTCTTGCAGGAGGTCTACGAAGAGCTATCATTGACTTTTATTTGCATTAGTAACGACCAAGGAACACGGCCTGATATGAACTCGCTGGTGACTCTACAGGTTTAATTATTACTATAGCTACCACTTATACACTAAATCATGGTAAACAGTCACTTGCAGTGTACGTTTGACTGTGTTCTCCCATCAGGATGTCTATTAAGCTATATTTAAGGATATTTATGAGACTATTTGCTGGATACGGAAACTTTTTTCCAGATCTTTGTTTCAAAGAAGGAAAAACAAACTTACGGCTTTCTTTTCCAGACATTGTTTAAAAGGCTTACACTAAATGAGACATTGACCTAGACTGGAACAACATCCTCATGTCTCTGTCGTTCTATAATCATTTGGATAATTTCTTACGTAATTAGTTTTCTTTCGCATGTAGTTCAACCTGATATTGCAACGAAAACTGTATACAGAATTACGCAAAATGGCTCCTGATGACAAATCATTTTACGTGTTACCCAATGTTTTTCCAACCAAAATGACAAAGGAAATTGCGAACATCAATTGATTGCAGAGAATATTGTGAACTGTTCTCTGCAACCAACTTGAGATATTTGCGATATGCAATTTTTTTATATTGCTCATTTTAGTTTCTCACTGTTATTTTTTCCTTTAGAATTACTGGTCTTCGAATTGCGATGAGATGTATTACAGTAGAGAAGCATATTTCCTGTCATTTTTTTTTATTGCGATAGCAGTCTAGCACGCTTCATTTTTGACAACAAAATTCAGGCTACGACTAAGAATGTGATTGCAGCTATTATTACTAAAACGACTGGGATAACATGTCAAGAATCAATGACTTAAATAGTATATCACGTCTTATTCCAAGAATCATTAGGAACTGAATTTGACTTGATGTAACTCCCCTTCAAGGTCGATACTAATTATATTAGTTTGCCAAAAGCTATCAAAGAGCATGATCTGTGAAGGTGTCCTTCATACATCATGAAATCGCATTGTTCAACTGATGTCGATCAAATCTGCACTATAATTATTATTAATATTACTCAAGGTCTAACTTCAGCGCAATTAAATCAACAATGGACGAAACCTGGCGCTCTGTAACCAACAAGTTGAGGGTTTAAATAACGTCTTGGGCATGAATATTTGTGTTTGTCTTTAGGTGGGAGTTGAATTTCAACAGTCCACTTCCCCCGCTTACTGGATGCTTGAGAAAGTTCCATGTTTAGACTACGGAGAAGGTTTTCCGGATCTTCGTAGTCATGAAGTTACGAACCAATCGAAAACACTGTTCAAATCTGACTTGGAACAAAAGAAAGAAATGTGTCTAACAACCAGAAGCCAGATGCCTAACGGTTACTTATTTACTTGTATGCGTGTGTATAGCGCGCGCGCGCACACATTGATTTCATGACCAAAGAGTATGCAAAACTACTTGCTACCAAGTGAGTTGGAGTACAAAAAAATTACAAACTGCATCCGCTTTAAGTGTTGCTAAATAATTTATAAATATAAAATTAGTGTTTATGTTTAACACCATGCGTTTCTTCTCCAACTATTACCAGCATTGGTAATAGTTAGATTTAAAAAAAAAAGTCAAATATTTTTCAGAATAGTTTGTAAGTTTTTTCCTTCGGAAATTTTTTAGTATCATTAACTTTTAATGCATCATAATATAACTGAAAGAAAGGTAAAGAAGCAATGGGTGCGAACTCCACGCTTGCACAATACCCACTGTGTACCGTACACACTCAGTTGGAATTGGAGAATTCAATTTGTAACCTTTTAAGAAATATACTTAAAAAATATTTTTTTATTTGGGGAGAAAACCGGAGATCACAATCCAAGAGTAGTTAATCCAGTTCGAAAAAAAATGTTCTATCATCTCAAATTTTTTTTCTGTTCTTTTCGACTGATTCGTAACTATGAAGATACAGTCATGCGTTCATTCAAAAATGTTTTCAATTCAATTCATTATGACAGACAATGGTTGAATTTAAATGCTTTAAATTCAACCATTGTCTGTCACAGCTGGCATTTATGTCGTTCCTTTTGATATTTTTTCTACATTCTTATGGGGTGTGTCACTTGTTTTCAGATTCTAAGAAGAAATCTTTATATTTCCTTGTTCGTTTTCCGTGTCTTGTAATTGCTTCTGAGTAATTATGGAACAGTTCCTATTCTCTCAAGGCGAAACAAACCAGACTTGTTCAAAGTAGTCTCTACTCTATATATTATTTTATGTAACACTTACTACCAAAAAAAGTTTTTGTAAATCTTTACTACATTAGTGCCGTGAGTGGGCCAATAATGTTTTCTATTTTTATTTATTCATTTTTACATGATACTGAAACCTTACTGTAGAGATCAAACATGGAACTTGTTCAAGCCACTTCAGGCCTCCATCACCCCCGCTTATGGACAATGAACCCCCCCCCCCCATCCAGTCTGAAGACAATCACATACATTTATGCCCATGGTGGGATTCGAACTAGCAGCATGTTGGATGGAGAGCGGACATGATAAGCAATTTGTCAACCAGACCTGAACAACAGATGCGATTCGAAGATTCGCATCCATCGCCAAGTATATCCTATTAGTCCAAATCAAAGAAGGAATGCAATATACTACATTCCAACAACAATTTGTATTACATTTCTACAATTATGCGCTTATTTGTATGCATTCAACTTGAATATTTTGGTAGTATGCTATAAGATATCAGATGGTTTATGATTTATGGTCAAAGCAACTAAGGCTATACGGCCAGTGCATTATATCTGTAAAGTGCGTGTGTTGTGTTGGTCTGCCTGTTTTGTAGCAAACCTTTTTATCTCCGTATGAGACCTAACTCATCTTCAATTTGTGCCACCAGGGGAAAATCAACAAATATCCTTAGTTCTAGCCTGCAATGTCAAAATTGTGGCTTGCTTAATGAACTTTCTAATATTTGCCCTCTCTCTCGCCCTACCACACTTTTTTTTTTTAACTGGTGACCATATTTTAAAGAATACAACTTTTTTTTAAAAAAATAATATAGAGTACTTAGACACCACCTTTGCGTTCATCGATGCGTGTAAAAAATAACAGAGTAGGATTGCTTCAAATGACGTAATAGAGGAAATAATTACAACACTAATTTTAACAACCTGAACCAAAAACAGCTTGTAGTTGAGCAGCAGCGTAGCATAAATACCAAACAGGAAACCGAAATCATTTGCTCAATTTCGGGCTACAGAAAACTAAAACACCTGACTTTTACCCAAAACTTCCTTTTTTCGTCAAAATTAGGATAAGAAAATTATACTGTTCATTTAACTGCTTTCATTATGACAGAAGCTATAATTAGAAATCGATTTCAAAACAATTTGCAATAATTATATAAGCGTTTTAATTATCATTAATTAAATATGGATATTTAGTTCCTAGTCCGATGGTATTCGCGAGAAGTGCGCTCTACAATCTCCCACTGACTTATTTAATTTAAAAATTCATCAATCATTTACGTCTGCATTCGACCTACATTCTTTCGAGTGAAAAGAGACGTTCTAATGTGACGCCGTGTGGTTTTCAACCTTCTTTTAGAATGACAACGGAGCAAGTTTCAGTCAGAGAATGAAAGATGTGTTTACTAATATTCAATCATAACTTAAGTGTAGACGGTTCCACTCTGTGGCATTTTTCTGTTCCAACGTATTAAACTCGTAGTTAATCCATGGATCAGTAGCCTCGGCGAGCATATGCTTTCTATAACAGAACGACAGAAGGACGAAAAAAAGAGAGAGAAAAAGAAGTCTTAGTGCACACTAAATGCAAATCATGATAACAATGAGTGTCATAAACTAGCACAAAAGAACAACTGAGAATTGTATTATACGGCCAGGTGGTTTAATATGTAAACAAAAACATAAATATATATAAATTAAAATGAAAAAAAGAAATCTTAGTCCACTCGAGGCACTAATGTAGTGCATGTTTATATATATATATATATATATATATATATATATATAAATGGTTCTGCATATAAGCAACACAGTCATGGAGTGTCGTACAACAGCCTTGGCTGTTTTATAGCAAACGATTTTAGCTAAGGGAAATCTGCTATTAGTCCTTGTGTACAAGGACAACGAGTAGGTTTGAGGAACTTTTTGGTAGAATGCGGACCATTATATTTTCTTTTTATTGTCTCAAGAGCCGAAAATGTACTCAATACTTAAACAAATCTTCTAAAGATTGCTTCGTATTCAAAGTTTTAAATCTTATTAATTGCCACCATAGTGGAGTCCGAAAAATAACTGTTTTGAATCCCGTCAAAGATGTAATAAATTAGCTACATATTGTAGCACTTCTTTGCCTTCCTTCCATAACATAATAACAAAATAACCCAAATTGCACATTGTACGCATAAGAACAAGTGACTGGTACTAACATCATAGGAAAGTATGACAAGTGAAAAAAGAGGTTAACAGAAAAACCGCGTTGTCAATCATAAGTGTCACAAATATCTAATTTTTTCTCCATCGCAAATGTACATTTATCCGCACTTTGCTGCTGTTGACATTATTTTTAATGATTTAGATCTCCAGTATCCGATCACCGATACGACTTTATCGGTGCATTAAATCATGAGTAGTCAGAAATATATTATGGATCTTATTACACAGCGATGAAGCTTTCGCACTTAGGGGAATACTAGCTCGAGTAGTATCAGCAGTCTTTGTTTTCACAGCAACCTGCCAAATGGCCCCTATTGAAATGATGCCACGGTGTTCACTTCCGGGTTATTCTAGGATAAAAGCACTAATCACACGTGACCCAACAACACGATTTAGACATAATACGCAGGTCAGACTGAAGTTCCATATTAGTGTGCGTGTCTCTACTCACGTGAGAGTGAGTTGACCTAACTAACCGTAATGGATTAAGGCAGGTCAAGAAATAACTTCTAAGTGGACTAGATATCCCAAAACTTACTTTTTATTTCTTAGACATCAGAGAAGTAACTCCTGAAGTCTTTACATATAAAATTTGTTTAGAATAAATAATATCAATATGTTACCGATCATATTCACTTCCTTATTAGCACATCTCTAAAATACTGACTGTATTAAGACAATACATTTGTCTTCTATACTTAAAACCATAAAGCTGTTCTCGTTTAAGAAATAAACTAACAGTTGCCAAATTTGTGACTTCTTTGGGGTTTCTTCGGGTGACCATATTTTATTACTAACTATTCTAATTGCTTCTATTGTATATTCGTTTCCAAAGTTCGCCTATGAGAGGGGAAACCACATCCTACTGAATGAATCCTTCAGCAACAAGATCCTGACAAGTAAAAAAATTCTTAAAACACAAATGGTTTTTTAAAAGATATATTAAATGCGTATATGTGTATTCAAATTCAATGTCATGGAAGCACGTGATATACCATTTCATCCGCTCTGTTTTTCTCATACATTTTAATTTGAGATAAAGCTTATCTAAGCACATTTTTGGTAAGTAATTATAGTATAACTATGATGCCAATTTTTCCAATAAAGACTTCATATCCCCCAACAACACGCTAATCAATGGTGCAGGTACTTTTACAACACAGAGTCATATTTACGACTCATTTGCGTCACATTCTATTACATAAAATAACTTGATATCCTAACAAGCTCATGCGAATGTTCATATATCTACTAGTTTGCGGGTACATCGTTGTAGATTTCAAAATCAAATTAATAAAAAGAAAGATCAACTCGAACAAGCCTCGATGCCTTAAAAGTAAAGAAATGTATAACTTTCCTAACGGCAGGATTGATTGTCTTCCGATGAGTTTTAATCCACTGGTAAGAATCTTTAGATTATCATGAGTTTTTAAAATAGGTAACCGAAACCCTTTCTCTATTTATGTTTTCATAGTTTGGAAACTAGAGAACAAATCTTTCTCAAGCCGCTGAGAAATCCATAATGTCAAGTAAATATCTCATCTGTTCATAACTGTGAAATAGGAATCTACCGAGCTATTTATTACAGAAAAAATCGGTGGCTTGGTAATAAAACACATACAAATCCAGAAATCGCATTAACTAATCTCTCTGTCTGAACGCGCTGTGACCACAATTATGTAAACACGAAATTCTCATTATTCTTTCTTAGTCAGATGCCAATAACAACTCCTCGTTAAATTAAACCAGAACGTCCACCACATAATGAAAAAAAAAACAGGTTTTGAGGTCCATAACGACTTCAAAACCAGTACTGATATAACAAAAAATGAGCCCACCCCCTTCCTCCAACTACAGAAAATAAGCTAACAGTATTTATCAACCCCTTGTACGGTTCTGTATGAGAAAGCGTTCTTTATGCTAGACACCTGTGCATACAAGTAATATGTAATATATTGCAGTATAGAAAAACTGCAGTAAAATTAGTTTGTATATACTGTACAAAGACACTCATTTATATGAAAAGTATTTTCGTTATAATTAGTGACAAAAATATTTCTGTTCCACCTACAGTATTCCGGTAGTGAAAGTAAAGCAGGGCCTCCTTCAAAATATTTTTAAAATATTTCGATTAGATTGTATTGTATTGATGCAGAATTGAATATTCTGCATCAATAAGCATTTGCTTACCCGAACATTAGAGGGCGCAATTTCAACTTGAAATAGAATGAAATATAAATAAAGGTCATCTATTTTTATTTAACTTTCTTTATTTGATATTAGAAGTTGGCGAGAAAAGATTTAAAATATATAAATTGTTTCTGTATTATGTTCTAATTTATTAGTAGTGCTCATTCTTTTTTTATTTAGGTCAGCAAAGATAGTTTTAGAAGGCTACAAGAATTAGATTGTATAAAATATCAATATTCTGCATCGATGTGTGTTTGCTTACCTAAGCGTAAGAGGGCGCACTTTCAACTCAAAATGAAATATAAATGAGACTAATTTTAATCTTTTTATTTAACTTTCTATGTCTATTCGATGCTAGAAGTTAATGTAAAATATTTTAAAAAATTGCTAGTTCATAGATTGTGTTCTACTTTAATATTTTTTCTTTTTATTTAGGTTTGCAAAGATAGTCTTGGCCGCTTACAACAAAGGTTAATGGAACATTTTACATTGTTTTGATGAAACAGGAACTTATGAGTAACACAAGGAATCTAAACTGCTAACTTTCTGTTGACTCGTGATCTTTGATATTTTTGTCCCTTTTTTTTTTCAGAAATATCTGGAAGAGCAAGAAGTGTGCCCTTTAACAGTTTGGTATTTATAATCGAGCGCTAAAGGAGTTAAATGCATTTATTTTCGGTTATTGTCACATGATCACAAGCTATCAGCATGAACGGAAACCTATGAGAGCAAAAAATGCACGTTTTAGTTTTTTGCATGTTATACTGCAAACACAGCATCCAAAAGTTGCACTTCTCAATGGTTGCTCCCACAACACTAAATTACAAAAATTGTTACATGCTAAGAATTTTGGTTCTCTCATCAAAGAATCTTTTAAATCCTAAATCATTTTCATGAGCACACAAACCCTGAACACAAATACAAATCTTAACATTTTAAAACCATTCCTGAAGAACAGACATGCTGTCTGTTCTTCTGGAGTGGCTTAGTGATGATTGCGCTGTTTTGCTTTATGGGCAAAAGTTGCTAAAAAGTTAAGGCTACTACAGTTAAGGCTAAAGATTTTAGTAAAATATAAGAGTTCTGCTGTCAAATAGCGTTCATTTACATTTTCATTTAAACCGGCTAAGGATTCGTTAAGCAATTCCATATTCTTTTACGAATAAATGGTAAAACACACAGAACCATAATTATTTAAGAAATCCACGTTTTCTTTTCTGAGTAACAAATTTATCTATAAAGGCCATCTCTTCCTACCATTTTTCACCTTACACAGGACTGTAAACTGCATCATTACTGTGGAATGATGCAGGCTTATTTTTCCTTTGAGGAAGCTGTGACTTAACAAGTCATCAAAATTTAATGTATGCCATAAGGCTTTTAAAGCCTGATGATGATGCAGACAATTTCACGTCTATGTTTTCAGTAGTGATGAAAATAAAATCAAGGAATTTTCATTTCTAGGCATACCAAAGAGTTCCTGAAGTTATTGGACACCCTTATAACTTTACGAACGATGGCTGACTTAATTTCAACAACATTTGGTACTCAACAGTGAAACCAGATGAATCCGCATTTCACCTGATTTCATTAATTCATACGATCTAAATCTTAGATCTCGCAGCTCGGCCAACAACCTATTTAGATAAATTTCCCTTGAGTTAATTCTAATCGTAGCGAACATAATGAATTATGTAGCGCATAATATATAACGGTATATGTCTCTAGTTAAACTGAAAGCACCAAAATTATATAGATTAGACCGTTATTTCACAGAATAGGTGCAAGTAAACATGCACCTATTCAGGTTGTTTGCATAATTAAAATTCCTAATTAAATTTCCAATGAATTATTAATGGTAAATTTCCTGTTAATGACAGACAGTAATCGCGTCCTGGATGGTATGACGTCACTTGCAAAGGCTACAGAGACCATCGTTGCTCTTTTTGACTCTAATCTAATATCATCCTTAACATGCGAGATGATTAAAAACCGGTTCTTGTAATCGTTCCTTACAGCGTCCTTGACTTTCCGCATGTTATAAAAGATAGTTTGGCAATCTACTGCAACCGCAAAAACATAACTCAGCTCGGTTTTTTGTTGCATTAATAAAAACGACAGAATGGTAAAATAAAAAGAAATGACTGAATGGATTATAATGCTAAAATAAGTGTCTGACGCCAAGTTTTAACATAACAAGTAAACAGGATGTCGGATAGAAGGAATAATAGGCAGTATTAAAGTTAGGTTATGAGCAATGACAAATTCGTTGCTATATCAATAATTTAAGGGAGTGCGAAGGGGGGGGGGGGGAGTGCAAGTAACTTTTCATTATTTCATAATTTTTGTATTTATTTATTTTGTAAGCTACGCCATATCAGAATAATATCAGTCAGTACATGGAAATCAACGACTAGCGTATGTATATGATGAAACTGTACAGAACTAAATATTCAGTATATTTCTGTTGTTTTCCGCAGAACTAACATGAACTCATTTTCATAATTCAAAGAGTTCTATCGAATGGTGGTAATTATTAGAAATCTCATGAGTTAATCAAATTTTAAGTTGCATTTATGAAAGTTTAATCAATTTACAACTTACGAACAGAAGACAACTTTTTGTCTAATTTTTCCGCTATAAATGATACCAAAACTGAGGATGACAAGGCAGAATTTTAATATAAGATACGTGGGAGCGTTATGGGATACCAAGGTAAGTCATGTGAAGTCATTAGTCTTTATTAATAGTCCGCGCGGTTAGCCTGGTGGCTGTGCACTAGGCTAACCGTGTAGTTTTTCGTACAGTTCATGCCCGTTCAACCGCATTTGGAATATAAATAGATCTAATATCCTGAGAGGAGATTCCCCTACAAATCACAATGTTTCATAGTTTTAGACGAAATTTCGAATGTCTTCTTATGGTATTTAAGATCCTCCCTCCCCCCAATTAAATTTCTATACAATTTGACCAAAATATCACTTCTACAAATAACCCCCTTTCGATGATTTCTCCCGTTTCACTACTTCATATAACATGACTACAGAAATATCCCACAGGTATATAAGTGATGCTTTACTTAATAGAGGAGAGCAATTAGACTGATAAATGGCCCAGCTCTCACCAACTCGCTCCCCTCACTTTCACATAGAAGTTTGGTCTCTGCGTCTTGTATATTCTATAAATATTTCTATGGGAAATGTTCATCTGAAACAGCATAAATAATTCCCCCACTCTGTACTAAGCCAATTGAAACACGTACAACTGCTGCCCAACATTCTTTTACAGTACACCTTAAAACCCACAAAACAAGTTTCCTTTCCTCCTCCTTCATCCCTGCTACTGCGGTACTGTGGAATAGTCTTCCCTTCCCCCTGGCGTATTTCCCAAGGAATACAACATACAAGTTTTTAAATCAAGGTTCTCCTTTCCCAACCCTCTACCCATATACGGTACTAACGTACTATAGGTTGACCAGCCAACCTCTCGTATATGGGCCCATTAAAAAATATATATAAGTGAGCCAAATGCGGATGAATGCAATTTAGAAGAGCCCGATATTGTTTTTCTGAAATTCGAGCAATACCTTGATAAAAAAAAGAACAAAAATTCTACGTTTAAGAACCACACTATACCCCACTAAGATGTCTGAACAACTGATTTGATATCTTTCTACTGTTATTTTCCTAGACACCAAATGTTTTCTCGTTTGTATATTGCTAAACAAAACGTAGGAAAAAGGTAGAATTTCTTCTCTTTTTTTTTTTTTTAATTACTCGTATACATAACAAGCTGACGCACTACGTGTGTAAATTACTAACAATCATTAAGAGGAAAATATTTTATGAAATATTATGAAACACTGATGTGATTCTCCTGTATTTAGGAAACTTGAATGGGTGGGAGGTAAACCGGATATACAAAAGGGGAAAACGCCCGTCATACGAAACTTACACGTTCCTATTGCACAACTCCAACTTCAAGTCAACACTTTCCTGTAAGACACAGATAAGTCAGAAGGCGTCATTATCACCCCCTGGTTTATAGAGCAAAACTCACTAAATGTCAGTTTGTAAACAGTTCGTGCCATTATAGTTTTTGATGTTTCACATTTCACTGGATGCTACGTAGAAATACTGTCCTGAGGGACAACATAATGCGAACTATGCCATCTAATTTTCCCATTCATTTAGTCACTTGAGGAAGTTTTTAAGGACGCATTTGATGTGGAAAATGTTTTAAAACCACCATCACTTTACTTCCTACTCTTAACTACTCTGGAAGCTATCGAAATATGCATTGCGTCGAAGTAATTTCAGGTAGAATGAATTGAGGACGCCGTCAAATAATTCTGCATCCCCTGCATTAATTACTGAATAGTCGACTAACCGGATATATCCGAGCTATACTGTTATTTGGCTGCAATGGCACTCTTACCACAATCTTGTCATCCGTGATATCAAGGAAAGAAACTTCTTGTAATGATTAACAAAGAAAACGACCTGATTAACTGCACCCTACTCGTGCATGACTAAGAAGTTATTAGTGTACTCGTAAGCCCTGGCAATCATGTAAGATTATTTCACTTTTTTCTGTTCAATTTTAAAGCTTTAATACTGGAGTTACTCATTCTTTTCCTTTCAAAAACACAAATACGAATATTTTAATTAAAGGAAAGGGTGCAATGCGTTACTTGCAATAAAAAAAATCTTCGTCACAAAGAAAAAACTTCAAAATTAAAATTCCGAAGTCGGATACTTTCAGAAACTACTCTAAGAGAGGGCCTAGCATCAATCATTCTCTACTTTCCTTTGAGCGTATAAAAATGAAACAATAACAGGGCAACATCCATCTATGGTACAACTAGAATTCCATCTGATCATAATCTTATTCTATCTACCTCTGTAATAACCTAATATATCCAACCGACTTACATACTGTAAATATTTTATGTGAATGTCATTCCACACAATTATTGCTGTTAGTACTTTCCAATAAGAAAGGGCGTCTCTTACTGGGTGATGATACTACTTAAAGATATTCACCAGTATAGATACCATAATGAAGCTCGAACCCATAGCCCGTTGGAAAGACAGCAGAGAAATTGTGTTGTCCAGTCTTTGAAAGTAATAATTGCTTCAACATGGAAGCAGTTTACTAATTTCTGATAGAATTTAGGTAAAACTGTGCTCCATGTCACACTTAAGACATTAAGTTTCAATAATGAAGACGTCCATCCTAGCTATGCCCTAATTCCAAAATGTTTTATTCTGGAACGTTGTGCTAGTCGCTCTAATGTTCCAATGTCACTGGCTTCAAACCAAATGTTTATGGGACGCTAATTTCACCGTTGGATAGTTTGAACTCAAGTAAATAACATTCTGCGTTCATGTGCGTGAGATAATGGGTAATGGTCGTCGTTTTAATTACCTTGAACGTCACTCCGATTACGACAGTAGCAACCAGACGGACTGGTGAGTCTATTTCAGAAGAAAGCATTTACGTGCAAGTGTCCGATCAACAACGCATTAAGTCAACATTGGTCGGTGAAACAGATGTTCAAATTAGTCAAATACAACCAGAGATTGCGAGGGATTGTCGCTTAACCCAGTATGACTAAGATCGTATTCACAACCAATAAGAGTACACCACCTGTGTGACAAAAACATTGTAGCTACAGCTAAGGAACATCGTGATTATATTTGGGTTAAGGAGACACTGCTCTCTAACCTAAGGTACAACTAGAAAGTGGATCTTGAAGGATTTAGGATGAACTTCCGAATAATCACATTAACTTATTGACAATCAGAAGTAAAAAGCGATTTAATTTTAGTCATTTGAAGTAGTGCGTGTAGACCGACTTCCCGTGTGTTCGACAGCGAACTCTCGTCGGAAAAAGAACTTAATAGGATTCTTTCAAGGTTTCTTACTTTCCATTTTTTCCCCTAAATTGATTTTTAAATATGATATAAAATTTCAAGTTATACAGCAAAGAAAAAAAGAAGTTTTTGGATATGTCCCAAAACAAATATTGATTCAGAATGTCGGACATTTCAAGCCCTGTATTATCAGCGAGAACCAGTCAATTATTCTCCAGAAAAATAAAAATAAAAGTGAACTTAGTTATTATTTCAAACTGCGCCATCTGAGCGTATCGTTAGATTCTGCGTATATTTGTTCAATAGTACGACATATTCTTGCTATTCCGCTTTGTGCGGTTGTACATAATGTAAAAACCTCTCTGAAATGAGAGGTTTTACAGGATGTTCTTGCGTTTCAAATTAAAAATGTCTCGGTTTAAATTAAGGGGGACTTTACACAGATCTTTCTTCTGACCTTTTTGCTAGCAACTGAATTTATTTATTCCTTCATTTATTCAAGTAGCAACTCGTTTTCCTGTTACATGTTTGTCATATTCAATGATCTGCTGGAAAAATCAAATCTGGCGATTGCGTCTATTTTTTGCAGTACTACACGGCATGCCAATGGTAACATTCGTGCATTAACCATAACATACACTCCGAATAGCGTTTCCGGTAAAGCATTTTCTGCGTCACTAATAATTAACTAAAAGTTAAACAGAAAAATAAAAGATTTCAATGTACTAAGTTCCAGCTATATTTCATTTCCATCAGGAATTGCATTACAGTTCTTTCTGATGTTGCTAATTCAACAACGATGGTATTATGCTAATATAACATTGCAATATCATCTGTGTCATGAATGCAAGCCATGCATATGAATACGAGTACACGAGTGACGTGAATGAGTCATACAAGAATCACGAGTCACATGAAAGATTCATATACAATGAGTCAATAAAAGTAGTGCTATAGATTATCTTTCATTTCTCTTAGAAAGATTTAGCTTCAGATGAGCCACCGGCGTTTATTTTTTACGTTTTCACTGACTAGGTTCTTGTCTAGTCAGTGAAAACACACATTGATGGATTTCACGACAACTTAGATAAGTTACGTAATTTACACAATGAAAATGAATGCTGTCGTCAGATAAGACTAATTAAACAAATGTTTCTTTAGTTTTATTTTGTATATATTTGTGTTCTTTACATATGTGATAGGATATTTTAATCAATTTTCCAGACATTACTTCAAAGCCATTACCAGATCATTTTTATGAAAAAACTGAATAATACAAGCAATTTCTTTAAAATATGCACCAACATTTAATTTACAAAAGCGAAGAATTATTTGGTTTCCCGGACGACAGAGAACATAGCGCCGCCTGTGATGGGACTGAAAGTCACAATAACATAAGTAGGAGTGCTTCAAAAATGCGTGAACGAACATAACGATGAAAGATATTAAATTATTCGTTTTCATATCCAGTTACGATAAAAAGTATTTCATAGTTGGAAAGTACAGTGAAAATACTGAGCTTAAAAATAATGGTTTCTTGCGATTAAAGAAAATTCGGAATGATAAAATCATATCAATTAAAATAGTGAACATTAATAGTGTGTACTTAACGATCACACTAAGATTAATAAATATCTTTAAATAATGTTCATTGTAAAGTTCTGAGAAGGGCTCCCACTACATATTAGTGCGAAATGGGGGTGTGGATATTCTATAAAAACAAGAAATATGTTCATTTAATAAACGATTCAGAAAAGTGTAATACCGAATTGTTAATACTTTCCCAAGATGAATTGAGATCGTATTCGACAATGGTACGAGTCTGCATAAGGAAGCTCACTTTCTGAAAAGAGCTGGGGAAGAGGGGGGGGAGAGGGAACGAGAAGCCGTGACGAGCAAGAAAAACTGCACACCGGAAATTGCTAACTAAACAGGGAAAGCGGAAAAGAATTTCAAGAAATAAGTCAGCAGGAATATCTGATGAATGCACTGATCGTTGAAAAGTAAAAAAGGAATAACTGCTGGCTAAGGTGGGATTATTACGATTATTATTATTATTAGCAAAAAAATATGAGAATTAATATTCCGTCCTTAGGAAAACTTACATTAATGCACAAATATATGGAAATAAAAAAAAAGAAAACTTCAGTTAAAAACTGAACTGAAGGGTTAAAGAAAACTGTTTGTGGAAGATTTCAAAGTTCCAAAAACTATTCAGAGCGGAAGGGAATCGTTCAAAATAAATAAAAAAATAAAATAAAAACATTTTGCCGCATTCTTTTCAAGTGGAAGAGGTGGCATTATACGGCTCGTATTCACAGCCAAGTAAATTTATAACAAACGTAAATTTTCTTTATAGCTGGAGAGGGGACAAGCCGATACTCAGATATTAGAAGAAAAAAAAAACTAAGTACCGTCGAATTATTTTAAAACAATGAATACTTTAAAACAATTAGCAACGTCTTCTTACCTAAGAACAGGAGGATCTAGATTTCCTTTTATAAAGAAGAAACTAAAGAGTATAATCAGAATTTAATTTTTCTAAAGGAATTCGAGGCTTATTCGGAAAATGTTCTGAACCAATTGATTATTGTTCGAAATAATAAATATTGGCTTATCCGGTTATTAGTGCCAGAACAGTGTAACATATCGGTGTTACACTGTTGAGAAAAAAAGCAGTTGAGAAATAGCTCAAGAAAAACTAACGTTTCCATACTGCTGCTCTAATTCAACAGATTGATTCAACTAGAATTAAAGTGACATCACGTCGTTCTCTTTTACGGACTTACAAAGTCTTACGTCCAAAGAGGGACTATTCAGTGAAGCATTTAACAATACACCAGCAATTGCAGCTCCTTCCACGCAGGCGTAAAATGAGAATGTTGCAATAGTAAACCGTGTAGCACCACATATTAGTGCTACACTGTTTTGGCACTAATAACCGGATAAGTCAATATTCATTGTTTCGAACAATAATCAATTGGTTCCGAACATTTTCCGAGTAAATAATGTTCGGGCGTGTAATAAGGAAATCTAAACAGCACTATGGCTAAACGAAACACCAAGAGTTCCAAGAACATACAAGGGATTCAAGGTAGTCGTAGAAACGCTTGCATGCCGAGTTTGTATAATATTTTATGAAAGAGACATTGATCTCTTCTATAGAGTTTTCTATAAATTATATTGCAATAGTGCTTTCACTATAGCATGTAACAATAAAAGCACTACTGCAATATAATTTATAGAAAACTCTGCAAAAACTTGACTGGCATGCACACAATCCCAATAGCGAGATACAAATCTCGAGACATAAAACTAATGATCATGCTGAAGGGAAAATGAAAATAAATCACCTGATTCATATTATCACAAACTAGTGCATTGCACGCGTGGTCAAGACCCATATATGGTACATGTAATTGAGCTTTCTCTGATATACACGGCTGGAAAAAAGAAATCCATTCACATCTCGAGAAACTGCAACTCCAACTAGCAGCTATGACTAAGACATTTTTTGAAATCTTTGACTAAGATTTCATGGGATTAAGATAACTGTTGTTTATAAAATGTTCTGAGTAGTAAAGATTCAGTGATTTCGGAATATCCAATGAACGGCAATTATCCTGAGCAAACGATCTTACATGTTGGCATATTTTTTAGACGTGTGATTGGGAAAAATTTTGGCTATGGAATGATTCGTATTTCATCAATACTCTGAATTATTAGATGATCTTCAGATTTCCCAACACTCATAATCGTGCGTTATCAATGATTATTATTAAAAGCAGTTGAGAAATAGCTCAAGAAAAACTAACGTTTCCATACTGCTGCTCTAATTCAACAGACTGATTCAACTAGAATTAAAGTGACATCACGTCATTCTCTTTGACGGACTTAAAGTCTTACGTCCAAAGAGGGACTATTCAGTGAAACATTTAACAATACACCAGCAATTGCAGCTCCTTCCACGTAGGCGTAAAATGAGAATGTTGCAATAGTTAACCAGGAATGTAATTATTATCTTGGTGCAATTTCTTATATCGTGATGATAATAGCAGTCGGTAAACAACTTCCTCAAAATGACAGTTTAAATAAAAGACCGAAAGAGCGATAGAGAAAATTACAGGGCAATTAATAGAATTTCAAATTGGTTTTTCCCCTCAGGTACCAAAATTGTCAAGTGCTGTCATCAAATTATCTTACTTAGTTGTCCAAGTTAAAATAGGCCTTACCTGTTCTTAAATGTAGGTATTTAAACTGAAAATATGAGCGTAGATTGACTAAAATCTTTAGCATATTAGATTTCTAAATTATATAAAGCAGCAGATAATAAAATTTGGATATCCAATGGCATACGTCTGCTCCATTCAGTTTAATGAATCATTTTATTAATAACTACAAAATACTGTAACTGATTTCAGTTACCCTAGCAACCGTCTAACCACTTAACTTTTGCGCGTGATATGCCAAGCAATTCTCGTGAATAATGCAGCTATTATAATTTTCAGAAAATATTTGTATTTGTTCCGAGTTTTTCTTTACATTTCTCTAGTATGGGCAACTTCCTGAAGACATTTACAGTGAGTGAAACTGTTTCAACGCAGTCGGTAGGATGCGATTCGTTAAATAGCATTTTGAAATAGGCAGCATATTTGCATCTGATTCAGATAAATAGCGTGTTTTTAAAGAAACGGAAAATGGCGATTCGCTGAGTATAAAAGCAACTCCAAAACTATAAATTGTATGCTCATTTGTATTCTTCTTGCACAGAATATGCAAATGGCTCAAATCACAGATGGTTCCAAGGAGATGCCACCCGAATAACCGGATGACTGCCATTGTTCTCTAGACGGATTGAAGTTGCACCAGCCAATTAACTAAGGTTTCAAATAAAGCGCACGTTCTTCGCTATAAGAGGCAGAAACGTGCCATTTAATAGCTAAATGAAAATGTTATTTTTAGTTAATTAATGATTTTTCCAGTCATCTGTCAGCAAATCGGTGGAGTTAGTTTTTAATTCCATAAATGGATAATGCTCAAGCTATAAAAGTACAGATTGGTAAACTCAATGATATTCGTATCACCACTGTAGTTTATGTTTGCAGCGCGGTCCACGTAGCCCAGGCCAATTTTTTTTTTTTTTTTTTTTTTTTTTTTTTTTTTGAAATACCATCACTGCTTGTTTTAGCTAACTGTCCCATTTTGGAACTTAAAAAAAATCCACCATAGGAGGGGAAAAAAACACTAGTTCGTACCGACACCATTTTATAATCATTCAATATTTTTCCACACGAAAATATCTTAATTTAGATTTCCTAAACAGAAAAAGTAAAACTAAGGAATGTAGCCACGTAGAAAATATTCTAAATCGCTTGGCGACTGATAACTATCATAACTGTAACACGACCATCAGTCCTACTTTTCAATATAAAATTCATAGTTATATCAAAGAGATTATCTTAAATCGCTACCTATATGCTAATACGAGGATTAAACTTAAACATACATTCGATTACGCAGTTTTCCCATCAAGGCAACAAAAACTGATGACAACGGGCAGACATAAAAAGCCTTCAAATATTTCGCTCTCTATAAGCTCCCAGTATTCAAAATCTTGATCTTTCCAAACGTTTTGTTTTTCCCAACAAAATAAAAAGTACAACCATCAGCGGACAATTAGCGCTAGAATCTCGTAATATTTGTATAATCTCACTTTCTACTTACGAGTTCGTGGATATAAGGAAGACCGAAACGGATTCGCGTCATTCTGATAAGACTGAAGTGCAAACCTGGGAAGCAGACCTGCTATTCGCAGGTCTGCTTTTCTTATCGGGAGTATTAAATTTTTCTGTTTATTGTTATTTATTTAGTGTTTCTTTGTTACTAACTTGCTGGCTCTAGTGGAGATTCCTTTTTTTTTTTTTTCAATATAGCAGGATTATTAACCTTTCAGGCTAATTGACTAACCTTACTAACACTCTTTTTTCCAAGTCTTTTTTTTTAAAACGAGCAAATTTGATCAAAAGATCAAAATGAGCAAATTTGTTCAAGTCCCCACCTCCCCAGGGCGAGAACACTTGGAATCGAAGTGCCAGGATTGGAGGAACCTAGAGTTTTAACCAAGACAATGAAATAAATCATCGAGACACAAAACATCTACTCCTTCACCCCGTACAGGGGTGGAGAGTACCTCGTAGTAGTGAAAGACATTGATTCGAGAGAAACGTTTAGAGGGTTTCTCTTTACAAGGGGAACCATATAAAACCAGTCATGGTAGGGAGCCAAGTGAGGACTTAAAACCGACACTTAAAATCGACAGGTTCCCTATGGAGTACGTCCAAGCAGGAGCCGACATTCTGGTACAAGCCTTTGCTAAGTGGGGAAAGGTGAGCAACATCAAGCGAAACATTTCAAAGGAAGATCCCACTTGGTTCTCCGGGGAGGTAACCTTCACCATGGACATGAAGCTACCTGTGACCAACTTAGTGAACATCAGAACGGCATGGGTTATGGTTAACTACCCAGAAGTTCAGAGACAATGCTTGCATTGTGGCTCGGTCGAACATCTAGGCAAAGCATGCCCTCGAGCCAAATGCTTCAATTGTGTCAGTGTTGGGCACATATCTAGCCAGTGCCCTAACGCCTGTCGTAAATGCAGCAATCCAGAACACCGGATCACCAGCTGCCCGCTACGTACCTTTGCGGAAAGAACAGGTACACCTATAGAGCCATTGACACAACACCCTACCATAACTCAAGAGCAAGGTGACTTCCCGTAACTCTCCAAGACCACCCGGTGAGAAAACTTTCACGCAGACAGTCCTCAGAAAGATCAAGAAAGTAGCTACAACTGTCACCCCTGTAGCTACTTCTACCGCGACAACATCAGCGGTAACGACGGCACCGGTAATTGAAGACCAGCCGGAAAAACAAACCGAGACGGAACCAGAAACTTCCACCGAAGCCGTCGTCTTACCGGCAATATCAGCCGGTAAAGACGAGGACAAGACTGTTCCACCTGAAGCAAGCGACCCCTCCCCTAAAGAAGACATGCATCTTGAAGAGGGAGAAATAATTGACATTCCGTCCTCACCATCAGAAACATCAAAGGCCGCGAAACCTAAGGAGAAATCGGCTCCTAAGAAGGAAAAGAAACGGAAATCTAAGACAAAAAAACTGACAGACACAATGGAATCCGAGATGGAGCTCAATTCCCATCCCGCCCCTTCAAGAGAAGGCATCACAGAGAAAATCAAAAGATATATGGCGTCGCAGTTCAATACCTACACGCATAAGACCTCAGAAGATAAGTTAGTAAGCTTCAAGATAAAGAACAGCAGACACGAGTTCGAAGTCCTAGCGAACTCGTGTTCGAAACTTAGAGCAATCTTGCAGATGGCCGAATATTCCACTTCCCACCTACGTATGAAATATCAATGCTTCGACTTGTTTAAGATCTCAAAATAGAAGATTTAGACCGAGTAAAAACAACCAATGACGTCACCAGCCTTTTGCATCGCCTCGCTTAACATCAGAGGCCTCCGATCACCACTCAAACAGGAGGCGGTGTGGAAATTGATGCTAGCCTACAACATCAGACTATTGTTCCTGAAAGAAACCTCCTATCACTACAGATACATACAGGAAACTTAGTCAAAAGTACCCCTTGACATCTTACTGGAACTTCGGCTCAACGCCATTCAGTGCCGGAGTCGGAGTACTTATGCTAGCCCTCCTCCTAGGAGCCTTTCACAACATCCAAAAAAGGGATGCAAAAACGGAAGAATTCTCGCCATACACTAGAAGTACTGGGGGCTGTACCACCCGGTTCCTTAACATCTATGCCCCGGCTAGCGCACCTTTAAGACCAGCGTTCTTCCAGACTCTTAACAACTATCTCTATAGCGCCCATCACGTCATCATGATGGGTGATTTCATCTGTGTGGCAAACCCGGTCTTAGACAAAGTAGTGGGAACCCAACGTCAGGAACACATGGCTATAGACACTTGGAAATCCACCTTAGAAATGCACAGCTCACCTGTTTGGCGACATCTTAATCTCCACACCCGTGATTACACATGGTTTGGCCAGGGTGTTGGTAATCGCTAGACTGTTTTTATCTATCGGCATCGCTCCTTTCTAGTCGATACGGTAAGGCACGTCAACGTCACCAACAACATCTCGGACTAATTGCGCTCAAGTACCATCATCTTGAAAACGTGTAAATTGGTCTGGGCCCCTGGAAGTTACCATCAGACTTCCCGTCCCTTTTCTCAGCCCAGCTTCACCATCTCTGTTCCACCTGGACGCATGCTGGCTGGATGGCTGGGATTGGGCGCAGTTTAAATTTACCATCAAAAATAAAATGATAAAATGGGGCCAAAAACGTGCCTACCTCCCAAGATCTCGGCTCTGAGACCTCCACGAAGAAAGGAGCTGATTCACAGCCAGTCAACGCCAAGGAATACCATGTGAGAACATCATTCGAGAAATTCTCATCTCAGAACGGATTGCCATTACCAGCGATTGTTACGAAAATACTTCCAATCAGACAGAGTGATTAGTCGTGCGTTTCCCACAGCATGGCCACCTCGTTCACCTGATCTCAACCCCTTTTGGTTGTGGGGGCCATCTGAAACGCGTGGTGTATGAAGGACATGTTCCTCAACAATACCTTGAAAGACAAAAGAACGCAGCATGTGAGGCAAAACAATTCAGATCTGTTGCGTTCCTCTGTAGATGTTATTCACAGAATGGCCGAGCAACGTCTGAAAGGTGGCCACATCTCTAAGTTACACGAACACGAAAATCAATTTGTGTATTCTAGCCATTACTGTTTAATTAATCCGAAAGCAATCGATTATAGCGCCAAATGTCCCCTGGTGGTAGAATTTTGTACTATTAATTATCTTGTGTAAATAAAAGTCCCATGTTCCGGATTGTATTTACATCAAGTTTGGTTGAATTTCGTCCAATAAGTTTTCGCTACAAGACTGAACACCTCTTTATTTATGGCCACTCCATATATACATATATCTGGAAAGAAAACATTGAAAGAAGACTGGAAACTTAAAAATTGCTATGCAAATTAGTGTAATTAGCGTTATGGATTTCCCATAATAATATATTTTGATAGAAAATATATTTCTATATTACTAGTCTCCTCTTAAAATGGATACAGATGATTCAAATGATTCAAATTCAAATTAAGCATCTGTGAAGGAGTTATTATAAAACAAATGATGGAAAACAGTGTAATTTAGAAAGGTATAGTACATTTATTGAATATCCAAGCCATTTGAATATCTTACAAGAAAGAACTCTTGGCAAATTATAAAGCTAAGAAGATGACCTAAACACATTACACAGAATATTTATAGTCCGTACCAATGAACACATTTTGGCTCTCGTGATTCTGAGAAAAGCAGCTAAGGATAAAGTAAGTTGGTAGCTTATTTCTATCTCTAACACAAACGATATGGTTGTGTGATGTCATATATATATGTAAAGACGCACCAGATGACCATGCAAAAAAGTATTATTGAAATCAGGAGATTGTACAATATAATAATACAGGAAAACAAAACATCAGAAACTAGTTTTAAATTTCAGCAGCACTACAACTATTATAATAATAATAGTTGAAAATTCACTTCCTGACACTAAAAGACTTTTATCGGAAAGTTCTCAGTTGTAACCAAAATAGACGTTTATAATTACAATTCCAATGTTTTGTACTGATCACATACACAAAAAGTGGATAAACCTATAAAGACATCAGTGCTTTGTGTATGGGGGAGAGGGACACCGGTAAGGACTGAGAAAGCAGAAATTTATTTTCTTGAAGTGTTCTTTCATGAGGAAGCTGCTTCCAGAGGACGGAAGTAGATGGAATGATATAGAAGAAGCAGGCTTTCCAATTGCACTGAAAAGGGATGTTGGATAGCTTGCTTTAACAGTTCCATCATTCATCCCTTCACTTTGTTGGAGCTGTAAAAGCAAGCTCAGTTCAGTGATCATCGAAGTAATCAGAGTGCTGAAGTAATGCGCGTGATAGTTTGAAGTCTTTAAGAGAGACGGTCGTCTATGAGTCGAATTGCTCTCCTCTTCTGGGAGGTTTTAGGTACATCACCTCAAACATGTGAACAGTATTCTAGATATGAACGAATTGTGATTTGTATATAGTGAGGAGTTGATTGGGTGTAAAATAGGCTCTTGAACAAAAAAGAATGCCTTGTACCTTGGATACAGAGAAACCTATTGACGTGGTATTTGTGCCAGGAGATACTGGGGTAAATGTTAGTGAAAGTTGAGATATGATAGTGTTCTGATGATATGTATCACTAAGGGATGAGGTCCGTTTCGCGAGAGAAGAGGAAAGACTAGATTTTTGTGAACAGATTACCGCTCCCTGGTTGAAGATAATCCTTGGGCTTAGGATGTCTGGGCACTGCATGGTTTTTCAAAATGAGTAGGATGGATAGGGAGCATTATTGTCTACAAAGCTGTGAATAGGATTTGTGGTGAATGAGAGTAGGTCATTTATGCAAATGAGATAGACGGTAGATAGTAGAACAGAATCCCGAGGCCATAACGTACTTGTGGTGAACCTTGAAGAGAGGAAGCCATCAAACATGACACGCAGTGAACGACCAGAAAGGAAGCTGGTAAACCACTCTCTTACAGAGTGTTAGATGGATCAAATGATGGGTAATATGATTAGTAGTCATCGATGACAGACAAAGTCAAAAGCTCTGGAAATATGAAGAGCGACAGCGCATGCTTCTCAGAACCTTTCCATGGCGTGTGTCTAGTGGCGGGTGATATACGCTAAGAGGAGGTCAGTCATGAGTAGCGGAATCCGTAGTGGTGATCCTTTAGACAGTGCAGAAATTGATTATTGATGATTTTCTCCCATATTTTGGAGTGAATCTAAATGATAGTTGGTTGGTGGTTTCATTACTGAAATTAATGAAGTTGCAATTATTGTTGAGACGATAAGCTCTGGAGCACAACGGTTTAGTACAATTGAAGAGATACCATAAGGACCAGAAGGTTTCCATGTTATTCTGTTTGAATGGAAGGAAAGTTCTCTGCTGTTCGCTTTTATGAATTCAGGTTTAGATCTGTAATGAATGTTTCGAATTTATTGTTACGAACTACGGCATAGGCTTAGTATGAAGCTGAGGTACGTGATGCGATTCGCCTGCAGTAAGCTGCCTTTTTTCAACTGTTTGGCACACTTTCTGTTGAACCACGGCTTGGAAAGCGGACGGGAATTTTGGATAGAATGGGGACTGAAGGCCTTCATACTAGTGAGAATTTCTGTGAGTCGTTCAAGGTAAATATTTATGCTAGAAGAGTGAAAGCAATATTAGACCATGGAAGGGAAGAGTAGGTTCCGGAAGTTGTCCCACTTGGTGCTTTTACAATACCAAAGGAATGAGGTCGGGAGTGGTCGAAGAAAGGAAGTTCTGTGAGAGAAGACTTGCATAACATTGGGATCTGAGTTATCGGCAGGATAGGTAACTTTTATGGCATATCTGGAAATAGAACTGATTAAAAACAAATCAAGCATCGGAAGAAAGAAGAGGATTATCAGGAGTTCTGGTAGACAGATGTATGATTTGTGTTAGGTCATTGTGTATAGCAAATGATTTCGCATCCCATCCGGTTTGGTCGGTGGAAAAGGGGAGCCACTTGGAACTATGGACAGTAAGGTCGCCTAGAAGATATCTTCACTAATTGGTAGATGGACAAGCTTCAGATGGATTCAGATGGAGAAGCTTCAGAATCTGCAGATGGACAAGCTTCATAGCGAAGAAGGTAAATGCAACAGATGAATGTTACTGAAGGCTTAGGAACTTCGTGATTCAAAGCAGGTGATTCTATATTAGCCACTCTTGCGAGCAATGTCAGATCTCATAAAGACACAGGTGGCGAAAGTAATGATGAAGTATAATGATAGAATTCAAGGGAATATACACAGTAATGAAGGTAGCTATAACATGCAGCTACAAAACCTAAATTTAGGAAGCATATTACAGTGAACTGGCTATAAGGGTTAGTGAATGGAAACAAAGCCTCTCCTAACGAAATGACCAAATATCAGCAGGAGAACTGATTCAACATTCAGATAAAATGCGCACTTATATGTCCAGTTTTGTCTTGGACGAATACAAAGAATAACTTGAGAAATTTTACAAACTTCAACATATCATTAACAACATAAAGAAAAAATGAGTACATACTTTGTTACGTGATCTAGTTGCTAGGATAGGTACAAACCTATAAAAACCTGTACGCTAAATAATGGAGAACCCTATTAATATAATAATGGATTAATTCACTCTGCTTGGAGAGACGTCAATACTTTCAAAAGATAAAAACAAAAACAGAAGAAAATGCTTTTAAAATAAAAACTGTTACAGGAAATATTTGAAAGCTGTACCAAATAAAATAAGAGAATTTACTAGAGATAAACGTCAGTGAAAATATTGATAATAAAATAGGATATATTCAGGATAAAGAAAACAGCCGGTGCTAGCCTAGGGGGGAAAGGGGGGGGGATTATGGTACGGAAGAGAGACATCAGAAACTGGAATGAACATGCTGAAAAAATAATGAATAAAGTAAAGCTTTATTCATTATTTATTCATTAAAGAATTAGATGGCAGAGTTAAGAACACAATCATTAAGTATACTGCTCAAAACAATAAAATGCATAATTTGTTAAATTTGTAATCAATGTCGATTATATAAACAATATCTCATCAATTACACCCAATCATAAGTAATATTTATTCAGTATAAAGTACCCAATAGTTATAATTATTTGCGGAAATTTATAATTATTCATCAGAAACTAAAATATACCTAATTGTTTTGAGCAGTGTATATAAAATCTTAAATATCTGAACAAAGGCGTTAAAGAACAAAGAATGTAAGGTATAAGTAAAAGGGAATGGAATAATTATTAGACTCCATAACATTAGACGAATTAAAGGAAACTTTAAATAAAATGAAAACGAACAAACAAAAAATAACATCAGGAAATAATTGAATAAATATAGAACTATTAAATACGCTGGCTTGGAAATGCATAAGAGAATATTAATTCAGTTCATTACATTTTGTAATCGGGTACAGCCTCAGAAGGCTGGAATACATTTATTACATTGCGTATTTTCAAAAACTAGGATAGATCAAAAGGCTCAAATCTGAGGAACACGTGTTTTGGATTCGAGATACAAAACAAATGCAGCAATATTGAAAAGGAGGGAAATAACTAAAAACATTTAGAAGGACAAAAGGGATTTTAGAGAGCATCGCTATGTATTTATTGTCTTCACTTTGAAACAAATGGATTCAACGTGGAATACAATGTCACTTAGTAAACAACCAAAAAGAATAAATACTAAACTACAAACCAAAAGGGGAAAAAGAAACAGATAAACACTCTTAAATGATAGTATGAAGCCGGCAGATATCAAACCAGTATGCGTAATACCATGAAAGGGAGTAGAAGTGAAGACTAAATTTAATAAAGCAGATGTAAACAAAAAAACAGACTTCAGAGCATGTGCGTGACATATAAGAACATGAAAAGTAGAATCAGAAAAAAGACAAAAATTCAATCAGGTATGGCCATATCTACATTAATATGGTCAGAGGCATCGATTCCGAACAAATTAAAACAAACAGTAAAATAAAATTCCTAAGATCAATAAAAGGTTCTACAAGATGAGATCACATCAGCATTAAGATATTACATAAGATCTTGAATATGTATACCCGAGTGGATAAAAAAAGCAAATTACACCGAAAAAATGGATTGAAAGAATGACAATGGAAGACCTAAAGGATCTGAAGCAGGTACAGGTAATATTACTTATCCAGGAAAGAGGAATACATAACTACATCACTGCACCGAATTTAAATGAATTTAAACAGAATTCCCCTCCCACTGAGAAAAACGTCTACAGAAGTCCGTAGTAGAAGGTGGCGTAGCATGTCATGAGCTGTCACCACTTTTCGCACACAGCAACTTTGAAAATTGATCAGAGGCCTAGTTTGTTCGGCAAACTCAACAGGATTGAAACAGGTACTTCAGAAACAAGTTTTATATTCTCCCTCTTTCTGTGCGCGCGCGTTAAGCAAGTTCGAAATATTATATTTCTTAATACTTCTATATTTCTAAATCTATTTGACATAGTGTGCTCGCAAGTTGAAACACGTTCTGGCACATTCATAATCATTGAAATAACGCAAGTTTTGGTCGAAACCAGAGGATAACCACACCAAGAAGAATCCGGTACAAAATTTAAGTTTAAAATAACCAATTATATAACCTACGGGGGAGGGAGAGGACATTAACAGAAATGTCAGTCCGAACTTAAGAGAAGTCATAAAACTCAATCAGTTTACAAAAGTGCACCACTGAATTAAAAAAAAATCAGGAGGTAAATTTTTTTTCATGATTCCTTACGCTACAATAACTGAAATAGTATCTCTCACATTTCATGCGACGGAATATTTGAAATCTTAAATTCTCTTTGTGTCATTCTCTGGCTTCAGATTCTCTTATTGTTATTATTTAACACCCCCAGGGAGCACAAGGATTCATCGAGGGCACCTTCTCTACAACTCCGTCTCCACCATTCAATCACGAATTGGCATCTACCGCCGACCACCACTGGATTTCCACAATCACAAACATCCAAGCTCACGCCGGGATTCGAACCAACAGCCTTTTGGCTGGAGAGCGGATACGCTATTCACTCGGCCAAAATCATCTGCGGTCTCCACAGTTCTTCTAATTCTGGAAATCACTCTCACTTCTTATTTCGATCACTTGCAGTCCAACTATCCCAAATAGTGAAATCAACATTCATGGATGGTGAGTAATTCCACAACACAAACTGTCTTCCTTTTTTCTAGTTCCATTGACCAAGTTGAAAGAGAAGATAATAAAATATTTCATCTGATGCAAATCATCCTCTAACAATCAGAACATCAGGCAATCCTCTTCACTAAGCCAAACTATCTTTTCATATTAATTCTCCTTCCAGGTGTATCGTTAAGAAAACTCTTCTCAAACGCAAATCTTGTAGAACGCCCTTTACTCAGCCATTTCAACCTTGAATATTTTGTTGGCATTACGAGAGGAGGGGGAAATGGCATAATCCCCGAGAGGACGTTGTGTCTTCCTTCCATAGACTACTTTCTTGCCATTCCATTCTCTCGATCCCAACGCCTTTCTCTGATCGAGATAAACAAATCTTCTTACTAGAAGAAAAATCTGTATTTCCCTCACTCTATTCAAAATATTCGCCCAAAATACAAGCAAACATTGATTTTCTAACAAGTGTGCGAAGGCAAATGCAATAAAGAAAGAAATCAGCACAATGGGAAATGATTTAAGATTAACACCAGCTGTATTTTCGACCTAGAGTAAAGCATGCAACAATTGAAAACAACTAATAAATCAAAATTTGATTTCAAAGAATCAAATGGAGGCAACTTCTCTCCTAGTGCAATAACGCAAGTAGTGTCTTCTGGTCTCCTTTGAGCACACCACTGGATGCAACTTCTATACTTCTGCCCATGTCTAACTCGGGTAGCAATATTGTTGCAGTAGAAGACAAAGAAAAGTCACCTCCAACGCCTTTCAGGCGTTGGAGGTGACTTTTCTTTGTGGTCTTTCTGGTTTTTTAATGTCCTCCAAAATCTCTTTGCATACATTTCTTACTTCTAGATATACGTCATAGAACGTTTGGGAGAAACCTGTGGTTAACATTTCCATGCATTTGACAGTCTGGCATAGCGGGCTACTAAACCATTCATGTGGAGGCAACCAACCGCTTAAATAGCAATTTCTATACCATTTTTCAACAGGGTCATGAAAACCTAGTCAATCTGAAACGTCACTAGAACACAAACACCTAAATGTGAATTTTTGGACCTAAAATAATTTCGCATTCCAGCAGACCTTTGTTCATGCCTAAATAACATAGAAGTGAACCAATCGTTTCTAAAATTAGTGATCTAATGATTAATAGCAGTTCTGTTTTGTATATTGCTAAACAATATGTGCATCTTAACTTCACATGGAGTTGTTCTATTGCAATATCGGAAGAAATTTGTAAAGCTAAAAAAAAAAAAAAGTAAAATTAGGATAGTAAGCTTACTTTGTTTTTCTCTCTGAATTGACAATCAAATGCAATCTAACGTCAAACAAATCTTCTTTTAATGAGAAGCAAATTGTTCTAAGTCTCAAACATGACGCTGGATTTAAATCCTGCCTTACATCACCATTTTGTACTCTTCTGGCGATTTTCCTGTAAAGAGAAATACAAAGATGTAGTCTAACAGCAAACGTAAAATTTTATTCGGTTATCAATAACTCAATTGCACTTCGAAGTTCTCAAGTAATTATTAAGTGTTTGTATGTTAAGTGTTTATTTAACAATCGCTAATATATTCCTATGTATTAGCGATTGTACAATCATATTCATTTAAATATATACATGATTTCAAAATAGAAACAAAATTGTACGAATGAGAAAGGAAGGCTAGATTAAAAATATACATCAAGCCACTAAACAGTAATTTCTAGATATCATAAAAAATAAATATAGGATTATTCAATAATAAACGTTTGCATTGTTGAACTTAAACCATCAAATCTACATAACGTACATTTTCAGTAGTCATAAAATTGTTGTCACGAGAATTTCATCTTGTTGGCACGTGAGGAAGAAACGAGCAAGCGTGAAATAAAAACCAATCATATTCATTTAAATATCACGTAAAGTCATGGCGAAGACCGATTAACAATTGAATTTATACGCTATATTTATTCATCCAGTACTTGTAAGCAAAGGAGTGCCATATTTGGTCTACAGTAGCGGTTCGGGATTTTATAACTTAACTCTCTACGCCCACAAAAGGTTTACAACCTTTTGTGGGTGGGATTCACATATAAGAAAATGATGAAAGATAAACCACAGACTTTACAGGTGATCTTAATTTCTTCATTTGAGATGGGTGAGCGGAATCACAGCTTGCTACTTATTAGTGAGTCATGCAGTTTTATTGTTATGACATTTGTGGAAACAAATGCCAATTAAAAATAACGGTGTGAAAATTTTACTGGGTCTTTGGAAATATCCCACTGTGTCGGATTCATTTAAATTAGGGAAATCATATTTTAGAACGTGGAATAGGTAAACAGGAAGCCGGTATTATTTGTTCTTGCATTACGCCTGTTTGTAATAGTGTTCTAAATAAATACTGTACTCTACTGGAAACTAGTCCAAAGGTTATCACATAAACACCGTCAAAAGTAAAGATTTTCTCAATTTTCACGTAATGGTTCTCGATCATTCAAACTCTTCGCTGATAATCTTCGCTGTCCATTGTTTCCAGCATGTTTAATCCTCCACTATAAGTTTTACGATCAACAAATTTACATCTGTGTGATAACAACACAAGGAAGTTGGTCTTCTACGCGTTTTTATATAAACTGGTTGTACCGGATGGGACTTTCACAAAAGGCTACTCGAAGAAAAGTGGACACCAAAAAATTAATATGATATCAGAATTCTTACTTCCTTTAAAATAAGCAGAGTGTGGAAGAGATATTGCAAGACGCCTGTTATCAGCGGCATAGTCCACAAGTTATTCTGAAGCTGTCTCTCGCTTCCTGATAATAAAATGCTTACGGGTTCTTAGCAAGAAAGCATAATTCAAAACAACTCATATTTCAAAACAAGGATACACACACTATGCTGAACCAGACGCATAATTCTGCTGTAACTCCTCTATTACTTCTTCCATTTCGATTGCGTACGGAAATATCACTGCATTTTGGAAAAATGACATTAAGTATTACTGCCTTCCGCGCTCAGCTGTCTGATATGTTAACAGAATATTTTCAATTTCTATTAAATGGATTGCGTTAAAAACATAAGTAAAAACTAGAAATCTCCATACAATTATTTTTGTAATACATGTGGAGGGGAGCGTTTTTTCGTTCAGTGGTCCAATTACAAGTTACTTAGAGATTTCATCAATAAGTGCTTGGCAGTGACAAACCGTTGGGCCAAAACACGTTAAAGATAAGAATTAATATCTCTGAGTTTTACTTAAAATACCGATGCTTCAAAACTGCAGCAATTATTTTTAACTTTAAGAGATTTTTGATAATTTAAGCTATGTAATTGACTGAGAAGTGAGGAAACGGGACAAATTGAAATATTTTCAATTTGTCCCGTTTCCTTGTGAAATATTTTCAACCAATTCTGTACAACATTCGAAACTGCTGAGGGGGGGGGGGCGCAAAGGGAATAAACATCAGCTGGAGGTTGTCAGTGTAACTCATTACCGCGCTTTGCCGACTTTTATAGCTTTACGGTTTGTTGATTGTGCACTTCAATTATGCCAGGTGGGCAGATCAAAGGCAAATATCACCTAGTCGTAAAACAGGTTGAGTGTAAAATCTTTTTTTAGCTTGCATCTGGTAAATGAAGGTGGAAATTAAAACTGACATCGAATGATTACATGAGCAAAATCCGTTTTCATATTTTTTTAGTTTCACTGAAAATCATTTATATTAATTATATCAATTATTTATTATAGCATAATTGAAATATTTATTATTAGTAAACAACATTCTATTATCAAGAGCCTTAATAGTTGGATATCACGTTACGTTTAACCAATATCAGACATACGCCTTTTCTTATCAGCAATGAAAGACTTAAAATAGTAGTTTGCATATGTTACTTGATCCCTGTATAGTTTAATTCTTTCATGTGTCTCCCCCCCCTCTCCCCATGAACATTAATATTTAAACACTTGCCTTCCGGTTCCCATTGTAGAGACTGTATATTACCTTCCGCATTCCTATGGGTAAATTCTGCATTAAATGCCCCATTGTTTTCGATATTATAGGTTACCGACAGTCTTTACCGCTCTACGGCACACATGAGGCCGAGATCCATCTGTCTTTCGCCATTATTGCTTTCCAGCTGTTCCATCCAGTCATCTTCTCGTCATGCTAGATTAAGGCCTCCTTTCTTTCCGAAATTTATTTCGAAGTTAATCTTAGAACTTCTCGTATTCCATTCTAAAAATGCGGCAATGCACTGCTGTCTGCATCTTCGAAATATTTCGAATGTTTTACGTCAGCACTTTGGAAACCAATTTGGCTTTCTGTTTATCAATTTCCATCTCCGATCCATAACAAGGTCTATTGAAGGTCTCCAGTTTGATTTCATTGAATTATTCAATCTTCTCAAATCAGTATTTGCTTTTATCAAATCTATTTTATCGCAATTTCCACTAATATCCCACCAATATCCCAATAATAAGATTTTGTTTTACTTTATACATTTATCAGGAATTCCATCGTTTCTTATTATTATCCGGATTCATCAATTCACCTGGATTCATCAATACTGTCAAAATCTCACTTAGCGTCTCAATTGTTGTCAAAAGCTCACCAGCTTAGTGACGTGATAATTTCTTCTCTGCACAATAGATATTTCACGAGTCGTATGTTTCGCATTTCCCGCTAACGAGTAAGTCAAGCATTCATTCGACGTTGTGGCCAAATATCGGTGTATTCTTCCTCTTAACTGAATGAAAAGTACGAATTTGTAGTGAAGCTGTCGTATACACTGAACCACAGTAAGCCAAGGATCGCTCGAAATGATTACCTGGATTGGGAAAAAGATTGGAAGGAGATCATGTGGTATGAATCCATGTTTCCACTGTGCCAATGATAACAAGAAAGACCCAAGTGAATTTTTCCCATATCACAGAAAAAGCGATTGCGCATAGGTGGCAGAGGTAATGCAATACTGTGAGTGTTGCAATAACACATTTAGTCTCACGACACCAGCCAACCAACAAAATATCCTTTGCAAAATATTTCACTATATATATATCCAATACTTACCAATCGTGAAGGGTCTTTCAGCAATTATGAAAATGCTTTTCATAATTCCATTTCATAATTGTCGTATAGGAATGAGACACCTCATAAGTAATTTTTACCGCATTTTAACAGATAGTAATAGGCTCCTACAACGTTACTTGCATTTCAATATTCCTGACAGTTGAATATTCGATCTTATATACAATAGTTGCTTTTAAACAGGAGACTGTAATTTTTAAATGAATTCAGAAACAAAAAGTAATAAAATTTCCAACAATTTAAGTTGTATTTTATCTCCGCATCCCTGAGGCTTAGCACCAAATGTCGTCTTTTAGTAGCAAAAATTGTTTACTTACTGTAGCATGTACAAGAATATATGACTGCGCTTGAAGCGTAGATAAACACTCTACGAATAACGGCAAAAGACAGTTCTAGTGAGTGGGGTGTCACAGGATGAAGCTGCAGTATTTGTCTATGTGTGTGTGTGGGGGGGGGACAGGATTGAGCATGTGTAAAACGTACTGGTCAAAGTAAACAGAGAGAGCAAAAATATTAACACTAGGAGCTTTTAAAAAATAGTTTTAAGACACGTAATAAAAGTGATGTTTGCTTTGAGCTGTCACTTCCTCCTAAAGTGCTCTTAGCAATTTGTCTTAATGGATGTGCTCTTGCTAACATTCACGATACATGTATTTGAAGTAACAACCTACCGTCGCCTTCCTATCGGTGATGTAACAACCGAGAGATGCTTCAAACGAAATTTGGGAAAAAGGGAGTTCGTTCACCTTGAAGTTAACATAAATCCTAAGAGTATTGTTTATGATACAAAAATTTCAAAATTTGCTGATTACGTAGGATAAATTCTACCTTAAGTGTTACTTGTTTCTTGATATCTAGTATTGAAACCCCTGTTTAGTTTTCCACTTCTTACACATTGCCTTCAATCTCAGTCAAATAATTTCACTCACGTTGTCCAAAACGACGATCCATAAGCAGTCCAATTCTTTAATGTTTTCTTTTCGAAAGGGATCCTTAAATGGATGCCAAGTAACGGACTGTCCCATGAAATCGTCGAACGAGTCACTACACTGCCAGGTTCAGAGGAAATAGAATGTGAATACATGTATTATGCAAATGATGTCGCATGGCTATACATATCGGTTTCGGGACTTAATCCTGTTGCAAATCTACTGCAGTGTGTAGAATGAAAGTACCTAGGAAAACAAACTGCTTAGTTCCCTAGCGATCCACGGGTATGTGAACTGGAAGCACCACGTGCACCCCATCACAAACATTGTCACATATTCGTTACGCACGTCTGGCTGGTGTAAACACTCGCCACTGAACTTACTACCCAGCCATAGCAAATTTGTCTGTGAGGATGAATACCGAGTCAAATAAAAAATTGAAATAAAAATATGAGCCTCAATAAATGTTAAAACTCTCGGGAAGAATGCGATGTTCTATCTTTTAGTAAGCAATCCGAGTTACTATGGCAACACAACAATACATTGATTTTAATGTAATATTTTTGTTTGAAATAGGGAGATGGAAATACAGTAACTTGATTCAGATACAAGTAAGTTTTTTTTTATTACAAATAAATAGTAATTCATATTCTTGGGTTATTTAGCCAAAAAGACTTGTTTTGTGCAATCAGTGTTTGTTTCTTTGTTTTATTCACAAATTATTTTTTATTATTAAAATATTTAATATCAAACATTTATTATAAATTTAATTATCTTTAGTAATCTTTTTTTTATTGATGCGATTTATTTCACAAGCTTTTAACGACTTCCAACAGTTAAATAGGTTCATTTCTTACTGCCCTGTGTTTGAACAATAAGGATATCATGATCGTATGATTAAATTAGTTCAATTCTTCTGTACATTGTTCTTTCATCGCATTTGAATGCTAAGCACTTTCCTTTTGGCACAAAGAGAACAATACTCAGGAAGTGATGGTAATTAACTGCAGTACCTGCAAATACAGAGCCGCACACAGACACAATGCGTGTGTATTTTCTCTTAATTCATTAAATTGAAACATGTGAGGAAAAAACGCTCCAGTTTTTGTAAGGAAAAAAATCACATTTATTTCAATTGTGCACAGTCCCAGATGTCCCAAACTCTGCCAAGACTTGATTTGGATCTAATAATACAAACACAGTTGGTCTGATATTAGCTATGATTCATTACATCGTCAGAACCGCATTCGTGAAAGTTTTCTGGTCATTTCTCTCAAAAATCACAAGTGAACAACTCGGCTTTTGAAAGTATCCTTCGTGTGTTTCTCACGCAATCCACAAATGTTTCCTTTATACGTTTTAGTTTCACAAAGCATTGTTTTTCATCTGATGTAATTAATTTGACAGTAGAAGAAATCGATGCACATTTTAAAAATACGGATCCTCAAAAGAAAAGATAATCATAAGGCATATCTCCGGGGGGGGGGGAAGAATCATCATTCCATCAAGAATAACTTCCGTCATTTGATCAGAAAACTGCTCGAATCAAGGAAGCGGAAGCAATAATGAGAATTAAAAAGAGGCGTAAAAATCCCGAAGGTCATTCCAACTGGCCATCGTAGTACCATAGGATAGGACGCTGAGATTGGCTACGGGACGGATGATCTGTAGAAACATGGTCGTGGTCAGTTTACATGAGGACAACTAACGTCGATAGTGTAATTTGGAATGACTGGATTAAAAAAGGTCCAGGGTGGCTGTTAGATCTATCTGGAATTCTGGTGGATTGGTGAACGATTTGTGTTGCATCATTACTGACAGCAAACCACTCAGCTTCTTTTTTGAGTCGATCTGTTAAGTTAGGGAAGAGAACCACTTTGAATTATAAACGGTGAAATCTGTACGAAAGATCATCTCACTGTGAGGGTAAACAGAATGTATTCATCAACTTTTATAGATGAATAATTAGAAAGATCATCAGAATTAGGACAGCAAAAGTAGCAAATCAAGGCAAGGAAATTTTGATCCAAAGCAGATCATATAAAAGGAATTCTACGTTTAACCTTTGACAAATGTCTGATAAAAGCATATTTTCGCCCCTCTTCCAGAAAGCAGCATGCATGATGTAACCTGTAAAGATGAGGTTTGCTGAGGCATCAGAAATGACAGCGGTATCGGCTGTGGATGTCTGTAAGCTGTAGGCAATGAAGGTAGTGTTGAGACCCAGATGTTGATCAGGTCGAGGCGATTTTTTTTACGTAAAACTTTGTTTTGTTGGATTTGGGGATATTTTAAATTTTTTTTATTTGTGTTGGAGGCATTTTAACCGCTGTGACAGTATAATTTATTATGCTAACTTTCATGGTAGTGGGCATGCAGCAGAGATGAAGTTACTTGTGGATGCGGCCCCCATAAAGGATGCATCAGGTTTCAAGCGTGACCTTGAAATACCACATACCACTCTCATACAAAACCCTGTTTTGCTTCTCGGAAAATCGGATCTTTCATAGCACCAAACCGAGCAGAAGAATGAACGCAGTTAACATAATACTGTCCTCATAGCTTTCGTTGCTTCTCCATTATTCCAAATAGCCATAGTTCCCCACACAAGCTATGAATATTTAGCTAATCGGATTCCCTCCGGACACAACCTGGCAGAGTAAGTAGCAGCAGGATTTTGTCATCTGATTCGGAAGCTACTTTACCTCTTACACCTTGGAAGGGAGGTGATGCTTAATTATGGCATAGACAGTAAGGCTATCATCCACGCCGCATGTGTAAAGAGAAGGGACAGAAACCGAAGAACAGAATAAGAGAATAAACATGCAATAACCACTCCACCTTCAATAAGAGGAAAGGTGGTGTTTCAATCGGTGATGACAGTCATACTACCTGGACTCCAGCTGACATTTTTTTTAATTAGGGAAAATATTTTAAAGATGCAATACTAGCATAAGCAGAGGATAACGTGAGCAACTTAGTAAATAATATTTAATTTTTAAACTCTACAATTTATTTACTGTATAACTTAAAAAAAAATGAAAGAAACTGTTGGCGAGTCGTAGAAAAAAATCTCTTAAGGTAGCTAAGATTCCTTTGATAGGAGTGTAGAACTATTGTGGAACAATTTACTTCTAAATTCAAAGGTTCTAGGGTGTTGTTGTCATTAGTAGGATTTATTACTTCAGTATATTTAGGACGCATCATCGTCCATTTTAACATCGACGATGTTAGCTTTGAAACCATATACAAGTTAGGGATGGGCAGAAGTCGTAAACCGCCAGTTAAATGTGATGACCTATTAATGTGTGCCCATTTAATTCTTATGAATTCTCAAATCGTCAACTAGGTAGCAATCTGAATGCCAGTTGACTACAATACAGAACCGGTTCGTGGACAACTAGGCCCTCACCAACTCTTGAAGAATCATAAAAGCCTATTCTCTGTTCAGACTATATCGCGACTATTATTCAAAAACCGACGCTTGGAAAAATAATGAAAATGTGTAGTTATGAGTAATAAAATGCCACTTGTTACACAGAAACATGAATGCACACATCAGCTGTCTTTCATATAACATTCTTCAAAAAAAAGCTTGGAAACTTATTTTGTTTCGAGGTACAATTATGTAGAGCTATGGGCTACAAACGGAGTGAGATAATCCGCGATATTTATATTAATCAAAATACCCCGCTTTGTTAATGATGCTTACACATAATCATACCTCTTTTAAGCCTGCTTATGGTGATAACACTGATGACTATTACCACTCGTGGGAACTCAAGTTCCCCGAGATTTTATTAAAATAGCATTACAACAATCTGATGCCCCCCCCCCCCCTCTATTGACCAGCATGGAAATTTTTAAGCCATCGCCACCAGTGGCCTCACAACAGGTGATGAAGTTCACCGCCTACCTGAAGACAATCACGGCTATCTATGCCTCCGGCGGAATTCGAACTCAATCTGTTGAGTGGAATAGCGGACACGTTAACCATTTAGGTATTCTCTCAGAAAATTTCAGTAATCTGAATGCTTTCGATACTAGAGTACTGGAATGAAGTACAAATATACATTAACATGAAATTGAGGCATATGTTACTTATTAAACATCAAAATAGTGATTGAGAATTAAAAATATCATAACTCTACACCTACAACCCTTGTTTATATGTTTACAAAAATAATGGGTTACTGTATTAAGTGAAATGCATACCTGAACAAAAACATGAGAGAAAACAACTACTCTTACAAGGCAGACAACTGCACAAGTTGTAACGTATTCTGAACTTCCTTCAAAGCAGAAAAAATGTCTTACTGATACAAAATAAAATATTGTAATAGATCTTTAGAATGAAAAAACTGGCATTTCCTAGAAAAATGCTGCAATCACTGCCCACTGGTCATAGGATGTTGAGAGCACGTAAATTGGTATGTTTACAGGTTTGCTAGAAAAGAATGAAAAAGACAGTCGGAGAGTTTATCAGACAGGAAAAATAAATAAACTGGGCTGAAGTTAACAATCGAAAAATATAATTGCCGTCATCACACTTATACAGTATTTGAGGTACAATACTGTATAAGATATTGAATCTGCAATTCCTTATACATTTACAATCGGCTACATCTTGCATTCTTTATGTAAATCTTGCTTCAAGTTTCGAGGAAGGCTGTCGGCGTTGCTGATCTCACTGAATTAGTGAAAGCATCACACTATGCCCTTATGGGCTATCTTGTTTTTTTTTTTTTTATCTTCCCTTAAACATTTTAATGGCGTATATAGTCTTGTCTATCCCTTTCCTCAAGAACGTGCTGGCAGAGAGTTGTCTCTCTTCGCAGTTTCACACCTGCTTGGCACCGCAAATATGCGGTTCACGCTTTCTGCCGTTGGGTACAACTGGTCAAGAAACATTGTTCTCTGTACAAAGAGTATCCTTTTAATAGGCATTGGGTAGCACGACTAGTAATCTTCCTGGGGGTTTCAAATGAAGTTCGAAATGCGGAGAACGAGTTCTCCGCTTAGATCTTTAGCTGCACGACATGAAAGTATCATTCTGGTCTAACCAGTGCCGAGTTGGAACAGGTTCTAACCGGAAGTGAAATTTTAATGTACAGTATATCAAATAGTCCAATTTGAACGTTTAAAAACAGAATATAGAATTTAGAGTTCTTAAGAACCGATTCTTTAAATCAAAAACATGCAATACAATAAACTTGTCTACAGTATGGTCTTCATTACAAAGCGTAAACAGATAATATATACATCTATAGACGAACCAAAAGGTGGTGTGCCTGTGGAGCTATTAACACTAGCAGTAAAGTTAAATATTACTTCATGCATCATTCAGCTGAAAGTTGTAAAACTATTTCAAGTAAAAATATTTCAAATATAAACTCACGGGAAAATGGAGGAAATTTTTGGAGTCTTTGTTTTGAGATCTATTTCATTACGACAACCACCTACAACCAATATTCATAATCGATTAACTGAATTGGGAGATAGAATATCTTGGTGTAGGGATAAAATGGAGATGAACCTATGATAGGAAGGTGATTAGGTAACCGATAAGATTGCAGATCCGAGGAAGAATTCGGGACTACTCCACATTTCAAGAAATGTTATAAAAAAAATGATAGTTCATTATCCTGATTCAATACTGCGGCACAAATCATTGATTTTATAAAATATGGCAGTTTTATGGTTACGATGTTTTAATCATGTTTCATTTCAGTTAAGGTTCCTATATTTTTAGTTAGGAAGAAGTTTTTCTTTTGAAGTCCTCATGCTACCTTCATAACTCTGCTAGTAGTGTACTCTTTCTTGTGGTTATAGCAGTTGTTTAATAATTTTTGTTTTAGATGTTTATCAGGACTTTTCAGACATGCTCGTATATTTATCATATTCTAAAATATATATAATTCATATTACCACTTAGCTAAGTAGTATTAGCGAATAGTAGTAGCCTTGATAATCAAGAATTTCATTCCCTGCATTGTGATTGCCTCAGAAAATACCGCCCGAGTTAGGGCCTCCCTAGCTCGGGCGGTAATGACGATGGCCTGAGTTGAAATAACTCGGTTCAAATCCTGTCTTGGACTAGAGGAATCTTTCTAATTGCTTTTCAAATAAAGATCAGTTAGCCCATCTCATGTGGATTGAAAGTGGGTGTTTCTTCGGAAAAACAGGCCAGAAAAATACATAGAATTAATGCACACACACTGATGTAATAACCGTCCTTGCTTCGTCCATAATCAAAACAATACAACTAAACAAAGATGAAGAGGATTCTGAAAAGAAGTACCTCAAGAAAGCTGTAATGTTCTGCCAATTTCGAAATATAATTGCTGGAATGCGGGCACGTGAAAATGGCTATCAGTTCAATGTTAATAAATAATGTAATGCACTTTGGTGATTAGATATCCAATGTCATAGTATAATCTACCAATTATATTGGTAGGATTATACTAGATGAAACTAATCAGGCTAGGATCTTGTAGAGTGTTAGTAAACAGGAAGTTGAAGATCAAGGGTCATATAGCAAAAATTGTTAATACAACTCAGAGGATAATTGTGATGCTGAAACAAACCTTGACATGTAAAGATAAGGAAGTCGTTTTGCCTCTTTACAAGGCCTTGATAAGTCCTCACTTGCACTATTGTGCGTTGGTCTGGTCTCCGTGGGGATTCTGGGAGAGTGGAAAGGGGGAGTCGAAATAATATCAGGAATATTGATTATGAAGACTGATTGAGAATTTGTAGGCTGCAGACACTAGCAAACAGGAGAAAGAGGGCTGATATGATTGAGACAAGCAAACTTCTGAAAGGGGCATACAGGATTTCAGCAAATGAAAGAGTTTTGCCTCTCTCTGCCTTACGGTGGGTGGGAAAAGGATGCGAGGTATCCTTGGAAGTTGAAAATGAATGCCTTCAAGAATGGAGTGAAAGCTAGATTTTACTCTCAGAGTGATGCGTGATTGTAATGGATTGGATGCTGTGTGTGCGCGTGTGCACGCGCAAGTAGCGTGAATGAATTCAAGAATACGTATGATAGCTGGTGCGAATAGTATGGCCTCCCTCGATGAGTTCCTGACTCCCTGGAGGTTTCAATTAATAATAACATCTGAAGAAGGAGAAATCTAAGTCTATTATCACTGCCATAAAAATTCAAAATGTATTTTTATGAGCATAGACGAACATCACGTATATCAGATAATATCCATGCTAGTCATTTATTAAATACTACAAGAGAGTTTCTTTGCTTAAAAAGTACTAATAGTATTATAGAAGAATGGTGAGAATTCTCTTGTAGTAGTTTTAAATGCTAATTTGTGTATACTATGAGAGTATCGTGATCATCCAATTGATAATCATAACCTCTGAGTCGCAATCCTGTTCCACGAAACATTGCAGTTCGGAGGTTGTCAGAGCCCAGAAAACTTATTCAAGTCCAAGCTTTCTTAAAGAGGACTAGTGCCAGTTAAGAAAAAAAAACTGCGGTTATGCTGCGTTCTACAAATACTGAATATACCATGACATAAGTTAACGGTTCAAACAATTCAAATGGAATTGACTTTTGCTTCTTGAGGCATCCCATTGTTCGAGTACAACAGTGAACATATTAAGCATCTTATGAAGAAAATCGAGGTGCGCCATGAAGAATGAAACATTTTTATGATGATTTGTTTGCATGGCTCTCCAAAAGCAACGGATCGATATATAAGAGTCTGGCACTTTTCTTAATCAATAGGAAAAAATAAACTAAATCTTTATTAGCGTGGAAAGAAAAATGTCATCTTTGAGTTCAGAAAGAAAGACCTACAAATATCGTAAATATCTCGTATAGCAAGTGTCGTACAGGTCTAGTCTTGCCGGTTTGCTGAACACGAAAAGTAGAACAGCAACAATCAGTAGCGAGTACAAAGGGCAGTTGTTTGAAGAGTAGCTACCCTTCTTTTTTTGATAGCCTGTTGATCCCTTTCATGTAACATCCGAAAGTTAAAGAGATAGAGCAGTCGGTGCAGAAACATTGAGGAAATGAAAGCCCTACGCTTAGAAATTGCACTGAATACTTCAGAGAATGATGCTTTGTGAAAAACTATTTTGATTAGAGCACTCTTCTAAGTAGAAGATCTCAAGCGGATGTGAAAAGCAGGAGTAAATCATATTATTATAGTTTTGCAGATTTAAATTATCATAATTACGAAATAAAGTTCTTATCAAGTCCACCTCCTAGATATTTGACAACAATGAAAATACTAGCACCACTAATATATTTCTTTAAGTCTACAGATGTTCTTCCTGATCAGGTAAGATATCAATCGCATTGTAGAGATAGGCCACAGATAGTATTCAGACAAGATAACATACTTTCCCGACCCTTATTTAGATAAGAGGGATACCATTCTGCAAGACAAAAATAAAAGTTCTCTTACTTCTGTCGCCCTAAACATCTGATTTGTCATTCGGGTTGTTAGCGAAGAACATGATCACGTACAATCGTCACTAAATAGGTATAAAAAAGTCAGTAGACATCTGTTTTATAGAACTACCCATCTTTTGTGTCGCAAACTGCACCAGTTATATAATATAGTGAATGAGATCATTAAGCTTTCAGTTACAGTGAAAGCGAAAAAATCTTGTAATTATAACTTTGGCAATAGAAACGTCAAAAACATGCCATATGTTTGAGTATTATTCAATTACAATCCATGCGCGACAAAATTGGAAAAATAAAATAAAATAATAAAATAAAATAAAATGGTTTTGGAAAGAAGAAGATAACCACAAAAAATTGGCTTAGTTTTATCAAGTAAAGAAATAAATGAGTTTATAAAGTGCGATGGAATTGTTAATAGGAAAAAACGAGGCTTATATTTGAATGTATCCATATTTAGCACTACCAGGGAAGAGAAGCAATTAGAGTGTAGTATTAAAAATAAAGTAATCATCTTAGGAGAGCTTAATATACAGGTTAGAGAAAACAGAATAAGAGTGGAAAACTTTTAGAGCTATTTGCTTAGGATCAAAGAAGATGAAGAACAAAGGTTACTAGATTTCTTTATTAGAAATTATCCGGAAAGTTCTAATCACATAATTACAAGGTCATTCTGTGGTCTGTACAGTCAGGATGTTTCCTCTTTGTTGAAGAATGAAACGAAAGTCATGGGCGTCAAAATTTTGCCATCTGTCGCCTCAGATGAAGATCACAGGCATCTAATAGCAACCTTTAAAGTGTTATGGAAAACAAATCTGAAGCTGTTGATATTGAAATAGGCTGAGGGAAAGCATCCAAAATTGAAAGTTCGGATCAGGTCCTTAAGTTAATTACATAACGTAGAGGAAGACTGGAACAGGAAATATAATTTTTTTTTCAATTGGTTATTAATTAAATTAAAGCTGCCAAAAATTATATTCTTGTGTAATCCTTTATCCAAATATAAGCAGTTTGCGCGTGAAGCTTCTTCCAAACTAAAAATGTGCTTGTATATAGAAGCTAATGTCTACATATTAATTGCCTCCGTATCCCATAATGCACAGCGCACTTCCTTGCGTACGTGTATATTTTTATGCACCATGAAGATGATCACTACCCAGACTAGTTTCGACCTTTAATTCAACCTTGGTATTCTTCCTGAGTGTGACTCTCACTGATGACACCTCAAATTAGGGTTACAACAGTCTGGGTACGGATCCTTTTTTATAATGAGTACACAGCAATATAAACTTCTAGGGAGGTGTGCTGTGCATTATGGGATACCGAGGCAATTGACAGAAAGCCAATAGCCTTTATATACAAGTAGCTTAGTCGTGAAGATACTTCACACGCAAACTTTGTTTGCACTTCGGATTAAACAAGAATATTATTTCTTGCAAAAGCAAGAGATTGTTACAGTTTTTTTTTTAATAAGTGGAGATTCTGCGACTTCCCCAAGGAGTGGGAGATTAGGATGACAACGCATTATTTTAGAATCTATTAAAGATGAAAGCCATAATATGAAGTAAATATGAATTAAAGAAAATGGGAAATTCTTGGGATAGATGAGTTTTCCTATTGAACTATTCTGGACCTTCTGGTTCAGGACTTAAAGGATTTCTCCAGATCAAGATACAAATTCTTGATATGGAGAAATCCTTTGGGTAAATCAAGGTAATACTTGATGATTGGACCAAGAGGATTACTATTCGAACATTATTATTACTATTACTACTACTACTACGTGACACCTCCAGGGAGTCCAAAGACTGATCGAGGGAGGACATCTACTCTGCAACTCTCCGTCTCCACCAACAACTACCTTCATCTACACCAACGCCATCTACCGCCGACCACATTACTAGTATTTCCACAGACAATCACCAACATCCATGCCTACGGCGGGATTCGAAACCGCAGCCTTTTGGGTGGAGAGCAGATACGCTAACCATTCGGCCAGCCAGGTTAGCTAATATATAGGAGACGAGAGAAGAGTGGCAATTATAGAACATTGTGTTACTGAATAGAGTTTTATGCGAGATTATTGAAAATAAAGGATAAAATATAGGAAAGTTTAAGAAAAGGACAATTTGGTTTTACAAAAGAGGAATCAAGGGTTTATTTCGATTTTGATATCTGGGAAATGAAGGAAAAACACTGAGAATTTGGACCAAGCTTATATAAAATAGGCTTGGTATAATGCATTACTGATTTTGAAAGATTTTAACTGAATTCAACAGGAAAAAGTCTTGGAAAGAGATAAGCATATGAATATAAGAAATAGTTCGAGCAAGAATGTGCACGTTAAATGTAAGAGACGAAGAATTTGGTAATTTTGAGTGGTTTATCCTTAAAAATGAAGTGCAACAAAGAATAGCGTTATCTCTGTTCGTTCTGGTGATATGAATAGTGTCCTCTTCCCTTTCTGGTCATCTATTAATGACCAGAAAGGGAATAAACGGTTGTGTTAGCAAATGTCGTGAATTGGGTATATTCAGAAGATACCGGACAAGGAGAAAAGTGTGACAGATAATTATGTATTGCATACTAACAGCAAGAAAAAACATAGCATGGTTTTAAATCGTAGAGAAATGTATATATTAATGGTATTGAACTCGACGGGCGAGTCTTGTACAACATGAAACTTTCAAATATTTCGAAAATATACTTTCCAGTAATGAAGTGGAACAAAACTTTTTTTAACAATGTAAGTAGCCTAAGTTTAGCACAGTAGGTTTTTGACAGAAATTACTTTATTGTCCATTTTGTCTTATGCAGCAGAAACTCCAGGTTAATGTTCATGAAGAAAGAATATGGGAGGATAGAAATAGAAAACTCTAGTGTGCCTGATCTGGCAGTTTTTGTTGGAGCAATTGTTGATAAAGAAATCTGTCCAGTCAGTCTTGAAATAATCTGCATACGAACGGCCCAACTATGTACATGTAAAAAGCTACTTGTGGAATACCAGTGTCTGAATTTTTTATTCTGTCATAAGTAACAATTAATAATTATATGTAATGAGTACTGTATTTATATTTTAGCAAGGTCTAGCCATGAATATTTCATTAAACATTATCTTCAGCATGCTTCATTCTTCATCTTTTGTTAGGTCTCGAATTTAAAGACTATTTTCATTTGTCTGAAACTGGTTCATAAAGATTTATATACATTTAGGGAAAGAATCCTGCTTGTAAGAAAGAAGAATGGAGTTTTGAAACAACATTGAATAAAATCATTTAAGCAATAAACATTTTCAGTATTAAAATCAGAAAGTGTATCCACTGAGGTGAACGATACGGATCTCTTAGCAACTGACTTTGATTTGGGATTAGGTGGAATGCATTATTTTCTTTCGTTTATATGTCAAAGATAGTCCGGGCCACTAATGGACAGGTGAAGAGCAATGCACGTCCGCCTTTTGAACTCCACCTTCTTGTGTGTAGTGCGACTGAAATAAATCAGCAAGGCATCAGGGGAATACTAAACAATTTAGACAATGAATATTCTCCAATCCTAATGGCATCTTTCCAATTGTACAACTCAGCTTACACTTATCTCCACATACACACACATTCCAGTAAAAGGGAGATAAGCCTGCCGCCAGACTACCGACCATTTGCCATCCTGTAACGGAGTAGCCAGCTTTCTCTCTGACTCTTCATCGCGTTTCATGGAGGATGGCTTACTCTCTTCGAGCTTCGTCACTAATGCAGGAGTGCCTCTGTGCTCTCATATACTTCCGTTCTCCTATACATAAATGGCCAACTTTCAATCACCCTTAATCCTATCCATAGCTTTTCTGATAATAGTATGTGCCATTCGACAAAGGATGCAGTGATCAGAAATCCCTCGCTTCAACCAGCTCCGTAAACACTTATCTCCATACATTCCTCAATGTGGAAAGATAAGTTACTCACCTTCAAATGCCAACAAATCTTCTTGCCTCCTAAAAAGAGATCGCAACTACCTTTATCCGTAAATTTACAGATATCACCAGGCAGGTGAGATCTCTCTTTTCTCTTGCACTGATCTCCAAACTCTCATAGCATAGCATCTATCAATAACTTCCTCAGCCACTAAAACAACTAGGAATTCTTTTCCCTTCCAGCCCGATTTTCATCCATCCAGCTACTAACTCTGTACAAATCTCAAATCATACAAAAATTGTTTACATGTTTGACGTGGTCTACCCAACACTTCCCTAAAAATTCTAGATGCTCTCCAGAGAGGACAATTCGGATTATAGATGATCCCTCCTGATAAACTCACTTTATAACCTCTATCTCAAGATTGTTGGGTTAAAACAAGATCATTAGTTGTCAAACATTCCTTCTTTACTTCTGGTTACACCGAATCAATAATGTTGTTGCTGTGAAATTTCTGCGCCATTTGTGAGAGGATGAACGTAAACTGAATCTAACCGCTTGGCATTTTAAGTATTAATAAATTTGAATAGACACTCACTTGTGTATTAAATATTTTAAGAATTACATTCTCTCTAAAAGTTCAAGTTATTTCCGCAGTACTACTTTGAAATCAAGTGTCTACTCCGCCAAAAAGGAAGAAAACAAACCGCATAATAAGAGCATTAAATGTTGTTCTATTAGCCTATATATAGAAAAGGGATCATTAGCATAATGTTTGGGTTGTAACATTTCCTTTAGGCCGACAGCCAGTTCTAGGTATTCAACTGGTTACGACGGTATTGAAAGTAAATCATAAATAAATAAATATTTTTAGAGTTTTATTAAACATATTAAAAAACAAGAAATGACCCAATAGCAAGAAATATGTTTTTCGTGAATACGCAGTTTGCTAAAATATCGCTTTTTAATCTCGTTTTTTAAATAATTCAAAATAATTTGAATTATTTTGAATTCACAGAGCATTTGTGCAGTGAGGTTGGATTGAAATATGGAATGTTTGAAATGTAATGTTATCCTTATTATCACTTCGCTATAAGATAGCTTCCTTAATAAACACGGGCATGTTTGTTTTGTCAATAGATAACAGGACTTTAATGCTGCCATGGAAGAATTTAATCAGTTGTCTTAGTTATTGTGTATCAAGAGTAAGGATGTGACCTTTAAGCCAAGTATTGTAGAACGTCACTAACCATTCTTAAAGTTCAAGTTCGACTTGGTTTAATCCGTTTCCAAACCGAACACTGATCTACAATAAAACCGAGGGATTCAAAACGACAGATTCTATTGAACTTAGAAGTGTTAAATGCAATTAATGAAAATAAAAAGGAACATTTGGAAAAATCATAAATGCGATGGGAATTCAGACCAGTGGCAAAACGGATTGCATCTCGCAAACAATTTAAATTCTAATTGTTCAACAGATTTCAACCAGTGATGCGACTGCTTTAACTACTACTTATAAACTGGTGGCATCAAAAACAATCTTGTGCACAAAAATTGAATAAAATACCGCGAAAGTGGGAGATCAGATTCAATTTACATGAGAATAAATTGTCATCCATGCTACAGCGAAATGGGTTCCTCTCCAGCTTGAAAACAGAGACGCTATCCGATTATCCAACAAGCCAAGATTTGGCCAATCACCTCGTTTCTCAATACTTTACTATTTTTAAGAGAATTGCGTGTAAGCTGGTCACTTATTACTTCCGTATTACGTCACATCCGTCTGTCAACATTTTCTCCATATAAAAGATCATGTGATGTTTAACATATACTGAGTATTGGCGTAACACTGCATTTCTCGAATATTAATGAACTCACAAAGCCTAATTCTTCCCTTAATGAATCAGTCTTATAACGGGCATCCAAACTGTATTAGCAAAAAAAAGGTATACTCGCAACACAATCACGCCCTGGAGGTGAGGTAAAAAATAATATAAACCAATGCCCAATGAGCGTGATGATTATTAAGTGGTAATAGCATGAAGAAAATTAGATTGATAATGTCTTTCCATACTCCAGGTGCAAGCAGGCATTCCTAGTATTCAAGTGAATGCTGTCCAATATTTTTCATGAAAAAATCCTGAACTACTTCACATTTCCCGTATACAAAATTTACGTTCCTAGTCAAGAACAGAGTCAAACCTATTTATTCACCATTCGTATAGACAGACGGACAAACCGACTCCTTTTATCTATACCAGTGATGAATAAGAACAACGAACAGTTGTAGAGTGTACTCTACAACTGCAGCGTACTAGAGACAGAAAATCATTTTTATTATTAACTTTTGAACTAATACTTGAATAATTACGCGAACAATATTATTATAATTCTATTTAAAAATACCTTTTGTCATATATTTTATTCCTCCAGAAGAATGTAATGAATTAACTTTAAATTCTTCTATTAAAAACAAGGAAGCTTTAAACATGGCAGGTGGAAACAGGTGTCATGATTTAGGATCGCCTGTGTTGTTTCAACAGACAGATATGTGGGTGTTCGTATCTCGAAAAGGAGGTTTCTCTCTCGGGTTACGTCAACTTTGATGAGAAACCCCCTCGGAATTTGTTTAAACAAAAACGTACAGTGATGTGTATATATGTTGGCATTTCTTGTATCGATGCCTGAAGTGTCAGCACAAAAATAACCATAGAAGTCAGGAACAAGTCAGGCTGCTGACCTCTGACAGTGAGGCGTCAATTGTTAGTTGATATTACCATAATGATTGAATCCATCATGTAAGACGCAAGCCAACCTATATTGGTTCATGACAAACTCCCTCCCTTCTATCGCACACAATTACATGCGTAACTTTTTTTATTATTAGTTTATAGATCTCAATATCTGATACTGCCTCAGTCAATACCTTTGGATTCCGCATTTCTAATTTAGTCCTACTGCACACATAAAACATCTTTGAAGCTGTGCTTGTAATATTTGCTAAAGTCGCAATTTGCATATTCCATTTTAATCAACTCTTACATCAGAGCCTAGCCTAGCAATTTCTTTTGTTTGCACCACGCTGACTTGACTATTCTTTTAAGTGCGTTTTACTAAACGGGTAAACCCTCAAATAAGGACTTAACTCCGTAATGGTGGAATTAGGATTTCTCTTATCAATCTGAAAGAGATGTACCCACACTGGGCTATGACTATCCTCTGGACTGAAAATCTATTATTTGAATAAATTATAATGCTAATCATATAAAATTTGTAAAAATGGGTTAATTCTAATTGTATTTTTTTTTTTCGTTCCTAGAGTAGTTCTGAGGAATCAATGTAATATGAGAAGTAGCGCAGAACTGTTAGAGATTTGCATCAACTGATAATGTATTATACATATGAAAAAGGAGGCTACCTGGGCGATGTCTTTAGTTTTAAGCATATTCTTTTTAAAAGGCACTTTTTTCTATCTAGGTAAAAAACGAATAAATAAAACAAAAAATAAAGAGAAATTAAATCTGCGTACAAGGCCGCTGAAGCAGGATCTCCTTGTTTGAGGCACCTTGCGTGATTTTGTACATTTTCAGATAGCAACCAGTTATGTTCTTTCATCTGGAAATTTTCTCATAATGGCTGTTGATCGTTTGCAGGAAATGAAGACCATAATTTTGTGCCATGAAACTCTTTCAGAACACCACAGCTGATCTATCCTAAAGCCAGGTTCTATCAAGGGCAACTAGTATTGCATGTTTTTTTTTTTTGTGTGTGTGTGTAGTGAATGATATCCCCTAATCAGACTGGATCTCAGAAATGTCTGTCCGGGATAACACATGTTTGATTTGGACAATTTACTGATTTTCATCTTCAGCTTTACAAATTTCACATCGTACTACCTAAATTTGTTCTTAACGGTCTATATTTCATGTTCCTTTATACAATTATCTCATTAAGTCCCCTACTAAATGCAAGGTATTGTATAATAACCACAAACTGATATCTATCAATTTCAAGCCACAAAAAAGTCAACGAACGTATTTCTATCTTGAACAGGTATAATGATTTCAGAGAATCATATATTTGATATGTTGAATGAGTGGATTTTGATATTCGTACTTACAAGTTGGAATTTAGATTACTGAAATATTTGAGCAATTTGTCTGCATTTTCCATTTCATACTTGCTCAACTCATAGGACAAATGAATATCTTTAAAACATTGCCAAGTGAAAAATTTTTATACGCATAAAATAAATCATAATAATTCAAGTCTTGCATCCAAAAAGTCAAGAGTCTTGAATATTGGATACGTTCTTAATAAACCGGGGAGGGGGAGAGAAAGTCGCTTTCTGTAATAATCAACTGAATCTTCAAGCTCCATCGCACTTATGAAAACAAAGAATATTTCTCTTCCTGCGTTTATCTGATTGTGAAAAAGATAGAACGGTACAGGAACTTATAAAGTAATGTCTAGCGTAGGAGGAAAATCCTCATTCATGCTGTATAAGAAAGAACCGGGGAAAAAAGACTGAACACTGCCTTCCTCTTCGTACCCCCCCCTCACACACTATCGCACATCCTGCTTCATTTCGACTACTATTTTGCTGCAGTAAATTGCTACGTGAGAAAACACAGCACTCTGACAACAATGCTTAAGTTAACGTCATGTGTATGATTTACGAGCTAATTTTCGTGAATGTTGGAATAATGACATGGAAGGTGGGGTGTAATTTTAGTTGTGGCATAGAAACAAGGAAGATTACGTAATGTCCAGAATTGCAGTTCTAATGGCATTAAATGCGCAAGTATTTGGAAACTTTTAGCTATACATTCAAGTTTGTCAAGTTGGACTGCGACCAGAAAATGACTGCTATTTTGGCAGTTATGGGCACTTTTCTTAAATAAAAATTATATCAACTGTCATTATACCTATTTTATAATTAAAAATGCTGTTGATCTTCAATTCTATTGGTTAACAGAATTGAAAATTCTTGATTAATAGAGAGAAATAAATATATCAAGGTCATTAACAACAAAAAATACCTCCATATGTCTTGTCCGCATGATTTTAGCTACGTTACATTCTGCGAGTAGAAAAATATTTCTGTATTCATTTCTGGATCAGTCCACTTCCTTTATGGTTTTTTCCGCCTGAATAAGAATGAATCAAAACAATCGGGTATAAATAATTGATTGTCTGTATGACAACGAATGACTAGGAAAAAAACAAAGAAATAATCTGTTGAATTAAAGAAATATCTGCCTTGTTTAAGAAAATCTCAGCATTCATATTCATTAACTGTATTAAGATTCTAGTCATATTTTCTCAAATTTTATTTACATTGTCGTTTTGATATTGTTATGTAGTTTCCGAGTGGTTTTCCTCTTTTTATTAATCTTCAGACGGTGATTAATAAAATATACTGTGGAAGCCGGCCTGGTTGGCCGAATAGTTAGCATATCCGCTCTCCGGCCAAGAGGCTGCGGGTTCGAATCCCGCTTATGCATGGATGTTTGTGATAACCTTTATGCATCCTTTCACCCAAGTATAGATGCACTCTACCAATATGGATTGGGTCACCATGGGAGTAGTATACCCAAAACCTCCCGCAATGGGAGAGGCCCTCACCCTGCACCGGGTAGAAAAATAGGCCGCTCATCGCTGTGGTAGCCTGGCAGCACATTATATGATAATTAGAAATGCAACTATTATTTGCCGTCACATATCCCACCTGGCGATTGACAAGGCAGAAAATCAGCAGTACCATGACATGATACAATACGCGAGTAAAGTCTCGAAGAGTTACACAAATAATTTGTTTTTTCAGTTAAGTAAAGGGCGGAACCCATTATTAAAATCAAGTAATACAGGTTAATAACTGATTTTAAAAAAAACTCTTAACTACAAAAATAAAGCACGTAACATTAATGTCTGCCAATTAAACAGACGCCTTTATTATCAATCCCTAGTCGCACAGAAATAACTGAGAACCACTACTTGTAAGTAGCAAACAAGCTGTTACAAAGGTTTGTTTTTTTATCATAACCCAGCACACATTTAGGCTTCCACCAAGGCCTAAACAAAGGCTCTCTTTACCTTCCTGTACACTTAATTGCCTGCACAAACCAGTTACTAAATGTTCCCTGCGTGCCAGATACCCTTCAGACTACTTAAAAGGAAGTCAATTATTATTCTCAGAGCATTCAGAATCGAGAAATAATTATAGGACTTGTTTTACCTTGTGAGATGGATTTCATCCAAAAGAAAAATACAAATCTTTGTAATAGAGGTTTCTCATAATTATTTTTATAAGCAGTAATATATTTCACATTCATATTTATGCCCTCTGAACAACTCCATGAAATAACTAGAAATATGTATAACAATACTAATATTACACTAATAATTAATATCATTAACTGTTAAAATTGGTCAAAAGTAAACTATTACCAGCAGATCTAGCGAATGGTTCGAATAAATAAAGAGGTCACTAGATTAAATGACTAAGTTTCGGACAAAATAAATACGTTAAGAAAGAGGACGTCGACCACACAAATAGTTTGAGTAATACCTTAATTCCGGCAGAATAAAATAAATATAAATTAACACCCATCATTTTATTCAGTCATGAGTGTATTCCTTGTGGAAATCCTTTATCTCTAAGTTCTTTTTTTATCGTAATTCAATTAACAAATAGTGAATTATTAAATGTAGCAGTCCTATCAAAACATAAAACGAATAGAAAAAAATAAGTAATGTTGCTTTTACAAAAAAAAAAAAAAAGGAAAATGTATTTCCCTTCGGTCCTTATGAGATGGTTTGTGCAAGGAAGCAGTCAGCTGAATCAATGTCGATAATGAGGTAGATTGGAGACAGATACAAAAAACGGAAGAAAATAGCAGGTAGCTTCCTTCCTCTTTTTTTTTTTTTTAGAACAAAACGGAGTCGGAAGGAAAAGCGATACACCGCCATCCTGTAAATGTAATACACGACGTTTCAGATCCGAGTTAGTACTAGAAGCGCATTTGCGGTGAGAAAGATCCAACTGTGCTAGATTAGGTATTCTCGCATTAATATTATACATTCCAAACTGATAAGTCGTACTGCTTATTTTTACTTGGCTGAAAACTATTCTTTAAAGTCTGAGATTTAAACATTAAAATAAGTGTTAATAAATCTGAAAATTAATCTTAACGCATAATTTTTACTTATATCGAAATACCTACCTGAAACAGAACGCCTTCATTTATATTTCGGATACATTTTAGAAGTCTTAATGAAGAAGGCAGAAGTAAACTTATTTCACAGTCGACTTCTTATGGCATTCTTACATCAAGCCCGTTAGAAGTTGTTCACCTCCCCTCCGCTTTAGACACACAAACGTAACATTGGCTAGTGGCGTGTTTGGTGCAGAATACATATCACTTTCAGGTATATCAAAGTATGTAAATATACTTCATTTAAATCTGTGGTACAGAATAATTAACATTTAACTAAAATAAACATCGTTATTTAGTCTTAAGGCTAATAAAACACAGTATTTTTGCAGCAACAACAAAATTACATAAGTAGGTATTTCCTTAGTAAATGCAACAACAAAATTACATAAGTAGGTATTTCCTTAGTAAATGCATACTTTTACGACAGTAAATCTCAAGGAAGTCCATCTTACAAGCAGCTCATTCTGGAAAAGTGGTTTAACGACACCTGTAGTAGAGAATTCAAACCCGTGTTGTAAGTGGACATTGTAATAAACATTAAATATGGATTACTTACACAAAATATTTATTTATAAAATTTTACTGAATATTGTTAGAACTTAGTAATAATAAGACTGTACTTCTGGGCTAAAACTCATGGTTCTATATCTGCATTGTTAAGCTACTCTATCGTGTCTGCTTGCAGTATTGACCATCTTTCATCTAATTTGATGATGCACACTACATGCCAAGTGAAAATCCTATGAATAACTTTATTTCTAATCAATTAATATTTTATAATCAACAGTTATTTTAAAAATATTGTACGTATTTAATGCTTTTTTGAGTTAAAATTGTCCGAGCTAATTACAACTAGTCCGTGGCCATAAACAAATTAGAGGAGAAACTACTGTATAATAAGACGCTAGCTGCAATATTCTCAAATGAATCGATCATGCGTTTGCGAAATAACTAATTTAATTAGTTAATTCATAAAAATTACTGAGGAGATGCGCATTTTTCAATATATATTTAGATTCTGTATGTCTTGAAATATTACAAATACCTGCGGGACTTGGCTGCATCAATTAGAAATGTATACATATCAAAGTTATGATGTGTATCCCCGATAGCATTTGTGACACTAGCAAGATTCAAAATATACAAACCTGGGATTGAAAGGTAAACTACTTAGGGGTCACGGAATATTAAGTAGAAGCGGATCCGGTGGTTTTCGCGATATAAGCCAAAATAAACCGTAAACTACTAGGAGCATCAAGATGCTCGTACGTACTAATACAGTGCACGATTATTGGACGGGATGCCCACTGTTATTCTGATATAAAACAAATATCAGGAGTCAACTATCCAACAGGTCAACATTTTAGGTGAAAACCAAACATGATCTTCCAATGGTTATATTGGACTACGTGAAAATCTATTAGTAAGTGAGCTCATGGTTCATATAATATGGTTAAATACTAGATAATAATAATAATAATAATAACAATTATTACTATTATTTAAGACCTCTATGGAGCCAAGGACTCATCGAGGGAGGCTATAAATCATCCAAACCAGCTGTCATACCTTCCCTTAAACTCATTCACACTAAATGCACTCACTATCCCTAAGGGCAAATTATTCCACTCACTTACTGCTCCCTGTGAGAAAAACGTAGCTCTTACTTCCTTCTTGTAAACAAACTTAACTTCCATGAATTTCCCCGTGTTCTCTCCCCACCTTCTATATAACGAAAAATTGTATCAGATGATACCCTGTAACACCCATTCAAAGGTTTAGAGACCTATTTCATATCACCCCTCTTTCTCCTGTTAACCAGAGTCTGTAATCCACATACTCGCAATCTGTCCTCATAATCTAAATCCCATAATCTGGATATAATCTTTGTAACTCTTCTTGGCACCTTTTCCACACCCTCTTTATCCCCTTGGAACCTGGGAGACCAAACTGCGCACAATAATCCAGGTGTGGTCTTATCAAAGCCTTATAAAGAGGCGAAATGACTTCCTTATCCTTACATGTCAAAGTTCGCTTCAACATCGTACTTATCCTCTGATTTGTATTTGCAACTTTTGCTATGTGACCCTTGAATTTCAAATTCCTATCTACCAATACGCAAAGATTCCTTGTTTCCTGTAGCATAATCCAGCTAATATAATATACCTCTGGAACGCTAATCATGCCAAAGTGCATAACTTTACACTTACTAACATTAAACTGACAGCCATTTTCGTTTGCCCAAATTTCCAGTCTATTCAAATCATTTTGTAAGTGCTGAATATCAGTAGAATCCCTGATTTCCCTATCTATCTTCGCATCATCGGCAAACAATTGCACATCTGATGTTAGACCCTACCTGGTGTCATTAATGTACAGATTGAATAAGAGAGGAATAACTAATCCAGAGAAACAAAACATGGATCTTCCATTGTCAAATGAAGTGAAGCAAAATTTCGGAATGGTGGTAGTTCCAAGAATACAAATTACAGTAACACACACGCACGCACGCGCATGCACGCACGCACGCACACACACACACACACACACACACACACACACACACACACACACACACACACACACACACACACACACACACACACACCAGGTTTTGAAAACAATGGAATATGAAGTTTAGTATTAACCCGACCTTCAAGTGACGTTATTATGAGCTTCAGATTAGTTAACTGACTGACTGACCAATTCAATCAATTTGCAGCGCAATTTAAAGCTTTAGCAGTTACTAAAAGATGAAAAGAAACCAATTATCAGACTTTAAAATTAACAGATAGATATAGTTTCTCCCATCGAACCATCAGTGAATTCTCTCAGTAAAAAATAGCAGTTTTAACATTTAGAGCAAAGTTTCTCCAGGAGTGGTGTTTGCCTACAATAGGGCCGATAATGGGATAGGTAGATTTTGACTAAAAACAACTGTTCTAAACGGCCTAAAACATCGAGTAGTATAAGATAAGAATCAGTTATCGACACTAATGTGTCGATAACTGAAACGATAAACTACAACTGTTGCACACGAAAATAACTTCAATATGATCCAATTGGCGTCTTCAAGGAAGTACAGGATTGTGCCGATGCGTCATAACTTACTGGTCCACAGTATACCTAGCGCTGTTACAAGGTCTAGTGACTTCGCTCTTTCTATTGTTAAGTTATTACTAGAAGTTGGTGTAGTTATGAATGATCCCTTTGTATACCTCCTTCAAAACAGAATCTGGTTTATTCATAAGACATGATCGTCTCAATCTAGTACAACAAGGCAGGTTTCTTAGACAGTACTCTTATGGACTGGACAGTAATGGTTTAACAAGAGAGAGGGGAACAGACACACTGATGCTGGAAAGTCTTGTGTATAGAATTCCATGAAATTTATACAAATCATTTTGTGTAGAATGCAAACAAATGGAATAAGAAACCGGGTTTTGACAGAGACCCAACAGTTGCATTACAAGGAATCCTGGAACAGAATTATATGAACTTTGTTTCACATGAAAATATTGCGTCAACGTGACCATTGATTCAGCTGGAGTTTTCAAGAAAGTTTAGAACACAGCCATATCCTCGTGTGCCGATTAAATGCGTCATAGCTTACTGCTCTACACTATATCTACCACTGTTACAAGGTCCAGTGAATTCGCTTTAAAAAATAAATAAAATTCCATGTTTGGTTTCTAGAGTAAGGTTTTCGGAATATCTAATTCATTGCCTACCCATGGTAATAATGTACTACTAGTTGACATTTCGTAGGTTGGAATGGGCAATAAAAACCTTACACGAGCTAAAAATGCTATAACTTCCAATAATAAGCGAATTATTTTACCCCTATACAAACCAAACTAGCATTTTCGATATTATTCCCGTTAGAATGACTTGGAATATTGGCATTATTCAGGAAGTTTGCTGTTACAGTCGTTCGTAACGGCTGCAGAATTCTACACTTCCTGAACTGTTTGTCCGAAATATTATTACTGAATTGACAGCTTTGGTGCATGACAATAAGCTTATTAATAGAACCATGTTACCATCCTTTGTTCTGTCGTTTTACTTTCATTTGTCTGCCAGACGGGATCTATATTATTAGCTTATAGGATACATTTATTTCCATATATTCTTTCTTCTTTTTAGTTAGCGGGGTTGATTTTGCATGTAATAGTTATTCACAGTACGGAGTACTGTTATAATGAAATGTTAGGCGCTGTAGAGTAAGTGCTTAATTGTTAGGTGATGTAATTGTATTAAAAGACTTAGTGGTTACTTGACAGCTAGGGTTGATGACCACAGCACCACCAACCGTTAGAAAGTCTATCCATCACTTAACTGCCCTCACAAGCTTGACAAGTGTCAGCATGTATTCGAGTAATTTGTTAACTATCTAGACAGTAAAGGAGACTGCTGTAGGCCTTGTACGCCGAACTATTGCCAAATATGACCGAGAGACAACTCAAAGATGGTGTATTGAATTTGATTTGGTGCACGTAATTTGTGATAGGTATCCATCAGTCTCTTTTTGTTCTAATAGGATTAAATATTCCTTCTTATTTGCCAATATATTTAATCACAACTAAAAAAAGAAATATCACGTTTATTGCTCTACGAAATCGCTCTTTCTTCCAACCAAATGGATGAAGAAAGATATATTGAAAGAAACTTATTTCAAAGTATGCATAGCAATCAGTGAAGGTTAGTGCTTGTTAAAATACGTATTAGAATTAAAATACAATTAAAAATTGTCAGATGCGAAATCATGTAGTTTGTGGATCTGGTTACGAACTGTTTGAACCTCTCAAGTTCGGTAATAGCCGATAGCGTGGAAAGAAGGAAGACTGGAAGAACAACAGTGTTACGATCCAACAGGTCAAGAAAACCGGCTGACTGAAATTTGCATATCGTGAAGAGGATCATTTCACCAGATTCGAAGGCATTCATATGACGTGCAAGTTACAGCATCATTTATCCACAGGAGCTTGCGTAAGTTAGTATACAGTCTGAAGGAAGCTAAACTGCCAAGATTTCCACTTAGACTTGACATAACGGAACGCCAGACTACCTTTCATGCTAGGGGAATTGACTATTACATCACTTAGAAACTGGTCGTGTGAAGCACAAGTTACGCAATAGGATGTTTAGATATATCAGTCCAGTCTGCTGTACATTGTTGACAATAGTTCAAAGAAAGTAATCTAACCCTGTTAGCAGATAACATTCACCTAACATACCAGTATTGTGAGGTTTTATGCAGTGAAATAGATACATCTCCGCAATAGGCAGAAAAATTCTACAAGATATGCTTGTAAGGTTCGTACAGACTCAAGTCTGAGAAAAAGCATTATGTATTTGCATTCACTCGCCTTCTAGAGGAATTTTAGGGCTATTTTCAGTTGATCTTTGGCGCAGACAAGCAGGTTTTCTCATATGATTTTTAATCCCGTAATACAGTAAAAATCGACCTAGAACACGCATACGAATGGTGCAAATAAGTTTTATTAGTTATGGTTAGGAACGTCATCTCTTATCTATCACGCGGTGAGAATGCACTCAACCTCGAAGATGTTGAGAGATAAAGACAGGCTTTCTACCCTTTCAAAAGTTAGTAACTAAAAGAGTGCCACCTGTTCGTTTGGTGAATGAAAAAAGCGTTGGAGGAGAACGTTAGCTATCAAGTCCCACATTCTTTGCAGTGTATACTGTGTCTAAACCAACGTTCCGCAGGTCAATAGCGACCAGCTCCGTAAACAAAAACGTTCTTGGCTCAGTGAAAACAGTTCCATGTCCTAATACTCGCTAGTAATTTAGGATAACTTCCCATCTAGCAGTTCTGCTTGTTTACACTTTCGTTGGTGTTTATGAAAGTTGTTGATGGGACCTTTATTGTAGTTTTGTCTCCGCGAAAATCTATATGCATTTTGTTAGTTTTATTTCCAGTATAAATCTGCAATTTGGACAAGAACAGTTTATGGAAATGAATCTTCTGTAGAGCGGGAAGCATCACTGATTGCTTCGTAGAAGAAAATTTGCTGCCTACTGCTTTTAGAAGATGAAGAGCTAGCTATGGAACGACTAATCTGAACTCCGGCACACTTCAGCAATGGAGAGGAGCAATACAACTAGCGAAATGGAGTGTCCTAAGTAACACCAGTTAACAGAGAGAGAGAGAGAGAGAGAAAGAGTTTGGCAATAAGTATAAGGCTGGTGCTAACTTATTAAAAATTTAAATATCAAAATACATAGTGGCCATAATTAAGGAGGTGTTCTGAGATATTTAGAGAAAATTAAAGAGGAAAATCCTGCGCTAAATGCTGGAGTTTTCCCCCTACAAGATCTCCCATGCTCAAGCTTTGCTTCATGGTAATGCGGAAACTCGACTGCGGTTTGCCCAGAATTTCTAAGCTCGAATGGGGGTGGATGATTCATGGCCTTAGAAGATCTTGTGAAGCGATGAGGCATATTTTTTATTTGAATTATGGTGTTAACTCACACAATTGCTGCATCTGGGCTGCGAATAACTTTCATCTGTTCCATCAGACCCCTTTATACTCGCCAAAAGTCACAGTGTGGTGTGGTTCCACCACATTAGTCCGTACTTTTTTCCAAATAGCTTAGCGAAGATGAGAATGCTTAGGTGGATGTGCGGTGTGACCAGGAAGGATCGTCTGAAAAATTACTATGTAAGGAGAACGGTGAAAGTTACGAACTTAGGAGCAAAAATACAGGAGACAAGGTTGAGGTGCAACAGATGAACGAGGTAGTCCTGCATCTCAACCTTGCCTCCTGCATCGTTGCTCCTAAGTTCGTAACTTTCACCGTTCCCCTTACATAGTCATTTCTCAGACGATCCTTTCTGGTCACACGGCACATCCACCTAAGCATTCTCATCTCCGCTACCTCCATCCTGATGTTATTTTTCCTCAAGGCCACAGTTTCATAGCATACGTCATAGCTGGTCTCACTACTGTCCTGTAGATTTTGCCTTTTAGATTGATCGGCACCTTCTTATCGCATAGCACTCCAGCCTTCTTTCTCTCCAGTTCCTCCATCCTGTTTGTATCCTGCATCCCACTTCCTTCTCAGCCTCACCATCCTCTTTCATTGTTGAACCCAAAGTCACTGACCTTCCTGATGACATTTTCTTCCAGCTCCAGATCTGTCTCCTGGCTGCCATCCACTTTGCAACACATATACTCTGTCTTACTTCTGCTCAGTCTCATACCTCTCTCTTCCAGTACTTTCCTCCAACTTTTCAGTTTAGCTACCACTTCTTCTCTTGATTCTGCACACAGCACGATGTCATCTGCATACAACATAGTCCAAGGCGCGTCTTCTCTCACCTCTTCCGTCACCACTTTCATCACCATATTAAACAGGAACAGACTTAATGCTGACCCTTGATATAAGCCAACTATCACTGGAAAACTTTCTGTCTCTCCTAGGCAGGTCCAAACTCTTGTCTTGACATTTCTGTACAATTCCTGCACCAGCCTGACATATTTCTACGGTACCCTCTTCTCCCTTAGACACCTCCAGACTTCTTGCCTTTGCACTCTATCATACGCTTTCTCCAGATCAATAAATATTGAATCACATCTGTAAGTTATACGAACACGAAAACTGATCTGTTGTGTCTCTTCTAGCCATTAGTGTTTAATTAATCTCAAAACACGCGCTCATAGCGCCAAAATGTTGTCTGTTGCCAGAATTCGGTTCTATTGTTATCTTTTGTAAATATAAACCCTATGTTGTAGAAAGTACTTCGAATTTCGTCCAATACAGGGCTCTGATGCATCTTTAATTATGGCCATCCTGTATTTAATAAAATAACTTATTAAACTACTGAAATAAAAGCCAAAAAGGCTTCACTTCGGCGATGCAAAATTATTCAAATTAAGTGGATATTGAATCCAACATATAGTATCTATATTCGGTTTTATATTCGGTAGTTTCTATATTTCTATATTCATTATAGTTTCTATATTCGGCACGAAACTCTTATAGTTTCTCTATTCGGCTTTGAAATAATGTTGGATTCAATATCCACTTAATTTAAATAATTTTGCATTGTCGAAGCGAAGCCTTTTGGCTCTTTATTTCAGTAATTCTTGGTGCCTTTTGTGATGTTACACCTTTTGGCAACTCGTATGGTAAAGTATAAGTGCTGCATCACTTCAACTTGGGTATTTACATCTGGATCTACCTATCCACTGATGAAACCTCAACAAAGATCGAAACCGGTCTGGTTAGTGACCCACCCCCATAATTTATAGCATCATACATGTCCGCAAGGAGATGTGCTTTACATTATGGGAAATACTAAGGAAAGTGATCAGAGCTTACTCCACTTTTACTACGAGTTGCGCCTGTCATGAAAGGTTTGCTTAAGGTTGAATCCGCCGAAACTTTTATAGTTTCTATATTTGCCACGAAACTCTTGTAGTTTCTCTATCCGGCTTTGAAATAATGTTGAATTCAATATCACCTTAATTTGAAAACTTATTAAAGTTAAAAAATTAAAATACTCAACATAATAAAATATTGAGGTTTAAAAATTTTACAGTAGTAGCTACACTTTGAAACTTTCATATTCAGAATGGCCCGGTCAGAGAGTCGAATCACAAGAACTGAGTACAACTCTAATACTTCTGATGTAAAAATGGGGAATTAAAAATAAATGTGAGAAATATATAGAAATTTACTTACTGGTCGTTGTAAATAAAATTTATGCAGTGGTACTTGAGAAAAAAAGCCAAGGAAAGAAATTGAGTGCAAAACAAAATGAGTTCAGCCCAAATAGAAATTATCAGGACCAGAGTTTCACTTTAAGAGAAATAGATGAGCCATGATAAGAATATAATGACAATCAATAGTTAAGTTTTATAGATATCGAGAAGGCATGACGAAGAGAAAAGCTGTTCAAAATACTTCAATTATATAGTGTAGATGTGGCATTATATCAAGCAGTGCAGATTCTGATGAGTTGTAAGTCAGTGGTTAGACCTAAAGGGGTTACAGGAAGATGGTTTGATGTTAAATCAGGATGCGTATTATATCCACTGTTATTCTTCATCTATATGGATCATATTATGAAGGAAAGTGGCATTAGGCCTGATATCAAAATTAGAATATTCAAATTCTAACTCAGCTCATTACTTTATGTAGATGATGTTATACTCTTAAACAGGGGCGGCTCGTGCATAGTCACTACGGAACTGCAGCACCCCAATTTTTCTCGATATATAAATATAATTATTAATTTATTTATATTTGCTTGTAATATTTAATTTTGTTATCAACAATTCTATACAATTCTCTTATTTTGTATAAAAAATAATAAAAATCCATCTTGTAGCACTTAGGAGGGCGAAGGACGCTAGCAGCACTGTGTTTACCATAGTGTCATATTGCTACTATTTGCTAAGCGCGCAAGCTTATGCACGTCAATAGTGAGATACGAACTATTAGCGTAACGCGCAGTTCCACTGTTGTTTATATGCAGTTTGCGCTAGTAGTAGTGTTCGTAGTGCTTATCGTGTTTGCTCCGTCTCTTTAAATATTTGGACATTACAATTAAAGACATAACATTTGTTATAGTTTTCATTTTAGAACATTATTGGGGTTATGATAATGAATTTTATTTTTAAGTAATTTTGAATTATACTAAACTGTATAATTTTATCGATCATAAACAATATTTTTCATGTTTAATTTTTTTTTTAATTTTTACCATAATTTTGATATTTTATCCAAACATTACAGTGTGTATGTATATTTCAAAAGTTGCGCACCCCCCACGATTTCAAGCCACGAGCCGCCACTGCTCTTAAATAAATCAAGTCTACAGATTTCCTTAACTAAACTGAACAACTGTTTAATAAATTTTGTATAAAATCAAGAAAAGGACAAAGACACTGAAAACAGGCAGAAATAATGAAAACATCAAGTGCATTCCGAATGGAAAAGCTACAGAACAAGTGAAACAATTTAGGTATTCAGACACAATGTTTGAACTAGATTAAAAAAAAAAAGAAAAAAGTCCAGTATATACTGAACTAGCTGTGTACAAGACACAGGTCCAACCAATTTTGACATATGGATCAGAGAGCTGAGTTAGAAATAAAACACTTGATCAAACACTGGAGACCACAGATATGTGAGTTACGAGAAAAATTAAGGGAGTGAACCGATGACGGTATAATATTAAAAATGAAGATATTAGGGAAGAACTTGATATCAGAGTAAATCTCAGATGACATGGTCACTTAAACCAAATAAGACAGGAAAGGTTAGCAAAACAGTTACTGGATGATAAAATGACAGGGGAAAAAAAGCCCATAGGAAGACCAAGATGTAAGGGAATTGATAAACAAAGTGCCTTAGAAGACCGAAATATAAGATCTAACAATATTCGAGTAATTACAGATAACTGATTAAGTTAAAGGATAATTGTTGATAGGAAGTTAGTACTACGTGAAAAGTTTGCCTAATTACCCTCCCCCCCCCGAAGGAACATATCAGTAATTTGATGATGATGAAGAAATAAAGAAACTAGCGAAGTGGATTGTCATAGTTTATGCAACACCAGTTAACATACACAGAGAAAGAGTGTAGCAAGGCATATTAGGATATCACCTTATTAAAATAAGGCCTCGGTATGCTTGATCGCATTTCTTTTGCATGCCTTGTTAACACGTGTAGTTGGGAAAGACTGGATTTTGAAAACTGAAAAACAACCACATAAGATAATCTATAAGAAAAAAATAATTTAAAACGAATTATTTGTTTTTAAGTTACCTGAAGAAGAAATTCTCAAATCATATTGAAAATGAAAATTCATTTTCCCTACTACCTGAAGCTTGTATATAAAGACTCTACCATCAATGGTGATTTAGTTAGTTCAGTAATTTAAGCGGTACCACTCTGAGACATAAGCGGAAGAAGTTTGTTGAGTTACTATCTAGTCTTCCTTCTTCCTATTTCGAATGTTTCTTTTTTCATTTAAAAAGTACTGATATATTCTACGTGCTCTCATTTCTAAATAAATACAAACAGTACAAAGTTTATAGACTCATAAGACTTTTTTGTATTACCGCATTTTATTTTAATTTACTTTTTTTTTGGCCGACCTAAAGTCGATTAGTCTTTGAGTAAGGCGACTCAGGCATTATTGTCAATTTGTAAGGCTTTGTACCTTTTTTTTTTCAGAAATCCTTAAATTTCCAATCATTTAAAGAATACATCTTTATTTCTAAGAACATGTAGTATCATACCAGGTTGAATGCGAAGAAAATATGACCGAACGTTATGGAAGATTTGGATTTAACAGGCTATTTAGCATATATTTATGAAAAGCAAAGGACACTTCCCTTTTCTTTTTTTTTTTTTAAGTTATTTTCGAGAGAGAGAGAGAGAGAGAGAGTTATGCATTGCACGCAGTCTTGATTAGCATTACTTCCCGAAAAACCATGATGATATACGATAATGAATAAACTGTCTATAGTATACACTGTAAACACTGTCATATTTATACATTAAGCAAAAAAAATAGTAACGTTAAATGCTGTATTTAAAACATTATGATAAGATAAAAGTAACAGTTACATAATAAGTTTGAAGAAAGTGCACCGTTTTGCTTGTGTTGCACTGCACGCTGTAGCAAACCTGTTTCTGCGTGCCAGCATACGTAACCTATCACCTGAATTTTTTATTCATCTCCCAGAAGAAAACCGGGAATACGTCAATGATGACACTGATTCTGATCACGCGAAAACAAAAGAGTGGATTAAAGAGAAAGCAAAAACACTACCACGTGCGTTTCTAAGCAACCTAACAAGCAAGCAGCACTGCCACCTACCAGCCATATCAAGTGACAGTTGTTTCTGCCCTACTTTTCGCATTTGTGCAAAATCTCCTATAAATAGATATACCATGTGATTAACAGCAAGCTGGAGGCTTTAGGCCATTTACCTCTCTGCATTCGTTAACGGAGGCTTTTGATTGGTTCGTTCATCAACAAGTGAAAGCAGGGCGGGCTTTTGGACCGTGCGCAGTCTAGTAAAATACATGTATAAAATTTAGAGAGAAAAAGTAGGAGCTTAATGTGTGTTAAAATCTAACTTGCTGGTTTGTGTTAGAGCAGTTTTTCCTTCACTTTTTCCTCAGACAGAAAAGATCACAAGTTGGTTTCTCTTTTAGCGATGGACACCGGGAACTTTCAGGCCCTCTGGGTAGCGGGCGTATCCCACTTTTTTCCAAGTACGATGGTATCGGATAAAATACTTTTACCCGTTACGTTTGCTAATCTAATTCCTGATTATTCTGCACGTTCGATATGGTGGAGTGTTACTATTCTCATAATGGTGGTGACTCTGACAGTCATCTATGTCAAAGGTCGCTCTTCATCGGAAATGCTCTGGAAGCTCCCTGGATCTAACGTAAATCCAGCAGGAGTTGCTTGTGCCATACTTTGGTCTGTTTTGAGAAACACTGGAGTACACCCTAATGTCTGTAAGTATTATTTTGTTGTGTCAATTTTGATCAATAATGATCGCTACGGGAATAAGACTTACAACGTATCATTGCTAAAATATTCAAGAGAAATACTGGTTTCGGAAGGGTAGAAAAGAACAACCCGAATTCAAGCCCCATTATATACAATATATATGTACTAGATTTTCATGCATACAGTTAATGTTAACGTCATTTTTGAGGCGAATAATTCAATCTCTGATAGAATATGTCAATCCGGATTTTGACTTCAGGAATTTCGTCAAGCACTGATATAATATATATATATATATACAATAAATAGATAATTAAAAATTTGCTAGTTGAAATTAAAGATATTAGCACCAAATATTGCATTTATAAATTATAGTCTACCAGCTAAAACCAACTTTCCAACACCAATGCTTTGGATATTTTGTTTTTTAGAGATTTCCATTAGTACAATTCAAATGACATACTTTTAAACACAACCTTAACAGTGCCTTAGTTCGAAAATATAATCAGTTGAAAACAAAAGGAGGCGGTAGATAATAAGTAGTACATACTTGAAGCATACGTAATAGGCTATAAATTATGTGTATTTTTTGTGCACAGTTGACCGTATGTTAACCTTTGTATAGAAGTACATGTATCACCAGAACATTTAAAATTGAAAGGATCGCCGATCTATCCACTAACAACATACATTGCGTAGGTGTGTTGATCTCAAGTCACGCCGTCTTGGCTATAAACAAAACCTAGAAAACCAAACAAAAAAAATTATCATTTCAAAAATGATCTCAGAAGTTCGTCTTGGTCAGTTGGATACGCCACATCCAAGAGACTCGACTGTTGGATGTGTTCAACCAGTCTGACGATCAGTGTCAATACCTGAGACAAATATATATATAAATTTCCAATCTGCCAAGCCCATTTGCATGCGTTGTTTTTGTTGCTTGATGCATATCATGAGGAGCTGTCAGTGAATAATGCACAACAGAAGGGTAAGGTACTTGTTAATTTTCTCTTTCAGTTTGTACTCATGCATTTCATAAATCCAGAGAGAGGTTTTAGCTCTTCAAATTGAATTTACACTTTATTTCTAATATTCAGCGTTTTTTATGTTCAGTTTCCGACTTTTAGCTCGTTTACTGTTTTAAACTAACAGAATACAGAGAAGGGGTTACATGTATCAGAACTACATCCTGTTTTCCTCCCTTAATGTTTTGATACTAAGAAACACAAAAGTTATTCATTAGAGATGGGTCTTATTCAGACGCCAGAAGGTATTTGGGTGGTTCAACAGGACCAGGTGGCACAAAAAAAAAAAAACTCCAGGAAATCTAACACGGAGTAATCAAGCAAGCCAGTAAACGACCTAAAATGAACCGGAAATTCATCAGCTGGTTTTTATTATAGCAGCTGTCAAGTTGCTACGCCGAATCTTATAAGTAATTAAAATTCTTTACTCGAAGAAGAGAACGAATGTGACTGTACGCATTGCTGTTTTTTTTTTTTTTGTTGTTGTTGTTGTAAGAAGCGTCCACAATCTATACCTTAAAACGCGCTTCGCTACAATTACATGCTATGTCTTAAATGCGTTTCTTTTTCCGGTCGGCATGCTTGTTTTGTGTAAAAAACCTTACCAACATCTAAACGTACATTCAAATAAGGCAGTATTCTTTATTAAAGCGTAATAACTATCTTAAGTGCATTCTGACTAAATAAGCAGCTGTGAATACCCTTAACCGATATTGCAGGTGTACACCCTTTACACATCTGATAGTCGGAAGAACAGTGACTTTAGCTGAAAGCAACTGGGTGAAGGTTGACCATCTCGTATGCCAGTCGGAGTTTTTTCATTGCAGGAAAACTTTAAAAAAACAAGCATGGCAATTTGAGAAGCCAGCCGTAGAACACATGAAATGATCAGTACAATATATCTGCGTTGAAGAAATCAGAAACAACTACAAAGGGTGGATTTTTATTTGATACTAAGGTTATCAGTAATAAGAGCAAATATATTGATATACTGTATTTGAGATCATTTCTTTGCAGTTCTCCTCTCTCCCAAATAATCATTTTATGTATACGCAACCAATCTTGGCAGCCTGTTTGTAGATACGTAAAAAGAAGTCTAGAAAGATATGGTTGTCAGTTCAGCGATAGTGCAGTCAAGCGATTAGACTAGCTTAAAAAAAAAACCACATAGAGAACTCGATTAAACGCCTGTCACAAGCCACAGTGAGTGCTCCTTAGTGTTTGCAGAATTTTACATCCTGAGTTTATAACTTGACAACTGTAGGCACCGTACTAAAGGTAAATCATGTGATACAGAGAATCTGAGGATACCACATGATGCTGTTAAACCACGTTTCATCTCTTGCGCAAAGGCATTCGCAAATGAATAATATGTGCTTCTTTATATTCTACCTAAAAATAAAAATGAATTTTTTTTTCTGGGAAATGTCATTGATATTACCTGGACAACCTGAGCAAAATGCGGAAATCTTGACTTCCTAGTATAAATATGCTAAAAGACTATTTTTTGGAATACCTAATATTTTATTTTCACGTTCTGGTCTTCCATTCTACAGATAAAAATAGCAACCATAGATCACAAATACACGTTCAAAATAATTAAATATACACTTATTGGTATAATGAATTAATTATTATATTACTATTACGTATTACTATTACGTTATACCTTAATCTATTTAGCTTTACACATTCCATAAATTCATCGTATACAGCGGTGTATTTGCCAAGTCTTGTTGATGCTGTTCCGTTGAATCAGTAGGATACTGAGGTAGGATAAAATTGCCCACATGCTTCTAAATTTGCTATGAACTTTTTGATAGTGCATTATCGGTGAAAGAAATCATTCCCAACTATCTGCTTGCTCGAGTGGATAGACGCTCTCCGCTCTCCCAATAGTTGCGATGTTTAGAATTACCGACGAAGAGCAACTAAGGCCGTGAAGTCTGTGTATTGTAGTTTTTAATTGAGTGTATTTTTCTCACCGATTTGCCATTATTATTTGATAGCAAAAATAAAACTAAACACAGGTTTGCACACCTCTGCGCATGCTAATTAAACTTTTGACAACATAAAACATTCTTACTAAGTATTAAAACACGTTTCTGGTAATTTATTTCATTACAACTGGATCTGACATTTACTCTCTATTTTTTATACTTTCAATCGATTTAGTTAAGCGGTTAAAGTATTATTCTGTTAAAACCTTGAATAATCTTCTTAGCTTAAACGGATATTTGTCAAATAAAACTAAATCCGATTTCCGATACGTTATGGTTGCCTGATCCTCCTTCCTCAGGATGTAATCTTGGTAAATCATGCAATAACAAGAGATTACTCTCTCTACTTATATTCTTCTTTCCTGACTTCCTTCCTATTAAATGCTTCACAAATCAAATGTACCATGAAATACTATAAAGCCAGGCGAATATGTGCTTCATATGTTTAATATCATTTAATGGCACTGCAGTTTCACTTTTAGAAATTCATCACGTATCGCCATCAAGAAGGAAGCAGTTTACGAGATAACTGCTATTTTACGTCGGAATTTAGATTCTGGTCGTTGATTTCCCTGTTCGGTCTCATACAAGGAAAGAAAAACTAGAACGAAAGGGAAGTGGATAGGATAAATTAAAAGGAAAAAAAAAGTATCAAGCGAAAGTAGTCTTGCCTGTCTTGATCCAGGTTTAATCGCTCAGTTGAAGCTGGTGGTCACCGCCCATATACCCCCACTACGGCCTTTATTCTAATTACGCGCCTCGTTGAAAAGATGAAAGTGATAACGACGGATAGACTGCTGGTAAAACAGATCCTAAGCGACTGTGCGAAGTTATACAAGGCCCTGGTAATCAAGCACCATTTCGTACATGGTGATTTTAATTTTTCTGAGATGAATTCACTGATCAAAAGACAGGAATGCAAACGGAAATAAATTGGGTGCATAGCCAATGAAAAGGAAATTAAATCGATATCTTTTAAAATTTATTATAAATATATTGTGTGATATGTAGCACTTTCAAAATGAGTGCAGTTTCGGAGTTTTAAATGATAGAAGATCTAATTATTATTATTATTTGGCATTTTTCTATGGTCACTGTTCTTTTGAAACTTGGTCCATCAAAGTTTACTTAGCCAACCAATATCCCAGATTCCAAATGTTCGTTCCTATAAAACAACGTACATGAACAGACTTTAACGTAGAATTGCTTAGTAACTATACAATCTGAAACTCCTAGGTTTAAATTAAGTTAGATGCCTTTGTAGCTCTGCAGAAATGAGATTTACCAATCAGTTGATCTTTGACACAGTAGGGTCTTTAGGCAAGTACGGTCCTTTCTTCGACTGGAGATTCTGGTTTTAAGCCGAAAACTCAATAAAATCGAACATATAACCACACTGCTTCAGATAATATAACTCGTTAGGTTTAAATACTACAGAAGAGCGTCAGTTGTTTGCCATACTCCTCTCCTTGGATGCCTATGAAATCATTAATAGCTTTGGACTAGTTATCAGTGAAGAAGGCTAATACTTTAAAGACCGGCTGCCACCAATCTCCATTTAGGACTAAAACTGCGAGCATTTATTTGTCGTACAATGATAGTCACAGTTCAATTATCCAAACAATTGCACGGAAATTTAAAATATAACATTTTAATAAGTTTCATAATTGTAATATTATAATTATTCAAATACAATTCTTTCATTTGAAGATCCATTTGTACGGTGTATCATTTCAGGTGAAACCTAAACTATAATTATTTTTTAGAAGAAACAGTTTGTTGCAGACAACATCAATTATGAATAATGTTTTCTCGTATATCAACGTGTTCAACTATGTTTAAATATCCGACAAAACTAAAAATTTAAGCCGAACACATTTTTGAGTCCATATATTTTCAAAATGTACGGAATAAAAAGATTCTACTCCAAATACCTATTCACGTTATGAAATATCGTGGATTCGGATACAAATCGGGTGCAGAATGTCTTCATTCTAGGGCAAAGCAGAATTTCAGTTAAGATCTTTGAAGTCATATATTTGTAAAAGAAAAAAAAATGTGTTGCTCCTAAGAAGCAGTAACAAATTTTGTTAATTTTTCAGACTTCGACATTAGCACCACTTAGTGCATTTATATCTATATTGTCTTCTACTATAAGCCATTTTTATAACCATTTTTGGTTAGAGGTCTCGCATTTGTCTCCATCTTTTTCTGTTGAAGTTTTCCCTATATCAGCATTCTCTAGCCATCTCCATTGCGTCATCGTTTCATATTACATGAATTATTCATTTAAATTACATGCGGGTTATAAATTTTGTTGAAAGTTTAGGAAATTATAGAATATGTGAGAAGGAGGAAGATATTTGATGCATTGGAGTATGGCTCACGTTTGATCTTATTTTGAAGAATTCCCACCATACTTGAGAATCGTGACTATATGAGTTCTGTGTAAATAGAGAAGCGTGACTGTATATGCACGTGTTTAATACTGGTTCGATACTAGGTCGTTTGTTTAATGACTCTCAATAGAGTTGTTTCCTATGGTTAACTCCACCGGTTAACTGCAGAAGAAAATGCAAGAAATTAAGTCTGGAAAAAAAAAGTGAACCAAATGAGAAGTCCATGCCAAGAGAGATGGTGCAATGTGCATGATATTTCCTGTTGCACCTCAAAGATTTTCTGGATTACAATACAGTACTCTTAAGGCTTACGGAATGGTTAATTTGAACGAGTGGTAGAAATCTGTCTACTCCCAAATAAATAATTCATTTATACCAATAGTTATATAAAGAGATAATAATGAATAGTTTACTGGCATTACTCTCTTATAGTTTTTAATATACGATTAATGGCAATGACAAATTTCGGATGCGAAAGACCAAGCAAGGAGCTTTAAATTCAAATAACTATTGCACTGCATTCCATATGGAATAAGCCTTTAGGAGTGGAACAAGAAATAAGCCATATGGAATAAGCCTTTATGGAATAAAGGCTTATTCCATATGGCTTATTTCTTGTTTTTTTTCTCATAAGGTGTATGGAGGAATTATAAATCATTTACAAACAAACTGAAAATAATAGCAAGCAACGCAAAAGAACTGACAAGGTGGAAAGCAATGTCCAAGTCTGACGCTCCTGCTTGGATGATTGCAGTTTGCAAGCCTCACCAATAATTTATGAAAATATATCTTTAATTTTGAAGGGATATCATGTTTTTAATCATTTTGGTAGGTGAATATTTACAAAGTTTTATAAACGAATCTTGGTTTCAATATTTCGCATACTATTGTTCCAATCAGTTTTGCTTATAACCGTCCATTTGTGACATCATGTAAATGATAAAATTTAAATGAGTCCGCTGATTCATTATAACCAGCATATTGTTTTAGAGTTCGATTCAAAATTTCTATCGTTAGATATCTCGGCAGCAGCATTTTTATTTTGTTTTCATCATGGAAAAAGATAATACGAGCTATAGGGAAATGTTCCACATTTCCAACATAGTAATATTTAGAAATACTGTATTCAAGTACACATAACTTGTAGCATTTATTTTTCCCTTCTTACAATAAGGGAAAGTGTACGATCCCCCCCCCACACACACACTGCCAGACAGTAATCTAAATTGCATGTTTGAATAGTAAATACCTTCCAAATAGTGTGTATAACTAACCTAAGTCAACAATTAGTACATGATTATAGTGGAGTGGGCTAAGGTTAGATCATTCCAAAGACTGCTCTACAACCAAACATGAGCTTTTATGCGACTTCCGACTTCCATTAAGCAGGATATCAGATCTCTTTATACACTAACGGCTTCATGTAATTCATAAGTTCTAATGGAATAATTATATTAAGGAGTGCTGCCTTCTATCTTCGATGTGTCCTTATGCAAAATATGGCATTTGTTTACAATGGCTATGTAATAGCAGAATATAACACGTTATGCAATTTTGATATTTCTTTGCCAAAGCAGTACTTATGACTCACATAATGTAACTGCATTCATGGAATATTTACGAAAATATAACAGCGACAAGAAATTTCTGCTTTAGATTTTATATTCCTGTTATTTTTACTAGGATCGGATGAAAACAGATCAGAATTTTCCGTAAGAAACTGACCTAAGACAATCACTGACATCGTTTAGTGGTCTGCTGGATAAATACCAATTACATGTTATTCGCATCTTCTGACTTCCTTCTATGGAAAAAAGTGCAAAAAATAAGGAAGCATCTTTTTAACAAATTAACCAAATAAATAAATACACGGCACAGATCAAGAAGATAGGAAAAGGAAAGTTTGAAAATAGCTTCGCGACTAAAACTGCCCTCACTTCCTGATTGAGTATATTTTCTTTGACAGAAGCAGTCTTAGTGTATGTGAATCTGTTCTATTATCTGGTCACTAATAATAGTTTTTTACACGAAGATTGTTATTTTAAAACATCACTTGTGTTACTTGTAGTTTTTTAGTTCCTTAAATAATCTAACTTATTTCACTTTCTGTTCTCTTTCTTCGGGTTTTCTTTTTTTTTCTTTCGCAATTACTTCTCAGAAATAGGAAGCGAAGAACCTTTGTAGGGTTTTTAAACTGAAGGTGAGTTAACGAGTTTCATACGGAGGTGGAAGGTTTGAAAATGGAAGGAATGAAGCACCATAGAAAAGAGCAGTGGATGATTTCCAAAACATTAACTTGTCTCTCAAAATGAGTGAACCGTGAAATCTATGATTACTAAAATCCAAAATACAACCAGTTTTGTGTTTGTATAAGAAATGGTGCAATCATCATCATCATCATCATCAAATTCCTGACATGTATCCTCAAGAGGTGTACAGGATATGATAGCACTACATATCCTGTACACCCCTGCACAGAAAGATTAGCAGTCCTTTTCTTGCTAACAAGGTTAGCAGGAAAACGACTGCTAATCTTTCCTTGTCCATTCTGTCTGAGATTAGCTCTGCTAACGCATTCCTGGATGCTGACAATGTCAAGTTCTTTCATAATATCCTCGTTTTTAATATGATATTGCCATTGATGTCATCTGTTCACGCCTCTAATCTTTCTCAAGACTCTCATATCTGCGGTCCCTAGTCTTTGTCAAGTGTATTACTTCTGACCCAGCTCTCAGATCCATAAGTTAAAACTGGTTTGAACACTGTCTTGTATGCAGCAAACTTAGTGTTTTGACAAATTTCTCTCTTATTCCATATGAATGTATTCAATTCACTTGCTACCATACCAGCTTTGTTGATTCTGTTGTCTATTTCCATATTTAATTTATCATCTTCATTAAAAATCGTGCCTAAGTAGATGAAATGTTTTACTTGTTCCACAGGTTCTCCATTCACAATGCAGTTGATATTTTCAACGATTCAGCCTATTTTCATTGTCTTTGTCTTTTTATTGCTGAGCTTCATACCATATCTATTACAACAGTTATTCAATTTAGTCAGGGAATCTTACAGACTTGTAGCGGATTTATTTAGAAGTACATCATCCGCATAAAGCAAAGAGCTAACATTAACATCTCCAATTCTGATATCATGTTTAATACCACTTTCCTTCACAATGTGATCCATATAGATAATGAATAACAGAGGGGATAATGTACATCCTTGTCTCACACCAAATTTAACATTAAACCATCTTCTGTACTTCCTTCAATTCTAACTGCTGACTTATTGAATAGCTTCTCTCTTGGTACCTTATCATATGCTTTTTCCAGATCGACAAAACTTAAATACAGATCTTTGTTATATTTCCATGATTTCTTAACTATTTGTCGTAAAGCGAAGACCTGATCCTAACACCCTCTATTTGGCCTGAATCCAGCTTGTTCTTCACCAAGCTTTTCTTTCACAATTCTTCTCAACCGCTTCTCAAGTATACTTGCATAGATCTTACCAGGAACACTCAGTAGAGAAATACCTCTTCAATTCTCACAATCAGTTTTATTTTCCTTTTTATATATGGGTACTATGAGAGCTTTACTTCAATCATCGGGAATTCGTCCCTCTGTCCAGGCCTTCTGAACTATGCAGTGCAGCCACTGTAAGACTTTTACACCACCATACTTGAGCATTTCTGGTCGAATATCATCTACTCCTGCTGTCTTTCCACATTTCAAGCCTTTGGTGGCTTTTTCTACTTCAAGTATGGATATGTATTCCTGACTGTATGCGTGTTGAGTGTTTTTTACCACTGTGCTATCACTGCTTGTTTCATTTAGCAATTTTTTGAAGTAATTACTCCATACTTCAAGGATATCTTTTTCTCTTGTTTTCATGTCACCTTTATCATCTCTAACTCCTTTTACAGCACTCTTTCCTCCATTTCTAGTCTTCTTCAACAACCTACAACCTCCAGAATATCTTACCACCACCGTCTTGATATTTATTTTCCATGTTCTTGCCAAAGTCCTCCCATGACTTTTGTCTAGTTTTAGCCAGTGTTTAGCTTTCTTACTCTGTATTCTCTGTATTCTCTAACAGCACAAGCTGACTTATTTGTCAGGAACTTTTGATATGCTTTCTTCTTTTCCTTCACTGCCTCTTTAACTTCCTGTGTTCACCATGGAGTTCTGATTTTTCTAATCTTACAGACAACCTCACCACATGCCTCTCTGGCTGAATCAATCAATGTTTTCTTCAAGGCTTGCCACTGAATCTCCAATGTTTGGTTCCTGTAATTAAACCCTTTCATTTTTTCTTCAATAATCTTTGTGTATTTTAGTCTACAGTTCACATCTGAGAGCTGCTCAACTTTTATTCGCTTTAAAACTTTCTTACATGTTATTCTTTTCAATATGAAATTCAATTTTATCCTGCTCAAGACTAAATAGTGATCACTTCCAATTTCAAATCCTCTGTACACTCTGGTGTCCTGCACCAGGGAGAAGACATCACTATCAACAATAACATAGTCAATGAGACTTTTCTTATTCCTCGCCTCTTCTCTCCATGTGAATTTGTGCACATTTTTATGTTGTAACATGGTATTAGTAATAAGCAGTCCATGTCCTGAGCAGAAATCCAACAGGTACTTGTCATTATTATTAGCTTTGCTCTTTTCTCCAAATTTTCCCAAAATATGTTTGTATGTCTGACAATCATTTCCTACTCTGCTATTTAGATCCCCAACAAGGACCAACTTTTCCTTTTTCATTGTGTCAGTTGCTTTTTCTAAAGCCTCAAAAAATTCCTCCACTTCTACCTTAGTAGAACCTTCTGTGGGACCATAGGCACAAATAAGTCTCATTGTCCAGTTCCCCATTCTCATATTTGCCCACATTACTCTACTTGAGACTGACTGCCATTCAAGAAGATTAGCCTCTTATTTTGTGTTGAATACAATGGCTACTCCTTCTTTTCCTTGATTGTTATATTCATTGCCTGAATATAACATTTTGTATTTATTGCCCAGAAAGATCTCAGCAGTTTTTGTCTTTTTTGTTTCAGTCACCCCTATTGTGTGGATCTGGTACTTATCTAATTCCTCAGCTAGCTCCATTTCTTTGCCATTCAGCCTTCTTATGTTGATAGTACCTATCTTTAACTCTGGTAATGTTGAGTTGGGGTGTGCTTTCAGATTTGAAAACTGGTGCAATAAGGTCTCTTAAATACTTGGCGCACCTGATATTGCAACATTTCGTAACTGGCTGCTGATACATTCGGTAATTACTTGAACTCTTGCCTTGATTCTTTGTTCGCCATTCGCCAGAATATTTGTAAATTAATGATGCACGCAATTGCAGTTTCTTTTTTGTTGCATATAATACTCTCTACGCTCTTCAACAGATTCAATTTAGAATTGAAAATTATACATGGATTAATCATACAAAATACTTTTAACTATAATAAAAATAAAACGAATATTCTGATTAATTTTCGAGGCAATTATATTGAAACGAAACATTTATTAACCACGTATATAATGCTATTTATATGTTGATATAATATATTTCGCACATTGATATACGTTGCCAAAGAATCGACTACAGATCCATTAAATAGAAACGAGAATAGGATTACACTAGGTACGAGATTAGAAATTATGTCTATTTTCTTTTTGTTCTTTTGTAAGAGAAAGGGAACATACATTAATATTGCTATTGCATCCTAATGTTCTTTTACGGTTGTATTTTATGTGTCAGACCGTGTGGGGGCCAAGGCCCTTGAAAGTCCGTCCTGTTTAAAAGAACAATAGCTGTAGAACAAGTTCAGGGACAGCTACTGTTCAAGTTCAAGGCTGTTTTTTTTCTCTGTAACAACTCACATTTATCTAGGTAAACTGTGTGGAATAAGTGTGGTCCGAGTAGATTACCACTACGCGCGCCTATGCATGAAACCACGTTGTTTTATTTCTTTTCTCGTTACATACATACAACAAACTACGTGCTGCTTTAATTGTGTGCTTTCAATTTCCTTTCTCCAAGTGTTTTCTATTATGCAAAAGTACTTTAGAAAGACATTTGTTTCTAACAGAGGAACCAGTTTTGTGTTTGTATAAGAACTGGTGCAATAAGCTCTCTTAAATACTTGGCCCAACGACTGATGATCGGATTTGTTGCATGACAGCTTAAGTAGCTGATGAGTATATGTAAATAGCACTATTGTGGTTAACACCAATTAACTACTAGTCGAATAGAGCAAAACAAATGGGATAATGTTGCAGCACTGCATATATTCTTCCGGAAAAGATCCGTATTTCTTAAATGCATGGTTTTTTCCTTTTATTTTATTTGTTTACGGGTCTACGGGTCTTAATATTCTCGTCCCCGAGTGTTTTTATTTTAAATTTCTTTGTTAGCTTACAGTTGATTCATATCGAACATTATGCTGACAATTCAAAAGGAATTATGAATGCTTAGTGAAACTGATTCTGCTTTTTTTTTGGCAGCTAACCAGAACTGCGTTAGTACTTGAATGGCTTCATGTTTATTACCAGCAATCTATTATTTATCTGTATGTATGATGAAGGCGAGATGTTTGAGAAGGAAAAAAAACAAAACTCTCCAGGAGAAAACTGTCCATACGAGAGAGACACACTCAGTCAAGAATATAACGACTGTATAAAAATTTCTTGGTTCCTTTGACATCCCTGGAACTTATTTTCAATTGAGATGCCCGTATTCTGTCATATCCGTAAATCTTCTAGAATTTTGAAAAATGTATGAAATGGGTATTGTCAGTGTCTTAAAAATGTATCTTTCAGATAATTCTCAACCAGGAATGATTGTCACAATAAATATTTCTAATAAAAAATGTTTATTGCCCTTCTTGATCATCTCATCACCGTTGCACAGCTTGCGTGACAAAAACATGTCACGCAAAACCGGAAAGGGATCGCATTATCGCATATGATTTTCAAATGAAGGTGTATTTACTACACATTGAACCAATAAGCAGTTTTCTTTAACCCCTATTTTCATTCATTTCGATTTTTTCTTTCACACAGTTATTTTTAATTAAATTAATCCTACTCACCTGTGTATTGAAAGCGTCTTGAGATGCGCATAATCAATTTTATATATATATTTTAAATGTCCCGAGTTTTCCTAGTTCAACAAGTATTTACTATAATCACGTGACTAACAACTTACAGTAGTTGATCATCTAACATATAATGGTCTTTTCGAAACCTCGGAGCGCTACACGGTGAAATTTTCTTGAAGTTGAATACCTTTATTATTATTATTAAGACTCACTTAGTACTTGGTAAATGAACTGTTCCTGGAGTGCAATCGGACACAAAGGTGCCCTGTGCCACTCGCATTCTGGCATCAGGCTGGTATGTATCCAACTATCGAAGAATCCCATATAAAAAACTTCCGATTCCATCAGACTTCTGGAATCTATAGTGCACACACAATGAAGCAATCGGTGCCTGTGAGGTTTTTTTTTATTTTTTATATTGAAGAACACACGAGAGTTCTCAAGACCTATAACACAACAGTTCGTATATGGACAAGTGATTAGATAGGGAGAGAGATGGGCTGCTGTCTATCTTGAGCTTTTCTATGCCACTAAGTTCCAGCCATTTTATAGCATTTTGTGCGTGCAATTCGCAGAACTGAGCTTACTGATAACATTTTCAAATATAGTTTCAATATACAGTAATAGTATTATGTCCACTCATACACTTCGCAAGCATACTTATGGGAACTTTGGATTTCTTCGCGCTTTACATTACATCAACTCAGAAAATTAAAGAATTATTTCATTCAACTTCAGAATAATTAACCCACTCATTTCTTTAATTCAATGTGTGCTTCATGGACATCTGGAAATAAATTTCCATTTCTTGTTATTGCTTTTCTATTTTATTGTTCTTAATTTTTTTTTTATCAGGAATGCTTTGTTCCAAAATGCAAACTAACATTCATAATCAATTCAACCAATATTAATAACAACTTCTAAAAATAAAATAAATTTTAATATTTGAGGATGATGGAAGAGCCGAGAATTTCATTAACTAGTGATTTCAAATCATTTGTCAATGAAATTAATTCAAGGATCCATATTTGGTTCTCTAGAACAAGGTTTATGACGTATCTAATTCTGAGCCCGTTTAGGTTCTAATGTCAGTTGGGTTTACGGATATTTATCAAAAGTCGCAAAATTGTAGTCTCTAATGGGATGAGGTGTTTGGCTTAGGTGTATCCACAGTACTCAGCACTTGCAGTAAATCTGGGCGTAATGGCTACAGTAGTAATATAATACTGTTGTTGAATACATTATTCCGAAACTATCTCGCGTTTTTTTTCCTGAATTTTCTTTCAAGTAATATAAGTTGAATATATAATACATATTTGTCGAAGTAGTAGGCTTAGCAAATGACATCTTTGTTGGAGTTGAAGTTTAAATGGAGGAAAAATTTGATAACTTTAAGACTTTTTCTTTGGAGGTTCTAAGATACACCTTGGCTGCACCTGCCCGAAGGCGAAATATTTCAACTATCTGGTGTCAGTGTCCCCGACCACCTATGTGAGTAATCTGGACAGGGCATTACTATGTTTGCAGACTGGGCACACCAGCCGAGCCGATAAAGGCCCGTCATAATACGTCAGAAGGCTGAAAAAAAGAACAATTCCCGGATCATCAAACCCAGTCTAACGCTTTTGTACATACCGTACTGGAAAAAAATGCAAAAACTGCAAGCCAAAATCAACCGGAAATAGGCCCAAAAATTCAAGAACAGCAAGAGCTTCCTTGTTGGTCGCGGAAGGATCAAAAGTAAGTAGTAAAGACGGTTTAACGACCGAACAGCCAGATGACATGCAGATAGTGAGTTTGATGACGAGGAAATTAAAGACGGTGAAAAAGAACAGTAAGGAAAACGTACCAGATGGAAAATAATGTCTGGACAAAATCAAGTAAAAACAAAAGCATGAACTAACAACAAAAATGAAGATAAAGAGAATAAATTAAAAGAAAAGATCACAAAGGGAACAAAACCTAGAAGGCGGAAAAGTGAAAGAAAATATAAATGGAGAAAGCTAAAGAGAATCAGAGGACTCCTCTGATTCGCCAGAATTGATGAAACTTAGCAAACCCGTCTCAAGTTGGAAAATAAAGAAAAAACAACACAAACCAGGAAGCTATAATTAAACTCAACCGATTTGTTTCTGATACTCCAAGCATTAGTGTATGAACATAATAAGCTACCTGCATGTTCTTTTGTATACTCTTGCCTGCAGTCTGCATGACACAGTTGGACAAATTGCAGATCTTAGCTCTTCTGTAGTTTCTTATACATATAGACATCTTTGCACAAGTTTGATGGGTCAGAACCGGATGGGTCGGACGAACACAAATTCGAAATCGTATTGTATTGTATTGTATAATTCCAATACAACGTTTTATTAATAAACACCGATGCTTTCAGAATGACAATGTGCATTTGGCTTTGGGCAGCTCTTGCGCGTTTTTGATTGCCGCGATTTTATCTTGTGTTTTTTCCATTCTCTTCTACGCATATTGAGAAGTGCCATTAATTTTTTTTATATACGGTCATGAACTCGTTCATTCTACATGTCTTACAAATAACACAAAATACATAAAAACAGCATTACTGTGATTAGTTAGCTTATTGATAGTTTGGTGATGTCTAAATTATTACTGCAAGAAAAGAGGCGTCATAGATTAGATGCACATAAAAAACGGCTAATTATTGGATGTTTACAGTAAAAACAAAAACAAGCGATATAATCTCCGATATATAAGTGAATGCGGATAAATTTGAATCATTTCAGAAGAAGAGATCTTTTCTAGTTTGAAAAACCTCTCATATGAACATTTGTTTGATTCTAAACATGGAGTGGAAGTCTGAATTTTTTGAACTAATAATAAGGAAAACATAGCTATGTAGTCTTCAATAATATTTTAAAAAACCGAGAACCATTTCCTGAATAAATTACAGTTCGTGCTTAGAGGATCTTAAAAATCATCCTAGGCCTTATTAATATATAGATCTCCTATTTATGGGCGTATAGATAGCATTAATTCGATAGGACTATCCTTTTTTTTTCACAGTAGTAGCATATAAGATGCAACCAAACAATGCATATCGAGTTTTCACTCTATTCCATCTATCCCAAAACTGTACAAGTACACAGAGAATACTACACAACACATTGACATTGAATACATTTTGAAATTACTTCAGCAATGGTATGAGGATTCAATTCTCAACAAACACATGATCTGCTAGTGTTGTTGACGTCTCTACGGGTGAAATTAATTCTATCATAAGGTATAGGGATCGACTAGCATTAAGCTAATTACAAAATGCCAACCTTTGGACAACCCCCCCCCCTCCCTTACAAAGTTACACACGAAACATTAACTGCATGGTGAGCACACAATACAAGTACAATAATTGGCACCAGGTGAGCAAGCCACTTTTAATTTGAAGGTTGCGCGCTATACATGCGATATTATGAATACTGCATTTTTCGGGCGTCTCATTTTTGAGGACCTAATATAAGAATTAAAAATTAATTTCATTAATTAAAAATTTTAATTAATGAAAGCTTTTCACCAGCTTTTCACCTTATCACAAAACTTCATAGTCTTAAAAAAATAAACAGTTATATTTCGGTTTAGGATTTCCACGTTCACAAGTTCACGTGAACGTGGAAATCCTAACTTTTAACTTTAACTCAAAAAAACAGACTTATGTCTTGTAATGTGAAGCCAAATCCTTCTTTACATCCCACGAAGCTAAAATCAACAACTAAATATTAACTTATGAAAAGAAAGAGTAAATTGTATTCTACACAATCAATTTCGACTTGTTTTTTTAAGAGCAACTTTCTCCCCACTCTTTCTCGGTCTGAGGAGTGGGGGACAAACAAACACAACATACAAATACACGCACTTTTACGACCACATTTCATTTTCTCCTGGCAGTAACCCGCTACTTTAACTGTGTAACCTAATGACCTTGTTTTCCATCTCCGTTCATTATTGCAGATGACACAGCACACAGTCACGAAGGAACGGAATGCAACTGACTACAGCGATATTTTATGGTGTCAAAATCCGAGAGAGTCGAATGAATATAGAAAAATGAGAAAGATGTGCATCTGTTAAGTTCGGTGTGTCAAGGAGAGAAAGAGGAGGGGACTGTTACACTTCAGAAGGTGTCCGGTGAAGCGTAATGATAGTGAAATGTCAAAGTAAAGGTCAAAGGAGGACGAATGCCACTTTTTCTATGAACTCAATTGGAATTCCTGTCTGCCCTTCTGATGTTTCAGACAACTTAACAAAAACCAGTGGCGGAATAATATTTGATTGATCGCATAGATTAACAAAAAATATATAAATAAATAACTTAAATAACCAATCATTCTATTTTACAATGCAGTATATTACGAAAAAAGTTACAATTTTTCAAACAATTGTATCAAATATTTAAAAATAATTGTACATTGTGGTTGATTTTGCTGTAACTAAACAGACAAATGAGGAAATAATGATGGAGCATGTCATATGGCATAGTTCAAATTAGGTGTGATTTTCAGGCAGTCACGCAAGCCTTTAGGTGAAAAAGTTTAAGTTCTTCAAACTCTAAATATCCTTTGTTACTATCACATAAAAAATAGTGAAACGGGTCATGGAGGAAAAAGCACATTATCTATGCCTTCTTGCTTTTCTGAAGTCACTGCTGCAACATAAATATTTATGATTAAGGGTTTATTGTTGTCTGCCGCCAGAGGGATGCATAATACTAAGTACAAAGAAGCCATCTTATAGGATATGTACACGCTTTCCTAAGTAGTTTAATTAACTTTGAATCAACTTACTGCCATCAGATATCAGTATTCATATGTGTTTTGCTATAATATAAAGAACTGTTATAATATATTGCTATAATGCCAACAGAATACAAGCAATGGCCATAATCACAGCGAATGCCTTTGGGCACCAATCACCAGCGAAAACTATATATGTATGTGGGGGGAGGCATGTAAGAATTCTTAAGCATCATCATTATAGTTGTTAAGTGGGCCAGCCACAAGGGTAGACGCGGTAAAATCTAAGAATGCTTTTTAATCTTACTAAATGTTGATATTTTTGGTCTTCTATTGCAATCCCTTATTATGAAATATGCACTGTCATCCCTTTAGCAACATTACCTGGTGATTGCATATGTGTGTTCTTTGTGTTTACTAGCGTATCCTAAATAAGACATACCATCAAAATTTTACGAAAATATTACGAATAACGGAGACACACGCACAATGACAATGAATAGGAAGATTGAGTTTCTACTCCCCGTAGTGCTATCTCCTGTAATAATTATGCCAAAGAATAGGAAGATAGGCTCAAATAGGTTTTGAATAAGTTGTATATAATACCAAATTTTAAAAAAAAGTACCACGTAAACCAGTAATAGAAGTAACATGCTAACATTAAAAACTGAACAACAAAAATCAACATAATAAAATTAAAATACACAGGAAACACGCAAACAATTCTACCCATAACATCGCAATTACTTATAAAATACAGAAACAATAAGGTAACAAACACTTCAAGATATTCGTGTGCGAATTGAGAAACAAAATGCTTAACTGTAGGAGCATCAAGATACTAAAGAAAGAGAACAGTTACCAGCAATCAATTTGAAAAGAAGAATCCCAGAACAAGAAACAGAAAGAAGAAAACACTGAATACCAGGAGAAAGGAAAATCATCGACAATCACAACGACAAAAAGAAAAACAGAAGAATTGATAGAAAGCAACATGATGATGATATTATACGGCCTCTGTCCAAAAAGAAACCGAACTTTTCGAAAATAGAAGAAACTAGTGGCGCCACCTGTTGTATCTTTTTGTTGTCTAAAGCTGTTTATGGCATTTGTTTCATTAGAAGCCGAGTTATAGTGCCAAGAGTGACAGTGTATTTTGCAGAAAGGTCGGAAAATGAGTTTCAAACAGAGAGCTGCGATTGACTTTTGCGTTAAACTTGGCAAAAGTTTTACCGAAACGCATCAAATCCTTCAAAAAGTATATGGTGATGAATGCTTATCCCGTACTCAAGTTTACGAGTGGTTTAAGCGATTTCAAAGTGCTCGTGAGACGCTTGAGGACGACGAAATGTCGGGCCGTCCAAAAACTGGACTAAGCGAAGTTAACATCCAAAAAGTGCGTGATTTCATCAAAGAGAACCCGAAATCGTCCGTGAGATTGATTGAAGATGAATTGGGAATTCCAAAATCAACTGTGCACAACATTTTGACCGAGAGTTTGGGCCTTCGTAAATTGAATTCGCAATTTGTTCCCTACAAGTTTTGAACACTGCAAGGACCTCATTAAACCCGCTTGTAAGGACTCAAACTTCCTTGAAACAATCGTTACTGGTGACGAAAAGTGGTGTTTTGAGTATGAGCCCGAAACAAAGCGCCAGAGTGCTGACTACCAGAAGAGGGGCATCCGAAAAAAAAGTCGCTCGGAGAAGTCAAAAGTAAAGACAATGCTGATTTGTTTCTACGATTCCAAGGGCAGTATCCACAAAGAATTCGTTCCGCCTGGCCAAACGGTCAATATTGAGTTTTATCTCGAAGTTCTGAAGCGATTGATAGCGAGAATTCGTCGCGTAAGGCATGAGTATCGTGACGACCGACCGTTCGTCAAAACACACTGTCACTCTTGGCATTATAACTCGGCTTCTAATGAAACAAATGTCATAAACAGTTAACACAACAATAATGAAGGTTGCCGCTTTCGACAGCAAAAAGATACAACAGGTGGCGCCACTAGTTTCTTCTATTTTCAAAAAGTTCGGTTTCATTTTGGACTGTATTATACACGGACATTAAAAATGCGAAGCGCAATTAAAAATACACAAAGAAAATCTACTTTTTCGATGCCGAAAGAAAAATAGACTAGAAAAATACAATTACTACAAGTCAGTGAAAATTGGTGCATGGTTTGAGAAGGATAAGTAGAAGAAATAACAGCATTTACAATATTATGGGCAATTATACTGCATCTAACAGAGAAAATAATGAAAAAAAAATGAACTAAAATGGATGGTTAAAACAATAGTAACCAACAAAATTAGAAGGAAGAAAGGCGAAATTCAGAAAGAGAATAATAATATAAAAAATCTCATAACGTCTTTCTCACAAATATTTCAAACTGTTAAACAAAAATAAAACCAACAAACAACGCCGTGGAAAATCAAAACATCCAAGCCGATATATGTCAAAAAAATCCACCTCCACAAACAACACTGGAAATAAATATACTTCTGTTTGGTTCTTAGTGCCTTCGTTTCTGGTATAAAGTTTTTCATGGTTTTGACTGTTGTTCTGTTTTTGTCGGTGACGGGGGGTTGATTTGTTCGTTGCACTGTCTTTAAATGACCAGGTTGGCTCTCTAAAAAGCTCTTCTCCCAAAAAACAAAACACAAATGTACCACACCTGCCTCCCCTCTCCCGAAAAAAAATGCACACGCCAACGTGAAAATCACATTCACCATAAATAATAAACTCTAGTTCCTAATAAAACACAGATGTCTAGAAAAACGAAAAACTTAGCAGAATAAACACACAACAAATAAGAACAGTACAACAAACGCACTTCCAGAAGCACCATGGAAAAAAAAAAAACTTATTAGGTACTTCTTCTTCTTCAGCCGCTTCCTATTCAGCACTGGATGAAGGCCACCCCCATCCGAATGTCCTCCATTCAGTCCCATCTTGGTCTTTTTTATGCCACTAAGTTCCAGCTATCTCTTTAAACTCATCCTCCAACCGTCTGCTTGGTCTTCCTGTAGCTCTCTTTCCATCTCTCGGATACCATTCTGATATCAACTTTGTCCAATTTTGAGTATTATTTCTTGCAATATGACTTGCCCATTGCTATTTGAAACTTTTAATGGCAGCTATAATCTCTCTCGCCCTAATCTGAGCTCTAATCTAAGTATTGCGCTTTCTACGTAATGGTAATACCGAGTAATGATCTTTCCATTTTCCACTGGGTAATATCCTCAACTCGTTGGTCAATTTTTTTAGTCAAAGCCCACGTTTCACTTCCATATGTCACGACTGGAAGTATACAACTCGAATATTTTTCTTTTAAGGCATATTGTGATGCTGATAAGGCTATCCAACAAAGTTGAATTCTACCTATAATTTCTTCTTCACAGTCTCCCTCTATTATGATCTTTTGTCCTAGGTAAACATGAGAGGTTACTGTACCAAAAAATTGTCTTTGTTTATATTTAATCCTTTATTTTTTTCCTTTCTGCATGCAATTCATTGATAATTTGTTGACGTTCTTCTGCAGAGTTTTCTAAATTTGCATCAGCAAATCGTAGGCGATTTAGTTCTTTCCCATTTATCATAATTCATCTATTTTTCCAATCCAGGTTTTTAAACTTTTCTTCTAGGGCTGCTGTAAATAATTTAGATGAAATGCCATCTCCTTGTCTAACTCCATTTTAAGGAAATTCATATTTGTTTCTGAATTTAAAGTTGCAGTTGAATTTTTACGTATATATATATGGCTAAGTACATCAATGTAATTTTTTTCAATTCCTTGATTTTTAACGGATTTTAAAATTAAAATAGCTAATGACGACATTGAATCAAATGCCTTTTCAAAATCAATAATTGCTAGACCGAAGGGACTTTGATATTCATCTGTCAAATTATTTGTCTTATTACATACATATATGATTAATAGTGTTTACTTTTTTCTGAATCCTACTTGTTCTGGAGTTGGCTAAAATCAAGTCTGTTTTGTGCTAATGATTTTTGTAAAAATTCTGTATATTGTTGAAAGGAGACTGATAGGACGATTATTTTTATATCTTCTCTTTCCCTTTTTAAAAACTATAATAAGGATAGCATCGTTCCAACTCATCGGTATTCTCTTCTGTCTGAGGCAGGATGTATAAATTTTACTTAATACAGTGATGACTGGTAGTTCATCTTCACTTGATGTCTTTCCACTACTCATGTTACCGATTGCATACTGAACTTGATCTTTTAAAAGATCAAATCAGGGCATATTTCTTCCTCTTCCATTTGGGATATTACATTTTTGTTTTCATATAGGGTTTGTCTTGGGAATCATCAAATAATTTGGCATATATGGCATAACTTGGCAAAAACTTTTTTTTCAGATTTCGTTCACTGATAGTCTTTTAATCAGCTTGTCTTTCCCATCTTTTGTTGATGACAATTTTTGATCTCACTAATCTGTATTCACTACCTATATTCAAACTATTTTTTGCATCTGTGTCTTGGACAATATATTTTCTGTTGGTTAAAATATAATCTACTTCATTAATAATCTCTCCATTTGAACCTTATGTCCATTTCCGATTCTTTCTTTTATATTGAAGAAAGCATTCATTATGTAGAGGTCTCTGCTTTCAGCAACTTCTATCAATCTTTCTCAATTTTCATTCCTCTGTTCTAGTCCGTATTTTCCAATTGCTGCTATAGATGTACATCCCTTACATCTACTTTATCACTGAAGTTTCCCATCAGGATCGTAAAGAATGCATTATTGCTATTTACTAGTTGGTCTAGTGTTTCATAAAATGCATCTATTTCTTCCTCTCTGTGGTCTGGGGCTGGTGCGTAAACTTGTATAATTCATAATTTATAATGTCTATTTATTTTAAGGTAGAGTTCTGCAATTTTGTTTGTCACATATTTTAACTCTTGTATTTGATCATTTATGGAGCAGTCAATTAGAAAGCCAATTCTTCCCTGTAATCTTGAATTGTCACTATAACTACAGAGTAGATGCCCATTCTTTAGATCAGTACTATTTTAAACAAGTTTCTGAGTTTCACTCAATCCAGTGATGTCCCGTTTTTTCTATTCTGCTTCCAATAATAATTTTTCTAGTCATGTCTTAATAATGACCTAAAGTTGTAGGTACACGCATATAATTTTCTGTCATTAATTCTATTAGATTTTGTATCGTTAGTCTGCTTATAGTATTTCTCAAGTTTCTCATCAAGAGCAGACCTCCTCAAATGATTTAAGTCTGTCTGTCATATTGTTGAGAGAGAGAGAAAGAGAAACAGAAAATCACATTCGTGCTTGATGCGTCCATTGTGGCCTCCTTTATATACTTATTATCCATCATTTGACGGGGTTTTGATCTAATCTTTCCTTGGTGATCCGGCTTCGTGGAAGGTCAGCCTACTCAGGTACGTAAATGCCTGGAAGAGAAGGCAGATTGCCACTGCTGTGAAGAAGAAAGATGCACTCCTAGTCCTCGAATACTGTAATAGCATTGGCAAGAAGAAGCAAGAGGAAAAGGAGAGAAAGTACCAGCCTACAGATAATATAACCGATGTATATTATGGGAGGTAAGAGTTGGTCCAGCATCAGGTACCTAAGGTTTGCCATTTCCGTGATCACTATAAACGAGCCCCTGAGGAAAGGTACTTATCAGGCACATAACATCACGTTCCAGTTCCTAATAGAAAATCCCTAGATAAACGAAAAACTCAGCAAAATAAACATACAAACAAGAACGCAATAACAATACTACAACAAACTCACTTCATGGTGGTTTTTAAAACGCCATGTAGTATTTTTTCGATTTATCAAGGGAAGTTGCCTATCATAAAAGTGTGTATTGTGTGGGAAGTGATTAAGCAGAAAGAATGAACTTAACGATGGGTTACTTTAATAATAAGAAGGGCTCTTGGAATTAATGAGAACAATTAAGTAATGAGCATGTACAAGCAGAGTGAGGTCTCTCACAGTGAGAGAATTCTAACTTAGGCAGCTCTGTTTCTGGCTCGCCCTTGAAGGACAGAACTCGCACTACCAAGAGAAGGGTAAATAGATGGTAGAGGCTCCAGTTTGGAGATCACACATGACCACAGCCACTTCAGGACCTCCAATCGTAAGCATAAATGGTGGTATCTCTCCGGTCGAGGAAAGTCATAGGTGGGATTTTAACACGGCACTACTGGTCAGGTTCAAAAGAGCTCATCTGTAAAAAGAGGTCACACCAACGGGAAGGTGGGATAGAATTCGCTTAGCTAGGAGGCAGACATATTGTGCATCACCTTCCCATTAGAACATTAAATATTATGCGAATAAAAATCTGTAGAAAAGGAAGTAGGAAAATAGTGGCAGTAAAAAAAGGTCTTGTTCTTCTTAGCTTACGTTTTTTTGGATTAAAACAACCTTTTGAAAACACTGTGGAAAAGAAACCCACTTCACTTTGCAACCCAAGCTTCATTACAATAAGGGAATTATATTAGTTTAATACAAGCAGCTTTCCGAGGTTTGTTCGGGTACTAAAACGCGCACTCCTGTCTTTTTCTTCCCTTTGTTGCAGTCATTTTAGGTCGGCCGTTGTGTATTGCTGGAATAGTAATAAGCAGCCTGTGTTGAAAAGGTGTCATTTTAAAACCGGTAGATTTAAATGTTATAAGTTATGGAAAGAGTTTGTTGACTTTAGGACAATGTAGGGATGTCTCTCTCTGAAAGTACGTATTCATTTCCTTTACGGAAATAACGAAGCACAGTCATTTAGTTAGAAGGTTTGAAGTTGCTAATTACACTTTATGGGTTTTATTCAGTATATATTTTTAGTGCAAATCTGTAACATTATAAAATTCATTCACAGAAAGGATGTATAAAACTAAGTCGTAATTTTATCGGTTTACTTTTTAAAAGTATTCTTCCTCCAACTCTTTCCATCTCAAAGGTGTCACTTGTGTTTTGTTTTAGTTAGCAGCATCACATTATGTCCAAGCCACTCTAGTTTCACTGATCCATGAACTTCATCCACAATATTCCTGAGTAGTGAACCTTCCAAATGTTAACAAAAGAAAAGTGCTACATACTTCTCAATTTATCAACGGGTTTAAAGTAGTGATACTACTTTATAATTTATTCTAGTTGCTTTGAGCAGACAATAACACCGGAGATTACACTAATTGATAAATCCTAAGAATGTAACCAATCTCCCACATAATATATTAGCTGCAGCCCTGTTGTTTTAATCATAATAGCATTTATCACACACCTCCAGTTCTTCTTTTGCATCATTCGTTAAAATTGTACAAATTTCATATCCCACTGTGCCAAATGAATAAAAATAATTCTGTTTAAACAAATATAATTTATATCAGTAATTAAGGTGCCTGAATAACCTTTCTTCTAGTTCCATAATGTTAAACTAGAAGAAGAAAATTTGGGCTAGGTTTTTTTTTTTTTGGGGGGGGGGGGGATTTACGGCCGAAGCAACTGAAGCCACTGTATTATGTTTCTTAACGTTGTACGTGTACCACTGGCCGATTTATCTGTTTTTAAAGATAAGACCTTGACATGAGCGTATAAACTAGAAATCTCCTATCGGTTCGAATCTAGTTTTCAATTAGAGGAATTTTTTCGAGGGCTTTCTTTTCAGCCTATTCTCGGTGGGTCGATCTTTAGTGTACGTGGGTGGTCTGAAACGTTCTCGGCCTCAATCATAAATGGCAACACTAGCGACAAGATTTTTTGTCTACGTTGATACTTCTGTCATAAGCATCCATGTGAAATTTCAAGTCATTTTATCAAGTAGTTTGTTTTATACAGCTGTCTGAAGTAAAGTGTTGTCTGTATCCCTTGAAATGGATAAAAAGTATCGTATCGTGCGATTATAAAATTCTTTGTAAAAGGAGGTTTAACTCCAAAAGAAATTCATTCGAAGTTCATAAAAGTTTATAAGCACTCTTCTCCTTCGTTTTAGACAATTAAGAAATGGGCTGACGAGTTTAAACGTGGCCGTACCAGCCTTGAAAATGATCCACGTGAAGGACGTGCGACTCAAAGTGCGTGAAATTTCTGAGACTATAGGCATTTCAAAAGAATGTGTAGGATATATTTTGCATGAAGAATTGCAAATGAAAAAGCTTTGCGCAAGATGGATGTCGCGCTTGCTCAGAGCAGATCAAAACCGCACTCGCATGAAGATCTCTGAACAGTGCATGGAGGGTTTTAACAAGAATAAAACTGATTTTCTGCGTCGATTTATTACTATGGATGAGACTTGAATTCACCATTACACACCAGAATTCAAACAGCAATGAAAACAGTGGACAGAAGCCGGTTGTTCAGCACCAAAGAAGACAAAGGTCATGGCATCGGTGTTTTGAGATGCTAAAGGCATTTTGTTTATTAATTATCTTGAAAAGGGTAAAACAATAACCGGGGATTATTATTCCGATCTTTTAACCAGACTAGACGAAAATATTCGTGAGAAAAGACGCGGTTTATAGAAGAAAAAATCATCTCTCATCAGAACAATGCACTTGTCCACAAAATTGTTTTGGCAATGGGAAAATTAAGGGGTCTGCACTATGAATTGTTGGAACATCCATCCTATTCCCCAGATTTGGCTGCCTCTGACTTCTATCTCTTCCCAAAACTAAAACTCTTCCTCGCTGGTCAGCGTTTTTCTTTGAATCAAGAGGTGATTGCAGCTGTAGAGGGGTATTTTGCAGATGTTACTGAGAGCACCACTACAGGGACTGGATAATGGCGCTGCAGCATCGTTGGAATAAATGTATTAGTCTTAAGGGAGGTTCTATTAAAAACTAAAAATAATTTTGAAATTATAAATTCGTTTTTTTATTGATAGGCCGACCCACTTAGATAAAAAGGGCTTTTGAGATATTCAGATTTTCAATCCTAAAACGTTAGTGTTCCGTTTGGCAGCAATAATTTCAAACGGAACACTCATAAAATCAATAGCGCCAGTTTGTCAAAATTATTGCACAGCTTAAGGAGCATAAGGCATTCCCTGAGGGCAGCTAAAACCATATTCAGACCAGCTATACCATCGGAAAAGGCGTGGAGTAATTCAATGATCCCCATCACGAATCAGAAATGCTCTAACATGTAATAATCATGATGTCTGTGCTGTTAATTGCCATGATTGATGTTTGGCTCATATACAGATGTCCTTTTATAGAAACCGAGAAATGTGCGCATCTTTAGTGTCTCACTTGTCATTTGAGCTGCAAACTCTTTAAATTCCTGTACCTTTTCACAAACAGACTGCTCGAGAAGCATTTGTGCCACTGAACACCCCTTGGTCAACTGGCATTAGTTTTGCATTTTTGTACATTATTTGTATGCGATGGCCCTTTACATTACCATTAATCAAATATATTGCCTAAAGTTCGTTTTAGACAAAATAAAAAAAAACAATATATAGCGCCTAAAATAAACTTTGAGCAATATATTTAGCTGGTTCATTGTGAACTTGCAGAAAGGTTTGAAATAAAGCAATTCTTCATTGGCTGGATGAAATATAATAGAATTATAAAATTGGACAATTTCTAAGGGGAAAATGAGCAAAAATGAAATTATATGGTACATAAGCCCCCCCCCCCCCCCAAATGCTGGAATTTCACTCACAGAACTCTGAATAAGGTATATGTGATATAGCTAAGCTCCTTCCGCTCCCTCTTTTATGAAAATCTAACCCAGCGAACTATCCTTCCTTTCAGATAGTGTGCAAGAAGTATAGTTTTTTTAATGAGCATTTAATTGGTGTGATTTTAAAATATCATCTGGAATAAATCCTTGCTCACTTTTATAAGTAACCACATGGTAAGACCGGCATTAAATGCGTGAAATAGTGGAAAAATTTCACAAACATTAAAAATCAACAAAATTCTCTAACAAAGTTAACATTCGAAATCTATTAGAAGAAAGTAGAATAAAAAGTGACAGATCCAAACGTAGGTTTCTGTGGTTTTGCAGTTCTCTGGGAATAATGCGGTCTCAATACCGAAAACGTTCCACAAAGTGACAGATCGACATTTATGTGACATTAATTGTCACGAATGCTCGTCATCAAAACACGTAAAATTTCGTGGCAGTCAAGAAAGGGGTGTCCTACTAAGACTCGTTAAGACCAGGAAGCTCGTTACTCCGTACAGCCTTCCAAGGTAACACCTCATTAGATTCTCAGTATAAATAACATGCTGCACTTCAATACGACTGCTATGGAGCGAGTGCATTGTCCTCGCGTAGGAGACCAATTCGATAGTAGCCACTAAGCTTAAGTCTTTGTTTCTTTTTTGTATGGTCGAATTAAATATGGTTATTGTTGAAACGTTACGTATAGAATTGCAAAAAAAAAAAAAAAAAAAAAAATTAATTATGTGTTTGTATCGGTTCACACCTTTCTCTGGCTTCTCTGTAAAAACAAGAAGCATGCTAGTTTCGATATATACTTGAGGACTTTTTTTACAGCAATGAATGACCTAGAATAACATCGAAATTACATTCTGTTTGCAGTATTTCCACTGTGTGCCTCAAGCTATTGCAGTCAGAAAGCGAAATAACTAAAAGTATACTAGGAGGGTGTGCTGAGAAGAAAACAAAAACCTGTATGTGTATACTATCACAAAACAGACAAAAAAGGCTGAATAATACACACAATTAGCAAACATAATATACTGCATCCAACTAATTCTTTCCAGCTGATGAATGATAAGTGTGCTTATAATTCTTAGTATCTCCATTAATCCTGAGCATTATTAGAGTTGGAGCGCATTAAATGCACAGACTTAAAGAGACTGTTCTGACATGCAGTAGTTTTTTTTCTTCCAACATGAACGACTTAAGAAATTTGCCCTTAGTTTCACTGTCTTGGATCACCTACCACACTGCTAAATTTGGCTCCATCAGACTTTCATTTCGTCTCAAAATCGAAAGAGCATTTCAGAGAAAGAGTACTATTTGTGTCAAATGAAGGAGTCAACACAATGGTAACGATATGGTCTCGTTAACAAGATCCTCCGTTCCATATTGACAGACCTATGAATCTTCGTAAAGATGGGCATAAGGGTATGGTCTGCAGAGTACGATTAAAATTATAATCTACGCAAAATTCCAGAATAAACTTCAAAAATAAATATTCGTTTTGTTTCAATGACTATGTACTCCTAGGACGAAAAAAACTGCTATTTTTCAGTATACCTGCGTACACAGATATAATAAGAGAAGTACTAGAAATGCTTGTCGTTTTGGTTTTTGCTTGTCAAAAATAATGGTTAATATTACAAATACAGGATAAGTAGGTACAGGGCCGTTGCCAGATTAGATCGCGCCCTGCGGCAAACAATTAAATATCGCTCCTGATGGATAATAAGACAAAAATATAAGAAAATCTCCAATTGCTATTTTCTTTTTATTACAAGAGAAACATTAATGTAAAACGATTACATAATAATATTAATTAAATGTTTGCTCTACGAGGATATCGCACAAGAAAACTGTTTATAAGATCTTTTAAATTTAAATTATAAGCTATGTCCGCCTCTATCGATATAGTTGCTAGACCAACCACTCTTTCTTGGGTGATTGCTGTTCGCAAATAATTTTTAATCAGTTTAAGCTTGGAAAAACTTCTTTCCGCACTTGCTACGCTAACAGGAATTGTTAGCGTAGCGACGGCGCCTACCGCAATATGGCTGAACAAGCGCCCTTATTAAGCCGCGCCATGAGGCAGGCTGCCTCTATGCTACATCCTGTCGACGGTAATGAGTAGGTATATCGCCAGATAGTTCTTGTATTTGCTTACCACTGGAGATTAATCAAAACTGAATTTTTGATTATTGGTATTTTTTTTTGTTTCTGTGAGAACTAGCATGATATTTGTGGTTAATAATAATGACACTTTTGTTAAACAAAATCGACGAGTGGATCAAAAAGTCACAGCACTTTTTTATGGTCTTAGACTCGTTGGTTTATATTACATAAACATTTGTTTATGTAATAAACATAAGCATAAAGTAAGCAAAAACATTTGTTTTTCTCTAATTTTGCAAATATTAAGAGACTGAAACGAAATTCAAACGACTTGAGCAATTTTTTGTAAGCAAAATATTCAATATCAACAATATCCGTCATTTTAATTTCTGCTAAACCTACAATTATACGAGCACTGTTATTTAACATATTTAGATTTCAACACCAAACCTTCTACTTCCATTCATTCTTTCATTTCAAATTGTGCATGTTCTTTGGAACAGCTTTCCTCTTGAAGTATTTCCTTCAAGTGTATAGCCTCCAGCTCTTTGAAAACAACATCAACGGATTCCTTATTTCTTAACCTCTCTCGACATCGTTGATTATATAGAGCAGTGGTTCTTAACCTGGGGTGTGTACACCCCTGGGGGTGCGAGAGAAGTTTCTAAATTTTCGATGGAAACTACCGCCTGACCGCCTGTGAGAAACTAGCGAACGCTACGTCGACTTTAGGGACCCCCACTTCTCTGTTCTCTACCTTTGCCTCAGCGCATTGCACTTACCAGCACATGCAGTGCAATAAGAAACTGGTTGATACGCGCACGTGTTCGTATACTCTGAGTACGAACATTAACGAGGTGGTTTGACGCAGAAACGAATACTCATTTTCTTTAATTTACCAACATTAATCAGTGACTAAAGCCCATACCGGATACGATCAATTGATTACATAAAGGTTTTCTGCAAATTTTGAAAAATTATAATTATGATTTTACTGATTGTAGTTACCCTCGTTATGTCGAAAAAACGCCAATGGAAAGACGATTATGTTGCATATGGATTCACTTGTACAACAGAAAAAGATGGTACGCAACGACCACAATGCATTTTATGTTGCAAAATATTTTCAAACTCCAATCTTAAACCGTCAAAGTTGTTAGAGCATTTCAACAATCAGCATGGTGGTGAATCTGCAGCATACTCTTAACATCTCGAAGTATAAGAAGGCACGATTTGATACCAGCGGTACTATCACAAAATTTGATAGTACCGCTGCGGCAGTTCAAAAGCCCTTGTTAGAAGCTTCTTATCAAGTGGCATATCTGTGTTCTAAGAAAAGAAAAGGTCATACAATAGCTGAGGAATTGGTAAAACCATGTGCACTTGAAATTGCAAAAATTGTATTGGTTCTGAAGCACAAAGGAAAATTCAGCAGATTCCATTATCGCGCATTCAAGATCTTAGTGTTGATATTTTACTGCAAGTAGTAGAAGACATCAAAGCCAGTCCTCTAAAAGTGAGTATTCAACTGAACGAGTCAACTGATGTTGATAATTGCAGTCAGTTATTGGTATTTGTGCGATACATTAAGGATCGCACAAATACCAACAACTGACTTTTTGGAAGTCAGTTGTTGGTATTTGTGCGATCAAAATTTGTGCGATCAAAAGGAATTGATGTTTTCAATCATATCAAAAACTTCTTTTTGAAACATCAAATACCCATGAATGTGATAGGTTCAATTTTCACCGATGGTGCCCCTGCAATGTTGGGCAAAAATTCTGGAATTTTTTCATACATCAAGACAGAAATACCGCAAGTTACAATAACGCATTGCATGTTGCACCGCCATGCACTTGCATCGAAAGCTTTGCCAGAGAATTTAAAACAACACTTAACTACTGCAGTAAATGTAGTAAAGTATATCTGAGGACGAGTGCTTAATCATCGTATATTTCATGTTTTGTCGAAGAAATCGGTGCTGTTCATACTGTGCTTCTTTATCACACTGAAGTACGGTGGCTCTCCAAGGGCCGCATGCTAAGCAGGGTTTTTGAATTGCACGAGGAAATTATACAGTTTCTTACGAACCAAAATTGTGATTTAGTTAAAGCTTTTGAAAAAAGAGAAGCAATACTTCGACTAGCCTACTTAACAGATATATTTAGCCACCTGAATGAATTAAACACATCAATGCAAGGATTTGGTAAGAACATAATAACAGCTAGTGAAATATTATCTTCATTTATTGAAAAACTAAAAATTTGGAAACGTCGAGTTGAAAACGGGAATTTTGCGAACTTTCCTTTGCTCGATTCAATCGTTCTGGAAAATGAGAAAATAATAATTATAACTGAAATTGCACTCCAACAATTGAGTGAATCGTTTCATGGATACTTTACCAGGGGAAATATTAGCAAAGTTCAGAGATGGATACTGGATCCATTTCTATTTGACCCAGATTCGATAGACGACAGCTATTTAATAAAAGACGATCTTATTGAAATACGAGCCAATGCACGTATTCAAATGGAATTTGAAAAACTGGACTTAGAACAATTCTGGCGTACACAGTTAGAACCTTCTGGCAAAAGCAGCATTGCAGACACTTTTACCATTTGCCACCACCTACCTGTGTGAAATGGGATTTTCATCACTTTCGCACATAAAAACAAAAGCCAGAAATCGTTTAAATGCAAGTGACGACTTGCGCGTGGCTCTTTCAAAAAAGGAGCCTCGCTTCAAAAGTGTTATTATGAATAAACAACAACAACATAGCTATTAAAAATTGAGATATTGTATGTATATGTAAATGTATGTGTTTATTTTTCAATAAATAAATTATCTTGCAATAGATGTAATTTCCTAAATAAAGAAATAGAAACACATTTTTCAAGGGGGGTGCGAGAACTTATTTTTAGATTCAAGGGGGTGCCGATCATTCAAAAGGTTAAGACCCACTGATATAGAGATTCTACGACCTCTCACTTGTGGAAGTGATAAAAAAGCTTTCTTCCTTTGTTTATTACAAAAACAACCTATCTTATTATTGTAACTTAATATCTTAATGCATTGTAGGAACGATCACATCTTAATATTGTGATATGTTTAGCTGCAAGAACCCTTTAGAGGAGGATGATTAGTATCAGCATCGCAGTGTATGTCATTGATACAAACACGCATCTGAAAAACTACAGCGAGAATGTAACGAGAACAGTTTCTGCATTCAGCTGTTAAGCTATTTGGGTTACAGTTCTCGGAAGTGAAATTGCAATAAATGACTTCAGCAACACAGGCTAAAAGTGAAGTACAGCAATCCCTCGATTAGTGCGCCTAATGCGTTCTATAAAGCAGGCGCATTAATCGAAAACGACGCACTAATCTAATATAATAACCTTTGGGAAAATGTATAATCCGTTCCTCAGATTTCTTTTATGACCCTTAATTTTTTATAAAAGAATTAAAGTATGTCTCAGGGCCTAGTTAATGGAAAATCATGAAGCTGAATGACTATGAAACATATTCAGAATATAAACTTATTCTACTTCTTAACAAAAAATTGAGCTAACGTAATTTGGCAGGCAGTTTGTTTCTTTTTTGATACAACCGACGGTATGGCCCTGTTGCCTCTTCTACTCTTTTGCAAATTTTACTGCTTCTCTCTTCATCAGGGTCAGTCTCCAAGCATTGCTGCTTAAAAACTTCGATTGTACGAAAAATATTTTAAAATTGTTTCTGTGAAATTTCTTTTGGCTGTCAGTGGTTAAATTTTCTTCATATTCTTCGGGATCTTCCCACTGTGCATAAAAATTTAGCAGATCGGAATCACTCAATTCTTCAGAATAAGATTTAATTAACTCGTGGACGTTATCATTGAAGAGGAGAAAGAATTTTCTTCCCTTCAATGAGAAGGACGTACGAATTGATCGCCAACACGAGAAATCGCGTGCTTTATAGATAAAATTTCCCAATTGTTATACAAGCAAAATAGTTACCACTTTAAAAACTACAATGATCATAAACGAGAAGTTAATTTTCCGATGTGTAATAATAAACAACTCATCCCAGAAGACGGATTGATTACCCTATTATCGGAATGGATTCTCTTTTTTGTGACATGCGCAGAAGTGTCGAAGGGTCTCGAATTTGTGGGCGTACTATAGCAGACGACATAAATTTTGGCGGTGAAAATTTGGAACATAGTATACATAGTGTACATGGAAATAGTGCAGTATGCCATTAAAAATAACTATCCAACATGTTTTAAATCGGTAACTAAATTATTTCATTCTGGTGAGTGATTTTTTTTTAAATAGTTAGCCATAAAAATGTATAGACAGAAAATTTGTAAAATCTGTAACATTTATTTTTAAGCTGTATATAGGCGCACTAATCGAATTTGGGTATCGAAAAAAATGACGCGCACTAATCGAGGGATTACTGTAATCAGTTTCGTCTGTCATTACTTAGTAAATCCATACGAGACAATCATTCCTTATACAAAACATGTTCAATTCTAATTTCGAATTGTGCTTTCGCGAATTTAAATGGTTTTGTTCATTATTACTTGCAGTAGTATAAATAAAATAAAGATTGAATTTCCCTTATTCCAAAGTTTCTCCATAAAATCATATCGTACAAGATTGGAATAATCTGCTAAATAAGTGTTTCCCTTTAATTAGTTCCGATATTGTATGCGTATTCAGTGAAATAAAAGGCAATAATTCTTTTCTGTTGAATGTTAAGAACACTAAAATTGCCCTCTTCAAGATCAGCCCATAATCCTTGACAGATATTTCGCTTCTCTGGGTTCCCCATTGGCACCTGTCTTACAATTTGATGAGGCGCATACTAACATGGATCAGAAAGAGCTATACAGATTTCCCGGGAAACTAATAGCTAATTAACCTAGATTGGTTGATGTAGGAGCGAGAGAACACAAGGCGAAGAAACTCTTCCCCTGATGTAATTATATCCTCTAACATTTACTAGATGTAATTAACGAGGCATCAACGTGGAAGAAGCCATTAACGGTGTAATGTAAAGAACATCACTTAAGGTGAAATATCTTGCATTTCCTGCATCCATGCTAATTTGCAATAAACAATAATTGTCCATGCGAACTGCGTATCTGATAATGAACTAGATCATAAAATGTTCTTGTTTATATGATAATAGAAATATTTTTTAAGCTAATCTTTAAGTACAAATAATGTTTTATATTATTTTTATCTATGGTTAAAGCCATTGAAAAGGTTTGGCTGATTTAGTTGGAATCAATGTGCGTGTGTGTTCTCCGACTGGTTTGTCTGTGAAATGGGGGGGGGGAAGCTCTTCGACCTCCTCATAAGATCGGATAGCTTCTTCCAATGACTAAAAGCATTGTAATACAAGGTAAAACAAATATGTAAAAATAAGTTAAATAAATAACGGTATTCAGAAACTATTAAATATGTAAATAAGTAGACAGTTCAGTATATTTCGGCCATGTTGACTGAGTGGATAGCACTTGTGCTCTCCAAGTAATAGGTCATGAGTTAGAATCCCCACTGAGGCACGGATATTTGCGAATGTCTTCAATAAGAAAGGTGATGTGAGGTTATCACATTGCTTATTAGAGATCAGAGGTGGACTGAAAAAGAAACAACACAATCTTTGGTTTCTACAGCAGGATTTCCGGCTTCAACATACTATACCTGTGAGTTGAATGCCTAAAGCTCGTATCAACTCACAGGTATAGTATGTCAAAGAGGCTGTTCGTGGTTCAACTACCTGTAATGAATTTGCCAAAGTGGAAAAATATGCTAGTACATGTAAGGTACAAAGAAAAGATTTGATTTCTTCAACTTCTGTTATCGTTAAAGTGAGGGTGATTTTCTTAGACACAATGTCTAGGTATGAGTACGTAACAAATGCGCTAGTAGTATTCGTGTCCTCCGAGTCCATCAAGAGATGGATCCAACCATTCAACAGTTCTATCGTGCACTTTTATATGTTTAGTTTTGTCTTGCAATTTTCTTACCTGGAGAATGAAAATGTGTAAAAATATTAAGTACTTGCTAAGTCTAAGTCTTAATTTTAGTTAGGATAGGATAACATTATTGATGTGATATAATTATACAGAAGTGAATTCAAATGCAGGGTCAGGATACTGCTTTAAAATCTTAAAATCATATTTAGTCATTCCAGATGGTCATGTTCCATTGAGTGCGCATTTTAAATTTAAATATCCGGCCCCCTTCTTCAATGTATGAGGTACTTTGTCATTTCTCTAAGGGAATCGAGGTGTGAAATATTTATCAGTCATGTTACACTCATGCGTACCACCGCGCTGCGTTTCGTGTTTACTTTTCTTCTCGAAATATCACTGGTTCATTCAGTTCGTCTTTTCCCGTTTCCTATTTCGCTGTGAAATTAGTGGTTCAGAATACACTGAGGACCGCCTTTTGCGTTTTATATTTTTCAAACATCAAACAATTGAAGCTCCTTCAGATGCTGAAACTCACAACAGTATTTGTCTGAACAATAATTCGGGACCCCTTAGTGAGCGCACTGGCGAGAACCACGTGATATATGCTGTTTGGCTGAAAGATCTGCGTTCAAATCTTGTCCAGCATGTCACACATAATACACTCACTGCATGGTGTTAAATGCTTCTGTTGTAATTCTACGCGCAAATGCAGCCAAAGGGTAGTTTTGCATTGCTAATTATCACGTGATAAAAAACTGAAGTCCACGTTTTTAACTTCCTGATCATCTGCGCTACAACCACTGTGTTCAATTGTAGTAGAGCAGAATATTTTCTCATTCATTCTTAGAGTTAGATGCTATTATTCTTTACGAAACATAATTCATATTTGTGAATTGATAATTGACGGGACTATTGAAAGATAAAGGCACAAACTTAGCCAGTTCTATACATGGCTGCAGGCCAGAAGAACACACGCAATTTACAGACATAATACACTTGCCTCATAGCCTTAGTTGATTCGTTCTTAATCCCAAAACAGCCACAAATAAAAATCACAGATGAAAAATCACAGACTAGAAAATAAAAACCACAGATGCATGCACAGGAAAAGGCTGAAAGTACGCTTGGTAAGCAGTTTCCATGTATCCAAGTGTCGATCACGTAGCTCAGGGCTGTCCAAAGCACTGCCCACGGGCCGCATGCCGCCCGCCTGTTTTGATTTTCACGAGCGAAAAAATAAAATAACAATTTGAATCGAATGTGTATTAGATGTTTTAATTCTATCACTAATCGATAATCTTGATGTTGATAATTTTATTTGGTGTTTTTACATCATATACCCACGTGTTTTTCAAATATTAGATATGTCAAAGAAGCGTTCTTACACTGTTTTGTTCCAACGCGCATGCTCAGAGTGCTCACGGGGAACGTGAAAGCGCGATTAGTGCGCAGTGAGTGTTGTTCGTTTGTTCAGCTTTCGAGGTTGTGTCGCTGCTGCTCACCAAGTTACTAGATACGCATTGTGGTGCGGCCTTCGGATTACCTTAAGTTGGATAGCCCTGACTTAGCTCATTAAAATGAAGAACTTACAACTTCCAAGTCTTAACTCATTTTTCATTATTTCTGTCAAGCAGCCATTTCCAATTTTGAAAAACGTTTTGCATTTATTTCTACGTCGATGTTGAAAGAGGGATTTCAGCAATCTAAAGATATATTGATATTTAGTTTGACTACCCTTGATTCATATGAAATGTACCTTAATATGCAAAGATGTTTCCCTTCGGCACGTCAATTTGATGTGCTCTGTCCTCCTTTCTTCCCCCCCACTCCCCGAAAGCTTCATACTTTAGAAGTTCCGAGATGAGATTCTGATAATTTTCTGTGCTTTCTGAGATGCACAGTAAAGGTGTTAAAATGAGAAAATATAAACTATACAGCAAGATCTTATAAGGAACCTTTTCCGTGCCTTCTAGTAGTTATATGGAAAATATTCCAGGAAATTTATGTTACTTCAGGAGGTGTTCCTTATTTCCTTATTCCAGGAAATGTATGTTACTTCGCACAGTGAGTTCAGCTATTAGAAAGAGTACAAACATTATTATGAACCATGCACGGTGTTACCTGCTATTTGTTTGAATATATTGAATATAAATGGTTCTCAGGACGTCCAAAGATAGGCAACACCTTCAGGAAGGGGAAGTGCGTTAGCACTTTTTGACAAAGGCTAAGAATTCATTATAATTATACATAGGAGGATTAAGGAAAAGGTCATTGCCAACATTCTTTTTGTCTGACATTTTTAGTGTCAGAAACATGCAAACGAAAAACAAATCCTTTTTGATTTTCATAATTTTTGCCGGAGGTGTATACACTGAAATGGATGGGTTTGAATTACAAACAAAGCAGCTCTTGTCTTCATATCAGTAAAACATGAGTTGTATGCTTTTTTTATGGTCTAAGAATGGCACATCAAGAAATATATCTTTTGCTATATGAAGACTGTATACAAAGGGAAATTGGCGTAAATCAAATCATAAATGACCACCAATTTGAACATGAAGCATCTATGCTAACCATGAAAACATCTGTTGGATGAGGATTCAATTATACAGTGAAATAAAAGTCGTTTGCTAATTCCGGACTGGCGTTTTTGTTTGATATTCACTCTTCGTATGGAACTTCTTACGATATCGTCTATGATTAGCTGGATTAACGGAAGAGTATGTGGTCACATTGTATGACAAAAGCATGAAAATATTCGTGAAGTGATGGAATAAATGTCTCACTGCAATTGGAGTAGTTTAACGACTTATATTTCATAACCATACAAAAAATGTTGGTAATATCTCTCTCTCTCTAATACGTTGATATACTTAGATTTCATTGTAACTTTTTATATTTGGTCACTTAACACTAAGTATGAGATATTTTCCTTTTGGATTTCTTAGTAGACCATAGTTATTCATAAATATACAGTTGTCGACAAGTTTCGCCAGCTAATTCTGTCTGGCTTCTTCAAGACAAGAAAACAGGAACACTAACGTTTACTGGTAAAAAAAGAAGAATGGAGTAACACAGTTAAATTAGTTAAAATTGAAAATGACGCGTAATATCAAGAGCATGGAGTGTTAGTCATTGTTTGTTGATCGTGTTTTATAGTTTTCCGCGAAATTAAATTCTGCTAAGCTTAGTGAATTTCTTAAGCTTTTACAAACCGGCCAATATAGACAATAAAAAAGCAAGTTAGTCTTCTATCACACATTGGAATTTTACCCACTCAAGTGACAAACTTCCCAGAAGTGCTTCATGACCAGAAAGGTATTCTGTCAATTACACTTTTGCTGAGAAAATTGCTTTTATTGTTTTCATTTTTCCCCTTCGTTTTTTTCCCTTCATTCTTGCGTTAATAAATACAGACGCTAGCATTTATCTTTCTTCCACCGTATAATTACTCGTGTCTATCACAGTCAACTAACTCCTTCAGGCAGAATAATATAAACAGTATGTATAAATTCAGGTGGAAATCAAAGAGGTGAATGCGGGCGTGATGCTGTACCTATTTTTCGAGAATAAATGTATATTAACATAGAATGAATTCTCACCTCAGTTGAATGATGCCCTTTAAACTATAGGACATATTAACGTTTGTTATACAGAACCAAACTGATGCTTTGATTAGGGTAATTAAGTAAGCGTTTATTTCCTTTACGGAATGAAATCATTTTTTAAAATAAACTTCCACCTGAACACTTTTCGAAGCTCTTATGAGGCAGTTTGTTCAGCAAAGTGAAGAAGCCACACACACACACTTCATTATCAACGCCAGCTGCAACTAAGTTGATTTGGATTGATTAGAATTATTACAGAATTAACGTCTGTGAGGCAAGCGTATTATGTCTTAATTCAATGTATTCTCCGGTTTGTGTGTGTGTGTGTGTGTGTGTGTGTCAGCATTCACAATCAGCGTATGAGACTTATTTTTCAATTTAAAAGCTGTTATAAATGTTCTTAGCGTTAGCGATCGAGATGGGATTCCAGGTAGATCTTCCCAGAAACACCACAATTAGATTTCATCAAAATCTCATCTTCTTTTTCCATTTATACTAAAGTTCAGAATAGTGGCAAGCGAATTATCAAAGCATACAAAACTGATTTTGAAAGCCAAAAGCAGAAAAACTACATCATGTTCAGTCATGCTCACTGTGTCAAATCTATTAGCCGTAAATGTGGTTTAACTTTACTCTCACTTTTGTTTACTCAAATGGGTCGATTGCATCATTACTCATGCAAAAAAACAAACATACTGCTCCTTGAGTTTCCTCAAATCCTTGCACTGAAGAGTTTATTACTCTGCTACCATTCAACACCTGCAACCCTCCTCCCGTATAACTTTTGCCAGAAAGATCAGGAGAATCTTGTTCATACTAGTTTCAAAATGCCTTGGTACTGATGGAATTTCTCCAATAATTCTAAAGATCTAATCTAGAACTGATTTTGTCATCTTTATTTGAAGATTAGCCCATATTCAACCCACTCCCAAGAAGGCCGATAAATCTTTATTATCCCATTTATCACTTTATTTCTTTCTAAAACAATGGAGAAACCCACTTACACAAACTTCTACAGATCTTGGAACCTCACAACTAATAAGCGACAGAGTGTATGAATTCTCTACTGTCGACCAAAAAGAGAATCTTCTGGTTTATTTTATCCCGAAGGAATGCTGTGGAAAAACTTCGGGAATTTCATAATTTCCCTTGATACATAACTAAGGTATTCGCGGCCGGGTACAAAAGATAACAACATTTACATTATTTAATTACATTTCACTCGCCAATTCATTCCTACTCTCTTGTTCAATTGATCTTGCAATTTCCCCATAGTAACTGTGGAAAGCGTAGGTCATACGGCCACTTTCCTCTAAATCTATCAAATCGAAACATGTACGACAGCTATTCACAACCCGTCTCGCACTTAATTTAAAATGGGATTCCTCTTTATCCATTCTCTCTAATAGTGTCTTTTGGAAACGACTCATCCCTTCAGTTATGTATTTCCGAAATAGCACAATCTGCACGTCTTCAAATCCAACTTTAATAAGTTTATTTTTCTAATAAAGAGCCAAAAGGCTTTTTTTTCGGCGAGGTAAATTATTTAATTAAGGGATGGACTTGCCGGACGTTCTTCGGCATGAAACTCTTAGATTTCAATCTTCGAGATTCTTATTCGGCTTTGAAATAATGAGGGATTTATTATACCCTTAATTAAAAAAGTTTCTTTTTCCTTCTCGACTTCCTGTTCACCCAAGTTATTACTATGTTAGAGCTTGAACAACCTTTACTTTAATGAATTATTATAAAAAAGAGAATCATTGCTATCAACTCAGCGACTGACAACGAGCTGTACATCTGGAAGTGTTTATTTTATTTTTTATGAGAACCCACCCACGATAGGATGTCATATAACGTTTATGTTGCAATTTAATTTAAGGTTTCAATGAAAAGGGGAAAAAAATTCAGTTCTCACTGAAGATATTTTTACATTCGACAATTTAATTAAAGCCTCCAAGATAGTTTGCACAGTCTGACAGTGAGATTATTCCTTGTAGTTACGGTTGAAAGAAGACTATTGCAAATACAGAAGAGATTTTCTTTTATTGCTCGTCACGGTCTCTAATACAATTAATACAAACATGAGAATCTTCGGATCTCTTATTACTTTTTCTGCAATTTTTTCTGAGGAATATTAAACGAAGCGTGACACGTGCTTGTTTTCCCCTCCATGTTGAATTATTTCGACCAATGAGCACTCAAGCGTACAATATACGCGACATATCAGTAACTCTAGAAAAATTAAACTTCCTGAATAAAAAAAGGAAGAAATGTTACGAAATCTTTAACTTCTTTCATTGAAATTCTCACTTGAAGACATGCATTAACCGTTGCACTTTAAATGTGAATAACATCTACAAAACAAAAGTGTAAACTTCAGTCATCAATACAACCAGCCATCCTGGTTGGCTGAATGGTTAAACGTATATTCAACCACCACGCAGGAGAGTATTGATTGGAGAGCATATGTGTGTCAATGTATTTTAGGCGGTAGATAAATCTGATTAACTGGTTTAATACCACTCTCCAGATTACTAAATCACTTAAGGAATTGAACAACGTAGATACGAATATAAATTAAATTACACATTAATAAATATTTCCGATATTTTGGCAACGTCACGTTGCCATTTTCAAAAGGAACTTACAAAAAAAGGCACACGTGCACGTAGGCAATACAACACAGTAACTGAGAATGAAGAGATGAAGCTATTGTTCTCCTAAAAGTCCTGATGGTGCCCTCTAGCGGGCTAAGTAGGTGTTCTTGGCCATTGGGCTGAAGGTCTGCTGATGTAAGCCTCCCAAATTTGGGACAGTCGCATACAACCAAATTTGTTGAGGTTTGGAGAGTTTCTTAGGGCTGAGGCTGATTCCCTAAACAGTCTTTCTAATTTGTATTTGCTACGGTGTATTACTGTAGCTTTCTTCCACCGTATTCTGTGGCGAGTATCCAGAGCATGGTCTGCAAGACCAGAATGGCTGTACTTGTTAAACCGGATGTAGTCTTGTGTTCAGAAATTCTGATATTCTCTGTCCTGCCTGTTTGGCCAAAGTACGACAGTTTACAACTGCAAGGGACCTGGTATACACCAGGTAGGTCTAGGGGAAGTGGTTGGTTTTTTGGTGGAGCGGAAAAGGGATGCCAATTTTCTGTAAGGCCTGTAACAGGAGGTCAGGTCATGTTTTTTTAAGATTTTGGTAATTTTTTCCGAGGTGCCTCGGATGTAGGGAATGGTGATGGATTTAGAGTAATCCTTGTTGTGGAGGAGAGGGGGGGGGGGATCTGTGGTTTGTAGGTTCTAATATTTTTTGGATTTTTTTGGGGGGGGGGGGTAGCCATTGGCTGAGAAAGTGTTGAGGATGTGATTTAGTTCAGTGTTTAGGGCCATGTCGTTAGAACAGATTAGTTTAGCCCTGTTGTATAGCGTTTTCACCACTCCATATTGTTGTGGGGGGGGGATTGTTGGTGAATGTATCTGCCTGTATGGGTGAGTGTTCTATAAACTGAGAAAACCAAGGTTCCATCAGGCTGGCGGGTGACTAGTGTGTCTAGGAAAGGGAGGCTGTTTTCCTCTTTTTCCAGGGTGAACTTGATTCTGGAGTGTTGTTTAAGTGTGTTAAGAAGGAGAGGAGTGTTTCAGAGCCATGTGGTCAAATAGCGAACACATCATCAACGTAGCGAAGCCATATGGTTGGTTTTGTGGAGGCAGAGGCTAAGGCTTTTTCTTCAAAGGTCTCCATAAAGAAATTGGCCAAGGGTGGGGAGAGTGGTGAACCCATGGCTGTTCCCTCTATTTGTTTGTAGAATTTTCCCTGCCAAACGAAACAGCCTGAGTTCATTGTGAGCTGAAATAGGGCTGAGATATCGGGATAAAATTTAGTTTGGATTAGCTTTAAAGTTTCCTTGAGTGGGACATTTGTGAATAAGGAGGAGATGTCAAAGCTGACCATTATGTCAGTATGTTGGAGTGTAAGGTTTTCTATGCTGGCTTTGAAGTGGGCTGAGTTTTTTATGTGTGATGGCCTGTTGCCAGTATAGTGTGGTGTGAGCTCTTTGGCCAAATGTTTAGCTTAATTTGTATATGGGGGAATCAATGCCATCCATTATGGGACGTAATGGCACATTTTCTTTATGTATTTTTGGGCGTTCGCAAATACGGGGGGGGATAGAGTTAAACGGCTTTAATTATTATTATTATTATTATTATTATTATTATTATTACGGGCAACTCCAGGGAGTCATTAGACTCATCGAGGGAGGCCCCAAATCATTTTCATCACAACTATTCGACATTCATACAGTATCTATCATACCTCGCCTTAAACTCATTCACTGTCACAGCATCCACCACAGACTCAGGGAGTGCATTCCACTCATTCACTACTCTAAAAGTAAAGAACCCAGCTCTAACACCTTTACTAACCACACTTTTGCCCAGTTTCCATGGATGTCCCCTAGTCCTCCCACAACCAGCCCTGTTCTCAAAAATATCTTCTGAATTAATTTTATAGAAACCCTTCAGTAATTTGAAGGTCTCAATCATATCTCCCCTCCTCCGCCTATCAACCAATTTTTGCAACCCACAAATCCTCAACCTGTTCTCATACGGTTCATTCCACAGACCTGCTATCATCTTGGTCACTCGCCTCTGGATCCTCTCCACCTCCTCCCCATCAAGAAGAAACCTAGGTGACCAAATCTGAGCACAGTAGTCGAGATGAGGTCTTATCAAGGCTCGATACAGAGGAACAATAACCTGCTTGTCTCTGCTTGTCAACGTATTCTTCAACAACCAAGTGATTTGATGAGCTGATTTGGCCACTTTTGCAATGTGTCCCCTAAATTTCAATTCCTTATCCACCAACACTCCTAAATCTCGTGCCTCATCAATTTCCTGGAGCACGGTTCCACCAATGCAGTAAACTGCCTCCCATCTTTTCACCCCAAAATGCATAACCTTACATTTTGCCACATTAAATTGACATCCATTCTCCCTAGCCCAGACCTCCAATCTATCCAAATCATCCTGCAAAATTTTGACGTCATCTGCATTCACTATTGCCCTACCCAACTTCGCATCATCCGCAAACAAATGAACTGTTCCTCTCAGATCCTTTCCTATATCATTTATTAACAAATTAAACAGTAGTGGTCCAAGAACAGATCCTTGTGGTACACCACTAGTCACAGGCCGTCTTGTGGACTCTACTCCTGAGTAAACCACTCTCTGATATCTCTCCGTCAACCATCCTCCTATCCATCTCACCAACCCTATGTCCATTCCCATATGCTGCAATTTACTGATTAGAATTCCATGTGGTATCCTGTCAAAGGCCTTAGCAAGGTCCAGCAGAATCACTGTAAACCCATTACCCTTATCCAGTTCAGCCGTCACTGTGTTATAATACGTGAGCAAGTTACTGAGGCATGACCTACCCTTCACAAAACCATGCTGTCCCCGATACAGTATCCCATTTTCTTCTATCCAATCTTGTATTTTCCTCTTGACTATTTTCTCTAAGACCTTGATAATGATTCATGTTATGCTGATTGGCCGGTAATTTTCAACAGCAGCCTTGGAACCACCTTTGTGCAGTGGAACTATTTTCCCCTCTTTCCACCCCCTTGGGACTGACCCAGTCCTGAGGCTCAAATTAAACATAATGGTCAAGGGCACTGACAATTCTTTGGCCGCTTCACGTACGACACGAGCTGGTATACCATCCAATCCCACAGATGTATTGACATTGAGGTTCTGTAATAGACTAATTACCTCTACCTCATTCATCACAATTCCAGTATAAGCTGTTGGTTCCTCCATTTCCGCAAAGCCACCACCTGGATGATATACTCTTGCAAAGTGCTCGCTCAGTAATTCCACAACATCGACTGATTCAGTTACCTCCCTACCCTCAGCATTTTTTAAGATCATTCTACCATGAGCATTTTTCCTTTTACTTGCAACATATTGAAAAAACTGTTTGGGATTCTCTTTAGCCTGCATGGCCAATTTCCTTTCGTAATCTGCTTTTGCTTTTCTTACCACCCTTGTTACCATCCTGGCCTGAGCTTTATACTGTTCATGCACCTGATGGTCACCCTTCTCCTTAAATTCCCTCCACAATTGTTTCTTTTTTTGCAGCTCAAGCTTAATAGTGTTATTCATCCATTTAACCCCTACCTGATTTATTATTCGGACTCTTGGTATACAGTCAACCATTGCCTCCTGCAAACAGTTCTTAACCACCTCCCATGCACCATCAACATCCAGCCCTTGCAGTTTTACATGCCATGGCATTGAGCCAAGCACACATCTAAGCTTGTCATACTTACCAGCCCGGTAATTCCACATATACCCTGTCTTAATTGTAAATTCGACTCCTTTAGCCACCTCCCAAGTCATGACCTTATGGTCACTCTCACCAATTGGTGGCAACATGGTCATGTTCTTTACAGCTACATTCTCAGTTGCAATTACTAGGTCCAGCACTCTCTGCCCCCTGGTATTTTCCAATACATGTTGCCATAGATAGTTGTCCCTTAATAACTGCATAAAATCCAATTCCTTCCTCCCATGTGCCCTCTCCTCTTTCCAGTCAATGTTACCATAATTGAAATCACCCATAATAATTACCCTCCTTCCATTCATTTCTTCTATTTGCTTATGCATACTATTCCCACCATCCACTCCATCACCCGATCTATAGCAGCACCCAATTGTATATTTTGTTCTGCTAGATTGTATCTCACACCAAACAGCCTCAAATGTGCTTTTTTCCCCATCCTGCAGTTCAACTTCTATACTCCTTGGCTGAAGCTCATCAGCTATCATCAATAACACTCCTCCCCCCTTTTTATTCACCCTGTCACTCCTGAACACGCTATACCCATCGCATTCAATCCCACTAGCTTTATCATCTTCTGTCAGCCATGTTTCACTAATACCGACAACCTGTGGCCTGGAAGTGCCAACCATGGCCAAAAACTCTTCCTTCTTGTTCCTAATACTCCTGGCATTAGTGTACATGAATCGCAGAAGCCCATTTGTCCCATCCCTACTTTGATTCCTTATACTAATTATCCCATTCTGATTTGTTGTCCGTCGTACTCGCCCGGGCATAATATACTCATTCATACACTTAACTGTCCCCCCTAAAGTCTGCATATCTACTCCCCCCCCCTCTTAATAAATCTAGTTTCCCTGAGTCTGTACATCCACTTCCACATCATTCATCAACACTCTTTCAAGTCTCCGTACACCAACTCCATTCAAATGTAACCCATCCATCTTATATAAGTCCTTTCGCCCATCGAACTCATTCCACACATCCACAAATTCCACACCACTCTCCATGCATAACCCACGCATAAAGTCATTGGCAATTATGGCCCTCCTTCTAAACACTTCGCTGTCATACCGCGGTAAGATACTCACCATCCTAACTCTCTCACTCTTCTCTTTTGCTACCTCAAACAACTCCCTCACATCCTCTATCATTTCCATTTTGTCCTCTTTCAAATCATTCGTTCCTGCCACTATCATCATCTCTTTCACCCTCTGTTTTTGCAGTCGAATCTGTTAAATCTGTTAATCTGTTGGTAACTTCTACAGGCAAAGAGTGACTTCCTTGAGGAACCTGTGAAGTTTTCTAATTTGTGAGTTGGTGGGATTGTATTCGATAGGGAGGCAAGTAGCCCGATCTAATAGAAGAGCATTAAGCTTACCTGTGTAGTCCTTTTGGTTAAGTATTACAGTTGCATTTCCCTTATCCGCTTTGGTGATAACTAATGCTTTATTATTCCACATTTCCTGTAGAGGTTTATATTCCTTGTTGGATATCTTGGTTTTTGGTGGTCTTGCTTTGGAGAGGACACAAGCTATATCCAGTCTTACACTGTTGGCGATTTGATGTGGAAGGTGGCGGATTCCGCATTCGATCTGGATCATAATATCCTCAGTGGGTATTTTTCTGAGAGCAATGGCGAAGTTGTGGCCACGTGAAAGCGTGTTGAATGCTTCAGGCTTCAGGGTGACTGAAGAAAGGTTGATTACGGTGTTGGTAGCAAGTTTTGGATTGACGGTAGAGTTCTTTTTTAATTTTCCGAATTTTTTCATCTGTCTGCCTCGTATTTTTTCAAATTCTTTGTCTGCAGCGGTACACGAGACGTCAAAATAGACCAAAGTTCGTGATTTAAAGTGCACGAAAGCTCATCTTCGAAGGCGCGAATAGCTTCGTTAATGTTCGCTAAGAGAAACCGCGTGGCGGTGATTTGTTCGCGAAGCAACGCGTAGCTAGCGCGGTTATATATACGGATAGCTTTTTGTGAAACAAAACGGTGCTTGGATTTTACACAGTTCGGGATTACCTTATTATCCCGGCAGCGTTTCAGGAAAGTTAGACGATTTAATTGTCTAGACAGTTTGAAAATGGCAACGTGACGTTTCCGAAATATCGGAAATATTTATTAAAGTGTAATTTAATTTATATTCGTATCTACGTTGTTCAATTCCTTAAGTGATTTAGTAATGCATAACCGACGTATAAGCCTGTCTACGAGAATCACTCTCCAGATTATAGGAGATAACTTGAAAACGTACCATGTTTGTTCCCTATAGAAACGTTTCCAGATTATCTAACATTCACATGTGGATCCACCACGAAAGATTAGCTTTCTTGGGTGGGATTCTCAAAAAAAAAAAAAAAAAAAAGTACCATAGCTGTTTTGAACCAACAACTTCCTCGCATGAGGAGATATCTACTCGGCCAACCGGATTAACCAGTGTAGGACGAATTGAGTCGAAGTATTTATTTCCGAAGTACTTGAATTGATGAGCATGGTTGACTTATAACAGCAATTGGAGATATTCAAGCAAGTGAGAAACGCATATCTCAGACAAATTGCCGTAGTGGTGTACCCGAGGGAAATCAGCGGTACTTTCACATTTGATAATCTGATCTACAATGCCAAATTAAAAAGAGTCAAATGTGTTTTCTTTAAAATAATATATAATTTCAAAAATATTATATAATAATAAATTTAAATTAACATTTAAAATATCTTGAAGAACAAAGAGTATTAATTATTATATTTAAACCTCAACGGGTCTGGCACATAAAGTAAGTTTCATCATTTAGTCCGCCTTCTGCAACTAGGTTTCGAGTATTTTTATCTAGACGAATATTACATCTGATAATGGATTGATTTCATTTTTCAAACTTTGCAGCTGACGATGGTATTTCATAAGGCACTGTTCTTTCACCTACTTTCTTTTTTCTGTGTCAACGACATTTTCCAGTGAATAGCAAATCTAAGCCTCAGTTATTGGTGATGACAGTAAACTGTATTTGTCGTTCTCATTTGACAAGCCTTGTACTTAATACACAAACCACTATAATTTCCAGAAGGTCAACCTCTACCATCTTAAGTCCTGATCTCCACATCACTCAGTCTTCATTCGAGTTCTGATAACCTCTTTAATAAAACCTAATTAATAGAACTCGGTTCTGTTTAATTTCTGGTTAAAAAAAATATTTGCAACCGTCCTTGTTATCACCAAATCTCAAGACAAAATATTTCTTTTCATAGGATTACTACTAATATATCGAATCCCTTTTGTTTTTTCCGAGGGGATACTTCGCCACTGAACTGTTATTAATTGTATACAAACCATAAATCCATTCAACCAATGAATATCGATCTGACATTTGGGACAATGCTGCCCTAAAACACTTGACTCAGTGCAGAATAGAACACAAGTTTAACATGATACATGAGGTCAGTATTTTTTTTAAAAATAGCGTTACAGATTTTGTAATTTTATATGACACGTAAAATTCTATGTAATGTTTTCATTTTTCTCACATACTCTGATCTCGTAGGTTAGCACAAACATTTTTAAAATGCAAAGCCTGTCGTATTACTAGAACGTTTTCGTAAACTGTTTCGATTAAGATTTTTTATAAGCGAATGTTTATAATTTATAAGTAACTAAGCTCCTTTTTAAAATCAATTGATTTTCCAATCTTGTTACTTCCGCATGCATGTAATGTACGTACATAATAAGAACTAGGATACGAAGTTCCTATACCCACAAACTCGTTTTGACTTGTCTTTCGTTACCTTTATGCCTGTCATTAGATTTAAATTCGAAGGAATTTAATATTCCATTCAGGTATGCGTGCGCTGAAGGCAGTTCATATAAAACTCATTTAGATTTACTATGTCTGAAGTGAAATTAATTTTTTTATGTTTACTGCGTATTCTTATAGTATCTTTTCAGATCATGTGTGGAATCACGCATTTATTTTTAAAAGACAGGATTTTCCGGTTTTGGTTCGGATTTCGTCCTTTTGTCATGTTTTACAAACCAGAAACTGTTGAGGTAAGTAAATCTGCTATTTTAAAAATTTATGAAATAATTGTGGACATAATAAATTAATTATTAAATTTTTATGTACTTTTCGTTACATTACTAAAAATAGATGAATTGGTGTTGGATCAATAAGAAATTCATTGATGAACACCTTAATACTAGAACATTAAAATGACGAAATTAATTAAATCCAATGAAAGAGAAATTGGCGAATAATTGTACTAATGAATGCATCAGCAGAAAATGAGTTATGCGCAGAAACGGCTAGATTTAATAAGGTACTGGCGAAGCTTACGTAATGACATTAGCTACAGCCAATGCATGATAAATAGGCCTATTTAGTTATCGATCTCTAACAGACTGTTGTGACCTAATCATTAATCCGAAAAAAGCATGAAATCTATGGAATAACAAATAATGAAATCTTTTGCACTATTTCTAATGAGATAACAGATTTTTAACTATACAATCCCAACTTAGCAACAATGTAGAAATTTGAGTGGACTAATCTAACAGAAGAAATGGAGGAATTTTGATCGAGTGAATAGCACAAAAGTCGCCCAAAGTATACGCGACTGCTTCTTTCATAGAACTGGAAATAAAACAATATTTTACGTTTGAAAATTAGGCAAATAAACTACCATAAATTAGAACATGAGATACGTTAGAATGGTATATATTCTGATTGTTGTTTTAAATTGTAAACGCATTATTTTAAAAGGCAGTACACGACCTATTGGTATTTCAATTTACAAATTTCTTTGCTTTAAAGAGGGAAATTTAAATTATCTATTTAAATTTAAATAGATAATGCGAAGTGTTACATTATCTATTTATTTTAGACATTTGTACTGTCTAAAACAAATAGATAATTTCCTGAAGAAATTATCCTCAAGATTTTTACAGCCGTTTCTATTTTTATTTTAGGATTTCAACTCCTTGACGGTATAGTCTTTATTTTCTTTAATTAGGTAATCCTGAGTAGCAGCTTTATACTGGATAAAACCTTTATTTATGACTTCCTCAATCCGTGGTTCAAAGAAGGACTCATTACAAGGTAAGAGTTCTGAAAAGAACGCAAAGGCAAGTGATTTAATTTCATAATTGAATTAATTAGCTGACCATTTACTGGATTTAATGAGAAGACTAAACAAAATGGATTCGTGACGATTACTTAAATTCACGTAGGAATATAATCACTAGCTAATATATATTCATCGAAATTTAAAAGTAACTTATAATCAGTTTCGCATTCTTACTTATAATCAACTACTTGTCTTTACTTTTTATATACGCTTCATCATTCATATTGCTTAAAAACTGCTCATAATACAACTTCACATAATCGTGATATTCCTTCCGATATGACAAATCTAAAAAGTACGCCTTCTTTACTGGTGGCATTTGTATCTCCTATGATAATGTGTTTAAATAACTGGATCCGAATATTTATCGTAAATATTTTTTATTGAGTATGAAGACCAAATGGCAAGTGTCATCTTGTATAGCGGCGTATTAAGAAATAAAGGCAACTAAGTTACATTAAATTAACAGAGTTCAAACTGTGCTGAAATGCAAGCATTATTCAGACATGCCTTTAATTGGCCATTGTGAAGCTCGTAACTATGAGCATAGGAGCTTCCCGTACCTACGATGCAACACGGTTTAGACTGTAAAAAAGGAATAAGATCTCGAATGACAAAAGCAAAAGCAAACCTATAGGCAGTGGACAAGATACTGAAAAGTAAATCAGTGAGCCTTGCCATCAAACGGAGACTGCTCAAAACATGTAAAAAACGCTATTTGGAATAGCGGATCACACAGCCACAAAATTTCAGAAATGTTTAATTGCGTCCATTCCTTCCTCCCTTCATTTCATATGACTACTGCAATTGCAAGGTTGAAGAGAGCATGGGATAACATTTAAATAACGATTTGGGCTTCGTAGTAAGAAAGATGCCCTCGGATAGCTTGGCTGGTTGTGAGCTAAAAGGTTTCAGCTCGCAACCAGTGAAGGTTTCAGTAAATTCAGTAATTTACTGAAACTTAGCAGTTAGTCAGTCTTTCGTAATGAAAGGTGCTTCAAAGGCCTAGATATCCCCCCCCCCATAAAAAAACTTATCTGTGGTAAATATTGGAATTTGATAGAAAACTTAATAACTGAAATTTGATTATTTCATAATTCGAAAAAATACGCTCTACGTGTGATCAAACTGGAGGAATAACAAAATTCCTTCAGCTTGACAAAATTGAAAATTACTTACCCAAAATTCAGAATTGTTTCTATTATGTAGATACTACAGTAACAGTGCAGTTTCATCTTATGAAAGACTACACATCCTGTTAGGTGTGACTGGAGAGTCAGATATGGAAACACAAGTTCACCAGCCTCAGAAGGTCGTTATTCCACTTGTAATTTCTTACATAATGTTTGGAAGGCATACAAAGCAAAATTATTCTCATTTTGAAATAATTTCTGCTGAAAATAAAGAAAAGGAGGTTATAAAATGTACATAAACTGGAACGAAAAAAGAAAACAGTTTGCTCTAAATTAATTTTTCAAATTGCATAAATAGTTTTAGTTTAACAAACAAAACTTGGGAGTGTTTTGGAGTGTTATTCATAGTTTCTTTAAGAAACTAAAAAAAAAACAAAAAAAACATTAAAAACTCACTGTGAGCTGAGTTAGGATATATAATAAATCAGCAATGACTAAAGAAATGAATTTATTATTAAACAACATATCAAAATAAGTATTAAAAAACTAGAAAACATTAATTGTGATAAAGGACATATTTCAACCAGTAATTAGAAATCAAAGGTGACGAATTCAACAACAAATTAAGATGTAGCAATATCTAGAAATATACTCTAAATGGTGCAACTTAATGAGATCAGAAAGCTGAAAAATTTAGAGATTCTTGGGGAAACATTTAATAAGGTTAACAGTTGATTATTGAGAAATATAAGAAGTAGATCCAATCTCTAAGAAGCTAAGATGTCCAATTCGGTGCAGATTCTCAAATTGGAATAAAAAAAAGTGCTACTTTAAATCACCTCGAAAACAGACGAAAAAAAGTTAAACTAAAAGAGAAGAAATGCAAAAACATTAAAATTAAAATCACGAAACTCACAGCATACAGAAATCAAAGATTAATAGGATAAAGAGATCATGTAATGATAACGAAAGCACGCAAGTTCTTATGCAAAGATAATTCGTTAGCCTTATTTTTTTCATTGTACCAGTCAATATCTATTTTGTCAGTTTTAATTGACTGTGGTTAAGTGCCTGATGTATAGTTCCATAAGCATCTCAAAAATTAGGCAACTCAAAATATAATAATAAATAAAATAAAATAAAATGTGAACATGCAGTATAGGTGCAACCTGTGAAGTATCAACAATATTCCGTATCGATGAGGTTTGTTATCCAATTAAATGAATTGTGTACTTTCCTGTACTGCAGTCGCTGAAAACAATATTTTTCTAAGTTTTATTATTTAAATCGCGTAGCTTCTTCAAACAGCAAAGGTCATCTCCAAGAAGCCAAATGTTTGTATGCTTAAGTGACAAATACACAAGCATAACTTCACTGGTCTCAGGAAACACCACATATGAAGATGACATTTTTTATTCTGTTCCTTTTTTTTTCCTAAGATCGAATATTATTTGCTTTTCGTCCCACACAACACTTAATCACACTACACTAGATTTATATATATTACTAAGGATACCAGTACTTTGTATGTTATTACTTCTTTCTAGTTCTGGTGCCAAATGGAGGAAAAGAAGGAAGTTACTCACTCCAGCGTTCCATTTCCGAATTTTAGAAGACTTCCTTCCGGTCGTAGAAGAACAAGCCATGTTCCTGGCAACAAAACTAAAGGAAGAAGTGGGAAAGGACTGCTTCAACATAGTACCGTACATCACTCTTTGTTCCCTTGACATTCTTTGTGGTAAGTGATATCAGAGATAGCAGATGGTGAACTGGGAAAACAAATTGCATTTCAAGCCAGCTTCTGTAAACACCAATGCAAAAAGAAATCTCTATAAGATCAAAAATACATTATTCCAGCTGTTCTACTGTCTGAAGGAGAACAGTGTTCTCTTTGCCTTTTATCTAATATAAAGAAGTTTTCTATGTATTCAAGTGCACTGATTTTATTTTAACCTAAACTGCATAAAACACTTTTTAGCAATTATTAGTAAAATTCAGTAACCAATGATCTAAGAATAATGTTTTTTAAACAAACAGAAACTACTGTAATGCTAAAGTATTAACATTAAAAAAACACCAAGTGATTTGTAACTTTTTTATTAGTCAACTCCTCTCCAGAGTCCAACAATACACTTCAAGGTAGAACGGTTAGTGGTTTTTTTTTTCGTTAAAAGGGTAGTTGTTGTCCTCCATAAGAAAGTCAAAATTTCAGATTTTCTAATGGACGAATAAGTAGTGCATGATAGAAGTTCTACAGCCTCGTAAACTTCCCTGCGTCCCATGACAATTTTATCCAAGCGACAAAGCACCATTCGATTTTTTAGTGTTCCGTGATGTTGTGGCTTTTGTGAAGCTTTCCTGTTTTCTCTTGCAGAACAGGAGAGTGCAAACAGCAGAGATGAAACTCCTAGTAAGCGCAAGAAGCACGCTCATAGTGGGAGTTAACAATGAGATCAATAGTGTGATAGTACATTTACTAAATATCTTATTTCCATTTATTCATTCGGAGAATAGAGGTGCGACTGCAAGAGATTTATTTATCGTTAAATTAAAACATTATTTAATGGCTGAAAACAAAGTATTTTAAATTAGATTTAGCACTAAATTACTGCTTTTTAATATTTTATTAACTTTTTTTATTAATATTCCTTTTTAATTTTTTTCTCTTCCTGCTGTAAGGAATCTGCCACCTAAAGACATTTTAATCAATACTTCGTCATCATCATCATCGTCATCATCATCATCATCATGCCTATCAAAGATTTAGGCCTAGCATGGCCTGTTCCGGCCTTAGAAGTCATCGGTGAACTTTTTAAGAGAACGTCCTAGTTTTCTTTTTCCTAATGGCTTGTACTTTAAGGCTATTTTGGTAATCTTTCTGTTTTCATTCTTTGAAGTGTTCCATCCATTTATGTTTATATTTTTTAATTTTTTCTATTACTGGTTCTTGGTTTAATTCTTTCATAATTTCTTCATTTCTTTTGTGATCAAATAGGGTATACTTTGCAGCTTTTCTCGTAAACTTCATTTCTGCTGTTGTTAATCTTTGTTTGTCTTTTTGTTTTATTGTCCAGATTTCGCTTCCATACATTAAGACTGGTAGGGCTAATGTATTGTATACATTTAGTCTGGTTTGTTTTTGAACTAGGTTTGGTTTAAATATAGAGTTTATTACACCTGTTATTTTTAAATATTTTGCAATTTTTAGGTTTATATCTGTTTCATTTTCATATGTGATCATACATCCTAGGTAGTTAAATGAATTCACGTGTTCTAAAATCCTGTTATCTATTACTATTTTAGTTCTCACTGGAGCTTGTCCTTTAAAGGCCATAGTTTTTGATTTTTCTATTGATATTATCATTCCATAATCGTTTGGCTATCTCATTTAGATTAAAAATAGCTTTCTGTAGTTTATCTTCAGAATTTGTAATTATTATTTGGTCATCGACAAAAAGGAGAGTGTATAAATTCACAGTAGGAGAAAGTTTAATACCTTGATGGAAATTTTTATTCCAATTTATCTTATTTCATTTAGATAAATATTAAAAAGTGTTGCTGAGAGGGAACATCCCTGTCGGACTACTTGGTTTATCTCTCTCGTATATGATAGCTCATGATTTAATCTTATTTGTATTTGATTATTTTCCTATATACTTATGATAGCTTTTAGGATATTATTTGATATTTGTCTTTCTTTTAATATTTTAAATAAAATGCTTCTTTTAACTTTGTCAAATGCTGTTTCAAAGTCAATAAATGCAATATGTGTTTCTAAATTGTATTCTCTTCTTTTCTCTATTATTAATTCTAGGCAAAAGGCTAGGTCTATACATGATCGTCCTTTTCTAAACCCTTTCTGTACTTCTAAAATAAAGTTTTCGGAATATTTCATTAGTGTGCTATTTAAAATTCTGCTATATATTTCATAACAGGAATTTAGTATACTTATAGCTGTATAGGTTTTAGGGTCATCTATACTACCTTTTTTAAATATAGGAATCACAACTGCTTTTTTTCCATTCTATTGGGGGATTACCAGTTGTACAAATTTTATTTAAAATAATAGGAGTCTTTCTTTGAACCTTTTTCCTGCATATTTATATAGTTCTGTACCTATCTTATCTTCTCCAGGCGATTTTCCGTTTCTTGTTTCTCTCAGGCTGATTTCTAATTCTTCTTTTCCTTTTCATTAAATGTTTGGTAGTAATCTTTTTTAAAATATTTATCTGTCCACAATTCTGTATAGAAATTTAGAAATTCTTCTAATTTCATTTCGGTGTTTAATTTTATGTTTTCTTTAGTATCTGTATTTAAGTGTTTCAAAATCTTATATACATTGGGTCTTATTTTATATAAATCATGTTCTAAATTAGAAACAAATTTGTTCCATGATTCTCTATGTCTTTTTCTGACTTCTCTTTTAGCTATGGCTCTTATTCTTTTATATTCTATTTCATCTTCTAATCTTTTACTGCTTAATAATTTGTGATAGGCTTCGTTTTTCATTTTGATCATTTCTTTGATTGTATATTCCCATATCTTCAGCTTTTTCATTTGCTGCTGCATTTAGTATTGTTTTCATATTAAGCCATTCTATTTCTATTTCTTCATTTTGTTTTATTTTATCTAAATATTGGTAAATTCTTCAATAAATCAATACTTAATGATAATTAAAAATATCTGCGAGTTCGAGAACAAATGTGGGACTACACTTCATTATTTCACATTCAAATTACACAAAAATTTCAAAAGTAAAGGAATCAGAGAAGGAAATTTTTTAAAAAGCCCATGTTCATGAAAATTAGATGTAAGATGCAAGTTAGAGATAAATGGGAAAATACTGGAACAAGTAACGAAATACCTAGGAATAACTGAAAGGTGAAATATAACACAAGAAGAAGTAAAAGAAAAATAGGCTAATAAAATATCAGAATGTCTAAATTCAAGTATATGGGAAAATAAAGATCTAACAAAAGTAAGAAGAAAAGACGAGTTGACCAAAAAAAAAAGACTGCCGACATTGAAATACATTATAGCGTATTATACAGTGGCATTGAAGTGTATTATAGAATCAACAACCAGAATTAATTTATTTTGGTGGCAAAGCAACATGGGTATGCATTGTTAAGCGTAGATAAAAACGCTATGCATCCAGGGTGTTTGACCATTGATATAAGTAAATTATTCTTACATTCTCTCTCCCACCAGATAATTTTGAACTTGGAGTGGAGTTCGCAAAACAGTGCCAATGTCACGCTACTAAAGGCCATGTCATTTCTGTATTTAATAAATTTCTAACCACCATACGGCGACTGTACGAACTCTTCAGAATCAGAAAAGGCTGCTGAGAATATCGACTTCATAAGATTGAAATATATTAGTGGTGATATATTTCAATATATCACCACTTTTTCAATGTATCATCACGTTACTGTATTTATATCGTTACATAAATACAGTAACGACATGGTCTCTAGTTGCGTGATGTTGGCACAGTTTCGCGAAGTCGAAACCAAATTCAAAATCACCTGAGAGGGGGGGTGGGATGTAGAGGGCGGAGCATATATTAAACGTTGCATATTTAGAACACGACGTTGAGATGGTCCCTTGTAGCATGATGGTTATATAGTTTCATGAGGATCAGTTTATGGGTTTAACCCTTATTGGATGGATGTGATGCACTAAAGAAGATAAAACACAGGATCATATGTTTGATTTCCTTAATAAACCAAGCTACAAAATATGACTTCTTTGAGTGATATTATGAGAAGACTGAAATATGGTCTATCCAGGTCAGTGTTTCAATCTTCTTGAGTAATCTCATTTGAACCAATCATAGTTTTTCCCACTGGAAAAATGTACTTTCTTGAAGACAGAAACAATCAGTGCAAATTAGTAATTCAAGTTATCGTGACAATTCGAGAACTTCTATTATTCGGCCAATTACAGGATGGAAATAATAGAAAAGAGAAAAATATGTTCTTGTAAAATAAATATTACGTATGCGCCATAACTTCAAAAATATCTCGTACGTGGGTGAAAGGGTTTTCTCTCTTTATAAATTCCAGTTTTACATACCTAAAAACAGGCAAACAGTGCCAGAAGAACACAAACAATTAAAATATATAATACACTGGCCTTATGATAGTCTTAGTTTCTTCAGTCTTAATTACAAACTGCAACATAGAAAACATGCCGAAACTTGGAAGGACTGACCTCATTTTAGATGGGCAGTATGAAAGAGGTTTCATCTTATTAAGTAAGTAGCTTTATAGTTTTGTTAGTTCATCCATTTGTCTAAACGTATATAACAGAACCATTCTGGTAAAGGTTTTGCATATACTGTGTATATATATATATATATATATATATATATATATATATATATATATATATATATATATATATATATATATATATATATATGCAAAGTCCACAAAAATTTCCAAGGTTTTACAATATTCTGTAACGAAAGTGAATTAAAGCTAGGAAAAACCAGAAAAAAAATCTATCGAATTAGTAATTAATGCATTTTTTAAATATTTTATTATGAATATTTTAAATATTCATTCTTTGTTGCTTATTTTATTATATGCATTGGTATCTTAAGAAATTTATTTCAATTCTTTCATGTAAAGAGACTGCCATGGGAAAGTATGTTGGAGCCTTGAGAAATAGCGACACACCATATGTAAAGGCTCTTTATGAGTAAGTACATAGTTTCCTTATGCAATTAGGATATTGATACTGAATCATTTACATATATAAAGTATGATTTCATACATAAGATTAATACTTTGAATCTCGTTTCTTACAGAATAATAATTTCCGTATTTTTTTTATATTTAAGATGCCCTTATTTCTTTATTATTTCATAAATATAAAATTTGGGTTACATGCGTTTATAAAAAAAAGTTGAAAACTGTATAATATACAATTTTTATAAAGAAATTTATCAACGTATGACTGTGAAATTTAAAAATATGAATTCACATCGTTTGAAAAGAAAATCGTGTTCATCTACGCATTCAGACATTCTGGCATAAGGGATGATATAAACCGGTGGAAAAATCACCAACTACATCACCATCATCAATTTATTGAGGTATGAATATGAGGTGTGAATAGAGAAATAAATATGTATATAATAACCGCAAGAACAAGTTATGGAGATAAAATTTATTAAATAAAGGTGAGCCATTTTCTGTTCTGTGCTAAATATCAAACCTGCATAAAGTATTTTACTCATGGATTGCCCAAACTGATCTTGAGTACATTAGTTGGCTTGCAGAGCAAGAGAATTGAACATAGGAGAAGGTAAAATGTCAAAGTTGGTGTTCTAACCACAACAGTTGACTTTTCTGAACGTGTGTGCTGGCTCGATAGTATTTGGAATGTGATCTTCCCACGAGTATTCTAGTATAATTCGAAGATGTGTTGTCTCGAAGCTATTGATGATATTAACTGGCACTGAGTAGCGATGTGTCATGTCAGGCAATCATATATAAATATAGGTTGATTAGTGTTTGTGGTGTTGAGTTTAGATTTCCTGATATTAGTTAAGCTTTTATGGAATTAAAGAGCTTTGTGTTTTCTCTTCACTATGTCAATTATCGCTATAGGATCCAATATATGAAAAATTTTCCCCTTCTTCAAGAGTGTGTCGTTTGCTTCTATTCTGTTTTTGTTTTAACTTTAGTTTTATTGCTGTTGACGACCAGACCAATCAATGCTCCATTTTATATAAATTGTGTCAGTGGTTTTGGGCGGTCTGAATTTTACAGTCGTCATGAAGTCGACATGAAGCTGAAGGGAGATATTATTGCTCGCTCCTTCTGGCAGTGGCGATTTTATGATAGTGGATGTATTTCGAGACGAGAGTCAGTTTGCGTCTGTTTTCCAAGAAAACTGCTTGACCAGTTTTGTGCAAAAGAGGTTTATATATGATTTACTTCGGTATTTAGAAGCCTTCTTTATAGATTTTAGCGTGATCGGAGGTAGTATTATTATTTCTCTGTAATTGTATATTATATAAAGTTGTTTGGAAAAAAAAAGATATTACTTATTTTGCGATTAGTCTATTGATTCATTGTTCATACGCGAACAGCGAATCATCATCAGCATTGAACAACTGGAACATAATTAAGATTTTTCTTGAACATGAATTGGTTTTCCTGTGCCTACTGTCCCCATAATTGTTTGATTTTAGCTGATGAAGCGGAAGTAAGGAGAACTCTTATTGCTAATAACCCCTCCACCGGTAACAGCCCTAGACTCGTAGATTTCGACATGTTCCTTTGAAGACAACTTTGTATTGCCTGATATTTGACCGTTTGTGATTTGTCTTAGCCTGTGCGAGTTCTGTAATCCACTCTCAGCCTTCACCATGGTTCATAGCCTTAAACACTCACGTAACACTAAAAACCACAACCACATCAAAAAAAAAAAAAAAAAAAAGATACGGGATGTAACAAAGAAAGAAAACAAATCATGCAGACCCCATATTCTAAACCCGCGTTTTCTCTCGGAATATCACATTTCATTCGACTCATGATGAAAAGGTTAAAGCACGCCAAAGCAAGCTCTGCCATAGCTTGTTTTGGCGTGCAATCTGGGAAGATATTTCAGCGATTGAATCAGTATTTAAGGTATATACGGTTCATCTTTACAACATGGAACCTCAAAAATAAATAAGTAAATAACAATTTTATTTCAATGTAAAAGTTTCGTTTTGAATTTTTGTTTCAGAGCTTCCGAGACTTTTACACTCAGAATTACAACTCCGTGGTTATGGCCTGACTGTTTCTTCAACATGACCTCTAGCGGCAGGAAATTTAACAGATGCACAGAAATAATGAATGCCTTCACAAGAGGGGTAAGAAGATAGAAACTTATATTTCATTGTCCTAAATTTCAATTTCTCTTCATTGTTAGTAGGTATAAGAATTAGTTCTTTGAGGAAAGATGCTTTTAAAAAGTTGACTCTCAGAGGAATTTTCACAATGTCAAATAAAAACTTAACAGCCGATGAATTTTCGCATTACAGAAATCTCAGGCCTCATCCACTTTTACGCTTTTAAAATCATAACTATTAGGTAAGTTTCATAAGCATAAAATGAGGCAGACGAATCATTTAAATTTGCAGACTCCAGCGCGACAAAGAAGACTTTTATATTAAGTCAAATGCTTTCTACCATCTATGTAAGCTAACATTAAATTTGAGTTCTCGACAAGATAGGCAATGTGTGAGCAATTTAAATAAATTAAAGATAATGACGCAAGCTTAATTCAAAATTTCATATGCCTTTTTTATTATATATGCGAAATACATTAAATACGATAGACGATAAATAATAAAATAAAATTCTGTGTGGTGTCAAATACGATAGGCCTGCTGTCCACTACAAAACAAAAAAAAAATAGCGCCAAAGCCGGTTTGTTTTGTAGACACCTCGTTTGCAAGTGAACTACTACCTTCAGAAGACACTATCGCACTATGAAATCTGATGAAACACAAGCAGACACTAAATATAACGTTAAGCTAAAAATATGAATGTGTTTTCTTGCGTTACTGGAAGATCTTTATCGAATTAATTGGATATGGTGCTAAGAGTTTTCGCCCGAGATATAAATTCCTATGTGGAAGATATTCACATAGGAAGAGAATGGCTGACATTTCTTGAAATATAATATTTTGATATTTAAATTTAATTTATATATATTCATTTGTTCCACTAGAATAAAACCTAGCAAGGATTTTGTTTTTCCCTCAGGTGATCCGAGAGCGCAAAGCGAAAGTGATTAAGCAGTTAAAAGGTGGAAAGAACATGGCTGAAGCTTTCTATGAAGACGATTACGGAATGAAGAGGAGACGCGTCTTCTTGGATGTCTTAATGAGCCAACATCTTACAAATCCTGCCTTTACAGAGGAAGACATCACAGAAGAAGTCAATACGTTCATGTTTGCTGTATGTACACACAATAAGTATATCTCTGTTTTACTTTCAATAAGAAATACTCCGTTCATTGCTAAAATGGGCATCGCAAAAGGTCAAGTATTTCAACAGCACTTCACATTCTCTAATAGATAATTTCAAAAGCAACAAATACTACAACGGAATTATTTCTACTCATCTTTTAATTGGGTTGTGTTAAAGAAATTTCGAAATAAAATTCAACATGTTTTGAGAAGTATTTTTTAGTTATCGTATAGATTTATCATACGTATTGCGACACAAAAGTGAAAAAACTACTTCTCTCTCTTTATCTTCTCATAAGGTTTACGGCGGTAACTTTTGGTAAACAGCTTTAATTGTGCTGCTTACCTCTTAAAGCAAAGAAGGGTTGTATTTCGTTCCAAGAACCTGTTCTGGTTCATTCACATTGTTATCATGTTGGCCTAGAGCACCGCATTCTACACAACAGGTCCGGAGTTTTCTCCTATCATATGACTTTTCTACTTTCCCATGTCCGTAAGCTGTTTACGTCCGGGCAACAAATCGACGATGAGTGAGTGAGAGAAATAGAAAAGAAAAAGGTCACTTTTACTTTTCCTTCTGTTGGGTGGAAAAACTAGTGGTTAATTGGGTCGCGTAGGATTGATCAGGAAATCCAGTGGGGTTTTTCCCTTCTCCCCATGTTAATATACTCTTTCAGACAGGGTTTATGTCCGAACTTAAAATTCATCGTAATTCTTTAGCAGTTTGCGTTCTTTAAGAATTCAATTCGTCAACGACCATGTCCTATCCCCAGGAAGGGATGGAATATTCAGTAATGAACACTTTAAGTAACAATTGATAATATTAATAATTACAGCCGGAAATATTTAACAACTGAAGTTAATTTCATGGGGAAGGCACAGCAGTTTTATATAGCATTTAACCTTTAATCTCACTTTAGCCTCTTTTTTATTTCATCCCTAAGAGAAAAAAATCATCATCATGTAGCCTCCTCAATGTGAGGGTGCAGCATCCAGTCTTCTTATTTTTGTTTCAGCATAGTCACATGATCCTGTCTATGATTTTATATCATCAAACCATGTCCTTTTTTTTACCTCTTGATGCTCTTCCCATAATCTTTCCTTCTAAAACTGTTAGTGTCCTCTGTCCTGCTGATCCCCCTCAATGCATGTCCTGCCAGCCTCATCTTTCTCTGGATCATTTCCTGTAATAAAGATTTCTGTGCTTCATTCTCTGCAGTACCTCTGCATTTGTCACGTGCTCTGTCCATGAGACTATCTGAGCTCTCCTATAGCACCACATTTCAAAGGCCATCATCTGTTGTCTTGTTCTCTTCTTGAATACCCAGGTCTCACGTCCATATGTGAAAACTGGCCACACTAATGTTCTTATTATTCTTGTCTTTGTCTAGATACCCACAGAACTTCTGAGATCTTTATTTTTCCAGAAGGCATCTTTAGCTATGGCGGTTCTCATTTTTATTTCTTTATCTCGTTTTCTATCTGCAGTAAAGTAGGTACCTAAATATTTATATTCTGTTGTATGCTCAATTTTTATGTTGTTTATGAATATTTATGGCTCGGATCTGTTTTCTTTTGAGATTCTCATAAATTTGGTCTTTTTTTTGCATTTAAATATAGGCCAAAATTTTTTCTTCTTCAATTAGTACGTGCAGTAATTTGATTAATTTGTTTGTTTTCTGCAATTAAAATGATATCATCAGCATATCTAAGATTGTTGTATTTTATACCATTGACACCGATTTTATTTTTCAATCTTTTTCATCACGGTCTCACTGTAAATATTAAACAGATGGTGAAAGGATGCAGCCCTGTCTAACTGCTCTTTTTATTTTCACTTCAGAAGTCTCAGAGTTACATTTTTTTCTGTTTGGAGTAAATTGTTTTTATAAATGTATGTTCATAATCTTCTACGAGTAAGTCTCATTTTTATAGAGTATTAAACAGTTTATTGTGTTTTTTTACTTGCCCAAAGGCTTTTGAAAGTCTATGAAGAATATGGTTCCCATTCTTCCTCTGAAGATATTCTGTTGTTCACTTAATTCACCAATTAAGGCTCTTTCAGTTTCCTTGTTAACAGTCTTGTTAAAATGATTTTAGATACATGAGAGATTAGGCTCACAGGTTCTATAATCCTCACCATTTTGGGCATTATTTTTCTTTGGAATTGGTATGCAGAGCGATGTTGTCAAAGATTCAGGTAATTCTATTGTTTTATAGATGTGCTGAATGGTGTCCACTAAGTATGTGTTATTCCAGTCAAAGCTTTCAGCAGTTCTACAGGGATGTTATCATATCGAGGGGATTTATTATTAGAAAAATTCTTGATTATGTGTTGTATCTCATTTCTTGTAGGTAGAGGCGTGTCTATTGCTGCACATAATCTAAGATGTCGTAAATTGTCAATCATCATCATCATCATAGAGATTTGATAAATATTCCACGCATCCCTCATTTATCTTTTCATTATCAACGATTATGTTTCCATCTTTGTCCTTAATGGTGTTAGGTTGTGTTCGTTTTGCTTTTCCATTAAGTTCTTTCACTTTCAGGGATGATTTTCTGGTTTTGTTCCTATTTTGGAACATTTCTACCTGCGCACATTGGTTCTTTATCCATTTTTCTTTCAATTTCCTGCATGATTGTTTGATTCTCTTATCTATTATCATTTTTTTCTTTTTTTTTTTTCATATAACGAAGACAAACGGTAATGTATACCGGTGTTTCTCAACCGTTTTAGTAATTCTCAAGGGACTATAATTTTTTCCCAATAGCCCCGTGCAATTTCCTATAGCAATAGATTATTTTCATAAGAGATTTTTTCACTATATTTCAATTATGAAATCAAACGAGAACGAAGAAATCACTATATTAAGGGAGGACTGGCCGAGGCAATGAATATATAGCATCCTATGCAGAATTTCTCAAGGGATATTCCATTATTTAACGAAATTAAGTGTTTATTTCCACATTTGTTATATATAAATGTCAATTACCTTTCGTCTTGAAGCGCTATATTATTGGCTAGCGTGTTTTCTATTGTTTTTTTTTTTTTTTTTTCGCACTGAAAATAATTGTTCGTCCCATTTGAGAAACACTGATTTCTATCAAAGGACACAACATCTTCATGACAAAGAAGTTTGGCTCTATGTCTCTTGGAAACCCATTTCAGTTTGTTTTTTATTATTATTCAAATTAAGTACAGAAACTTTATTAGGAAGTTTATCAATAATTAAGGTAAAGTCAGATAGAGACGACAGGTTTTCTCCTCTCCTTTTTAGAAAACATTATGAATTCCAGATTGTGCAGGGGAAATGGAATCACCACAACATCTTGAACAGTATTAAAAGAATTTAGTAATGTTTCTTATACACATACCGGTCACTGAATTACAAACTTTTTCTTAATACAGTGTTGTGCCTCCTTTAGCATATATTACAGTACATAAGCATAAACATATAGTGCCGGACTGGTTGGCCGAGTGGAGAGTGTATCCGCTCTCCAGCCAAAAGGTTGCTGGTTCGAATCCCGCCGTAGGCATCGATGTTTGTGATTATTATTGTCTGTGGAAATACTAGTGATGGTGGTGGTCGGCTGTAGATGGCGTTGGTGTAGTTGCGGTCAGTTGGCGATTGAATCATTGAGACGGAGTTGTAGAGCAGCTGCCCTTCCTCGATGAGTCCTTGGACTCCCTGAAGGTGTCAAATAATAATAATAAATTCCACAAGGTGTTTCATTGCATAAAGGACCAGACAGTCCTTTAATTGGCTCAGATTTGACGGAAAAAAGGCTTTGTTCCCGGATCTGTTTTTGTAACACGTCCCATACATTCTCAATGGGGTTCAGATACGGACTTTGTGGTAGTCAGGGAAGAGGGTGGGAGTCGCTGTCGCCCTCGCTGAATCATTGCTGATGTTTGATTATTACTATGTTCGGCAACAATGTTCACATATTCCTTGGAGGACACCCGACCGTCAGACAATATCTAGAGACCCGTTCCTTACCAACAGAACATGCTCCACACCATGACACCTCCCCCCGAACCTTGAATTGTGTTTACAAAGAAAGCTGGGTTCATTACTTCATGGGGCTCCCTCCAAACTCTCTGCTTACTGTCGATACAGAACAAGGTGTACCGCGACTCGTGAGACCACATGCCATTTTTCCAGTCTTCCAGTGTCCGGTCATGGTATTCCTGACACTGCTGTAGACGAACTTCCCGGTTCATGGCAGAAATCAGTGGTTTTTTTAAAGGCATGCAACTGTTAATACCGATCCTCTTCAATTCCATGCGCATAGTTCGTTGAGATATGGATCGGTAACAGCCTAAATTAAATGCTTCGGTCAATTGCTGCAGACAGAAAGTTATGTTTGTCCGTAAACATTTCTCAGAAGACTGCGATCTCGTTCCTGATAGACTATCTCAGGACCATAGTTACACCTCTTAGACGAGCAATGTGGGTTATTTTAAAACCGATTAAACACCAGGGATATTTCACCTTTTTGAGAAACCAGTTGGCTCTGCTGTTTTCAAAATCATTACTCCAGTCAGACGGGAAACCATAATAAGTTTCAGAGTTCGTGTATCGAACTCTGAGATTTCAGAGTTCGTGTATCGAACTCTGAAAGATCCCATTTTTTTAACCCATTTTGATCGACATTATGGTCGATTACTTACCAGCAGCAGTCTTAAACAGTTGCCTAGAACATGTGGTGAACGCTTGTAACAAGTAGTTCGCATATGCGCTAACTGGCGTTTACGTATATCTGCATAAGGATGCAATTCAGTGGCCTGTATGTTTATTATTACTATAATTCAAAATTGTTGATACAGAGCAGAATTTTTGTTATTTGACATAATCAATTTTGTTCTTTTGGTTTAAGTTTAGGGGGGAAAAGATTTTACTTGACTCCTAAATCCGTCACCACTTCCATTATAAACATTCGAAATTTCTGAGAATAGTTTGTGTTCATATAAATCATACTAAATAATAAAATTAAATCAATTAAATAAAAATTTAAATTCGTCTTATAGCGCTATTTTTATTACAATTATTTCAATTTCTTATTATTCTAATTATGCAAAATATTGAATTTTTATGGCATGTTTTCAGTATAACTAATATCATAAAAGTCCACTATTATTTCCTCTGATCTTTCTTCTGACAGGGTCACGACACCACCGCTGTTGGTATGAGCTGGGCCTTGTACCTTATTGGTCTTTATCCGGAAGTACAAGAAAAGCTACACGAAGAACAAGATTACGTATTTGGTAGCGATCCTGATCGCCCAATTACATTTTCAGACCTAAAAGAACTCAAATATCTCGAATGTGTTTTAAAGGTAAGCAAAAATGATCATCAGAAATGTTGTTTGTAAAGAATCTATAAAAATTCACATGAATATTTGATAACCTGGACAGGATCGGCTGTTTAATTCAACTCTGAATGCTGTCACCAAGTTATGATTGATTGAGATTAGCTTTGATTAATTGTGTTATGCCTCAGAGGGTAGACGAGGTTATCGACCGTGCAAGAGCCATTTTTTCACAATGTAAACAGACACAGAGGTGGTTGAAAACTCCTTCATCTATATTCAAATTTCTCTAATATTTAGTCGTCTAAGAACTGTAATATCGAATGTTATTATTTCTATTTTAAAAGACCAGTGGTTCTAAAAATTCTGTTTGTTTTTTCTTCTTAGTTTTTTTATTCCAGAAGCATTTCTAAAAATTATGTTCAGGTAAATCAGGTCAGATAACATTAACGAAATCTGTTTAAGGAAACGAACGATAAACATGTGAACTGAAACCAAATTAATGAAACAACTACATACCACACCAAGTTTCAGTTATGGAACAAGTTTCGTTTAAAAGCTATTATTAAATCAGTTATATAAATAGCAGGCGCGGTAAAGAAAAGCTGCTAGCGGATGTGGAGGTGTCACATAATAATGTTCCAAGCCATTCAACAATAATGGCAGCTCTCTTTGATCCCGCATTGGTCCCGCATTGAAAATGCAACCACTAGATGCCACAAAATGCGTTGCAAATATAACAGCCAGACCAGTATATTATAGTGGATTTGTCTAGAAATATTTTGTTAATTTAAGTTCGGAGAAAGTGCGTTTACAGCTCGCATTTGTGACCATCGTATTTAAGGGGGGAAAATAGCTTACACTCATACAAATGCTCGCTTCACATGGCACAAGTAGTGATACTAAGCATATTTAATTTAATGCTTTATGGCAGTGATTCTCGACCTATGGGGCTATCCTCCCTCTTTAGGGGGGGGGGGGGGACGGAGAAAACGGAAATCAAAGGAAAAACTGAAAAACTACTTTACTGAAACAAAAGCATTTAATGAAACTATTTATTGACACAAAAACAATACAAAATCAAAAACATAAGATACACTGCGAAAATAAAATAACAAAAATGTATAAAATCCACTGCATTGAATAAACTAGTTACGCTTACTAGAACATAACAATGTTGCGAAATATACCGATCAACTAATTAAAACTAAACAAAACAAAGAATCTAAAAATGAATGGCTTCCTTGGACCTATTGCGGAGCAATGCTTTCATATGATGGTAACACATTGAAAAATTGACACTATTAGTTCTCGTTCTATATTTAACTGATATCTATGTTGTGTTTCTAAGGCAGCCACTGCAGAAAACTCGATTTCACAAAGATAGGATGTTGGAAATGACAGAAGTGTACGAAAAGCGCTTGACTTTAGTGCAGAAAATTCGTCATCAACACCTGCCCAAAATTCAAACAGCGTTTAGATACAAATTGTCTTTTGATTTCGCCGCTTGACGTGAAGTCTATAAATTGTTCCTCTTCTTCAATTACGAAACTTTCAGGGATAATTTGCTTTACCTTTTTGTTCCATAAGTTTTTTTTTAGAAAAAAAAGCATTATTGTCTTCTAAAAGCAATTAACTTTGTCACTCATCTCTAAGATATGTGAATTTTTCCTTGGAGTTGCTGGTTTACTATATCTAGTTTCTCAAATATGTCCACCAAATAACTCAATTTCATCACAAATAAGTGGTCTCTAAACTTCTCTGCTTCTTCGTGATCTTCCTCTTCAAAGAAGATTTCTATTTCATGTCTTAATTCGTAAACACATTGTAAACATTTTCCCTGTGATAATCATCTTGTCTTGCAGTACAATAAGAACGCTGAATGTTCCGCTCCAGCCACTATCTTTGCAAAGTTCACAAACACAGTCTTGATTTTAAGGGTCTCATTTTTATATAATTCACCACGGTTATAACTGTTGTTAATAGAATGTTTTAGACCAGGACTCATTTCCTTTGCAGCAAGAGCTTCTCTAAGAATCATGCAATGTGTCCAAATACATTGTGGGGATTTTTCCCTCCAAGGGCTTGTAAACTTTTAAACCTTCCAGACATAACTCCAGCACCATCAGTGAAAATTCCAACACAATTTTTTCCACTGTATGTTTGCCTTGCATATAAAACCATCCAATATTTTGAACAAGTCAGGTGCTGTGGCTCTTCTTTCTATTGGTTTACAAAACAATAATTCTTCATCTGCTGATAATCCATCGCAAAATCGAACATAAGCAATTAAATTATAATCCTTGTTGCTATCTGTTGCCCTGTGAAGCTGAATTGAGAATAACTGGCTACAAAGCTTCGACAAATGTCGTTGTTGCATATCATCACATATATCAACAATTCGCAGATCAACAGTATCATTTGCTAGAGGTATGTACTGTAGTTGTTTAGTAAAACTTTCTCCGTCCACAATATCAATCGCAGTTGGCAAAATTAAGTCTTCTCCGAAAATGTGAGGCTTTTTCATTTACAGACGAAGCTTTCTAATGCTATCTTTTTGCTTATTCCGTTCCATGTTATCAGCCAGTATTCCAATATTCGACACAAAGGAAATCTGCTATTATTATAGGTGCGACTTTAATAGTCAAAGCACACAGTGGAGTTATAGTGAAACAAATCAGGATGGAGATTTAGTTGAACAGTGGACTGAAAGTAATCAAATAAATCTTATACACGATCCTAAACAGCCATCATTATTTAACAGTGGAAAATGGAAAAGAAAAGAGGTTATAATCCAGACCCTCGATTTGTTAGTAATAGAATAGCTAATCTGTGCACTAAACAGTACTTGCACCAATCCCAAGTTCACAACATACACCAATAATGCTGCAAGTTGTCCTACCAGTCGAACTTATGGAGATCCCACTTAGAAGACGCTTTAATTTTAAAAAAGCTAACTGGGAACAGTTCTCAAGAGAATTAGACATAAACTTGTCAAACCCAGGGCAGAAAATTATGGAAAGTTCACCAAAGCTATTAGATGGTCCTATCATATCCTAAGAGGTTGCAGAACGTGTTATATTCAAGGTTTTACAGAATACAATGTGGAAATATGTGAAAGATATTGTGACCCATATGATAAAGATCCATTTTCATCAGAAACAATTGATGCAGGAGAGGAACTTATAGCAGCACTGTCTGAAAAAAGAAGTCAACAATGGGCAGAGAAAATTGAAAGCTTGGATATGAAACACATTAGCAGGAAAGCGTGGCTCTTACTCAAAAAATTATCTGGTGACCCCACAACAGCAGCAACCGAAGTTAATATAAATGCAAACCAAATTGCAACTCGGCTATCTCTGAATGATAAACTGAGTACCGAAGGATAAATATTTAAAGATCACATTAAAAAAATTAGGGATTCAGAAAATCATCTCTTCGAAGCACAATTAACTAAAGAGTACCTACAAAATCCCTAAAAGTCTTAAAACCAGGAAAATCTGCCATCAGACACGAGATACCAAGGAATCTGGGAGAAAACGCAACAGAGCGGCTGGTAGAATTTTTAAACTTTTGTTGGAAATTTGCTAAAATACCCAAGATATGGAGGCAAACGAAAGTAATACTACCAATCCTGAAACCGGGAAAATCTGCTGAGGATCCAAAGAGCTATAGCTGTCCTATGCACAACACTGAAGATGTATGATAGGTTAATCTTCAACAGACTAGATCCAGAAATAAAGTGTTGATGAAAGAACAGGCAGGATTTAGACCAGGAAGCTCATGCACTGGACAAGTATTAAAATTAACACAGTTTACTGATTTGAAAGGGGATTAGCAACTGGAGCTGTATTTATAGATTTGACAGCAGCATATGACACACTAAATCTTAGAAAGTTCAATGTCAAAATTTACAGTATGACAAAAATAGCTATCGGAGATATTTAGGAGTGAAAATATTTAGGTCGCTGCTGTTCAGAAGGAGATTCTTTGTTGATTTTCAAGGAAAAAAGAGCAGATGGCATATCCAGAAAAATGGTCTACCTCAGGGAAGTGAGCTATCTCCCCTCCTCTTCAATATATATACTACCGACCAACCTATAAACAAACGGTCAAGAACCTTCTTATATGCAGATGAGCAGGCAATAGCTTATCAAGAAAAATCCTTTGATAACATTGAGAAGCAGCTCACACAAGAACTAGAAACCTTACAGTTTACTATAAGGAAAACCAACTGAAACCAAATTCCAGTAAAACCCCAATGTCTTTTCCATCTCAATAACAGGGAGGTGAGGATAGAGTTGAATATAGAATGGAATGGTGTGAAATTAGTCAATTATCCATATCCAAATTACCCAGGTGTTATACTAGATAGGATCTTAAATTATAAGCGACACATAGAGAAGGCAGCAGCTAAAATTCAAACACGTAATAATATTCTGCGCCGATTAACTTCATCTCGTTGGGGTGCAAGTACTGCGCCCCAAATACTGCGCATCTCTGCACTGGCACTTTGCTTTTCGACAGCCGAGTATGCTAGTCCTGTTTGGAAAAGATCATCACATGTCAAAATTATTGACTAGGTTCTTAATGAAACCGCCAGCATTAAGCCAATCTATATTCACAATTGACAATCTATATTCACTGTCTGGTATTGCACCTCCTCACATCAGGACTACACAGAGTAGATATGAGCGGAAACAACAACTAAATGATGAACGGCATTCTTTGTATGGACATGTTGCAGTACATCAGAGGCTTAGATCAAGGAAAAGTTTTATTCACTCAGTGGAACCGTTGGTTGATTCCATAAATGCTACAAGCTCAACAATGTGGCAAGAACAATCTGCAGAGGCTCTTAAACTTAAATGACTCTCTTCTTTCCGGCTTACATCTAGACTGGTAAATATGGAAGACACTGAACAGATTTCGTTCTGGAATGGACAGATCAAAGCGGCATTGCAGAAGATGATCCATGTTTTGTGTTTCACCACATGAGCAGCTGTTATTGACCGAAATCTCAATTTTCTGCTGCATACTTTCGGAGAGTGATAGTCTGTGAACCTGAATTTGTTGACGTCGACGCTGCACAGTCGCCAGATACCGGCTTACGTCCAATTAAAAATTTATCTATTTTTCCACACTAAAAAAGATTGCTTTTATATCGTGTATCACAGTTTGCGAACAGGGGTAAAAAAACGGCGACCATCGACTTCTCACCGTTGGTCACTGTTGCAGTGTTACTGCCGTCTTGCCATTTCAAGTCTTATTTATACTCGCAGAAATAATTCCAGAACATTCGATAATTCCCGTGCTGACATCGCGAATGTTTCCGAAAGGCCGATACGATTCAACAATCTGTGCAGTGATGCCAGATCTATACAAATATCGAAAGATTTTATGACATGTTTAAATTTGTGTGAATATTTAAAATTTTTAATTAAAATTTTAATTCATAGTTTTGCTAACTGTTATAAGTTTCGTCAGTGTCTCAACACAAGAATTGCGAGGGGGGGGGGGGATCATAAAAACTAATATTAAAAAATGAGGCATACATGAAAGAAGGTTGAAAAACACTGCTTTATCGTATTAAATTTTTCTACTTTATATAAACAACATTATACAAATAAAGTATTCTTCATTCTAAATATTATTACATTTACAATTTAATAAAATTTAGGATTTCTTGTTATCTAGAATCCGTTTATTTTTGAACAACTCAAGGTTCGAAAATCTTGCTAAATTATTTTTGTACAATTTTACACAAAAACTACTGGTACTGCTCCTCTCGTAGAGGGCGCTTTTAGGTAAATACAACATTAGTTAGTGGATATGTTATCAAATATTTGCGATACAAAACAAGTGGCAATTTTCACTCATTTCAATCTTACTTTTATAATACAAATTGATACATGCAATATTTCGAAACTGGAAACCTAACAAAATTAAAGAATTTATAACATCTTGTTATAAATTGCTGATGATTCAATGTTGATGGTAGGGAAATTACAGAAGCAAATCAAATAGTTGAGTTGCTTAGTGATCATATTCCCAAAATGTACCATCTTGGTTGTGATATTGCAGTGTCGAATGTGTCATTGACTGATGAGAGTCTAGAGATAGACGAAATAGAGATGCTTAATATATTACAGAAACTTAATGCTAACACTGCCGTTGGGTTAGATGGCATATCGGCTCATGTGCTACGAGAACATGCAAGAGAATTAGCACCTTCTCTAACCAGGCGTTTAATTTAAGCCTCAGTTCTGGTAAAGTACCAATAGAGTGAAAAGAGAGGAAAATAATTCCCTTGCATAAGGGAGGCTCCAAAACAGACATTGCAAATTATAGACCAATCAATATATCTGGAGTGGTGGTTAAGGTTTGGGAGAAATTTGTAAAAATTAGAATTCAGGACTTGGTGGACAGCAATATGATACTTTATAAGGGGCACCATGGTTTTGTGAAAGGTAAGCCTTGCCTCAGTAACTTGCTTACTTTCTCTAATAAAGTAACAGTAGAGTTTGATAAAGGAAATCCTTACTCAGTGATATTGCTGGACTTTGCAAAGGCATTTGACAAGATTCCACACAGAACTCTGTTGCATAAATTAGAGCAAATTGGTATGGATCTGAAGCTGGTGATTTGCATTAGAGGAAGGCTGATGGATAGATACCAAAGAGTGGTTTACGGAGGAGCTGGGTCCAGCAGAAGGCAAGTGACTAGTGCTGTACCTCAAGACTCAGTGCTTGGTCCTCTATTGTTTAATTTTTACATCAATGATATTGGGGATACTATGAAAGGAAATATCCACTTGTTTGCTGATGATACAAAATTAGGAAGAGCGATAGTCAATTCAGATGATGTAGATATCTTGCAGGATGACTTAAATAGGCTGACGGTATGGACTAAGGTAGATGGCTGTCAGGTTAATGTGGCTAAGTGTAAGGTGATGCACTTCGGGAGGATGAGATCACATGCTGTTTACTCTATTAACGGAACTGAACTGCAAGAAGTTGAAGAGGCAAGGGACTTGGGAGTTATTGTGGACAGAGAAATTACGTTTAAAGGGCATATTGCAAAGATTGCCAAAACATTACATAAAATTACATGGTTGTTGAAGAACACACTAACAAGTAGGGATAAGGAAGTTATTGTTCCATTTTATAAGACATTAATAAGACCGCATTTGGACTATTGCATACAGATCTGGTCACCTGGATTTCTTGGTGATGAAGAAATGGTGGAGAGGATTCAGAGGCGAGTTACAAAGATTGTTGCAGGTCTATGGGATGTTCCCTAAGAGGATAGATGGAAGATCTGTGGGCTCCACAAACTAGCTGATAGGCGTAGGAGAGGAGATATGATAGAGGCATATAAACTATTAAAGGGATTTTATAGGATTGATACTGATTACTGATGACATTTTTAAGATCGGTGCAGGAAGGGAGAGTACGAGGATCCATGGAGATTGTGTAAAAGTGTGGTTAACAAAGGTATTAGAACTAGATTTTTTGCTTGGAGGGATGTGAATGGGTGGAATGCGTTTCCAGAGGCGGTTGTGGGTGCTTTGTCTGTGAATGAATTTAGGGAGAAATATGATAGGTATTGTGTGAATAATGGTTAGTGTGTCAATGTGGGGTCTCCCGCAATGAATCTTGTGACTCCATGGAGACACCAGTGGAGACACTGGTGTCTCCACTGTTTTTTTTTTTTCAAATTAATTCTTCCACATTGCCCAAGACCCCCCCCTTTCAACACCATAACAGCAGAAATGTGCACACAGCAGAAAGAAGACAAGCAACAACATCCAAGAAAAGGTATGTGTGAATTTTCTTCTATTATGCTACATATATTTGTCTCTAAATACATCTGCAATGCCCTAAAACTTCTTGAGTAAAAATGCCAATGACATTAAAACAGGGACACTCCTAAACGAAAGCAGGCAAAATAGCCGTAAAATAATAATAATAATAATAATAATAATAATAATAATAATAATAATAATAATAATAATAATATTTCCTTAGTTGAACGTAGTAATCTAAAAAGAGGAAAAAAACGCGAGTCAAGAAGAAAGCAGTTGGTTAATCGTAAAATCATAAGGATTATTATAAACGTATAAGTTAAGATAGAGCCCAATGGTAGTTGTATAGCAAAAAAAAAAAAAAAAACGACACCCATTTTAAGTATCAATTCTAGAGTATTTCCTGAATGTAATTATTCTGCACCATTTATACTACTGTAATCCCGAAACCAGGCTTGACTCAGTTCGTCCAGTTAGCAGTAGATGGCAGCACATTCCCTTGATTCACAAGTTATTTCGTAAGACATATGAGATAAACTAATCTAAGTTTACAACATAATGTTCAGGAAAACATCACACTCGTGGGTACAACATTTTATCATTCTGTATGCAATTAAAAAAATAAAATAAAAAACAGCATTCCATGATTTCCGCAAAGACATTTTTAAAATAGTTTAATACTTGCAAATATTTTATTTATTTTTAGGAAAGTCAACGATTATACCCGTCACTCCCATTTATTGGAAGACAACTCCAAAATGATGTGAAAATTAGTAAGTATAATATTTGCTTTCGTTCTTTGTTCAATTCAAAATATCCATGCAATTTATATTTAGAATCATTAAAACATGTGACTTTGTTAAACAATTAATATTGAATAATTAATACACAATTGTTTAATAAAAATTTATTATTAAACTAAAAATGAGTATTTTTTTAAAGACGGGTACACCATCCCACAAGGAACCACATGCATGTTATTCACCTTTATGTTACACCGAAACTCTGAAGTATTTCCTAATCCGGAGGTATTTGATCCAGATCGCTTTTTGCCAGAGAACGTCGTTGGACGCCATCCTTACGCTTACATTCCTTTTTCAGCAGGACCAAGAAACTGCATTGGTAAGTTCAAATGCATAAATATTCGTACAATTGCAATTACGTATGAGGCAATATTACGAAACCGTCATACTTTTCAAAACACCCGAAACTAATGGGAAATGCTTCCATTTCACTAACAGAACAGCTCGATACAACAGCAGGAGGAGGAACTACAAAGGTGATAAAAAAACGACAGAAAGCGAAGCTGACATTATATCCTTACACGCTCCATAAAGATATGCAATGAAATGCAATGCAATGATATGATATGCAATGCAAAGATATCCAATGATATGCAATGAAAAGAGGCATAAAAAAGAAGCCATTTGCTAATTTTAAAAATATCTAATCCATATTTTCTATTTAAACAGTAATGATGAGAATGCAAGAAGACAATGATAGCAACTGCAATTCGTATAACAGATATTCAAAAATCCAGAGCATACAAGCAGAATCGGTGACTGGTCCTGCAGAATGGAATGCCAATCGATAATGTTTTAAGAAGAGACGTCTGCGAGACCGCATTTGGTAAAAAATAGTAATGACCACCAGCAAAACGTCATATCGTAATGTGGAAATAAAAACAGGCTAATTGAAGGCTTATAATTTTACTGTTGAGCAACTTATACAATTCCCATACTTGTTGGTGTATATTTATTTATCTTTTGCACACCGAAAGGCTGTTATAATTTCTTCTTCTTCTTCTCTTCCGTCTAAGACGGGTTGAGTCTTCCATTTTCCAGTCTTCTCCATTCCTTACTTTTCTCGAAAAAGTTCACTATAAATTCTACATCCTGAAATATTCTTTATTGATTTCAGCCAGGTAATTCTTGGTCTCCCGTAGCTTGTAGAAGTATTTATTAGGATGTTGGGTAGTCTGTCTGCGTCCATGCATGCAGCGTGGTCGAACCATCTCAGTTGTTTTCTAATTTTTTTATTTTTCTTAAACATTTCATTTCAAATGCTAACAGTTTTTTTCTCTTCTCTTTTCTTAATTGTCCATACTTCTGCTCCATAGATAACTGTTCGTATGATTATTGATTCATATAGCTTAATTTTGGTTAGATATCTTGTTTGTTTTCCATATAAATAAGTTTTGATCCAAGATATATGAAGTTATCTACTTGTTCTATTTGTCTCCATTTAGGGTGACTAAGATGTTAGTTCTGTTCCTCCCTATTTTCATCATTTTTGTCGTTTGTATATTTATTACCATGTTTTACAGGTTTCGTTTAGCTTGTTTATCAACCTTTATAGTTCATTTGGGGTTTTTGCAATAAGAACGAGATCATCCGCATATTTGATATTATTTATGTTTAAACCATTGACATTGATTCCAAGCTCATTGTCTATTGCCTTCTTTTCAACTTCGTCTAGATATATGTTGAATAGGCATGGGGATAAATGGGCATCCTTGCATTACTCCTCTTGGGATCTCTATGGGTTCTGTTGTAAGTGTGTCCTTTTTAATTATTGCATTTGTCTTAGATTAATATTTTATCAGAAACCCTATTATATATTTGTCTATTGCTTTTTCTAATTTTTCTAGTAGACTTTTAAGAAGAATTTCTCTATGGATGCTATCAAAGGCTTGTTTAAAGTTCACGAAACAACAATATAGCTCTTTATGGTCTTCCCAACTCAGTTCTGCTAGTTGGTGCAATGTGAAAATCTGGTCTATTGTTGAAAATAATTTTTAAATAGATAAATAAGAAAGTAATTTATTTCCATATTTGAATTTTTAATACAAATTTGAATTAATTAGCTGATACGTAAATTAAGTATCATGTATTCTAAGTAAAGAGTGAACGAATTTTCTTTTGTTTTTATGCTTTCCCCTTCTAGGTCAAAGATTTGCTATGATGGAACAGAAAGTAGTATTGAGTCACATCTTAAGAAACTACAGCCTCCATTCACTTGAATCTCGAGACAAAATTCAGCTAACAGCAGAAATGGTACTTCGTTCCTTCAACGGAATTAGCATGAGGATAACTCCAAGAAGAAAGAGCTGATTCAATCTTCATACGTTAGCTATCCAACTGAATTCCATTTAGTCATATATCTTATCAGTTGGTATTAATTACTATTACTAATGAATTTTAAAAACCAGGCGCGAGTTTATATCGCTGTTTTAAAGATGAAAACTAACTGTTCAAGATAGCGATAGGAAAATATCACGCTATCCTTATAAAAAAGGATGAGTTTAGGTGAGAAATGGAAAATTGGTAAAGATTGCATCCATCCACTCTGTGATTCGCAATCCAAATTATGGATTTAAAAATGCGTAGTACATAGCGTATTATTACCTCAATAGCATTTATTACTTTAGTTTTCGGTTACTTATTTCTCCTTAGATAATTTAATACTTCTTTTAGGAGAAAAAATCTATAGCAGCATGTTTAAAATATTATTTTTAAAATGTATACTAGTTTATTCACTACACTGGTTGAATACTCATCACATATGCTGCAAATACACTGCAATGGATAAATTCCATTGGTATTTTTGAATGCACCCATTTTGCGTGGAATGAGTTTTCTGCTGATTCTCATTTAGACCCACCACTCAAGTATAGAATCAACTGAAATTAGGATTACAGAATCATTTTGTAATTCGATTAATTAACCGACTGTCAATCGGTTAATATTTTACATTAAAAAAAACGACAGAAATATGTAGCATAGGAAAGTTTCTTTAGAAATTCAAATCATCCCCAAGTAACATATAAAACATGTTTTGTGTAACAAGGTATTTATTTATTGAGTTAAGACAGCAGTGTGTTTTTCTGTAAATAGACTCTGAAACTGATATCCAACAAAATATTTCGAAGTGTGTCACTGGTCATAATTTTAAATGCGTTTTAATATCATTGAAAAACTTCAGCTCATTTCTAGTATTTACAATGTTATAATGTACATTTAATAGGCTTATAATAACCTACATTTAGGTACTGTATTTCCTTATTATTTTTTGATAAGCACTGTAAATAAAATCAGAACACGTTGAAAATATATTTGTCAACTGTAACACTAAGTCGATATTTTGTAAAAGTATGTAATAAATATCATCTCCTTTTCTGTACCATTCGTGTTTTGGCAGCATGAAAGTACATACAACCGATTAGAAGACGGACCATTCACTTCAGGTAGGAGTGTCTAGCAATAACAGGTATTATATCCGAAGTATTTTTCTGAAGAGAAATGCGAGTTTGAATTGGTGCTCTACTATCTAGCAGTAACTTCAATTTAAATGCAACATGACCAATATTTTCAAAGCGACAACAAAATGTTACTACGAATCTAACATTTCAGGCAACGTATTCTCTAAAATTGCACCTTTCGACTCAGAATACGATGCATAAGCGCACTCGAAAAGTGTGATAATGCAGTCATGAAATTGTATGTGATGTCAGTCGTTCAAAGAACATTACGGTACCAATATCTTCTGTCTCCTTCCTCAGCTCTCAGTGCAGATGTAGCTACTGAGTGTATTATGAAAGGTAAAATTTGAAACTATATTCGACTATAACCGAGTCGAAAACGACTGGGTTATGGACGCTCTGCTATAAATATTGTATACTTACGCATATTTATACGTGTAAGTATTTGAAGGTTAGCAGTGACTAATACCTGCGGATACCAAGCAGAAGTACTAAATCAAACGCATTCAAACATTTATAAGTGTCGTTTATTCAACGTATATAGGAATAAAACGGTTAGAAAAAAAGCAAACCGATCATTTTTTTTTATTTAGGAGCATAAAATGTGACTTTTCCGATTTACTTAAGAAGTTACTATTCGCAAAACAACTAGCGCTCAAATGCTGTATTACAGCGCGCGCTAAAAAAATATAATCAAATCCCTTTCCTCCTCCCCCATTGGTTAGGATATTTGTGAGTTAATTTTCGAAAAAGAAATTAGTTCATTTCAAGATCAAATGGTTTACAATTAAAAAAACTAGTTTCAGGAAGTAGCATCCATCCTCCGTCAACTCTTTCTGGATTCAGTTTTACGCCGGCAAACGGATTCGAATCCAACCATGGATGTTTGTAAATATCATCATCCGGTGTGAGAACACTACCTTGTTTACCAGACAAGAAATGGTTTGAAAACGGACGAAGTTTGTTTTCTAGAGCAGGGTTTCCATATTATCTAACCGTTGGTCCACCTAAGCTACTAACATTCGATAGGTTTACAGTCAAAAACGCACAGATTGAAAGTGTAGCATACGGTAGCTCCTTTTTTTCTTGCATCTGCCTTGCACCGATTCAACCAATTACTACGCCGATTAATTCACATTTATTGAATGTTCTTAAATATTTAAGACTTAAATTATTAAAGACTTAAGACTTAAATATTTAAGACTTAAATAAGTCATAAATTCTACGCTTAGCTTCCTTAAATAGAATGAAAATCGTGACGCGCATACACCTCGCGAGGTGAATGCATCAAACAGAAAACAGATTATCAAGTTGATGAAACAGTTTCGCGAAATAATTATAGCACACACACATGTAACCACTGCTTAGTTTCCTCAATTGATATTATTCATGGAATTGGACCTGATTCAACTCACGTAGTAACTTAGGAATTACGGGGAAAGAGGAGAAAAAAATGTCGATCATGGAAAGGAAGCAGGAAATAGTGCGAACTAAACATGAAAAGGATACGTAAGGATACACTTCAGGGTTCGTTGAGCGCTTTATTAGTCTTCCCTTTTTCTGACAAAGTTCGTTAGTTTCCTTTACTTTCATTGAGATAACGATTCGTTTAAAAATGCACTGAATTTTCATAGAGATCAATTGAAGATCGAGGTGCTGGTTTTGATTTCAATTAAAAACAACTTAATATATATTTCCAAAAGAATAACAGAAAATGACGCATGCATTTCTGCAGGTTCTGTAAGCAGGTTATTCTATGTATTCCAAGTTTAGTGATTGTCATCGTTAATAATCTATTAGTTGAAAATAATGCAAAATTAGAGCTGAGAAGTCCATCATATAAGTGCAAGCGATTTACTACAGGTTCTGGAAAATTATTTCAAAGTGGCAACAGATTTATATACACATTGCGTGCACAGTTTAAATAAAAAGGATTCCGAATAGGAAATGATGAAATCAAGACTGTAACTGAAGGTAAAGTGTGCACATTAAATAGTTTACCTCAAAAAAAAAAAAAAAAAACTAGGAGGCGAAACAGAATATATGAGGAAAAGAGGAATGGCAAAACGTGAAATAAGAAAACTTCATAGAAAAAGTTGGGATAATTATATATTAGTAAATTAGAAAAAGAAATATATAAACCGCAACTCAATAAAGTTCTTCCAAAAAGAAATAATGTACTGTGGAGAGATAGATTACCAACAACAGACAGATCATAGACAGATTTAAACTCTGGAAAGAGAATAAACAGTTAGGATCACTATTTAGAAGATTTTTAGAAAATGTAACTGATAATAATCTACCAAATAGTATTACATCAGATTAATTAAATGACGCATTAAAAGTATGAAAAAATCGCCAGAAGAAAACAAAATCCCAATAGAACTTATATGCAGGAAATATATTTCACCTATGATTTCTTACTATAATAAACAAAATATACGACACTGGAAGAATACCGAATAAGTGGAACCATGCAACTGCGATTCTCATCTTAAAATCAAAGATGAAGTAAGAATTACTGTGACAACTACAGGAGAATAAGTTTATTAAACATAGGTTATAAGATATATGCCAAAATAGTGAAGAATAGAATCAACCCTATACTAGAAAAAAATTATAAATGATCTTACATAGATTCTATATTCATCCTTAAACTAATTGAGAAAATTCAACTTAGAAACTAATCTAACATTCATATATTATCAAAAAACTTTTGACGCGATAAACAGATATAATCTCTTTGATATACTAAAAAACCACCTGCCTATGAATTTATTAAAACTAGTCTAAGAGCCTATATGAGAAAGCTATAATAATCACAAAAAGAGACAAGAACCATTTGAAGTAACAGGAGGTAACCAAATTTGAAGTAACCAAAGCATTTGAAGTAACAGGAGGTCTTAAACAAGGATGTTCTCCTTTTCCTAATATTATTTGGAATATATATGAGCGATATAATCAAAGAATGAGAATGGAAATTAAGCAACAAAGAAGAAATTCAAATAGAAAATAATTTAACCTTAGATACTTACACTTTGCAGATGACCAAGTGATATTTAGAACAGCTGAAGACACGCTACAAAAAGCTGTATATACAATTAAACAATATACTCGTAATATGTCAATGTCTGAAGAAAAAAAATCAAAGTAAAAATGGCCATCCGAACTAAAATAGTAATAGACAATAAAATAAACAAATCAAGTCAACAATTCCAATTATTTGGCCCATAAATTAAGTTACAATGAATACAGTATTTAGACATTTCTAACAAAATTAACCAATTCTTCAAAATAAATGGAATAATAAACAAAACATTATTTAATCGAAACCATTATTATTACATGATAGCGAAGAATGGACAATAAGAGAGAGAGAGAAAGAGAGAGAGAGAGAGAGAGGATAGATAAGAAAAGAATCATTGCAGCAGAAATGAAATAAAAAAACAGCAGGTTATGCAAGACTAGATAAAAAGAGAAAGGAAGACATACTGAAGGAATTAACCAAAAAGCCAAAAATTGACATAATATAAAAATAAAAACAAAACAGAACCAAATGGAAAGGGCATCTAGAACGAATGTCATCTGATAGAATACCCGGATGATGATCGACAAACCAAAAGGTCGAAGAAAAAGAGGCAGACTGATGAAATGCTAGGAGAACGAAACAGGCCACTTGGCCTACATTGGAGACAGGAGGAAGAAGATGGTGTGGACAGTTTATTAGGATGCAATGTCGAGAGAGAGAGAGAGATAGCGTCCAAGTGCGCGCGTGCGTGTGTGTGTGTGTGTGTGTGTGTGCGTGCGTGTGTGTGTGTGCGCGTTCGTATACGAGGGTGCAATGCTATGTGGTCCAACAGGGCGGTCTAGGTGACCTTGAATAAGGTATGATACTTGATGCTAGAAGTGATGAAAATGATTCAAACAGAAAACACCCCCCCCCTATATTTTTGTTCCTAGGAGATGGCTTGACATGAGAGTCGAATGGAAAGTTACGAAAATCATGCAGACTAACACAGGCGACAGGATGTAAAAATCTATACATTAGTAATCCATATTGAAAGCTTTACTTTCAAACTTCAGTGTCTTTAATTACTTGGATTGAACGTTCCTTGGATAGCTGCTAACCCAACCAGAATCACCTCATGTGTTGGCCGGGTATATTGATATAGTCTTCATACCTGGGGTTGCCCTTTTGAAAGTATATATGTACACTTCCGGTATAATTCCTACATCACCTGTTCACCTCCACTATAGCGATGAAGCACAGGCAGGATTTATGGAGGATTGGCAAACTTGGTAGATTGGCAAAGTACGTACCAAAGATTAATTGAAAAATTAATTAATGAAAATGGGATACGTCTGCAACAGTTTTGTACGAATAAAGAATTAGGAATAAATAATAAATTCTTTGATCATTAAATATAACATAAAATAGCATGAAAGAAAACAAGAGGGCAAAGATCTATAAATGATTACATTATGACTAATGGAGAAATCATTCGAGAAAAAACAAATTATTGATGCAAGAGTTCCAACATCGGCACACTTGAGGAAGAGCTCGTAAGTTATAGAAAGTCTTGGTTATAAAGTAAATTATATTTGATAAGAAATTATATTCTTGTTTAATCCTTTATCCAAATATAAGCAAACAAAGTCTGATGTGAGATATCTTCACGAATTTGATTACTTGTATATGGAAAATATATGACTTCTGCATTAATTCAATCTTGGTATCGTCATGATTCTGGCTCCAGCTGAAGAAACCTCAATAAAGATCAGGGCACTGACTTTTCCCATAATGCACAGTAATATACACTTCTGAAGTTAGCATATTCTATGTATAAGTAGCGATATGTCAATGAAGGAGTAAACAAGAATATAATTTCTTGGCAAGTATAACTGACAATAAATTAGTATTTGGAAATATATTAAACTACAAAAGACAAAGAAGAAAATAAACTCAACATACTGAGGACAACAAATATCGAATAGAATTACTTTATTCAGAAAGTATAATATATCTACGAGTATAATAGAAAAGATTGTTAAATAAATTGAAAAGAATGCAAAACAAAAACAGATTGTAGAAGAAAAATGAACAGCTTTTAAATATAATGTAAATAAAGCGTCCAGAGAAGTATTAGGAGAAAAAACAATTACAGTAGTACAGAAACTAATTGAAGGTGGATTAGGCTAAGCAAAAGAAAAGGAAACTGCATTTCACAGATACCTACCACATAAATCACATGTGTGTGAAGAATATAACACTACGCAAAATAAACTAAATAGTGAGATGAAAATTTTAAGAGGAATCATTCTCCCAAAGCAAGAACTTAATGAAATGTATAAAGTCAATAAATATTGGATTGGATAAATGAAAATATTATTTTCAAAATCACAGAAATCAGTCATGATAATATAGCAGAAAATATGATATTTATGAAGAGGATAGCAAAACGATTATAAATAAAACAAATATATTGAAAAGACCCTTACAGATTATAAAAAAACAGAAAATCAGCTTAAATAAATGAAACAAAATACTTTGGATCTTCTGATGAAAAAAAAAAAAAAGATTTAAAAGATGGATGCAATATTTGTATTAAAATAAATGGCACAGAAATCATTAGTATACAATAAACCTCTTTACATGTATTTTTATTGGATTGAACTAAATCCCTTAATGGAATACAGTTAGAAGACATAATAATCATATTATTATTATGATTCAGAAACAACAGTAGACTGAAGAAATTAAAATAACCAAAGGAACAAGACAAGGTGATTCAAGCTATCTTATTTAACTTGGTGATGAGTGAAAAAATTTGATTTCGTAAAAACAAAAGAATAAGTGAAATACACATTGAAACCAAAAAGTTAATACAGGAAAACCTCGCTTAACGAGATTAATTAATCCATCAATTAATGCGCGTTAAGCGAATACAATAAACAATAGGAATAATATTAATTCATCCATCAGTTGGCGTAATGGAAAAAAAATTACGGTATAAGCAATATTAGAGGAGAAAATCATCAAAGTTAATAAAAAAATCAATGGCTTGAAATTTTATTTTGTCTAAACATTTGATTGAGCTACTTTTTTTACAAAAGAATTAAGTAAAGATGTTTGAATCGTGCTCGACATTTTCATCTTGTCATGAAATTTGCAATTGCTGGCGATCGCTTTATCAAGATTTTGGCGGACTTCGAAGCTTCGTTGCATATCAGAATCAGCATCAAACAAAATTTCCTTAGCATGCTCAATGCGATTGAAAACTAGCTCAAGTTCTTTTGCAGTTGGCTGCTTAGTCGTAACATTCTGTTCTAGTTGAAGGAGATCGTTCTTGCTTAAATGTTCTGAATGCGAATCGAGCAAGTTTCTCACATCTTCATTATCCAGTTCATTAAATCCAAGTTATTTTCCAATTGTGCTGATTTCTTCAATAATGTTAGATCTTGGATTTTGCGCACGATAAACTAACATAGGCTTGAGTTTAAAGTCGCCTTCTGTATTGCCTCCTAATAAAAGAGTAAGACGATCTTTAGATATTTTGTATCCTGGTTGAGATGCTTCAGTTTTAGCTAGGAAAGTTTTTGTTGGCATACGCTTCCACAGACCAATTTCGTCGACGTTGAATATTTGCCGATCGTCATAATCACCCTCCTGAATTATTCTTTGTAATTCTTCAGGACATTTGGCCGCAGAATCTTTATCAGTACTAGAGATATAACCCAGTCAGTCTTACGTTATGCAGTCCAGCTCGATTTTTAAAACGGTCAAACCATCCCAAACTCGCAGGAAAGTTTTCACATTACTCTTGGAATTTGGTCTCTTTCAATGAAGTAAAAATATTGAGAGCTTTTGCCTGAATATTCCCTCTACTAAGAGGTATTATTTTTTGGTCATAATCCTCAATCCAGAGTGATAGAAGACGCTCCATTTCGATGGCTTCTATTTCGGGTGATCTGCATGCTTAAGAACCAGAAGCAACTTTCCTTGTTCTTTGTATTCTTTGCTCTTATTCAATATAGTCCAAACTGAAGACTCGCTGTATCCCAGGTCTCGCACAATCATTGTATTACCTGCACCACTTTCATGTCTCTTAATGACTTCTAGCTTTTTCGCTCGCTGCAGATTGGCGATAAAAAATTTCGCATAACGTAAAAAAAATCGCGTTAACTGATTACTCACTCGCTTAAAGCGGGAAATAATATCATTTCATTCAATCGCGCTAACTGATTACCGCGCATATTGAATTCGCGTTAAGCGAGGTTTTCCTGTAGAACTAAAGAACTATAACATTACACAAAATGAAGTACAAGGACAAGCAATAAAAGCTAGCAGAATACCTGTGTCTGAAAAGCCTCATCTGGAAGAACAGCAACATGGTAAAGAAGCAAAAATAAGAATCTACAAAGGAGTTGTCGGACCAGTACTCATATGCAGCAAAAACTATAAAATTCAGACAAATGAATAGAACCTTCCTAACAGCGCTAAAAAGAAGTAGCTGAAGAAGGGGGAGGGAGAGACAGAGAAAGAGGCGGTACGAAAGCACTGACTCCATTTTTTTTTCTTTCGATTCAAGAGAGGAAGAAACCTTCACATCTCTTGATGAGTGACCAATAGTAATCTACTTTCAACCCAGTCAGTGGCGCTACGATCGGTCATACGAAAGCAGCCTACAAATAGCTCAAAATTGCCGCTGTTACAGATGCATCGTGTAGCAGAGGTGAATGAATTCTATTGTACATAAAGTGCGAGCTCGATGGAAATTCATACAACAACTTGATAAAATTGTGAGATGATACTGTTGATGTGAGCATAATTAGACAATGAACACAAATTACCATCGCTAAAAATATGAAAAGCCAATACCAGAAACGGGGGCACCAAGAACTAAACACGAATACGTCGTTTCTTTGTACTAGTTTGGTGTAGTGCTTTTTTCTCTTTTTCTTGTGTGAATGTTTTGGCTTTCCAAAGCATTGTCTGTTGCTTTAATTTTACTCAGTATTTTGAGATGATTTCTGATTAATTGTTTCATTTATTTGAAATGAGATGTGCAGTATTATTTGTGTGTGCGGTTTTTCTCTTTCAGAACTTTGCTTCTCGTATAATACCTTTTTCCCCCTTCCTCCTAATTTCGTTGAATTTTTATATCCCGATGAATGTAGGCGTCTTGGTAGAATGAAATCCAGTCAACTATTGTTTTATTTATCCATTTAACTGTTATTTTTTATGATTTCCTGTCTGGGATAAGGTAGAATATGCTATTATTTCTTCCGGTTTTGCTTTTTCAAACATTTACCAATTTTCGCTGACTTTTAGTAATTAATTTTCCCCCTGTCCTTCTATTTTTCTTTTGACATCGAAATATTAGATTTTCTTTGTTTATTTCTAATTGTGCTTCGCATTTTCACAATCTGAAAATCCGTTAATAAATTGTGCGAAAATAATAGTCCGAAAAACATTTATCCTTTTTGACTTCCGGTCGTATAGAATGCAACCTAACGATATCCTAATATCGTTAGGTTGCATACTATACATTCTTCTGTTTTTATTTTTTCGTTGATGTCGAAAGTACTGGTGCTGTTTATTCTCTTCCTGGTATACACGATGTTGTTTTTCTTCTTTCTGTTCTTCCTTGTGCTGGGATTCCTCTTGATGTTACTACCAGTATTTTTTTTCTGTTGGTTTTCTCCTTTTTTTTTCACTAGATACTTGTACAGTTTGACACTGTTTCTTTATCTACATGCGAATATCTTGAAGAATTTATTGCATCCTTTCTTTTTCTGAGTGATTGTGGTATTATGAATACTATATTTTGTTGTGCACTTGTCGTGTTATTTTTTTATTATATGTTTATCTTTGTCATGTGTTTTCTAATAGTCATGTTTTTATTATGGGTTTATGTGTATTTTGTGTGATGTGGTATTTCTGTTTTTTTTTATTTAGACTTTTTTAAAAAATTTGACTTTTTTTTACTTATTTGCATATTGGTGTCTTGTTTCTTGTGTGACGGCATGTTATGTGACTGACGCAATATCCAATGATCAATCACGAGGTTCTGTTGATTTCTCGGATTTTATAAAATAATAGCTCTCGGAAATTGTAGCGTGATGGAGTGGAATGTTTCCTTCTACCAGTATCGAGTAACGTTAGGTAACCCAGAGCGACATCTGAAAGCCAAGTCCAGTGGACAATGCTAGTAATATGTGCTTATATTCAAATACCCAGTATAGCCATTTAATAAACAGTGCTTAGAGTCGCTGTGTCATGTTATAAGGTAAAATTAGCTGAGAATGGTTTTAGTATCATACGGTGATTTTACAATTACCGGTTTTTTAACTGCAAAAATCAGAAAAATCGATCGACGGCAGAACTCTATTTTCAAACAATAATAGATTAGTTAGTTGTAGGAATATTATATGGCAGCAATTGCCTGCGTACCCTTCTCCAGATGTCTTGAAATCGTCTGCATTCCCTGAGCTCAATCACCGGGTTCCATAAAAGGTTTATACTAAATAAGTTCATGTTGCGCTTTAATGAAATAATTAAACAGGCTTAATCATTTCAATATTTCGTCTCAGTCACAGAAACATCTTCAGGAATACAATGTTAAAATTGAAATAACACACACAAGAAACAATAAGTGGAAGAAATGAGAATAGAATAAATTAAGACTATAGTCCTCTGAGGGGGTGCCCTCTATGAATGCTGTTGACTAGCCTTAGATGTTGGGAAGGAGGCCTAAGTTTCTCAAATTTTGATAAGTTTAATACAACCATATGAGAAGGGAGGAAGTAGATCCTTAGGAGAGCGGAGAAGGGAAGCCAGCTTCAAATGATGTTTGAAAGCATTGAAGAGATTATATTTTTTTAAAGTTCTGGCTATTTTTTCTGAAGTTCATCGGATGCAACGAATACTAATTGCATTGCTGTAGTCCTTATGTTGAGATGGGTGTGAGAATGTAGAAGGATCAGATAATTTATAGATTTGGGGGGGGGGAGACATCGTATCCATCGGACAGGAAGGTTTGGCGAGTAAAGGCAAGTTCCACTGTAAAGGGAAGCTTGGGTAGAACAAAGGTTGAAGATTCTATTCACACGGGTTTTGATGACCACATAACTGAGAAGGGGATGGTGAGAAAGTTTATGTGCGTATCTGCCTGTGTTAGTGTTTTCTATAAACTGGGAAAGAAAGGGAAGACGTGTGGTCAGTATCTAAAAAAGGTAGAAACTAGAAGCTAGGTAGAATTAACGCCGAACTGATAATTCGCACATATTCCCACCCTGAGATTTTATACTGTCTATTCATGGAGGAATTAAGTACCACGAATTTTAGCATTTATTGTGTATGAAAAAAAATGAAAGTGACACTAACCTCATTCTTCGCGACATTAAAATATGCACTCCAAGATATTAAACATTTTCTCATACGGTAATAAACATTTTATTACAGGCTCTAGGGATCAAACAGTGAGATCTTTCTTATGTGGAGTCACATGAATAAGTCACGCCCAGAGGTGGTGAAGACAGCTCTGAAAAGCAGAGCTTTGTCTTCAAACAGGTAAGCATTTGGAAATTTATGTAGCTATGTCGAAAGTGTTTGACAACCAAGGTCACATCTTCGAAATAAAATGCACTAAATCTCTCTTTCTCTCACATCCCCCAGCAAGTGCATAGCTTTATCCTACCATCTTCTTTTCTCCACCCATCTCTAACTACTTGTTTGTCTTAATTCTTTCTTCCCCTCTCTCGAAACGGGTTTTTAACCAGATTTATAATAAAATGTATTCACTAAACCATAATATTCACAATATAACAACAAACGGCACTGCAATATAGCGGTAATCAGCCAAAATAATCAATATTCAAATATCTTTACAAATATAAGAATTAAAGGTATTTTCTCTTTAAACATGACCCTCAGTTAGCGCAGGAGGTAACGACGTACCCTTCGGTTGGTAAAAACCACGTTTGAATTCCGGATAAGACGCTAAAAACCTCTGTAATAACTTAAAATGAACGCTTTAACTTAACCCTTATAAAAGGCGTAAATGAAACCAACCAGTATGATACAGAGCCGGAAGTGCTTTTTCCTCCTAGAAATTTAAGTTTTTCATTCCACAGAACATACAAACGGACTGAGAACATACGCACAACTAACAATAATAAGTTAATACCATATATATCGTTGACTATGCTAACCAATAACCGTCATATCACAGCATTAATAAGTTTCCTGTGAATCTAAGTACTTAATTGTGGCAAACAATTGAGTATGTCATGTGAGGGGTGGGAGGGGGAGTTACAATTTTTTATAAACTGAAATGTCAGCGTTTATTAAAGATTTACATGAACATACTACAATCGCGCAGAAGCCATATATATAATTCCATATGAAGCAAACTGCAAAGATATCTGCAAGATGATTCAATTCCCTTATTCTAGGGATGGTACTCCAAATGGTGGTGGTGGTGTCTGAACCGAAGTAAGACAGCGATTACAATTTTACCAGCAGGCATAAAATGAACATTATTTCTACCTATACAAAAACATAGGTTCACGGACAATTCATCGCGAGGAGAAATCATCGCGAGGAAAATTCGTCACAGAAAAATTCATCGCGCGAACTATTGATCGCTTAAAAACTTCGCTGAAAATATTCGCTAGAAAAATGAAACGAATTGCATTGATACCGATATATAAAAAGTAAATGTAGTGCAAGATAAATTTCACAAACTAAAATTTTATGATGTATCTATGTATTAGTCCGCGTGGGTATCCTAGTGGCTTGCGCTTCGCAACCATATGCCTGGCCTGCGAAAGGAGTGTCCTGGGTTCGATTCCCTTCGCTAACGTGAGGAGCTTAGGCTCTTTCTCAGACATAGCCAAGTTAGCCGATCTTGGGCGAGGACTGCAGTGTTTTTCTCCCCAGTTTATGTGGGGTTTATCCTCCCGCAAGCAAGCAAGCAAACCGGCCCTGAGAAGATAACGCTTCTACAGACATAGGATACACTGGGCGACATAAGGGCCAACCACCTTATCCTCGTATAACGGTTGCGGGTATACTTTTGTAAATATTAATATTCCATGAACAGAATCTGTAGTATCAAAGTGAGAAAGAATATTTATAAGACGAAACAGAAATTAGGAAACTCACCAATCAATAAAATATTACTTTCACTGTATAAGATAAGGTGGTTGGCCTATGCCGCCCAGTGTATCCTATGTCTGCAGAAGCGTTACGTTCTCAAGGCCGGTTTGCCTGCTTACGGGGGGGGGGGGAATCCTATATAAACTAGGGAGAAAAACCCTGCAGTCCTCGTCCAAGACCGACTAACTTGGCTATGTCTGAGAAAGATCCTAAGCTCCTGACGTTAGCGAAGGGAATCGAACCCAGGACACTCCTTTCCCAGGCATATGGTTGTGAAGCAACCAGCCACTCGGCTGACCGCGCGGACTAATACATAGATACATAATAAAATTATATTTTGTGAAATTTATCTTGCACTACATTTACTTTTTATATATCGGTATCAATGCAATATCATTTCAATTTTCTAGCGAATAACATTTTCAGCGAATTTTTTCAGCGATCAATAGTTCGCGCGAAGAATTTTCCCCACGATGAATTGTCTGGACACGAAAACATACAATTACAGAATACTAAATATCACTCATAGTAGTTCCAGGTGAATTTATTTTTGTCAGTCTGGTTAAAACAACAGATGTGAGTCTAGTGCATTTGAAGTGGTTTCTAAAAAAAAATGCTCAGTTCCGCAAACAGAATTTTGATAGGACCGCAGATGCTGGCAGTTACTTTATCAAATTAGATGTTTATTTATGATCTAACTAATGTGTTTCTAGAGCACTGCGTATCCCCGAAGATACAACATCATACACAGTTGATATTGTATATTCAAATCACATAATATTAGTTCTCGCAAACAGTTTGCTTTTTCGATGTTCCCACTTTTTAAAAATTATACATATGCAATATATTACCGTATTTTTTTCTTTAATTATAGCACTTTGATTGATGTTTAATAATGTTTTCATCTGAAGCACTTTAACAAAGAAAAGGCCACGTGGTGTTTAACAGGGGCAACTTATAATATTCAGGAAATATTGACAATACATTACGCCAACATTTCTACAATTTTGAAAAAATGGATCTTTATTTTATTTACGATTTCTCATTACTATTATAATTATTGCACCCTCCATGGAGTAGGCAGACTCATCGTGGAGTGTTCAACTTTTATTCGATACTTTTTTTAGTTTGGATATTTTTTCAGTGTTACTCGCATTCATCATTCCTGATTATTTTAGAATACATAAAATGTATATTATTAATGTATACTATTCACGTGAACATTGATCCAATTCCTAAGGACCTGTAACTTGGTGACCTAGTGCTATAAACCAAACATATTCAGGAAATATTAACACATGGTGTTTGGAGGAATAGACAAATAGCCACTTTCAGGAGAACGGTTGCCGGGTGCAATTTTAATGATTTTTCCTCCAACTCTCACGCTGCATAAAATTAACTACGTTTTTTTCTTAATTTGCTTCTTATCGTAGCTATTATGAAGTGCTGTTATCTTGGCTCACAGGTGCAACTAAAGAAAAATACTGAGAAAGGCCTTGGTATCCCCATAAATCTGAATGGATGTGGGTACACGTTGACATTTCTCTACTTGTATTAAAACGTTTTAATTGAAGGAATATTTAAAGATTCATTAAAGGCTTTTTAAATAAGAATAAAAATGAACAAGTTTCAAATGCCTTCCGTTATGCCAATCTCGTAAATCTCTGATAGTTTTCTGAAAGATATATAAATTAAGGGGAGCACTAGTATCAGCAAGTTAACAAGAATTGTTTATCAATATTTAGCATCTCAAAAGTCGGAGTGGTGGCGATAGTATCTACGACACGTATTCAAAATTATTTATCTAAGTAACTGATCGCTGTGTTTTGCATCCATACGCACATCTTTCCCAGGAAGGTGGCAGGGAGGCTAGCTGTCCTTGATACTTCTTAATTGCACAACAATAAGTAGGGGGGGGGGGGCATCGAGAAAAGCAAACAATACTATCGTCATACACGTTTGACCACACGTCATATCTTACATCCTGATCCGGTTTTTAAATGGATAGTTGGTTTCAGAGGAAAAAGTCAGAAAGGCCAAGGTAAGCTAGAAACGAAAAACTCCCACATAAATGCAACCTACTTGTCATGAAAAATAAGACAAATGTTTGAATCAGTTAATTACATGTAAATTTTATTCAAGAAGTTTGTCAACAACTATGTACTGACAAATAATAATATTTTAAGAGAAATTTGGAGCGTGTACAACTAATTATGATTACAAAATATATATATATAATATATGATAATATATATAAGATATATGATTAGAAAATAATCATATATCATAATGAACTTCCTTCCCATAAATTATATTTACTGAATATCATCTAAACATTGTACTTTGCTATTTATTGAATAGAAATACAGTTCATTATTGAATAGAAATACAGTTATGTGCTCTCTATTTTCTAATAACTTCAAATAAATCTTAGTATTTTATCTGGGGGAGAATAATATTCGTTTTTCTACCTTTTAAGTAACACAGTCCACCTAAATCACAACAATGTGAATCGAATTGCTTAATTACAACAACAAATAATTATATTTCAGACACCTTAAAATGATTCTGATAGGATATTGTAATGATTACGTAAAGATTTTACTTCTAAATCAACACTACAATTTTTCTTGAAGTGCTTACCTTAATACTACTTATTCTTATGTACCCGTTACCTGAGTAAGTAGAATGAAACATCGCAGAAGAGTTGATATTGTGGGACAGAACTAATAATATTACCAATAAAAATGATCGAATTTATCCAAATTTCCGAGTATCGGAAATATTAAAAGCAGTAATCAAATTTATTTAGTTCTTCAGTGTTTATTATGATGACTACCCACTACTGTACACTTTACATTCCTCGGCCCGTCACTTATTTGAATTCTTTTATGCCCCGTGCATTACATTTTGCGGTCCCAGAGTGAGTACCGACCGATCGGTTGAAAACACTATTACGAATGCCGAAATAGATAAATAAATAACGCCGTCTATAACACATTCAAGGAACGCCCAGCTGAATTCGAATTCCCTTCTGGAACATAAGTAACAGTTATGAGAACTTTTTAGCTTCGGTTAGCTAACCGATTCTGTGAGAAGCTAGAAGGACTTTGCTCCTAAAAAAACAGTCTTCTTGTCCAGAGAATACATACGCTATGAAGACGGGAATAACCGACCTAATGAAACGCAAATATGCCATCGGTTTTTTAAAAGGATGCTGAGTGAATAAGTCAAGGGAGATAGTTTAAAACCGTATAGAAAACATGTAATTTGATTAGCAAGAATATATTTTGTTATGAAATGCGAAATTTGCGTAAGACTGTCCTACCACAAGTCATAGAACACCTCTCCGATTGTAGAAAAATGGAGGCAACTTACAATACAAATTTCGTGACTGATAATAGAATCAGTTCGTTCTTGCAAAACGATGACTATCATAGAGGAACAATACGTGCTACTGCGCAGCAATTAAGCATACGTGAATCTCCGGCTGGTGATGAGCTGAAAAAATAGAATCCATAGGTGATCCTTAGACCAAGATAAGATTAGGCAATCTTCAAACACTCATCAACAAAGCAGCCACGCTCTTGAGAAGAATGGTTAACTTAAAAGAAATCTGTCTTACATATATTTTTTTATCTTATTGCATCTTACATATCTTTTTATCTTGCAGAAAGATAATCTTACATATCTTTTTAAAATTCTCTTGCAGGTATAATCAGCCATAAGATCTCCAAAACGTTTTCAAGATGCATGCTTTGAATTTTTACAGATTAGTTGCATCCACAAGTCTTTGACAACAACGAATACACAACTTCGATTAACATGGTGTGGCAAAAAAACACACGAAATCTAGACAGTGCCAAATTAGAAATCTGGCTAAACACTGAAAGAATATTCTTTTAGTGAAATCAGCATGTTCAGGTATGGACAATGCCTCGAGAACATTACTTTTTTTTTTACCTAAGTGTACTGTATCAGCGATAAAGAAATGCAATGACGCATATTCGTTTTCGTGATGTAGATTAGGTTCACTGTCGTGGTGCATAAACTGCTAATTCCTATATTGGTGTTAGTAACAATTGTGCTTAAAAAATGGTTAATTTTCTTGACCAAAAAAGCTCTGGAAAGACTTTTAATGGGATTATATTGATGAAGTGCATATAATAAACAACTATGTTATACCAACTAGTTTCACCAATTAAGGCTGTTGGCATCTTCAGGGTACGTAACTGATGTAAGGCACTAAAAAGTAAAAAACTGTTACAAACTATAATCAAACGATTCCAATTATATTAAACAAAGAACAGAGCGTGTACAACACATGCATACAGCGTGCATGATATCACTTGTTATTTAGGAACGTTCTATAGTTGGCACTATAATTCAGTTCTGGCGAATTGAAGGATCTGATAAGGGTCTTCCAGATCACGGGCAAGGTTAGTCCTTGGTTCCTGATAAGGTTTTGTATACAGCGGGCAACTGTTGTGGCCTCCTTAATAAAAAACCACAATGATACCAACGATTTTATACGTCACATGGTGAACTGGTCTATAGACTTAAAACGAAGATTGAAATCCATGCATCCACTAACACCAAGACTATATGGCGCTCCTAAGGTACATAAAAATGGAATACCACTACGCCCGATTGTGGATGGAATCAATTTGCCTACTTATCTGTTATCTAAACACCTGGCAGGCCTCCTCAAACCACACATCCATAATTCGGATACTTATATACGAAATTGGCAACATTTCGTTGAGAAATTGAACAACATCTCCATCTCCAATACGGACCTACTCGCCAGCCTTGGATGTAACATCTCTTCACTAACATCCCTGCGGAGGAAGTCATCAACATTTTAGGAAGTTTGCTCCACACAAGACATTACTTCTCTGTTCCGTCATTGTTTAACATCAAACTTTTTCTTATGGAATAAAACCATATATCAGCAATTGACTGGCGTTGCAATGGGTAGCCCCCTCTCTCCATCTTGTGCTGATCTCTCTTTATGGAGGATTTTGAAGGTAAAATCTTAACTCAAACAGACCCTAAACCCACAGTATGGTGGAGATACGTTAACGATATCTTTATCATTTGGAACCACACAAAAAAGGTCCTGTTCGACTTTCTTAACAAAATCAACTCTCTACACCACACAATCAAATTCACTCTAGAACTTGAAAAAGATAACCAATTATCATTTCTGGACACTTTAATTCAGAAACTAACGAATGGTGGTATCAACCTCTCAGTTTACCGCAAACCTACCAATACAGGACGTTATTTACATTTCACTTCCTGCCACCACATTTCCCAGAAACTTAGTATTGTACACATGTTGAAGAATCGTGCCTCTCTCCTTACAACAGATCAACAAGACCTTCAGGAAGAACTATCCCTGATATCCACCAACTTTACCATGAATGGATTTCCTCGAAGACTCGTCCACAAGATACTTTTCTCTGAATCCCAACAAAGACAACAAGATGATATACGTTATATTTCTACCATCGTCATACCATACTTATGGACAGTTTCCAATAAGATTGCTAGACTCCTTAGACCACATGAAATAAGAGTGGCCTTTAAACCCACAGAAACGATTAGGCAATTCTTAAGATCTCCAAAAGATAGCCATCCTTTCTCCAAATATGCTGGAGTTTATAACACACCCTGCTCGTGCGGCTTGAATTACATCGGCCAAACTTCAAGGAGCCTTGAAATTAGGCAAAACGAACACATAGGTGACGTCAATAATAACAGAGAAGAAAAATCGGGGTTAGCTTTTCATTTCTCAAGAACCAACCATACCATAGAGTGGGATAGAAGCACAATTCCTTACATGGAGGAGGAATTCCGCTCCCGAATTTTTAAGGAGGCCACAACAGTTGCCCGCTGTACACAAAACCTTAACAGGAACCAAGGATTAACCTTGCCCGTGATCTGGAAACCCCTTATCAGATCCTTCAATTCGCCAGAACTGAATTATAGTGCCAACTATAGAACGTTCCTAAATAACAACAAGTGATATCATGCACGCTCTATGCATGTATTGTACGCGCTCTGTTCTTTGTTTAATATAATTGGAATCGTTTGATTATAGTTTGTAACAGTTTTTTACTTTTTAGTGCCTTACATCAGTTATGTACTCTGAAGATGCCAACAGCCTTAATTGGTGAAACTAGTTGGTATAACATAGTTGTTTATTATATGCACTTGGTCAATATAATCCCATTAAAAGTCTTTCCAGAACAATTGTGCTTATCCTAAATTATGACAGTTTTATGATACTGACCCCTGCATTGGTATGATTGCCACAGATTCGTTATGAATGTAATATGCAGACTACATAGATGCAAACCCATTCAGTTTCCTTTCATGAGCTAAGATGACAGTCAAGTCACATCGTTAAAAACAACGCATTCTAATCTGAAACACTGATATAAACACGCTTTACAATACAACTTTCCACAAACCAAGCCAACTAGACGATCTCTAGGTGATGATCACCTAATGAAGACATGAAGTGACAATTCATCATTATTAAAGTTGCTATACCTTTATTAGGTTGCTATAGCAACTTTAATAATTTTTTTTTTTTTGACATCCAGACATTGAAACCCTTCAAGGACATCACAAAAACATTGTAGGGAACCCATCTTTCCCCGTGAGAGTGTAAAGCAGTAAAACGGATTTGCAGCCACTAGATAATATAGTTCGAGTCTAGTCGCGACTGGAGGAACTTGTTCGAGTTAGTCGATCTCTGCCACGGGAAAGCGGGTTTTTTCTCCCGAAAACTCGGTTTTCATCCCGTAAACTCAAGAAAATCGACCGTAGAACCCACATTATTTCAGGCAGTAACATATCCTGTTTTGATTAGGTACCAAGAGATGTCAGTACTTGTTTGCCGGTCTCTTCATCGGTGGCTGCCTATAATTCTGATTGGCTACCAGTAGAGAGTGAACTGCCCACTCAGTCTCCAAAAGTTAGATAGGGCTAAAACTGCCTCACCTAGTCCCTATAAGGGAATAAAAGGGGATAGCTTATTATTATTTTTATTATAGATAATATAGGAGACCAAACCTGATATCAACTAATCAGAAGGCTTCCTGATCACTGGCATATAGCACTACTGTCTCTTAATCTACTAGATTGTGCGTGGAGGATATCCACTAATGCAACAAGAGGTAGTAGAGTCTGTGCAAGTGGAGGCTAAGCGTGGACACGAGACAGGATTTCCTCTATGTATGCAGTATGTTAGCGAGTCATTCATCTCCCATTGCATTCCTATTCATTATTTAATTCTCCCTCATAATAAAGTACTTGCAAAAATGTTTCCAGATCCACTTCACTGACATTTGTGATATTAAGTAATAGCGCACATCCATTTAAAATTATGTGCACCGCCACTTATTATGATCCAAAATAGACTTGTCCGACTCAACTGCCGAAACTATACTTTACCCAATCCCTTCTGTCACTAGGACGTGAACGTGTGCATTCATCGCAAATGACATCCCATTACAGAGAATGTTCAACTTTAAATTCTCATTCCGCCATGACATAAATGGCAGTTAAAAGCATGTACACACAAAACTGAAACCGATGTGCAAGTGACATCGCAATATTAAATCAACTGAACATACTTGCTGAGAATCATAGTTCTATAATTCAACAATTTAATTATAATAAACACCGAAACACTAATTAAATATGACCCTAAAATTTCTATTTCAAAATATATAATATGAGTTTTTTTTAAAAAAAACCACATAAAGGTCCACACAAACCTTCATCTATTAAAATTAGAAAAGTATATACAAGAATTGTTTCTAGGGTGGTTTTAAAGGTATAAAATGCATTAGCCTAAAGCCAGCTCCTTATGCCACATACAAAATCCCCACTATAAATAATATTCTATATTAATATAAAATTAATTGCTTCAACAATCCTTTACAAAACCGAGACGAATATCGAATTGTCCCGAAAATACTTAAGTAGCTGAAAAAATAACCAGAATAGGAAAGATATGCCAGTCAACATATCAACAGATCAATAACAAAACTGGATCAGCACAGTAACAACAACTTAACAAGATCAGTAACGAATGGCTTCTGAAAAAGGAATGTCACGCTGAACAGAAAATGTATGTGGAGCAACATCTAGAGCGGCTTACTTACATGGGTTTAAACTACGGAGAACTAGTTCAAGAAGGGATAATACTCTGACTGCGTAACTTTTAAGCGCATTATCTATCTTTCGTGAACAGAGTAATATGTGACTAAAAGTTGACACAATGGCACAAATGTAATCCTCTCTTAAAACCACTTAACCATTCAAACACAATAGTATGAGAACAGTTTAAGAAGAATTACACTAAACGGTTTGCATTTAATGCGATCCGCTTTACGATCTTTTCCCAACAACCAGATATGGTTGAAATGTAAACTTATAATTATTAATAGCTTTCTATTTTCCTTCTAGGAATACCTATCCCGTAGTTAATAAAGACTGTATTAGTCTGTAAAATGCGTTATCATGTTGAGGAAAGAGAACAATGGGTTTCATAGTTGGCTAAACATTATATATATAAACTTACATAAGTTGCTAAACAGCTACTTTAGTAACTACAGCGAATTGTTCGTTGACAGACGAACTGCCTTCACGTGATGGATTAGCTTAATTGAAAATGCAGGAAACCTGCAGTGGTTTGGTTGAAGAATTGGTAAATTTCCAGAGAATTTCCACTTTCGCCCTTTAACAATGACACTAAAGACCTTGAGATGTATACCATTTTAAACTCTATATTTTAAACAATAATACTCGACGCTAATTGGCTGTACGTGAAAATGACGTCACGCTATGTCCTACTAACATAGTGTGGCTTGTTCAGGGCTAACTGCTAAATGATCGCCGTTGTGATATGATCCGGTAAGGTCGAAAACAGAAGGAAGAGAATCTGTAAGAGAGAAAGTGTGAACAATCTGGTGTTGTGTGAATTATTGAAATTTAAGGTGTACGCTTTTCGAACATAAGTGTGAATTTTGAAAATGATATTCATTGCATCCTTATTGTTGGAGAAAATCCATCTGCTCGGGAGTACCTTATCTTTAGGATGGATACTTTTCCTTACCTGTGCAATAGTCATCACAGCAGTGTTTAACTATCTTGACAGAGCTTATAACCCAAAAGATCCAAAGAAACGAATACCGGGAGCAAAAGTGAATCCGCTGACAGCTACTTTAATTCCTTTAAAGACTATTTATTTCAGTAAAAGTGCCAGCAGAAGTTACCGTAAGTATATTTCTCCTTATATAATTTGGACGACTCCAATTAACCGATAAATGAAGCCATTACGCATTTATATTTCTTGCAATCTCGAATATTAAATCACTTATAAATATGTACAATAATAATAACACTGTCAATGCAGTGAAGAAACAAAGTTGCATTTGAATTTCTTAAAGTTTTAATTTTCGAGAAATAACGAAGGAACAAAGTTGTCGAAAAGAAGAGAAGAGGTGTGCTGTTAAGTGTGTAAAAAAACCCTCTTGTTGATTTACGGGTGGTAATGTATGGACGAACACGTGCGTGAGCGTTTGTGTGCAAAGAGAGGGAGAGAAAGAGAGAGAGAGAGAGAGAGAGAGAGAGACTACTGTAATCAGAAGTCGTGATCAGAATTAAACTTTAGATGAAATATCCTTAAAGATTAAAATTCTCTATGGCGAAAGAAAATAAGAACAATCAAACGTGCATACACGAGAAATATTAAATATGTGGGAAATTTTAGATAAAATAAAAATAATGAAAACGGGGATACGCCAAAATAACTAAGACAAAAGAAAAGAGAGCGGTAGGCAGTTGGGTTAAAGAACTTCCATTACGTCCTTCTAGGAGATTATGATGAACGAAGATCGGTTAACGGCTCTTCTTATCTCCTTCACATATAAATAGTATGCCTCTGCTTACCTGCATAAGTGACACTTTAGAAACTGCACTATTGCGAGAATATATAAGTATTTAATGTTAAGTGCACGCCGAAGCTGCTTTTTTTTTGCTTTCTTTCCTGATTGTAAAAATAAACGTGTTCGAAGAATTAAATGATTCCCTTTAACGCCCTTGCATTTTCTTCCAATACGAATAGATGATCTCGAAACAGTGTTTAGGCCATATTTTGCGATCTTTCATGGACTACTTCATTCAAGCAGCCTTCACCTCTTCCTTTCATGAGTATAGTCGACCAGTGGTTAGTTTTGATTTGATTTTTGGAAGAAAAAAAGGTAAAAGTTGTAGGGAGGATAAATAGGAGGGAGGAAACAGTTGTAAGCATTTCATTGCATTTCTAATATTTCATTTCCTGCGTTTTGCATTTAGAGTTTTTGATAAAACGTTCCATTCTGTAATCCCTGTTAATTTTGCTGGAAGTGGCGATATGTCCGATCGCTTATGAATGAGTCAACACCGATAACAGACAGTGAATCTCTATTGATATGGGCTTAATACTGTCAAACTGAAATCGATTTAGAAATGGATGAACACATGCATTCCCGCGAACCAAATAAGAGCGAAATCCACAAAAAAAATAAATAAAAATAAAATAAAGAAATAAAATGAAAATAAAAATTTTTAAAAAAAAGAAGCTAATTGAAGTTTACACATTCAGTAAGATGCGTCTAATTAGAAATGATTAGAAAGTTACGAGTCCAGCCATAGACGCGGTTTTAGTAACACACACACACACACACAAATTATTTCCTGCAATCAACTGTGCCAACGATGCTTGAAGCACAGTCTGTGGTCATGACCATAAAAATGCTTGTGATCTAATTTAATGGTGTGGTTGCTGCGAAAGTGAATGATGGATGGAACATTTCCGATACGACTGCTATTTGAAGCGTTGCGGGGCACATAGATCAGCCTGAACACATTGAGCGGATCTTGATAAAATTTAATATTTGAATCTTTACTAAAATTTGACAGATCATTTCAGTTTCGCTTAAAGAGAACAGGTAGAATCAACTGCAAAGATTTTAGCGACAACTTCCGTATCTGTTTTATTAAATATCCTCGTAGAATCAACACAAATCATAGACGATTTTTCCCAGATTTTAATGGTGATTGCTAACAGTGCAATTGCCATTAAACACTTAATCGAAATATTCCAGAAGAGAAATTTATTTCGATTTATTTCATGTTATGTTATGCAGCATAAAGTTATTTCGTGATGCAGGTAGAAACCCGATATGTCATATTATGTATTATGTAGCAGGCAAAAGGATTGCACGATTATTCAAAAAATAAATAAATAAATAAATAAATTGTACGTTGTAGTTTTCAAATTACCTAGCTTTGAGCTAACAAAACTAAGCTTAAAGCAGTTTATTATATTTATAGAAGACTTTATTAGTAATATAATTGACGACCTGCTGGCTGAGTCAAAAGTGTCTCCACTCTAGAACCTGTGGGAAAAAAAGATCCAAGTGCGGTTTCTAGAACAAAAACACACACAGACAGTAGTTTCGCGAAAAATGTTGTTTCAACTGTCTCCACATTGTGAGATATTGCGATTTTTCGTTTCAAAGTCTTGAAATTCACACGATGCGAATTATAAATTCGTTACATTGTGGGAAATATATAACAATTAAAACAGGAAATGATTTTCCCATACGAACTAGACTGGTTGAAGGGGACACTTTAAATTTAGGTCGCCACATGTTGTTGTAGAGTAGAATCAGTAATGATTCACGGCGCAGGAAGTTAAATTATTTTCTCCCGTATATGTTTCTGTGAACCATCACGAGCGACCTTGCAGGAACTGAAAGGAATGTGATAAAGTCTTGACATCGTTAGAATAGCAATAAGGATATGTTATAGCCAGTTCTCAGAAAACCGTTTTTTAAAAGTAATAGCATTGAAAGGAAATCTCTAAAGACAATATGCAGGTCATGTTTTGCATGATATTGTCAGTTTGTTCAAAGAGGAAATGCAACATCCATAACACTACCAAGCTATGCAGTTTTCTATAGATTATATTGAAATATAGTTTAAAGCCTGCAGTGATATTTCAATTCAATATTTTGTATTAAAACAATTTCGGACTTTCCGCACATACACACGTTTGTGTATGTTAATTCGCAATGTCGAATAGAAACTTTAGTCTCAGAAATATAAACAAAAATTATAATTAATCAGTATTTTTTACATGACACGAGACTAGTTGTTTATTAAACGAGGTGTTTAGTTGCTCACAAATTCCTTTTTTATTGGAAATTTACCATCATCCCAAAAGTAATGATGATGATGATGATGAGAGACAAGAATATCTACGCCAATGAGAATTCACACAACTGTGATCATTCATAATACGTTACTGATAATAATGTACAAAATGTACGAAACAAAATTTGTACGGACTGATGTATTTTTAAAAATGTTCAGTAATCTAAACTTTTTAAAATTTCGTGAAGAAATGATAAAGCTAATTGCTTGATGTGGCTATTGTGCCTTGTTTCGATGTGAAATCCATAAACCTCATTTAAAAACGATTCTACTTATTGTCACTTAATGACAGTACCATACTTAAAACACCAAAATAAAAAAAAAACTGCTTTATTAACTACAATTCAACAGTAATACATGTGATCTATCTGATACATTGTCTCAGTTTTATGGCATTTAGCAATGCCCAAAAAACTTAGTTCACGGTGTCGTCATTCTAAAAGAAGCTATTACTTATAAAGAGATTGCAATTATCATGGTTGTATAGGGTCAGCCAGTGGACATAAGTACATTTGTACTATTGCACAGCATACAAAGTGTAACACATCGTAGTGTCTTTCCAAGCAGATGGCACTCAACAACATTTCCCTGTCATCTGTGTGCTCATATGGGGGACTGCTACCACAAATATGCGATGGAGATATTCAATGGGGGTCTTCTCCATACTTCTGCTTCACTATGATTAGTAAAGAGGAATCAGTACTTCTCTAATCATGAATTGGATTGTTTGACTATTGGTCAAGGAATCGTTTTGCCACTTTCAGAGACATCAAGCAACCCTTTCCACACGTGTAATCTACTTGTTTGATTGGAAAACTTTCTTTCAGAATTCCACTTTTTCTAGACTCCAGAAATATACCTCTCCAGAAGCTACCACTCACCAGCTTTTTTATAGCGACAAGAGTATTCATTTAATATTTCTGAATAATTTTAAAGTGCTATTTAAAATCTGCATTGACGACATTTGATTATATTTAATAATATTAATGCGATCGAACGATAAATGACGTTTTGATCTTGCCCGTATGACTTAAGAGCTGTTTTACAAATTTACGGATAAAGGGGTATTATTTTAGCTGCTGGTTTTCCTTTTGAACGAAATTCTTTTCTAAAGATACGACTATGGTATGAAACAATCTTTTCTGGATAATGATTATTGGAAACTATGATGCTTACGGTTAGATTCTTTATCACAAATGAGGTTTTTTTTTTATCTTCCTGTAGTCGTTCTTTGAGCTATGGTATTACTGTCAATGAATAATTTAGCCTATAAAGGATCTTGTTACAATATCGAAAAAATATAAAGAGCCTTTTAAAAAAACAAGTAAAATACAAACAAAATTGAAGATAAAAAAATATAGAGAGAAATAATTGTTTTAAATGGTCAGCAACTAAGACTATTTGGACAATATATATTACTTTATACTACGAGCGAAGTTTTTTTGTTGTTACATCGATCTCTACAATTTTATATCAGAATGAAAACAGGCTAAAAGTTGGAAGATAGGTAATATAATGAGACTGAAAAGATCTTACTAGACAAAGTATCAAACAAACTATTCAACCCACAGATTATTGGCGGTAAACTATGGACGGATATAAAAGAGAAATATATTAGTCATTTCTGGGTTCAGCTTCATTTGGTATAATGAATAAATACTTCAAATACAGTTAATTCTTTTTTCATTTGCAACTGGATGCCTGCAAGAGGTAAGCGTGAAACGTAGATATATTATATCCTTGAACACAAATCACTTTCTTGCCTTAGTCTATCATCGTTAAAAAAAGAAAACCGGTATAAAGTCAACGACTTTTCATGGTCATGGGGCCCTAGTTGTCAGACTCAACTTGCAGAGAGTCGTGTTATAGGGATAACGGTGCTAAATCAGAGATTCCCAAGGACAAAATGAAATGAAAATATATCCTTCTTGGAATTAAAATCGAAGGATACTTAGTTAGTCAACTAAGGTTAAGGGAGGGTGACATTTATGATTAATTCTGACAAGTCTTCAATGGATAACTTGCGTATATTTTAAAGAAAAATATAGCAGAGTTTGCAATAAAATATTCAACTAGTGACAGAATTCGAACGTGTTAACAGATTAACACTAACCTCATAGACAGCCGTAATTCGAAATCATCCACCTTTATCTAAAGCTTGTGACTGATCACCACTCTATACAGATTCTTTTGGTTCTGCTTTATAAACAGCGTCAGTTCCTGTCAGTCTGCATTTTAAGCCTACTTGTTGGTAAATTTATCTATGTTTACCTGTGGACTTTCATTTCTTCAGCATGCTCTCAACTATGGACTGAGAATGCTGTACATACAAATATTTTCTCCAAATTTCTCCTACCAAGTACGTACTTTATACTCAACTTGTAATGTTATAACTACAAACTTTTATATATCATCAATTTTTATAAATTCTGCCTTCGTTACTAGAAAGGCTATAGCACAATAGTACTGGAGTTGGATTAAGGCTTTTTTAATCAAAATTTAAGTATTTATTTTTGCAAAATTCGGAAACCCTGCTCTACTGACCATCAAACTTTTCAGGCCACTTCAGACCTCCCATAATCAGGTAGTTGGTTTCACACCATCAAGTATAACGTAGTCTAAAACTGACATAAGTGCTCATTTGAATTTTGTTATTAGCTAATTATTTTAACTCGTTCATATTTTAAATACTAAACAGGGAGATAACGTGTGCCTTTCAGCAAGTAGTTAAAACAACTTATCTCAAAAACTTTCCTATATGCTAGATAAATTATGCCTCCGTAATTTGTATACGAGTCGTACATGATGGTTATCCAGTTGTTTATCTTTCGTTATTTTGTTTTTCAAATCACTCGCCAACTATTAATGTCTTTGGATTTTTTGTGCTTTGTTATATACTTGGATTTTTTGTGCTTTGTTATATACTTCTCTGTTCAAATTATAATTTATTGAATTAATTCAGTTAATGAGCGTCACTTCTTTTAATCTGTCTATTAACTACCTGTTTTATAGTGCTATTCCAAACGATATGTGGTTATGCCAAAGTATTCCAAAAAGAAGGAGTATTTCGAATGTGGATGGGCACTCGTCCGGTTGTTTTACTCCTTGATCCTCCAGCTGCAGAGGTAAGTAGTGTGTGTGTGTGTGTGTGTGTGTGAGAGAGAGAGAGAGAGAGAGAGAGAGAGAGAGAGAGAGATTGAGTAATGTGAAATAATCAGACTGCGAAAAGATGTCAGCTAATTAGGTTAAGAGAAATCCGATAGAAAACAGGCTTGTAGTATAGATTGGAAAGTGGCGACAGGATGGGTATCAAGGAGAAATGTATGCGGGGAAGACTGAATCGGAGAAAATTTGGGTAACTAGTGGGAATCACGGGGCTCTGTTCTTGAACCACTCCTGTTTACCTTCTATATTAACGAAAATGCGTATGGTGAAGAGGAAGCATGCATGCGGATGATGCAAGTTGGATCTGGTAATAAAGGATATTTCTTAATCCAGAATCTAAGCAGTCTGACTTGAAGAGAATGATTCTATAGGCAAATTTAATGAATGTGTTAGTTTAATGTTGCTGAATTCAAATTATGCATTTTGGACTAAAGACGACATTACAGATTGATAATCACATTGATAGAAATTTGCTGCAAGTTGTTGATAAAGCAAGTGACCTATGGATAAAGGTGCATAGTAAGTTAAAGTTTAGAGGTAACACTGCCAAGGTACATTATATCAGATGACTGAAATGTAGAAAAGAACAATAACATGTAGGAATAAGGAAGTTATTCTCCCACTTTATAAGGCCTTGATAGGATCACATCTGAACTACTGTAATTAGATGTGGTCATCTGGGTTCAATAGAGATAAGAAAAAATTAAAAAGGTAAAGCAACCAGTATCAATATTTGGCTAGTTCATATAAATCTTGTATATAAAATACAGACTGAAGGAATGTGACCTTTGAAAAATGAAAGGTGAGGAATAGTAGAGATATGACAGAAACATAAAAGCAAGTAAGAGATTCTTACAGTACTGATACTGCAGGAATGCTGTAACTTATGACCAGTGCAGAAGAACTCGAGGTCATCTCTAGAAGTTGAGTCGAAAATAATGTGAATTGCAGGTTTTTATCATGTTGCGTAGTGTGTGGATGGAATAAGCTGCCGGTCGACATTGCGAGTGGGCCTGCCATCGATGAGTCCTTGAATTGTTGGAGGTGCCTAATTATAATCTAACAATAACAATGACACGGATGAAGTAAGCGGTAGATAATGTACAAACTCTGCTCAAAAGAGTTCTTCGATTCACTTCAGTTTTCCAACAAGTAAGGTTATCCAACATTCCAGCATGAAATTTCATTCATCACTAAAAAAAAATACTTTAAACTTTCTTCAATATATATATATATATATATATATATATATATATATATATATATATATATATATTATATATATATATATATATATATATATATATATATATATATATATATATATATATATATATATATATATATATATATATATATATATATATATATATATATTATATATATATATATATATATATATATATATATATATATATATATATATATATATATATATATATATATATATATATATATATATATATATATATATATATATATATATATATATAATATATATATATATATATATATATATACAGGGTGTTCGGGATAAATTTGACATATTTATAATTAATTATATTTTTCCGTAAGTTACATGTATTAACACACACTTCTCTTCATTTAAAAGTTTGGACCCTTCTTCATTCATATACAAGATGTCAGAAAGGATGGATAGCTGGAACCCACCTGAATCATGGAAGAGAATAACTTGTATCATGATGATTCGTGCCCGCCATCAAAATAAGGATATTACGACTGCTGCCCAATGCTCCCTGAATACAGTAAAAACAATCAGGCATGAACTAGAGACTTGCAATGGTGACTACGAGGATGTAGCAAGAAGAAAGATCCCTAGCACACGATCTGATTGCGTTCGTACAGCAGAATTCCTCGCAAATCTGCAGGAACAGGTGTTGAAGAACCCTGACATTGGAATTCGGGCTTTGTTCGTGGAGTTGCTAACTGTAGTCAAGCCCTGGATAACAAGGGTAGCCAATGGTAGGCCGTATGTATGGCAGCAGGATTCGGCCCCTTGCCACACCTCTGGGAAAAGTCAAAAATGGTTGTCTGAAAATTTCTACGACTTCACCAGTCCAAATGTTTGGCCTCCAAACTCCCCAGACCTTAACCCCATGGATTATTTTGTATGGGGCGCAGTTGAAAAAGACACCAATCGCACTTCCAGTAATACAAAAGCCCAGTTAATGGATAAAATTAAAACAGTTTTTGCGGCCCTTCCCAGGGAGACTGTAGCATCAGCTTGTTCGAGGTTCCGAAGCAGAATTGAAGCTGTGATCGATGCTAATGGTGGTTATTTTGAGTAAATCTTGTTGATAGTATTGTAATTAACTCTGCCTGTAATGTTTTTTTGTCAATTCATTAAATTTAATAGATACAAAGAAGATTTTCTTTTTCCTTACGAAACTGTCAAATTTATCCCGAACACCCTGTATATACAGGGTGTTCGGGATAAATTTGACAGTTTCATAAGGAAAAAGAAAATCTTCTTTGTATCTATTAAATTTAATGAATTGACAAAAAAACATTACAGGCAGAGTTAATTACAATACTATCAACAAGATTTACTCAAAATAACCACCATTAGCATCGATCACAGCTTCAATTCTGCTTCGGAACCTCGAACAAGCTGATGCTACAGTCTCCCTGGGAAGGGCCGCAAAAACTGTTTTAATTTTATCCATTAACTGGGCTTTTGTATTACTGGAAGTGCGATTGGTGTCTTTTTCAACTGCGCCCCATACAAAATAATCCATGGGGTTAAGGTCTGGGGAGTTTGGAGGCCAAACATTTGGACTGGTGAAGTCGTAGAAATTTTCAGACAACCATTTTTGACTTTTCCCAGAGGTGTGGCAAGGGGCCGAATCCTGCTGCCATACATATGGCCTACCATTGGCTACCCTTGTTATCCAGGGCTTGACTACAGTTAGCAACTCCACGAACAAAGCCCGAATTCCAATGCCAGGGTTCTTCAACACCTGTTCCTGCAGATTTGCGAGGAATTCTGCTGTACGAACGCAATCAGATCGTCTGCTAGGGATCTTTCTTCTTGCTACATCCTCGTAGTCACCATTGCAAGTCTCTAGTTCATGCCTGATTGTTTTTACTGTATTCAGGGAGCATTGGGCAGCAGTCGTAATATCCTTATTTTGATGGCGGGCACGAATCATCATGATACAAGTTATTCTCTTCCATGATTCAGGTGGGTTCCAGCTATCCATCCTTTCTGACATCTTGTATATGAATGAAGAAGGGTCCAAACTTTTAAATGAAGAGAAGTGTGTGTTAATACATGTAACTTACGGAAAAATATAATTAATTATAAATATGTCAAATTTATCCCGAATACCCTGTATATATATATATATATATATATGTGCATTCAAGATACCATGTAATTTTATATAAACTTGGTTTTTAATCCTATTTCCCAAGTAAGCAAATAGATAAGTATATGTCAAGTTTGCGCTTGCACGTAGTGCAAGACTGAGGCAACTCCTGCAAGTAGTGCAGGACCGCGGCAACTCGTGGTAAAGGTGGATTAAGTTCCAATCACATTACTTAGTAATTTTCCCCTAATGCAAAGCACATCCCCTTGCGGAAATGTATGATGCTATGCATTAAAGGCAATGGTCACTACCCAGACCGGTTTCGACCTTTATTGAGGTGTCTATACCCACGTTAAAAAACTTTCTACGTCTATCTCTCATCCTGAGATTTTATTTAATAAGGTCAAAGCACCTTGTGGCAACTTGTTTAGGTAAAATTCATATAAGCTCTGCATTACTTCACCCTTCGTATTTCGGGTCTGGCTCCCACTGACGAGACCTCAATAAAGGTCGAAACCGGTCTGGATAGTGACCATTGCCTTTAATGCATAGCATCATACATCTCCGCAAGGGGATGTGCTTTGCATTAGGGGAAAAATACTAAGGAAAGTGATAGGAACTTAATCCACCTTTACCACGAGTTGCCGCGGTCCTGCACTACTTGCAGGAGTTGCCTCAGTCTTGTACTAAGTGCAGGCGCAAAGCAAAACTTGGCATATACTTGTCTGTTTACTTACTTGAAAAATAGGATTAAAAACCAAGTTTATATAAAATTACTTGGTATCTTGAATGCATAATATACCCAAGTTAAAAACCTTTCTACATATATATATAAAATGCACACAAACCGAAATTTTCCAGATGGCATTGCTGTGATTAGCACAAAGCCACTCAGCTGAGGCAGGGTAGAGTATAATTTGTTGAGTCATTTGTACTTTATTGGAAACTTCGTTATCCAGAAGTAATACCGTGTAAAGTATTATTATAATGTGGCATTTTCGATTTCCTGCATCGAAAAATCATCAGAAGAATTGAAATTAAAATGTTAAAGAAACATTCAAGATGTTAAAAACTTTTTTTCACGTTTGACTGATCTTACAAGTTCAAAAGTGGAGCGATGTATAAGATAGTACAGACTGGACAAACTCACGTGGATAGAATTACTAAACATATGTCCATTAAACTCGGTGTCACCAGTCAAACAGCGAATCACTATTTTTATTTGGATGTTGTGTGACGTTCATGGGAGCCTGTGATGGGATAATACTTGTCTGTCTTTTATGCATACAGATATTCACACTTTTACACTAAAATAATTAAACGTACTGATAATGGAAACAATTTGTTAAGAGCATAAGAAAAACTTAAAAGGATTTTACCAGCTTCATGGCTAAAGTCTTTAACTAAGGTAGCAATACACAATACACAAAAAATACACAATGCTGAAAGTATTGGGACACTTTTGTTTTTGTATAAAATATACTGATATGTATTTGTGTCATTAGTCATGACCTTTGCTGCTATATAAGCAAACAGATATACTTGTAAGATCATCTCATCTTATCCAGGACTTTCGTTTCGGAAGATTTCCGTACACCCTAGCTATTCCTGTGCGTTTCTTAGCAGGAAACGATCGACCAGGAAATCAAAACATGTACAGGGGTTCTGAACGGTAGTAGGACCGATCGGAATATAAGTGAACCATCAACCATGGAAATTCACAGCACAGATTACACTGATATAAATAACATCGGGAGCGATCCAAAGGACGCCGAAGTTTGTGATAGGAAAAAAATCATGCTGAATTATTTTTCTGATTGGAGGGTGCCTAGAGACAGCCCTATGCTCAAGGCTGGGGAGGTGTTCCTCGTGCAGTCGTGTGGGAATATGTAATAGTTGTAAGGATGAAAGCCAACACTTTGGAATAATGCAATACTATCTTATATTGCGGCAGTTTCACAGAGCAAAACAGTTTCGTTTTCAACACAACGTACTTCGTTATAATCAAGTTGCTACTGTGATATGGTTTGAGGAAAGTGATTAGAAAACCTTAAACAGCATGCAGAGATTCACGATCCCACTCAACAGAACACTTTTGTAGTTAAGGGGAAACCGAGTGTAGGCCAGCACAGGACATCCAACAATAGTACATGCAGAAGGAAGAATGGTTCAGAATATAGACTCATTATCACATAGTGATGAAGACTATGCGTACAGAGATGAAAAGAGTGGTCAGGACCAAAGAAAGATCAGCACGTAAGTGGGGTGTCTGTACAATTTAAGTTTCTCTGAAAATAGTGCTCCCTCCCGCCCCAATAATTATTTCTCATAGCGTAATCCTGATCCTTTGCGCTAAAGTGGAGAGAATGAAGAAAGTAACGCATTGTAGGAGCCAGCAGAATTCAAGGACATAAAAAAAGTTTCTTCTCTAGGACCGGAATTTCCTGGCATTCCTAACCTTTACTTCATCCATATTAATGTTCTACAGGTTCCAAACTTTGTATGTTAGAGACTATCGTAAACATTATTGCATTAAAAAAGTAAATTTAGGGGATGAATTTATGATTGCAGTACTGTGATGTTCTAAGTGGCCAATAGCTAAAGCGATATTTGGAATAGAATTAATGATTACAATTTTGAACGCTTAGAAGAAAAATAGCAGAGGTGATTGCAAATATACTTTAAGTACAAGTTAATTCATGCCAGCATGAAAGTCGAACTTTCTTCAATGAAGAACAACAGGAGAAATTATGTCATTCTTCAATTTTTCCACTTTCAAACTTTAAAAATTGTTCCATTCTTTAATAGAAATTAATTTAGTTTATAATAACTAATTTCTGATCAGTTAATAAGCAGTCTTATCAGGTATTCGATACTGAATTGTGAATTGTTATTTTTTTCAGACCCTCCTTAGTAGCAACACACTCATCGATAAGTCTTTCGAGTACGATTTTCTTAAGCTGTGGCTAAAGGAAGGACTTCTTAGAAGGTATGTGAACACAAAAACAGATTTTTCTTTGTTCTCTCGCCGAACTAACATTAAATAAAGCGCCACCAGGACCATTCACAATAACTCGAATAAAACATTAATTAAGATAAAATTTTGCATTGAGAGAATCACTTCTCGTATTGAGGAAGGATTGCATGAAAGAAAATCGGCTAAGCAAAAAGACAGGTTTGCAATATGCCTGAGCTCTGCAGTTGCTGTTTGCTCTAGTTTGCAGTTTACGCAGTAGGGATCTTCACTGTTTTTAAACGTAAGCCTCATAAGCAAATATATAAAACAAACTCATCAAGTGACAACTACATTGACAAAGAAATTCTCAGTACTTAACCTGAATTAAAATATTGAACTAAAGCAGAATATTATATTATATTTTATGGCGATGCAGACGTAGAAATAAGAGTCCATAAAGTTATGCTCTATGTCCTATTAAAATCAATCATTTATTAGTGAAGCATTACGTAATGATAAAAAAAAATAAAGTAAGGATAGAAATTACTGGTCGGATAGCCACTATTACCTAGACCTGGCAATGAAGAATTCAGCTAAATAACATACGAAAAGATGGTTTAGAAATATCTCTGTGTTTCCTTTATGGAGTGTACTTTGCTTTCTCGCTGAAACTACACCCATCTAATGTATGAATTAGACAGCATATTATATAAACACCTGTAATGGAGAAAAGATCAATTAAACAACGTTCTTTCTTCATTAGTTCTGGAACTAAATGGAGACAAAGAAGAAAACTTATGACGCCCACTTTTCATTTTTCCATCTTGGATGACTTCATTCCGCTCTTCGATGAGCAATCTCGAGTGTTTGTAGATGAACTAGAAAAAGCAACGAAGAAGCATCCGTGGGTAGATATTGCAAGATGGTCCTCACTTTGCACCTTGGATATTCTTTGTGGTAAGCATGTTTTACCTTTTTTTGCAAAGAGAAATATTTTTAATTATTCGAAACACTCCGATATGCAACAGATTTCTGTATATATCACGGGCATATTGAGTAATGTCTAAGTTTCGGTTCGTATTTTTGTTGATACTTCCAGAAATTCTAAGATACTTCCGATCAGTTTACGATTGATCAGAACTTCATTAATAATCAATCTTTTGTAATTCTTTCACAGATTTTGATAGTTTTGAATGAACTTGTGCAGTGCTAATACTAATTTGCATGTGCATAATAAACTATAATTGTTAGTGGAAATACGAAACCAGAGTTAATTTGTAGCTGAGAGGCTAATTGTTGTCCGAACATATTACATCCACTTTCGTATTTTTACAACTTAGTTTAACTGGCCTTAAATCCAAGCGAACAACTATTAATTATTTTATAAAAGATGGAAAGTCGGCAATTCAATTTGAATCTGAATAATCATCAAAATTAACATGCTACCTGTTTTTGATCAATTACTTGCATTTAGATGTGACTTTCGCATGAGAAGGCAGGACACCAGAGGCACAGAGAATAGTGCTATCGGCATGTATGTGGTCTATTCATTTTAATGGTTATTATTCCTTGAAAAGTCCTGTAAACATCCAATTCTGAGCCTAAAGGGCATAAAATTCACATCCGAAAGTGATTGTGGATTTCACCTACAGGGATGAAGTGAACATTTCAATAGGATTCGCTTTCGACACTCAGTAATACTACTTTATCTACAGGATGAAAGTAATCATAATTTGATAGAAGCCTTGCCTTTTACTGCGGTTTACGACAAAAGTTTCATAGATTATATTCTAATCATTAAGAAATCCCAACATTTCTTAGCGAGCTAACAGTAAAAAAAACGTATGAAGGAAAAAAAATTACAAAGTAATAGATCCCTTTCTATTTTCATACCCATGGAAATATCCACACTTGCTCTGCTAAATCATGGCCACGTCAGTTCTGCTTAGTTACCACTGCACACACACACACACACTCTCCCCCCCCCCAAGGCACATATAACAGAGTAATAGCAAAAGTGTTCGCTAAATGACCAAGAATCGCTAAAAAATTAAATTTGGCACAGTATAGTACGGGCGAATTTGAGGAATCCATACTCTCGAAAATAAGAAAAGCTGTGTTCTATTGGTGTTTTATCGAATTTATGCTGAAATACAGAGCATTCTACACGCTAGAAGAAATTAGGGAAAGTGTTTATGAAGATAATATTTTCATGGGTGGGGGGAGTGCGTAAAGGAATAAGTCAGCTGAGTCGGTTTAGTTACATAACATGTGCATAATGTTACTTAACTGTGTATAATGGGGAAAACCCATTTTAATGACTCGCTATGTCGAATTATTTCTTTAATGATAAGAAAAAATTGAAATTTTTTCAAATACAATTTGAAAAAAAAAAAACGGATTTACACGAAGTTTTATTGCATCCAAATTATACAAATAGATTTTTCAATAATTCTTTGCTGAGAATAAGAAATGCATTTATTTTGCTGTTGCATTTGCTAATATTCGCATGTTAAAAATATGATCAATAATAGGATCATTTTCGTTTTTTTTTAAATCTTGGTTTGATTTTCTTCGCTTATGAAATGGCGTTCATCGCAAAAGATAAGAGATAAGATGTCTGTTCTCATAGTGATTGGAGATCAGAAAGAGAATTTTCGTTTCTTTTAAAACGCTTTCTATATTACAATCAGTATTTTTTACTGGTGATACCGAGTGCTAGTTTCACAGTTTATGACAATTTCAGAATATTTTAGAAGTAGAATAATGCAATTATTAGTTTAATCTTTTAAAATGATTTCATCAATGCAAACACTTCTCAAGAATATTTCCAATTTCACAAATATTTAATCTATTGAGAAAATTTGAAAATTTATTTGAAAATTATTGCGAAAAAAGATTTCGAAAGCAGATTATTACCTCAAAAATTATATAACAAGCGTAAAGCTTTCAAAAATAAATTGTTTTCTTTCTTTTCAGAGACCGCGATGGGTAAAAATATTGGAGCACAAAGGGACAGCAATAACATTTATGTGAAAGCAGTGCACGAGTAAGTTAATTTATTTATAAAATTTTGATGTGAATTTAGGGTAAGAAAAAAGTTTTTGGTGACGAAAACTGAAATAACAGAAAATTACAGCATACAGTTTCGTAAATTTTGATTGTGAATAGCCCACAGTATTTCCACCACGCTACAGGAAGCCTAAAGTGGCCTCCAGTAGCATAGTGGATATAGTATGAAAAAAACGAAAATAGGAAAACACAAAACTATACAAAAATTATCTAAATAGAAACAAAATCCTCAGCCTACACAGATTATTAATGCACTATACGTTTGCAACCTTTGGGGGAGTATCACATTTAAAAAAATAATAAAATAGTGAGTTTCGTTATCATATTTTTATTAGTGATATTCCTTATCATCACAGTTAGTGGAACATAATTCTGTTTTGCTTAATTTTGCCAAAAGTGGTCCAGTTAAAACGAATAAATGGCTAGATAAATTTTAATACTGATTTTGTATATCATGCATTACTTTACATCCACAGAAAACTGAATTATTATTATCAGTTCAAATCGCTTCGTCAAATAAAAACGGTCCAGTTATAGAAAAAACATGGTTCATCAACTATTCAACCAAAGACTGAAATTCATTTCATTGCAGTAGACGCTTTCCAGTGATCAGATCTCACAACCAAAAATGCTTCTCAACCATCAGCGCTCTCTGGAGCCGCATGTCACCACTCTAGAAATTCATAGGATTCACTTATATGAATTCACTTTCAACTATGTCCGTTCGTGGTTGGGTTGATTAGGCAACATTCCACTCTAATGTACGCTACTCATTATAGTATTCCTGACCTAAATAATGTTCAAATATTGGTCCTTTATGAATACAATAAATAAATGAGCATCATTTTATCCACTGAAGCATCTGATTGTTTTTTATTATAGAGGATGTCACGTGTTTGCATTTTAAACACTGGTTTTCTCGTATTCCAGCTCGTAGAGATGGATCCACGTTTCATCAGTAATAAATACAACGAAGAAGACATCCCTGAGGCCTACTGAGATCTTGAAACTCCTGGAGGTAATCAATGAGTCATTAAATGTGTACAGACGATTTTATGCATGCTGGTTCATGATGTAGGATCCATCATGCAGCAACTTTATACAGATTCAGTCCACAAAATCGAAACTACTGCATGCTGCTCTTGATGAATTATCAACATGAGTAATAATTCCACAAGAAAACCTACTGCAACTACTCGGATTACGATGGTGCGAACATTAAGAGAAGCTGTCACTCAATAATAATAATAATAAACAATGACAATACTCTGACTCACGCTCATAATAAAATTAATTATTCATTAAAGAAGTCTTCTATAATCGTATAATGTAAAAATCGTGTAATTAAGATGGATATATTTGTAATTGTGATATGTGATATTTTATTAATCTGTATCAATTTATTAAAATTATTCTCATGGATGATTTTGTTTTCATTCAACAGTCTGTGTTTAGTGATAGTAAACCGTTTTATCAGCCCTTGGCTGTGGCCTGATTTCATATTTTACAACACACGTCAAGGAGCAATGTTCCTGAAGCATCTGAACCTGATGGACAGCTACACTCGAGAGGTAAGCGACTCTGTGAGGTTATCACGTTTTTGCTTAGCTTTTACATGTTTGTTATGCTCACTGACCGAGTATTCCTTGGCCTACTGAACAGAGGACGAAGTCCGCTATTTGTATTACACGGAGGCAGAGAGAAGGCCATTCTAATACTGAGGTGAAAAGTGCAAGGCAGTACTTGGACTTAGTTTCCCCCTAATTGCTAGCTTCATTGAGCTGAGTTTGCAGTGTACTCGCTCTCCAACCAATAAGTGGTGAATATGAATCGGACTATTGGCATGTTTTAGGCGGTTGATCAATTTAATCACCAGCTGTGAGACAACCACCACTTCGCTTACTGGAGGATTGGAAAACTTAAACATTCCATGTTCAGTCACTAGAGGGATTTCCTGGTTATCTAACCCTTAGCCCACCCCACGGTACTAAATACAGGTTCATAACTTTTCAACCATTCGCGGATGGATGGGATTCACATAAAAAGTAGATCCCTAAACAAAATTCAAATTAAATGCTCTACTAGTTAATGCAAAGTTTGTATCTAGCGATATATATGCAGTTTCCACAAAAGAATGCAAATATTTATTGAAAAAATTAAGATACAGTAATAAAGTATTATGAATGACAAACTGTAGGTGCAATATTTTCATAAGTTATGAAGAAATTCAATGTTAATTTTCTGTTTGCTCTCAGTCGGAAATAGAGAATAAGCAGAAAACTGGTACTTGTCTACTCCACGCCGTGTATGTTTGTCTATCTTCATGAACTGAGTGAGTGCCCAGTCTAACAGGAAAATGATCAATAATTTTGTACCATATCGAAAAACTACAGTTTGTTGTTAACTCCGAAAAAAAATGCCTAGCACTTTATTTTAGCAGAATTACTTTCAGGATCTAGGTAAACATGAACTCTAAATTCAACACTAGTGCCTGCTACGTTCCTGACTTATGCCTGACCTGAGTTATGAATCAACTCGGCTCTGATGGGAAACGGTCCTTTAAGATCTTCCATCTCTTTCACTCGTAATCACAGCGAATTCGAAATTAGCTTATCTATCAGTTTAATAATATGCTGAAAAGTTTTAGTTGTATGCAGTATATTCTGTAACTTTTACAGAATATATACCACAATGTTTTTGAAGTATTTTATTTGAGGAATACTCGTAAAGACACTGTTGAGTGCATCCGTGAGCCTATTTGTTTACGAAGTTGACTATTAGAAGAAGTTTCGAGTTGCACAGATGACTCAACGGCTTCTTTAGGAGTATTCGAGGATTCTGCAGGTTTCTGCTGCCCACTACTGGTGGTAAAGTTACTAAACTACCGCTAGACACATTGATCATCAGGGTACATGATAGAGTAACTTAAAATTGTTGTGGCGCTTATTTAAATGTTGTATTAAAATGTATTTTATTTAAAGGATGTATAAAACTGAACTTTTAGCCGTTGTCATTTGGACAGTTAAGCAAGTAGAATGGGAACGGATCGCATGCATATAAAACTGAGTAGGTAGCAGTTAAATGAAGAAACAATTTGGTTTAAAAATGCATTTTCATTTAAAATAGAGGCATATTTTTTGAGAATACCATGCCATAAAGGTACCTTTATTAATTTAAATAAACAAGTAAACGATTGCAGACAGCCCTAAAAAAACTGTGTTTCACAATAGCATTCGTATATAGTGAACCTATTTGTTCTCCATTTTAAAGCATTTCCGGAGAAAATATTAAAAGTTTCAAGTAGTTTGTTTATACTCCTAATACTAAAATATAAGTTTTATTTAAAATAGTTATATTTAAAATGATTGCAGTAAATATCTTTAAAACAATGGTAACTTTTAAGTTACAATATATTAAAATACCGCTGAAAAAATGTATGCATTTTTATGAGAATCTTATCCCTAAAAAGGGCTGTAAATTTATCTCATATTAAATACCGTGAATTAAATACCGCTGGCAAAGGGTTAGAGAGTCCAGAAGCAATTTTGCTATGGAGATCAAACATGGAATTATTCAAGCTACTATAAGCCTTTCTTAAGCAGGATGTGGTCTCGAATAGGCCTTGAAATTCATGTCCAGTAGACAGTTTGCCCAAGTCTGTAATGGCCATATATTACTCGCTAGAACTTTGTATTTATGTACATAATTTTCATTCTTTTTGTATGCTTTTTTAAAAAAATAAAATAACTGAATTACTTAAAACTAGGCTCCTCCATTAACAGTTAGCTACATGTTTCTTTGGTTGGATAGGTTTAGCTTACAGATGTTCCACCAATCACTGGGGATTCGTGGAACATCTGTAAGAGCGTATTGGTTAGGTTGTAGCTGGTTAGTTAGTTAGTTACATGCAGGCAACGACAGGATTATTCCTCCAGAAAACAGGGAAATCAGACATACAACTTTCGGAAAACACACATACACAGAATTAAAAGGCATAATACATGTAGCGTTCGCGCGGTTGGCCAAGTGGCGTTGCGCTTCGCAACCACATGCCTGGGGAAAGACTGTCTTAGGTTCGATTCCCGTCGACGACATGAAGAGCTCAAAGATCTTCTTCAGCCACAGCCAAGTTAGCCGGTCTTGGGTGTGGACAGCAGGGTTCTCCCCACCCAGTTTATCTGGGGGTTTTCATCTCGCAAGCAGGCAAACCGGCCCCGTGAACACACACGGATTACCCTCATGAATATCGCCCTTAGGGAATGCAGCAGAGGAATGGCGAACCGGCTACATTCATACGCCAGTAAACCCTCATTAGGAAGGGAGTCAACCCTTCCTAGGACGGAAGAGAAGGATAGGAATACATGTAGCAGTTCTTCGCTGCTTCTTATAAACTAACCAGCCACGATCTACTTAAGGAATCTAATATTGTCAAATAGCAAATAGCATAAACATTTACTAGCATGTATTTTATTACATTTGATGCTAAATGTATTCGTTATTTACACTTTCCTTTTTCCACGTGTAGGTAATCAAAGAGAGAAAAGAAGAAATCTTAGAAAGGATCCGAATGGAAAAAGAAGGGGAAATCTGGGAAAACAGTAGGAAGAACAAACGACAAGCTTTACTAGATTTGTTATTACGAATGCATATAAAGGATAATTCGTTATCTTTGGACGACATCGCTGAAGAAGTGGACAACTTTATGTTTGCAGTATGTATACGAACATTGATATAGAAACTTTGTCTGTTTGAGAATCCTCATTATTTAAACAGGATAACTAAATTCTACATTGAACGAATTGCAAATCTGAAACATTCTTCTGACGTCATGTTTTGTGATGCATAGTAATTAGTGCCGTAATACAGCATTTCATTTTTCATAGACTCAAAAAGAAATAGAGAACCATATCTCGTAAAAATGAAATTGAATCCGTTGTATCCAACTGACCTGCCCTTTCCAAGATTTTGAGAAAAAGTCATTTTTTTCTTTACTCAACCGACTTTATTTTCTCCTTTAATATTCCGTGTTCCTTCCCCTCCCCCAACCTCAAACTCAACATTGCGAGATATAAACAACCGATTGCCTTTTAATGAATTGCTTAGATGATTTTCTTAATTAGGTACTGCCTGAAATACAACTCTTACATGACAAAATCAATACAAGCACATCATGCTTTCAAATAAGCATTCTATTTTTTTTCACTTCTTTAGCATATCAATGATTTTAACAAATATTGTCGAAATGTTACTTTATGTGATTTTCTTGCGGTTACAAAAACGTTGAAAATATTTTATTCCAGTACTAATAAATGAATTCATTTATGTTGAAAACGACATTCACATAGAAATGTTAAAAGCCCTAGAAGAAAATGGAATAGAAGACCTAAGAAAGTATTTAGCCATATATATGAAATTAGGTATGTTCCTGATGGACTCAGGAATTCTCTCTTTATAATCACTAGAAAACAAAACGACAAAAAAAAAGACTGGAGAGGTTGAATGTAAAGATTACAGACCAATAAGCCTAATGAGCTATATAATATAATTACTATAACGAATTATATTGGAAAGAATAAAATCAAGAGCGTGAAATGATTGAACAGAAGGAAAAATAGAAAGAAAAAGACCTAGAGGAAGAGTGAGGAAAACAATGCTAGATGAGATGCTGAATGGAGACAGGTACACAACCTTGAAAGAGAAGGCTCAGAACAGAAGAGAGTGGAAGGAAAGTTTTTGCTACTAAGAGAAGAACCTGCTCAATTGCAGAATTATTAAGAAGAAGAAGAAGAAGAAATAATACATGATAAAACAGAGCAACAAGAAAGGGCATCTTCTATATCAGAAAGATAATAGAAAGAAACTTGGATAGATGTTTTAAGAAATTAACAGAAACATTAATAAAGACCGGAACCAAACTACAGACATAAAAATCAACAATGAACTACCAGAAACTTTCCAAATACAAAAATGGATGACACTGCGTTGATTTCTGACAACGAGAATATTTGCGAAAGTTATTAAAGCAAATAAATACAGGGTAAAAATATAGCTTACATTAAATTTTGAAAAGAAGAAATAGAAAGTAATGACAGTAAGCGCAGAAAACTTTTAAAATCCGAAGTAAAAACCAAATTATACAACAAGTCAAATGTTACAATTATTTAGGATACTTAATTGTAAAAAAAAAAATTATTTAACTGGAAAATGTAAAAGAAATTGCAATCAACATTTCCCAGAATGAAAAATGTCCTAACCTCAAGAGAAATAGATTAAGATTCATTAAATGCTTTATTTGGTTTACTTTTCTCTATGGAGTAGAAACAAGGACAATAAACAAGGAAGAAAGAAGAATTATTGATGCTCCAGAGACGAGGAAGGACACCGTATATCTCATAAGTCCAAAGGGAGAGGAATGAAGAAGTTCAGTTTTGGAGATGATTGATACTAAAATGATGCTAATAAAGGACATACGGAAAAGAAAATATGATATGTGGGCAAGCGAAAGAATGGAAAACAGCGACACACATGGTTCAAAAACATAAAGGACTGTCTGGGACTAAATTATGCAGACGACAGCAAGAGAGAAATACTATATATGGATATCTACATAATATTTAACCTCCTAGATGGAGATTACACTTGATAGGATATTACTCAGATCAGATTAAAGAGCATTCCTGGTTCAATTTGAAATGGCAGCTGACTGCTGGATGCCCGATAATTGTGAAGAGGCAGCTTGTTTTCCAAAAAGCATCGTGCAGAAGAAAATAATAATAATACAATAAATAAATATAATAAAATGATTTATGTAAAATGTTTCGTTGGATTTGACGGGAAAGAATGTTTTTAATGTGATTCCCAGCCAAGAAAAGCTGCAAATCTATAATACATCAGAGTCGTAGGTGGGCTGAGGAATTTTTTCAATATATTTTTATTCACAGAATGAAAATTTTCCTAACCTCAAGAGAAATAGATTAATATTCATTAAATGCTTTATTTGGTTTACTTTTCTCTATAGAGAAAAAGTAAACACATTTTTTTTCTCACACCGGGCAAATGAAATTTTATAATCCCAGCAGGATTCGAACCCACAGCCTGTTGGTTGGAGAGTTGCCACTCGACCATCTCAGTCCTCCAATTATTCAATTTAATGTCAGCTAATCAATAAAACAGGTTCGAAAATTGCTTCAAAACCTTTATAAGTCATATGCTGATTTCACCATAAGTAACAGTTTATAAGGAAGAAAACGAGAATAAGATATTAACACTTACTTTAATTAAAAACACAACATTTCAACATTTCATCCTAATTAGATACGAATTTTTAGGTATAAAGGCGGAATGTGGGTCACGGACAATTCATCGCTATTCGCTAGGAAACTGAAACGATAATGCATTGATACCGATAGTAAATGCAATGCAAGATAAATTTCACAAGATATAGTTTTTTTGTGTATTTATGTATTATTTGTTTATATTTAATTAGATTTTCATAATATTTTATTCTTATACAGTGAAGTAATATTTTTAATTGATAATATTTCATTCACAAAACTGGAATAGGGTGGTTCAGAGAGAACGGGCACTATATTTAAGAATATTTATTCTGGGACCGTTCACTATTTTTATGCGTACTTAGCCAAACATCCAGATGTGTTTTATTTGAACTAATTCAGGAGATGAGGTGTTTCAGTTATTGAATACACGTGTATTTTGAAAATGACTCCACTTTTCCTGCATAGGAAAGACATGTTGTCGTTTACGTAGCTATTTAAAGATCATAGATGCACTTTGGAGTAATTATATTAAAGAAAATTATAATAAAATACATAAATCAGCATGAGATAAATTGCCATCTGCGGCTGCAATACTAGTCTTTCTAGTCTTTACGTTTTCCTCCAATGCTAGTATTTTCAGACGACGAACTTCATCCCTCACCTAAAAACAATTACAAACATCCATGCCCATTGCGAGTTTCGAGAGGGTACGCCATCTAGTCGGTTGTTAACAACACGATATTTCTGATTAGTTTATATTTTTGAACGGTTCACAAGGGAAGTAATTAATTACATATTTCATTTTGGGAGCATGCATTTCTATATTTTTTTTCAGTTAAGAAGAATAAATATAAAATTTAAAATTTCTTAGTGTTATAAAATACTAGTATTGGAAGAAAAGGTAAAGACTAGTATTGAAGCCGCAGATTGCAATTTACTTATACTGATTTACACCATTATGATAACATTTACGTAATTTTATTATCATTTTCTTTAATATAATTACTCAAAATGCACCTATGATTTTAAAATAGCTCTGTAACAGGGGGCAAGATGTCTTTACTATGCAGGAAAAGTGCAATGACTTTCAAAATACAAGTGTATTCAATAACTGAAACAAAACACGTCACCTTCTGAATTAGTTCAGATAAAAAATCTGTCACACCTGGATGGATGTCTAAATGCGCAGAACAGGAAAATAGTGAACGGGTTAGAAGAATAAATATTCTTAAATATTGTGTCCTTTCTCCCTAACTATTCTTAAATATTTTATTCTCCCTAATATCTATTCTAACTATTAATAGTTAGAATAGTTAATAGAAAAATAGGAATATGTAAATATTAGTTGGAAATAACTATTGTCCGTAAAGATCCTTAAATATGGTGTCCTTTCTCCCTAACCATCGTATCCCAGTTTTGTAACAATTAATATTCCATCTACAGAGCCTGTAGTAATAAAAAATATTAATAACTTCATATGGAATAAAAAAATTCGAAATAATAAATAATACATAAAATATTTCTTTTTTTCACATATGGGAATGACATGAAATAGAATTTCAAAGTTTCTTGCGAAGAATTTTCCCGCGATATATGTTCATATATATATATATATATATATAACATATTTAAGTATAAATATTTAAAGTAGCTCATTAATTTATATTCTTAATAATATAGGGTCACGACACAACAGCAACGGTCCTAGGATTTACCCTCTATTCATTGGGACTCTATCCTGACATTCAAAGAAAAGCTCAAGAAGAAGTAGATAGTATATTTGGTGATAACTTTGAACGCCCTGTCACACACGACGATCTTAAGGAGATGAAATATTTAGATTGTGTTTTGAAGGTAATATTAAAAGAATATTCTTCTATTATATTTGCAGATTGTTTTTGCTTTCTACATCCACCGCAATGCACTTATGCTCCAAAAATAGCATACAGACATTATAAACTTCAGCACGTGAAGAGCTAATAAATAACATTATAATGTTTCATAAGATTAATGATATAAATCTTAAAACGTACCAAAATATGCATTATACGCCCTCTGTACAAAAATAAAGGGAACTTTTGATAAAAAATAAAACGCAGGCCAATTATAATTATTGAAATAATTTATTTCAATCAATATTCTTTCCATCATCTTCGATACAGCGTTTGGCACGGTCAATTAATTCGTTAAATGAATTTTTTATATCGGCTTTCGGGATACTGTTGAGGGTCGTGGATACTGCCGCTATGTTGTACACAGATACTTTCAATGATGTCGTATCGTTTTCCTTTCATCGGCAAATGAAGTCAGGAGAAGAGAAAGAAGTCACAGGGTGCTAAATCAGGTAAATATGGCGAGTGATCAAACACACAAACTTGATTTTTGCTCCAAAACTGTCTCAAATGTTCGAACGATGAGATGATGCATTATCGTGCAAAAGTGACCAGCTGCCTGCATCACGATATTCATGCCGTACGCAACGAATTCTCGCTATCAATCGCTTCAAAACTTCGAGATAAAACTCACCATTGACAGTTTGGCCAAGCGGAACGAATTCATTGCGGATAATGCCTTTGGAATCGTAGAAACAAATCAGCATTGTCTTTACTTTTGACTTCTCCAAGCGACTTTTTTTCAGATGCCCCTCTTCTGGTGGTCTCCACTTAGCACTCTGGCGCTTTGTTTCTGGCTCATACTCAAAATACCACGTTTCATCACCAGTAACATCATTTCAAGGAAGTTTGAGTCCTTACGAGCGGTTTTAATGAGGTTCTTGCAGCGTTCAATTCGATATATTTTTTGGTCGTCGGTCAACTTGTGGGGAACAAATCGCGAATTCAGTTTACGAAGGCCCAAATTCTCGGTCTAAATGTTGTACACAGTTTATTTTGGAATCCCCAGTTCATCTTCAATCAATCTCGCGGACGATTTCGGGTTTTCTTTGATGAAATCGGGCACTTTTTGGATGTTAACTTCGTTCAATCGAGTTTTTGGACGCCCGGCTTTTCGTCGTCCTCAAGCGTCTCACGACCACTTTAAAATCGCTTAAACCACTCGTAAAGTTGCATACGGTATAAGCATTCATCACCGTATGCTTTTTTGAAGAATTTGATGCGTTTCGGTAAAACTTTTACCATATTTAACACAAAAGTCAATCGAAGCTCTCTGTTTGAAACTCATTTTCCGACAGTTCGTCAAAACACACTGTCACTCTTGGCACTATAACTCGGCTTTTAATGAAACAAATGTTATGAACAGTTGACGCAACACTAATGAAGGTTGCCGCTTTCGACAACAAAAAGATGCAACAGGTAGCGCCACTAGTTTCTAATATTTTCAAAAAGTTACAAAGATCTTCGAAATTTCCATTACAAAAAACATCAGCAATGTAATTTCGTAAAGCGGCATAATCAATTAATTAAGTTTTCCGAAGATTTGGAAGATTCCATTTACCATTTTGGCTGAAAAAAAATCTTATTTCAGACAAGAGCATCTGCTCAGTTTATTTATTCCTCACGAAATAACGAATTCATTATGGTTGCATTAGTCTCAATTTCTCAGTTTGTTCATTTCTATATACTTTTAATTCTTTCTTTCGTTCTTTCTTTCTTTCTGTCAAGATAATGGGATCCACATTGACACAATATATAGTATACCATCTAAGATAGCATAATGGATATCAATTTTCTTCTTCTGGTTTTACTTACAGACCTAAATATGTTCCGATAGTTTTAACAACCATGCTTTATAAGCAGTTTGCCTATAAGGAAAGAAGTGCTTTTATTAGTGCAAATGGAGAAGTAGGAGGTTTTGTAGGAGAATTTTTCAGTCATGGAAGAGAAGAGACAGAGCCTAATCCTGTCTTTAGCGAATACTTAGTAAAACTACACCTATAGCACATACATTTTGAGAAACAAGAGATTAAGAAATTGTGTCTCTAGGGTAGCATACCCTGGAGATATATAGTTGCTAAGGAAAATAAGATAAAAATTAATTTTTTTTTCTTAATATTTATAGGAAGGTCGTCGGTTATATTCGCCAACTCCATTCATTGGAAGAAAATTGTGTGAAGACACTGTTATAAGTGAGTAGACAATGTTCCACAACCTAATATCATATTGTGGGATTTGAATTTATGAACTTTGATTATTAACTGCTAATATATGATAAAGTTCGGTTAAATATAACTAATTACCATGATGTAGGTTTTAATATATATAAATTCGAATTGAATTATCATTATAATTTAATATCATGTTTAATATTTTTGTGGTTACATTTTTTCCTAATTATTGTACACTTCTTCGTTTTTATAGCTCTTTTAATAAATATTGTATGCGTAAGCTCGAATTACATTTTCGTTAGTTTTAAACTTTAAGTGTTAAAGATTTAGTAAAATTTAAAACTCAATGTTGAGTTTAATTTCAAAACTGTGGTTTATTTAAAAAAAAAAAAACATCAAAATTATATTTTGCATGTGTTAAAGATGAAAGAAAAATGAAAGCATGTAAAATATGTTTCTGACAGAAAATAAAGTATACTTAAATATCTACGACTGCAAACTCCATGAAAAGAATATATGACGCATCATCAAAAAGTTGATAATCTCAACACAAGACGATGCTTTCTCAGTTATTATTCACATGCCACTACGTGTTGGTAGATCGCAATCTACACATTATTAAAATGTTATTTCAAGAATATGGATAGGAAATAAATGTATGCATTACGTACTGCTTCAAACTTGAAAAAAATAAACCTATCAAGTTGCCTTAAAGTTGATTTCAATGTGAAAAAAAAAACGTAACATCCGTTGATAATGCTGAGCCTTGGCGCATGGTTACAAATCTTTTCAACGATCAAAATGTGAATGAACACTTCCAGAACTGAAATGTTTTGGAGCCTTCATTGGAAACCGTAAGGTAAATATAAACTAAGAAATGGCGTACTGGAGACCGCTTCTAACACGACCATGCTCAAGAGTACTCTAATTTTTGAGAAGGTATTTCTGATTTAAAATGACAGCATCTTACGCCTTCTCATTTTTAAAATCTCAAGCGGGAACTAAAGCGATGAAGATTTCTTGAATAATTTCTGTTCGTAAACAGATTACGTATTCACTTGCTACGTTCAAAACAAGTCCGTCTGGAGATGTTTTCGAGAATGACATGAATTTTAGATTCTTAAGTCGCAAAAAGGCAACTTCAGATTGGACAGCATATAGCAGCAATTAAATTAAATAAAACAGTAATAATGAGGAGGAAAAATGCAATTCAGATTTTTTTTTAATACACCGCAAATTCCATTGCATTCCATGTGGTGCTGGGACAGCCAAGGTTCTAAATTAAAGTCTGTAGTCTATAATCTGAAATCAGTTTCAAATCCACTTAAACATATTTTATTCTTCTTCTTCTGCAGCTTATCTCACTTAAGTAGGGTCACTGTTTGTGGTGAGTCTTCTCCACATCCTCCTGTTCTTGGCTGAAACACATCCAGGTTCTTCATCCTCAGGTACTCCTCCACCAGCTTCTTCCATCTCTTCTTTGCCCACCCGTGCTTCCTCTTCCCCTGCACATCCATCTGCATGACCTTTCTTCCCACATACGTTTCCTCCTTCCTCATCACATGACCAAACCATCTCAACCCTGCCTCCTGTATCTTCGCTCCTAAATTCGTAACATTCACCGTTCCCCTTACATAGTCATTTCTCAGACGATCCTTCCTGGTCACACCGCACATCCACCTAAGCATTCTCATCTCCACTACCTCCATCCTGTTGACAAGATGGAGGTTGTGTATGCTATGTAAACCGTGGCCTCAGGGCCACAGTTTACATGGCATACATCATAGCTGGTCTCACTACTGTCCTATAGATTTTGTCTTTTAGATTGATCGGCACTCTCTTATCGCACAGCACTCCAGCCATCTCTCTCTCTCTCTCTCTCTCTCTCTCTCTCTCTCTCTCTCTCTCTCTCTCTCTCTCCAGTTCCTCCAACTAGCTTGTAAATATCCTGCATCCTACTTCCTTCTCAGCCTCTTCATCCTCTTTCACTGTTGGACCAGCAATGTACAAATCACTAGAGAGAATTAAATCTCTCTCTCTCTCTCTCTCCCTCTCTCTCTCTCTGTCTCTCTCTCCTTGGAGTGACATTTATTTCTAGCCTCTCCACATCACTCCAATTGGCTCCTCCGCCTCTTAAAAACCAGGAATCTTTTTTCGCTCAAGATGCACGCCACTTTTCGTCCATTCAGCTACTACCTCTGTACAAATCTCCATCAATACGCCTATTCTTGGGATACTGTTCATATGTTTGAAATGGGGAATAAAAGTCTTCCTGATAATTCTTGGCGCTATCCATAGAAGAGCGATTCGGCTGACAGATGACCACTCTTTCAGTGACTCACTTCAACCACTACCTCAACGGCGGTCTGTTTCAGATCTACGTCTATACTACAAGTACTTCCACTGAACTGACATCCATCGTTCTTCCGCTTTCCACTGGGCCTGTCTAAATACAAGAAACAGCTATCCTACCCAACATCCTAGGTTCGGTGCGTTTTTCCAGCTACAAACATACGAAATATACTTCTCTTTTTCTCTTGTTCTATCTACCTCAATTCTCCGGAACCTTCCTCTCTGCGCATTCCCCAACAACCACAAACCACAATCTCCAGATATTCAAGAAAAATGTCAATAGGTTCCTTCTTTCCCAAATCTAGCTAAACGCTACACACGCAGCACTAATATGTTACAAGTTCGTTCACCTCTCGTCTTATCGTGATGCGAGTTAAAGTGAAACTCATTTGTCCAAATTGCAATAACGTTAAGCGAAATCAATTCAAGCCGGCTGTTATCAAACACTTTTTCCTAAATGAGGTAGTAGACGGGATTTATATAGCTCAAAATTATTTATATAAGTCAACATTTTTAAATTTCCTTGGATAGCCATGACAACACAAATTTATTATTATTATTACCGATGACCTCCAGGGAGTAAAGATCTCATTTAGGAAAGCTACAAATCACCAACATCAGCTGTCATACCTTTCTTAAAATCATTCACACTACCTGTACTTACGATTTCTAAACGCAAGCATTTAATGACGCACAGCTCTACGTGAGAAAAATAGAGTTCTGTCATCCTTTTCTTGATTGCATTCATTCTCGACTTCCATGGACCTTATCATCCTCTCTCCACCTTCCATAAAATTAAAAATTCCATCTACTGGTATACTACATGACCTTTCAGACGTTTGTAGGTCTCCATCATATCACACCTTTCTCCTGTTTATTAATGTCTGAAGTCCACAATTCTCAATATGTCTTCGTAATTTACATTTCACTAATTTGCATTTTCCACTATATCTCCATCACTTAGAAAACCAAAAGACCACATATGGCCACAATAGTCCAAACGAAATTGCACTAAGGTCTTGTAAAGAGGCAAAAAAACTTCCTGATCTTTTCATTTCAAGGATCGTTTCATTATTGCAACTGCTCTGAGTTGTATTTTCAATCTTTGTTATATGGCCCCTGAACTTCAACTTCTCATCTACTAACACACTCCAAGATCGTTAGCCTGATCAGTTTCTTCTGGCATAATCCCACCAATATAATACGACATTGGATATCTCATTACACCGAAGTGCATAACTTTATATTTACTAACTTTGAACAAATTTTCCATTTCCTAACTGAAACTCAACTTGTGGCTGATCCAATTACTATTCATCTCACTTTTACGAAGTACAAATTCTTTCAAACTTTGCATCTCAAAGGTGTTTTCTGCATACATTCATTCTGATGTTCCATATCAGTGTCCAATAACGAATCTCCTCTTTCTGATCTTCTTTCCTTACCTCGTTCTGTCTATGAATTCGTTTATGTTCTTTAACACTTCTCTAATGTCACCAACTTCTAAACGTTTTGATGTTCTTTATTTAAAAGTTGATTTGTTCAGGTTCAACTCTCCTAAAATCGAAATAATCTTCCAACAGGATTTCCTTTTCTAATTTCTAACGTCACACCGAAACGGCATGTACAGAGAAACATTTCTCATCACTGAGGAGCTTAGACAAATCGTTCGGTGCTTCGAGAACACTAAATAACTCTATACATTTCCAATACTCCTGTGTCTCTTATTTTCTTCGTTACCAATGGTCAATGAAGTATATTCTAGATGTCATTTGTTCTCTAATCGGTTGAGATCACGGTTCATTCCTTCTATAAAATAGCAATCACATAGCTATTCTAATCCGCTCTCTCTCTCTCTCTCTCTCTCTCTCTCTCTCTCTCTCTCTCTCTCTCTCTCACTCAGATAATCTCATTAACTCAACTCTAATGGTTCTTTTGTCTAGTTCCCTGCAAAAGTATAGTTTCTGACTTCTTACCATTAGTCTTGGTAAATATCTAATACAGAGGAAACAAAAGTACAACAAGATACTTTTCCCTGGAAGTTGCATAATAGGGATGTAAGTAGGGGAGTGATGAGCAAGTTCTTTGAATGAACAGTGATTGGTGGCTGAAAGTATAGTAAATGCTAAAAGTATAAATAAGTTTAAGGCACAGTTTGATCTTTTGAAATAAGAGTATGTGGACCTCCAGTGATGAGTCCTTTGACTCCATAGTGGTCAGATATTAATAACAATAATAATATCATCCTCCAACCATTCTGACTCGCAACATTCGATGCTACTTTTGATTTTTGCCAGGAGAGAGACATCAAACGAATGCTGGCAAACAAGTCACAAACACATCTTCTCGTCTCGGGCTGATTCCGGCGATTGTCTGCTGATTGTTCTCCAGAACTGACTTATTCTTATTTCTATGTCATTTCGTAGTTTCCTATTTTTCTGAGCATTTACCTCAAGCATAGAAAATTAGTCCATACTCAATAGTCCATAGTCCATACTCTTAAGAATGGAGACAAATCGTTACCATTGACTGTAGCTTTTTTCTTTCACTTCAGTTCTTAAGTATTGGAGAAAACAATTAGATGTGAAATCTATTCGAACCAAACACATAACAAATAAACGATCGTCAGCAACCATAAAAGTGACTGTAAAGGCAATAATAATAGAATCATCTGAAGGCATATTAAAATCTTCTTATTTCTTTCACTACACGTTATTCCCGCCTCCTATGCAGGGTCCGAGTGTTACTTAGATGAGACTATTTGTTAGTACCACTTCCAGCCGACCTGTCGCCTAGTCTGCCGCTTGGGGGGGAGGGATATATTTTTGACTATAGAAGCGTATGTTCACGGTGCCGGTTTGCCTGCTTGTGGGATGAAAAACGCCAGATAAATTGGCGGAAAAAACCCTACTGCCCGCAGCCAAGACCGGCTAACTTGGCTATGCCTGAGGAAGATCCTCAAATTCCTAACGTCTCCGACGGGAATCGAACCTGGGACTTGAACCAAACTCGAGCCATCCTGATGATGTTACTCTAGGAAGAGCAATGTCAAGAATTTTAATGCTGTTGCAAGAGGATTTGAATAGGATAGTGCTTTGGGTTGAAGAATAGGGATGTCATTTCAATGTTGCTAAATATAAAGTTATGCACTTTAACTAGAAAAGCTGGAATGAGTTTATCACGTTGGAGGATCTTTGCTTCAGGAAGTACAGGAGACAATGGACTTGGGACCTTGGTGGATAGGAAATGGAAGTTCATAGGACATATCATAAAAGCTGTAAAGGTTACCCAGAAAACTGGGTTATAATGTGGAGTCCTGACTTCTTCTTCTTTCACTACGCGTTATTCCCGCCTCCTATGCAGGGTCCGCGTGTTACTTAGATGCGACTATTTGTTAGTACCACTTCCAGCCGACCTGTCGCCTGGTCTGCCGCTTGGGGGGGGGGGGGTATATATTTTTGACTGTAGAAGCGTATGTGCACGAGGCCGATTTGCCTGCTTGCGGGATGAAAAACGCCAGATAAACTGGCGGAAAAAACCCTACTGCCCGCAGCCAAGACCGGCTAACTTGGCTATGTCTGAGGAAGATCCTCAAATTCCTCACGTCTCCGACGGGAATCGAACCTGGGACACTCCTTCCCCAGGGATATGGTTGCGAAGCGCAAAGCCACTAGGCTAACCGCACGGACTGAAGGCATATTAAAATAAGCATTAAAAAAAAACTGAATAATCGAATGAAACTCAATGAAGTGATTAGCTTTTTATAGGAATCAATCGGATGTGTATATCATTTTAGAAATACATAGAAATCCAAGAAAGTAGGAAATGAGGGAGTGGAGTAGTTGCTAGCCATGGCCTATATCTCCAGGTGATGGGGAAGGACATTCATGACGCCTTTTTTGTAAAACTGACGTCACAAACATAACTGATTTACATTCTAGAAGTGTATTATGTTTTCTTCGCTTGAAACCAAAATAGTCACCTGGGTTTTCATAATTAACCAATGTTGACACCGTGGTCGATATCAAATGTAATTTTTGAAAATTATGCAAATTTAGGTGATCCATGGTGTGTGTGTGAGAAACAACTGCTATTACCACCCTCACTCTGCATATTGGAAGCCTGAAAAGGGGCTTGGAAATTTTCCATGTTTGTTCTAGACAGACAGATTATCCAAACCTTAACCCACCTTGATAATTAAAAAAAATTTAAGTTTTTTTTTTAATTTTGTAAATCCGTTAAATGTTAAACTTCTAAAAGTATATATTTTACTAGAAACGACAGAAAGAATTTCAATACTTTTATTTGCAGTCAAGTATAAATGTTGATTATTAATTGTATTTGACTTCAATTCCTGTAATTTCCCTAGATGTCAGAGAACGGTTCATAAAGTTTCTTCATTATTTATATGCAGAAAGAGAGAGAAGATTTGAATTATTCTTTCAACATTGAAATCTGGAATCCCTGTTCTAAATTCCATACAGACTCTCTCTCTCTCTCTCTCTCTCTCTCTCTCTCTCTCTCTGTGTGTGTGTGTGTGTGTGTGTGTGTGTGTGTGTGTGTGTGTGTGTGTGTGTGTGTGTGTGTGTGTGTGTGTGTGTGTGTGTGTGTGTGTGTGTGTGTGTGTGTGTGTGTGTGTGTGTGTGTGTGTGTGTTATTTAATGAATTTTAATTTTTTTCGAGGTCTTCCTCAAACAGCATTTTAAATTTAACTCGCAAATCTTTCAGACGGATATAACATTCCTAACGGCACCACATGTGGAGTGCTGATTCACATGCTTCATCGTCATCCTGAATCATTCCCAAATCCTGAGGTTTTTGACCCTGATCGATTCCTTCCAGAAAACTGCGTTGGTCGCCATCCCTTTGCTTATGTTCCGTTTTCTGCTGGGCCACGAAATTGCATAGGTGAGTGACAAAAGTGCATTTCATAAATCATAACTGAGTTAGTAATGTCGGTTAATTTCATTAAAAGTAAAATGGAAATAACGTGATCCTTTTTATCAGGATGAGAAAGGATATTGTCCTTCACTGATAAATATCAATGATTCATTTGGATTTTATTCTTTTATTACATGACGAGTGGAAACATAAAGCTACACAACCACTAAATATGGATATTAAAAATATTAATTTCAAATTAAATGACAGAAGAGAAAACAAGAAAACTCAACAATGTGATTGTCTGTGGAAATACCAGTGGTGGTGGTAGATGGCATTGGCGTAGTTAGTGGATTGAGTGGTGGAGACGGAGTTGTACAGCAGGGCCCTTCCTCGAAGAGTCTTTGGACTCCCTCGAGGTGTCAAATAATAATAATAATAACAAAATAATAAAACGAGCTGCATGTACATGGTAGAGAGTAACACAGTCTGAAATACATTAAAGTACTAACTGCACATATTTAAACAATAAAGTATTAATTAATTATTTATAAAAAAAATAATGATTACAGAATGTATGGTAAATAACTGCTTCCCATACTAGGGAGAATTTCAGGCCATTCAGCTCAGACACGATATCTGAGCTAAATAACAGATCACCGCGGCGAAGGAGGAGAAGTTCTGACAATTTTTCTCTGAAATGTTCTTAATAAATGAAGTCGATTTTCCCGTGAATGCCAAAACTCATTTAGAAAGGCGTTTTAAAATGTTGTATCAATCAGAGTCAATACACTTACAACAGGATGTAACAAATATTCCCTTTGTGAATCTTAGAAAGTCCATACAATCGAGGAGGGTGTTCATGATAAGTTTCAAATTTCTTCTTGGTTTCCTCATCCCAGCAAGAGACACGACCCATGAGTATCTTTATTTAAAAAAAACAAACAAAATTCACTGTTAGTGGAATCGTTAGAAAGAGGACGATATGTGAAGTATTCCTGTAGTATTAATGTCGATTTTATGTAACATTAATTCCGGTCTTGCACAGTTAATGCTTTCCCTTTATCATAAGACAAATTCGTAGGTGGAAGTGTGGACGTGAAAAGAATCTGTGCAATTTGAAAACGAATGCGGTTAGCAGTATCTGAGGAAGCATCACGTGGGCGATTAATCTACAGCCAGCAAAAATCCATTACAGGAGCGACTTTTGGAGCTATGGCGAAATCCGGATTCCAGAGAGAGAGAGAGAGAGAGAGAGAGACCCGGAGTATTAATTAGTCTTAATAAGGAGAAAATTCTAAGTTAAATAAAATCTTACGTAAGTTAAAATCAGTATTCAGTCGCTGTTTATTCATTCTTTCAGTCTTCAAACACACTGGAAATTCAAGTTCTAATTTTACTGTCGAATTTCTTCTGTATAATGTGCTTTTTGCGTCGCGAACATAACGAACAAAAGAAATAAACAAATCTTCCTGCAAATAAGTGTTTTAATGAGTGAGAGTACAGTACTTTCCTTACTTTTATAATAAACATGACAAGAAATTCCATTCTTATTTTAATGGTTTACCTGAGCATACGTAAACAAAGTTTGCACGTGAAATATTATCGCGAATAGTCTATTTGCATATGAGGCAATTGACTTCACATCAACATCCCAAAATTGCCTTAGCAACCCATAATGTAACGCTCTTACTGTGCATTATGGGAAGATTCAATACCCGGACGCTTTTCAACTTTACTGATGTCGCATCAGCAAGATTAGATCCAGGAAGATACTAAGCAGAAATTAATGCATAAATCGTATGTTTTCGATATACAAGTAGCAAAACGTGATCACCATAATACTAAAATACTCAAGACCAGAGAAAGTTGTAGAAAACTTTCTACAATTTTCATTTTATTCTTGTTTTAATTCTTTATCCAAGCGTAATCGAACAAAAGTATTTTCATCACTTTCCAGTAAAAAGTTGGTGATATTTTATTATACTCAGCCTTTAAATCATTTGTAAGATCCACTTAGATGAAGAGGGTTGTTTTCGCCTTGCCCTAATTCTGCATTCGATTTCATTCGACGGATGTTTTATTGTGCTCAATTCGCAATGCTATGCTAGCAACTGCAATCTGCTGATGTAATTCTGTTCAATCGTGTTTGCAATCATTACAATTATTGTTTCAAGATGAGCGTTTCCTGATTGGAAGGCGGGTACCATAGAACTGCCACATTGCAGAATGGATTATATACAGATCACTAGCGTGGAATCTTCAGTCATGATTGCTGCACTATAGCTAGTGGAGCTAATCTATGCTACGAAAATGCAAATTATTTAATGGTACCTCATTGTAATGCCACTTTATCGTTGTTAGCAGTCCGGTGAGAAAACACGAATTCTCCAGATTTCTCCTTCCTAAAATCGGTCCATCAGACTGGAAGGGCTTGACTCGTTGCTGACGATGATGATGATGATGGTTATGGAGTAATAGCTGAAACATGATTTTTTTTCTTTCTTTTTTTGATGTGATGTAGATTCAGAAAACAGTCCATATCTGGACATGATTTTTGATAAAACTGCTCCCATTTCCATGAGTATTTTCATCGAAAATAATATTTGTAAATTTAGAGGGAGAGGAGAAAGGTGAAGTAAGCTTCTGTCGATCCATTTTACCCTCTTTTCAATCTGACTTCTGGTTTTAATGTGTGATGCTGTAACATGAGATGTTTTATGGTTATCTCATATTTAAAACGTTGATCAAAATACAGTGCATTTGTAAAATGGATGAGCAGAAAGAAGAAACATTATTGGAAATGTGTTAAAATTGTTAATAAGGAACTTAAACTTGTTAATTCTACTTCCAAAAAGTAGAAGTAATGAATGACAAAAAGTGATAAAAAGTTCTAAATGGAATCTGATAGAACTGCTTACCTATGCCAGTTCTGATGAATAGTAAACCATGGAAAGCATTTGTGAGGAAAAAGACAAAAACTGGACATCTCAATCAGAGACTGGAGCAAATTAATGAGAAAATAAATGCTCACATCTGTACTGTTTATTTTTAAATAGTGCATACAATTTTCGTATTTATGAAGTTGTGCGATATAAAATGAAGGCTTTGAAATGTGAAACTGAGGAATTTTATTGCATTTTTTCATTGTTCATATTTAAAATATGTCAGAAAGTGCAGTGCAATACGGTCATTCAGATGTGTTCACCAATACAGTTTGCAAATATACTCTTTATGCAATCGGATTAACAAAGGAGAATCTGTTATCATTATCTATTACAATCCGAATTATATACACAAACACACTGACATAGGATAAAAGAGGAGGTTTCGTGTGAAACCTCCTCTTTTATCAAAATTCATAGGCCAAAATTATTTTTAAATCTCAGCTTAAGTTTAAAGAAAGCTATCATATAGTACTGTTTTAAAAGATGAACATAAACAGTTTTATATCCTGTATATTTTTTATTATCCCATGGTATTATTACACCAGATCATAGAGGTCAAGTTCGTGTAAACAAATATCTTTCAAGTAAATATCCTGTATATACATATATAAAGCTATATATATATTTTTTGCAGATTAAATTCGTAATTTTTATAGTAAGATACTCTTCATATAGTTTGTATGAATAACAGTCGTCTTCAAGGAAGGCATCCCGTAGAGTTACAATATATGTTATATGTTCATGTGATACCAGCATGTGACCTCGATGTCACAATGTCATCATTAAATTTATGAACCAATATTTTCTAAACTCACGCAGGGGAACCTGTTCAAATATCTTTTCGGCAATAAAAAACGTATTGTCTGTGGAGGAAGCACTCATGACAAATATAAAAAAAAATAATAAATATCCTAGCTCGACCACTTATTGAGAAAACAAATTAGAAAACATCAAAATACATTGCGAAATTGATGAAGGAGAGTGTTAAATGTAAAAAGTAAACTAAGGGCGTATCAAAGTGAGATGTGGCTCAGGAAAAGACTGTTTACACCATATAGATAAAATCTCTACACACAGTAAAGATATGAGAAAGAAACTGAAATGCAACATGGAGAGATTTTATAGCAAATCTCTCCATAAAAAAGAAACCGTGGATTGAGTGTATTCTTTGTTTAGCATATTTTTTCGTATTGCAAAAATGCTAAATAACTATATCAATTATAACGTTTGCGAACATCTGTTATTTTAACTCCAAAAGTTTTGTCTGTGGCTATTTGACAAATGCACATCGGGTGAGTTCGATTATGACGAAGTTTCTTTCTCAACTAGTGAAACATATTGGACTATGTGTGTGTGTGGGGGGGGGGAGAGAACTCTTCCGATGACGAAAGTAGGCCTTTCCACATGGCTCTTTGGGCGCCAGAAAACTGTGCTATGTCTTTGACTATAGCCAAAAGTCTGACTAATAAACTTCATGTTTATTATTATTCAGAAATAAAATGAATAATGTAAAAAAGCTTTCGAAAATATAAATGAACGCTAAGAAATTAACAATCACAATGGCAGTGACTTAACAAAAACAACAGTGGCAAATGGTGATCAAAAATGGTGTGAAAACGGAAGGCGGATTACACAAGAAATATAAATCATCATGCTGCTTGAAAGGGGATTCGATATATTAAAAAGTGGAAGAATTTTCACCAAACTCAGGTAAGTATTTTTCATTTCCCTCTTAAAATGAAAACAACTGATTACCAAAACCCCCTTTTCCATGAATGAAAATATGGAGTTCATCGTAGCCATACAAACTGTCGCAGATGGTTGTTACTAAGCGCATTCCATGTAGTCGGTATATCATCGATATTATGGCATTTTTGCAATCTGATAATGGTGACCCGTAAACCGAATGTTATAAGTGAATTGGACTAATTTCAAACGGAGCTAGATGCAAAACTGAACTACTTGCACATTCCTTGCAAAAATATAATTTAGCTAAAAGCAACGATTTTGAGTGAAAAATAAAACAGCTTTTCATACGTTTTCTTTTCATCAGTCACATCTGTTTTGAAATGTAAATTTGATAAGATATATACTAATTATAATACGACAAGGACACAATTAATGTTTCGTGATTACTTTTGAAGGAAGTTCCTCCGCGTGTGCCTTCGCAGCGCAATTGGAAGAACGGTAGAATTGCGCCCTTCGATTCTCGTGGTGACGAGGGAAATTCTTATGTGGGCTTTTCAATTGAAGGTGAGTTAGACGATCTCATGCGAGAGGTAATAGGATTTTATTCTCCCTGAAATTCGAGTTTTTCATCCCTCGTATACAGAGAAATCGGCCTTTGCAACACACACAATTCATACACAAAAAATGCTGTTGTTGTGATGATGGACGGTGGATGGCGATGATGGTAGTGATGTCGTAGTAGGAGAATTAAGTTGTAGTCAAATGGATGAGATGTATTTAGCGAAGTAAAATAAAGCGCCCTCCTAAGCGCTTGGACTCCCTGTCACGTAATAATAATAATAATGACGTACAGAATTCACGAAAAAGTCTATTCATGGTGACTACTGGTTTCGAGCTGCATTACATCAAATTTATACCAAATTTTAGTTTTTCAACTAAAAGTGACCACTTTTAGTTGAGCAGTTCAAAGAAATCACAGAAATAATATTGAACTCACCTGAAATCGGAAGCGACAGCAATCTCATTAAACTTAAAAAGAAACGATAACTGATGCCGATAAGTTGTACTATAGCGGCATTTACCAAGTTGTTTTTCTCAAAATATTCCCTGCTAGAGAAGAATAAAAATATCACAAAACATAAGTTTCCTTGCCAGCAACATAGAGTGAGATATAAGAACGAAAAACACTGTAACATTTAACAGCTCTAAATGGACGCATCGACTGATCACGGTATTCAGAATTACCACACTTGTTAGCAGCCGCAAGGCAAAACCTCACAAAGCACAAACTTTGAGTACAGGAAAGAAGGAAGACAGACACTGCTATATGAGAACAGAAAAAGAAAACCTTAACATGTTCATTGCCAAACACGCGGTATCGCGCGATGCGAGTTCTCACCAAACGGCCGATCACGCGTTATCGCGTGGACGTCGCTAACAAAAAAACATGGCCACCACACGAAATTCCAATTTTCAGCTTGGCAATGAAAGTGTTAAAAGAATGTCAAGAGCGTTTCTCTTTTATCATGAAAGGAGCAAATTTCCTGTTTAATAGAAATCTGATTATTAGGACATAAATATCTGATGCAGATTTTTCTTTCTTTATTAGGCCAAAGATTTGCTGTTCTCGAAGCCAAAACCGTTGTCGCCAACGTCCTTCGCTATTTCAATCTGAAGTCTCTGGATCAACGAGACCGATTATATTTGGTGGACGAAGTAGTTCTGAGATCTGAAAATGGATTACGCGTTGCGTTTATAAAACGTGTTGATTAAGAAGACACAGTTGTTAAAGAAAGCGAATTTCAAGCAGTTCAGGAAACTGAATGAAGGACACTCATCATTAACAGTATTTCAACAAGTTCATACTGTAGTTAAAACTGTACATAGTAAACAAGCGCTCTTCCTTGTGTGATATTCATATTACAATCATATGTTCTACAAACAAAAATAAACACCTGAATCCAGTTGTGCGTAATAATTAACACACAGAAATACATGGACAGACATACGAGTACAAATCGTATAAATATATTACTGTAATCCACAAATTCAAATAATGCACTTTAAATAAAATAAAGGCAGCTTATCTTACATCGCAGCAAGATCCTCATTAAGTCATTTTAATTATCTCTACTGTGTTGTATACTGCACAAGTGTAATCTCTCGTGTGTAGGTTCAATATAAAAAGAATCTAGTAAAGATGCAAAACAGGCCTATGGACACATTTAGCCTTAGAGAAACAGATGCTTTTGTCAACAAAGCACAAGATCTTTTCTACCGAGGCAGATAATTCATTAACCGCTTAAAGAAGCCACATAATGCTCAAAGCCATCAAAAAAGCATTAAGTTGCACCTATTATTTGGACATAGTAATGAAATAAAGAGCCTGTCCAGCTCATTAGAAGTGGCCTTTGCACTCTACGCGGCTTGACCGTACGATGAAAGACTTTGGTTCGAATCTAGTCGCCGACTAGAGGAACATTTTCTAAGCTGTTACTCGACGGTTCCCGAGTTAGTCGATCGCTGGCACGGCAAGCGGGTTTTTTCTCCCGGAAATTCGGGTTTTTCGTTCCGTAAACTCAAAAAAATCGGCCGTCGAATTCATGCTATTTTCAGACAATAAAAAAATTGTGTTAGGGTTAGGGACCACGAGATGGAGGCACTTGCTATCCGCCTTCTGCACTGCGTACCGATTAATTAGTGATAACCTTGGGCTAGCTATCTCTGGTTGGCTACCAGGGGAGATTGAACTGCCCACTCAGTATCCAAAAGTTAGACAGGGCTAAAACGGCCTCGCCTACTCCCTATAAGGGAATAAAAGGCGTTAGCTGATTTTTTTTAATAATGAAATGAAATAATAAAAGACAAAATTGAAGACTTAACCAGAAAGTCTTATCATCGATTAAAAATAACCAAACTGAATTATTTGCACTTCTCTTTTTCCATCACGGCTAAATGCACAAAGATATTAGTAACTGAACTGTACAACGGAAATTTTTCTTCAGTATTAATATTACATTTTATTTCTTTATAATTAATTGTTATCTGAATAACAATACACAAAAATTAAGGCAAAAGCGGTAGTATATAATATTCAATGTGTCTATTTAGGTTGATTTAGTTTGATATCTGACTGACAGATATCAAAAAGTGGCATAAAGGGGGGGGGGATGTGAGTCTGCAATATTTAAGATAACCATTGGTGTACCACTAGGATCAGTGCTTGGTCCACTGTTATTCAATCTGTATATTAATGATATCTGTAAGGATTTGGCAGCAGAACATACAGCTATTTGCTGAAATATAGGTAGGTTAATCTGGAATGCAGTCTTTGCAGAATGATTTGAATAGGCTGGAATTGTGGGCATGGGAAAATGGATGCCAGTCCAATGTCAGCAAATGCAAAGGCATGCACTTTGGCGTGAATAGATCTCCAATATCGTATTATATTGGTGGGATTATGCTAGAAGAAACTGATCAGGCTAAGGATCTTGGAGTGTTAGTAGATAGGAATTTGAAGTTCAGGGGCTATGCAGCAAAGACTGCAAATACAAATCAAAAGATAATTGCAATGCTGAAACGAACTTTGACATGTAAAGATAAAGATGTCATTTTACCTCTTTACAAGGCCTTGATAAGACCTCACTTGGACTATTGTGCGTAGGTCTGGTCTGTGATTCTGATATATTGGAGAGAGTACAAAGGAGAGTGCTAAAAATGAATATCAGGATTGTGGAATACTGATTATGAAGACAGATTGAGAATTTGCAGACTGCAGAAACTAGCAAACAGGAGAAGGAGGCGTGATATAATTGAGACTTACAAACTGCTGAAAGGATCATACGGCATTTCAATTGATGGAATTTATTTCAATTTATTTCATCCTTGGAAGCTGAGAATGAAGGCTGCCAAGAAGGGGGTGGGGCTAGATTTTTCTCTCAGAGGGTGGTGCGTGATTGGAATGAATTGCATTTGGATGTTGTGAGTGCAAGCAGTATGAATGAATTCAAGAATAAGTATGATAGCTGGTGTGTGTAGTATGTGGTCTCCCTCGATGAGTCCCTGACTTCCTGGACGTCTCTCTTAATAATAATAATAATATTCTTTAGTGATAGAGTTTGGAAAAAACATTTCTGTTGAAATAACAAAACATTCTTTTAATTAAAAGATTAATATACTTTTAAGCGAATCTTACTAATGGATAGAAATGTAGAGGGAAAATGCACTGCGCTATGTATACAATAAATCAAAATGTGATGCAGTAGTAAAATTGAGAGTTTTGAAATACAGCAGCATTATTTTGCTTAAACAATTTTACGTTCATACTGATCTGAATATAAAGATGGAATATGATATCCATTCATGAGCTTTGCTTGATAAGAGTCAACAGACATCCCATGGGTAAGATGCATCGCGTGCCATGTAACGAGTCACGAGTTTGTTGCCGGTATAATTTGGAGGAATTTATGCTCCCGAGTCAGTGTAAACGTCCGAGTGAAATAGCTTCGTGAAGAGAACTGACAGAGTTTGTAACAGGCTTTGTGATATGATGCCATGTTACAGGCCTATCTATTCCGCAAATTGTACACATTGCACATTCCCAGGTCAAAAATTTATGATACCATACTAAGATGGAACCGCAGGATGTCAATGCCAAGCTTTCCGAGGTTCTGCAGGCTGGTGAAAAAGATGTAATGATCAGCAGTCATTTCTTCCGGTATGGACTTGAACGGTGAGGATATGCAGCACGTCTGAATAATACTGCAATGATTCTTACACTGAAATATTTTTAAAATAGACTTAACATTTCAACATGCTATGCTGAAATGTTAAGTCTGTAGTCGCATAGTCCATGCACAATGTCGCATAGTGCATGGACTATGCGACATTGTTTGACGAAAATGATGCGGAAAAGCATGGCCGGCTGTGTACATTCCTGATCAAATAGAATACCTTTAGAAAGAATGGAACATAGCTGGAGGACAGCCACTGTTGCTAACAGCGATGTACGGACTGTAATGTTGAAGGATGAAGAATCCAATTTACCCCAATCTTATTATTACGCACTGGAGAAAAGTATGCGTTTATGATAAGGGATAAAAATTAGATTGGAGGTCAGGGGAATGCCCTGACATCAGTGAAGTTTGCGTGATTTAGTTTTCGCTGAAATATAGTTCAGCCCAGTACTTAATATTTCAATAATTGAGTACAAAATGATTTTTTATAAGCTGATGTTCAGAAAAATGCTATGTTATGCGATCCGGATTCTGAAATAATTCAATGATTGTGCAACATACCAACAGTGTGACTGGGTCCTTACTGAATCGGATTAAGAAAATAATAAACTGTAAACAAAGAGAAACGGTCAAAGAGCGATCGGCTTAGCGAGGTATGCGCAAAGAATTACGTTTGAGTTTCCTTAAGATTATTTGTCGCCAATGGTAATTATGCAAAAAACTGCCTACTTTCTAGCGCATCTGAAACTCATTCTAAAACCGTGTTCTCGATCCTCCTCATTCTTCAGATGTTACGCTTAAGTGCACGGTTAACTGAATTCATTTGGCGTGAAGCTGACTGATGATCCAATGAATTCAGTTAAATGATGATGTATTGTCATAGAAGATCGCGCCTTCTATGGCAGTAGGAAAAACAATGCTTGCAGATCGATTATAAAGACCTACATAGCGTCAAAAATAACGTGAAATTCGTACGGTATTTTCAAATACAGCTGAAGGATCTGATTTCAGACGATCGTAGTGGTAAAGTTCTGTTTTTCCATGTCAAACAAAATAGCACACGAAATTAATAAACTATTGTCTGATATCCTTGGCCGCCTCGATGCGAAAATACTAACATAACGTTTATTTAATTATAATAACGTACATGTCATCACTACATGGATTTAGTTTCCGTTTCATTTATATTCCTTACAATACACTTCGTATTCACAATACAGTCTGTGTTGTCTTAATATGAATTCTCCCAACTTGATCCTCGAATACAGTATAAAATTTTATTGATAATAAGTAAAATATAAAACATGCAAATAACCTTTCAAGGAATGCATGTGGAATTAACCTAGAATTTACATTAAAGAAAGAGGGGGAGGGGGGATATTTCAGACTGGAAAAAATAACAGAGGAAAATGCCAAATTGTTGTCTGTTCCGACAGATTTTTGAATAACTATCTTCATGAATTCTGATATATACTGTAGCTAATGACTGCTTAACTTTCGATAATCGTAAGGTATTACGCGTTTCTATGATGGAGCTTATGATTATGAATATAATGAGACCAAGATAGGCATCAGGTCAGTTCAGTGAAACTCTGTTCTGAAGAGGGTCCTTTAAATATGGCGGATTTAAATCTTTGCCACCCCAATTTGTTATGATTATCTTTAAAGATAATCTTTATAGGTTATAGATACTATAATCTTTATAGTATCTTTAAAGGTTCATCGCTTCCTGGACGGAATTTCAATCCAGATGTTTAAAAAATCGAATCGTAACTGTTGCGTCGACTCGGTGATGGCGATACCTTTCAAGTCAACTCGAGGGGAAAGTATAACAGTGCCGAATGTAAGCTAATTGCTCTCAGTTGTTTTGATTTCTCAGATAAAGGGTTGGCTTTCCTTTACTTAATGAAAGAGATGTGGAATAATTTAACTACCGCTACACTGAGTTAATCAAGAGAAGACCGAGTTTTCTCTCTCTCTCTCTCTCTCTCACACACACACACACAGATAAATATACACATGAAAAGAAAGCGTTAACATGCATAAGATAAGCTGTCTTTCTGACAGTGCAGAACTAAGAAAATTCGTAACAAAACTGATTCAACCTTCATTGATTCTATCAGTTACACTACCCTAAAACTGTACTGCTGATTATCGGAATCACATGTCTTAGATTCATTAAAAAACGCAGAATCACTTACCATTAACATGAGTTGAAAAGTCTTCGTTTTAGAGACGGTTCAGACACACTGGACAGCGAGACATTTTACTAAATGGTGCCAGAAATCTCTCACGCAGGTTATTCTTAAATGCTGGCGCCCTTTTTCCTGAACTTTTAGACGATTCTGTTACAAATTGTCGGCAGTAGTCAATTTTGTCTTCCCATGTCATGTCGTAAATAGGGGGGGGGGGGGTGATACATTTATGATTCTGACATTAAAATTTAATTTTTATAGCATAGATAATCACCATAGTGCTAACTTTCCTAATACTAGATCATCTGCGATACAACTTTCACTATAGTCACTGAGCAGTTGGCTGAGCTCAGATGAGACGGTTGCGTTCCTGAAATAAGTAACTCAGTTTTCACTCCGTCTACTCAGAACGCGCGCGTGCGCGCACACACTTGGAGATTGAATGCCTACTAATTTCTAAAAGTCAGAACTTAAATAATGCCGTGTACTCTCTTTGGTGAATAGCAAGTTTTCATAAAATTCATCTTTCTTTTTTTTCTTTTAATTTCCATACATGTTTGTGTGGCTTGTAGCAACGTTTCTCATTCTATAACGTTAGACCTTAGAATAAAGACCATTACAGGTTCGATTCCGATAGCTGACCAGAGGATTAACGTTTTCAGCCAGTTTACGAGTTAATATCTTTCTTGTAGGGCTTTTCTCCTCAGGAAACTCTACTTTTTAATCTCAATAATTAGAAGAAAAAAAAAAAACAGGTCTTAGAACTAACATTACTTCAGACGTTACCGTTTAGGATAGCAAAATGCCGGCAATTGCATACCATAATGTTGTCCCTATGACTTCAAAACATCAGTAACCATGGGCTCAGCTCAGCTAAGGGTGAAGACCGGCTGCCAATCTATTCCCAAAATTGAGATCGTGCTAACGAACATCTACCCATTCCATTTGGGAAATAAAAGGCGTCGCAAGATGCATTTTTCTTTATTATTTAATAATTAAATATGATAGTATCCGCATTAATATCAACCAGATTTTTTTGGAGTTTTTTACTTTAAAAACTGTTGAATTATTTTTAAACACTTCAAACTATTTTAAAAATCTATTTTGAATCTGCAATAATCAACATTTTCCGAGAAATTGTTTCGGCTTAATGGCAGAATATCATCATAGAGCTTACATGGGATCCAGAAGCACAAAAGAAAAGAGGAAATGGCTAAATTAATTGGAAAAGGCAGAAAAAAAGAAGATAACTGACTGGCTGGGAGTGCTGGAAAGAAGCAGAATTGCTGCAAAAGACGCGGGTAACTATAAAAGATGATTCTCTGTCTTATGTGCTGTTACAGGACACAAAGAGGATAGGTAGGTAAGTATATATATATATATATAATTGATGAATTACAACAACCGAGTAATCGGCTTTTACTCGGTTGTTGTGATACATTTTAAAAACATAGATTTAATGTCTAAAAACCGAGATAACTTATAAAGATTTTAATAAGAATAATACGACTAGTTTCGGCATATAACAGCCTTCCTCAGGTATTCTTAAAGGAAAAGAATAGCAATAAACATTGAAGTATCTAAACAAACTGGAAATTACAGGTAAAAATTGTCACATATAATTGATACATAAAAAACGTTGTATTTTTTCAAGTTGTTTTAACAGACATGCCATTGTTTATTGCAAGTATGCGTACAGACTCACGTGAACGCCAATATTGAACAACTGCAGCATGGCTATCTGGGATGTTATAATGCAAATTGTTGTTTAAGTGGACAGGGTTCAGCAGGATTTCCCTTGATAATATAAAATTCCTAATATAAAATTTACTGCTGATATAGAAAATAATAAATCCTTAGCTTTCCTGGATGTCGTGCTTACACGATGCTCTGAAAGATTAAAAATCTCTATGTACGGAAAACCTACTCGTACTAATAGATATCTGCATAATCTTTCTCATCATTTTCCACCACAAAAACTTGGAACTGTATCTACCTTAGGACACAGAGCACGCTCGCTCTCTCTTGAATGAACCAGATGAACTACAAAAAGAAATAAATCACCTCACTCTTTAAACAAAATGGATACTCTGAAAAAACGATTAAGAAATTTCTTCTGGATCCTCCTAGGCAGTGCACAACAGAAACTATTAATTTTAAAGGTAGCATCTCCATTCCATACATTAGCACAGTCTCTAAAAAATTAGCTAACGTCCTTAAAAAATATAATATCAGGACATTCTTCACCACACTTCCTAAAATCCGTTCTCTAATCAGCCATCCAAAACCTACTCATCACAACCTAAAATATCCAGGTGTATATAAATTATGGTGCGATTGCAATATCCCTTATTTTGGACAAACTAATAAATCTATTGAACAACGTATAGAAGAGCATAAGAGAGACATCTCATACAAAAGATCTCATGCAACTGCGTTATCCAGTCATGTTCTTTTTTCAAATAATCCTAATGATGATCAACAAAGCCACTCCGTTTGCTGGGATAGATCAGAAAATATCTTTCGCAGTGATGATGAGTTTGAGAGGAAAATTGTAGAATCAAGGGAAATCCTGCTGAACCCTGTCCACTTAAACAACAATTTGAGTTATAACATCCCAGATAGCCGTGCTGCAGTTATTCGATATTGGCGTTCACGCGAGCCTGCACGCACACTTACAATAAACAATGGCACGCCTGTTAGAACAACTTGAAAAAAATACGTTTTTTATGTATCAATTATGTGTGACAATTTTTACCTGTAATTTCCAGTTTGTTTAGATACTTCAATATATACTGTATATATATATATATATATATATATATATATATATAAATACGAGTGCAATAAAAATGAGTGTAAAATTAAGCATCATGGGAAAAGTACATCGTAACGTGTAAACTCAATGGGTAATGCACAGTTACCAATTCAACTTTGATGAGATCGGGGAGTAAAGCTTTTTATGCATAATTATTAATAGGAGGAGGAAGGAACACTCTAAATTATTGCTGCCTATTCTATGGAAAGCTGAAGGTGAAGAAAGATCGATTTTTAACGAAGAGATTCGTCCCCGCAAAGACATAAACATAAATTAACTATTTTAGGGAAAGGACTCCAGTCTAGACACAGAATACCACTATGAAAATACCTAAAATACTGCCGACTAGTACTGTGCTGCCATCTGATGAATAACACACCAATACACTCTGAAATAGTATTGTGCTGCCATCTAACGAGTAACGGAGCCAATTTACACAAGAATTATACTGTGCTGCTATCTATTAAATAATCCCGGAAATAAAAACCCTCATTGATTTCTTTTTCTTTGTTTTTATTAAAAACGCTATTTTTTTTCTTTAAAAGGTGTGTATTTAGTCATTTCATTAGTAAATTTCTGTAGTTTTATTTGTGGAGGTGTCTACAATTTTCCTCTGGCCTCCCATCTGTCATAAAGGATTAAATTACAGTCACACAAAATGAAGTATTGTTATTTTAAAGCCAATGTGTCCCCATTTCAATCAGTCGTCAAAGAATTTCATTTTACGGATTATGGTAACTTAATTTTTGCATATTCCATAAATTAATATTTATGGAGGAAAATTGGGAGAGGAGATTAATAATGATGTAAACTTAATCGAGTAGTACTATCATAATAATAGCCTGAACACCCCTTGAGAATTCATATCGGTGAATTCATGATGATAAATAAGCGAATAAATACGTGAATAAAAACCAGTAACGTGGTATACAATAAATATTCACTCAGGATATTTCAGTATAATTAATATTGAACTTAAAAGATAAAAGAAACAGAAAACTTAACGCTACTAATAATACGAACAAAACAATGCTAATGACGTTTTTCACACATTGTCTCTGCTAAATTTAAATTTCTTTTAGATAAGTTATCAGTTGTTGTTGTTTTTTTATTTAGATTGAAACGATAAAATGTATACGAATGCATATAATATGCACAGTGAAAATTTTCTTGAATATTTTTTAAATACGCACAGAGTTCTATACACTTGAAAACTTCAAATATTCATTGGCTAAGCTGAACTAAAGATAATTTGCAAATTAGTTGCATTTTAATGATAGAGCTCATTTTAATGAGCGCTATTCGCTCTCCAACTGGTCCAGTTGGAGAGCGAATAGCGGTTCTTGTCACAACAACAACAACAACACCATACAGTGGATGGTGTTGTTGTTGGAGAAGGAAACCAGGAAATCAGGTCTGGTATCCTGGTTTCCTTTGTGATTCTGATATATTGGAGAGAGTGCAAAGGAGAGTTTTAAAATGATATCAGGAATTTGGAGTACTGATCATGAAGATAGATTGAGAATTTGTAGACTGTAGACGCTAGCAAACAGGAGAATGAGGGATGATATGATTGAGACTTACAAACTGCTGAAAGGATCATACGGGATTTCAATTGATGGAATTTTTCAATTTATGGAGGGCGGGGAAAGGACGAGAGGGCATCCTTGGAAGCTGAGAATGAAGGCCGCCAAGAAGGGTGTGAGGGCTAGATTTTTCTCTCAGAGAGTAGTGCGTGATTGGAATGGATTGCCATTGGATGTTATGAGTGCAAGCAGTGTGAATGAATTCAAGAATAAGTATGATAGCTGGTGTGTGTAATATGTGGCCTCCCTCGATATGTCTCTGACTCCTTGGAGGTCTCTCTTATAATAATAATAATAATAATAATAATGATAATTAACTCGCGAACAATACTAATGAACGATGGATTTGACAATCATTTGTGGATGTGATTCACGTAATAAAAAAGCCCTAATTAACTGAAACAATAATAATTGTGGCAATTATTTTATCATTTTCTAGCTATATTTTTGTATTCATTTATCTGAATTGAAAGGATTACGATTACACACACACACATATATATATATATATATATATATATATATATATATATATATATATATATATATATATATATATATATATATATGCAATGTGACATCCATTGTTTTCGCATTCCGGTTTTACTTATGTAATGAGTGATCCTGTTCCCACCGCCTTCTCTTTAAATAAATATTTAAAGAGAGGGGGGGGGGGGTAATAATGCTTTGGTTCGGATTCAAGTTGTTGGGAATGTCTCGGCTGACTTAGAATGAGAGACGCTGCCTTCTCGATCGGCGTTATCAATGAGAGGTCGTGGAGTAAATTAGAGTGCGGGGATGAATTAAATTTAACATACTGAGCCAATGATCAGTATCGATGCCATCATCATTGGAAAAAAGAAGTTGGTAAACCCTCGACAACGATAACATTATCGTTAAAAAATAGAGAAACATACGATGCAAATATTATTTCAATTATTAATGGCGACACAGGTGGTAGCCAGGAGAAGCTACTGAATCTCGAATGTCGTTATTTTCGTGAACACCAATTAGTCCTATAAAGAAGAATTCGTGGAAACTTACGCAAGTAAAGAAGATGTGAAAGAGAGCGATTGAAGAACGGATCGAGAGTAGAGAATCGGGGCAACCTACTGTTTGAATCTAAATAAAGGCAGCAACAGCAGTGATAAATTGAGATGAAAATGAGATAATGCATTATTGGAAAGCCATCACAGCAGTTAATTGTTCGATTATTTCGTTCTTGGTCAGAGCGAGCGTGGCTGCCCGAGGTGGACAGCATCTCCGCTATCAAACAAACGACAGTCAACTGTAAGTCTTTAAGTAGTAAATGCTTTTCATTGCCTGGTGTGAGAGCACCAATTGGTTTATTGAACACTCAAATAGCTTGAAAAAATCTTGTTTCGTCTACGGAGCAGTTTCCAGATTATCTAGCTCTTAACTCCCCCCTCCCCATGGTGAAAACAAACGACAGGTTTACAACCATTAGTGAGCAGAATCTACCGTACATAAAAATAAAATCATAAATGAACTGCGAATTAGTTTAAATGGGAGAACAGAGTTCAGTTCACTTGTTCTTAATCTATGCGACAAAGTACGCATTGTATTTTTCAATCTTATTAAAGTGAGATTAAATTCGTCTTATGGACCACAAGGAGTAGCTTCTATCTTCGACTGGGCTAACACGTTAATTATCATTCTATCTTCGACGGGGCTATCATCATTTGTGCCTGGTTGTTTAATAAAAAACCGGAGAAATATTTTTGAAGCCTGAAATCATTTTAGGTTAAGCTTTATCGGTAGACGACTCTAGGATTTAGGAACCCTCCAATTAGAAAATTAATGAAATTCCAAAGATCATCATTTAACAGAATGAGGAGTCTTATTGCTTTGCAATAATTTCTATTTTTCTTTTTGTAAAAGTTTTTTCTAAAAACAATAATCTCATCCTTTCACTTTATAAAATTCAACACTTGTCGAGTATTTGGTAAAGTGCATTTTCAACACTTCACTTCTTATTTCATTGTGCAATAATGTGAAAACCATCGCTTTATTGTGATGACATGACAGGCGACAATGGACACTCCTTTTTAAGGGTTTGGCTAATCCCAACCGTTTGAGTCAGTTGTGACATATCACGTATTTATGTTGTAGCTTTTTATTTATTAATGTTTTGTGTATGCTTGAGCGACAGCTCCAACAGTGTGACGTACAAAAATAAAATCAGTAAAGATATACCTTAAAATACAGGAAGTGATGACTATTAGCGCCACTTAATCATATGACATATGATAAAGAAAGGGCAACCGTCCTCGCTTGCAATATTCATAGCGCAATCTCACTTAATGCATTTTACTTTACATTTAATACTATCTCATTGTATATCTGATTTCGGCACATGCAATTCTGGAGTCAATACTCACGAGAAGAACATTATTTTAATATGTGAACGGCCATTACTTTATATTTACAATTTCACCAATTCGTGCAAGTCACTGAAGATACAACTGTATATTAAAAAAAAAAAAAAAACTAACCTCTTATAATCTGGCACCTCATCAGTTCCATTATGCATCAGAAATCACAGCTGATATTTCCTGCCTTGTCTAAACGGTAAAATAATAAAGTTTATTCTCTATTACAGCAGATAATAATGTCAATTACTTGAGCATTAGAGATATGCTACCGCAATTTTTTCTAGCGTTAATAAAGATATCATAAAATCATAAACGTGAATAATGTTGTAGGAAGAGAAACATAAAGTTAAATATGTAGATAACTTCTAAAACAGAGAAAACATTCTGAACTTTTGATTTTATTATCTGAGTTCTGGATGAAGTTCCTTCCTCAGTATTCTGAGCAATATTTGTTCAGAATACTGGGAAAGGAATACTGGGTTCCTGAGTATTCTGAGGAACAAAAGCAAAAGAATGAATCTTTGCCTTTGTGGTTTGTAAGAAGTATTGCACCTTTGCTTTGTAATGCAACAAAGTGCTACTTCTTGTAAAGGCAAGAATATAAACGCTCGTTGGTTAGCATTCCCCAGACCATCGTTTCAATCAAGGGCGCCTGTGTGCAAAACTTTAGTTGGCGCCTCTATACCCCCCCCCCCCGTTTATAAAAACGTATCAGTGAGTAAAAATGAAATACGAAATATATTAATTATAAGTTTATTGAACAAAAATCAGAAATTACAAAAAAAATGTATAAAAAACAATAAACATACAAAAAGGGTACAAAAACAAAAACAACAAAAATAATTTGGAAAAAAATAAAGTAATTTATGTTATTTGGCAAGAAAATCATTCGCGAATTGCACCTTATATAGTTTTAAGTAAATTAACAGATAAACTTACAGTTTTATAAAAACAAAAATATTAAATATTTTTTGGTACAAAATTAAACTAACTATATTTTATTTGGCAAGAAAATCACTTTGTCATTTGTACTTTGTAGAGGTATAAATTAGAAACAGATTAACTTACAAGTATATAAAATAGGAACATATTAAACTTTATTGGGTAAAGAAATAGTTAAATAAATATTTAAACAGAAAGAAAAATCACTTAGTGAATTGAATTTTCTAGTTTTCGTTAATGAAAAGTCTCGAATAATATCATGTATATCAAGTTGATCCAAAATATCTGACTCTGTTGATATACTGGCAAGATTTGAAAGTCTGTCTTGTGCCATTGTGGAGCGCAAGTAATTTTTAATAATTTTAAGTTTAGAAAAGGACCGTTCCGCGGATGCTACAGATACCGATAATGACAAAAGAATCCGAAGGGCAATTGTAAAGTTTGGATAAACTGTGATTAAGTCGTTTGAATAAATATACTGAATTATCTGTTATATATATCATTTTTAAAATTAGAAATAAATGGTTGACAATGTAAAATTTCTTTGCATAAATCGTCTGCGTCAATGTCTGAATGATTCTCGTGTGTTAATTTTTGTCGTAACTTTTTACAACAAGATAATAAATATTCTTTACTTCGTGAAGTACTTAACAAATACAAAAACTGAAATGAATTCATATGTTCTTTTAATAAAGCAAATCTTTCTTGCAAAGATTCTAATGTGTGATCTAATATGCAGAGAAAAAAATTTACTGTAAATGAAATTACAGGATCTACTGTATTTTCATTTTCATTTTCATGTTCGTAATCAAATTGTGTTATCTTTTTACGTTACTTTGGTGGTCTACAAATACAAAATAAATACAGATTCTGCGTCAAATTTTGCTGCAGTTAATTTTGAGCTTTCTACAATTTCTTTGAAAGTTTCATTAGACCTATCATCATTTAAAAATTGACGTAGATCATTTAATGCGTCTGAAGCAAGTTGGAGATTCATAGATGAAGACTGCAGTATTTTGCTGAACAAAATTCACTTTATTTAAATTACGGTAGAACTAGGATTAGAATAAAATAAGATCTTAAGGAATAATAACAAATAAGTGATTATAAACATTTTGTTTAAGACAAATCTATAACATATAATTAAAATTTAAACAAAAATGAATTTATTTTGATATAATTAATGAATAATATTTTTTTTAAGTATTTCCTTTTCACCTGAAATCTTTGGCGCCTTTACTATCCTGGCGCCTGTGTGCGTCGCACATATTGCACACTGTGCCGGCGCGCCTCTGATTTCAATTTAAATGCATGCGATATTCATAGAATTCATGTAATATTTTTATGTGAATCCCGTCCATAAAAGATTGTAAACCTAAAGTCAATGACACGAGCAAGTTAATGGTTGAATAATATACAGTTCCTAAATCAAATACGACGTGAGACAATTTAATTCCAGGAATGGTCGTAGTATCTCTCATGTGGTGATTTGGTTGGAGAGTCACGTGAGTAATCATTCGTCTTTATTTTAACTAATTCGTGCGTAAACTTCAAGCCGAGAGAGCCATTTATTAGTTGGCTATTGCAAAACAATAGAGATCTGCGTGTTAACGTTGGCGTAAAAATGTGTGATCGAAATTTGGAGCAGCAGGCTAACATCAAATTTTGTGTGAAAATCGACAAAACTTCTACTGAAACGTTGGAGGTGTTGAAAAGGTCATATGGTGTGGATGCTCTGAAAAAGTCAAGTGTCTTTGAGTGGCATAAAATATTCAAAAGAGGGCAAAAAGATGTGAACGACGATTCCAGAAGTGGGCAGCCAAAAACAAAAATGACGGACGCAAATGTGAAAACAGAGTGCGAGATTTGGTACGGTCTGACACGTGTGCGATTGATGGCTGATGAATTGCAAATGAATCGAGAAACAGTCAGGGTAATTTTAACTGAAGAATTGGGTATGCGAAAGAGTTCTTTCGCATACCCAATTCTTCCGAGAGCAGTTTCGGGTAACGAAATCTGGCGCTCCCAGGACAATCCCGAAACAAAACACAGAGCATGCAGTTGAAAAACCCGAGTTCTCCACGTCCAAAAATAGCACGAATGTCACGTTCGCAGTTAAAGACCATGCTAGTGTGTTTCTTTGATCACAAAGAGATAGTCCACTATGAACTCATTGAACAGGGACAAACGGTCAACCAGCAATACTATTTAAAGGTGCTGAAAAGATTACGAGATTCTGTTCTGAATTGTGGCCTGACAAGTGGATCATCCATCACGACAATGCACTAAGCCATAGTGAGCTCGTCGTGTAAGAATTTCTGGCCAAAAAATCGATTTACCGAATTAGGTTATCCTGATTATTCACCCGACTTAGCTACATGTGATTTCTGTCCGTTTCCAAAAATTAAAGACTGCTAAAAGGATGAAGATTTTCTGATATCGTTGATATTCAGCATAATGTGATAAAGGAACTCAAGAGTATTGCGGAAAAAGAGTTCCAGGCCTGTTTCCAAAAATGGAAACCGTCCAAATCAGTGTATAAATACACAAGGGGACTACGTCGAAGTAGTCCACTTGTGCATTTCACTAGTCCACAGTAGCGACTAATGTAAAGTTCCCAATGTAGGTTTTAAAGGTGCATTCCGAGAATTAAATTGTTACACCTCGTAAAGAAGCAATACATTAACATTATTTAGTCAAGCAATACTCGAAATTCTAATTCTACCTTTATCAATAAGAAATGAAGCCACCGCAACAAATCACAAAATATCAGACATATTTCTAGGGAAATGAGGAAATTTCTTCATCAAATTCCTGACATATACCATCAAGGAGTGTACAGAATATGATAGTACTACATGAAAATATCACCACTAACTTCCTATCAACAATTTTCCTCCAGATCAATCTGTTACCTGTCAAGACTCCAATATTAGCATATCACATATTTCATTCTTCTAAGGCACTTTTTACTGTATCAGTCCACTAATATCTTGGACTTCCTCTGGGTCGTTTTCCTGCCAACCTGGCAGAGAACACTTGTTTTGCTAATCTTTCCTCGCCTATTCTGTTTAGGTGACCATACCACCTGAGATTAGCTCTGCTAACGCATTCCTCGATGCCGACAATGTCAAGTTCTTTCTTAATATCCTCGTTTTTAATATGATATTGCCATTGATGCCATCTGTTCACGCCTATAATCTTTCTCAGGACTCTCATATCTGACGTCTCTAGTCTTTGGTCAAGTGTTTTACTTCTGACTCAGCTCTCAGATCCATAAGTTCAAATTGGTTTGAACACTGTCTTGTATACAGCAAACTTAGTGTTTTGGCTGATTTCTCTCATATTCCATATAAATTTATTCAGTTGACTTCCAACCATACCAGCTTTGTTGATTGTATTATCTATTTTCATATTTAATTTACCATCTTCACTAAAAATCATGCCTAAGTAGCTGAAATGTTTTACTTGTTCCACCGGTTCTCCGTTCACAATGCACTTGCCATTTTCAACGATTCTGCATATTTTTATTGTCTTTGTCTTTTTATTACTGACCTTCATACCATATCTATTACAACAGTTATTTAATTTAGTCAAGGAATCTTGCAGACTTGTCGTGGATTTATTCATAAGTATAACATCGTCCGCATGAAGCAAAGAGCTGACATTAACATCTCCAATTCTGATATCATGTTTAATACCAATTTCCTTCATAATGTGATCCATATAGATAATGAATAACAGAGGGAATAATGTACTTCCTTGTCTCACACTAGATTTAACATTAAACCATCTTCCTGTACTTCCTTCAATTCTAACTGCTGACTTACAACTCAAATAAAGACTAAGTATTGCTTGATATAATGACCCATTGATACCATATAACTATAGCTTATTGAATAGCTTCTCTCTTGGCACCTTATCATATGCCTTTTCCAGATCTTCAAAACTCAAATAGAGATCTTTGTTATATTCCCATGATTTCTCCACTCTTTGCCTTAAAGTGAAAATCTGAAGCCTCTACAATCCTTCCACAATCCTTCTCAACCATTTCTCAAGTATACTTGCATAATAAATCTTACCAGGAACACTCAGTAGAGAAATACTTCTGTAATTCTCACATTCAGTTTTATTTCCCTTTTTATATATGCGTACTATGAGAGCTCTGCTCCAATCATCTGGAATTCATCCCTCTGTCCAGGCCTTCTGAACTATGCAGTGCATTTTTTTTTCATTTGATCCTATGGGGTTCCGCCTATCCTCAACCGTTCCTTAGGACTGGTTGAGCCCTCCTAATAAGATATAAAGTATGTATTTTATTACTGTAGATCTGTGTGTGTGTTTGTGGTCCTGTTTGCTTGTGCTGAGCGATGATACAAACCCGACTTTTCAGGTGAAAAAAACTGTCTACCTCCGTATGAGACCGGCTAACACACCTTTCATCGAAAGAGACTAGATAAAGTTCCTCACGTCATGGATGAGAATCGAACCGAGGTCTTTCCAACCAAGGAGCTTCGTCTGTACCGACTGATCTACGGAGGCTCATTAATGCAGCCATGCAAACCTCTTATACCTCCATACCTAAGCATTTCTGGTGTCGAATATCATCTACTCCTGCTGCCTTTCAACATCTTTTTTCTCCAGCTTTCAGATCACCTTTATCATCTCTAATTCTTTTTGCAGCACTATTTTCTCCATTTTTAAACTTTTTAAACAGCCTCCATAATATTTTGCCACCTTCTTCATATTTATTAAAATATTATTAAAGTCTTTCCATGTTCAGCTTGTTCAGCTAGTTTTATACAGTGTTGATCTTACTTACATTTGTGTCTTCATTTTCTAAGAACCCAAGATGACTTATTCGCCAGGAACTTTCCATAAGTTTTCTTCTTTTACTTCACTGCCTCTTTAATTTCCTGTGTCCACCACGGAGTTAGGATTTTTCTATCCTTGCAGACAACCTCACCACGTGCATCTCTGGCTGAATCAATCAATTTCCAAGGTTTGGTTTCTGTTCTCAAACTCTTTCATTTTTTAATGATGTTTGTATATTTTAGTCTACAGTTCACATCTGAGAGCTGCTCAACTTTTATTCGCTTTAAAACTTTCTTACATGTTATACTTTTCAATTTTATCCTGCTCAAGACTAAATAGTGATCATTTCCAATTTCAAATCCTCTGTACCCCCTGGTGTCCTGCACCAGGGAGAAAACATCACTATCAACAATGACATAGTCAATGGGACTTTTCTTATTCCTAGCCTCTTCTCTCCATGTGAATTTGTGCACATTTTTCTGTTGGAACATTGTATTTGTAATAACCAGTCCATGTCCTGAGAAGAAATCCAACAGGTATTTGCCATTATTATTAGCTTTGCTTTTTTCTCCAAATTTTCCCGAAATATTTTTTAATGTCTGGCAATCATTTCCTACTTTCCTATTTAAATCCCCAAGAAGGACCAACTTTTCCTTTTTCATTGTGTCAGTAGCTTTCTCTAGAGCCTCAAAAAATTCCTCCACTTCTACCTTAGTAGAAGCTTCTGTGGGACCATAGGCACAATAAGTCTCATTGTCCAGGTCCCCATTCTGATATTTTCCCACATCACTCTACTTGAGACTGACTGCCATTCAAGAAGATTAGCCTCGTATTTAGTGTTGATTACTATGGCTACTCCTTCTTTTCCTTGATTGTTATTGCCTGAATATAACATTTTGTATTTATTGCTCAGAAAGATTTCACCAGTTTTTGTCTTTTTTGTTTCAGTCACTCCTATTATGTCGATCTGGTACATATCCAATTCCTCAGATTGTTCCATTTCTTTGCCATTCAGGCTTCTTACGTTGATAGTACCGATCTTAAACTCTGGTGATGTTGAGTTGGGGTGTGTTTTCAGATTTGTTCCAGCTGACTTTTCGCTGTTCGCTCTAGTTCCCTGGCGAAGACAACAGGGGGGGGGGGGCTTGCTTAACCGGGAGATGTCCCAGACGGCATGAAATTCTGTCATGTTTTACCATCATTTTATATTTTGGTTTAAGCCAATAAAAATACAATTTGGTGGGCTAAATCCCAAATTGCCAGCCCATCCTCGTTCGTTCAGTATCCAGGTAGATACCCAACAGGGTGCACCACGAGAAGATGAGGATTGGACATTAGGTCAGAAGCCCTGGTCGGTTCTTCATTCCTTTAAGGGCTATGTGGAGGACTCCTCTCAGTTATACAGCTTTGATCCTTCAGCACATGAGGAAACTTTGTTCAAAATAACCACATAAATTATTGCATTTAGGTAAGAGTTTCTAGCACATTGACTGCTTTCAAGGATCCAGTTTAATGTGTAAAATGCAAATTTTAAACTTCGCTGTTTAACTACTGACCACTCTTTCTTTTATTTTGTCCAAAACCGAATTAACGTTGTATGATGTAACGTTTTTTCTCCTTATAGTTGCATGAAAAAAAAAAGTTGATACTTTTTTATAATAATGAAACACTACTAATATTGGTATTTTTTTAATGCCACTTAAGGTAGGTGGTGATCTCATTAGCAACAGCCGATGAAATTCATACATCATCTAGCTAATTATAAATTTATAAAGTCTATCTTCTTAAAAATATTACAAGGAGTATAATCTAGACCATAAGATGGTAATTTGTTTGTCTCTTCTATGTTCGTCCCAATCAGATCCTTGGAAATGTCAAGAGCGACTTCTCAATTTTATCAAATTCTCTTCATGGCTTGCAGCTCGAAGCAACGTGAACAATATCGACTCAGGACATTCACTGCGAATCCATTGTTTGAATCCATATTGGTAATAGAGGAGTAATAGACATGACTCCAGCGTTGAAGAAGTTGGTTGATGGACTTTTTTGTTCTCGAATTGAGTACAAGCGGCTATTATTTCCGCATCGCCTTGGTTGGAGTGTAAGACTGTCGTATAGAAAACGTGACAAGCATTTTAGTAAGAATGTATGAGTGAGAAATATGTTGCCGGAGTGAGTAATATGCACGTTGAAAAGAATCCAAAGTGAGACATGTTAGGTAGTAACGGGCACAGCACGGAACTCCCACGATACTTCTAGCGATTCCATGGTGGCATAATAATAATAATTATTATTATTATAAACCAAAAAAATATTTATATAATATTTACATACAGTTGAAAACATCTCAGGGCTATTAAGCTGATGAGAGAATCGACCGTGAGATGCGGTGATTAATACCCTTGTAGGGTAATGGATGGCAATGCTGTAGCCAATGAAGTTCTAACTGAGGCTCGGCTATTGCTGTTACCCTCCTGCCATGATCAGAGCTTTAATAGCTCAATAACAACTTATCCCTACACCGTCCTCTACAGATAACGGGAAAGATGAAAAGCATTCTTGCTTCGCCCCTTTAAGCCAATCTTATAAGTATAAGGCTATTAAGCAGATTTCATTGAAAAAATACACATAAATAAATAAGAAGGAAAATTCTCTTCTAGCTTATCTTTACAATAAAATATACCCTACGTTTTAGTTTTAATTAAACTTAATTTCGTGTAGAAGTCGCATTTTGTAAACTGAAAATAAACTATGAGAACCTTAGAAAATATGAACAAAAATAGATCTTGCACTATTACTTCATAGGATTTCAAAATGAAAAACGTCGTTCATTCTGAATCTTCTATAACTTGAATTTCATCACTTGTTCTTCACATTAAACAAGTAAAACCCGTTCATACACATGCTTTGGCATTTTAATTATCCAAATGACAATAACATTTCTTACGGTTTTATCTGTACCTTATACGAATATACGCAATATGCCATCCAAACATGTTCAGCTAGTATGAAAAGAAAGAAACAGAAAAAAAAAAAAAAACGAATTTCACAATATTTATCTTCGAATCATCTCGCACGCACACAAACACTCCATTGTTACTAAATTATGGGGGGAAATAAATGACTTTCCTTTCAAGGTTATTAACTTTTGTAATGTTGTATTTTCTGGTTGGCTGTTAACAATATGTGAAGTTAAACTTCATATCAGTTCGTATAGATTTTTCTTATTCAAAAACTATCCACGTTGGTATATGATACTGGAAATATGATTGTTTTAAATAAGTAAGGAACATATTTTAAAGCAAATAAAGTCAAAAATAATCAAATGGTCTAGCTAGACAGAAATTAAATTACTTGCAATCAATAAATGTAATCATCTGAAATTTTAGGATATCCGAATTGTTATAAATTCCTTAAAAGTAGGTTGGTAAGAAAGCAATGCATACAACACAAGGTTATCGAATACGTGAAAAAAAGTCAGGCTTTGTCAACACTCGAATGGAGCAAAACAGGAAGTTGATACTGAATCATAAAGAAAATATTGTACAAAACAGACCTCCAACAATATTATCATAATATGAAATAGCAGGAGGTCACCAACTTATAGCATCAAGTTTGTATGAATTTTTTTAAATCAAATGTAATTACATTTCAGACCATCTCATAACTTCTTTTTTTGCTTTGTTAGTTTACAAAATACACTTACTCCTAACCTTCGCAAAAGAAGGGGGTGGGGGGAATAGATCCCCCATACATTCAATTCATTGTTGTACTTTCAAAATAGGTCAAAGAAACGTTTATGATTTAGAGAGGCAGAGAAAAAAACACATTCTGTATTTCACAGCAGGTGCTAATTGAGAATTGAGGTTTATTTAGTTCAGAATTAACTAAAAGTTTTACAGATCACTTCCCTTAAGTGAGGAAGGTGTCTTTCATGTAGACAATGGGAACGCAGCGTAGAAAGTCCAACAAAATCGATCAGCTTGTTTTCATACACTCGCTCAGCTGTTAACTGCAAGTCAGAGCTTTAGTAGGTCAAGTGAAGGCAGCATTAAAATTTCCTTTTATGCTTCTCTTAAAAGGCGACATCTGTTGTATCCTGGGGATATTTGACAAGTAAATTAAGATGTGCACGAACATCATCTTGTAGACATATACTACTGCCACACAAATATATTTAACCTACTAAAAAGGTAATTCAAAATGCTGTATAAAATGTATGCAAAGTATAAATGACAAAGCTTTAGTTTGCTTAAATAATAATTAAACTACTTTTTGATGATCGTTTTCATTTTAACGTGCAAAGTACTGACACGCATTATACCGAACTCCCGGAAACATTCGTTGAATTTTTTTTTTTTTGCTAAATTCAAAGATACAGATAATGAATGAATTAATTAATTACCGTGTAATGATACAACGTAAGTTGCTTTTACGGGAATATATGGCACCATCTCAGTCCCCCCAAATTTTATCCCGGCTCCGGAACCGGCATAGCTGACGAATCAGGTCAGCATTCCTGACTGTAATCCGTATGTGTCCAAGGCCAGTTGCCTTTTCTTGCGGGATGAAAAACCCCAGAAAAAATGCGGGAAAAAAACCTGCTGTCCATGCCTAAGACCGGCTAACTTGGCTACGGCTAAGGAAAATCCTTAAGCTCCTGACGTCGTCGACGGGAATCGAACCTAGGACACTCCTTCTCCAGGCATATGGTTGCAAAGTGCAAAGCCACTAGGCTAACCACGCAGACAAAGATACAGATACCCCCTTATGTACGACAAACACATACACAGAGTGGTCAAAATATTACACACATCTCAGTAAATTGTGTTACTAGAATTTTCCAATAACATGCAGATAACGATGTATGCAATACATACGCTATAAAATAGGAGCAGATCTGCTCCGAGAGAGAGAGAGATCTTAAGCCAGGCCAGGCATGCGAGTTGAGTGACAATGAAAAAAAGTTGTGAGATAAATTAGCTTAACGCGGTGATAGTGGGGGCAAAACGGGCCAGTAAAAGTATCTCGAAAACCACTGTGATGTTAAGATGGCTACAAGAGCAGCGTCTCGAGTATACCAAGAATGGTGTGACAAACGGAAAACGTTATCAATTTCAGGACAGCCGGAAAAAAAGGTCATAATGAAAGCAGCAGATGACCGATCGGTAGAATCATAAAGCCCAACAAACTTGAAACAATCCATTAAATGACCGTGCTATTCAGTAATGCACTGCAGGAATGCGAATTTAATCCAGAAAAGTTATAACCCCATCGTGTATTTCATTACGGTTGGTATGTGTGTGTAATTAGATAACCCAGGAAGAATTCTGAGTTATCAAACCTTGAGCGCCCTTGAGAAAAAAAAAGAACTTTTTCATTTCAGCCATTTCAGCCTCCAATAAGCAAGGTCATGAAATCGTATACAACGTAGAGTATTTTGCAGACATCTATGCCACACTGGGATTTAAACTTACAGCCTTTTCAAACTTCTGGTGTCCACTGCTTTGCAGATCTGGTGTTGCTGACCAATATGCTAAAACATTTAATCGGGCAGAATTTTTGTTCTCACTCGAGTATGAACTCTATAACCTTCCCATGAGGTGTGATCAAAATACAATAATGTATTCCCGGAAGACACCGCTGCAATTGGTATACAGCTCCATAGTTGAGTGTTGGTAGAGTAAAATCTGTCTGATCAATCACTGCTTACTTGAAAGTTGTAATCTTGCGTTTTTAATAAGGACATTTTGATCCTCCTATCAAATATCATCGATTTCAAATGGCAGCGCATGCGTATCAAGTTCTGCTTCAAACTAGAAGCATGTTAAAACTTGCTTTCAGATAGAAAGAACGAGTTTGAAATCTGGTTGGTTTTCGGAGTTCCAAAATGGGAGTGACGGAGTGGAAGCTGAGGATCTCCATGGACAGTAAAATGAATGATATAAAGTGGAAATCAAGGAAAACTGATGTACGCTTTTTAAATCCATTAAACAGTTCAACATTTTGTTATTATTGTATTACAATGCTGCTGACACCAAACTAACAATATTTCGCTGTCCAAAAATTAAGTTCTCGATTATTTTTATGTAAAATTGCCATTTGCACGCTTTTGTAAATATAATGTACATATGATCGCATAACACATTTTATGAAACTTTTGTTTGCGTACAAAAGAGAAAGGGAAAATATTTAATATCAGTATTTTCTAAATGAGTACTTCCTCAAAATTAACAAATAAATTCACAAAACTAAATCAATTAGAATAATTCGTTCATTCAGTCGTAACAAAAAAGAAAAAATAAACATTAAGGGAAAACCTTCAGGAAAGAATCAGCCTTTCGGAACGCAAAGCATAAATGTGCACTACAAGGTCGCGTGCGCTTTGTAACAGATGATTATCAGGGATTAGTAACGCTATGACAAACATTACAAAACAAAAAGAGAAATCCTTGTGCATTTAAAAAGGAATTAAATATGATAGGAAAACAGAATCTAATCGAGTTCATTATTCAGAGAGTGAGTGAGTGAGAGAAAGAGAAAGAGAGAGAAACATTTTAATGAATCGTTATTTTGAACCTATGAAGCAAAGCATTAAAAGGCTACTGAGAGAAGAAACACAAAATTGGTAAGAACAGAACTGAACACGCAATGAAAATAAGAAAACGTTTGTTATACTGAGATCAGAAACACCAAGAATTTTCTCACAGAAGATTGGAAATGCACCAAGATTATATGGGTCTCGTTGTCGATACCATAAATCGGCTAAACACAGATTTGAAAACCGAGGCAGCACGCTGCATACTGCAAAGATGAAGCTACAATTTGCTTTCGGTGTGAAGGCCTGCGATTGAATCTTGTCATGAACGTAGAAAACTCTCATAAAGGCTATTAAACTGAAGGTGAGTTAGTTGGTCGCGCAGAGAAGTAGCAATGTTTTTCATCTGACAAACACAGTTGTTGATACACAGTTAACAGATATAATATATTGACTGTACGCAGCAACTCAATAGAAGTACCAAAATTCCAATACTTCAGACAAAAATGAAACGGTTGGGAGTTAGGTTTCAAGCTACTAACACTTTGATCAGACATAAAAAACCTGTCACGTCTTAGCTCAATGCCTGTCAAGGCCACCAAAGTGGCTTTCTAGATGACTAATTAATGCTATTATAGGTAGGTAAATCTTATCTACATAATCAACAGCCGAACCAACATGCAGGTGCAAAGCACTTGCAGTGGATGTGGAAGCTTGGAAAGCTTGATTATGGAGAGACCAATCACGCTACACCTACTACCGCGCAGATGGATGGGTGTGGCGGATGCCTAGCGAATGTCTGTTACCCGAGTGTAACTCCAACTGTGAAATCTGGAGGTGGCGGTGTGATGGTATGGTCCAGATTTTCCTGATTTGGCCTCGAACCTTTATTTGTGGGCCACAAACAATGAACTCCAAGAGGTATCTGAATATTCTGGACAATGCAATGCTTCCTGTGGCGTTTCTACGGAACTGACCACTGTCTTTTACAGCAAAATAAATGCACCGTGTCATAAGGCTGCTGCTGTAACTGTGTGCTTTATGGACATGAACATCACCACACTTGATTGATCTCCACAGAACTCTGATCTCAACCTACTGAACATCTTTGGAATGAAGTCAGGTGAGGTCAAGGGACCTTGCCACACAACAGTGCAGGAGCTCATTACATTCCAACAGGAAGAATGGTCCAAAATTCCCATTTATCGCTATCGTACGCTTATGGAAAGCATGCCCCGTAGGATTGTCATTGCAGCGAAAGGTCTAATATCATATTATGATGGACGCCATGGTTGTCTGTTCATTCCTCATACCTATGGGACCTTCTCGTTAGTTTTTAAGGTGCAGAATAATCTGCAACTATAGTTCTACTTCTTCCTTTCTGCTTTTAAAGGAGTCTGACCATTCTGTAACAACTAATTCATGGTCTTCTTTTCGAACATAATGAATATCTACAAACCATGATATAGCTTATGGTAACGTTCGCATTATCATGATTTTTCTTTGGAAACTCATTAAAAATGGGTAGGTCAAATCCACTTTTTTTTGTCAGGCAAACCGAGTGTAGTTTATTACTGCCCCTATAGCGACGAGTATGTACTTGGGAGTAGAAACCACAACAGTCACATGAATAGATATTAAACAGGAATATATATATATATATATATATATATATATACACACACACAATGCATTTTTTCAAGCCGACCAAATTTTGATTCACCTTTTACGTATTTATATATTGGTTAGATATTTGGTTTGCTTTTGTTTCCAAGTTACTCAGAGAAAAAGAACAAATGATTTTTTTCTCTCTTATTTTCTGCTCAATTTTAGCAAGATATATCGTGTGGGTAGCATTGTGAAAAAAATATGCAATAAAACAATTTGTGATCGCGAGTTAACAGGTTGCACTCCAGTATACATCCAGATAAAGGTGAATGTTTGGAGATTTAGGAACATTTGAACAATATTATTATAAAAAGCTAATTTTTAGTCAATCCCTTTAGTTTTAGGAATTAGTAAATGGTTTACATGTACATGGCGTACTCATACAAAATGGAAAAACAATTTTAACAAAAGTAATAGTAGAGCATCTAAAAATTCAAGGATATGGATGCTAATTACGCATCGTTGAACAAAGTGAAAGGAAAGGACGGGTGGCTAGTTTGCACGTCGATTTCACTTTTTTAATTTTTTTATTGTAGCTTTCAACATTTTAAATTAAAATGGGTAGCGGTGGTGGTGTTCGAATGTTTCTTTTGTTTATTTCAGCAGGTTTCGAAAATAATCGATTTTTCATTTACATTTGTGTTCAATTTCGATTTTTTTTTATTAAAGAACCATCCGTATATCATACTATGATCAACATTTAGCAATAATTTAAGTAATTTTTGTAGTAAAAAAAAAGAAAAACTTTATCCCGAATGTTCGTTGATTATGAAATTCGCTAACCGTTATTTGAAGTCTCAATGTATCAACGACAAAGCCGGTTTTCTCCGCAGAAGACAGTAGAGTCTGCAACCCGTTTGGCAAAAGAACATCTTCTGAGTGATATCATCAGCGTTAATATTTGGGAGCGTGTATAACTTCCGGCATCAGTAGCCTTGACGCTGCATTAAGACACGTGATCTTGAAGGACAGTATACATACATACATACATACATATATATATATATATATATATATTAAAAATATAATAAATATAATAGAAATCCCATAATTCCCTAAAGTATCGTGTTTTCACATGAGCACAATACCAAGGCAATTCATTCGTGCCGCATGGCACAGATATCAGTTCATCAACTTGAGCGAGAAAATGATACTTTATCTTTCTAAATCATGCAGTCATCAAGACATAGCCTTTTCAGATCTTCTCTTCTAAAAAGTTTACACTTTCTCTTCTAGGAATATTATTTTCTTATTAAATTACACACGCACTCGCTGTCCATTACGAAGTTTGACTTAGGAAATATATTTAGGTATTGCAATTGTCCAGGATATTGATAATATCCCGGACAATAATAATATCGGTATCATTAATTCTTGAAATAGTCTTTCACAAGACAAAACAAGATGGAGCCTAAAAAAAAATACGCGTTTTTTTTTTTAGGCTGCGAAGTTATAAGTATCAGTTTGAGATAGGCGACATCACTAGTAGATATCTGCAAAAGGAGAGGTCATACATCTCCCTTGACTGAGAAGACATCTTCTGGAGGAGGGGTTGTGGGGGGGGGATATCCCCTCCCAATTCTTATTTCCTATGAACTTTCTTTTTTCTCTCATCCCAACAATTTTTGACATATGAGTCACAGAATTAGACAATTCAGAACATCAAAAGGCTGTAAGAGCAAGTAATATTAGAAACTCTGGATGCAGTTTTCGAAAATAAAGAGAGGATATATTTTCTTTTCTTTTCACACAGTTGTACATGATAAAAGTTTAAAATCAAGCGACTGCGAGTCGAAACTTATTTCACAACTTTACCATCCATACTATTATAGTGCGGGAAAATTAAAAACAGAGCCCGTAGCAAATAATGTAATTGTGTTTTGTGAATAAAGTACAAATGAAGTGAAAAGTGACAATTGTGTTACTATATCTGTAGATACCTCCACCAGACTAGAATATAAATATAAGTCGTACTTAAATTACAACTGCTAGAATTTGGTTATTTTACAGTAAGCCAGTAGATATTTTAACCAATCACATTATAAAACTCTTAAAAAGTTTGATGTAGAAAATAAAAAGGTGTCGTACTGTGCAGATAACACAAATACAAATTTTGGGGAGTGAGAAGACAGGATAAATATATCTGTAGATGTCTCCAACAGACTAGTATATTTGTTCATCAGTTTGAAATAAAAGTACGACTGTTAGAATTTGGTGATTTTACAGAGAAACAGTAGATAATTTAACCCAAAAAATGTGACCTAAACTCTTAAAAAGTTTGGTATGGAAAAAAGGATCATACTCTGCAGATAACAAATATAAAATTTGGCTTTACCCACACAAAGTAAGATAAAATCACATCAACATCATATCGACCAGCATGTGAAAACATGTCCATGAGTCATCTGAGTGAAAGTTTCAATTTTGAAGGAACGGTCAGGGTAGGGTAGGGTAAACAGTAATATAAGGAAAAACAATCGAGTCGAGCCTTTCCAGTTACTGCAATCGTTCATCCTCTGCAGCTATCGTATTTTGTTGTGATGTTGTTTGGACAGTAAAGTAAAATAATGGGTGAGCCACAAAAGTCTTTGAAATTTTATTTTTTCAGGAAAATAGCACGAGACAAAACTCTTCAGATAGCACTAAAAGGATGGAAACCGATTATTATTTTAGAAGACTCATACATTGTGATGTATTTATCCAGGACCACTTGGGAAAAGTTATGAAGGAAGTGGTCTGATATCCTCAAATACTTGCAAAGAAGAGTCGACTACAAATTGGACATCGGTGACTGTTATATTCTGAAATGGCAAGATGGGGAACTAATGCTCGATGATACAGGAGCTGGTGGAATTACAGTTTTCTCTATTAGTTGTGAAAAAGTTGAGAGATTTTCACCAAAAATGTATGACATTGATAATCATTTACTATTTTTGGAAAAACTGAATTACCAGCTGTTCGAATCATGAGGAAAATTATTGCTAACCATTTAAATTCATCAATGGTAAAATTAGACTTTCCAGATTTTATTCAATTTGATAAAGATTCTTTATTTTGGGACATTTACGAACATTTTACAGACTGTGTATACCTGGTGACAAAAGAATACATGGAATGTTTATGAAGGTATGGTGTCATATCCAGACTAACAGCGTATCAAATGTATGAAGCTGTGCTTCCTATAGTTTCCGTTCTTAAGAATCTTTTTGCATCACCAGATATTTTGATGTAATATAACTAAGAAACAGTAAGTAACGAAAATTTCTTTATTGATCTCTTTGGAAAGTTTTGTTAAGAGTGTAAACTAAATATTGTGAAATATTTTTAGGTAATTACATGTTTCAAACTTTTCTCTGTGAATATACTTGTAAATAATATTTCAGCAAAATAAAACATGCGTGTGTTTTCCACAGTGAAATTTTTACTCAGTTATTCTGTTTAGAAGTTGATATATAAATCCATAACATTATAGCTTAATGCAATTCTGTTTAATTATTATAAAAAATATATCACTACTGTAAAATAAATGCCAGGAATGGGGGGGAAAGTGAGGAAAACTGATATCCAGTTATTAATTATTTTAGAAAATTGTCTAATGCTACATATTGACATTGTTTGAGTTATCTGTAAACATTTCATTCATATACTCAAAAACTCGAACTGATAATCTCAAAGCATGTTGGTGTCATTAGAATACAGAAGGAGCACATATATGAGTCATGATTAGACACATTCAATTTTATGCTCACCTAAGCATATCACTATAGTCTAAAGTTTTAAATGTATGGAACTTTGTAACATAGAAAGTAACAAAGTATACTACAGAGCTAATATTCATTTGAAATAATAAGAAATAACTATTTATTTGTGCTGGCAAAAGAAGCTTCTATTAAGAAATTGCTAACGGAGAGTTCCAAACCTTGTTTGTCTCATTTCCGTTATTTAAAAAAATAAAATAAAATTTCAGTTACAGAAGTAGGTTTGAAGCACAAGGAATTGAAGGTAAAATTAATAGTCAGAGAACGACAATCAGTTTATCACAGTTTTGCAACCAAAAGCAGTTTGTGTATACCAAAGAAGGTCAAAGAAGGATACATAATAACTAGATTTTGAAAACCATATTTTGAATTTTAAAAGTAAAATAGAGAAAATCAACCAATCAGATTGAAAAGAAAAAAAAAACATTATATATATATATATATATATATATATATATATATATATATATATATATATATATATATATACAGGGTGTTCGGGATAAATTTGACATATTTATAATTAATTATATTTTTCCGTAAGTTACATGTATTAACACACACTTCTCTTCATTTAAAAGTTTGGACCCTTCTTCATTCATATACAAGATGTCAGAAAGGATGCATAGCTGGAACCCACCTGAATCATGGAAGAGAATAACTTGTATCATGATGATTCGTGCCCGCCATCAAAATAAGGATATTACGACTGCTGCCCAATGCTCCCTGAATACAGTAAAAACAATCAGGCATGAACTAGAGACTTGCAATGGTGACTACGAGGATGTAGCAAGAAGAAAGATCCCTAGCAGACGATCTGATTGCGTTCGTACAGCAGAATTCCTCGCAAATCTGCAGGAACAGGTGTTGAAGAACCCTGGCATTGGAATTCGGGCTTTGTTTGTGGAGTTGCTAACTGTAGTCAAGCCCTGGATAACAAGGGTAGCCAATGGTAGGCCGTATGTATGGCAGCAGGATTCGGCCCCTTGCCACACCTCTGGGAAAAGTCAAAAATGGTTGTCTGAAAATTTCTACGACTTCACCAGTCCAAATGTTTGGCCTCCAAACTCCCCAGACCTTAACCCCATGGATTATTTTGTATGGGGCGCAGTTGAAAAAGACACCAATCGCACTTCCAGTAATACAAAAGCCCAGTTAATGGATAAAATTAAAACAGTTTTTGCGGCCCTTCCCAGGGAGACTGTAGCATCAGCTTGTTCGAGGTTCCGAAGCAGAATTGAAGCTGTGATCGATGCTAATGGTGGTTATTTTGAGTAAATCTTGTTGATAGTATTGTAATTAACTCTGCCTGTAATGTTTTTTTGTCAATTCATTAAATTTAATAGATACAAAGAAGATTTTCTTTTTCCTTACGAAACTGTCAAATTTATCCCGAACACCCTGTATATGGGAATAAATTTTTAACTTGGGTATATTGTGTATTAGGATAACCAAGCAATTTTTTGCATCACCAGCTATTTTGATGTAATATAACTAAGAAACAGTAAGTAACGAAAATTTCTTTATTGATCTGTTTATTGATAACCAAGCATATAAAATTGCTTGGTTATCCTAATATATATATATATATATATATATATATATATATATATATATATATATATATATATATATATATATATATATATATATAGAGAGAGAGAGAGAGAGAGAGAGAGAGAGAGAGAGAGAGAGAGAGAGAGAGAGAACCATATCAAAAGTGCGCATCGAGAGACGTGAATTTCTGGATGTGATGTGAAAGACACATTGAGATTAACGCTCGCTTAAACATATCACTATAGTCTAAAGTTTTAAATGTTTGGAACTTTGTAACATAGAAATTAACAAAGTATACTACAGAGCTAATATTCCTTTGAAATATTGAAAAGCATTTTATTTCCTAAAGAAATTTGAATTTCTGATGGATTTATTCTAAGATATGCAATGACAAAATTACCATGTAGTTGGAAAGAATTACCTGAAAGAGTTAAAAAACAGAATTCTTGGTTAATAAAATATAATCATCAGCTGAACTGGGAAATTGGTTCACTATCTCTGGACAAACTAAGAGATTGGATAATAGAATCAACATGCAAATATCAAATATTGCTCGCCAAAGGAAGAGAAGAATCAAAAACATTAACAAACTTAACAGGCAGACCTGTTCTTGATTTTATTGGAAACATATCCAAAGATTGTGTGCTAAGGAACAAGAGTCAACTGCATTTTCAGGTTATTTACAGCAAATCGTTCTTTCAGCCCTCGCGCGCGCGCGCGCGTGTGTGTGTGTGTGTGTTGTTTTCTATATCCCATAAAAAAAAAAAAAAATGAGCGAACATAAAACCATTTGGAATTTTTCTTTTTTCATGGAAATAGCAAAAGAGATAAATCTGGTGAAATATTTCTAGGTAATTATAGGTTCTTATTTTCATTGTGAATATATTTGTAAATAATATTTCAGTCAAATAAATATGTATTTGTAAACTTAAATGAAATTGAGGTAACGTTCATGTATTCTTCATATTTAAGAATATTTATTCTGCTTAGAATTTCTAACTGAGATTCCAGTAGTTAATTACTTAGAAAATGTCTAACTACAATCTATTGACAAGAAAAACCTGAAAGAAAAAATTGCAGTAAAACTGAGATTCCAGTAGTTAATTATTTCAGAAAATGTCAACATGAAAAAAGTGTGTGTGTGTGTGTGTGTGTGTGTGTGTGTGTGTGTGTGTGTGTGTGTGTGTGTGTGTGTGTGTGTGTGTGTGTGTGTGTGTGTGTGTGTGTGTGTGTGTGTGTTATACTGTACCGTTTTGTGTATCCCGTAAAGTTAAAAAAAAAAATCATTTCACTTGTCAGAATTCCATACTCTAATCATCACCCAGATTTCCAAAAACAGGGAGTCACACATAGCCACAACAAAAACGCGTTTCCACTTCAACTCTATGATGTCATTTTAGACAGAACCTAAGGAACCTAGCAAATAACTAATTGTGGGTTTTTAATAGATAAAGTACAAAATGAATTAAATAGTTACACTTTTGTTACTATATTAGATGTGTCCAACAGATCAGAATAGAAAATCCAAACGAAAGAGTTAATTATTTTAGAAATGTGAAAAAAAAAAAATCACGAGTGCAGATTACTATGTCTTAGGGCAACTGTCGCACTACATTGTGAAAATTAACAGAAGAGGATAACGGTTACAAGCGGTGGCTTTACTTCCCATGATGACATTAACTAGAAAATATCCATAACCGTGGGAAAAAACATAGCCATGAGCCACAGTAGAATGACATTAACGAAACGGACAGAAACCTATAAGGAACAAGAGTCAAATGCATTTTTAAGGGGTTAATTGCAGCAATTTTGTTCTTTCAGACCTAGTGTTTGTTTATGTTGTGCTGTGAATATATGGTTATAATTCAACTATTTTGGAATATTAATTTGCTTTCAGAAGTTCGTTAGTTCCAAGAAGACCCATTCTGAAGAGGAAGTAAGTTAATCTAAATTATCATTAGAATTTTTCTAGACTACATACAAAAGTTCTTGTAATCCATTTGAATCTCCGTTTATTTGTTTAAAAAATGCCATTTGGTTTTTCATTCAAAAAGAATCCATTTTGATCTCTAAAAGCTAACACCATCTCTTCACTCTAAACTAAAAATTCCAATAGCCAAAAATTTTGTAATAAAGATAACACTTAATTAGAAAAAGCAATGAACATTAAGATATTAATTTAGGCAAATCAAAATATTCGGATGAGTTATGTATATGAGAAAAAAAAGTGTGTGTTTGAGGGGACATCAATGATAGCCTGTTATTAATTATTCAGAAAATGTCTAAATGTTGCCGCCATCTCTTGATTCTAAACTAAAATTCCCATACTCAATAACAGGAATGAAATACCACAAACCTATATTGGAAAATTCGTGGTGCCACCTATAGACAAATATTTCCCAACATTTCCACAATCGAACCAAAGACCCCCAACACATGAACAAATATCCCCAGAATTCCATAATCTAAATATCACTCGAACCAAAGACAAAACGTGACGTCAATGACAGATGGGGGGAACCCCAGCGAAATTCAAAACATTCCATACTCTATCTTATCTCTAACCACACCCACAATACTATACGCGAACAAAATCACTACGTGACGTCAATGACACATGTTCCCTCAGGGAAATTCCAAACATTCCAAACTCATGACGTCACACTGCGAATCATACAATGGCGTCAATGATCTTATCACCCAATGACGTCATGATTCCTTATCTTGATCTTGATCTTCTTAGTGCCACCCCTACTACTCAGGTGGATCTGTAGAGAAGGTGCTCTTGCGTGGCCACCTCGGTCACCTGGCTTCGTTAGACTTTTTCTTATGGGGTCACATCAAAACAGTCGTGTATGCTTCAAAAGCTGCTTCTCTCGATGACCTTAATACTAAAATTACAAACGCAATCAATGCAGTCACTGCTCAGCAATTACTAAACGTTTTCCGGAACTTCGAAAATCGTCAAGTTATATGCATCGCACAAGATGGCGGTCATGTTGAGCACTAATAAGAAACAAATCATTGTAGATAAAACTTAACTCCATACTCTTTAAACTGTTATATACTATAAATCTGTAACTTTTATAATGTTGGAAGTATTAAAGTTTAAAACTGCACTAAGAATTATGGGACACCCTTTATAGTGGAAATATCAGTAATAGTGAGGACTCCACATTGTCCGCGCAGTTAGCCTAGTGGCTTTGCGCTTTGTAACCATATACCTTGGGAAGGAGTGTCCCAGGTTCGATTCCCGTCAAAAACGTGAAGAACTTGTGGATTTTCCTCAGGCATAGCCAAGGTACCCGGTCTTGGGCGCGGGCAGTAAGATTTTTTCCGCCTATTTGGCGTTTTTTTATCCCGCAAACAGGCAAACCGGCCCCGTGAACATACGCTTCTACAGTCAAAAATATATCCCTCCCAGCGGCAGACTAGGCGACAGGTAGGTTGGGGGTGGTACTAACAAGTAGTCGCATCTAAGTAACACGCGGACCCTGCATAGGAAGCGGGAATAACGCGTAGTGAAAGAAGAAGAAGAAGTCAGGACTCCACATTATAAGCCAGTTTTCTGGGTAACCTTTACAGCTTTTATGATGTGTCCTATGAACTTCCATTTCCTATCCACCAAGGTCCCAGGTCTATTGTCTCCTGTACTTCCTGAAGCAAAGATCCTCCAACGTGATAAACTCATTCCAGCTTTTCTAGTTAAAGTGCATAACTTTATATTTAGCAACATTTAAATGACATCCCTATTCTTCAACCCAAAGCATTATCCTATTCAAATCCTCTTGCAACAGCATTAAAATTCTTGACATTGCTCTTCCTAGAGTAACATCATCAGGATGGCTCGAGTTTGGTTCAAATTTTTGAATAGATTACAAATACCATATCAGATCAAAATTTGTCGTACAAGAGGAGTGCTTGAGCGTCATAAAGATCAATACATGAACATGAACCAATAAAACCACTCTAATAATTAATTACATTGTGATGAAACCCACTAAAAACATTTTTGGAATATTGAGAAGTTAAACTTCTAAAACCAGATGGGATGGTGCAGAAAATATTAACAGTGGATATCTAAGTTTCAAGAAACTCATATAAAGAGAGGCGCGCTCTAAAGAGCAGAAGAATAATAAATGAATGAGGAGGAGAGGTGTTGCTAGTTCGGATTTGGGATCGAATTAGTATAAAGGCATTCCCAAATGATGTCAGAGAAAACAGATATTGTGTTATTTGGAATCACTACAAAAATAACTGACTGATACTGACTGGGCTATAGACTCGGTGCCGTGGTAATGAGGCCTGAGAGTGTATGCTTTTTGTATGAGAGAGAAAGTTGTTTCGAATTAAGGTCAAAGCAACAGAGGCTTAAAAGCCATCGTACTATGTCTGTTAAACAAGTATAATGGGGCTTATTTCTCTCTTTTGAAGAGGAGAATCCACCACATGAAACCAGCAAAACTTAACTTCAGTTGAAGCATCCTTATAAAGGTTTCTAGCCTTCTTGATGGGATTCTAACCCAAACTTTACGATCGAAAGACAGATGTAACATCCTCGTGGCTGACCTGGGCTACACGAGACGACAAACAGAGAGAACTACCAAGGTTACATAGAACTGCTGTTATCTTGATTTTGTTTTGAATGAATAAAAATTGCAACTCACTCTTAATTAAAAATGGCATTTTATGTAATTTATTGCATATTAAAACGCAAACAATACACGAGCCTATTTGAATACAACAATACACTCCGCATAACGTGGGTTTCGAACTGTATGAGTTTCAATATAATGTAATGGTATCAAATGCATCATTGCAATATGTTTAATTGTGATTTCGTCAGAAAGGCAATTATATTGACTACATATTCATTGAGACCCTCCGTAGCTCAGTCGGCATAGACGAAGCCCTTTAGTTGGAAAGAACTGGGTTCGATTCCCGTCGGTGTTATGAGGAACCTTTAACTAGTCTCTTTCGACTAAAGAGAGTTAGCCGGTCTCATACGGAGGGAGGGGGATTTTTCACCTGGAAACTCGGATTTTTCGTCCCCCCGAACAAGCATTCGGAATACACACGGATTACAGTCATGAATACGTCCCAGCCATATGCCTGTCCCGAGCCCTGATTAAATTGGGGGATTGGGGAAAGCAATGGTGAACTACCCTGTAAAAATCTCATAGGAAATACTTTGGGCAATGCCTACAAAGTCACCTACTGTCGGAAACGACTGAAAGAGAAAACTATTCACATATTCATTAATAGCTATTCATGGCATCGGGGCAGCGATGTGTTACAAAATCAAGGAGAAGCACTTTTTGAGGTATTGTATTTGGAATCATTTTATTATTGAATAAATAAGTGATTTTCTACTTAAGATGTGAACTTCCATAGACTGTGAGTTTCTAGTGGGCGAGTCCTTTTGACAGAATGTTTTTAAATATGATTTTATTGTAGAATTCGATGCTGTCATTGATTAATAGCATTGCTTTCATTCAATACGGAAGAGAATGCATTTGCTTAAAAGTAGCGAAACTTATTTTGTACACAAGTCAGTACAGTCAATACCCAGAAACATTGCACGATTTGAAAATTTTTGACTGCAACAAAAACGGTTGGTCAATGCTAAATTATAACGTGATGTGCACAATATTGACTAACTGAAGTATATGCGATTAAAAAAAAAATTATCGATAATAAATTTGGTTTCAACGAAAAACCTTTGCCATCTGCTGAAGATTTCAATCTAAAGACGTTGTCATTATTCTTAATTTTATTTCTCTGAGACTCTTTTGCTCATAAACTTTCACAAGAAGCAATTATATAATCGGAGGTTTAAATTAGCAGAAAAACGTTAGCGTAGTCATCTTAAAAACTTTTAAATAATTTAATTATATATTTTTGTCATAGAAAATTTCCTAATAAATAAATCATTGTCAGTGCCCTTAATAAATGAAATCTTTTCATATGAGACTGTTCGCTTTCGTTTAACTAGAACAACTAAAATTCATTCTCATCAAATGACACATTCAACAGCTGGCCAGGAAGTCCGGTTTCACGAACTTGGTTCACAACAATTCGAGATGCTTCTTAACCTACTGCACGAGCGTCGCGATATAACTGCTTATTTTTTGTAAGAAAGGCGCATCAGTGAAATAGCGGTAGTTGGGGAAAAAAATGAATTCGTTTTGTGTGTGACCGCTTCAGCACTTCTCGAAAGTGCGAGTTTGCGTGAGCGTCGCATTGCGTAACGGAAAGTAGCGGAACACTTTGACGGGAGGCGGAGCGTTTTGGTGAATACGACTAACAGCACGTGGAGATAACAAAATGCTTTGATCAGGGAGCACGGAAGACGTGTGTGCATTCATCACGGGCATTCCGTGAACATCGAGATATTACAATGAATCGTAACAGTTTGCTGCTTCCTATTTCGCTCAAAATCACTTTGTCGTCGGTATCGCTACGACATTTTTCGTGGATCCTTGTCGTCATGAGCTTTTTCGTGCTGGCCATACTCACTTACAGAAGATGGATGAGATTTTCTAATACAGTGCAAAAGCTTCCCGGAACCAACTGTAGCACTCTTGGATTGACGTATGCCATAGGAAAATTATTTTTCATGAAAAACGCTCCAGATCCTAATGAACGTAAGTACCTCTAGATGTTATCACATCGTATTATACATAAGTGCTGATATGCTTAATAAAGAGTGATTGGACTTTTAACGAAAAACGTGCGTTGTTGTTAATCCTCAAATTATCAGAAAAACTTTATTCGGATGATTTCTAGTTCGACAGCGAAAAAACGTGAGTCTATAAAAATTTAACTTTCCTGTAACGTAAATTGTTAACTGTTTATTATTTTATTTATATATAATTGATGTTTAAAATTGGAAAATCCACTAACAATATTTTAAAAGAGAATGGCATATATCCGAATGCAAAAATAGCTTCAAGTTCTTCAATGCAATTTTCTCTCAAAAACGAAACGAAAAAGCACCAGCATGACTACTTCTGAGCTATATACAACGCACCGTAACCTACCTGTTAGTATCTGCATATCGCGTGCTGTTATCAATATGGTACTATTTAATGACAGAGAACATTAGCTGGAATAAATTATTTCTCTTCATACTGACATAGACATAATTGTACACTTATTCTAAAAATAATAATGAATAATTTTAAATTATCCACCTGCCCAGAAGTTTAAAAAGGGAATCGAAATTTCCCATGCTAGCAATGTGCAGTATCGTAGCAGTCCTCCCTCTTGTTTTCATTTCATTAATACACAAACGTCAGAACAGAACTGTGAAGAAACATAACGATAGTTTCAACAGTTCACTTCTCTATATATAGAGAAGTGAACTGTTGAAACTCATGTCTATAAAAGTCTTCATATTATTTGAAAATGTCCATTTTTATACGATTTTATGTATACTACTTGCAGGGGCAAATTATTTTAACACACTGATGTTCAAAATATTAACTAGGACCTAATTTATAGGTACGGCTTCAAGTTACTTAATCTTAGTCTTGACTAAGGTTAAATAACTTGAAGTAACTTGAATATCAAATTTATATGGCTGAAAAAAGAGAGCCAAAAGGCTTCACTTCGGCGATGGAAAATAATTCAAATTAAGTGGATATCGAATCCAACATTATTTCAAAGCCGAATATAGAAACTATAAAAGTTTAGGCGGATCCAAGCGTAAGCAAACTTTTCATGACAGGGGCAACTCTTAGTAAAGGTGGAGTAAGCTCTGATCACTATCCTTAGTATTTTCCATAATGTAAAACACATCTCTTAGCGGACATGTATGATGTTATACATTATGGGAGGGCGGTCACTACCCAGACCGGTTTCGACCTTTGTTGAGGTCTCGTCAGTAGGAGCCAGACCCAGATGTAAATGTAAATATTCGGTTTGAAGTGACGCATAACTTATACTTTACCATACGAGTTGCTAAAGGTGTCACATCACAAAACGCACCAAGAATTACTGAAAAAAGAGAGCCAAAAGGGTTTACTTCGGCGATGCAAAATTATTCAAATTAAGTGGATATTGAATCAATTGAATTAAATGGATAATGAACTTAATTTGGATAATTTTAAATCGCCGAAGTGAAGCCTTTTGGCTCTCTTTTTTCAGTAATTCTTGGTGCCTTTTGTGATGTGACACCTTTTTTGGCAACTCGTATCGTAAAGTATAAGTTCTGCGTCATTTCAACCTGAATATTTACATCTGGGTCTGGCTCCCATTGACGAGACCTCAGCAAAGGTCGAAACTGGTAGTGACTCCCCCATAATGTATAACATCATACATGTCCACTAGGAGATGTGTTTTACATTATGGGAAATACTAAGGATAGTGATCAGAGCTTATTTCACCTCTACTACGAGTTGCCCCTGTCATGAAAGGTTTGCTTCTATATTCGGCACAAAACTCTTGTAATTTCTCTATTCGGCTTTGAAATAATGTTGGATTCAACATCCACTTAATTTGGAAAAATTTTATATGGTTTTATACAGTTTGTTGCTTGATCAACATATGATGATCAGAATGCCAACCTCGGGGCATGCTGTACCACTCGAGAGTCTTATCAATTCTATTTTTATTAATTTTATATATATTTTTTGTATTTTTAATTTATTTTTACATGATCCGGAAACCCTAATCTAGAAATCAAACATGAAACGCTTTTCAATCCACATCAGGCCTCCAATAAGTGGGGCGTTGGTCTCACATCGGATGGTGAAATTCATCTCTCACCTAAAGAAAATCACAAACATCCATGCCCACGACAGAATTCGAACCTGCAGCCTGTTGGAGGAGAACGGGCATGCTAACCACTGGGCTGTTTAGAACATAGCTGCGTGATGATTTTCGCGTACTACTGTGGATATCATTACCAAAGAGAGATCGTTCTATTAAACATCTAGTACTTCAACACTGTAGATGGGTTTATTGTTGAAAACAAAGAAAATATTATGAATACTTGAATATCTCATTTATAATTTTCAGACAATAAATAAAAAAGAAATCTATTACAAAACAGTGATGAATACGATTAACGAGAAACGAAACGAAAGAGTTTAATGCCAATGGATTTGAAATCTCAATGAATGACCGATGAGAGAGTTCGACTTTATGAAGTGAATATTATGATTCTGATTGGCAGTCAGCTCCGTACTGTAATCAACCCATTAAACATTTGTGAGATAGACAGAGCTTACAGGCATCCAGTGATATTTTCACTAAAATAAAGGAACATCTACCTGAAAAATAGCAATTTAGCTACCCCCCCCCTAACGGACCAGAAAACAGACAATTATCGAATACAAGGCATGGTCTTTGCTGTTTGACAAGGACGGAAGTGAACCATTGACTGAAAAAAGTAATAAGCATATCTCCACGTAGGGTCTGTGCTAGATAACAAGGTCCATCTTTAGTTGCTTGATTTTTTCTTGTGTTCAAGCTACTATGTGCTGTTTGGCTTGGCCTTGTAAACGGTTTCGACTGATCACTATCGGGTTACAATGACACATAACAGCACACACTCGATCTATCTGGTGGCTCACTCTTCTGGAACCAACCCAAAGTGCACTGTACTCTCGAAATTCCACCAAAATCCCAACGTGACCTTGTTCTTCAACCGACTTCTTATTGGGAATGGAAGTGAAATTCTGTTTTACTCGGATTTCTTTGATTCTGAATAAACAGACTGTTGAAGTAGAAGCTCTTTTCGTTGCAATAATAATCTGTTTTGTGAGATGTTCGTCATGACCATTACTGACCAATTAACTGCATATATACTGTGAATCAAGGTGTGTCATGATGTTCATGTATGGATCATTTTAACTTTTTTTTGTAACTTCCAAAGCTGAGAAAATACTTGTCGATTCGAATTCGGTCGAATCTGCGATGCAGAGAATCATTATAAGTGATTTTTCAAACGTAGGTAGGTTAACCGATCTCATATGGAGGAGGAAGCATCTTCTCTCCCAGAAACTTGGGAATTTCATTCTGTAAACAGGCAAACAGGCTAAAGAACACATGCATTGACATACGTTTTGTAAAATATCCGTTAATTGCATGTATAATTGCCTCACATCCTCGGTTTCTTTGACCATAATTCAGAATGACCCAACGCAACCCCCAGCGACGATGGTGAAGATAACACTGAAAAACCGAGTTCAGCAGATAATCGCAAAGTAAAACCCTCGAAAGATTTGGTTTCGATTTTGGTCACTCATTCGAAATCATAATTTTTATTTATTTATTTAAATAAATTTATTTATTTTAAATAAATGATTGTACGTAAATCATTTTTCTTTTAAAAAAATAGTCTCCTTCATATGATAAACAGAAAATATATAATTTTAGGAAGCACGGTAAAACAGAATACGTAGACATACTTTTGGATCATCGTTTATGCACTCTATAAAAGACGTTTTTATCTCCCAACGTGTGGGTAGAACCATAACAAGAGAATTATGGTTCTACCCACATATTGATCATCAGACTGTTAAAGCGTATAACTCCGAAAATATATAAAATAGAAGCCAGAGGAACATTCTTTTAGATAATAGATGGGTGACACCTTTACCGATGTCTGACATCCAGAGCAGGCTTTCTGGATTAGATGGCCCTTATCCCATCCACCTACCATACTAACGCACAATAGGAATTAAATACGATCTTTCGTGAGCGAAAGCACCATTAAACAAAAAAATGTTGAATCGTCGTTCTGTAATTGATAGTTGACTGGTGCTTCCAATTTAGTCATAATCGACCAATATCAACTCGAAACACGAGTAGAGAAATGTGATATTCGATTGTTATTATCATATTAGTAAGTCATCAGTTTCATGGAAATCAGAAACAAAGGCTCGAATGATGTGAGCAATGAATGCTTGCACTAATAAAGGAAAAAATCAGAGACGGTGGTGTTATGAATTCAGATGAACTCTTCTCTGCACAGGGTGCGCTGATATATGCACAAGGTTTTTTTAATCATCCTTCGTAGAAAGAGGAGCAATATTTGCATGCTGAAAGTTATTGTTTCCATCTAGGTATTAAACTTTCTCCTACTGTGAACTTAAACAATCTCCTTTTTGTCGATGACCAAATAATAATTACAAATTCTGAAGATAACTTAAAGAAAGCTATTTTAAATCTAAATGAGATAGCCAAACGATTATGGAATGATAATATCAACAGAAAAATCAAAAACTATGGCCTTTAAGGACAAGATCCAGTAAGAACTAAAATAGTAATAGATAACAAGATTTCAGAACAGGTGAATTCATTTAACTACCTAGGTTGTATGATTACAAATGAAAATGAAAAATTGCAAAATAAGTAAAAATAACAGGTGCAATTAACTCCATATTTAAACCTAACCTGGTTCAAAAACAAACCAGACTAAAAGTATACAATACATTAGCCCTATCAGTCCTATTCTATGGAAGTGAAATCTGGACAATAAAACAAAAAGACAAAGATTAATAACAACTGAAATAAAATTTATGAGAAAAACTGCAAAGTGTACTCTATTTGATCACAAAAGAAACGAAGAAATTATGAATTAAACCAGGAATCAGTAATAGAAAAAATTAAAAAATATAAACATAAATGGATGGAAGACGTTCAAAGAATGAAAACAGAAAGATTATCAAAACAAGCCTTAAAGTACAAGCCATTAGGCAAAAGAAAACTAGGACGTTCTCTTAAAAGGTTCACCGATGACTTCTAAGGCCGGAACAGGCCACTCTAGGCCTAAATCTTTTAAATGCATGATGATGATGAAGTTATTGTTACCTTTAGGACAGAGTAATCTGTCTCTAGATGTCTGAAATATATAACAGTAGTGGAATTGCCCAGCTCGGCTGGGCTATTCCTGAGAAGGTAGCAGAATACTGTCGAAGTCTACCTTCTCACTGAGAAATTTAGAGCCATTACTACTACATGAATGGAGAAATACTTTCACAATCCTGAAAAGTAGCACTTGGTGCTCGCTGTGATAAGTAGTTCTCATATATGTTGATTGCCAAAACTGAACCCTTCTATACGCAGACAAATGAACTTTTAACGTACCGAAAGGCTCTGGTTTAATTTGGTTTAACATAAACTATGCGACTCATCAAAGGGAGTATTAGTGGAGTTTCCATATATGCTGAAATGAAATTTGACACAAAAGATTTCTCATAAAGAGGAAAATACAAATTATGACGCCCTGGAACTAAAAGAAGAAGAAGAAACAGACTACACCTAGTCTACGCCTGTGCATTTTGTAGGTAATTAGAATAGAGCACTAACCTCTAATCAGATTCCTGATAACACCCAAATATGCGTACATCGCTGTAGGAGGGTGGGAAGTTTCATTATTAACCCCATTTACTTAAGAAAAAAAATTACGAAAAGACAAGCATTTCTTCTTCATTTTAATGTGTTGCGCATGAGATGTGTCGCAGAAGTGAACTTTCGTATAAATGAAACATAAGATATATAAATAGCAAAAACTAGCATAACACTGAATTATTTGTGTGGGTGTGGGTGTATATATATATATATATATATATATATATATATATATATATATATATATATATATATATATATATATATATATATATATATATATATATATATATATATATATGTGTGTGTGTGTGTATATATACAGGGTGTTCTGGATAAATTTGACAGTTTCGTAAGGAAAAAGAAAATCTTCTTTGTATCTATTAAATTTAATGAATTGACAAAAAAACATTACAGGCAGAGTTAATTACAATACTATCAACAAGATTTACTCAAAATAACCACCATTAGCATCGATCACAGCTTCAATTCTGCTTCGGAACCTCGAACAAGCTGATGCTACAGTCTCCCTGGGAAGGGCCGCAAAAACTGTTTTAATTTTATCCATTAACTGGGCTTTTGTATTACTGGAAGTGCGATTGGTGTCTTTTTCAACTGCGCCCCATACAAAATAATCCATGGGGTTAAGGTCTGGGGAGTTTGGAGGCCAAACATTTGGACTGGTGAAGTCGTAGAAATTTTCAGACAACCATTTTTGACTTTTCCCAGAGGTGTGGCAAGGGGCCGAATCCTGCTGCCATACATACGGCCTACCATTGGCTACCCTTGTTATCCAGGGCTTGACTACAGTTAGCAACTCCACGAACAAAGCCCGAATTCCAATGCCAGGGTTCTTCAACACCTGTTCCTGCAGATTTGCGAGGAATTCTGCTGTACAAACGCAATCAGATCGTCTGCTAGGGATCTTTCTTCTTGCTACATCCTCGTAGTCACCATTGCAAGTCTCTAGTTCATGCCTGATTGTTTTTACTGTATTCAGGGAGCATTGGGCAGCAGTCGTAATATCCTTATTTTGATGGCGGGCACGAATCATCATGATACAAGTTATTCTCTTCCATGATTCAGGTGGGTTCCAGCTATCCATCCTTTCTGACATCTTGTATATGAATGAAGAAGGGTCCAAACTTTTAAATGAAGAGAAGTGTGTGTTAATACATGTAACTTACGGAAAAATATAATTAATTATAAATATGTCAAATTTATCCCGAACACCCTGTATATATACACAACGCCGGCGCCTAGTCTTTTTCTTGTGTGTGCGATTAATGTTCAGCGCCTTTCCAAAAAAGTTTTTTTTTTTTTTTTTGAATAAAGTATGAATAAAACGAACAGGAAATGAAAAACAAATGAAAACCGCTTTACAGTATAATGTTACCTACGGATTAGTCCTGCTTATACAATTTTTTCACACGAAACTCAACAATTAATCATAAGTTGATTTATGATACATCAAAAAAATAAAGAACTATTTTAGGTATATTTTCGTAAATTTTAATCAAAACTTACAGTGATATAATCGGGTCCAGGATACAATTTCAGAATTTATTTGTTCGTTTCCGGGAAGATCTGAAGGGGCCCGAACGGAATACGACGTACATTCATAATTATATGTAATGTACCATTCGTTGTTCGTTTAAACTCTTAACTCATATTTTTCGACATCTTTTAGGAGCGTTTTCTTCTGCGGCGCCTGTGTATATTGCACACTTCGCACACGCCACCAGCCGGGCTTATATATATATATATATATATAACACAGGACACATGGTTCCATGCTCAAAATTTTGTTACCCTTAGTAAAGCCTTGGTTTTCCAACAAAATTGTAAAAGCATGCAAAGCCTAAAATGCAGTATATGCAATGTCTGAAGTAAAAGCATCAGCGTCTAATTCACCTTATATTACAACCTACAACAAAGTTATCAACGAATTTAAAGCAGACTTAAAGGCCAAGTGTATTAGGCTTGCCTCCTGCTCAAATGGTAGTCAATCTTCTTTCTCTTTCTGGTTCCATGCAAGACCGGTGGAAAAATCTTCTGTCCTATTATGTATCCAACCTTCTCCCTCTCATCTTCTTCTCCCAGCATCCGAGATGGCATTCCTATAATTGGTAAGAGCTTGCTCTCCAGAACACACCCACCCACCCGATATCGCTTTTACAAGCTTCTATGTTAAGCATTTCATGTTACTCACATGGAATCCATCCAACAGAACGGAAAGAAGCATTTATCCAGCCTGTTTCTAAAAAAAAGGAAGAAAAAAGTCAGTCATCAAACTATTGCTTTATTTCTCTCTGCTGAAGACTCTCAAAGTGGTGGAGAAGGTAATTGGCAACTAGAATCTTCATTATCTAGAGGCCTGTCGGTTAAATAAGATGATGACAATCACAAAAGAGACATTCTCGTTTCACAGTATCCCTCCTCTCTAAACTTAAATACTTTTACATCCAACAGAACGGAAAGAAGCATTTATCCAGCCTGTTTCTAAAAAAAAGGAAGAAAAAAGTCAGTCATCAAACTATTGCTCTATTTCTCTCTGCTGAAGACTCTCAATGTGGTGGAGAAGGTAATTGACAACTAGAATCTTCATTATCTAGAGGCCTATCGGTTAAATAAGATGATGACAATCACAAAAGAGACATTCTCGTTTCACAGTATCCCTCCTCTCTAAACTTAAATACTTTTACACACACAGGCCATTGAAAAATCTAAAGAAACTCTAGTAGTCACTCTAGATATTTCCAAAGCATATGAGCGAGTCTAGCATCACTGGCCTCCTTACCAAACTCATCTTAAAGTCTGGTCTTCCTACCTCTTGTCCTCTGCAACTGAATTATCAGCTTTTTCTCTGGTCGTTCACTGTTCATCAATTATATTATAATTAGTGATTCCTTTTCGTGTGATTTTTTCAGTAACCACGACACCACAAGGCTATGTGCTATCATCTACACTATTTCTCTTTTACATCAATGACTTTTACTCACTAAAGTACAATCATATTCATAGCTTTTCTGGTGATAGTACACTCAATTATACTTCATCATTTATATAACCTTCTAGTGCTCAAGATGACTCAAGACCGATTCTTAAACACGGATCTTCTGTTATCAAGTATACTGATGATAATTTAGATAATGACTAAATTGAATAACTGCTGTAATAGATATAATATGAAGGTCAGTAATAACAAGACAAAGACAATGAAAATAGGCAGAAGCATTGAAAATATCAACAGCATTGTGAATGGAGAAGTTATAAAACAACTAAAACATTTCAGCTACTTAAGTACGATTTTTAGTGAAGATGGCAAATTAAATATAGAAATAAACAACAGAATCAACGAAGCTGATATATGGTAGGACGTCAACTGAATAAATGTATATGGAATAAGATAGAAATTGGTCAAAACATTAATTAGCATACGGATGTTCAAACCAATTTTAACTTATGGATCTGAGAGCTGGGTCAGAAGTAAAACACTTGACGAAAGACTAAATAGCAGATATGAGAGTCTGAGAAAGGTTAGGGGACATGAACAAATGGCATCAATGGCAATATCATATAAAAACGAGGATATTCGGAAAGAACTTGACATTGTCCGCATCCAGGAATGCGTTGGCAGAGCTAATCGCAGGTGGTATGGTCACTTAAACAGAATGGGAGAGGAAAGATTAGTAAAACAAGTGTTCTCTGCCAGGTTGGCAGGAAAACGACCCAGAGGAAGACCAAGATATAGGTGGATTGATACAGTAAAAATTACCTTAGAAGATAGAAATATAACATCTGATAATGTTGGAGTCATGAGAGGTAACAGATTGATTTAGAGGAAAATTGTAGATAGGAAGTTAGAAATGATGTGCGTTTTTCATGTAGTACTGTCATATCCTGTACATCCCTTGAGGGTACATTTCAGAAATTTGATGATGATGATTTTATCACAGAATATAATTAACAATAAGGTTGATAACGTCATCCTGAACATCTGTTTAGCAATTTTATTCCTGTACAATAATTAGAAAGTGGCGGTTACTCTGAGTTACACCTGAGGAAGTTCAAACTAGCTTCTAAAACGTTGTTCACCTTTACATGTATGTACCATTATACCTAAAATGGGTATGCAAATTATCCTATAATCCAGTTACAATATACTGAAATAATATGGTTTCTACGAGTTCGGTTAATTCGCTCATTTCGTCCAGATGCTGTATTACTCCAGTCGAAGTAAATGAACATCAGCGTTCAGAAAAACTGAACGCTGATGTTCAGTTTTATCCTATCCTTCCCATTCTTCCCTTATGAAGGATTGATCCCTCCCTCCCTCCCTCCCTCAATGAGGGAATACGACGAATGCACCGGTTCGTCACTCCTCCGCTACATCCCTTAAGGGCGATATTCATAACTGTAATCCATGTGGGTTCACAGGGCCGGTTTGCCTGTTCTGGGGACAAAAAACCCGCGTTTCCAGGCGAAAAAAACCAGTACCTCTGTATGAGACCAGATAATTCATCTTTCGTCGAAACAAACCAGATAAAGGTTCCTCACGTCACTGACGGGAATCAAACCTAGGTCTTTTCGACCAACGAGCTTCGTCTATACTGACTGAGCTAAGGAGGCTCTAAAGTAAAAACAATGAGTAACAATTACATTTCAATTACAGAAACTATGGAGGTATTTTAAAAGAAGTAAAAGCAGTTACTTTAAATGGAACATATTTAGAAGGCGAAACACGAAAAATTATCAAATTTTACTTTCTGTTTTTAATTATGAGACTTTTTGTTAAAGAAATAGTAAAATTGTTTCTAAAATTCTCCATTCGGTTTAGTGTTTTTTCAGATATTATCGGGAATAGCTTATCTTATGTCAAGCAGCCACAAAATGTTTCGGTTGTGGATTGGATTTCATCCTATAGTGTTGTGCTATAATCCGGAAACGTTTGAGGTAAGGTTTAAAAATTGTTTTTTTTAGATAAAAACATGTTTGCTATTTTATGATCTTATTCACTATACTGAAGTCGATAAAGTGTATTAAATACTTCTCCACTATGGAGAAGATCTGCTAATTTTATTGCGACAAAAACAAGTCAAACATACATATAAATAAGACTAACGAAATCCATCAGAGCAAGTATGTATGTATGGTTCTAACGTATCAATGAAGTAAATCTGTTTATAAAACAGCTGTCTCTTTCAGGTTCCATTTCTAATATTGAAGAATGTTGTAAGATAGAGGATTGTTGGTTTTCAAAGCATGACAAAAAAAAAGTCGGAATGCTCTTGCGAATGTGTAAGTTAACTGATGCACATATGACTGCTCAACATTTCTTTGCAAAACTAATTCAGAAGCCTCATTCATAAACGGTGGAAACGAAAATTCAGTTGGAACATATATTAAGCATGCAACAAACAGCTTTCCTGTAAATAGTCGAATGTGCAAGGAATCAGTTTATGCTTTGGAAAAGTTTTCCTAGCACATGCACATTTTCCATGGATTATAAAGGAGTTAATAAGTGAATATCACTGTGATCACATCTGTTGATGTGAACTCAATGATAAACAGACACGTGTATTTAAAATTGCATACAGCCGCAACGGTGAAAATCGATAAAATGGGAAGGGGGGGGGGGATCTGGAAAGTTCTGATAAACACCTAAGACAAAAATTATATTAAAGCAAGCAACTGATATAACTAAAACAAAGAACATACTGGTAACATAGTTACGAAGATAACTCTTATATCCTCGTATGTTCTTACAGAAATCGGTAATAAAGAACGCTGAAATAAATCTTTAGTGGAAATTTTAAATTGTCAATGTCATGTAACTGTTTTGATATCGGATTACACATATATAAAAACATAAAAACGCATTTTAGGCAAATATAGTATATTACTACATTTCATAACACTCTGAAGAATGGCCATTCATATTAGTATCCACAAAAAAATTGATACTTAGTCCCACCAAAATTTTAGAAAACAATGAAACACTAAAATAGCTTCACAATATTATTATTATTTCTGACACCTCCAAGGAGTCCGAAGACCATCGAGGGAGGACCTACAACCGTCTCAACCACTACACCGAACCTCTACTACGAATATTATGCACTAACTTAAATAATGTGAATAAAAAATTGTGTAAATGTTAGTTTTAATAAGAAACATTTTTCTTTAGCCTTCGAAAGAAAGATCTGGTATATTTTATTTCTTTTAAAATGTGGTTTGCTTTTGAAAATAAAGTTTTTAGGAAGTCGATTTCTATTCACTAAATAGAACTTTTCACTTTCCTTTATACTTTAAATCAAAGAGTAGTTGTTGAATACATTTTATTATTTTAATTTTCAGTAGCACCTTAATGGGTTTTTATTTTTTAACACTTACACACACTGAGATTCATATACTGTATGTGCCCATTATAGAAAATCTCTAATTATTAAATGCATCTCATGTGTATATTTATATATACGTTGATAAAAAATATCCTATTATTCAATATACATACAAGGACATTCATCCGATGATATTTATAAAAAAGATTCTGTATTCTTCGTTAAAAATAAAATTGATGACGAAATGTGTTTAGGTATCACCTAGGCGTTAAACGTCCTCATGAGTGACACAGTGGCATTTCTAAATGAAAAAAATAAAACAAATTTCTGTTTTAAACAAGGATGCGAATCTGATAAGGTTGTTCAAGGACAGCCAGTTAAAAAGGGGACGCATGGAGTTTTGCGACTATAATTTAATTTGGGGAACAAGTATAAACTATTAAGATCTTAATGGTTGCTAGGCATAAAATATTGCACCATACATACGAAAGAGGATTAGTGAAAGAAAATGTTATATAATTAATTAGTTCATTCCTAATACGTTATCATTGCTAGTAGAGAATGCGGCGCTCTATCTTTCGTTATACTATAGATTTGGAAAGACTTGTCTGTGATTTTATGCGGAACATGTGAGATTTAGAGTAAAAAAGAAATCAAATTACATTATCTAAAACGAAATGTAATAATAATAATAACAGCGTGCAGCTCTTTAGAAGAATTAAACGTTCATAAGGTATCAGCAAAGAAATGCAGACAAATATAATGACGCAAGACAGTACCGGAAATAACACGAATCGCACTAAAGCATGAAGTGCTTTCATACTGTGAATGGAAAGTAGAAGACAAGAGAATGAGATCTGCAAAATAGGCCAATGGAACTTGCCTGCTTCCAATATTTAGTGAACAAACAGAGAAAAGCAAGGAAAAGTGGTTAAGTAAACTGCTGTGGAAGATAGTTGTCTAAATATCGGTGACTTCCTGATGAGTAGAAGTAAGCTGATCACACAAGGCACTAACTATGAACACGAGATATGACAAAGAGTAAACAAAAAAAGAAAAGGCGCGAAACTGCCGAAGCAAATCACAACATATGGGAAAAGGGGAGGCAGAGACCTTTGTTCACTGCAACACACACACAAAACAAAAAGGAGGACAAAGGTAACAAACACTGTTTGTTAATGCTAACTTCTTTAAAGGTTACACAACTGAATTTTGTTTGTTCGTCGATTATTTCTTTCCGATTGCTTGACACAAACAGGTCACATCCACTGAGAGAGTATGCAAAGTGGTCGTTGGGGGAAAAGTTTGGGCACATGCTGTGCGGTATACTATAGAACATTATCTTAATTTCTTATGCAATATCTGAATAAACGTAGCAAAAAGACCAATCAATGCAAGTAATCCTGCCAATCTAATAAATTAAAAAAAAATTTGTGGCCTCATAAACGTCGTATTTGTGTGACCATGATTGTCTATTTAATTGCGATATCGGTTAATCATATCACATCAAATCACAAAATTAAATGAATGACGACCCTACAAATGCAGCTGAAAAGGAACATACGGTCCATTTGAGAACCTCTCTCTGTCTCTCTTCGCTTATGAGAACATAGTCAAAATTCCTAATTTATATTTGAGTGTAAATATATGGTATTTAACATTTACCTTTACATCCGTGGGGTATGATTAAATATCTTCATCGTATGAATATGCAAACATTAAATTGTTAAAAAAATTAAAATACACTTTTCAGATTTTAATTTTTGTTTTATGAGTTTACCCAGTAAAGGTTTCGTAAACCTGTAGTATATTTACCGTATTTTTATACATTTTATTTTTTAATATTTTTTTATTTATTGCTCTAGAGACCAAACATGAAACTTTTCAAGTCACTTCAGGCCTCCAATAAGCAGAGCGATGGTCTCACACAGGGCGATGAAATTCATCTTAATTTAATCATATATTAAAACTTACTTTGTTGATTTTAAATATTTTGGAGATAAGTTTAGGGGCGAGTAAAAAACTTAGTTTTCTTGCAACTTTTATTGGGTGTTTATGTTGTTGATGGTTGTTTTTAATTAACTTGAGGTTTCAAGGCTATTTCGTAAATGTAAGGACTTTAATGCAAAACAAATTAACAATAAAAAAACGTTAGTGTTTTGTTTATCGAGAAGAATAAGATATATTCGGCGCAAAAGCTATTGCTACTACTAGTAGTAGTGTAATATCTTGTAAGAGAATATTATATTCAGGTTGTACAAAGATTTCGCGGGAATGGAAGAAAAAATTTTATCAATCAATACGGTACAGTATTGTTTCATAAAACTGTATACAGGTGTACGTCAGCTGTGCAGTTGGCGTACAGGTAAAGCAAAGCCACAATCCTAATATTATGTCCTAATATTATACTGCAATAAAAGGGCATGGTTCACGATTAGAATTCACATGTTGGTTCATTAAAACATAATTCAGAGTGATCGTTATCCAGGCGATAATATATTTTAGAGTGTTCTAAATGTTATCCTATCGATGAAGACCTATATGTATAATTAGACAGATAGGGAAAAACATCCAGGGTTTAACAAAAGCTTGATGGTTAAATCGCTTAAATAAAATATGATAAATAATAAATAAAAGCTTAAATATCGTAAACTTTCGTTTTCGATATTTACAATCTTTTTGATTGTTGTAGCTTGGTGGTGACTTTTCTAGGTGACAGATTAAAATTCGCTATTAGATAAAAAAAAAAAAACTTGATTTCTCGTAAATGAAGCCTTCAGTGGCCCTCATCTGTTTCTATACTTACTGCTTAAAAAGGACTTACCTTAAATAGTTTTTTTTATTTTTCTATTTCTCAAGGTTATCTTGAAAAGCACAACTAATCTTAAGAAATCAATGCAGTATCATTTCTTGAGTCTGTGGCTAAAAGACGGGCTTGTAACTAGGTGAGTATCGATTCCCATATAGTAGTCTAAATTATTTCTAGAACAGTTTTTGTGGATTTTTAAAATCTTTCAATTTTTAAATAATTCAACTGTCTCATTTTAAAATAAAATAAACTAATCGATAAATTAAATTAATAATTACTGGCAGACGTAATCTCAAACATGTTATAAAAAGAACATCAATTAACAGATAACTAAATATCATATACAAAAAGTATGGGTCATAATTAAATACCAGACTGTGCTTACTCGGAGCTCTCATTAACAAGTAATGAAAGCAATGAAATAGTATAGTACACGTAGTCCGCAATATTTGAACATGACTTACCTTAAATTTGATGGTTTCTGCAACAAGTGAATCAATTCGTAAAGTGTTCGATGCGGGGACTGTTGTTGAATATCAGATTAGCAGCGAACATGGAAGTATCACGCATCTCTGCTATTGGTGTTGTGGAATGATTAAGGTCGATAGAGAGATTCATCCTAAAGTCATGTGTGCTTGAATCTCTTCGAAAAAAAAATAATAAAATGGACGAACAATGATGGTAGCTATGCATCCTTACCCAAGGTGTCTGGCAAGAATAGAGTAGCGAAACATGTCTGATATGGGTTCTTCCTTTGCGTAATTCCAGCAGTTATGGTGTTAGTTGAAGTATCAGTTGAAGATTCAGACAGTTATGAACTTTAACATTCTATGACTCGCGGTTTAATTTCATATCCTTATATAAAATGCTTTAATTCAAACATAACACTTGTATGTAGATATGTAGATGGATGACAGCTCCATATAATATGGTTCCAGGATATTCCAACTTTATAAAGGAATGAAGACGTAGCTGTAATTTCAATGTAGTTTATACCTTACACTCCGAATGAAATATCGATTTCAATTGCTTTCTTAAGCATTATTAACCTTATCTCACCAACCAGTCGCGTACATTTTTTGCTTATTATGATTTTGTACAAATCATAATAAGCAGAATATCCTACTAGTAATTCTATTCAGGTCTCGTATCGGGAAGATTCTGATCAATTCTAACCAATCCAATGCCAGATGACTACGACCGGTCAGAAAGCATTTCAAACAAGCAACCTATTCAGTGAAAATCGAGACCCTCATAGATTTGATAATAAACGGAAATTTTAATTGCAATATTCTCAGTTTTTCCCACAAATTTATATCTGATTGATGTGTATGCTAGTACTGAAAATCAAAAAAAAAAAAAAAAGAAGAAGAAGAAGGGTGGGATACTCTGTTTACAAACTCCAGTAAGTGGGATTGTCAGTCATAAAATGTTAATTAAAAATCGTGAAAAACTAAAGGTAATAGTCGTGTTATTTATAAGAGTAATATTAAATTCTATTCTTAGCTCTCAAAATTAATTTTATTCAACATTATTTCAAAGAGGAATGTAGAAACTATGAAAGTTTCGTAAAAATAAGTTGACCAGAGAGCTTACGGGAACACACTCACCAGCATTCACGAATTGCATTAGCGCAACTCATGAATGCCAACTTTCACAGTTTCTGCATTCGGTTTTGAAATAATGTCGGATCTAATATCCACTTTACTTATATAATTTTGCATTGCGAAATTATATAAGTAAAGTGGATATTACTGAAGCCTTTTGGTTCTTTATTTTAGTAATTGATTTCATTCTACTTACATTAGGACAAATAATTTTTCGAATACACAAGTAGTGATCAATTAAACAGCTACACTCAATTCAAAATGCTAGACAGAAAAGCGCAGTATCATCTCTTTCTTTCTCGTCTAGAAAGAGGAAGGGAAATGGAAAACAAGAGCAAGACCAATCCAGGAACCTGCTGGAGAGATCTTGCCTGCGGTGAATACAAAAAGCTGATCGCGAATATATAACTCATTGCACTTATACACATAGTCAAGCACTAGTATCATTTCTGGGACTAAGCTTAAACTGTGATTCACTGGCAACATAAAGATCAACTTCTTTAAGCTACAATCTCCTTTAAAAATTAAGAATATGTAATTTCTCAAGTTTTCTAAAGAGTTTCCAGTATTAGGAAATCTTATATCTTAAAAATAATTATAAATATTAATTAAAATAATAAATGATATCAGCGGCAGAATCCCATTAAAATATTACTGGCAGTAATAATATATAAAAAAATGGAAGTATTACTGATATAGCATGTTGCAGACACTTAAACAGCATTGCACGATAAATATTAAGATACAGATGAAATGATGAATTTAGTATTATTTGAAAAAAATTCATTCAAAAAAAAAGAAAACTTATAATTCATTAAACTGAAAAAGATCAAATAGACAAATGTGGAAGAAAAGTGGTGGAAAAAACTTATAATGAATCCTATTTGTGTTGGCTAGTTTTTGTGTGAAGTATCTTCATGATTAAGCTACTTGTATATAGAGGCTAATGACTTCACATCAATTGCTTTAGTATCCCATAATGCAAATGATACATCCTTTTTAATGTGTATAATGCTATAGATTATGGGAAGGGCCACTATCCACACCGGTGTCGACCTTTACTGAGGTAGGTTTCATCAGTGTGAGCCAGACCCAGAAATGATACGGTGTTAAGATGTCACACATTTACATTACTTGCATATGGGAGTTATATGACTTCTGCATTACTTCAACCTTGGTATCTCTTCTGGGTCTGGCTCCCACTGATAATATTTGATAATGTTCATCTTTGGGTTTGCTTGCTACCTGGGGAGTAGAGAGGCTCTGCTTGTTGGCGGGATTTTGCCTGTTATTGAGTGGAGCCATTCAGGTTAGGAGTGAAATTTAAAGTGATCTTATAGAATCACTCAGAGTTTTTAGCGAAGTATACCCGCACTTTAACATATACCTCAATAAAGCTAAAAACTGGTCTGGGTAGTGCCCCTTCCCATAATGCATAGCATTATACACACCCGAAAGAATATATGCTTCACATTATGGGATACTAAACCAATTAATGTGAAGTCACTAGCCTCTATATAGAAGTAGCATAGTCGGGAAGTTACTGCGAGTGCGAATTTTGGATAACGGATTAAGCAAGAATATGGTTTGTCATCTTTAATTTAATTTATAACCAAGTGAAAAACTTTCAATAATACCTTAGGTTTTACTCCCATAGGGAACACGGCCTTATCGTAACTAGGGGAAGACGTGCTTAATCATAGCTACATGTCTACTAGCTATGTTTAAATTGATGGCGAATAATCAATATCCGACTTGTACAAAAAGGGCAATTAAAAAAAGAGGGGGGGAAGAAAACAACAAAAACTAGAGTACAAAAGACTGGATATTTATTGATAAAATAATCTTAAAAAATTCAAAAAGGCGAAAATCAAAATGACATGAATAAACTACAAAAAAGCATCTGATATTCTCTCTCTCTCTCTCTCTCTCTCTCTCTCTCTCTTTCTTTCTCTCTCTCTCTTCCACATTCTTGATTCCTAAAATCACTAGAGATATCTGAATTAGCAAAATAATTTTTAATAGTCAATAATGAACAATTTGATGTTAGCATTAGACGTGGAATTTTCCAAGGTGCTTTTATCAATATTTCTTCAATACTCTTCAAAATTTCGTTGATACCGTTGTCTATTATTTTGGAGAAAAACACAACTTAGATATGACATTTATGAAAATAATATTAAAATTTCCCATGTGATGTATATGAATGACTTAAAATTATATGGAAAATCGGTACAAGAAATAGACTTATTATTAAATACGGTTCGTATTTCTAGTCAGAAGATAAAAGATAAAAACAGAATTTGGTTGGGATTAATGCGTAATTTTATTTATTAAATGAAAGGAAAATTAATCCTACTATCAGTTTTAGTTTTCTGGACAGAGAAATTGATTAAAGCAAATTTCCTCAAAAGAATACTATAACTATTCGGGGATACTGGAAGCTAGTGATATTCTTCACCCGAGAATATCACTGGAATATCACGAGAATTCTCCACTCGAGAGGGTTAAATAACAATGAGCAGCTGAATACATCAAAAGAGCCAGGAAATATTCTGAGAAGAAAACGAGGATTTAATACATTTCCAGCAATAAGCTTTTGGACTATACCAATTATCTGATACACATCTGTTGTAGTAAACTGTAAAAAAGAACGCCCTCACAAAATGAACCGTAAAATCGAAAATGAATGCCTATGCATCGTGTATTGCATCCACGAAATGATGCTGACCGACTGATTCTTCAAAAGGAATAGATTCTACTGCAAGACAAACTGTTGAAGAAATTCATTATTACCATTATCAGTGTTTCTAACAGACCTGTAAGAGCCAACAACCCTCCTAGTATCCTTGGATTTCGTAACCATAATTCCAGGTTGAGATGGTGAACTCTGTGCGTATAAATATACTTTGTGTGTGAACTGCGTGTGTTTTCCTGGCTGATTGCGTCATGAAAAACTCAAGTTTCCATGATAAAATCCTCCATATCAGTGATACCGGCTCACTTTTAGTGGAAAGCTCTGATAAAGGGTGTTCGGGTCCTAGACAGGATTCAAATCCGGGTATTTCCAACTGAAGGTATCGTCGAAACTAAGCTAGGAGGCTTATTGAAGAAACGGATTTAAAAAATGTACATCCATAAAAACATTGAGCAAATGGGGAAAAAATAACCCTTAAATGGCAGTATTTGAGAGACTCCGAAGAAAAATTGGCGAGACCAAGAAATGGCAAGCTACAGCATAGATATATCAAGAAAGAAATGGAAGGTTTTGTTCTAGCCGCTCAAGAGCAGGCGTATAAATATAATTAATAAATAGTTTATTAATTATATTCATAAATTAATATTAATAATTAATAATTATATTAATAAATTAATATTAATAATTAATAATTATATTAATAAATTAATATTAATAATTAATAATTATATTAATAAATTAATATAATTATTAATTATATTGATAATTGCAATATAAAACGAACCTTGAGAACGTCAGTAATAACAGTTAATGCAGATCATGCGATCAGAAAGATGAAACCGAAGAACATTTCATCAGTGCATACAGCAGAATTGCCCAAACTGATTACAAATTCACTGCAGAGTTTTTCTATTACGTCTGATTCATTTTAAATATTCATTATTATAAAACAGACTTAATTATAGGTTTTTTTGCTTTTTTTTCACAGCTACGGAAAGAAATGGAAAGCTCGCAGGAAACTTCTCACTCCAGCTTTTCACTTTAGAATTCTAGAGGATTTCATCCCCATCTTTGACGAGCAAAGCATGATCCTGATAAACAAGCTGAAAGCATTTGCCAATAAGGAGGCATTCAATATCGTTCCTTATGTTACCATGTGTACTTTGGACATGATATGTGGTGAGTAATTACAGTCTTTTAAAATTAATTATATTAATAATTGGCCCATTAGAATTAAATAATAGAATAATTACCATGATACTCGATGCTCATCCAATTTTGGCTGTATACTGTACCACTGATAGTTTGTGAAAAGTTTAATTTCTTAACATTTTTAGCGTTTATAATAATCGAGAATTAATTTCTTTCGAGTGAAACATGTGGGAGAGAAGGGATGAAAGTTCGAAAATAAATGAAAACACTGCATTTAGAATACAAAATATTCTGAATGTAAGACGACGCGGGTGGACGAGAGTCTGGCACGTATGCTAAGAGACTGAATGTCATTGACCTGGTTGTTTAGATTGGTACAAGTGAAAGCGTTCCCTAAGGAGTGGAAGAGGATACAATGGGACCGATGAACGTCCCAAATTGGATTTGTACTTCTTCAATGATAATTACGATTTTGGCTGGTATCTTATACAGAAATAGGAAGGTATTTTTTATAATTTTTTTTAATATTTTTTAACATTACATATGTTAAATGGAGAGATTTTTTCGTAATATGTTCAAATTTTATAATAAACTAACGAGAGCGGATGATTAAGGAAATGCATATACGGCATCTTTCTAGATTTCGCAAAAGAATTTACAGGTTGCAGCATGAATCACAATTTGATGTTTAAACTGCAGTGAGTGGATTTAGATATCATGCGGAGTACTGAATTGACTATCTGATATATCGAAGAGTCCTGTATGGGGAGAGTAAGAAAAAATTACAAGCAGAGTTCTACAGGGCTCACTTGGTTGGTTGGGCATACGGTTTTAATGCCAAAGCTACTAAAGTTATGAAGTCACAGTATTATGTTTGTAAATTTCGTGTTTATTCTGGCCGGTTTGTCTATATGATCAACCCAATTTTCCGAGAAAAAATTTGCCATGTCTAATCTCTGTATAAGACCGACTAAATCCTTCCGTCGAAAATCCCTTACAAAGATTCTTAGCATCCTGGACTGTATTCGAAGTCTATATTTCTGATATTTGTAGACTGCATTCGAATCTAGGTCATTCCACCGTCCTCAGTACTGAGACCATTGCTATTCAACCTTTATATGAAAAATATATATTGTAAATTATTATAGATTAATTGCATCGAGACATTCAGTTGTTTGTGAATTGATACTGATGTACTGGTCCTTCAGGAGGATTTAATCGGCTTACATGATGGTGAACTGAGCTAATCATCTGACGATACTAGTGACATTAACTAATATCCTCCATGACGCTCGACTTTTTCCAGGTTTCCAGTTTATTCAAATCCGTCTGAAGTACAATTACATTAGTACCAATGTACTTGTACTTCATTCCCAATAATCATTCCCATCTTCGCGTAATCCAAAAACAACTGATACATTGCCGCAGTCCATTTACAATATAAATGATATTTGTGGACCGCATCTTTTTCGAAAATTTGGAATTTTAAGGCTGTGTATTCCATTGATGAGACTGTACTGCAGTAACTGGATAAAGCAAACAGCCTTGGCCTGGGCTGATTGCGGATGGGGGGGGGGTGAAATTATCCAGGATACATTACAAACGACACGCCAAAAGCCGCAATAGTGAGAGGTAGAAGACAGTAATGACAAGCGTGGGTATCTGTGATGTATTAGGTCCTCGCCAGATTATATATATGGATTACTGTGCATATATAAGATCGTCTGATTTCAAAGGGATGAAATAAATTTGGATAGGATGTAGAAACGGATAACACAGATTACATCAGGACCGTTGGCTATGAGAGCTGAACTAATTAATAGCATGTAATCTGCAGAGAATAAATTACACAAGAAGCAAGGGACTGATTTTACTGAGGCGTAAAAATTGTTCACAGGTAGTATGTTTTCCAGAGGGCAGAATAAGGGTCAAGGACAAAAGGACTGTCTTTGACAGCTGATCAGTGTTTTACATGAAGAGCCGTGGAAAGCAATGGCTAAGATAATGAGTGGAGATGGTAATTGAAGCAGTGACTCCTGCTTAGACTGCTGTATCTCTGGAAAATTATATGATAATAATGTTTATTACTTTCACATAACTTTTTTATTATATTGTTTCATATTTTCAAGCCAAGAAAACAGACTTGATATTAAAAAAAATATATTAATTACTTCTGTTCAAGAACTCTTTTCCATTAGTACTACAAAAAATCAGCGAATATCGGAATTTGTTAAGTATAATAATAAAGCCATCGAAGTAGCCTTGCAAACGGCTAGAGACAATAAAAATGGTCTTCAACTGTTGAGAGAGAGAAGTAAACTTCAATAAAATAATTCTCTCAGCTCTGTCAAGAGATAAAACTCATTGAAGGCGGGAAACAAAATTCTGTTCAAGAAATGTGTACGAAACAAGCAACAGTACAGATCTCATCAGAGACGGCCTTCCTGGAACAAAAACGGAAAATCATCATCAAATTCCTGATATATATCATCAAGGGTGTGCAGGATATGATGTACTACATGAAAAATTTACATCATTACTAACCTCCTATCTACAATTTTCCTCCAAATCTAATATTATCAATATTAGATTTGGAGGAAATCTAATTATTAATATTATCAGGTCTTATATTTCTATCTTCTAAAGCACTTTTTATTGTATAGATCCACCCTATATCTTGGTCTTCCTCTGGGTCTTTTTCCTGCCAACGTGGCAAAGAACATTTGTTTTGCTAATTTTTCCTCTCCCATTCTGTTTAAATGACCATACCACCTGAGATTAGCTCTCCTAATGCATTCCTGGGTGCTGAGAATGTCAAGTGCTTTCCTAATTATCCTCGTTTTTAATATGATATTGCCATTGAAGAAAAAAGAAAATAACTAATGAAGAGGTCTTTAAAAGAGTAGAAGAAGAGAGACGTCTGTTAAGGAGGATAAAAAGAAGAAAGGGAAATTGGATCGGACATATTCTGAGAGGGAATGGAATCATCAGAGATGCCATCGAAAGAACAATAGACGGAAAAAGACCCAGAGGAAGAGTAAGGAAAACAATGCTAGATGGCATGCTGAATGGAGACAAGTACCCAACTTTGAAAGAGAAGGCTCAGAACAGAAGAGAGTGAAAGAAAAGGTTTTGCTACTAAGAGAAGAACCTGTTCAACTGCATAATACTGAAGAAGAAGATTGCCATTGATGCCATCTGTTCACGCCCCTAATCTTTCTCGGGACTCTCATATCTGCAGTCTCTAGTCTTTGGTGAAGTGTTTTATTTCTAACCCAGCTCTCAGATCCATAAGTTAAAATTGGTTTGAACACTGTCTTGTATACAGCTAATTTAGTGGTCTGACTAATTTCTCTCTTATTCCATGTGAATTTATTCAATTGACTGCCTCTCATACCAGCTTTGTTGATTCTGTTGTCTATTGCCATATTTAATATACCATCTTCACTAAAAATCGACCTAAGTAGCTGAAATGTTTTACTTGTTCCACAGGTTCCCCGTTCACAACGCAGTTGACATTTTCAACAATTCTACCTATTTTCATTGTCTTTGTCTTGTTATTCTGACCTTCATACCATATCTACTACAAGAGTTATTCAATTTAGTCAGGGGATCTTGCAGACTTGTAGCGAATTTATTTAGAAGTATAACATCATCCGCAGAAAGCAAAGAGCTTACATTAACATCTCTAATTTTGATATCAGGTTTAATACCACGTTCCTTCATAACGTGATCCATATCGATAATGAATAACAGAGGGGATAATGTACATCCTTGTCTCACACCAGATTTAACATTAAACCATCTTCTTGTACTTCCTTCAATTCGAACTGCTGACTTACAACTCAAAGACTAAGTATTGCTTGATATAATGCCCCATTAACACCATACAGCTGTAGCGTTTCCAATAGCTTCTCTCTTTGCCACCTTGTTGTATGTTTTTTCCAGATCTATAAAACTTAAATACAGATCTTTGTTATATTCCCATGATTTCAAATGAAAAATCTTAGATATAAAATTTTATGACTAGGTGACACGAAACACGAAACACAAAAGGAAATGTTTGCCACATAAAGACGGATTCATAGACGTAAGGACAATCACTAACTGATTAAACTTAAACATAACAGTGGACATATTCTCGACTGAGTGGCAGCAACGCACTGAACATTGATAGAGTGAAGGAACTCTCTCCATTTAAAAAAAAAAAAAAACACCAGCATTCAAAACTATTGGCTTCCTTACAAGGTTATCTGAGAGATGTTAACCACTAGTTATCAAATCCCGCATGTCCAATCACAAAAACACTTTTTGAAAACATAACAAAGGAATCTTCTTCTCGGGTGCATCAATCCGAAGATTGGCTGGGGTAGCAATGCAAGGAACAGTGACTACAGAATACGGTATTTCTAGTAGCCTTCCTTTCCTACTGTAAGTATTTATTTCTGTAGATATTGAGGGATGAAAAACCCGAGTGTCTGAGAGAACAAACCTTCCATACCAGACTGACTTACCTTTTAGTTGAAAAGTACTGATAATGGTTCTTCGTGTGAGAGACAGGATTCGAACCAAAGGGCTCCATCGAAACCAACTGAGCTACGGAGGTTCCAACAAAGGGATAAAATAACATTATTTACCAAACAAAAGTTAGTACTAAAATAAATGAATTATAAATGCGAATATGCATAGAACATCTGCGCGTTCTAAATATATAATGTTGCTAATCAAACAAGGTATTGCTAAATGCCAGTTACAGACTTTTTAAGTTATACATGTGTAAATTCTCAGATGAATTTAGCATCTGGTTTGACGGTTTAAAATCACTCTCGGGGAAGCAGCTTTTTATGTGAATCTCATTCCTGAAAGGATTTTAAAACTGTCCTATATTTAATACCGTATGTGGACAGGCGCAAGAAAATCTAGTTTTCCTGTTATAGATCAACTCTTTCAGTAACTTCTGACTCCCAAGAAGTAAGAGGCTGTCTCACTGGCCGATGAAAATCCCCTATCACCTACGTCAATAGTAACAGGTGATAAAAATCAAAGTAATATAGTTCAATACTTGAAATCTACACAGTCATGCTAACAACACGGTTATACAATAGGAAGAATAATGGGAAATATAATAATTAATCATTATACAAAGAAAACTGTACTTCAGAAATCTCCAAATAACGAAGTAATAATAAATACTAACTACGAAAAGAACAAGGAACCACCTGAAAATGCAAATAAAAAATATAAAAATAACATACTAACAAAATTAATTTATCCACGCAAACCGACATTAAGCTTAATCAATTTGATAATGGATTTCGTTCACGTCACCACCTCGAAAACCATAAAACAACTTTGTGAAAGAAGCTAAATTTTACACTAAAACTCTAAAACATTTAGGAAATGATTTGCTTCTCTACAGATGTACATAAAAAGCATCAGCCCTGTACACAAAACATGATCTCCTATTAGGAGCACAGACAAATCAAACATTATACTATCCAATCGTAATAAGAGGGAGGGGAGTGTTTTATTCAGTGTCTCAAATCAGATAACAGGGCGTCCACAGCGCATTAAGAGGTCTGAAGCGATATCTACATCGGAAACCGAACTGGTATATGGTGGTGAGTTATGGCAAGATGTGTACTCTGAGAAACTCGAGTTTTTGCTCTTGCAAAACAAATAAACAAACTATAGAACACGCAATTAACAGACGATTTAATGCACTAGCTGCGTAGCCTTAGAGGAGGCTCGAATAGCTACTGCTTCTATAAAATTACCATCATCACTGAGATAAAAGTCACGTCACGTCTGTTTACACTTCACAAACAAGGAAAGAAAACCATAATAAGAAATTACAGACTGAACAAATCGAAATGTGGATATAGCTTTCAAACATAAATAATAATAATGATAATATAACAACATCACATTAGGAAGATTTTAGCGAATTAAAAATGAACTTTTTGTGTTTATAGATTAATCAAAGGTATTCAACATGCACATAGACAAAAAATCACTAAACAACAAAAAATAATGAATACTGGAACAGCAGGATATTTTCCCTTCTGTTTAAAAACTACCTATAAAACATAACGAAAATTATATATAATCAATCCAAAGCAAAACTATACAACCTGTGAAATTCCACAGGTAGCAGTTATTTTCCGAAAACCTTCTTCAATATTTACATGCATGACTTTACTCAACTTGCAATAAAAGGCAAAATCCTCTAATATGCAAACGGCACAGCTATCGTGTCCAACAATGAAGCACTCACAATGCAAAGACGCAACCAGATATTAATCTCGCTTACATTTGGCTATGCACGTCTAAACTGATAAAACAGAATTCATGATATTCAGAAATCCAGAGATAACTCACTAACAAGAAATATTTAATAGCCGATCATCACCTCGTACCTGAGTTTTATAGGAATAGCTACTAATCCTAATCCTGTGGCCCCCTCTCTATTGAAAGGGTTGCAGCTAATTACTAGGGAGATTATGAAGCAAGGTCGTTTCCCGTTGCCTTCCTTGCCATATGACTGTAGCCGTGTGTATTCAGCTCACCTTCAGTCGAAAGAGACCAGATAAAGGTTCCTCACGTCATCGATCGGAACCGAACCCAGGTCTTTCCGACCAAAGGGTTTCGTCTATACCGACTGAGCTACGGAGGCTCGAATAGCTACTGCTCCTATAAAATTACCATCATCACTGAGATAAAAAAAAATACTGTACTAAACAGGTTTTCAGCAATCCCGCATCCCAGAAAAACATCACGCTATTTCAGATAAAAATATGAGCTAGAGGCTATGATTAGAAGTCGGTGGTAATCGTTTGCAGTATTCTCATCCCGATTCTGCTAAAATAATCCATAGCCATGAGCTCAGCTATGGGTGACGATGAAGGGTGAAGATAGGCTGCCAACCGCTTTCCAAAAGTTGGTTATAACTAAAAGAGCTGCATCTACTCCCTTTAGGAGTAGACGCAGCTCTTTTAGTTCTAACACACAAATCTTTATGTGAAACTATACTAAGGTCATCAATAACAGCATATGAATTCTGTGTAACTAGAGCTAAAGTATTTCCACAATATAGAATAGTAAACTGACCTTAGATCAAAGAGATGATACCCCCCACTTTATAGCACTATAATAACAGATCAAACACCTTATACTGTTTATTGAAGCAAGTATGCCACTAAATACTGGTGAAACACTACTTCACTTATAGAATAACCGGGACAAGAATCCAATCAATGGACCATAGCTTATATCAATACAATAACTACTATCGTTGAAGCTTTTGTATTCCTGAAGATTTTGTATTGTGGGTATCATAAAAAATAAATAAAGAAATGAAACTGCAATTTAAGAAAGCCGTTATTCTTATAAGAACTAAAATGGCACTGCGGATATATCACAACGAAAGGTGAAGTTGTACTAAGTAAATTTATGAAGATAGAGGTAAACAACAGCGACAGTCGTGTGAGTGTGTGTGTGTGTGTGTGTGTGTGTGTGTGTGTATATATATATACAGAAATCACATGCAGTTCTCAGCCCCGAAATTTCTATCAAAATATTATAGTCTTGCTTATATCGTAAACTGCACGAATATATTTTTTTCAAGATAAGAAAATTTTATGAGTTTCGGCTTTAAGTTAAATATGTTGACACCATCTACAATTTACTTCTGAGTTTTTGCTTTTTTTTCAGAAACCGCTATGGGAATTCGTCTGGGCGCACAAGAAGATCATGATTCCACCTATGTGAAATCAATGCATCAGTAGGTTTGTTTAGTTTGATATTTGAACTTCAAATGAACAATGATCCTAAATTAATCAGATATTAATTGCTGAAAGATAAACAAAAAATATAAGAATAAGAATAATTTTAAGTCCAGAGCACTAGGAGTTATATTTCATATCTTATTAGAACTGCGTAAGTTTCTTTCTCTTTCTCTTTCGTGTCTCTGTGTGCACGAAAGATCGCTATTCGGGGTGTAGATGGTGCTGAAGGAGCGAGCAACAGTACTTGTTTGATGTTGCTTACACCTTAAATGCCTCAAAAAATATCCTCAGTGTTATAGATAATCGTTAGCGTGTTTCGGTCGTAGAAAAAACTAACGATACTCCACTTTTACTCTTCAGTTTTCATTCCTTGGGCAAATCCATATCTTGCAAGTGCAATCTTAATAACAAAGCTACTTCTAGTGTTCGTCTTGTGATCAACAATGTCGTCGTTGACACCAAAGAAGCCCTTTCTTTGAAATGACAGGACCTCAAATCCCTTATAGGATGCCTAAAAACTTTTACTATCTTATTTTTATTTGTTATTATTCTTAACTGAAGGTAAGTTAGCTATTGGCTTACGAAGGTGAAAGGATTTCTCCTGCAAAACAGACGAAATGAAGGAGAATATGTATGCATTTAACAGTTCTTAGCTTTAGCTGCTTCAGTCGTCATTCCAATCGACAAATTCTTGTAATTAATCTTAGAATTCCTCTTGCAATTCAACAAGGTCTTAAACATACTGACAGCTTTTATGTAAGAATCAAATTGTTACATAACCGAATGTTAGCAGATTGGTATTCTGGCCTGACCGGTCAAATTAATAATCTATCGATTCATTCTTCAAACAGCAAGGATCAAGCCTAAGTGTAGTATGAAATTCTGGAATACCTTTAGGAAAATGACGGATTTCAGAGCTCTCTGTATGGTACATAAAGTAGCGTAGCTTGAAAAAGGTATCAAGAGCACGGTTACAGAATTATTTAACCCTTAGCCTATCCAATATATGACTGTGGACGTGTTTTTCACTTTTAGTTGTTGGGATTATCATAAAAAAAAATAAATGTAAACGCTGGAGATTATTAAACTAAGTTTCTTGCATTGTCAAAATCATGCGTCATGATTCACAGAATACCTTAAAAAATATGAACGAAGCTGTAATCGGAATATTTAACAATTACCACGAACCACTATGAAAAATTGGATAAACTGCTAAAACGTTTGCATTTATATACACAGTAGCGAACAAATAGTAGATGTCCGCACGGTTATCCTAGTGGCTGGCGCTTCGCAACCATATGCCTGGGGGAGGAGTGTCCTAGGTTCGATTCCCGTCAGTGAGGTGAGGAGCTGAAGGATCTTCCTCAGCCATAGCCAAGTTAGTTGGTCTTGGGCGTGGACAGTAGGGTTTTTTTCCAGTTTATCCTGGGGTTTTTCATCCCGCAAAAGGCAAACCAGCCTTGAGAACTCAACACTACAGGACATAGGATACACAGGGGCGTAGGGCTGACCATCTTATCCTGTGAACGGTTTGACGTCCGATGATTAATAAACCCTCGACACCGTAAGGGAAAAAGAGGATAAAAGGAAGATGAGATGAGTAGCGAACAAATTAATCCAAATACAGGAAAATTAAGGAAAAATTTTAATTTCGCAAGAAAATGAGTACAAAAATTAAACTTTAACTTTACCTAATGATTTATATGTGTACTTCTGTTCCTAATAAGTTCATTAATTCGTTTAGGCATGTGTTCTACCAACGTGGAACACATTTTTGTTATTTCTGCATCTCGAAACCATACTTTTATAATGGATTGTATTAACCTTTGTTATCACAATTTAATTTCCCAAGTCTATTTTTCACTATGGCCCACAAATGTTCTATTGGGCTAATGTCAGGAGAGTTACCTGGCCACTGACATAATCGGATGTTGTGATTTTTGAAGAACTCTTTCCCTTTTTTCGAAGTGTGGCATGGAGCGAGATCCTGTAGGAAGTTCTTTGTCTTTCTGGATCAGTGAGACCACTCTTTTCTCCAATATTTTTATGTATTGGTCACTTTTCATCATACCGGCACTAGGCACAAGTGATTCTGGACCGTCATGTGTAAACAAAAAACCCAGAGCATCTTCTTAGCCGGGTGTTAGGAGCTTGTTGAAGGTGTGTGTGGTGGGAAGTTCTCTCAGCCGCTGATTTGCAAACATAGGATACTCGCTCTCTTTGTACAACGAAATGGCTATCATCTGAGAATAGGATCTTCCACTTCCCAACAGTCCAATTGTTGTAACTTTTGCCCACTAGAGCCTATTTTTCTGCAGAGCCTTCGTCAACAGGTGTTTCTTTTTTTTTTGGTATGTGGGCAGTCCTCCCTGCTTCTAATAATCTTCGACAAACTGTCATGTCAGAAACATCAATCCCACTAGCTGTGAAGTCTCTATTTAATCTACAACACACAATCTTGGATTTATTTTGCATTTCCTAATTAGTAAACGATATTGAGTAACTGTAGTTTTCCTTTTTTCGCCCACGTTTTCCTTTTCTGTCAGGAGACAAGGTACAGGTCTTCCTAAATCTCCTTAAAATAGCATTAACAGTACCCAAAAGAACACCACACTCATTGCCCAATTTGTCTTTGAATCATGGATGTGTGCTGAGAAAGAATACATATTTTTGAGCGCTTTCTTGGAGATGTATCTATTTTATAGATACACAAAATGAATAAAACACTAGAAATATCAACTTGTTTACACTGTCAAAAACGCACAACACCATTAATAAGCATCGGATACAGTTAAAACTCGCAGCACTCAACCAAAATTATTGTGAAATGAAAAAAGCCAAACTAAAACCAAAAACTTGACGAATATTCAACTTGTTCGGATTAATTTGTTCTATTATTTATTAATAGAACAAATTATATATTAATATATATATATATATATATATATATATATTCTATAATTCTTCCTCTGAATGTATGATATTACATATATGTGGTTTAATTATGTTAATTTTTGAAATGCCAACCGCTTAATAAGTAATACGTGCCAAGATATTTTCTTTCTTCTTTTCCATTTACACAGTGTTTGCGAAGCTTTTATCGCCCGCAATATACGTCCATGGATGTGGTCAGATTTTATATATTTTAAGACGCCTACAGGAAAAGAATTCAAAAAGCACACAGATATAATGGATCATTTTACACGAAAGGTAAGAATATTTGGAAAAATAAAACTACATAGCATTCAATGACATTAAATAGCATATTATGCCAAGAAAATAAAAATTGATTACCATGATATGTAAGACAAAATCAGAATGCAAAGTAATCGACAGTGATCTTAGAATGATTGATTGCTGTAACATCAGTTATCAAACAAACATGCTTGATAAGGTCTAGTTATCAAGCATGTTTGTAACTGTTCCTTATTTGTTTTTCCCTTTGTTTCAGGTAATTAGGGAGAGAAAGTCAGAAACCATAAGAAAAGATGGATTAGAGAAAATCACGATAGAAGAAGGTTCAAAGTACACCAGCGATAATAAGAGGCAAGCTTTGCTCGATCTTTTATTGCATTACCACCTTGCTGACCAGAGTCTTTCGGAGGACGACATTCAAGAGGAAGTTGACAGCTTCATGTTTGCTGTAAGTACGTTTCTTTCTCTTTCTCCCTCCCATATACAGAGGAATAATCAAAATTTCATTGTTGTTGTTGTTGTTCTTGTTCTTGTTCTTGTTATGTTCCATCGAGCAGTTTTCGACTCCTGGTGATTCTATGAACATACATTTTCCATTCAGATCTGTCCCTGGCCATATCTTTCAGAATTTCCAAGCGCATTCCAGTTGCTTCTTTAACTCCATCCACCCATCTAATTCTTGGTTTTCCTCTTTTGCTGCTTCCATCAACTTTAGCAAGCATCATCATCTTCTCCAGACTGTCAGTTGCTTGCATAATATGTCCGAATAATATGTCCTATGATCATCAAGCAAAAATGACAATTTTTGCTTGATGATCATAGCTTCAAGGGAGCAATCTGGCTTTATTCTGTCTATCACTGATTTATTGGTTTGCTTTGCAGTCCATGGTCTTCTTAGTAAGCGTCTCCAAACTCATAATTCAAATGCATCTATCTTCCTTCTTTCACTCTTTCTCAGGGTCCAGCTTTCACATCCATACCACAGGGAATACCAAAATTTCATACCCGCATCAAAAGCCACTAAGTTAGCTCAATAAACTTAATAATGGATTTATCATACTTACCGGGATAGGAAATTAGATGATTAGTAATGCTGATGCTATATTTCAAAAACAGACTCAAATAAGAAGTCATTTTTGATAATTGCTGCAGTTTTAATTCTTTCAAAGATTTCCAAAAAAAAAAGTCCATATTAATATGAATATTTACGTATAATAAATTGAAAGGTTTCTTAAATAAGAAATAGATAACCGGAAAATAATGGGTACAGTTTATAAAACGGCCAATAAATAATTCTTAGAATGTTAAATTTTAATTCCTCTGTGATCATGAAACCCCTTCGGTTTTACATTTAACATATCGTTGCACAAGTTTCCATATAGCAGGAGTTGACTTTCGTCGTGTAACACTAGCTTTCTCAAACACGGAAAAGCATGTCACCAGATGTCGATGACACCCCTTAGGAGTGATTCTGAATCTAGTGTGCTTCAAGGTCCTCAAAAGAGTAGTTTAAGGTTAAGATGTCAAAGAAATAGAACGAAGGCACAACCTCCAGCTATTAAATGAAATGGGCAGTGTGTGTGTGTGTGTGTGTGTGTGTGTGTGTGTGCTGTCTGCATATTCTGCTCTCGTAAGGTAGTAATGCTTACTCTCTTGATTATACTATGATGCTTGCTTGCATTTTTGAAGTATTCTGTTGTTCCTGTTTTTATACAGGTTAATTATGTATGTCATATGTAAGGCAAGAAGAATGGTTAAAAACTACTTAGATTTCATTTCAGAACAATAAATTCTTTCAAAATCTGCTGTAATTTTAAGGCCTTTTCTTAGGGATGAAACTATCTTTTTTTATGATTAGAAATAAATCTATAGCACCGCAATTTATGTTTACCTTTCAGAACCAAAATAACATTTTTGACATAAAAATGACTATCGATATAAGTCACAAATATATTCCTTTTATAGTAGATATTCATGATTTTTTGTGTAAAAAGTAATCTGCCATTCTTATCATTTTAAACTATATATGGTAGACTTTTATATAATATTTCCTCGTTTGCTATACTTGATACTAAGGTCATCAGCAGTATAATATTTCTAATAACAATTATCATGGCCAAGTAGAACTGGAATGTTCCAACAAGAGATAAGAGCTGTTCGGAATTGTGCAACAGTCTTTGTGATTAAAAAAAGAAACGTATGAATATAAAATATTACTCTGAATGACAGATGAAGGTAACAGTGAATTAAAATGCAACTCGAAAGTGTAAGCGATTGGGTGCGTAAGGACAAAGTACAAAACGGATGTTCCTATAACTATTCAAAACCGAAGCAGAGAGAAAGTACTTCTTTGGGTTTGTTTGTGTACCTTAATGCATTCTAGCCTTTTTCGTTTTGACAGTAATTTGTAGACACCATGACCTACTTAATTAAAAAAAAAGAAGAAGAAAAGCAATGTAAGAGAAATGCAGACGTCAAGGAAAGTCGTCAAGGAAAGTTGCTTTTAGTAGACAGAAAAATTATAAAAGACTTGATCATTAGTGGTGAAAAATGATAATGAATGTCAACACTGCTGAAGGACATAGCATAAGAGATACAATATAAATTATTTTAGACTACTGTTGTCTTGTGTTTCATTGTGGTTTCTACAATAATGGCTGTAATCGTCTTCATTTGTACCGTGGCAATTTTAAAATATAAAGTATTAAAAAGTATTGTGTGTAATTAAATATAACAATTTTTAGAAACAAACAAGCAATGGAAAAACTTTTTTCTAATGTATTCTAACATCCTAAGCCTTACATGGATTAGAATGAATTTTCCGTATTAAATATTTTGTGTAGCTCAGTGGAAGTGACGCTTGCGTCCTCTGCGCTTGGCCGCTCGAAGTTAGACCTAGATTCAAGGCTAGTCGCCGACTGGAGGAACTTTCTCTAAGCCTATCTTCGACCGGTTCCCGAGTTAGTCGATCTCTGGCATGGGCAAGCGAATTTTTCTTCCCGGAAACTCGGGTTTTTCGTCCCGTAAACACAAGAAAATCGACCGTAGTACCCACATTATTTCAGACAATAACATATCCTGTTAGGGGTTAGGCACCAAGAGATGGCAGCACTTGATTGCTAGTCTCTTCATCAGTAGCCGCCTATAATTAGTGATAGACATGGGCTAGCTATCTCTAATTGGCTACCGATGGAGATTGAACTGCCCACTCAGTCTCCGAAAGCTAGATAGGGTATAAAGGCCTCGCCTAATCTCTATTAGGGAATAAAAGGCATTAGCTGATTTTTTATGAATAATTTGTGTAGAGACAGCAATTAAATATAAAGAGAGACAATTGCAAGTAATCTTAAAGGAGTTGATTCTATGAAAGCTCTTAAGAAATTAAATCTTGGTAATTTAGAAAACGGAACAGGTAGATTGAGCTAGCAAAACTAACATTTATGACAATACGTTGTAAATTAAAACATGCCACTAAAATGAAGAGAATCGGTGCATAAATCTCAACATCCGGTTGATTTATTCATCGATGAGGAGAATACATACTATGACTCATTTCACTAAATGTTTGTTATCAGAGAAGGTTGTGACATCAATGAAGCCATTTTCTTATGTCATTCATTTTCAGTACAGTTAAGTGTGTGAATCATAGATGATGCGCTGCTGCTACTAATACCCTGTCAATGCCATGACCCATACGTTCATTGTGACATATTACTTTGATTCGTGTTAATGCGCTCGCGTAGCCCAATTCTTTCAAACAAAGGGCGCATGTCGTGTTATCTCTTGACATTTGCCCTTCATTCGGAATGAACCTCAGTTCCAGTCCTGTTTGGGACTTTGGGAACTTTGTAACGCATTTCAAGTGAAAGTGAGCTAGCCGGTCTCAGATAGTGTTCGCATGTTTATTTTCTGAAAACTCACAGCTTCATCTGGCATGCCAGAGAAACAGGCCGGAGAACACACGCAGTTAACATGAATACACTGATCTCATGGCTTTAGTTCCTTCTACCGTAATTACAACCAAACTGAAACTCAATGAACACCACTTTTATTTAAGTAAATCGAGTCTACGGAAGGGTTGTAAAGTTATTATGCGTTTAATACTGTGGTAAATTAAACGTCAGCTAATCCATTTTTCCATTCTAAAGACTAAAGATGGTACTTTTTCAAGGTACTTAAAGATCTCTACCATCTTGCATAAGCAGGATAACAGTCTCACACCGGACAAAGAAAACAGCATCTTGTGTTTCTGTAAAAATACTTAATCTGTGGTTTCGACCAAGAAACTTACAAGGCTACCCGTCATTTCTACCATTTAAACTATCAGAGTCCAATAAGTAACATATTCTGTTCAGTAAACTACATGAAACGATTAGGTGAGCTTCTGATACTTGAAACATCCAGCTACTGCGTATTTTATACGTATACCGATAAAAAGGGTAGATGTTTAATCATATTCTCTTAAGCTTTCAATTCTATTGAGTTCATAACATCTCTAATATAAGGTCTTTATTTATTTTCAGGGTCATGACACTACTGCCGTAGGGATCAGCTGGGCTATGTATTGTTTAGGACTATATCCAGAAATACAGCGAAAAGCTCACGAAGAAATAGACTCTATATTTAACAATGATGTCGACCGACCTATTACACCGGACGACTTAAAAGAGATGAAATATCTGGAGTGCATACTAAAGGTGAGATTTTATAATTATCAAAACACATCCTGTATACTGCAGTATATAAAATATGAGCACCTGTACTTTTTTCAATAATTTATGAGTTCATTTTGGTAAGTCGAAAGAATTAAATTTGCCGGAGGAACCCAAAAGGATATAGCTTGCGATTACAGTATTACTATAAAAACCATTTCTGGTGCGTAAAATTTCTAAAAATATTTCTGGAATTTGTCCATGTTTAAATACAGCCAAAAGTTCGATGATGCACTATTTGATTTCGAGAGTTAAAACTCGTCCGGAATAGAATTAAATTTCTTTCCACTTCTACTTTCTTTTTTTTTTCTTATTATTATTATTTCCTGCCATCAGCCATTTATTTTGTTTTTGTCTCACAAGTAAGACACTCTCATTCACAAGATTGTCGGTATTATAATTATTATCATCTATAATAAGTATTATCATATTTCTTTAGGAAAAGATTAGGAGTATACAGTAGTCCATTATTTCTCTCTCTCTGAATTATATGATATAGAAGTTGGAAATGGTAGAAAAAAACATGATTTCAATAAGGGAAAGATATTCGATAGGCTTGACAAGAGTTAGGGTATATCATGATACAGTTGGACACTAAGCTTTATTTAATCATAAGACGCAATACATACAGTGAATAGACAATAAGATCAACTTATTTCACTCTCCCACCCCACCCCAATACACACACACACACGCGCGCGCGCGCATGGAAAGCATGGTATGGAAATACCGCCAATCTCATATGGAAACAACCAATCAGGAATTAGAAACAGTCTACACGGGGGTTGGGGTTAATAATAATACCATAACTCTGCAGCGTGTTGGTTTCTACCGACGAAGAAACCAGACGTCATGCATGGAATTTAACAGGACAGGCTATGATGGTGTAAATAACATTGTGATTTGTTCGCAGAACATCAAAAGCCAATAATATATGGAAGAATGAATCACACTACACCCTTCTATGATCGAAGGGAGGGGAGGAAAGGATATTGGCTTGAAAGATATGTGGGGAATGCCTTATGCTCTAGAGCAGTGGTCGGCAACCTTTTTAATATGAAGGGCGCAATACTGTAGGCGCCATGACGCTCGCGGGCGCTGCGTTGCCGACTCCTCCTGATTTAAATAATTAAACTTAAAATTACAATTGGCATGAATGGTTTTGAAATGTCTTTCTGTATTACTTTTTTTTAGAAATAGCCACACTATTATTGCATAATAAACAAATACATTTGCCATTATGATTGATAAAGCAAGACGCTCGCATCTGATCTGACAGATACATGCTAATTGTTAACATGAATATTCTTTTTGTATTCATTTTTTATTTTTATTTTTTATGGTATTTTATATTCATTCATATGTGACAAAAATATGTTGTAAAAGCTAGGTAAATAAAATAATGGTAAAATTTGAAATCTAATTTTACTTAAAAACAACTAATCATAGAATTTCTAAGCGTGAAATGAGAGAAAAAATGCCTGTGTCATGAGTCCTCCGTAAGTTTCAAATTTTATATTGCGCTCTTCATATTAAAAAGGTTGCTGACCTCTGCAAGATGTAATTTACATTTATGGAAAATACTAAGGAAAGAGATCCGCCGAAACTTTTAGTTTCTATATATTCGGCACGAAACTCTTGTAGTTTGTATATTCGGATATGAAATAATGTTGGATTCAATATTCACTTAATTTGTACCATCATGTATTATATTTGCGGTGTTTTTCTTTATGTTATCTTGCATTTTAGCACATACTAGTAATGAATGTATCTCTCAGATATACTGATCTACGCTGCAAAATTACTGCTGCGAGCTCCAAAGCAGTTTACAATAATTTCTCTGAGGGCGCACTAAAATTCACTGCGGGCGCCATGGCGCCCGCGGGCACTACGTTGCCAACCTCTGCTCTAGAGCATCTTCTTAACTGTGAAGAATGGTGGAAGACGTTTAATGGTTTGGAGATACCATTAATGCTTTCTATATGCAGTATCACTCAACAGACATTTCGATGCCAATGCGACAATTGTTAATCTCATATAGCCATCATTATGTTTTTTTCTGAGGGGGGAGGAGGTGCGCATAATTAAAAAAAATAACTTGAGTGTCTTGCACAAAGTTTCGATGTCAAGCCAAAAGAACATCATTGGGAAAATATGAAACGTTGGATGAGGGTTGGTAGACACACGAGAAGGAAGAATGATCCAAAATACCTGGCTCATCTTATCTTATGACCGTGTATGGAAAATTCGAGAAAAAACGTACATATCAAAATGAAAATAAAATAATATAAACAAGAATACAAAATTATTGTGCGCTTTTAAAACATATGCTGTTCTTGACGTGTCAGACTGGTTAGAATAATTAGTTCCAGCTGCTTGAGTAAAGCTGTTAAAACCACAAGTATGAAATGCATTATTATTATGACTGTTGGAATCACATAATAACGTTTACAAAGCTTTGTAATCCTTGTTCCATTAAGGCATAATTTTAGTTGGACAAAGAAATGGTACTTAAAATAGTTTTTTTTAATGATACAAGCAGAGTTAATGGGTTATCAGAATGCAGCAACGTTTTTCAAGTCATACACATCACAATAATAAGTTGGTACATTTCTCTTTCTTTTATGAAAATTCAGGGTCGAAGTAAAGAAATAAAATAGACAGTTGGTGATGCAATTTCCTTACGTTGTAGATTTCTTAGAAGCGGAAAACAAATTAGTAAAAGATAAGGGGGGGGGGGGGAAAGCTCAGACATTTTAATATTTCTATGCACTGATATTAAATGGCATTAGAAAAAGTTCGTTGATCTAATTTTTGCAATTTTTTGCAATAAATTCCTGCAATTTTTGAGAAATCTTGTAGAATCTTGTAGAGAGAGATATATATAAAATTTTAAGATAATTTTACATCCCCTTTAATGGGCTGGTTAATATTATCAGAATCTTATTTAGTGTTAAATATGACAGTCATCAAATAAGAGGTAGAAAATATATCGGATTCTAATAAATAAATCTGACGAATTTATTTATTTTTCATAATTCAATTCTTATTGTTTATGGAAAGAGCACATATTAACTTAACATCAAGAATACTGAAATAAGAAGAGAGAGAGGAACCCTACTTGCCAGTAGGTGTTTGTTCCAGGAACCGGTCGAAGAAAGACTTAGGGAAAAGTTTCTTAAGTCAGCGACTAGAATCGAACTTGTAGCGGTTTTCTTCGGGTGACCTAGTGCTATGAATGCAGACGCCATATCCATAGGCTGTTAAAGGCCATGATATATATAATTTTTTGTTTTCCAATAATAAGCTTACGGTTAAATATAAAAGTAGAAGAGATGAAAATTAATGTATTATTAATATAGACTTGAAATTAATCTTAGTCGAAATTAATTAATAGCCGGGAAATATTTTATCCAATAATAAAACATTTGAGAATATCTATTGTTTTTAGAGAATTATAGTTGCTGTAGAATGACTACTTATTGATCCCACTCATTCCCTCCATATGAATTTAAGCAGAAATTGGACAGTCTTTCGAATATGAGTAATAATTGCATTCCCAACCTAATCAGTGATAGAACACAAATTTGTTAGGAAAGTCTTCATACTTAAAATGATATAGATTTATTGTCTTAGTACAGTCTTGAGCAATACATAAGTAGTCTTAAAAACACATAGATCTTATAAGGTCAAGGGAACTTATATATATAAAGTTTATTTAAACGTCCATATGAGATTTCGGAGGCGCAATTTTAGTGGTAAATAAGGTAACATAAATAACTGTGACTGACTATTTCTCCATAAAACATTAAACACTGATTACTTATTTATTTGATAATTACTTAATAATATGCATGAAGATAACATCAGAACTTTGAGTTCGTAAAAAATTTCGCGTAATAATCGAACGGCACCACATTACTGTGATTCCATCATATGGTAGATTGCAGCAACATCTCAGCTTCAAGCAGCCACAGTACCGTATTTTACTGATGTGCAAAACACAACTACAGATACACGACAGAAACACTCAGTACAACTGAGCTCTCAGAAACACGACAGTAAAACTGAAAACATAATGCCTTTCATTAATCCACAATATCACACTTGAAGCAATCCATAGCTTCTACTGGCATTGGTACACGTAGGTATTAACTCCTACACACTGGTCATGTTTTTATGAAAGTCGATCAAAACAATGTTTTTGAAAACAAATCACTCTCGTCTACAGCGACTGCGATACGAGCGCTTTCGAAATAGTTTCCCTTGGACCTCACACATTTTTTCCAAACAGATAAAAGACTTCATAAGTGCTGTCGAAAGATCGATTTTTACGACCTTTCGAATGATGTTCGTAACGAACTCTTTTACATAAAAATCATCAAAACTGGTTTGTTAGTTTATGATAACAGAAGTAATAACAGAGATTAGTATTTCATGATGCAGAACTCCTTATCCCTAACAACTTTTGTAAAATCATCGCTAGCAGGTACACCCTGACTATTTCAAGACTTCGAGGAGCGAAAAAGTACAGCAAGCAACTGCTATCATCTCATTCCTAAATCCTAAAATCTTAACCAGCATATTATCTTATAAATCAGTGTTATTTCTACTGTCGATTTTTCCTAGGTGTATGGTTAAAACCTCGAGCGATTTTCGGAAGAGGTGGGGAAAGGTCTTACTTGCGTATACTAAACACCGCCAAATCTCAAGTTGAAAGTTAAAATTTTAATGAAACTAAGTAATTTTTGTAGACAAACAGACTGATGGACACCTTGTTAGGAACAAATTTCACAAAGAAATATTATTTTGAAAGCATTAATTTCATCATGTACACCAACATTATCATCGTGACATTAACGAAATATAACGGCATTTCAGTGCACAGAAACTAAAAGTGGTGCTATTAGTTGGGTATTCTTTTTTTTAAAATATATTACTCAGTAAATTTTATTTTGAACGCAATTTGAAGCGTGCCACTATAGAAACCATTACAGATTGGAGAAAAATAGAAACGTGACAGATGTATCTTTGTCCGGTATAATCCGCACACACACAAATGATTTTGAGTATATTTATGAGCCTAATACAGATTAAATTTCCTTATTGTCCATCCACGGTACTAGCGTACTATAGGTTGACCAACCTCTTGTGGATGGATTCTCCATTAAAAATAAAAAAGTCTTGAATCATTTCTTTCCTGATTTTGAATTCTTCAATATGATTGCTTTAGCTGGATGTTGGATTTTGATAATGCAGTGTGATTATTTTTCTGCAGGAGACTCAGAGAATATTTCCCTCCGCGCCATTCATTGCACGTAAAATCGAAGAGGATGTAGAAATAGGTAAGAGGAATAGTTTTCCAGTTTTTGGATTCATTATTTAACTTTCATTTTCAGAAAACATGACAAACCTAGTTTGTTATGTTTTATGTTATTATGTTTTTGATAAATTAGTGAAGAGTAAAGTAAAATAAAGAGAAACCACGAATAAGGATGGAATACACAAGCATATTCATTAACAGGTTATCAACTCAAATAAATTCACTATGGGAAATTCTGGAATAAAACGAAAGGATGCAGTGGTAATTGTCAGACCATCTAAATTGTTTCTTAGTATTAAAAAATATTTATATAATCCCCAGTGTTCAGTATTCTTCTAATACGCTTCAGCGTACTTGTCAGAATGCTAACATAATCACATGAAACATGCATACATGTACAATACATGTATGTACATGTACGCATGTACATGTACTTATATAGTAAACTAATGTCGTGGGCGGAAAGAGAGAGAGTTGAGAAAAAAATATTACAAAATAAGAAACATTGGATTTAAAGACTAGCAGATTATATAGAAAAAATACGAAACTTGTTTCTAACATTGGACTTGAAATCCTTCAGCCTAAGTGGCAAGATTGTTCAAAAAAAAAACGAAAAAAAAACAGTCAAATGAAAATGAAGAAATTAAAAAATAGTTCAGTAGTTTGGGAGTTGAGCTATGGACGAGTTGAGAATAGCCACCATAAGTCTTTAAACAGCAAAGAAAAAAAAGGAAGAGAGACGGAGAATAAGCGATACCATTTCCCCATGAACAGAGAAACATGAAACACAGAAAACATAAGCAGCATTTTTTGCTGCTTTATGTGATCAAGTTGTTTTTAAAAGTTGTTATGAAACACAATCAAATACCTTACAGATATTAAGAATAAACATGTCACATCCCTAAACCGTTTCTACGGAATTTATCCAATGGTGAGTGATATAAGTGGGTAAGATCCTCTGTCGATCGATAGTGACAAAATCCATATTTGCGATGGTTTATTAGCTGATCAGTTTCCGACTTGAATAGCAGTTGAATGTTAATATTTTCTCAATTACTTTATAAAAACGTGAGAGAAAATTAGCATAATTTGATGACAAAGATTAGTCTCGGTTCTTAGGACTGTATGGTACATGCGCTAATGCCCAAATTGAATCACAAATAGTTACCAGTGAAATAAGAGAAAAGAGGAAAGGGTAACATAGAATAGAAACAAATCTGGATCCCAAACCTTCGTAATCATCGGATAAATACCATCAGGACCTTAAGACCTTTTGTATAACTGGATAAAATGTAAGAGTCAAAGACAGTGGCGTTTTCCGTGAGTAGCGATGCAACAGAAGCATCGCTACTCACGGAATGAAACATCATGCAACAGAACCATCCCAATGCAAAAGAAGTGGAAGCAGAACTGAAAACAGGGGAACAATAGCTTTAGAGAGAGACGTGTTTGTACATTATGCGGGATTCCTAGTTATTGTTTTTTTTTAACTTGCTTCAAACGATTTCGAGTTTTTGTCTAAACAGGAAAAGAAGATGAGGATTTTTCTGAAAGCTAATTATAGCACGCTTAATTCTTTTCTTATGAAGTCTTTGTTCGTGGAGACAATTCGATAAGGGAGGATAATTTAAAATTAAAAGGTGAATGAATGTTACCATTCTAATAAGAATTATTTCAGTTATGCATTTCGTGGAAATGCTTCAATCGCTGACTGTAAATAATAATCCAGCCAACGAAATCAGGCAAAGAAATTTAACTCATTTCGATCGAATTCTTGTAGTGCAAGACAACAGGAAGACGAGAGTGAATGTGTGACTATTACTAAAAATAAGAAAGCAACAGCCTAATTGGGGTTTGATCATTCGAGATAGAAACTAATTTTATTCATTTATATCTACTCGTAAATAGTTTGTTCATTTTCCCTTATTTCAGCAGAATACTAAGATACCGATGACTACTTTCTATGACAATACGATAATTTTTAAAACTTGAATATATAAGATCTGATAATGTTGGGGTCTTGGAAGATAACTGATTCATTTGGAAGAAAACTGTTGACAGGAAGTTAATAATTATGTAACTTTTTCATGTAGCACTATCATAATATGTGGTAGATAATCCTCTCTCCATCATCTGTTTTATCAGTGTGTGGATTACTTGTTGGTTTCTTAGTTTTAAAGGAGAAAAATCCTGCCACCTCCATACAATATCGACTAACTATCACGGTCTTATAAATGTATATATATATATATATACACATTCTATAAACTAGCTGGTACCTTGTGATAACATAAAGGTAGGAAACTCTTCAGAAATTACAGATGTACGTCTCAATATAAACACTAATCACCACCGTAACAATTCAATCCCATCAACAGAATAAACGTTGATTACGTTTTTATTGATTTCTCGTTTTATTTATCGAATTACGATGGTATCTAACTTCATCCAATAAAAACAAACTCAGGAAACACCTTCCCATATAATAAAGACCAGGGCATCATTGTAATCCTTGCGCTTCGTACAGTAATGCACAGGTACATCAATACAAGAAAATACACATAAGTTGGCATACATACGATTTTATAATCAAATGCATGTTCTTTCGCTCTCTCTCTTTCTCTCGCTCTCTCCAATTCACAAGCCAGAAATTTATTTAAGCAGACTTATTATGTCGTTATCATTACTACAGATGGCTGTGTCATACCCAAAGGAGTAACCTGTATTCTCTTCACCTATATGCTACATCGAAATGCAGAACACTATCCTAATCCAGAGGTGTTTGATCCAGATAGATTCTTTACTGAAAACTGTATTGGTCGGCATCCTTTTGCATATGTACCTTTCTCAGCCGGACCGAGAAGCTGCATTGGTGAGTATAAAGCAAACATAACATATTATTCTTTCGGCATAATGAGATTATTTAAATAAATACTCTCTTTGTACAAAAAAATACAGCATCATTTATCTTCTTGTAATGCAGTTTTGGAGAAATCTCTACAAAATAATAAAATATGGCTTAGACATATGCATCACTATCAGGATATAAAATCTGTTATTCTGGGGGTAATAGAATGGCTTGAAAAGCAAAATTACGGACGACAAATTTCATCAGATCCAAGAAGTGCAATACTGTACTGTAATTCTGTACAAATTGTTTTCAATGTACAACTCATATCAACAATAGAAACGTCCAAAAACTTCAATCGCATGGACAACATGCTGGTGGTCGTTGATGTTCTTGATTAACTGCAAAGGCGTACTGTAAGTATCGTTCTGTTTGACCACAAAAATTGAATGCTGGTCAGAATTTTCCCACGGACGATGAAGTCTCCGGTAATCTCTTAATTTCCCTAATCCAATATTCTGCAGAGTGTTAGAATGGCCCGAAAAGCACTATCATGGGGTCATCAGGGTTCAAGCAGCTATTTGTATGCCGTGAAATTTAATTTCTTTCATGAGTTTCTGGACTACAGCTGCTATATACAGTAGAGGAACAATCTGAGAGTCTCTGTTTAAACAGCTGCCATATAGTGAAGAATGTGAGTCCTGCTGGAATGGCTCCCGTGCTGTTTTATAAGATTTTTGAAGTATTTCGACTGTATTTAGCTGCCACAAGATGTACCATATACCATTCTAGTTCATTAGAACTTCATGTGGGGAAAGAAATGTGTGGAAACTGTGCAATCTTGTCTCTTATCTATAAGATAACGCATATAATATTCTTATTATTCATACACTGTAATACTCTGTTGAATCAGATGCCAAAAGGTTTGGTAAAATCAAAGACTTTCGATGATCATTTTAATGAAAGCCATTTCATCGTATTTTTATAACTTCCATACACACTTCTCATTCCATGGATTATGTTTCAGTCAATAAGAAGACTTTAAACATCCAAAACTTAACAGTAGCAGTAGTCTGCAAATATCATGAAAAGAAAAGAAATTTAGGATCACTAATTGATATCCAGTCAATGTTTTCATCGCTGTGCAAAAAAAAATAATTTTTTTTCTTTTTGTACATTGCCATGCTTTTTTGGAAAGTATCACGCTTGCTTACTATTCATGTTATTACAATCTCTCTCTTCCTAATATTTAACTCTCTAAATTATTAAAAAAACAAATTTAAAAGAAATCTTAGAATTGAAAATCAAGCTGAAATCACCAAAGACATTACTATGATTGATGAAAAGCCAATAATGATTGCTTACAACCGAGAGTAAATAAATCAGTTGTAATGAACTATACTGGCAGAACAATATTTTAAGTATACTTTTTATTGTATACAGTTTCCAATGGTTTACTTAGATTTGATAAGCAAAATCATATTTCCAATTGCGATTCGTTACAAAACCCAGAGGTGTCAGGCATGGAAAAGTATTTATATAATAATCATTAGTACCATATTACAAGCCCTTTACGTCAAATCGTTTTTAGCAATCCTGCCAAAAACACAAAAATATGAGAATTTTCGATTCGCGCCAGATAAGATAACTTATCCAGTAGATTTGTCTTTGGTATACCTATTTATTAACTCAATCTAGCTTAAAAAAATCGGCTAAGAATAATATTGAGTCTATCTCTGTCCTGTATTTGCCCCTATTCTTGCTTCCCCCATCTAAAATAACTTCAGTTTAGTATTTTCCTCTATTTTGTTTCTTGTTAGATGAATCCAACCAAAGAAAAATTCCAAACCTACAGTGACTTAGCGCCAATGGTGGTTTAAGGGTTATATAATACGAAAACCCTGTTACTAGAAGACTAACATGGTACTTCTTGAATCACTTTAAGTTTATAACAGCCAGAATTACAGGATGAAGTCCATCTAAAAAATAACTTGAAGACAGGCATCTATGCCTATACTAGAATTCGAGAAAAAATGATGGCTGGAAGCAAAAACGCTACTATAGCGACATTGGTGGTTTAAGGGTTATATAATCCAGAAATCCTGTCAGCAAAATAGTTACTACTAGTCCATTAATACGGCCACACTATGAAATTTATCTGTAATGGGTACCTTTTGCCAACGTTTGTTTACATAACATAATATACGCTGTAATTTTTTCCTCTTCAAAACCAATCAATGTATTACAAAAAAAAAAGGTTCCTTACATTTTTCGGTCATCTGGCATAAGAGTGGTAATATTTGTTTTCGGAAAGAAAGACTGGGTTCAAATCCCTATAGAATGCAAAGAATATTTATAGGGATTTTTCAACAAAATGGGACAGCCGATCTCATGCATCTGCAGAGCAGCCAGTCAACCAACTATCCATCTGGTATACTTGTCATAGGTTAGCCATCACTATTTGAGGGTCATTATTTTTTATTTCAGTTCATGAAATAAATGCGCTATCATTTTTTTAAAAAATAAACAACTGATATTTTTATTTGATAAAAAGGTTATAATATCATTTACATAACGTCATTTTATGCAGGTCAGAAGTACGCTATGGTTGAAGAAAAAACTACGTTAGCCAACATTCTACGTCACTACACATTAGAATCGATAGATGAAAGAGATAAGCTGCGTCTGGTCGCAGAGATGGTACTACGTTCTAAAGAAGGACTTAAGATGAAGATAAAATCAAGATGAACAAAAAAAACTTTTTAAAATAACAATTTTTAAAAGATGTATAATTCGACTTCTCTAAGTGACGCAACTAAAATAAAAATCATATATTTTCTGATGCTTAGTCCATATACAAAAAACTTTTCTGGACTTTTCGAGCAATACTTTGAGAAATATAAAGATATACACAAGGGATTCTCAACGAAAATCTCTCAATAAAATACAATCTGATACATTTTAAACAAGTGTGTAGAAGAAAATGCCACATTTTGCAACTTGTTCTACCCCTTTACACAAGATTCTCATTATTTAGGTCGTTTTGTATAATACGGTTTTATGCAAAATTATTGCATTTCATTTACTGCTGATAGCAATTACCTGCTTTTATACTTTTATATTTCGGTTTACAGATTATATATTAACATTAGAATTTATGCGTTCCATCAAATTTATATAAAATATCTCCATTAAAATTAATCATCAAATAGGATATCGCAGAGTATCCATCAATTAAAATTTCATAATTACCGAAAAAAAATTCTGTATGTTCTAATATGTGTCTTAAAAATTCTATTCTGAGAATTGTATTTTAGACATCTAAAAAATAAATAACATTTCACAACTTCCTATAGAAATATTTCATTGTTTGAATTAAATTCGTATAAAGTTAACAGTGGCCTCATAGCCTTAACTACTTCAGCAATAACTCCAAATAGTCCAAGAGCCTAATTTGTCCAGGAAATACACATAGCGACCACTGAATTAGAAACTTTTATTCATCAGAAGTTTCTGTATAGGTAGGCGGCTGCCAATACCAATCCTCTTCAATTCCCTGCATATAGTTCGGTTAGATATGTGTCAGGAACAGTCTTCATTAAACGCTTTGGTCAACATCTGCACACATGAATGTCCGGTTTTGTCCGTGCAGGCCTTCTCATACGACGCGATCTCATTCCTGATAGAATGTCTTAGGACCACAGTTACTTAGACAAGCAACGTGGGTTATTTTTCCACTGATTCCACCTTTTCAGAAAGAGTCAGCTCTGCTCTAGCCAGGCACCCAATATAAGCCCTTTATCAAACTAAACTAAAGTGTGTCCACACAAGTTTATCTGCTATGGTACTAGTATCGTAAGCACTTATACTACAGAGCTGCAGCTTTTATCAACCACTAACTGAAGCTATGTACTTTTTCCGTAAGGGATTATACTCTAAGGATATATCTTTTGTTTGTTGCATCAGTTTTGAATTTTCAGCTTAACCTGCTAAACGATTTATGTACAATTGGCGTAATGCTCAGTGAAGTGCATGTGCATAATACCTAACGCAGTTGTAAGAACAACTATCCTCTGACTGGAAATGCCTAGATACGAAACCCGCCTAGGATGTGAGAAATAAAGCTTTATGAAGAATTTTGAACTAAAGATGAATTAATCAGTTTTACGTGAAGGCAACAGTATTTTTATTCCATGATACTCGGAGCTCGCCTTCCTCCTAAACAGTCATACCAGATGAAGAATACATGCAAATGGGAAACACAGCACACTCGCTTCATGATTATGCACATAAACCTAGACATCAGCAGTGAAATGAAAATGTAAGGAAACACGGAAAAGAGCAATGAATACAACTATCTTTCTCTTCTTACTGGCCTCTAATCGTGGGATATGCTGTAGTTCTACACATAGCTAATTCAAATTTTTTATCATTTATTTTTTCTATTTTTTATCACTTACGATTCATGATATTTTCAGCTACTGAATAAAACCCCCGATTCTCTGTGCATAAAAACCATATTAAAAATTCATAGCAATTGGCAGTGTAAAGATAGCCTTTTCCGACACAAGGCATCAAACAAATACCATATTTAATTAATTTTTTCTTCTTTTGTTGTTATATTTTCTATAATTTCTCGGATGGGCAATGCGTCAGTGTGGATTACAGTTTACAAATAAATAACTGCAAACGCCGTTTACCATATCGTTTACAAAGGACACCAGGTTCAAGAGAAGAATGGAGTAGAGTGAAGGATAGAGTGAAAGACAGTTTTCTAGGTTTGGGATGTTCATGTGTTAGCAGTTAGCAATGATTAGATTTTGTTATTTTATTTTAATATGATAATCTTGACAGAACCCTTCCAAGGTCAATAGTATCGTTCACAGAAACAAATTGCTACATTACAGCGAAATCAAAATTAAAGTTTTCCTGTTTAAGGCCTTGTGGAGCGCCATCCAGTGATCAAAATATTGCTAAATGTTTACAGGAACACATTGTGCGTCATGCGGAAGCAATATCTGAGAAAACAAAGTTCCAGAATTCAACACTAGGGGACGTTGTAAACGTCAAATGCATGGAGTTTGCATATCACACAACTCGGCAGCAGCCAGGATTTGAAAAGATGTACACGGGATTCTTCCCTTCCTTCTGGTTGTTAATGCCGTCCATAGCGATGGCACTAATCTTGTCCCAACGTGCTTTGTTCATGATGCTGTAATACCTAAACAATTGCAATGTTGTTGCTGCACTCCGTGAATTTCGTCGCTAATGTTGACGAGGTCCACTATCTCCATGTGCTATGCGACGAATGATTAGTCGTTTTGAAGAAAATGGATCGTTGGGAGTTAGACCAGGCAGTGTCACAAAAAAATCAGTTCACAACAAGTGAATGACATTGCTACTTCCATTGTGGAGCAGGGCATGAATAACAGCGTTGGGTCCTGCAGTGCACGTGCTGTATCAAGACATATGGATGTGTCTTACACAACTGTCTAGAAAATTCTCCGGAAGATTCAGAATTTCTACTCATTCAAAATAATCCTGACACAGGATTTGCTTCCGCAGGAATTTGAAAGTCGCCTGCCATTCACTTTAACATTCCTTGCTCGAGTGGACTTGGACTGATTGGCCGTGGATGATTTTGTGGCGAGATGAGGCTCGGCTTCACCTGAGCAGAACTGTGAATACCCACATTTACCGGATATGGACCAAACGCCGTTTACCATATGTTCATGTGTTAGCAGTTAGCAATGATTAGATTGCTAACTGCTAACGCATGAAGCCGCATGTTATCCAACAGATTGCTTTGCATTCACCAAACGTTACTGTCTAGAGTGGATTTACAGCTTCATTTATCACTGGAGCATTCTTTGAGGACATTTGCCAGTCAGGTTCTATGACCTGCTCGGCTACTGCCGAGAGTTATCACCAGGTGATAAAAAATTTGTTATGTCACAGCTACAGCAGTGCTTACGCATGGATTAAGTCATTTTCATGAAGAATGGGCGCCTCCACACATCGATCGATCTGTAGGAGGTTCTTCGAGAACATTTTGTGACGAGATAAGGCTCGGTTTCACTTGAGCGGAACTGCGAATACCCACATTTGCCGGATATGGGCCACAAAAACTCGCATGCAATCCAACAGATTCCTTTGCATTCACCCAAAATTACTGTCTGATGGGGGTTTATAGCTTCATTCCTTGCAGTTTATGGCATACCGTGAAGGGCTGGACATTAAACAGTACCGTCTGTGAATGCATAATGGAAGTGAATAAAAATGTTTTATTTATGCTTGTGTCGCTTTTCTCCTTCTTACACACACACACACACACACACACACACACACACACACACACACACACACACACACACACACACACACAGGAAAATTACTACATCAACATTTGATACGTCATAAAGCACCCCTGGTGGTGCATTTGGAACTACTTTTTTTTTCTCAGATATAGCTTCCGCATGACGCACAATATCTAACGAAAACCTATCCATTGCATGGCCGCCTCGTTCACCTGACTGACCCGGGCTTCGAGCTCTGGAGACTTCTCAAAATATCATGGTTTATTGGGATCATCGTGATAACTTGCCAGCACATAAAGAGCGCATAATGCAGCATGTGCAGAACATCAGTCCCGACCAGCTGCGTTCTGTTGTTGAACAGGCTGTGCAAAGGAAGGCAGTGTGTGGCACAGCATGAAAGGCTGGACATTAAACAGTACCGTCTAAAGTGAATAAAAATGTTTTATTTATGCTTGTGTCGCTTTTCTCCTTCTTACACACACACAGAAAAATTACTACATCAAACATTTGGTATGTCATACAGCGCCCCTGATGGTGAACTACTTTTTTTTTCTCAGATAACGCTTCTGCTTAACGTACAATATATTCATGCAAGGTAACAGGATTCTTTAATTTTTATTATCCTGTATAATACAACATAGTATCCCGAAGATATAAAGTGGGAATTTATTGTTATTGTTATTTTGTATCACAACCAACTTATTTAAAGCAAGTGATAAGTTTTCTCTCCCCGTTAGAATCAATACAATGATTCCATGTTTTCCGTGTGTGTGTGTGTGTGTGTGTGTGTGTGTGTGTGTGTGTGTGTGTGTGTGTGTGTGTGTGTGTGTGTGTGTGTGTGTGTGTGTGTGTGTGTGTGTGTGTGTGTGTGTGTGTGAAGGAGATACATTCTGAAATACGTTTAGTCTTAAAATGGATTGCCAGATTACTTGCGTAGAAAAAAACTGAAATCCTCTCTTTTTTTCCCCCTAGAATATATAGCTGACTATTCGTTAGGTGTTTATAAAGATGAGTTCCACACACAAGTTTTTTATTATTATTATTATTTTTTATGTTGGGCCCATGTATGAAAGGTTGGCTGGTCAATCTATAGTACGTTAGTAACGAAAAACTTGTTTACATTTGATTTAAAAGCCTGTATGTTGTATTCCTTGAGAAATACGTAAGGGAAGACTGGACTGTTCCACAGTACCGCAGTAGCAGGGATGAAGGAGGAGGAAAAGAAACTTGTTCTGTGGGTTTCAAGGTGTACTGTGAAAGGATGTTGGGCGGCAGCTGTACGTGTTCCAATGGGCTTAGTGCAGAGTGGGGGAATTACTGATGCTGTTTCAGATGAACATTTCCCATAGAAATATTTATAGAATATACAAATTGCAGAGACCAAACGTCTATGTGAAAGTGAGGGGAACGAGTTGGTAAGAGAGAGGTCATGTATCAGCATGTTGCTCTGATCTGTATTGACTCAAGCATTTTGAGACAGCGTTTAGGAGCCCCACTCCAAATGTGAGAGTAGTATTCGATAGCTGGGCGAATTTGTGATTTCTATAAGGTTAACAGCTATTTAGAGGTGAAGTAACGTCTTGAGCGAAAGAGTAATCCTAGTTTTTTGGAAACTGAGGATGCAATGGTTGTGATGTGTTTATGCCAGGAGAGGCTTGATGGCAGGATAATTCCGAGACTAGAAATCTCATCTTGTCTGGGAATTTGAGTGTTATCAGAAATAATGCTGGGGGAAAATGGTTCTTTTTTCTGAGAAATAAGACAGAACTGGGTTTAACTAGCGTTGAAAATGACGAGGTTATTTGAGTCCCATTGGAGGATGGCTTGGAGGTCAGAATTAAGGGTAATGGTGGTTGATGTTCTGTGGGTTGAAGTGAGTTGTGTAGAGTGTGGTTTGTCAAATGAAAGGGAAGAGTGCGATGTGCTGTCATCTGCAAAACTATGTATTTGATTGGAGGTCAATTGAAGTAGGTCATTGATATACAGAAGGAAGAGGGTCAATGAGAGAAATTAACCTTGTGGGACCCAACATTATTTGAATGGTGAGAGGATAGGAGTCGTCTACCATCACAGATACTGTGCGTCCAGACAGGAAGTTTCTGAGACCTATGACATAATGGTGCCGTGTGCAGGCATGTGATTAAAGAGAAGAAAGGAATTTGTTGGCGTGTTTCTTCAAGAACTGAGGTGTAGGGAACAAAGGAGGAGGAGAATGAGAAGTTAGTTCGATACGTTTGTAGCTGAAGCGTATGTATGAGTGTTGGCCAGAAAAAAATTGCGAGGGAGTAGTAGCCAGTTCATTAAAGCAATGCCCATGGAAATACTTATAGAAAAGACTGCAACAACAGAGCGCCTATGTGAAAGTGACTGGAGAGAAAGTCAGTTAAACGAATAGCTCTCTTCTGAATACAATCAAGCATTCTGAGGGAGGTCGTAATTTACCACCCAAATGTGCGAACAATATTCCAAGGTTGAGTGAATTTTAGATTTATTAAATGTCAAAAGTGGAGCAGAAGAGAAGTGTTTAGAGCATAAAAGAACATGAAGCATTTTGCAGGCTGAAGACGATAGGGATGCGATATGTTTGTGCTAAGACAGGACAAGCGAAAGTCAACCCAAGAAGAGAAAACAGATCCTGGTGTTCGCAAGGAGAATATTGTCAAAATTGAGGAGAGTGAAGCGTGGTCTTTCTTCAGGGAAACGAGACAAGATTGTGTCTTGGAGGAATAAAAACTCCTCAGGTTATCCTCACCTTATTTGAGAATGATGAGGACATCGGTGTTTAAAGCACTAGCTATAGAGGATCTTGAGGACTGAATCACCTGAGCAAAGCTATGAACAGAACTGGATGTCAGAGAGAGGGGAAACATGATTTATATATAGGAGGAAGAGTGTAAATGAAAGAGGAGAGTCATGAGGCATTCCAGCATTGAATGAAAAGTCTGACGAAACGAAAATCTACCGTAACCTACAATGAATGACTGGAAAAGGAGCTGGTGATCCACACAAAGAGAAGGCAGAATACCATAATACGGTAACCTGGTAAGAAAGCAAACGATGGCAGATCAAATGCCTTTTAAAATCAAGAGCAGCCACTTAGCTTTCACCAAACTTTTCCATAGCAGGCGAGTAAGTGAGTAAAGTATGCTAGGAGATTCACTGCGAAACGAGAATGGCAGAATGCATATTGATACCCGAGTTATTGAGGTATCAATACATATCGATAACTAAGTAACTGGTGAGTCTCCACGTAGTGAAGCAGTAGCTGCTGATGCTCTTTTCCATTATTTTGGAGAAATTGAAACACTAGGATAATAACTTGATGGTTGACTTTTATCTTTATTTTTGGGAATACTCTGAATAAAATAGAAAATCATAAAGACCAATATTTATGAACCAAAACACTGAGACCATCTACCTAGTAGTGATGGGTCTTATTGGCCAAGATAACTACAAGAACCCGTGCTGTCATTGACTCGACTAGACCACGGAAAATGTGTTGAAGTATTGTGGACCAATTAGACAGAATAACGCACGGGGATCAGCAACCGAGCAAGACACTGCCGTTGACCTCGGATGCTGAGTTCTGCGTGATCCCACAAATATTCGATTGAATTCAAATCAGGCGACCATAGGAACACACAGAATGCTCTTTAAACCACACTTGTTCAGTGCAATCCTTCTGACCGGGACATCGTCTTACTGGAAAGAGTTTAGATTCATCCGGTCATACTGTCACTATGTAGGACCACACCTAATCCAAATAATCCCCAAGTAAATAATAGTGGTTAATAACATAATATATATATATATATATATATATATATATATATATATATATATATATATATATATATATGAGATATATAAGATATATAAGAAAGGTCAAGGTTGCTAGAAAATGAAAGATGGGTATATACACGTACTTTTCTATTCAGGGGTAAACCCAAGAGAATGGGGAAAACAAGGGGTAGCTTGCATAATTAAACCAGATCTCAAAGAATATATTACTAAATGGTAACTAATAAATGAAAGACTGTTGACAATCATTATAGATTTTAAATCAGACAACCAAGTATTCACTGTAATTGTTGCATATGGTCCAAATGATAATGCTAATAACGAAATTAAAGATGCATTCTTCGAACTCTTACAAAAAAAAACAATTGCAGAAGTTTAGGGGCATATCATACTACTAGGAGATCTTAATGGCCGGGTAAGGAATCAAGTAGACGAGGAAATGAAACAAGTGTTGGGATCACAAGGAGAAATAATCCGGGATAATAATGGAGAAAGAATAATAAATCTTTGCCTTATGAATAATTTAGTAATAGTGAATACTATGTTCAAACATAAAGAAATCCATAAGTTTAACAGGGAAGAGCCCAGGAGAAATGAAAAATCTACAACTGACTACGCTATCATAAGCAGATCGTACTGGAAGTATACAAAAAACGCAAGAGTCTACAGAGGTGCTGAAATAGACAGTGACCACTACGTATTAGTTTTGGAAACGATCCATAAAATAAAAGTTGAAAAATGTAGAAAAAGTAGCAAGGAAATAAATGTTAAGATAAAGAACTACAAACTAAAGAAAGAAGAAACCACTAAAGAAGCTACTGAGTATAAAAGCAAAATAGAACAGAAGATGAAAGAAGTAGAAAAAGAGATATATGAAGACCAAGATGTAGACGGCCTATCATACAGGTTCAAAAAACATCTCGAAAACAAGCAACGAAATTTGTGTTCTATCATTATATAATAAAGAGAAGAAACATAAAACATCCTGGTGAACTGAAGAACTAAAAGAAGAAATTAAAAAGAAAAATCAATTGTTGAAGAGATATATAACATCAAAGATGCAGGTTGATAGAGAACTATACAACAACAACCAAAGAAATAAAGTTAAAACCTTAGTGAAAGAAGAGAAAAGAAAATGCTGGAAAGACTTCGGACATACTTTAGAACAAAATTTTAAAGGAAACCAAAAACTCTTCTATAATGTTTTACGAAGAATGAGGTCGGAGAAAGAATGCCTCATATACTTTATCAAAAATAAGGATGGAAAGTTACTCACAAATTCCGAAGACATCATGGAAAGATGGAAACGGTACTTCCAAGAATTATTGGAAGATGCAGGACATGGAAAAAATAGAACCATAAGAGCAAGACATGCAAGCAAAATAGAAGATCAAAGTGAGGAAATTTGTGCAAATGAACTGTTAGCAGCAATAAATAAAATAAAACTGGGCAAAACAGCAGGCCATAACCAAATAACACCATAAATGGTAAAGAATTTAGGAACAAAAGCCATAAAATACACTTATTTTTACACCTATTCAATGTCGTATGGAAAAAGACAATATTCCCAAAGACCGGGAAGTAGCAATAATAATCCCTATATTATTGACTTTTATATTATTAAAATCCCTATATTATTAACGGAGATAACCGTAAATGTGAAAACTATAGAGGGATTTCGCTTTTAAGCGTTCCAGGAAAATTATATGCCCGTATTTTAGAAGAGAGGCTTAGGAACCAAACAAAGGATACACTGGACGAAATGCAATATGGCTTTCGAAAAAATAGCAGCACGCAGAATCTTATCTTCAGTCTTAGACAAATATCAGAGAAAACATTGGAATATGAAAAAGAGCTACATGCATGTTTTAAAGATTTCGAAACGGCCTTTGACCGAGTTCCCAGACACTTAATATGGAAAACATTAAAGAAAAATAAGATACAAGATAACTTAATAGCAGCCATGCAAAGCCTGTACAAAAGTAACAGAAATTATGTAAGACCCTATAATAATAGATCAAAACAATTTGAAACAAATGTAAGAGTGAGGCAAGGCTGTATCCTCAGCCCTCCTCTTTTTATTATAGTAATGGATGAAATTTTAAAGGCAAACATACAAAAACAAAAAAAAAGTTCCACCTTGGATACAGAAAACTGTATCCTAGGTGGAATGGCTTTTGCAGATGATGTAGTGATTCTAGCAAATATAGCTAAAGATTTGCAATACAACATCAACATTTGGTATGAAGAAACAAAGAAAAGAAATATGATCATAAATATAAATAAAACTAAAACAATGATCATATCTAGAAACCAACCAAAAACACATAATAAAAATAGAGAACCATCAACTGAAACACGTCCACTACTTTATATACTTGGGATCATATATATATATAAGAAGATGGTAGACTAGACACAGAAATTAACAACAGGATAACTGGGGGGAACAAAGCTATCCTATGCAACGAAAGGCCCACTCCTAGATAAGAAAGAAGTTACCCAGAATACCAAAATGGCAGCGTACCGTTCAGTGTTTCTATCAACTTTAAACAGTTGCAAGTCTTGGTGTTTAACAACAGGAAACACAAATAAACTACAACAATTGAAATGAAACATCTTAGGAAAGTGGCACAAAAAACAAGACTAGACCGAATAAGAAAACTAACTATAAGAGACAGCTTTCAAGTTGCACCTCTGAACCAATTCATAACACAAGCCCAAATGAGGTGGTTTGGACATCTTATTCGAATGGAAGAAGGAAGAATAGTAAAAGCTGTATACGAAAGCCAGAAAATAGGAAAAAGAAACATAGGTAGACATAGACCCATGAAAGGTTGGCAAAATGAAATTAAAGAAAAATTGAAAAAAGAAGGGAATTAACTTGAAAGAAGCAAAACAACAAGCCTTGGACAGAACGACATGGAAATCTCTTTGGCAAAATCTCGACGCTTAAAAGCACAAGAGATCATAGACGATGAAGATTTCATTAGACCAGTGATTGATAACTGATTTTAATTTAATATTTGTCAAAATGTCGCACCGTATGCATAAGTGTACTAATATTCTTTATGATTATGCCAAATTAATTATTAATACATTACAAAATAACCAAGGTGTTTCGTGAAAATTTCAGGATTTGTGAAGTATTCGGTCGTAGGATAAATCTGGGAAATGCTAGCATATGGAATAATGTTATCAGCGTGGTAACATCTTGTGGTGGACTGATACTCAAAGACCCTTTCGAACTCGGTTATCTACTGTCTCTTTCATTTTCTAATTTAACTACAAAGTAATTACTTAAAATAGATATAAATAATCAGTCCAACTACTTTCTTCATGTACATGTTAATAATCGATGCGTTTCGGGTAAACGGAGTAAACTGCACAGTTCGTTCACAGAGGCAAAACCAAGTTTTGATAAATAACCATTTTATCAAAGTTGAAATAAACGTTCTCTACGTATATAAAGAGGTTTTCTGTATTAATAATAATATTATTATTTATTATTATATATTATTCATAACGTTAAACAAAATATGTTCTTAAATTAGTAGAGAAAACTGTATTTATATTGGTTAAAAGATTCAGATTGGACAAGAAAGCAAAAATGTCAACTGCTAAAATATCTTTAAATAGAGTTGGAAATTATTATCATATCCAAGTAATTTCCAAAATACTCAAGTCCATTTTCGTCGGAAGATCTCTCTCTCTCTCCCTCTCTCTCGTTCTTCAGCAAATTCCATTTTGCTGTGTCTATACACTCCAGGAAACAATAAATCATCTCTAAGAAGCAATCTATTCTTTATTCTCATCTACCCAACCAAAGATAATTATTTACTATACCCTCATATGAAGGAGTAATCTTAATCTATAAGTAAATTCAAAATTTACCTTTTATGTTTACATTTAAATTTATATAATGTAAGTGCGCAGGTGTGTGTGTGTGTGTGTGTGTGTGTGTGTGTGTGTGTGTGTGTGTGTGTGTGTGTGTGTGTGTGTGTGTGTGTGTGTGTGTGTGTGTGTGTGTGTGTGTGTGTGTGTGTGCGTGCGCCTAACGTGTCGATTATTGTTGTGTCCCTCTGATTTTAAACCAGAAGAATCACAAATTAAGACATAAAATGAGCAAAAAAAACAAAAACAAAAAAGGTGTGTGCACTCGACGTAAACTAAGAGATTTAATTGCAACCGATGAGAATCTTGTTCAGGATGAGAAGATGATCTCATCCTGAACAAAATTTGGCGAGTAGCTTTATGAGTCATCAACCCAGTTGCAAATACGGACGAGGTCTTCTCGCTGCATACCAACAACTTTGCATGTTTCTTTAAAAGGAGTCTCAAGATTCCTCAGTTGATAATGTGCTGTATATTTTTTTGACCTGAGCTAAAAACAATCGTGAAACGTCGAAAATAACTTCTTAATTTATTAAATGAATTTTTATAATTCTATTTATACACAGTTCATTCCGGAAGTGATAAAATTTTACGTTTTATATTGATTAATGATATCATTAATCTTATATTAATTAATTTTATATTACAATTTGTATTATTCGGAATATACGGTTTATTTGAATTGTATATCTATTTTTATTCCAAATAGTTTAGGAGATGATACTAAGTTGATCGGGTTAGCCAACTAAATAGCGTCTCCTCTCTCCAACAAGTAAGTTGTGTGTTCCAGTATCAAATATGAGCGCGAATTTTTGTGAATGTCTGTATGTGGGAGATGAATTTCACGGCCATGTAAGACTACCACCCTGCTCATTGGAGGACTGAAATGGCTTAAAAAAGTCCTGTGTCTGATTTCTAGAGCAGCATTATCTTTCAGTATTAGGTAAAAAATAAACAAATGAAATATATATTTTATAAAATAATAAAATAAAAAATAACCAACATCTTTAGCCTACCCACGGAATTAGGCAATGGAGAAAGAGAAAAGAAAAGAAACAGAAATTTCATCGCATTCCATCTGTAGCTGAATTGTTTAGTCTTATATCACCAACAGATGGCGGCTACATTAACATCATTTAAGTAAATCGAAAGTAATGATGTCTTAATAAATTTTAGTGAATCGCATTCCAGCCTTCATTGAACTATGCGGAATCATCCGCCATAATGCTCAGAAGATAGGCAGCCCGCATTAAGAGTAAAAAAGGAGTCCTGAAGGGGGGGGGGGATGTTTCCGGTTCGATTTAAGTATGTTCGAAAATCTGCCACTCATTTCATACGAGGTGTCATCGCTGGGTCACATTTCTTCAGGGACACATTTTGGGAATATGTGATCTGCAGTTTAGTACTTTTACAATTTTATAAAAGTACAATTTTTAACTTTAATTCCACTCACGAAAGTTTAGTGTTTCAGCATTGTGTCTATTATACAGGTGCTTCCATGGTCGCTGCTCCAGTGAATTGGCAACCACCATTCCATGCACTTGTTAATGCAAGAGTTACAGCTTCCCAGTATTCCTGTACTGTGCAACTGCAAACACGCCGAACCTTCTTCTATTCATCCTCTTTTATTCGATCCGCCTCTGTCCTCTGGAACAGCCTTCCTCAAGAAGTATTCCCAAACAACTACAACGTGCAACTCTTCACAAAAAAAAAAAAAAAAATCAATAAACTTCTATCTCAGTCCTCATCTGTACCCCCCACACGGCACTGATGTGTGTGTGGGGTGCAGTGGGGTTAATGTAATAAAAAATAATAATAAATAAATAAATAAGTTGGAAATAATCAACCAATCGCCTTATATACTTATTTTAAAGAGTTCGAAAATACCTTAAAGTTTTTGAAAAATTAAAATTCTTCTAAAAATGCCCTTGGAGTCTTCCTTTATTAGCCTAGTCTCACATAATCTCTTTACAGATCTTTTTCCTTTTTTCGTCTCTTCGGTGACATTCTTTTTATGTTGAATCCTTTTATTTCTATAATTGTCTATTTCTATAATTATTATTTGTAACGTGGGTTCTTGTAAAATTTCTGTATTTCTTTTCTTATTTAGTTAAGCGTAATCCGAAGTTCTCAAAAAATTTATTCTTTGCTGTTATTTTTTTCATTGTCCATATTCCACTTATTTTTAGATAAACATATTGTATATAATACAACACGTTTTTGCCTAAAATAATAAATATTGTGAATGTTGTGTTTCTTTGTAATAAACTTGATTTAAAGATATTAACCATGTGAATCGGTTAATTTTATGTTTTCAATCTGGTTCTTCAATGTAGGTGTTTAGAGTCAAGATAATAAAAACGGTTATCTTGTTAATTGGTTTCTTATTTAGAATGATTTTGCTTCAGTCAACTCAGACATGGGTTATGTACACACAGCGGCCACTGCATTAGAAACGTTTATTTAATACCGTGTTGTACTTCCTTTAGCGACTGCCAATACCGATCCTCTTCAATTCCCTGCGCATAGTTCGGTGAGAAATGAGTCTGGAACGGCCTTCATTAAATGCTTCGGTCAATTGCTGCGCACAGAAAGTTCTGTTTGTCAGTACAAGACTTTTCAAACGACAGGGATCTCGTTCCAGACAGATTGTTTTAAGACCACAGTTGCGCCTCTTAGATAATCAATGTAAGTTATTTTTCCACTGATTAAACATCCGGGATATCCCTCTTTTTGAGAAATCAGTCGGCTCTGCTGTTTTCAAAATCCTGGCTCCAGCCAGATGGGTACCCGCAGTAAGCCCTTTATCGAACTCCAAAATATCCTTTGTTTTTCCGACTGTGATCAACTCTATTGACGATTACTGACCAGCAGCATTCTTAAATAGTTGCCTGGAATACGTGGTGATGCACGTGACTAAGTAATTTGCACATACGCTGCGTAAGTGACGTTTACATATATCTGCATAAGGAAATCTAATTAAGCGTCCGGTATGTGTAATCAATAATATATTTAATATTTCTTTCTTTTCAGATGTATTTTTGTACATTATTCTAACATTCTGTTCCATCATTCTTCCATAATTCTAATATTCTGTTTCCAATATTCTGATATCACTTCTTGCTTTTGTTCGTTCGGATTTTCCTTTACTGTATATTTGAATATAATCATTTAATTCTTTAATTTCTGTTCGTTTCCTCTTTGTTTCTATTATGAATACTAAATTTCAAATATAAATACTAAAGCAGTATGCTATTTTTATAGCATACTGCTTTAGTATTTATTCCAGTCCACCTTTATGTGCTATTCCTCTGACAATTCATGTTCTTATATTTGGGTTGTATTTTAATGCCTCCAGGTATCGTTATCCTTTTTCATTACAGGATTTGTTTTCAATTTGTCCCTCGCTGATTATTTTACACTTGTGTCAGTCCTCTGATCTAGTTACTAGCCATCATAACAGGACAATTCTGGAAACAGGAGTCCTGATCTAAGCACAAATCTGATGTCAGGATTCAGAATCTATTCAGATTCTGAATCCTGACATATATTCAAAATTTATTTTTGAATGTTGAATTAATTATTCCGATGAGAGACTCGATCGTCAGATCCCAATTTGTTAAAGCATGCAATGCATTTTGTAGCGAAGCCTAAATCTGTTTAGGAGAGGCTTTATCTTTCGCAGAATTTATTAGTTTTCATAGTCCCCCTTCAAATAAAAAAATGTATATATTCAAATATTTTTTCATTTAAAAAAAATATATATATTTGAAAAATCAATTTATTCTAATTATTTAATTGTAATTTTAATTCTAATTCAAAAGGCATTTAAATCTGTTTATTCAATATTAAATTCTTATTTTAAAAAAAAACATATATTAAAAAGCTATATCTGAATCTAAAAGTAACCTTGGTTTGAATATTAAAAAACAAATAATGTGTAATATTCAAATATAGAGCTTCCTAAAATCTGGCAAGCATTAACATGGTGGAAATAAATCAATATCTATTTATCTGTAACTATTTATTGCTTGCAACACTGTGTGAGTATTCTTATTCCAATCAGAAATATTAAGAAATACAAGACAGTGCAAGAGAAAAGTAGAAAATATCACGTGAATCGCTATTTCATATTTTCTTCATACCGTATGCTCATTAATACTATTTTAAAATACAACAATGCATTTCTAGAATAAGGAAAGGTGATCACATTGAGGCGGTTACAAGTATTATTCTGTCTAAGGTTCAGATGAATTGAAAAATCTTTTCAATTAGTCATAACAAATATATTAAAGATGACGAGATGAAAAAGTTATCACCTCTTTGTAACAACAAAACTTTATATGGCCTGCTGTCCCGAATGCGAATGCTTTTTTGTATTAATCACAAAAATTTTCCAGTTGCTGGTACTAAATATAAATGGCAAGCTTTTCAAGGTATTTATTTTCTCAGCTGTCCCTTCTCCCACACAACCTATAATTGCCACACTTTCTTTTCTTCGACTTCATAAGGGTTCTTCCTGCATTGCGAAATATTTCCTGTTCTTGAAAACAGGTAACCTAGAATTCCCAAGAATTCGTCGAAACAATGTGAGTATTGCACGAATGCATCATCATAATGGTAAGCACTCTCTCTCTCTCTCTCTCTCTCTCTCTCTCTCTCTGTCTCTCAACTCATAAACATCCGTTGCAGCGAACTTTCGAAATAAGTAATAAATTCACATTTTTGCTTTCTCTAAATGGAGCTGCAGGTGCTATAAATCAATTCAAGAAATGTATTTGTATTAAAGTTTGTGTATGTAATAATTTATATCATACGGATTTTATATTTTTTAAAAGTAAGTTTAAAATGTGAACTTTTTTATTTTTATTATTTTTTTATTATTCGATAAACTAAAAGGACTAGGATGGTACTAAGTATTTTTCTACTAATTTCGTTTAACAAACAGACGAAGCATTACAGTCTGGATAATCAATTCTCGCAAAACAATTTTATGGTGATCATCCGAAAATTACATCATACTTTGAAGTCCTTTGCATTTGACAGTAGAAATATCACACAGAGCTTCACACCGACTCCCCTCCGCGGGTTCTATGCTCACAAAATAAAATTTAATTGCGTAAATACGAAACTTTGGTTATAAACGTTCTAAAAAGTATTTCCGTTTTCGTAACATGATTAATATACATACACTGTTAGTCCCACTGTTCATAGTTTCAAATCGTTGTATTAAGTAAGTTTTTTGTTCTGTTTTTAAATTATCTTTCTAGAAGTATTTAATACGGGTGTGAGGGTTATAAGTGTATGTGCATTATCTTCAGATCTGCGTCAATAATATCCTTTTTTTTTTATTTCAATTTTGGCCACATAATGTCCTTACTGGAGAATTAGGAATAGCCAATGTATTTGAAGTTTTTATAGAAAAAACAGCAATAAATTATAATAATAAATTACAGTTATAAACAAAGAGCCATATGATACCAGGATTCCTCAAGTCTTGGGGATAAAACGAAGCACGAGAAACAAAATTAAATAACAAAGGGGGAAAAAAAGAGGAAAGCTTCCTCTGTAATGCTTATCTTTCCTATGAATCTGTTAATCCAACTAGTGAATAACTGCAGACAATATGAAGAAGTTCTTTGATCGCTTTGTCAGTTTAAAAATTAACTGGCTTGAAAGATAGACAAGACAGTCTTATATAGAAATGATAGGTTTTTACTCCCTTGAAGTCTATATCCCTTTCTTGGCAAAAGAGAAAACTGGCTAGAAAACTAAATTACCAGACAGCGTACAGTTGCAGCCTCCAGCGTAATCGTAAACAACAATCAGCTAATGAATTGGGTTCTGAACAGACGGACTCGTCTTACAAAGAGCTTTTTTGTGTGATTAGTTGTTTTTTTTCTCGATCCAAACTGTTGTTTATGCGTCTGTGAAACGCACGTAAAAACCAATAATCTTCTGCTGTCTATAATCATCTGATCTCTTTTCATTCCCCAAAGGGAACAGAGGTAGACTTTTTTTTGTAATCCAAAGTAGTCGGTAAGTAGTCACTGGTGAGGTTGAGTTAATGCCTACCGACGATTTGGTCTAACTTAGGGTTGCAGCAGACAACTGCAGCTATCTCGTATTCCTAAACCTAATCAGTATTACTGTCTGAAACATTGAATTTTACAGTCTGTTTTTATGACTTGCAGATAATAATAAAAACAAAACAGTTTCAGGGAGGATAAGAATTTACGTGTTCAAAAGAATTGGAAATCTCTTTGGCAAAATCTCGACGCTTAAAAGCATGAGATCATAGACGAAGAAGAAAGAAAAGAATTTATGTTACGTGTTGACAAATCCGCTCGCGAAAACTAAATGACAATAGGCTCGTCTTTCTTCCTTCCACCTAGCAACACCACAAAACTAATGTAAGAAATCATCTGAATACGAATCTAAGAAATATTAAGTTGTGTTATTTACTGATCAGTTATTCAAGGCCGGTCATAATTCGAAATCCTGTTCTAGACACCAGACAGGATACTTTTTTTCCCAAGACATTGCAAGTATCTCAAAAGAACGTTGGTCTCACGCCACGCGATGCAGATTTTGTCTACCAAGTACTTAGAACAGATTTACATGATGAAATTTAATAATTATGAGATCTGCAAAGGATACTCGGAAAGTTTTGTTTCCAAAATGATTTTTAATTAACTGAACAGTCTTCATAACCGCTTCCTAAGTTGAGTGAATTTTTCTACAAATATATGTGGAATTTTGAAATACTTATTCATCTTATTTACCTATAGTTTGAAAGACACTGAAACGTATGACCTTACATATTACTCTGAACATGTCTGTCAGGCCAATTGCGAAGTATTAACCGGAGATGAGAACAGTTAGTACCCTCCCTACTTTCGTTTTCAGCATCCAGATAAAACACTTGTATCATACTGTGGCGCCATCTGGTATCATATTTTCGTTTAATATTAAAATAATTTCAATACTGCATAATTGCTCGTAGGCGGAGGATAGTTACATACACACATTTGGAAATAACCGTGTTGGTTTAATAAGCGAGCTACTTATATCGAAATCTGTCCTCATGGGAATATTACGACACATGCATCTAGACCAAATGAAACTATTATTAAATGGATAACAATTTGTGTGTGTGTGTGTGTGTGTGTGTGTGTGTGTGTGTGTGTGTGTGTGTGTGTGTGTGTGTGTGTGTGTGTGTGTGTGTGTGTGTGTGTGAAAAAGAAATTAAATTAAATTAAAATAAAAAATTTTAGAATTATAATGTCAACCAAAATATCTCAAATCAGGACTGGTTTATGGAAAAATAATATAACTAGTATACAATGAAATATTTGTTTCCTTATATTTCATTGTATACTAGTTATATTATTTTTCCATAAACCAGTCCTGATTTGAGATATTTAATAGTACTCAAATAATGTGAATAGTACTCAAATAATCGTATATTTTGAATACAGAAAGGGTTAATATTTATTGTCAGTTGGGTAAAATTATACAAATTCAAAGCACACCAAGTTTTAAACATGTTGTTACTGCATTTTCTGCATATGTTTTTATGTTAATCTCATGCATGTGTAGACCGGCCCATCCTTAACCACTCACGATGCACTTACTATGCTACTGTGTCTGCTCAGGCTACCTACCGCGAGAACATTAACTTACTATGAAAAAGTTTTGTTTTGTCTCTAGTCCCAACATGGAACATTTTATAAGCCGTTTCAGGAATCTAATAAGTAGGGCTGTGGTCTCATTCCAGGCTACGGCATTCACAGACATCCATGCCTGTGGTCAAATTCGAACTCATGGCCCATTGCTTGGGCAGCGGAAGCACTGTCCACTTGGCCAACCAGGTTGGCATATGCCCTTTTAAAAAAAGAACATCCAATCATGCAAGATGTGTAACTTATTTCCGCATTATGAAATAAAAGTGACTAAATCAATGAACGAAACATTGACTGAATAATGTTCTCATCTGAGATCGGTAATAATTTTTTAGGAAAACAATGCGTCGATTACCCCAACATAGATATTATTTGTGTTAAGAGAATAATTTGACTGAATAATAAGGAACTTTAGCTATCTCATTTTAGTCACTCGTGAATGTTTTATAAAAAATGCTCCACGGCATATTCCTGGATTAGAAACGGAGTTTAACATAAGACAGAAACTGTTCCAAATCTTTAGGAATGTGACCGATGATTTTGTCCAGCGAAAGAACAGAGTCATTCCATTATGTACGGCGTTTCCAAGAAATCCTCTAGATAAATCAGCTCTCGAAATGTAATAGTGAAAAAAGAAAAGAAAAAAAAAGAAAAGAAAAGAAAGGGGAGTAAACTTAAACCTTCGTCACAGAGAAAGAAGAAATTTCATTTCCCTCTCCCTCTTCCATTCTAGAAGACGCTCATCACAACGTCCCGACTGCAACCAAAGATAGCCTAAACGATCCCTGTCAGTGGTGTCGGAGAGACAGGTCGATGTCCTGATTGTCTGAGAAAAACTCCCTTAGACTGTGATCTGTTAGACCAACGAATGAACTTCATTCACTATCGTTCAACCTACCGAATGTTTGCGCTTTGTCTAGCCAAAAAAGATTGAATTATAGCAGCATTCTTTGTTTTGCTAAAACGAAAAATAATGCTTTTGTTCGACTTACGTTTCAAGAGTAGAATGGAATTTGACTTTTTTATATTACAATACGTACTTATTCTAAAGAAGAATAAATATTATATCAATCGACTGCTATGTCTTACAAGTATTCCACTAATATTTACGTGGATTCGCTACATTATGCAGGGGATACTGTTTTTAAAGCTAAATGTTAAATGCTAAAGTTGTTTGTGGACAAGCTTTGAGCTAACTAGGCCTGTAATTTACAGTAACAGAGGCGGTCCTGAAAAACCAGGTAAACCAGTGATAATGTTCGCTAAAAAAAAAAAAAAAAGGGAGGGGGGAGTAGTTGTCAGTACAGTACGGATCAAGTCAAGCCCACCCGAAGGATAATAAATATTTATTCCTGGAAAATATTTTTCCTCGAGTTATTTTATTGAAAGGGTGATCTTATTTCCGACTTTACGGGATTGTTAAATCCCATAAAAGTTATGGGATTGTTTACTTACATTTATGTAAGTAAAACTAAGACAATAACTTTTACAGATTTCTTTTAGCAGCGCTGACATTCTTCTCTATTATCTGGTTCATCTCAATCTGATGTGGAGAATATCTCAGAGGATGAAAGAGAGGCAGCGATGATTTCATCGTTGTGTGTGTGTTCGCCTCGAAAATGTTTGTAAAGTTTCTTCGTATAATATATGAGCACTATTAAAAAAATTCCCACCAGAAAACAAAATTCGATGAGTAAACCATGTTTTCATAAAAAGGAAACAAACTCTAAGTATGTAAAAATTTAAGCCAAATGCTGAGGAAGAAGGAAGCTAGCTATCTGCAATTTGTAAATTCAAGCAGTACCATAACAGCTGAATGCTGTTATGGTGCTGCTCGAATTTCAGAGAGAAATTTACGTACTCAAAGGATAAAAACAATGATATTTGTGTATGGCAAACATGATCGAACAAAACAACTTGGAAGAAAACTGTTGATACTATTCTATAAATAATGTGAGTTTAATTATGTAGTAGTGCTATCATGTATTCGTATACCCGTTAACGGTACCTGTCAAGAAATTCTGATTATTAAAAATAAAAATTAGTAGCTGAGTAGTCGTTTCTAAATTCCAACCATTTCCTTCTTCCTCAGTACTTAGTTCACTATTTTACATATGAGAAGTTTTTGTGAGATATCACTTAATTTTAGATGACGTAAAAATGTATCAGAAAAACTATCGAAATCGGTTGAATGATGCGACCTGTAACGGTATTGGCAGGATTTTAATATTTCCCCCTCCCCACCTTACAACCTTATCTTCCATTTTGGTGTAATTCAGCGCAAATTATCAGGGGATCTTAAAAGATGTAACAAATTTATTTCCAGTTTGATCGAAAACTGTTGACTGATATGGCCAAAGGAAGCAACCTCCACGAGTCTGCACTTGATTTTAGCACAGTAGTGATGAATTAACCAGAGGATCTTAAGTAATCTAAGAAAGAATGAACTGTATTCTGAATCTGGTCGAAAACTGAATCAACAATGTAACTTGCAGAGATATCTACAGAGAAGGTCATCCTCCCTTCATTTTAATCCGATTCGACAGAATTTCTCGGAAACCTGGGACGGTAAGAAGAAACGAAATTCTAAATATGGTCAAAAATTATCGATTAATATAATCTATGTGCATGTGTTTGAGGAGGAACTGATCTTCCCCTCCCCACACAACAAACTTCCCGTCATTTTAATCTGAATAGGCTGAATTGTTTAGGGCACCTGCAACAAAACATCTTAACGATGAGACCAGTAGATGCAGTGCAGAAAAGGAGGAGAAAGAGGAAAAGAAGAAATCGACCATTTTAGAACTTTTTTTTTTGTTATTTTCCAAGTTCTGCAGTTATTTTAGTAATTGGAGTTAATGCTCTAAATTTTTGCAGCGGAGGGACACTGCGCTAACACGGCCATTCTTAATTTCGGATATGCTGATACTAAGCACTCTCCATTAGAAATATTTAAGTTGGGTTATTCAAGATGAAGGCCGTTAAGTGCTACTGGTTGCTAAGCACTGCAGTTATGTATAATATTATATATATAGTCGATTGTGAGCATTTCACGCAAATTTTCGACTTGGCTGTTAAATGAAGTGTGATTGTCATCTTAAGCAGCATGCGACTTAAATATTATTTGCAAGATGTGTTAAATGCCAGACACTAAGATAGAAGTTAATTCCTTAAAGCTATTCCTGTTTAATTATTAGGAAAAACTGCATTGGCATACTATATCAAATTTTGATATCTTTTTTTTTTTTCTGACATCTTTTCAACTTTTTTTTCCAAGTCAAAATAATATTTGTGGAGTGAGGTTAAGTTAGGCTATAACGCATGTGTTTGGAAGTAGCGGACATCCTACTTGTGAGCTACCGAAAGCGAAACCTGTTGTCATGGAAACGCATCACATCTGTCTGTTGCCTCGCACGATAATGTCAAAATCTAAACAGTTAAAACTGAAATAATAACAATATACTTCTGAAGGGAAAACATAGTAAGAAGATGTTTTTATAGATATTCAACTCAGTTTTTGTGGAAGAGCACGTACCAAAGAGTGCACTCAAAAACAAAGTAACACTATTAACATTAATTAGCAGTGGAATATAAAAGAAAAGAAAGACAGGGCAGGGTGGTATTTTCATTCATAGCTGTGAAATAATATCATGGTATTCTTAATATACTAATTATATCGGTTGAGAACACTAGTTCCTGTCTCCTCTATATGTTAAAAAAGTTGGCAGCACTTATTTCTAACATTAAGATAATATTTATGAGAAAAGAAAAATAGAAATAATTGCATGAGTTCATGAAAAAGCAATTAAAAATAAATCGAAAAATGAAAATTAAGCTACGTAGATCTACCGAAACAAGGAAATGAAACGTTCCCACAACTAGAAAATTTTAGTAATGGGAACTTTCAATTAGTAATGATATATCTGAGTTTCTAATGACGTCTTCATATTACTGAGTGGCACGTCTCCATGAGCCTTCAATAACCCAGCTAGTATAGACGAGCCCTTTGGTAGGAAAGACCTGCGTTCGAAACCTTTAATGTGAGGAGCTTTTATAAGATGTTTTCAATGAAATATTGATCATCCGGTCGTTAACCAGAGAGTATTTTCTCCCGGAAACTCTCGGGATAATCGTCCCTTAAAACAGGCAAATCGGCAGAAAGAACACACGCAATATAGAATATGTGGCAAAATACTCAATACAAAATACTCAATACACTACGACATAAGGATTAACCATCCTATTCCAGCGGATTTGGTATATAATACTCAATACAAAATACTTACTTTGGTATATAATACTCAATACAAAATACTCAATACACTACGACATAAGGATTAACCATCCTATTCCAGCGGATTTGGTTTCGAATACCTGCACAATAAAATGTGGGTCTACGCATAAGGTAAATCAGGAAAGAAGGCGTCGTCTCATAAAAGAAAATATGTAGGAATGATATGGCGCTTTATTATATGACCCATGTTGCATAAGTTATAATGGCTACTGAAATACCGTGTACGTTCACAGACCGTGTGGCACAGCAGTGAATGCATTTCGAAGCGCTGTTTAAAAACTATTAAAATAGTTTTCAAACAGCTCAGAAGCCTTCTTTTGAACTTTATTTAGATAATCTTTCATACATGAAAACTGCTTCAGTATAACAATTTAATGGTGTATTTCAAATGTTTTTTGATATTGTCATTTAACCAGTCTGATGTTTATGTTCCTCCAAACTTTTATCTGCAGAATGGCCAATGTGATCAAAACAAGAAAGATCCTGATACGGATACCGGAGCAAAAATCTACATTTTATATGATGGAAACAAATCAGATTTACTGATGCTTTGAAAGTGCCTGGAGGATGTAAATGCAGTAAGAGTTTTGCAATCGACCATTAAGGAGGGAATTCAATGTACAAAAACTTTTCGGTTCTTTGGCATTCCTGTGGACAGGATCCTATCAGTCGATAATCCTGTGGATAAATTTTGGACTATATGTAAATTTACTGATGATATTTCTCTTTTGTAACAAGTAATCTAAAGAATGAATATTCAATAGTTAAAATTTCCATATTTCTCTGATGAATGATATGCTGAATTTTAATGACATGCCGACTTATGAATATGGACTTTATAAACCAGACGGAGAGAGACAGTACACTCAATTGCGCATCTTAGATGTACACTGCTTGGAAAGAAGTCAACGAACACCATAGTGTGAGGAACAAACAGCCATGTCGCCCACCTAAAACAGATGTAAGATCTCCTTTCGCTGCGATGACTGCAACTATCCAACGAGGCATACTTTCCACGGGCGTACAATAGCGACCTATAGGAATTTTGGACCATTCTTTCTATAGGCATGTAATGAGGTCCTGGACTGTTTTAGGGAGGATGTCCCTTAACCTCATCCGACGCTCCAGTTCATCCCACAGATTCTTCATAGGGTTGCGATCAGGGTTCTGTGGAGGATCAGTCAAGTGTCGTGACGTTCATGTCCAAAAACACACAGTTACAGCAGTCTTAAGACAAGGTGCATTGTCTTGCTGAAAGAGACAATGAGACAATAGTAAGTTCCATAAAAACGCCACAAAGTAGGAAGTATTACATTGTCCAGAATTTTCGGAATTCAATACTTGTGATAACACAAAGAGAAGTCCGAGAGCAAAACTGGACCATAACATCACACTGCCCCCTCCGAATATCATAGATGGGATTATGCCTTCTGGTAAGAGACGTTCAGCGGACATCCGCCACACCGCACTCTCTCATCTGCTCAGTAGAGGGTGTAGTACGATTCGTCGCCCCCATAACACAGCTTTTCAAGTTTCCACATCCCACTGTACATGAGCTCTTTGCACCAATGAAGACGACGATGTACGTACGTATGTTGGTTCGGGAAATGTGGGATTTGCATATTGCAGTCTTACAGCGGTAACCCATGGTGTGAGCGTCGGTTCTGAATGTTTTTGTGCAGATTCGTGTTCAGTCGATGCCCAGAACTCTACACTTAACGTGTCGGCCAAAGAATAGCCGTTTTTACATATTATCCTTCGTAGCACTCTATGGTCACATTCGATGAGTGTGGTGAGTCGTCCACTGCCGGTAGCACTTGCAGTTAACTCTCTGCGCTTCCATTTCAGTATGGTATCACTAATTATTGATCTGGGATGGTCCAATTTGTCAACAATTCGGGGAACGGATAGGCCTGCAGCATGACATTCTATCACAACGTCTCTTTCTAACTCCCTCAGTTCCTTTCTCGCAGCCATTTCACCCAGACACAGTTGCGTTTTTCCTCCAATTCATACCGCTACAAACACTTGACTCGTTATATTGCACGATTTACCTGGACTATGGGGTGTTCGTTGACTTCTTTACAAGCAGTGTATACCTAGAAAGGGAAACGAACAGTTTTCTCTAGCAATGAAAACTAAATATGAAGATGCAGCGAATTCATTTTTTTGAGGGGAATAATACATCTAGGTATTAATCAGAAGTGATCCTGATGGCGAACACTGTGTTATCATACTAATCCAGAGTGAACGTTGTTGGAAACCAAAGGAAACAGATCGCCTTCTAATTACAAAGTTAATAGAGAGAGCAAAATACTCATGAATGCCCTTCTTGTCTTTTACTCTTCTTGTTTTGTTTTATTTTTTGAAATATCCTGAATGCATTTCAAACTCTAACGGCTTTACTATATACGAAAACGTGATAGGGAAACACACTACAGGTATCTTATTTTATGAAGAATGTTTTCCATCTGTTCCATCAGATTGGTTTGATCCATTCGATCAGCAGATCCATATCAAGAATCTCATTCTACCATATCATAAAAACAATGCGTCAGTGGTGGTATTGAAATCTGGTGATTTGAAGGAAATGTCCATTAAGATAAAGTCACCAGAAAGTTTCCAAAACCATTCCTATATGACATATACTTTGTAAATGGCGGCACATATTTTCTTGTGAAGCATCCAACATACACAGTACAAATGTCATACTTTTGTTTGACAATCCTCACGAAATGTGCATATCTTGGTGATGCAGGGTGAATTAAGATTCGATAATCCGGGACTAAAGCCTAGTGACCAAACATAGTATATTTCAAGCCACTTCAGACATTCGATGGCATGAACTCACAGAAGAGTAGTCTCACATAAGGTGAAGAAAATCAAATCATCTACTACCTAAATATTCACAAATATTCAAGCTACAACGAAATATACACCTTCATCCAGCAGGTTTGAAAGAGAATAAGCTCTACCATTCGGCCAATCAGGGAAAACATGTCTCGCCAACATTCCACTATCACTGCCTTGTTTCACTTCATTCGAGCATGACGAGTCCACGGCTTCGTGTTGTTCTCGTCATCTCTGTATTTTTTTTCATTCCGCGTGAAATAACACAAACTGGGATTCGTCTTTCACTGAGACTTTTTTTTCTCATTAATTTATGTTCCAATACTTATTAAGCAGAGAAGGAGCTATGAATACATATAACTGCTAACACAAACATCATTACGTTGCTATTGTATATTACTATCATAACAGGTGTCTATGTGAGTCATCATGGGAGACGAAGATCGAATCCGTTCTTCACTGCACAGAAAAAATGGGTCTCAACCCAACAACAAAACAATCAAGAGAAAAGAACAACTAAAAAAAAAGAAAGCAAAGTGCAAAAAAAAAAAAAATTATAAGGCCCAGGAAAGTGAGGGAAAGCGAAAGGTACAGGTACCGACTGATAAACAATAAACAACGAGAAAACAGATATACTTGGAAAAAATGGAAGAAATAATAAAACAGATACAGACATTAGAAAGAGTCATCATTGAGAGAACATGCGGAAAGAGTGAAAAAGAATGAGGAAATTATTCCTTTTCACTCATTTCCATTTCTATACTGGAAATGATTGCAGATCATCAGCATTCCTTTCACGGGATTTTTAGGATATGATTTTTAAAGCAAAATTATTCAAAGGAAAAATTATGTATCTAAATATATAGAGATGTTTATTAGATATATGAAGAGCCAAAGGCTTCAGATGTTTATTTCCTACACACGATTTTACTAATAAGCACATACGTATTAAGTTGAGATCTGATGTGTTAATCAACTATCACCTACTTTTCCCAGCCTATTGCAAAAGCACATTTTCAAAGAAGCGAGCAGAATCGTTTCCAAGGACAATGAAGCGGTTGAAGTGGGTGACCTAAGTAGTATGATTCACCACTCTGTGATGATACTAAGAAGGACAGAAGAGAAGTAGTGGGCTCTCAGCAAGTGAAGTATGATACAGTTAAGCAGTGCAAAATAGATGGACTTCGTTCTCCTAAAAATAACTGTCTTAAGAAGGCTTCTCAACCACAACTTTTTTTCTCGTTCCTCGCTTTCTATCTCTGGTAAGTTTCCTGAATTACCTAACATGACGTCATGTTTATTGCATACTTATAATTACTTAACACAACGTCATGGCTACTGCATTCCTATCATTCTCATGTGCGGAAGTAATTTTCAAACCTTTCATAATAGCATTGCTGCTTTGTACAGTAACATCCATGATGTAACTGAAGTGGGCGACAACCCCCAGAAGAACTCCCAAATAAGAAAAACTAACAACTGATATGAACCTTTGGTTAAAATTGTTGATAGGATTATCTTTATTTGAAACCCGTCTGTAGACGGAAACTGACTGAAGCAGACAGGAAACGCTGATATTCTTATATTACTAGAATTTAAAAAAAAAAAGTCACGCACTTCAAACTAACTTCATTATTTAGGATTAAGTAATTCAGAAGTATTAACTCTCTCTCTCTCTCTCTTTCACTCTCACCATTTTCAAAGCATAATGAAAATTGTCTAGGAGTTTTCAATGCTGTCAAAACACAGTTCTGTCTTATTTCCTGAAAGAAAGATATTCTTATTATTCTTATTACCTCACTCTCTCGCTTTAGAACACTTCTCCCCTTTAGATTTCTAAAGGGGATAAACCTAACACTTTAGAAATCCCAAATCCAACAATCCATTGAATATTGTTCTCACATTTGGAGTAATGCGCCCAATACGTCTGTAAGACTTCATGAAAAAACAGGTTGCATATGAAAAAGTGGCAGGAGAGAATCTGTGAGAGATGGATCAGCTCTTAGGTAGATCACAGTTCTTTCGTATACAGAAGAGGACAAATCACCTAAGAGGTGATCCCTCCAGTCAGTTTCATATTTTTTTCTTTATTATGTCATGGGCGTTACTACAACGAACTGGCCACTATTATTCCTCCAGTCATGTACAAACACCTGCAGCCACTGGTCAACATTCCTACACAGTTCAACTTATCGAACCAACTTCTCATCTTCTTCCTTTATTTCATGCTTAGAACAAACTTCCCTATATCACGGTTCCCAACGAATACAACCTAGCTTTTCAAGAAACGTTAAAAATTCCCCCTTTCTAACAGTCGGCACTGTTGTGTTATGGTTTTGTGACCATAACACAAAACCATATTCTCATGTGTGGAATCGATATTAAAAAAATAAAAAAAGAAAAAAATAATAATATTCAAGGATGGTCAGACCAGAAAGAAGTATTTATGCCACCTCAGGGCAGAGAATTCTCTTCCTCCCATCTTACAAGATTCTTTTATCTTCTCCCCTTTTTTGTAGATAAAAGAATCTTGTGAGAGTGAGCCTGAGAGCTTGATGTATTCATAACATCGCTTGATCGTAAGAAAAGTAATGCCTGTATTTAAAGTATTTAACTCCACATCATTTTCTTTAAATAATCATATAGAGCACCAGAAAAGAAGTATTTATGTCACCTCAGGAGAGAAGCATTCCTTCTTCCCGCTTTCTCAAGATTCTTTTATCTAACCCTTTTCACTGGCAACATAGAGAGAGTGATGTCTCTACGGCTTTGCTTGGTCCTAAGCCCAGTAGTTAAAGTATAACTCCATATCCTTTTCTTGACTGGAACAAAAAAACTTAAGATTATAAAGCAACATGAATATAATGAGCATCGGAAACTTAAGAATACTGATTAGACTCGACTATGTGATATCGAATGAAAATGAAAAATGAAACTATTATCAAATTTGAACAGCTTGACAAGATGAGAATTCTTAATGAAACAGAAAATGAAACCAGCGGTTACGAGGTTTCAGCATTATGTAACGGAGCTGTGGGAATGATTGGAACTGTGACCGACCAGACTAAGGTCACAATAATACCATTTGATGTATGTTAACGATATGTCTGTAGTGTGTTTTGCAGGGAGAAAAGCTACACCATCTCCACATGTAACCCACTAACCTCACCCACTCTGGCTGAAAACATGTTCGAACCTCAGATGGGATTCAAATTTGAGGTCATTTTAACAAAATGACACGTGTCGTGTTGTTCTTGGAATGCGCTAGTCAGGTGCTATATTTGAGTCGGAATATTTAAACATTCCCATATAATGTGAAATCACTTCTAAACTTCCAATATTCAATGAGTTAAAATGTACAATTATGTAAATAGATCTTCATATTTATACTGAAAAAAAAGTATAAATGTATTGAATAAATGAAAATATATAATAAAGAATAGTGATTGATTTGCTGTCATCGAGAAATTTTATAATGACGCGCTACTTTCTATCTATCTTTGATATCTTTCTATCTATCTAACTTTGAGCTCTCTGTGTACGATTATATAAGCGTGTTAAAATTATTTTGGAAATTAATTCTTTAAATTAAAACTTTAGTTTCTTCGTTAATATTAAAAGCAATGCAGACCAGAAAGAGACAGTTACATTTTAGTATACCATTTCTCAGCTATAACCTTCAGAAGAAACTTTGAAATACAGCAGACATGAAGGCTCGTGTATTGTGACTGCCAAGTAACCTGTGGTGTTGGCGAATTGTCACTACTAATATCAAAATATGGATGTGTATTTAAATTATGCACTTTGTATGGGGGATGAGCATTCTTTTTCTCATTCTAGTGTTAGTCATTATGAAGGGAAGACAATGACCTTCTGAATTAAACTCCGAATTGCTAGATCCATCTAGAATATAAGATCTCAAATAACATATGCAAGCTGTGGCGAAATGCACAAAATTATTCATTCTAGATATACATGACTCCGTGAAGAGTTTCGGTAACACTGAGAGTTTTGCCCAATTTACTGTTCGTAAATTACAAGTATGTTAATAACTGAAGACAGAATTTGAACTGTAAGTGTTTAATTCGTGTAAACAGGTTTATATTCATCTGAAAATAATTCCCCAGTGTTGACTAACACTCGGTAATTCAAGTCAGCGAAATAAATGCGAATGAACCTTTAAAAAAAAACTGGAAAGTCAAGTCAACTCTTATGAAACATAGAGACATTTAGTATTGTAATGTAGTGAAACAGAAGATAAGAGGTCAAGTATGATCTAAGTTAAACTCTCTAAGTCAGCGCTTCCCAAACTGTGGGTCGCGGCCTCTTTGGGCCGATTTTTGCAATATTCGCTGTGTATGTTTTGTATTGAATATAAATACAATAAATATTATAATAATATATGTCTGTATTACGATTTTTTTTCGATGAGGGCAGTGAAATATCCTTAAGTTTGGGAAGCATTGCTCTAAGCCACTTAAGAAACTTATCCATGCAACAAATTCTTTTTCAAATTCAAGTTGAAACCACTTCCTGTCTCTGTAAGATTGTGCTGCTGACATTATAACTGTTTCGTAATTACTAGCAGAAAAAGAATAATGCAAATTACAAATTAGAAAAAGAATAATACAAAGAAAATTTAAGAACTGCAGCCACACTATTTTTTTTTTATGTTGGGTCCATACATGAGAGGTTGGTTGATCAACCTGTAGTACGTTATGGGAAGAGATTTGGGAGACTTGTTTACATTAGATTTTTATTTACGATCAAACTATAAAATGCACAAATACTGTTCTATTAGGGATGGCGTCTTTTAATCATCAACTCATTGCGAAAGCCTTAGCAAAACTTAGTAGAAATGGAGATGCTCCAGTGTAACTAACCGGCAAGGCTAATAAATGCAATAAGTTAAAATTACTTATTCAAATTAAAACACTATATTTTAGGCCTTATTATAAGTTCAGTACATGTACTAAATAAAAAAAATACTAAACAATATTTCAAAGAGCGAAAGTTAAAGTTTCTTCGAAATACGGCCGTGACTTTCCTTTCCAGAATATCCAGATATGTTTTTGCTCAGTATTCTTTCTAAAATAAATTTAATCAGTAATTTTAACTTATTTCATTTATGAACCTTGGAAATTGGTCACTACGAGACAGTTACATTTCCACTAAACTTTTATACTATTAAACGAGGATGAAACCTTCACTCCCCTTCTGCACCCAGCACGTGAGCTTTCGCCTGTAGTTATCGCATGTGAAATGATTACTTAGGAGCTTTATGACGTATGGGCAATTCTTTAATGCGAATCTCACACACGAAAGGTTATAAACCTATCGTATCAGTACTGTGGGTGGGGTAAGGATTAGATAATCCCGTAACCTTCCTATATTGAGACCAAACATCCAACTTTCTGAAGAGGACAATTAATATTACTTATATCAACCCCATACGTCAAACGTCGCAAATAGCTACAGCATATCAGTGGCATGCAGGGACAATAATGTAGTAATTTTTGAATGAATGAAATACCTAATTTATGAAAATAATAATAATAAATAAAGGCATATTATTCTTTGGCCATATACTGAAAAACATGGCTGTAAAATATGTTCAATATGAGAGAATATTTTAACTACAAATTCAGCAAATGTATTATTTGGTGAAAAAAAAATATTGTATCGCTCTGGAAACGGCTAGTTTACAGCAGCTAACTTTTTATGTGAATCCAACCTATTAAAAAGGTTTATAGAAACGCACAGTATATTAGTTCCATGGGGTGAATGCACACATGGTTGGAAAATCCAAAACCCTGCCTTAAAAATTAAACATTAAACTTTCACGAGCTGCTTCAAACCTCTACTAAGGAAGAAGTAGTTTTACACCAGGCAATGATTAATAATCATCTACCACCTGAAAAAAATTCACAAACGTTTATACCTGAACCTGTTGGTTGAAGAATTGAGGAGTTTCAACCGCATGTGACGGCTAACTTCAGTTGAAGAACCTTTTATGGTTTGCGTCCTAAGCGTATTCAAATCTGGGTCTTCACTACCGACCATGCTACTCAAAATAATGCACTTTTCCATTACTTCTACACTGAGATAGTGGAATTCTACATTTAGAACACATTTCCATAATTTTTGTTTAAAAAATCCCATTTTTACCATAAATTATCTTTCGATTCTAAGCCTGTATTTTTTAAATGTCGTAGGAAAATATAAGAACACATTCTGTTCTTAAATATGTATGAGTGACACATCTTTTTCAACAAACTTGCGAATTCTATGAACGGTTTCATTAATGATTGATTTCATCACTGGAAAGAATCGACATTTTACACGCACACTCACATGAGTTAAGTACATTGTCCTAGATGAAAAAATAGTAGATATTTTTCAGTCTACTACGACATTTTCTTTGGCATGTTTCTCACATTTTTTTCCGTCTCAGACATCTGACTGAGTTGGCTAAGATGAACAGCATTTTTTTTTTGTTTAAGTTTTGTTTTATTTTTATGGTTCTGCTTGAACATGCTCCGTGGATGATCTCTAGGATGTGGGAAGTTATAGCTATTTCATGTTTGTTGAGAAACAATCTTATCAAACTTCTCTGAAATTTATGCAAGCCTTAAGAAAACACCATTAAAAAACTATGTCTGTGTGTACGTTTCCGTATACAAATGCAATCTTCAGTCTCTCCGTACATGCGCAGATAAAGAAACATGTGTCTTTTGCGCAACATGAGAACCTGCGCATATAGACGGCTAAGTCTCCTTGTAGAACATGTAGGACGATCAGTTTTAGTGTGTATAGTGTAAGTATCACGTGTATTGACATATCCTCTACGGGAGATGGATCGTCCAGAAATTCGTAGCCTCCATGAGAAATCAACAGCAAAGAAAGCAAAAATCGGATTGTAATCATGTCGATCAGTGGGGCAGCCGTGTGGTTTATTTTTGTCACTTGCTGCTTCTCAGTGTCCTGGTCGCAGGAGCTGTGTTTCGGCGAAGAGGCTAAATATGACACGGCATCCAAAGCATACCTCTCACCCGTCGTATTCCACGGCACTGTCACGACAGCGTTCGTTGAACGGGATGGGAGCAAAATCAGAGTATATTTTCAAGTCCACAAACTACTGAAAATGGAGGGAATGGGTAGGAAAAAACTGCAACACGTAGAGGATATCGAAGTGTTATACGTGCAAAATGCTAAAGAGAGAACAAGGAGTACATCTGTTTGTGTGGTAAAAATCAACGAAGAAACTCTACAACCCGGTCGACAATATATTATTTTCGCCACTTTTCGAACGCAGAGGTCAGAAACCTCATTGGAACATTCCGTTCCTATTTTCCATGCAATTTCAGTTCCAGTTGAATACAGTAAAAAAGCCATTCGGGAAATAAAAAAGATTCTGTGTAGAAACTGCGGTAAGCATTCAATTTCTATAGTATAACAATATAATAATTTCAAATGAAATTTTGGTCATTTTGACAAAGTAATTTGTTACTTGACGATTGCTACTATTCTGTTATATCAGTTTTTAGTTTGTATAATGAAATTCGCGTGTATTGATAGCAATTCATAATGATAAAAACTAAACAGACTTCATACTATATGGGGAAACGCTATGAAGGCATCGTACAATGCGCACGCAACGCAATTATATTGCATTTTTTGCATGTAACGCAATACAATCAAGTCCTATGTTTCACACATGTAAGAGAAAACTAAATAGAATTTATTACTCCTATATATTTCGCTCAGTATGTCATGAGCTTCTTGTAGGGTGAAGACAGAAAAACTGACAATATTTAAATTCTGAATACATGAACAAGTCATAAAGCATGCATATAATATAACATGGCTCGGTCGAAGCCCTCCGGTTGGAGGAAACACACTTTTGTTCAGAGAAGTGGGGGGTAGATGTTTTAATTATTTCCATTTGTCTCAAAATATCAGTATCTCTGAGGGGTGACATTTTTTCAAAGCAACCCATGTTAAATCGCTTAATACAAATAAATAATCTTCAATTATTTAGTGACAATGTTTTTTCTTGCCGTCTGGCACAGCATTTCACGTAACACATATCTCATGAACGGGGGGGGGGGGAGTAAAACGCTTAAACGACGTTATAAGGAGAAATGCAAAATATTATCTCCTAAATAAAAGTCAAATTGAAATAATGAAAAAGAGGATGTTTGGACTTTAAAGTAGGGCTCTTGGTATTTAACCCATAGCATTACCATTTAGTGAACTATAAGTTCGTCTTTTGTTTGGGTGAGATTGTCAAATGTGCGTGATTAATTCCTGAACAATTTCGAAGTACATAATTCGATGATACTAACCTCTTATTCTACCCCATGCATATTCATGCTAAAAATGTATTTAAAAATGGTGTGAAATCAATTTCAGAAAAATGACATTTACAGGTTGATCCATTTGAACAAATTAATTTCTGAATGAATCTTTTGCCGTGTTGAGTGACTGATATTATTTTACATAATCAGTATATGTATTTTCAATGAATATCCAGATTATTATTATTATTATAACGGTGTCTCCATGGAGTCCAAAGACTGATCGTGGGAGACTCTACATTGACACGCTAACCATTATTCACACAATACCTATCATACCTCTTTAAATTCATTCACCACCCTACAAGCAAAAAATCTAGTCCTAACGCCCTTGTTAACCACACTCCTACACAATCTCTAGGGATGACCTCTCGTTCTCTCCCTTCCTGCACTGGTCTTAAAAAAAAAAGTCTCTCCATCAATCCTATAAAACATCGTTAATAATTTATATGCCTCTATCATATCTTCTCTCTTACACCTATCAGCTAGTTTTTGGAGCCCACAGATGCCTTCAGTCTTCTCTCATAGTACACATTCCCCAGACCTGCAACAAAATTTGCAACTCGCCTCTAGATCCACTCCATTTCTTCATCACCAAGAAATCCAGGCGACCAGATCTGTGTGCAAAAGTCCAGAATATGCAATATATTAATGCCTTATAAAAGTGGAACAAAAACTTCCGTATCCCTGCTTGTTAGTGTGTTATTCAACACCCATGTAATTTGATGTTCTAAACTTAAGTTCCCTGTCCATAATAACCCCCAAGTCCTTGCCTCGTCAACTTCTTGCAGTTTAGTTCCATTAATATAGTACACATCGTGTGATCTCATCCTTCCGAAGTGCATCACCTTACACTTAGACACGTTAAACTGACAGCCATTATCCAATACCACCAGCCTATTTTAGTTATCTTGCAAGATATCTATATAATTTGAAATGACTTTCGCTCTTCCCAATTTTGTATCATCAGCAAACAAGTAGATATTTTCTTTCAAATTATTTCCAATATCATTAATGTACAAATTAAACAACAGGGGACCAAGTACCGACCCCTGAGGTACACCACTAATCACTTGCCTTCCCCTGTACTCAGTTCCTTCACAAACCACTCTTTGATATCTGTCCATCAGTCATCCTCTAATCCAAATCACCAGCTCCGGATCCATTCCCATTTGCTCCAATTTATGGAGCAGAGTTCCGTGTGGAATCCTGTCAAATGCATTTTGCAAATTCCAGCAGTATCACAGACTAAGGATTTCCTTTATCCAACTCCACTGTTACTTTATTATAGAAAGTAAGTTACTACTTACTTCACAAAGACCTACCTTTCACAAAACCCTGTTGTCCCTTTATAAAGTATCAGATTTCTCTCCACCCAGTCCTGAATTATAATTTTTATTAATTTCTCCAAAACCGTAACCAATACTGCTGACATATTGAGTGACCTATAATTTGTTACTTCTGTCTTGGGGCCTTCCTTATACAGTGGAATTATTTTCTCCTCGTTTCACTCTATTGGAGCCTTACCAGACCTGAGGCTTAAATTAAATAGCTTGGTCAGAGGAGATGCTAATTCTCTTGCACATTCCAGTAACACATGGGCCGATATGCCATCTAACCCTATGGAAGTGTTAGTAACACTCTCGAACCTCTTGTCTCTTCCGTTCCATGCTGTCTCCGGTAGTTATCTCTTAACAACAATATAAGCTTAATTTCCTTCTTGTGACTGTTTCTTCTCCCAATCTATGTTCCCATAGTTAAAATCCCTCATAATAATTACTCGACCTTTAACTCATCATGCTAATTTGCCCATGCATACCATCAACATTCTCCCTTATACTCCTAGATAAAGTTTTTTTTTCTTTTGTTTGTTTTTGCCTTTTTTGTCATAAAGGTTAAGATTACATCATCATTTCAATTTTAAGTTGACAATTATCATAATTTCTAATCTGAAGGTGTAATTCGATATTATTTATTGGAGCTTATATGGAACTAAGTATTCAAACAATAGGGGGATAGGACTAGATTTAGGACTTTCGATACGTTTAGGTATTTAAGCTCTTGTGTACTAGTATGTAAAAACTAAAACTCTGCGGAATTCTAAGGTTTAAAATCTTTCTGGTGTGCAACACCATTGTTACTGAAAGCAAAAATACTTTTGCATCACGCTTATGATATGCTGATAACATGATAACAAATTGGTTAACCATTTTTAGGAAATGTCATGAATTCAGGTTTCAAAATTCTGCTCTAGCCAACGAAAAGTAGTTTGGGTTTAAAAAAAATAATAAAAAAGCTGAAGAAATTATTTATTTACGGAAGTTCAGTTGCATCCTCCCATCTGTGGAGGTAAACACCAAAATACTTGTTCTTAATTTATCAATAGTACGCATCCAAATGAAAGGCGTGTCTTTCTGGTCTCCAAACAACTCAGTATTTTCATGTCAACGAAGGAGGTCGAGAATGTACATCAGTCGCGTCCTACTTAAGGAGCCGCTACGTAGGGTGTCGGAAAGAGTCACTGCTGCAATTTTTAATGTACCAAATTAGAGGCTGAGGTGGTGTGCATGAATAAATCGAAAAACACAAGGTCACTACCCATTCGACCCTCCCTCCCTAAATGTAGTACATTTCTTAGTTTTAATCAAACATTTATGATTATAAATTTATCACTTTCCTAAATTTATGTGTAGTTTCTGCAGTCCTAAGTAAGACGAAAATGCTTCATGTTTCACTGTTGCTGGACAGTGAAGCATGAAGCAATGATGTGATAGTATTTTTTGTTAGTGAATATAACCTGAAGTTTTCAGGTTTTCTAAATTAGTTGAAAAAGCGATCTGCTTGTATCCAGGTTTAATTTTGCTTAGTTCAGTTATTCAAATTCGCACGAATATTAAATTATTTAAAAAAATAGGTTCGTCATTCTCTGATCACAAATTAAATTACGCTGTTCTAAAACATGCCTTCTCCCTCCTTTTATCCGAATAAAATATTAAGTACACTGGATTTTTTTAGTTCGAATGTCAATCACCTGAATATAAATTAGATATAAAACCCATGAATATGGAATCTATAACCCAATAATATAGACTATATCAGATTTAAGAAATCCATTACACTTGTCAGCAGTTTATACTATGTTTCTAAAACAATTCATTCAGACAGTGACTTAACCGCCAACGGACAATTGTATTGCGACCACATCTTTATTAAGATAAATAAAGATAAACAAACACGACAAGTTTCGCATGTCGTTTGACTTATATCTTCAGGGATTAAAGGTAACTAAAAGTTTAAACACAAGAAATGAGAAATTACTCAAAATAGGACATTAGATGTTGTTATGGTAGTCCTAACTGTTCATGAAATTAAAAAATTCGAATAAAGAATCGATACATACGTTAATGTATCAATGTTCGAACTATGCTGAATGTTGCCACGTTCACTCTGTCCGAGGTCTGACTTCGTATATTTTTTATGAATGCTGACCGAACTTGGTGTAGAATCAGGCCCTGGTTTTTATTGCATTGCGTTGGGATTCTAAGCATATTTGCAGCTTCCTTAAATTTCCTTGTGAAACAGTTTTTTTGTTACGGACAAATTGGCCAAATTACTATACAAGCATAACATTAAAGTAACTTTTCTACCGCTAGAAAAAATATCAAGATTTCTACATCCCCAAAACCTCCACATTACCCATTAAAAAACCCAGGTGTCTATAAAATTTACTGTTCCTGTGGCATCTGTTACGTAGGCCAGACGGGAAGATCAGGGGAAATTCGTGTGAGCGAACATCAAAAAGACGCGCAAAAAAGGAGAGAATACAAATCAGGCCTAGTATCCCACACAACTTCCACTGACCATAATGTACTTTGGCATAAAACGAACATGTCTTATATTGAAAAAAACTGTTTCACAAGGAAATTTAAGGAAGCTGCAAATATGCTTAGAATCCCAACGCAATGCAATAAAAACCAGGGCCTAATTCTACACCAAGTTTGGTCAGCATCGATAAAAAATATACCTAAGTAAGACCTCGGACAGAGTGAACGTGACAACATCCAGCATTGTTCAAAGATAGTATGTACCGATTCTGCATTCGGATTTTTTTAATTTGATGAACAGTTAGACTGCCATAACAACATCTAATGGACTATTTTGAGTAATTTCTCATTTCTTGTGTTTAAACTTTTAGTTACATTTTTAACCCCTGAAGATGGAAGTCAAATGACATACGAAACTTGTCACGCTTGTTAATCTTTATTTATCTTAAACATGTGGTCGCAATACCAGAATCTTTTGGAACTGCTAAACCACAGAAGCCTACGCCTACAATTATGAATATGTTAGAATTCGTAATAAATCTCACTTAGATTTATTACAGAACTATCTTATAAAGTTGCTTATTTCTTGGAAAAGCTTTACCTATACTACATATGCTTCTAGACGCCTCAACATACTTCAAAGGAATTCATCCTATTAAAAAAGAAAGGACAAATCGCCAGTTCTGCCACTCAATATATCTAATATATTGTACATATTCAGTAACTTATCTGAGCTTAATGGTCTGTCTGTCTTATTTTATAATTAGAGCCAAATTATGACCCTTATCTGAAACACGTTCTTCGTTAATCTGTTAGTTGAAAATGAATCGAACTAAACTGCATCTAAATAAAATTTTATGTAAATAATTCGCTTCAACTTTTATTCTTAAAAAAACAAATTCAACTCCTTTTTTGAAATATTCTGAAATCTTCACAATGCTCCTATCCCTCAATATTTAACGACTTCAATGTGGCGATTTCTTTCACAATCGAATTTCGATACTGTAGTGATACCGTAATCATTTTAACTGTGATGTGAAAATTTATTTAAAACTAAATATCAACAACTGACATTACTATCTCCTTCTCTACCAGCAGCTTGTCATTATCAGTCAACAATAATAGACAGATGCAGTTAGCCGCTATAATTCTTTGCTTACGTTTTCTACACACCCTTAAAGTAAACTGTGTTCCAATAGCATATCGAGAACTGGAAAACACCGATGCGTTGCTGCAAAGACCTTTCTCTCTCTCATCGGATGGAATGTAGCGGGTGATGAAAACATTTCTATATTTTGTATTCAAATTTACATTTTCAAACAATTTTTAATTAATTTGAGAAATAACAAAACATTTCTTTATCAGCTCAGAAAACTGATATGAAGTAATTTAGTAACATGTTAATAAACAATGCCATGATTTCTTTCCCTCAGTTTTCAGTGATGCCTTCTAGGGTATCATTATATAGGTCTGTCTGGCCTACTAACTCCCCTATTTTCATGCCCCCTGACTTCTCCGTTTTCCTGTAACATGGTGACATCCTGGCAGAGTTTTTAAAAATTTCTTCCGGGAATAGATGCCAAATAATCATCTCTTTAAGGCGTGTCTGACCTACTTCAGTACATACAGTATGAGGGTGGCGTCTTTTTGGTGTCGATAGTTTCTACCGGAAGTTCAGAGAAGGTCTCTGATGACCTCTTTCTGAATCTTCACCATCCACACTGTCCAGAAGAAACTCAACACCTTAACAACTTGGAGATTTTCCTGTCTTTATTAGTTTTCTGATCGATAAAGAAATAAAGAGAGCCTTTATACTGACTGCCTTCTCGAAATTATTGCATTAAATGACGAATATTTTAAATTATTTTTTCTAAAATGCTTCCTACAGTAAACCACTAGCAACTGGTATGAAAATACAATTTTAACGTAGCTACAATACAGTGAATAGCGTACTGGAAGAATTTTGCTATTACTTCATACATGAATTGGATATCCTCCACTATTTTTTGAAATACAAATAAGATAACGGTTAAAGATTGTTGCTTGAGTTATCATAAATGTTGCAAGGTTTCAGCCAAGTGCCTACGGAACATTTGAAGCAGCAAAGCTTGACATCATTTATATGCGTAAATAATGACGGCCGTCTTATTTACATGCGTTGACATACTGCATTAATGTTTGCCCTTAAATATTACAGGAATGTGACAAGGTTAACCTTAGCCTTAGTAATCATAGCTATTTTTCCAATGCCAGAAACAAGTTCAACTTAAGCGGTCAATATACGCTGGCATGAACCAAACTGTTCATGATTTTGAAAGCTGTTACAAGGAGAAAGCAAAGATTATTTCTGATTTTGTGACAAATGAATCCAAGTTCCAGCCGTTAAATATCGTACCACTATCTTCAAGAGAATAAAAGGTATAAACTGAACTAAATCCGCACTAATGGTCATTCCAAGTGAAATTATCAGGGTAATGAAGATGCATAACATTAGATTTTGATGACAGGGAGTTAATTTGTCACATTCTGTAGGTGGAAGAAATTAAATTTTTCTGGATGGTTTTAAAATTAATCGCAGCTTATTTCTAATTTTTTCAATTTCTGATTTTTACTGCTATTATGTACTTTTTGATTTCTTATTTGCATTTTCAGACCTTTTCATGATGGTATTCGACCTGATTTGGTGTTGATAATTTGTACTGCAAGAGTTCCATAATCGATAACCAGATTGGGGTGACTAACATTTACTCACTAACGATTACAGGCCGTCCATGTTGTGATATGAAACCGTATTCAACGGCTTCATAAAAGTTGAGTACTTGTATGTTTGCACACTACACTACACTATCAGACTCCAATAATACTTCGGTGAAGCTAGAGTTCTGATCATCGATCGTAACAGTTAGTATTTTGTCTTGTGCAGAATTAGTGTGGTGTTAGTTTTCATTTTATTCTAGATGTTTATCTCCTTAAAATAGTGGCAGTATATTAAGCAACCGAAACGTCAAGAGTGAGAGTTCTGTAAGTTTCAATATGCGTTACTCGATTAAGTACAGTGTAAGATCATTAAAGTACCAAACTCGTATTCAGTCGGCCATGATTAAGACCAGAGTCATTTAACAGCTCTAAATAATACTGTTCTGAATGCTTTTTTTTCTTTTTTTTAAAGCATTATTAAACATAAAACAGCTATATTTTTTAAAGCATTATTAAACATAAAACAGCTATATTTTTTTAAAGCATTAAACATAAAACAGCTATATTTTTTTAAAGCATTAAACATAAAACAGCTATATAGTAATAAAATTTAATGTTCTGAATTATCATCCACAAATATATATATATATATATATACACACACACACACACACAATAGGGGGCTCCGCCCCCAACCCCCCTTGTTCCAGACTGGTAGGCCGGTTCTCCTTGAATTCTGATGACTCGACAATCAGGGTAGCCCCTGCGTTTCAAAACGTTTCAAATAACTTGACAAAAAACGTTACAAAAAAAGCCTTATCATTTTATATTATAGAGTAGATATATTATAAACAGGAGTCAGTATGCATTTACTGGCAACAATTTATATCAGATCAAAGTTCAATTAATTCCTTTTCACCTTAAAAATTGTTTCTTCATCCTGCCAAGGACATGAAGACCACTATGCAAGTTGCAAGTCTCAGAAGTTGCACGATTCCCACACACGCACATTAGCAAGACATTTTTCCCGATGTTAACTAACTAAAATCTACGCAGTCGATAGCTGTAATATACTGATGTCCAATGGCCTTACCTCTACGCTACTGCTATTTTTTTAAAAAAAATCTCAAATTTTCTCTTCTTTTACACATTTAGGGAATTTTAAGCTGGAGATTCATAATATTTCATATGCTACTTCTGTCATGTTTGTTTTGCGCGATGAAAGCTCTTACACCTCCGCAGGAGACCTAACTCACCTTCAAATGGGGAAAAAAAATTGAAAAATTATGAAGGTTCTCCACATGCTACACAGGAATCGAACCTAGGTTTTTCAAACCGAAGGGCATCGTTGATACCGTTACTGAGAGGGATAGAGAGAAGAAAAATAATATAAACATTTTGAAATGGAAAGAAACTTTTTTCAAATGGGGTGTAAATTGAACTTTAAAACTATAAACATAATATCGAACGGTTTATGACTATGGATGATTGAATGAGATCAACAGAAAATAGTTTATTTTTATTTTAATATTATTTCAAACTCAGAACAATTTTATAATAAAACTTGTTTCAGTTTACCATGAATTTCAAACATTTTGTATTCTTCAAGTTTTAAAATGAAATTGAAACAGCAACATAAGAACCAATCAGTGGTTCTTATCTTATTTCTGTTCTTTTAATGTTGCAATTAGAACATATGAAAGTTTTAAAAAAATTTGAAAGCACTGTCACGTCGGTATAGTTTATGAACATTCTTTCCCCTCCCGTCTCTCACCGCTGTTCTTGATATTAATAAAGAAAAAACTGTTCAGGTTAAAGTCATAATAAGGACATAAAGAAATCTAATGTAGATAAACATAACATCGCAGCTTAAAAAAAATTGCAGAAAATTTCTTGAAAACGCGCCTTAAAAGAATTAGCTTGCAAACTGTCAGTTGTATGAGAAAGTGTTAAACGTATCGCGCATGTCTGTGGATCTGAAATACTTGTTTGAACAGCGGATTAGTTTATTTAGTTCTTTCAAAGTGAAAAAGCTAAAGAGTTGTTACTTTAACTTGCTCATAAAAATTATCGATTAATGTGGCCCATTAATTTACATGAGTTTTCCATATCAGATCTAATATGCAATAATTAATAACCACTTAACAGTAAAGTAAAGAGTGTTTCGTACTTTAATATCATAGGCAAGTGATATTAAAGTACGAAATTCGCAAATCTAAACATGTGTTTAGATTTGCGAATGAAGCAACTACGTTTGCCTGTTTTGCACACGGAGGTTAATGAAGCAAACTCATTGGAGACCGGCTAACTCTTCTTCAGAAGGAAGAAAAAAAAAGCTTATAAAAATTCTATGCGTTCTTGCCTATATTTGAACCGAGGCCTTTCCAACTAAAGATAATATCACAGAAATACATGTTAAAACATTAGCATTTTTTTCTTTCGCAGTTAAAACAGTTCTTAGACTTTGGAAATAATAGCGACAAGACGACAACAGATTATCAAAATATAATTTTATTACAGAGTTATCTTGGTTGGACAACTTTAATAGAACAAATTAAATGAAAGTCATTTTCTTAATGCAAAATAACTAAAATTCCTGAAAGTAAAACTGGTTAATAACACTAAAATGTAAAATGCTCTGATCTGTAGTGAATACGAACATTTTACCTCAGGCTTGTTATATACATGGGACTGCTGTAACTTGCATTCGCTTTATCTTTAATAGCCTTAGTTATAAATAACATGGACCTTTCGAAGTTCAGGAAATGATTTGTTGTTTAGGTAAAGAAAATAGGGAACAATTTATCTTAATATCTTTTAGCAAATAAAAGTGAATGTTTATTTGCTATTCTGTGTACTACATTACTGGACTCTAAACCTACTTCCCTCTGACATGATATCGTGAGATCATTCCACTTTAATATTTTTTAAGATTTCATGCATAAGTCAGAGTTTTTCAAATATATTCATTTATATGGCATTTTAGTAGCCCAGTAGTGTAATCTTGAAAGTTTTCAAACAAATGAGAGTAGTTTATGGTATTACTGCAATAACATTTTTATTAAGTAACTAGCAGTAAACGAACCTATTTTTATCTAATCTATAAATAAAATTCTTTAAGAAGTTAATGATTGATTACTTCATGATAGATACAACAGGATTCAACCAAAACTTAGTAGTAGCTTCTCTAACCTTGGGATAAATGTCTACTGGTTGAATATATTATGGAAAAAATGCTGTTATTGTTTGGCTACGCAAAACTAAAGCTTTAGTTCTTTTGAAGCAAGTATAACATATCTGTTAACAGCCTGTACTGTTCGAATGATAAATCAGTTTCCATGTGAAACATCTCGCTGAGTCCAGCTAACTCACCTGCAGAGAAGTTATATTTTTCCTAGAGTCCTAGCCACAATTCGACGCTTAGTATTTTCGTTTTAAACAATGATTTAGTAACTCGGTTATCTTTTAACAGAATGAACAACTATTACAGTACATAATCCGAAACAAATTTTATCTTAAATTGTTCGAAGAGTGAAAGAGGTTGAAGGCATTTTGAAAATGCTTATCGCTGTTAATAAATCGATTAAATCAAAACCTCACTTACTTAATCGCAGACCACAGGTTCTGCTAGGGGAAACTGAAATATTTTATGGATTAAAAGTTAGGGAATGGTATACCATATGAAATGTTTGTTTCGAATGATAAAGTAATGATGCCTTGTTCGTTGCGAACAAAGAGTTAACTGGTTTGAGCGTTTGCATCGTTAGTTTCCTTACACGACCACAAACTAGTATCTCGACGTGTCATACGACTGCCCTGTCATTCGATGTATCATTCACCCTATCAATGTTAGGACTCCGCTCAACGTTGTTAGTCAAATGAAGAGGTGCGCAGCGTAATCAGACTTCTGTGTGTTATGGATATCGTAACGGAAGAAACTACTAAGTTAGTAGCATTGTACGGAGAGAATGGCACTTCAATTGAGAAAACAGATCTAGTGTGGTCTCTTTCCTAATGGTAGGATAATGGGCAGCGGCCAGAACAGCCATACAGTCCACAAGACACCAATGTTTCTCATGTGTTAAGATTCCTTAAAAGAGAAACTTCGTTGAACTGATGTACACTGCCACGTGTAACATGGACTGATCACTCCGCTCTATACCTTGTCAACCAAATGAAAACAGTTAAGATGTTACAACTGGGAGATTCTGAACCACCAGCTGCACAGTTCTGACCCTGTGACCAGTGACTTTGAGCTAGAAATCAATAGTTCTATCTCTTTGGGACAATGGCGTACCTAACTAAAAGGCGATGTTTTCTGGTCGAAAATACTTAACCCCGATTTCTTCAATGCCAGGATAGATGCATGTATAACGAGGATTTTGGTACACAATTTTTTTTCTGCATAGTCGCCAAAGATATCTGTAGAGTGGAAAAGATTAAGTAAGTCAATGAGATCATCTACAGTATGGCCTCTCTCATGCGGGACATTTGTTGAATGGTGGTCCAGAATTGTCTGGATGAAGTGCAATTATTTTTCGACTCTTAAACTACTAGTAAACATCGAATTATAAATGAAAAAGGATTAGTTGTCATTACTGCCACTCTGTTATATTGTTCAAGCATTGTATTGCTTCATCCAAAATTTACTCTGAATTAAATGCCAAGGAGGAAAACAAAGTGAGTAATATACCGGTTAACTTGGCTAAGGAAGATCCTTAACTCCTCGCGTCGTCGACGGGAATCGAACCTAGGACACTCCTTCCCCAGGCATATGGTTGCGAAGCGCAAAGCCACTAGGCTAACCGCATGGACAAACGGGAACTTTCGAAATATAACGCAGACATTCAGCGACCTCTAATAGAGTATTGTGTATAAATTAATCTTCGTGTATAAATTAATGCCCCACGCACTTTTTCCTGTCTGTGTCGCGAATTACAGAAAACAAAATGACCCTGCTTTACGTGTTGCAGGTGTTATTTAAGAAGTAGATTTGGATTCAAATCCAGTTAGTGATGACAGAAATTTACTATGCTATTTATCAAGAAATGCTAAATAAACTGATTTTGGAGGGGAAAATTGGCATTTTTTTCCCTTTCAATGATTAATTCTCCCTGAAAAACATCAAACTCCTCTGAAAACTTGCAAGCCTATTCCCAAAACATGAAAACAGTATCGATATAGTGGGTAAGAATTATAAAGATATCAAAATGCATTTAATCTTTGTAAGCGTAGGCCGTCGGAGGCTCTGTTTAAGTAATGTCCAAATTTCTTGTTCGTAAAGTTTTTTTGTAATTGTAATATCGAGATGAAATAACAACCTATGATGGCTAAACATGGTCCATAAAATCGTAAAGATACGCAAATGCTATCCACAGCCACCAGCGAGTATCTAAAATAAGACGGAAAGAGTTAGTGAAAATCACAGTAACCGAATGGAGTGGGTACTGTAAACTTATCGGAATTAATCGACGATTAATACATTATTCCGTCATTGGGATTAAGCCATATCTTGAGTGATAATGCTTATATTAATCCCACCCACAAAGAGGACGTTAGTCTATAGCACATTAGTACCATGTGTGGGCTGAGGGTTAGATAAAACAAAAATCATACTCTAGACCACACAAGAAACTGTTATGGCCTCCACTGTAAGCAGAGTTTCGCTTTAAATGCTCTGCATTTAAAAGTAAATAGTGCGAGGTAAATAGGAAAAAAATAAGAGTATTAATCAGAAAGCATTTTAAGCACCTTCTATTGTACATCTACTTTATTAATTATCACAGTGAGGAATTTCAATGGGCAAGTAACATCTTTTAAGATCGCGTTTTTCAACTGTGTGAGATCTACATTGGGATCAAACTGTGAAGATATTATTCACCTTAACTACCGCAGCATAACAGTGAGAAGTAAGAAAGACTTTTTTGAGATCGTGTTTGACTTGGCAGGAATATTTTTATTTTTATTTTTGAGCATAGAAAGCAAAACAGTGATACAATGAAATTTCTTATCTATGACATGGGAAGAAACGAGATTGTGTCTTCGTGAAAGAATAGTATATAGTAATAATAGTAAATGTATTTACACATGAAATACGGCCTTCTGTATTCGATCATCGTAAACTATTTCTCTAGAAACACAGAAGTGTTTTTAGCATCGTTTGTGTAAACCTAATGAAATAATTCCACAATATTATTTGAAATAGTTTAGGCCGTTAATTATTTATTAATGGAATGATGACGAGACAAGGATAGTTTAACAGTTAATGGATACGGATAATTGTAAGATGGAAATTATTGGGTTTGCTCAAGATCCTATATGAGAGAAGTTATAAAGTGGGAACTGATTTGAATAGATGGTCAGAAATTTAGCAGAGAAAATTTCACTTAAACATTTAACTAGCTATATATTTAAAACAAGATTTAAATTTTGTTTTATTTCATCCATCGGCTGCTGTATAGTTAATGTTACTACAGGGAATTATCTGGGCTTGTTGTGTATATTATCAGCATGCTTACAGCTATTTTCGCTCGATTATTCAAAAGGATTGAAATCTGTAAAATTACTGCTTTTGAAATATTGCTCTTGGAAGATATCTAGGTATTTTGCTGCAAATATGTATCACGTTTTTGCTTAAGGACAATTTTAATTGCATAGAATACCCAATTTCCTGGCGCCTTTCCTGAAAATCATAGTACTATTTTTTTCCTATGAGAAAGAGAGCCTAACGGAATGAGTTTTTCCACTATCTGTTGCAAACAGCCAAAGTCAGCAACGGGCAACGACTTGATGAAGGTTACCCAGTGTCAAAGCAAAAGTACATAAAAATAGAAACCATTGTACCATATTTCGCTAGAGAAGCACCTTGTTCTAAAGGTATTGAATAAGTGTGCTGTTTTCAACAACGCTGAACTTGTTTAAACTTTACACAGAAACACTTTCGTCTCAGCATTACATATAACGTTCTTTTGCTACTGTAGATATAAATAAACAATGTTTTAAGCGAAAAAAAGTACATTAGAAAGTAACTTCATGTTTGAATGTACAAGTTGCAAATGATAATTACTTAAAGCCATACTTTTTGTCTCTTATACTATCTAAGAGGACGCAATGCTCAAATCGACTATGTTATATGCATACTGTGCAAATCTGACTGACGAGGTTTGATAAAGGCTGATAAGAAATTCAACGTTCTAAGAGAACAGCATTATCTTTATTTCCTTGGTTTGTGACTGTACGTAACAAACAACGTAAGATTATAATTCACAGCAATTTTTGACAAGTAAGTTGATAAAAGGAGGCAAGGTACAAGAGGGAACGAAGGTTGCCAAGTGCAAATATACAGGCCATTTTAAAAACAGCATTTACGAATTGAATATAAGAGCATGGCTAAATAACTAAATCTGTTTTTCCTTTTTAGTATTGTTGCGTCTATAAACTGAGGAATTCGAACGTATGTAAAACGAATCCAGGCTTAACAGAATATTTGATGACGTGTATTTCATATCATATACTTTTAACTGATACGTTTTTTCGGCTTTTTCGATTTTAGTTTCACTCAATTTCTTTCTACATATTTGAACATAACTACACTGAATAGTAAATATTGAGCGCCATATAAAAATTTTACAAAATGTATTACAAATTATTATGACAGTTTTACTTAACATATCTAAGTTAAATGTTACAATTTAGCAAGTAAGGATGATTTTTTTAAAGAAGAAAACTCATCTTTTGTAAGATGTAATAAATTCAAATCTTTCATATTTTAGAGGATCCTCTACCAATGGTAAAACTTTAATAGAATTTTAAAACAACGTGTTGTTTATTTAAATAAACAGTATAAGAAATATACTAAGTATCCTTATCCTCTTTAGATAATTGAAATCTCTCTTAGAGAATTATTTCAGCTGCATATGAATCATAATTTTAAAATGGTAGTCTTATTCATTCTCTTAAAGCTATTCACACCAAAATCTCAATAATAGAGCATTTCAATTCTGATTAAGGATCCTAGTGTCAGATGTTTAAAGCGCATATGCAGCTCGATATTTTGCCCCAGGTAACAACATTTCGGGATTATATTACTTTGGATATCTTTATTCAGCAGTATCCCCCGCCCCTTGCAAACCACTTACTGGATATCCATAACTCCAATGTTATCAAGGGTAAGTTTAAAGAAGAACACACAACTGACTATTCATCTTTAGGCACCAGGACTACCAACGAGTTACTTTCACTCCTGTTTCAAAGGTGTTTCTTGTGGGCGGTACTAAGTCTGACTCAATTATAGCAATCTGTTCAGAGATACTAAAAGCACTCTCGAAATAAGCTACATTTCCAAACCATATTACAGTTCACTGTCTAAGGCCATATATCCAATTTTAGCGTCACTTTTAGACGCAGTCACTGAGTACTTGCTTCTTAAAAATTATAAGAGAGAAGTAAAAACATTTGAAATGTACAGATCAAACGTTGCTAGAACTTCGTTTTATAGAAGTGTTGTTGGAAATCACGCTTTCTACATCTGAGATTCTAGAACAAAAGAAATCGGTGTTCAACTTGGTGTTCTTCAAAATATATGTTAATCCAAATAGTGTCCAAAATATTACTGATACATAATATGTGGATATATTGGATAATCATCCAATATATCCACATTCAAAATTCCTGCAAGAATTTTTTTCACTTCAAATAGTCAAATCTCCGCAACTCGGTTGCGAAGACAATATGACATTTAGTGTTTGTCGGAAAGTCCCTAGGTTAATACCCCTTCTAGAAAGAGAGAAATCGGAATGTCAGTTAGCTTATCTCATACGGAGATGGAAAAGCAGACAATTCAGTCATAGAACATACACGCAATTAACCGAGACATAACTAGCATCATAATCTTACTTAATTCGGTTTTGTAATTCCAACTAAAACCAAACCAATTGAAAAGCAAATTGCCTTGAAATATAAAATAAACTCATTCATCTTCTCAAAGTATACTCAAAAGACATCTATTTGTTACATTTTGCAAATAATCAATGAAATGCATCTTAAAGCTGTTTTAAATATTTAAAAGCGCACCAGGTGTTGTCGATTTAAAATTAGCATGCATAAAAGTTGGGAAGCGTCCACATGTCACAGTTCTGTTTAACTCAACACACGTTGCATTAAGTGCTGTGAATACTGAGTCACGTGTGCTCGTTCTTGTCCTACTAAAACTGAAGGATAGATTTAGCAGATCCCAAAAATCCAGGCGACTTCCGGAAGGGAGACCCAGTTGCTATCATCGCTCTTAATACATCACGTACTTGCTAGCCCTAATTATCGTAGCCACTAGCCTACTCTTCCTTGTTGGATCAGGTAGTCATGGTTACCACTGTGCTGTAGTACCATAATAGGGAGCCAGATTCGTATTTTGAAAAGCTTCTTTCTATTAGACAAAGAGTGCATTGGTACGAGAGAAAGCGATTTTTATTTCCCGTTTTCTCACACCCGGAAAGGGGGAGGGATTGAGAGTGTCAGTCGTAGAAATCGTTTGCTGCCATCTGCAGACACAGTCCCTAGAATAGAAACGAATACACCATTTGCGGTGATCTTGAAAGGAAGAGTACAGTCGCCGCTGTTCCTGACACGCGCAAATTTGTGTTTCCAAAGAGCTGCCTTCAAAATGATGGAAATGAGTAGCTTGTCCTTTTGTTATGCTTGCAGAGAATTCTTTATACCAGAAATCTTAACTATACATTAACCAAAGGTGTTCATATTTTAAAAAACCAACTGCGAAAAAATGCTTCAAAAATGATGCAATTGCAAGCTAGATAATAGCCTTTCGCAAATACACCCGACGCAACATTGATTAATGATTTCTGTTGTCCATTTATAGATAAAATTTCATTCTACAGTTAATATTTAACTAATTTCCTATAATGTGATCTTTAAATAGAAGAAACATTTTTTGAACATATTTTTAGTCATCTTCTTTTTTGAAACGCTGTCATGATTAAGAATATCTGAAAATATAATAACAATCCCTTTTTATGCAGTAAAAATACTGCAGCCGCATTTGGTTTGCATGGAGCAAAACTTAAAACATCCACAATACAAAAATATTGGACACAGCATGTAGTGCTTAATGCTTCTACAGTAATTACTTTTGCAGTGATAATCTTTACAGAATAAGTAAAACTGTTAAATGCCAAGGAATAATGAAAGTATCAAACACTAGATGAATTGATCAAGTGTTCGATAACTGTTAATAGTTCTTAATATATTAATGTAGGAAGCATAGACTAGCTTGGATTTCCTGGCTGTAATGTGTGCTTTAGAAAAACTCGGAGTAATCAAAGAATCAAGCGTAGTCTATTTCCGGATTATAGTTCATTTATAGGAAATTAATGTGTGTGTGTATGTGTGTGTATATATATATATATATATATATATATATATATATATATATATATATATATATATATATATATATATAAAGCAAATAATTCAAATGCGCAGGCTGTGTAGAAGAAATGAATGCGAATTTTTAGATGGGTGCAGTGCATTCGATAGCATAAAAAACTTGTATAATATAAGGACGGCCTGTACTTGAATGGATCGGGCATTAGGAGCTTGAAAAAATTACTTATTGGGATGAGAGTAATGCAGAGAGCTAGGGTAATTAGATTATCACCAGAGAAATGGTGAGAATGTGTGTGAAAGTTCAGCAAACGTGATAAAGATACGAATAGCATTGAACATTTCACCCTTCAGGAGGAGTGAAAATGTACGCATTCGATTCAGACCTTCTGCGTAGGGTCTTGTGTCTATACACATATGCCAGAAATAAAGGGGTTGAGTTCACTGTTCTACTGGTTGTATGCACTTTGAAACCTGGCTGTCAGAACCAGATGTTGTAACTGGGATCGACTATGAAGGGCACAGTATTTTAGAATAACAGCAGAGATAGGAGAGGAGGGGAAGTACTACTAATAATATCGAAAGCTTTGATTCCAGTTAGGGTAGAAACGCATGAAAGCAAGAATGATAGTAATGGCCCATGTAGCAATGTGAGGCTATCTAGTATGAAGTGGAAGCTCACAGGATGAAATATATGATGGGGTGTTGCTACATATCTGATGGTTCTGTTGCAGTAAACGATGAAATGCATCGCCAAATTATCCTGCTAGTACTAAACAAGTGATCATTATGAGTGGCTTTAATTATCCAAAATTGATTGGGTAGAAAAGAAATCTCATGACAAGAATGAAGCAGAATTTGAGTTCTTGTGAGACCACTTTCTCAGGCAGCATGTGAAAGGACGACTCGAATTTTAAAAGTGTCAGATTTGTTCATAACGTCAGAAGGGGTCTCTTTTAAGAATGACTTAATATGACTGTTTCAACGCTAGTTGGTGATAAAAATCGTGCATTACTTTTCTGGGAAGTAGCTAATTATGAAGATGTTCCATTTAGATCAGGTCACATGCTAAACTACAAAGTTAGAAATTATGACCAACTTAGAATACTATCTTTAGTGTCATAGTCATTCCCCCAAAACAGCAATGCATGGGAATCTTTGAAAAAAGTGATTAAACGAACAGTATCCGAGTGTATCGCTAGAGTGCGAATAAAAAATGGGGTGAGAGTGAAATGGATGTGCAACCGTATTAAGCAAGAAATTTATAAGATCACGTGGAAGAAATATCGTGAGAATAAGAGTGACGTGGGCCAGAAGAATTTTATCGTAATGCCGCAAGAATGAATATGGAACAAGGAACACACTTTACTGAACACAGACGGTATTCTGGTGTCAGAGGCTAATGAGAATATTCAATTAATGAGTGCTCAAGATATATCAACCAGATGTATGTAACATGGTGCACACTAGTATAGAATTTTTTTCACTTCAAATCTAACTGTTAATCCAACAATACATTGGATGAACACTGAGAGGTGAATGAGGTTGAAGAGCTGTTCCGTAACTTGGATAAGTCGGAAACAGGGACTGATGGAATATCAGCACATATGTATACACGTCAAGGCTGATCATACCTTTAGCATAACTTGAGTTCCAACTCAAGAAAGATACCACAGGAATGGAAAGAATATATGATAGTTCTGTTGTCCAAGGGTGATACAAAAACCTATGTGTCTAACTACCGACCTGTCAGTATCTGCGGTCTGGTAGTGAATATTTTAGAGAAGTTGGTAAGAACTCGTATACAGAAATAGATGGACAGACACGCTATCCTGTGCAAAGAACATGGGTTTACTAAAGTGAGTTCATGTTCTAGTAATATGCTCATATTTTATAGCAATGTTACGGCCGAGTTGGATAAAAAGGAATGGATAAACCATAATACTGTTGGATTTTGCTAGGGTATTTCACAGGACACCACATTAGAGATTATTCATAAACTGGAGAAGAGAGGTTTGGAATATAAACTGTTGACTTGAATAAGTGGATGGTTTACATACAGGTATTAAAAATGTGTTATATGGTGAGTGTAAATCTGCGAGATTTAAGATGACCAGTGATGTACTACAGGACTCATCCTTGGACCATTGTTATTCAATCCATACCTTAATGATAATAGGAAAGATCTAACAGGATATACTGAATTGTTTGCTAATGATGCAAAGATAATCAGGAATGCTACTGATTATCTTGGCATTTGCTGATTATCCGGCACTTACCGGATGATTTGAAGTTTAATGTTAGTTGTGCCCTTTTGAATTGATTTCCAACACGATCTTGAGGTGATGGTGGAAAGGAATTTGAAGTTCAAAGGACCCATAGCAAAAATTGCAAATACAAATCAGAAGATAACTAGATGTAGAAGCGATCCTTGACATGTAAGCATAAGGAAGTCATTTTGCCTCTTCACAAGGTCTTGAGAAGATCGCAACTGGACTACTGTATATAGATTTCGTCTCCTGAGTTCCAAGGGGATAAAGAAGCTGTAGAAAGGAATACAAAGAAGAGTTACAAAGATTATATCGGGATTATGGGATTTCGATTATGGAACAGATTGCGAGTACGTGGGCTGCAGAATGGTTAACAGGAAAAAAGAGGGGTGATAAGTTACAGGTTTATAACCTTTGAATGTATGTAATAGGATACTGTGATTTAAAATTTTTGTTATATGGAAGTTAAGTTTGTTCGCGGTGATGTATATCCTCCCTCCACAAGTCCTTGACTTCAGAGAGTCGAGGACGACTCTCCTCGGATGATAGTAAATGCCTCTTTGCTAAATCAATGAGGATATCAGCACGTATTTCTACTGGATTTTCGGGCATAATTTAACTGTACTGCACACAGTATCGTTTAGTTTCAAACTAGATCTAATTTCATAATTAGATATTAGGAAATTAGATCACGATCTAATTTATCAGCATTATTCATTTCGAAGGAAACTGTGACAAGCATGAACATTTTCACGTAAAAATGTCTTTGGGTTAATTAATCAAAATGAGCAATATTGAAATATCTGATATCTTTGCGGAACTCGCATCTTTAGTAACACTTCACTAGAACTACTGGGATTGCTTTATTTATAGCATGCTAAAGTTTGCATGTGATGTGCTTTTCATTGTTCGAAAATGAATTTAGTTTTATTGGTTATTTGATCAAATGTTTAACTTCAGTTTTAAATTCATTTCCCCTAATCGCCGCTCGATAAGTATGAAAAATTATTCGTAATCGGTTTTATTTCATGTGATTGACACCAGAAAACTCAATTAGCATCGTTCATTCGTATAGGTACTGCGCCTATGCTAAAAATAAAAATTGAAACTCTGCATTAAAGATCAAACATTGAACATTTCTTGTGCCATTTGTGGCCTCCAATAAGCAGATAGTGATCTCATGGATAGTCATGTAAGTTCTTGGTGAAGAGCAGTTCACTTTAGAACATTTTAATAAGATATTTGGTCAATTACCAGATATGAATTCAAGTACTACTAGTAGCCTGACTCTTATGGAAGCCGTAAGCTACATAGCTTAACGCAATATATGTTTTAAACTTTGGCATCAAGCCAGAATCTGGTTTTATGATCCTCTCATTTTAAATGCACACATCTAAGATGGACAGCGGAAGATACAGATCACATTTTCTAACTAATGTTTTAAACATTAAATCGTCACTATTCACCAGTCATCATTCGCTGGAAACTAGACCTAGTTAAAAATTTTGTATGACAAAAAGAAATGTATTAAGGTGTTTAAGTCGGAATGAAATTATCCAATCTTCAGCAAAAGATTGGATAATTCTGCTTCAGATGAAGCAGCTTCATGCTTGGAAACTCCGTTTTTTCCCTCCGCAACGCATTCAAAATGGTCAGGAATAAAATGCATTAAGTAATGACATTTTTATTTGATAGCCTTCGTCAGCCAGGAGCTTAAATTTAACACTCGTATACAGCTGCATACCAGAAAGTTAAATTAGAACAGTGAAGTTGAAGGACGATCTGAAGGTAATATTTTAAATGTTAAAAGGGAAGAGTGTATTACAATTTCAAAACAAATTATACAAATGTATAATTAAAAGGTAACGATAGTCCAGTGTGCAATAGTAGTATCACTTGCATGTCTTACGGTAGTATTTATATGAAACTTAAATGTCTTTGCCTTTCAATGATACTGAATGGGTTTAAGCAATACTTGATGTGCCTCAATGTCATTTACAGCACGAATCTTAAGTGACTCTGTACCACTGGGATCACACACAAACAACTTAACAGCCTAGATGTAGAAATTAGTATATGCCACAAGAACAACAGGAATGCACTTATTTAAGAATATCAAAAGCCGACTGTATTTTGTTTCCTTCCAAAAGAGGAATTTCTCTATAACTTAAAATTAATTCCAGCTAACAATTCAGGACTACAAACTGCCACAATTTGAAATGATAAGATAAATGAATAATTGGATTCTGTTAGTGTTAATCTTTTAAATTTTTTAAAGATGTTATGCTGGACTTTGGGACATTTATTATGCAAGCTCTATCCTACTCCTCAAGAAATATCATAATGCTCTCTATAACAGAAGCAATCGACCGTAGTGACGACTGTGAACAACTGAATTACCAGCATGTGAAGAAAACAAAACTGCTGTTGATATCCATTTCCATAATTTTTGAGAGCATCAAAATATTTAAGAATAAGCTGAATATAAACTTCCGAGAGGAGATACCATTATGATCAGAACTCTTGAAGTATTCAAATTGATTATTATTCAATTTGCTTTCTAACAAAGGATTTAAAGATGGAATATTGTGATTACTGTAGAAAACAATTTTCCAGATTAAGATCTCTTACCAAGTTTCTCCCCCCCCCACTGGTAACTCCTCTATTTTTGCAAAAAAAAAAAAAAAAAAAAGGGGGGGGAATGCCTATTTCAAATCACTAGTTAAAAATCATATCCTTAAAAATGCAGACGTAATGCTTAGTTTTGATGTCACCTCTTTATTTACCAATGTATCACTTATAAATTTAGACCTGATTTGATCAGGTCTAAATTTCCCTCCGATATCCTTTGTATTATTCAAATTTACTATGTATACAGGTTACTTTACATAGAGAGGAAAAATCTACAAACAAATTAATGGTACTGCTATGGGTCCTCCCCCTTAGCAAACTTTTACATGGAACACTTAAAAAAAAGTACTTACCACAGCTACATCCAAGCCACTGGTGTGGTTACGCTATGTTTATAATGTTTGCCATTTGGCCCCATGGGCAAGACACTTTGGATGGGTTTGCCATCTACCTAAACAGCCAACACCCCAAAATCCACTTCTCAGTAGAAAAAGAATCTAATAACTGTTTACCTTTTTTCTTGACACATTAGTCATCCGCCTTTCAGATGGATCACTATCTTTTTCCATTTACAGAAAGCCAACACACACACACACACAGGAAGATATCTACATAAACAATCACATCAATATCCAATCCAACAGTATGGCATTTTAAAAACACTTACACTGAGTCACAGCCATTTGTTCTAATGATACAGCTCTGTCCACAGAAATCAAATATCTGCGCCATACTTCCTTGGCCAACGGCTACAATTCCTACAAAATAGATAAAATATTACATAGCCCCATTACTTCTCCCTCTTCTGATACACAGGAACACAACATTATTCTGATGTACCCCTATGACAGAGGTACATCAGAAAAGATAGCCAAAGTACTAATGAAACATGAAATGAGGGTGAAGAGAGTGACTTCACCCTCTAGCACACCCCGGAGTGTATAAAGTTCCTTGTGACTTCGACTCGGCCTACTATGGGCAGATAGGAAGATCTGTTAATATCCGCCTGGAAATACATAAAAAAATACATTCGCTATCATTACTGTGGCAAGTTAGGACTGGCAGACCACGCTTTGGACTCCCTTCACACAGGATTAGATGGAATAAAACTAATTTACTATCCAGTAGTCATTATAGATCCGAAAGATTATTTTTTGAGTTAGCCATGGGTATGAAGAATTCTCCTAACCTACCTAAACAAATATGGTTGATTTAATTTGCCAAAAATTTGGGAGACTGTTATTGTACGAACAACTTCCACATAGCTGTAATGTTTTTTACATTAGAGGTCACCAAAATAGGACTTTAGATCTTTTGTCCGTTACAACTGTATTGTTTCACTTATACACTATCACGTATAGCAGTGTTGTGCTCTGATGATGCTAATCTGAAATTCAGCGAAATATAAGCAAGTTAATAAAACATCTCTTTTATAAAATAGTTAGTTTGGTGTTGTTAATACCGTTAAAAAATAAGTCATGAATAACCGTCAACACCTAAGCTTATCTGTTAGACGGATTATAAAGAGTAGAAGGTGAGAATGAAGAACAAGAAGTCATCCATGGAAGTTATGTAAGAGTGTGGTGAAGAGGGGTGCGAGGTTAAATGTTTTATATGGAGAATTGTCAGGGAATGAAATGTATTACCAGAATGTTGTTAATACAAGGGGTGTTAAGGACCTTAAGATTCAGCATGATAATTTTATGAGAGATTTAGCACTTATTAGTGCTAAACATTAAATAGCATTTTTTCATTCGTGTAATGGACTGAAGGATCCAGTAGATAATGTAATCTGTCTTTTCAAGAATACTACTTTCAAGAGACATAAGATTAGTCAAAAATCGCCAACTGAAGATCGCGTCAAACAGTATCTGTATTACCGTTTCATGCATAGTAGTAAGAAATGCCGCTGCCTTAAAAAAAAAAAAAAAAAAAAAAAAAAAAAAAAAAACACTAGGTATTCGCATCGTAATGAAGTCGCCCTTCTTTTATATGATTCAGGACGGGGGGGGGGTCTTTATGGGCAAGGAGGGGGAAGGCTTTGTATGCGTTATTTAATCTCTGACTGCAAGATTCTAAAGTTCTGTTTTGAACGATTAAATGCTGTTTGCACACCGCTAAGAAGCACATAAGGGATTCGCAATCCACGCAAGTTTAAACGATCTTTCAGCTGTACAATCTAAGGTTCTTCAATTACTACTCAGGATAAATTCTATGCAATTGTTTCCTAGATGCTAAATGAATTTTTGTAATAAATTAAACTGAAAAAGTCGGCCAAATCCGAAACTATTCGAACTGTAACCTCAATACACACGGAACTTGAGCAAAAACTTTGTTCACTTTTAAAATAGCAAATTGTGCGTTTTTGACCCCTCACTCAATTCAACGGTGTTGCGACCATCTTAACATGAACAGTATTAGTAGGAATATTTATAATCGTTCTATATTAATACGCAGGTATTTATCTTTATTTTATAATTAATACTTAACTGCAAAAAGTTATAAAAGCAAAATTATATTCATATGTATTTTCATGTGAAAAAATCTTAAACTTTAAGAAGAATGTAAAACCATAATCCCTCGTAGAATTTCACGCTTAATACTTGGGTAAAGCACGCACCTTAATGAACACCCCTAAATATATTTTAACATTACTTCTTAGTTGTAATAATAGACATTTCCCACCAATGGCTGCATTTAGCAACTGACATTAAAAAAAAAAAAAAAAAAAAAAAAAAAAAAAAAAAAAAGCAGCATCCTAGAATTAATGAATTCTTTTCACGTCTCCCCAGCTGCGGGTTTCAACTCAACACTATAAAGTACTTCCCACAAAAGAAGACTTCCCAGAAAGGGGAACAGTAAGTGTTGTACGAACTGTATTAGCAATAAGACACTATTTTCTACCCCATCTTTGCTACTGTCCAAAATTAGACTGGTGTTTATCAGTTGCCTTTCACAGCACGTACTTCAAGCGCGAGTTATGTGCTCGTGAGGTAACGGGCATGTCAGGGTGGTCTCGGTCATCTATATACTAACTGAACATTTTGCGTGTTGGAAGGGAATGAAGTTGGAACTGGCCTTGCCGCAAGCTGGCAGGCTGTCTGTCGTCGTATCCTCCCACGTGATACACTCTGAGTTTGGTGTAACTTGGTTCGAGAGTAGACAAGCATAAATTACGCATGCTGTTTCACGGAAATGTAAAACCGCTATAAACTCAGAATTTTTTTAAAAAATGTGACATTAACACTGAGGCTGTAAAGTCATTTTGTAATCACTTGCTAGCTCTTGTCTTTTTAAACTGTAAGGATAAATATATATGACGGATGGTTTTTATGCCCATGTTAGCTGAGTAGGAAGAACTAAATAGCATGTGCCTATTTTCTTTAGAAGGCATTTTTGTAACTGTTTTTCCGAGAAGAAATATCACAAAGAATCATTAAGATACAATTATTGTTTATAAAATGCTAATATAGGTTTTCATGTTTGCCAATGATGCGAAGATAGGCAGGGCAATCAAACGGATGTTCAGCAATTACAAATGATTTGAATAGACTGGAAATCTGGGGTAACGAAAATGGCTATCAATTTAATATTAGTAAGTGTCAAGTTATGCACTTTGGCGTGATTAGTTCCAGCGGCATATTATATTAGAGGGGTCATGCTACAAGAAACTGAAGAGGCAAGAGATCTTGGTGTATTGGTGGATAAGAATTTAAAGTTCAAAGGTCACATAGCAAATGTTGCAAATACAACTCGGAGGATAATTGCGATGTTGAAGCAAACCTTGACATGTAAGGATACGGAAGTAATTTTAACTCTTTATAAGGCTTTGATAAGACCACACCTGTTGTCTTATCAAAATTACCAGGATTAGTGTGCGCAGATTTGGTCTTCCGGGTTCCAAGGGAATAAAGAAGCTGTGGAAAAGGTGTAAAGAAGAGTTACAAAGATTATATCCGGATTACGGGATTTAGATTATGAGGACAGATTGCGAGTATGTGGATAACAGACTCTGGTTAACAGGAGAAAGAGGGGTGATATGATAGACGTCTATAAACTTTTGAATATGTGTTTATAGGATTTTTAGGATTCGTTATATGGAAGGTGGAGAGAGAACAAGGAGGCCCATTGAAGTTAAATTTGTTCAGTCAATAAAGGGGTAAGAGCTAGGTTTTTCTCCCAGAGAGCAGTGAGTGAAGTGGAATAATTTGCCCTTAGGGGTAGTGAGTGCATCTAGTGTGAATGAATTTAAAGGAAGGTAGTTTGGTTGATTTATAGCCTCCTTCGATGAGTCCTTGACTCCTTGGATGTCTCAGATGATAATAATAATATCACATTTCTAGGGGTTAGTCCTAATATTTTTCTATTAGGGCACAAAAAACAAATCGATGATATTCTTCAATTCAAAAAGAAACATCTGAGACTTAATCCGCAAATTGTATCAGTCACATTTGTGTTTGTAAAAGTTAATTAATATATTGTAAAAACTTACCAAATTAACTGCACTTAGGATCAATCAACTCAGGTGTATTACTAAAGACAAAAATTAAGATAAATTTAACAAAAGTAAAGGTGACACATACCTTGATTGATCTCGTCGATTAATTAGTAATAATTTTAATATCTTTTATATTAATTTTAGACAAATGGATATTTTCCCCTTTTAGAATTATAATCGTAGATGTGTGTAAAATACGCTTTATATTTAACTATGATATGTAAACTTCTGTGCAGGGAAGAAAGTTTATAAAATTCGAAAAGAAAATGTGAAAAAACGGATGCACATTAGTGATGTGGGGAATTATAAGAATACAATGAAACAGAAACTAATAATTTAGAAGTTTTTATGATGTGACAGTCATTTCAATCAACTATATCAAATCTGAGTCGGAAAGCTTCAGATTCGAGCGAAAACAGCCGGCTTGCTGTCGATCAAAGGGAGAAGAATTTAAGTGGCACGTGGATGAAGATGTTATATTACGAAATTTTTGATTAATTCCAATTTAGGTAACTAAATATTTGCATTTTCTATGGGATTGCAGTTAACCTATTAATATATAAAGAATGCGTCTATGACTATGGAAAAAAATGTGAAGATACAATATCACATTCTTCCATGCAAAAAATCTTGAATTTAAATAGTCTGGAAGCAGGATCAGGATCACTGGCTTAACTGCACTTTATTATGTAAATGAATGCTGTTAGCGATTGTAAGACAGATGCTCTTAGAAATTAAATTATTATTATAGATTTCGATCTGCGAGGAGTCGCATATAATTACCCACTATGAAACACTTTCGGTCGACAAATGCAGAACTATACCAGTCCACTACTTTATGGTTTTATAGCGTTCGTGGGGCCGCTGATAATTTACAACAACAAAATTGAGTACATCGCATTATTATGATTCTTGTGTCAAACCGAGGGATAAATGTGTAGGCGAGATCTTGTTACATCAGTCTTGCGTATCTCTCGTACGCAAGACTGTAAACTCGTTTCGTATGTTAGTATTGTTGGAATAAAGGATAGAAAATCCAGAAATACTGCTACCTTTAATGACATTTCAGAATTTCAGCAGGTAAATGAAAATCGCTACCACCTAGAATTAAATACAATATCCCCCCCCCGTTCTAGTTATATCAGCCACAAGTCATTATATTCCTGATTATACACCGTGTGTTTCAAACTGTTTTTTTTTTTTAATTTATGGTAAATTTTGTGATGTGATTTATTTTCGGATTCATCGCAAATGCTGAAACAACTTTGCTCGCAACAAACTGAAGTAAAATAAAAATCTTGACCCGTTTGATGCGCCTTTCACATATATTATACAGTAGCTAAACCTCAGCAATAAAAAAGGGTACATATTTTGTGCGCAGAATTTTCTTTTCTGTTCACATTGATATCATTAATACATATTTTCTTACAGAAATCAACTTCTGCGTTTTAATTAATTTCAAAGTGAGTAAAAATTGAGTTTCAGTATTAGTTATACGACGTTTATAAGAAATAATTTTTATTCCTTTTAAATATTAGCAGTTATTTATTTCAGACATTGCAAGGTATAAAAAATTAAGAGTAGTTGAATATAGAAAGGCAGTGTCGGATTGATTCGTAGTTCTAGATATCCTTTTAGAAAACGCATAATCTTCGTAAATAATGGAAGTTGGATTTAAGTTGCCTATATACCCTGTCATTCTCTACAACTATTGTACTATTCTTGTTGTGAAATAGTACAACAAGGGTATCTCCTTTTTTGATTCAGCATGTGTGGTGGAAATATATGCTTAAGTTTCGCGCAGTCTAGAAATTCTGGGATAGCACAAATGACCAGCATCATGGAAACCATTCTCGATCTCAGCTCGGAATGTAAGCAACGACGCAACTGCAATATCGATAATTTAAACTTATTCACATATTTCATTCTGGAGATTAATTGGAAGAGATGAAGTTTAGAGAGATGTTATTATTGCATTCGGTTAAAAGGTAAATTTTAAGACAACGTTAAAGAAGAAAATAATGAACTGTCGTATAGTCTTCTGATCCTGATGAGATTTGTCAGATTTTCTGAAGCATACTCCACAGTTGAAGTTTTGCATTGCGTTTAACTATTCAATTGAGATTTATCCTGTAAATCTTTACCATCAATTTTAGTATAGCTCAAGTCGGTAATAATGATGCGCATTGATTCGAAAGAACTTTTTTATAACTGAATCTCAGTTACCGGAGATTTTTCTCCAAGAATCTGAGTTTTTATTTTGCAAACCAGCCAGAATACACGCAATTAACACATCACTTTGATCTCGTGGCATTAGTTGCTTTGCCTGCAATTCAAAAACACAGGCCAATTCTGCTGTAAATTTGATCTTAAAATAATAGGAACTATTAAGTCAATCAAAATTGCACCACTTAGAAACCTCTGTTCTTTGTCAACCAACTTTAAGAAAATCCATGGAACTATTTAGAGAAAATGTAACTGTAATCAATCTTTAACGAATCTGATCAAATTGAGTTTAAAGGAATCATAAGTTCGCATTTGACTGCCCTTGATTACTAGGTCGCTAGTAAGTGCTGTATACTGATTACAGTATACAGCACTTACGTATTCAGCAAAATTGGTAGTATAAATATGTAGAACATCCCACTACAACATTAAACCATTCATTAGTGGAGGAATTCAATGGTTCTGTTAACTTCAATGTTAATAAAACACAATCACCTTATTTTCGCAAAACATTTTACTTCATTCTTTCTTATTACAAGACAAAAATCTTAAGCTTACTATATGTGTGAAACCTTCAGTTTTTTGGCATGAGGATCTCGTGTATTTCTCTACCATCTTATCAAAGAAACTCGGTTTCAGCTTTCGTTCCAGGAGTTACCGTACTTTGCTTCGGACCAACTGTTAAATTTGAAAAATTCAAAACCAATCATAAATATTACTCTCTCGTCTCCGTTAGAAATTTTCCATTAACCCTTAGAAGAACAATTACGTTTATTAATGACCTCCATGTCACCAATTTACTACAATGTCTTGGACTTGCAACTTCAATGCATGAGTTTTATGCAGAAACTTTAAACAATGCTCAACAAGATGAACAGACGAACGAATTCTGCAATTTGCTTATTAAATTGCTTTAAGTCACAAAGGCAGTACTTTAGTAAAGCCTCCTTAAAGAACAATCTTATTGCCTAAAGAGATGATGTTCTTCATATCTTGCAGTGGCCTAGCCTTCATAGAGAGGTGGCCATAGATTTCCCCTCCCGTTGCAAATACCTCGTTTCAAATGCGGTCTAGGATATGAAGAACCTTGAACTTTTCAACTGAAGATGAGTTAGCCAGTCTTATATGGGAGTTTAGCAAAGTTTTCCCCTTCAGGAAACTAAGCGCAAAACATACAAACTAGCCGGTGAAGAATCTACGCAGCTAAGTTTAGAATATTAGATTGTTCAGGAATATAAACAGTATCGAGGATAGGGCATTTGGAAAACTTGTAACACTTTGACAGGTTGTGTGACAGGCAAATATCTCGTAATATGAAATCAATTCCAACAGTATAATTCTTATATAATTGAAAAATATTACGTGCTATGTATCAATTATAACAGATATTTGTTAAACGGTGAACACATACTATATAAGGGAGAGGCTTCTGTGTATACAAACGTAGCAAATTTTCTTCTGTGAGCTGCTATAAATATTGCAGTGTTATTTCTTCCATCTCATTACAATATATATTTTTTTTTTGCCAGACTGTTCGGTTTAGACTACAAAACGTGATTAGAGTATTTAAACCATAACTTTATTAAACAAGATGATTTCTAATTAACCCCTTAACATACCAATACGTCTGTGACATGTCTTTTGTTTATTGTACCAAAATTGATTTTGAATTTTGGTTTCACATATAAATATAGACGCTAGACAATTTTGTGCCTATTTTCTTTCAGCCGAGAAAAGTTGCCAACGGCGTGTATCGGCTATTTCGTTTGCGTTTGCACAAGTTCATCATTATTTTTCAAATAATGACGAATTTGATCCAGCAAATCACCCGCCCAAAAAATTGGCAGAAAAACGACCGCTTTCTGATTTTTAATTGGTACGTTAAGGGGTTAAATTTTCTTGCCGTTTCGATCCTTGTATCACCTGGTACCATGAGCGTAAACTTACTATTCATATATTGCCCATACGTTTGTCTATGGTTCGTAATATTTTTATTCTTATAGAATAATTACATGGCTTTTGCTAGCCTTTGAATAATTTAAAATCGATAAAAAAAATCAGCTAAAGCCTTTTTTTTTTTTTTATTCCCGTATAGGGAGCAGGTGAGGCCATTTTAGCCCTATCTAACTTTTGGACATTAAGTGGGCAGATCAATCTCCACTGCTAGCCAATGAGATAGCTGGCCCAAGGCTATCACGAATTTAAGCAACCCGCAGTGAAGAGACAGCTCAACAAGTGCCGCCATCTCGTAGTCCCTAACCGCAACACTTTTTTTTTAAATGTCTGAAATAATGTGGGTTCTACGGTCGATTTTCTTGAGTTTACGGAACGAAAAACTCTCATTTCCGGGAGAAAAAAAAAATGCTTGCTCTTGCCAGAGATCGACTAACTCGGGAGCTGGTAAGGCTTAGAAAAAGTTCCTCCAGCTGGCGACTAAACTTTAGTCTATCTTCGGGCGGTTTAGCGCTAAGGAATGCAAACACCACTTCTGCTGAGCTACATGAGTTCTCTAAAAATTTAACATTTCATTAATTTATATACATCTTAAATAGCTGGCTATAATAGTATAACATTTTTGAGGTGCTTTCCAAATACTTCTCCGACAGTTTTGGAAAGCACTTTAAAACAGTTTCGCAGCTGAAATTGTTAAAAATATTTTACTTTTAGCCAACATAGGTATAAAGTCAATTTCGTTTTGTTTCACTTTAGCCAAGGCAAATGGGAGCTTAAATTAAGAAGTACAAGTTTCTGACAGAATAATATAGTGAGAGTGATAAACCTTTCTATACAAGTGTCACTTTTAACCCCCTTGTGTTATCTAAAGAAGCTCGTGTCACCGTTATCATGAACAAATTTCAACTCAAGAAATACAGATAATGGAGAGATCAGGAATAACCAGAATGTCGTTTTGCATCAGGAAATGCGTAGTTTTTTTTTCCTGATGCAAAACTACGTATTCCCTAAAACTACGTATTTAGTTAATAAAATCTGTATCTGGATAAATGTTTTTATTTATTTTTTTTCAAATAATTATTTGATTATAATGATTATCATTAATATTAATGATTATAATCATTAAGCCCGCCATTATTAGTAGAGCATCGCTTGTCACCGAAGACGACCGTTTCCTGTCAGCAATAAAGTAATAAAAGGCCACCATATACTCATATGATAGTTATATTCCTGGAAATAAAATACATTTCCGTTACAAATATAACAAATGTCGGGGGGAGGAAAATCTCGCCGAAGCTTGATGTGCTTAAGTTAATTCTTTTATTTCAAATGTTCCTAACTGTGAAAACTAAACTACGCGAGACCCGATCAAGTCTTGAAAATATCTAGAGCGACCACAGGAGTTTTACCGAACCGTTCCGTAGTTGTGGAACATAAGTTTATGATGCTGGCAAAGGAATCTACGGGGAATCCACACGGGCGATCTTCTAGGTGGTGGAGTTGATTGCCTGCTCCATTCATTTATAAAAAAAAGATGAGTGCAACTGGACGATATTTGGATGGCTGGCTTTTATCTCCTTTCTTTGGTACTGGTTGGATCTAGGCTTATTTTCGTGTTGAAAGGTAGATGCCAGATGAGTATACAAGATTATGCAGAGGACATAAAAATGATTTTTAGTTTAGGAACACAAGTCGTATGCATAAATATGCGAGATACCATCAGAAGTACAAGGAAAGTATCCCAGGTATTAGATTCTTTATGTCCTACAACCGAAAGCCAAGATGAGACATACCGTGAGAGATACTTTGCCTTGATCATCAGTACAAGTTGTAGCAGACGAATTCTGTTAGGTCAGTCTCATCTTTGGATGATGCAGTTGTACCATTTGGATATGAGATGTGTGAAGGTCTATCATATTACCCGCTTTTTTCCTATTTCTAGTGCCTCCAGTACACAGATTCTCAGTTTGTTCTCATAATATATATTCTACAAGTTCTGATATATTTTGACACGCACCTTTGCACCCTCTCCACTCTATCTGCATTACCTTGGAAACCAGGAGACTAGATCTACATTAGGAGAATAATAGTATCAAGGTCTTGTAAAAAGGCAAAATGTCCTTACTGTTACATGCCAATGTTAGTTTTGCAATTGCTGTTGAGATATCCAGTGGCGTATTATATTGACTGGATTATACAAGAATAAACTAATTAGGCTAGGAATATCGTAGAAGCTTAGTAGGTTCAAAGTTTGAAGTTTGCTAGCCAATATAGCAAAGACTACAAATACAATTAAGAGGATAATTGCAACCTTACCTTTACTAAGATTGAAGTGATAGCTATTTCCACATGCTCAATTTCAGCCTATTCGAATCATTTTTGAAAGCACTGTATGTCAGTTGCATTCGATTACCCTTCCTATCTTTTCATTTGTAGACTAGCAAATCCCCGTACACCACTTTTGGTAAGTCACTAAGCCATCCTCTTATTCAAGGGAATAGTTTACTCGTGTGGTCGCTCTAGATATTTTCAAGACTTAATCGGGTCTAGCAAAATGGCTGCTCATAAAACAACCATGATAACAGCCTTCCATGCTGCATCCTGTCAAAATCCTTAGCAAGGTCCGAAAGTATCATTATCCATGCCCCTTGTTTAACCAAACCGTATAACATTATTGTAAAATGTGACTAAACCCATGTTGTTCATTACAAAGCACAGATCCTCTTTCAACCCATTTTTGTATGCGAGTTCTTACCGACTGTTCTAAAATTTTCATCACCGCTCCAGAGATACTGATAAGTCGACAATCAGACACGTCAATGTTTGTACTACCCTCGTACAATTGGATTCTCGTAGATTCTATCTACTCTTATGAAATCTTCCGTGCTGAGACTCAAATTATATGGTAAGGTCAGAGGCGCAATTAGTTCCTCCCACATCTTTTTCTTAATCTCTCACTTAATAAGATAGCGTATCTATTTCATTTCTACCCTATTATTCTTCGAACTCATTTCGTTATTTCAACACTGGTTTATTTTAATAGTTCCCATGCATTGCCGATATTCTCCCACCGAGCAACCGATACCATGGGATACCCGGTCTTCTCCGCACACGGTCATAATTTCCTGCTCTATAGTTTAGCATTCAAAATCTTATCTGAATGAAACATAGATATACTTAGTCACCTCCAGTTAATGACACGATCATGCTGTACTGACATGGAGTAGTTAAGTATATGGATGCTTCATTCAGACCTGTCTCTCAAGGACAGATGTACCAGCTAGTATTGTGTGTGAAAGATATAATATTGTTAGGAAGAATAGACAAGATAGGAGATATCTGATGCTTATGATATCGTATGATTTGAGTCCAGTTATGATTGCAATATTAGTAGCAATTTTCTATCTTTAAAAGAACCCCATCCAACACTATAATTAGGTCTAACACTCTTATGCCTCGAATTGTGATTCTACCACAAACTGCTTAAGAAAGCTGTCTCTCTCAATAATTCAGCTTCATTCTTCTGATGAGATTTCACTGCTACTTAATCAGCATTCAGATAAGAACCCATCAGTTTGATTTGGCAATGCATTTCATCGTTACCAGGAACTAATTCATTACGTCCTCGCACATGATGGCTTTAAACTCACCGCTATATGGGGAAACTATTAGTAATTTATAATAATTTACTGAGAGAGTATTTGGAGTCCAAATTATCCAATATAAGCATCCACCCTCTCTTCTCTCCTGTCTTATTCTTCCAAAATATACTATACCTTTTTATACTCGATATTGGCCAGTGCAATGCCTATAATCTGAGATCACAACGTATTCACCAAGGCTATAAAGTCTATCCCTTTTGTTTCCGATACTTCTGGCATTTGTGTAAAGTCGTAAGTTTTTATCTCTATGCTTTTTTGTATACTCGCGTCTATAGTCTGCATGATCCAGTTGGAGCATTTTCTATTCATACTGTAATGCTTCACTTATACAATCTTGTACATACTTAATAAGTTAGAACCGGACGAACACAATCATCTTTTCATCATAATCATTTGCATGCATAAGCATATGCACAACAAATGATACCGAACACATTCAAGTGCAAGAAGTCCCTCTTACAAATCCATTCTTTCTTCAAACTCGCTCAACGTATTCACCGCCCACCCCCCCCCCAAAAAAAAGTCCCGCTTAATTCAATACATTATATAATGAACGATAGACAAGTTATAACCGGGGGGGGGGGAAGAAATCTGACTAATCTGATATCAAGCTGACTAATTGCTTATAATTCCATGTCTGCTTTCGATCTCTTCGATTATCAATAACAGACTCCTATCCAATTTTTTGCAATCCCGTTGTTCCAAGTTAAGAATGCTATAGTCCACAGAATGAATAACATGTAGGCTATAATAATGTGACAGCGAAATCTTGACATAGTTACCGCAAAATCATGGACAGCCTACAATAAAATTTCAGAAATAAACACAATATATAATTATTCGATATCGACAAATATATTATACTCAACTGTTTCCTTTTAATAGAACAGGTATTCATAGTTAAACTATATTTTTTTGATATTTGAAAACTCCAAACAAAAAACTGCTTCGATTAGAATTTCTCCAGGTAGAAACGCAACGTACTAGCTTCTAAAGGATTATTTAAAGTATTAAAGATCCTACCGATCAAATTAAAATAAGTAACAAGTAGTTATTTGAATATGGAAATTTGATTATTTAAATTCAGTATAACTAATGAGTATCAGTATGAACAACAGAACATATCCAAGGGAAAACTGTTACTCAGATTAAAACAGAAAGTTGATCAACTATGATAGAAATCCCTTCAACGGAAGGGAGTTCAGGACAGAATGGAAAGCAGCTGAGACATTTGCCAACAGAGGTGACCATATATTCATAACACTGAATACTAATTTTATTTTCATTTTTTCAATCACAATGTCCTACTTTTAGAAGTCTTCCAGAGTTTCAGAAACCTTGGAGGAAAGCAGAAGTTTTTCTCTTTTAACAGAAAGGGGTCATCCTTAAACGATGCCGCCCCACTTAAGAATGATTATTTTATGGAAGTTATATACAGCATGTCGCATAAAGTGTTTTCTTTAGAACGAAACATTTTGGATAATAATCGAAAGTTAACATATGTTAAAATTTTAAGCATTTTAAAAATATTGCTCACAAATGTTTAAATGTGGGAGTTGATTTATCTGGAAATTTATTTCAGTTAGAAAAAACTAAAATTTATCCGGACGTTCTACAGTATAACACATACTATGCGTTTTAATCACGTGCCATGAGGTCTAAAATTCTGTGATACTGTCGAACAGAGAGAATCCAAAATCCCGCTCCCCAATAAAAATGTCATCGTTTAAGACTGAAATATTAAGAATATAGGCTATCGGTTCTGTAACTAGGATCACAACTAAATATCACTCACAATGGTGACTCAATGTACAACACAACATTCATTGTGCTTTTTTGGCAAAAGTACTTGAAGATTTTTCTTTTGATTCACACACTAATATTCAACTAGAAATACGATATATAGTTGGATATTAGTGTATGTATATAGTTGGATTTTGTGACAAACCTTGACTAAAAAGTTGGATATCGAATATGAAAATCCTACAGACTTTACAAGAGTGACATTTATTTCTGGATGCACTCGGATAAGCGATTTTATCGTCTAAAGAATAACATTTGTTTTCATAGAATTGATTTTGTTTCTTAAATCACAACAACAGGATTATAAAAATGAATAATTTAGATTATACCATATTACAGGGTGTTTGGGATAAATTTGACATATTTATAATTAATTATATTTTTCCGTAAGTTACATGTATTAACACACACTTCTCTTCATTTAAAAGTTTGCACCCTTCTTCATTCATATACAAGATGTCAGAAAGGATGGATAGCTGGAACCCACCTGAATCATGGAAGAGAATAACTTGTATCATGATGATTCGTGCCCGCCATCAAAATAAGGATATTACGACTGCTGCCCAATGCTCCCTGAATACAGTAAAAACAATCAGGCATGAACTAGAGACTTGCAATGGTGACTACGAGGATGTAGCAAGAAGAAAGATCCCTAGCAGACGATCTGATTGCGTTCGTACAGCAGAATTCCTCGCAAATCTGCAGGAACAGGTGTTGAAGAACCCTGGCATTGGAATTCGGGCTTTGTTCGTGGAGTTGCTAACTGTAGTCAAGCCCTGGATAACAAGGGTAGCCAATGGTAGGCCGTATGTATGGCAGCAGGATTCGGCCCCTTGCCACACCTCTGGGAAAAGTCAAAAATGGTTGTCTGAAAATTTCTACGACTTCACCAGTCCAAATGTTTGGCCTCCAAACTCCCCAGACCTTAACCCCATGGATTATTTTGTATGGGGCGCAGTTGAAAAAGACACCAATCGCACTTCCAGTAATACAAAAGCCCAGTTAATGGATAAAATTAAAACAGTTTTTGCGGCCCTTCCCAGGGAGACTGTAGCATCAGCTTGTTCGAGGTTCCGAAGCAGAATTGAAGCTGTGATCGATGCTAATGGTGGTTATTTTGAGTAAATCTTGTTGATAGTATTGTAATTAACTCTGCCTGTAATGTTTTTTTGTCAATTCATTAAATTTAATAGATACAAAGAAGATTTTCTTTTTCCTTACGAAACTGTCAAATTTATCCCGAACACCCTGTATATAGAATCTTTAATTGCTGGGATAAATGAAAAGGAAATTATATTGTGATCGTGTATAATGTTAGCAATTCTTAATAAATTTTTAAACAATTTAACATGCAAATGGTCTCTGACAACATCCACATTGATAGAATGAAACTTTTCAAACTGTCACTTGGTAAATAGAGACAAATTAAGATATTCGAAAGTTATCTTTTGTAGGTATATAAAAGCCTATGGAATCGAACAGAAGCTATGAATTTTCTTTAAAAAAAATCCACTTTTGAAAACTCTCCGGAGGTGGGTAACGCAAATGTTGTCAAGACTGTGAAGAATCTTTTTAAGGACTTTTCAACTGATGAAGAGTTAGATAAACTTGTGTCAAGATTTTTTCATCCTGTAAGACGAATAAACCAGCAATAGAACACTCAAATGACAAACAGAGCAATTAATCCAATCAGCATAATTGCTATCAGTGCAATAATTTGGCTTCCGTGAAGACAAGTTATTGGCTGGTGCAAGGCTCTGAGCCTAGATCCAAAATACATTGACTATCCTAAAATTTCTTTCCTTTCAAAAAGTATTTCACATCCTGTTATCGAAATATGAGTAGAATGGAAGCATAAAGATAGGTTTTTGCTGATAAGCGCATAAATGAAAAGCCCTGAATATTTTTCGCATCCTAAACGATTCGAACCTAGGTCTAACCGACAAAAGGGCATCATCGAAACAGACTGAGCTATGGAGGCTCGTCATTGTGTAATAATATATTTCATACAATCATTTTTTACATAATTAGGTCTAATGGATTGTTAAGGTCAAACAAAGAAGTTTAATAAATCTAATTTTGATAATGACAGTGCGGTTAATTCTAGCGTTCAAATGAATGGGTGTGCACCCTTGGCCTGTTTTCTGCTTTCAAGGGAAAACCCAGTGAGATAAAGACGACATACAGGTAGTTAAGACTTCCAGTTAGAATATAAATACGAATGGAGATAGTGGAAATGCTATCTAGATTGCTCACCAACAGCAAGTGTATCACGGGATCCTAGTTTTAGTTTGTTTGGGGATGATTTGCCTTTGTCGGGCATGCACGAGAAGAGTGATATCACGTCACCCTGTTGGCTCACTGTGTTTTGGAGCTGAACGGTATATGGATATTCACCAGGCTGCTTGCCTTCGTAGTAAGAGTATAGAATTATATGCGAATAGTATGGCCTCCTTCGATGAGTTCCTGACTCCCTGGAGGTCTGTCTTAACAACAATAATTAGAAGCAGTGGTAGTGGAGCAGTGTCAATGGAAATACCGATAGAAATGACGTAAGCGTCTATGGGAAAGCGTTCGGAAAGAATTGATTAGAAAAGGATCATCTAAGAAGTGAATAACTCTCTTCTGGATATAATCTAGCATTCTGAAAAACGGGGTTTTTGGTGCGCCTGCCGGGTTTGGAATTTATAAACTGTTAGTTTAGCAGAAGATAACTAATGTTTACAACAAAAATCAAGCTTTCTAGATGCCGAAGAAAATAGGCCAGATGTGAAAGCTAATTAAAGAAAATGAACTAATTTTGATTGGAGAGCAAAGTGTTTATCAAAAATGATGCATTGTCTTTCTTCTGGGAAATAAATTAGGGTGGTTTATTATATAGTGAAACCTGTGGAGTATTCACAACTAAAAATCTACACCTATACCATAGTAATTAAATTTTAATATTTAGATATTTCGTGTTAAGTATCTTAAGACATTAGGACAGTTAATACAAACAATGCCACGAAGTACATTCAAAGGAACAGCTAATACGCATGCATACATTAGAATCCCTCTATGCATACAGTAACGTGTTTGAGGACAGTCACTACGGTTAAGATAAAGCGTGTGACGTAAGGTTTCAGCACATTTTTCATATAAACGCTCATGTTTATATAAGGATCTATGTATCTAGTATTGTTTGTAATAACTGTATGATGATGTTTTAAGATACTTAAGACGAAATATCTACATATTATTAAAATTTAATTACCGTGGTGCACGTGAAATGTTGGCTAAGGTAAGGTGTTCTGGTAGCATTAATATTTACGTAATTATCTTCAGCCCACGTGAATGGCTAGAATATCGGGTGTTTAAAGTATTGACCATCGACGATCTTGAAGCTTGAGTCATCTGAGTACTGCAAGATTTTGTGAATGAATCATCAGCAAAGCTGTGAATACGATTTGGATGATAGTGAGCGAAGATCTCTGATGCATAAGAGAAAGTGTAGGTGAAAGCACAAAGATTTGGGAGTAGATAAAATTGATTTAGAAAAAATCAGATATGAGGAGTATCATCCACCATGACATGTAATGAATAAGCAGAGAGGAAAGCAATCCTTTCAAAGGATACGAAGGAGATGCTAGACTTGATCAAATGCTTTGGAAATGTTTAGAGGCCACATAAGATTCCTGAAATCTTCCATGGCTTGTGTCCAAATGTAGATGACGTTAAAGAGCTCTGTGGAAAGAGAATGGCGAAATTCATATTGGTGATCACTTATTAACCGATGGGTAGAGAAGGAATGAAGAGGGACAATGTAATGATAGTAGGATGGCTGATTCTTATCTCCCTTTTTAGGAACAGACCGGATAAAAACTTGCTTCCATGCCGTTGGATAGCTAAATAGCCAGATGAGTAGAACAACTTGTAAAGGTGATATAGGATCAATGGCAGCACAAACCTTCAGTATAACTGGCGGGATACCATCATGGACGGAGAACTTATCAATGTTACGGAGTATTTTTGATATCCTTCAAAAAAATAATCTGAGCCATACCGAGGGCGGGATGTGGACAGTACGGGATGATTTGCCTTTGTCGTCGAGATGAAAAGACTGACGCCATGAAATCGGCCTTATCTTTACGATATGTTGTCGGTGTTCTATTAGGATGAGAGAGGTGGAAACATAATACGGCAGACGTTTTTTAATCACCAGCCTTGGAAAAGTAGAAGACTTAGGTGCAATTTGAGCATGAGACAAGCTTGATGCATTTGGCTTCTAGAAAGTCCTTTGGATTTGATTTTTTGCAGTAAAAGGCTGAAGTTTTTAGCTTGAGCCATTGAGTGTATCCTGCATTTTTAGGATTGACTGCTTTGACACATTTCTAAACTAAGGCTTGGATAATAGTCAGATTTTGAGTGGAATGGGGAATAAAGGCACTAATCCTGGCTAACATAATTTTGGTTATCAGATCAGAGCAAGTGCAGGGATCGTGAGAGCAGAAGCAATAAGACCATGAAAAAGGACACCAAAATCCTCAAGGTCTTCTCAGCTGGCACTATTGTAGAGCCATAGGATACAAAGCTGAGTTCGCTTGGAGAAGGATGATCTCTACAAAAAAAAAAAAAAAAAAAAAGAGAAGATTATGGTCAGTGGCAAAGAGGAGAGGTTATGTCATTGGTATATTGGGGTGGAGAGCTAGTTAAGACCCTTAAATAAGAACATTTCAGCTAAGTGGTCGAAGCTTTAGTTGCTTCGTCCATAATTCCAATACCTAACGTAATTCAGTACATGTGTTAAAAGGTTGGGCATTTTGAAGAGCGAGAAGAAGCACTTCCGTATTTGAGAGTGTAGCCACAGCTCCTTAACTGCATCTTGCTAGTTAAACTGTCCCAAACATTTCAAGCGAGACGGTAGCATTTCTTCCACCTGGCCTATCTCTTCTGGCAATTCACCTGAGTTGAAGAAGCAATTCTCAGTTTTAGATGCAATGCGTGCTTCGTACTTAATTTAGTAATATTCAAGTTAATTTTTCTTATTTTGACTTCCCAAGAGCTTTCACCCTGCATCAAAATTAGAATATGAGGTGCTAAAATAGCAGCAACCTTTTTTTTTTTTAAAAAAAAAAGTAAATTATAAATTACGTTATTTATGACAGGTACACTTCGGTGTCTAAACATAGCCTTCGGTTATAAAAGGCTGTTGGCATACTAACATCCCTACTGCATTTCCTTCAAAGGGATGATTTTAAAATGAATATTTCTGTTTTTAATTTTGCGTACATTTAATGCGGTTCCATAAAAATTCATCGAGAGGCAGTTCGTCGAAAATGCAATTCATCGAAAAGACAATTGGCCGAAACTTTTAACAAAAATTTCATTAAATTGATCCAGCCAAAGCGGAATTGCTAATATCATTTCGAAACTTTTTTTCGAAAATGTTATGAAAAACGTGATCCATTTAGAACAAAAACTGAACCTTGCAGACAGCTTCTTGTACCTAATTCCGACAACTAATTCCGCTAAGTCAGAGTTATTGTAATACATAATTTGGACACGTTATTTTTTGTTACCCCGAATATAGCTGAAATGAAAAATGGAACGGTTCGACATTTTCTTGTAAAAGTTTCAAATAGCGAATCTGAATTCAGATTCGTTATTTGAGATTTTTATTCATCCCATAATAATGGCTGTGTTAAAGTCGCATGTTACTACTAGTAACAATAATAATAATGGAGTAGGCTGGGCTTTATCTCCCGGAAACAGGCATCAGTCCCATGAACACACATGAAACAGTTATCGGACAAGAAAGACCATAAGAAACCATATTGTTCTATAATTATTCCCTATTATAGCATTGCTTTCTCGCTCTGCATGGTTCAGTATTTGTTCTAAATGGATCACTTTTATCATAACATTTTCGAAAAGTTAAAATTTTCGACGAATTGTCGTTCGATGGATTGTGTTTCGATTAATTGCCTTTTCGATGAACTCTCTGGATACCTTTTTTTTAATGCATTATAGCTCCGCAAGTCTCTTCAACTAACTGCAAAAGAAGATAAAAATGCGCGAAGGATTTGACATAGTCGGGTACCGATCTTTATTTCGATCTGTTGATAATTCCTCAATTTCTCATAATGGAAGAGAAGGCAGAGACAATATCCACTCAACCAACTAGAATAGCACGTATGAAACTAACTGCCACAGATAAGTTTTACTTATTGGAGTCTTAGAAAAATTTAAGGAAAGCTCGAATGGTGAATTGACAGAAAGGAAAACAATCGTGAAGTTATTTACTCCAGTGCGTACATTTTTCTTCAGTGATAGATATATCTTTGTGACCTTTTGGCAATTCAAAGATCAAACGTTCTTCCGACCAGTTCATGTTATTGGCAATGTTTTTTTCATTAAAAATTTGAACGGTCGTGAAATCTCGACTACAGGAGACACGATCTTGGAAAGACGCGAGTCCAAGCCATTTTATTTACTTTTTTTCTTTTTGAATACTGGCATCTGGGAATAAGATTAGAAATAACTTCTCGGCCTTCTTATATAGTTAACTGCTGGGCCATCTCGTGTCGTCTTTCAGCCTGATTTGGATGGTTTCTGAATTTCCCGGCCCACAGGACAAGGTAAAAGTTGCACTGTAGAAACATTATTTTCTAGAATCGTGTTAAATACATCGGAATTCTTGATAGCAAAGTGAATTTTTTTTCCCAGTTTCTTTAGTGTAAAAGGTTTTCTAGCGCCAAAAAAAAAAAAAAAAAGATTCGCTGGTTATTTGGTCTAAAGTAGGTAACCGGTCCAAAACAAGGGGATATAAACGAAAGTGTTCTTCTGTCGGTTTGCAAAAAGAAAAACCTGAGTTGGAAGAAAAAACATGGCTCTCTCTTCTGAGACTGAAGGCGGCAGAATTTGAGAAGTCCTTATTTTTATACTAGGTTTCGAATAAAAGAAGAAAGAGCTCTTCATACGATTTCTGAATTTGTATTTCTTGGGTAAACGTATGAATATAACCTTTCTAAAGAAAAGAGGTAATGAAATAAACGAATCTTGATTAGCAGTTTCTCGTGTGTTTATGGGCTAAAGAAAACGTGGGGGAATGGTATAAGCCAATTCAGTTTAAAGTCCATAGAAATACCTATAGAAAATACCTAAGCAGAAAAACACGTCAATAAGAAAAAGGGATGGGGAGAGAGTGAGGAAGAATTATCAGTTAACCAGATTTCCCTATTCTGTATAACATTAAACATTTTAAGGAGGATAGTTATATGATCCCTGAAATACTTTATTTATATAACTTTATTAATGACAGACTGTTTAACGCGGCTGTAAGACAGGTGATTATTTGTTTTGATGAATATTTTCTAATAGTAGTATATTTGCTAAATGTTTGTAGATATACCGCCAATTTAAGGTACTGTGTCAAAAATGGCGCTTGAAACCCTTCAGAACAATAGAGCGGTATCAAAGGCTAATGTTGATGACGGTAATGAAAACAATTTGCTCTGCTGAACAAAACATCACATCAATATTATTGATGGTGGAAGATATAGAAAATAATTTGACATTAAATGTGGGTTAAAACAGTATCAGACAATCATCACGGGCATTAGAAACAAAAAACTTATAAATATCTGGAAAAACTCAGATAGGACAAGAAAAAATAAGGCAACAAAACACAGAAGTTAGATAACGCTGTTTACTAGCACAATGTACCTCCCGCTAACGCGAGAAAAACCTGTTTCCTTCTACGAATTTATCCTTGTCCGATAGATTAATCAAGTGCTACCCTTAGGACAGGACAAGAGTTGAATCCAGTAAAGCCAAGAAAATGTTATAACGTCACGGACATGGAATTCTTAGTCTATGTACTTTTAACATCCCGGTTTTCGGTCTTGGGTCAACTATTCTACTAAACACAGAAATAAACAGTCCATGAACTATTGAAGTTGGAAGTGCATAATCCAACTCAGAGTATACTGGAGCATTTTGCCAAATCATTCGATTGAATATTACTGGCGAAATATAAGTTGTCTTATATTACACCAGTGTCTTATTTAATCTTTTTTTATAACTTGTTGTTTGAAGATTACTCCTGAAAGCATTTAAAATTTTCCAATCGTTTTTCTTGTAAATTTAATTTTTTAAATAGAAAAGCAGCTGAAAGAAATTCTATGCGTGTCTGAATCTTCTATTTTTAGAAATAGATTTCGCCTGCAAGTATCCTATGATGCATTCTTCACTGTTATTACTCGAATAAAAAGTTTTCAGATGGCGTTAATTACAAATGTTTACATTATTCTGTCTTTTTCACAGACTATGACAATTAATTGTCAAAACCATAATTTGCATGTCTGTTGTAAGTGACTTCGTGTTTTAAGTTAAAACTAAATTTCGAACATTTTAACAAACTGATCTCTATTTTTAAAAGTTAAATTATCCGACATTCAGTTAAATTTTTTTATGATAAACAAGCCCTTCGTGATCATTTTAAGTTGATAATCGCTAATGCTTGAAATGAATCATCTCTGGATATTTCATACTTTTCCTAAAATGCTTGTCGCTCATCTTTGAAAGCTGTGAAAGCATTTGTATTTTATGCTTTAAAGCAGTATGAGAGCCTTTAGTCAGTTTGTTTTACAGGATCAAAAAAAAAAAAAAAATTGAATTTACAGAAGGAAAATTATCCTGCTACCTCCGTATGAAAAGTTTATATAAAAATACTTCGCATTCCAGCCAAGATTCAAACTCAGATCTTTCTAAGCTAAGTTTGAATCTTGGCTAGGATATGCGATATCCTTGTTGCAGTGCTACGAACACGATCTAGGTAAGGATGAAATTCCATTAAGAACGTGAATACTTTCTAGGTATTTTCAACTAAGGATGAGTTAATTGGCAAAGGCCCTCATTCTGCAGGAACAATCAAAAGAAAAAAAAAATTAAAGACAAGGAGCACGAACAATAACATAAGAAAATACTCGTACACGTGGACGTCTCTCGTTACCTCGAACTAGTCCAACTACAAGTTCATGTCACCTTTTTAACCAACTGTTCATATAACTGAGTCTCCGCCCCTTGATGTTATTAAAAAGTAAAGCGACAAACTTGATATGAAAATATTTAAATAATATTTAAATATTAGTTTTAAAACATAATTGTTACTTTTGGAAACTTTCTCCAATTTATCCTTTCCACGTCCAATATGCTTGAATAATATACTGACTGCTATTCACGTGTAAGAACAAGCGCCATAGTGTCTGTATGCTTAGCCCAGAATAGAGCTTTACGGCAGCTACTTCGAATGCAGCAAGGCCGCTGCATTACTGGAAATAACAATGGGGAGGAGAAAGAGAGCAGCAAGGTTAGCGTGGCCTGATTGGCATATATCCATCATGGGAAGTAATCCCCCCCCCCATTTCCCTTGGGTCTATAATTGCAATCTGGGATGTAAACAGACAAGAAATCACTCTTAATTTACATTTTTGACAATATTTTTTTAACATGAAAAAGAGCCTTGACATCAGATCAGATTTAGAGGAATGCATGTTTCTTTAAGCCCCACTTGATATTTCGACTTCAAAGTTGAAGTGACTTCATATAATTTTGGTAAAAGATTAAGTATATTCCCTTAATATACTAATATTTTCTGTATTCAATGCATCATGAGTGATACTTTTGGATCTTTCAATATTAAAAAGGAGAAAGAATGGAAACTTAAATTGCAATGCATTTCAGCAACCATTCATTGAAATTCACTTAACTATGAATTATCTTTTAAGAAACTAATACCATAAATACGAAGCAATTATACGAAAACTCGTAAATTGCTGGATATTAATTGGAGCAGTTCTTAAATATGAGCGAACCTTAAAAATAAATAGTATTCAGTCTTAGTTTATTTGATATTTTCGAAAGTTCACTGTCCATTGCATATACGTATAACCGCAATAATCATTTTTCTTGTACAGTAATGTGATTGTATAGCCATTCCAATAACTGTCTGGAAGGAAAGTTATGAAAGCTGTAGATTAACTTTGGAAATTAAATACATCTTTCACAACCTTCCTTCCAGGCAGTTATTCTTAAAGATTACAACTTAATGATTGACTTAGCATATCGATAAACAAAATCGGAAATCTTAACCCTTATAAGAACGAGAACTAAATATTTTAATAAATTTTAACATGATACGAATACGCTGTTGTCATGCCTTTTAAAAAATATGAATAAACCCTGATTTACTTATTTCTGGATCAACAGTTCACAACCTTCAGACTTAAAATGCGGATAAAACAATGAAGAAAGACTGAGACGTCTGAAAATTAAAAATGATAGCGTGTGACATAGAGAAGGTACATCCAGATATTTGCCAACGTTAGGTAACAGAACAGAGCAACGAACTCCACGAAGTCAAAAACCCATCTAAGACTTTCTGGCATGATGTGAATCCTGGCAGGGTGGAAACTACCGTAGGAGTTGTCAAATGATGGTTACGTCATCAGCGGAAAGTTGTTGGATAATGTTCTCCTCAAAATGCATTCGCACGCTTAAATACCTTTTTTTTTTATGCATGATGTTTTCTTTGCGTAAATCATTTTGCATTTTAGTAGGAGACTGAAGCTTGTATCATTCGTGTGAATGAGATGCTAGATAACATCATAATCACACAGGATTATGATGTTAAACGATTGTATAAACGATGGACATCGATTATACACCTTTGCAACTTTTTTTATACAAAGGAATGTTGACAGATGACAATCGTCTTTTTTGCGAATGCTGCATTAAATCCCTCCAAAATCATAATTCTTTCAGCTATGAAACAATTTATAAATAACTCAGAGAATGTAATTGTTTCATTCATATCGTTAAGTACCTAAGTTTAGAGTGGAGAGAAGGAAAGTAGATATTTCATATGCCACTAACAGTTCAGATCAATATATCTTGAATGTATGGTCAGCAATACACATTTTATTGTAGAAATACTAGAAAATGGAATTCTCCCTTTCTCAAAAAAAAAAAATATATATATATATAAATCTGAATACAAACTTATTGCTTAACGAACTCGTACAATGAGACAATTAATAGTATATACCAAAGGATAAGACCTCGTACAGGGTGGCCAGATGTTCACTGTTTTTTTATCTAGTCCTATGATAACAGACAACTATTAAACATATAAGTTGTTTCTAGGTTATCTAATGACTTAGTTTCTAGCTTATTATACTATGCTGTGGTGAAATGGGAATATGGAACAGGGTTGTTTTCTTCTTTTAGACATCCCCAAACTTTTTCCTTACATTTCCTTCCAAACGTAACTCAAGTTCGCTCTTCGACAACAATCTTCGAGAACATTTAATTTCGAGAAAGCCAATAAATCAGGTACATGAAAAAAAAAAATCTTCGAATAGAAAAATGTAGATATCACAACACAATTTTCGAAGAAGTAAATTTTCGACAGAAATATGAATAGCGTACGTATACTGTACGATCTTTTAAACGAAAGTAGATAGATTCCATCAAGAATAACTTCTTACGTTGTGATAGGAATTTATTATAAAGATTACAGCTCAAGTAAAAGATGATATAATCACTTGCTTAAAGCAGCTGCGAAATTTGCAACTATCAGGGCGGATTCAGACAGCTTGTTATACACAAACCCTTCACAATCCTTAGCGTATACATGGGAAAAATAGAACAAAATGCTACATGGTGAAGGGAACAGTTGAAAGGGACCTCATATGGGCTGGATGTATCATATCATATAATATGATCAGGTATCTTTTATAACTAGCCTAAAGAAGTCAAGGACCATCTTCGTTTTAAAAATCTGCCCGTATCAAAAATATATGCAGCCTCTTAAGTTCATGAACCGAGAGAACCACTTAAACTCCAAGAAGATGGCGGGAATTCTCCGACTTAAGAACTTGTTCAAGGTGCTAATACCACACAAACTAAAAAAAAAAAGTGGCTTCTTTTATAGGGGGAGGAGAGTTAATCACCAGCTTAATGAGGTCATTTCATTAGCTTGTTTTAAAAGTTAAAAAGTAGGGCTTACTAAAAGGTCTTTTTTTTTCACCTGAAATGGGTCATTTTCGGACTAACTCCATAATTTACTTGGTGGCTTTCCAGTAGAAAGCCATAAAATGAGCAAGTATTAAATTAAAGCACAGTAACTAATGTTTTCATAGTTTATCTGTACTGTACATATTTGAACTAGATCTACAGCATATATCCAAAGACCCATTTACCCTCGAATTGGGGAAATGCAGATCTCTTCCATATCTAAATGTTCTGGTTTCTATCTCCCATCATAAAGAATTCGCTTTCACGTGGCCTTCATACGTGATTTTGTATTTACATGCAAAATCGCGTCATCCTCTCTTCAAAAAAGAGTTATATAAGAATCCGTATTGACAGTTTGTTTCATCTCGAATGATGACGAAAAACGAATGATAATATCAATGCACACTGGGCGTCACAAATAAAGAAAAACAACATCAGTAGATAAGATAACACCTGTCACCCTGATATTGTCCTGTTATTAATTTTCATACACTGGCTTCCTGCCAATATATGAAAATTAAGAAAATAATTAAATTTTTATATAAGGGGTGCTCAAGATATTGTGCACGCAACATAAGATGTACTGGAAAAACACGCTATTCAATGAACAGGCAACATCTGCATAAAAGATCAAAAAAACAGTTCACAAATTGGGACCTTTTTTTTTTCATACCAGAAACAGGCAGTATGTTACTGAAATGAAACTTCTGTTTCATTTCAGTAACATTGTTTAGGTAAAGAGAATTCAAGCACGCGATTATAATCTAATGAAAATCAAGGTATGATTCTTAGCTGTAAGTCGCCGATATTTAAAACGTTACAAGCGAAAAGAATATAGGAAGTTAAGCGCATTATGTATGCTAAATCAACAGAGTTAACAGCACATAGGTAATTGATTAATAAGGATTGGTAATCCTTATTAATCAATGAGTATGCACAAGTCTTTATGCATACTCGATATTTTTGTTGTATTCGTGACAATCTAATTTCCGTACTTCTTCCCGAAGAAGCTAATTAGTACTACTACCAGTACGTGATAGCATAACTTTGGCAATATAAAACATATTTAAGTATTACTTATGTGCATACAGACGTACAAGATTTTAAAAGACACACATTCATTAATCATGTTTATTACGAAACGTATATCACTTCTTCCTTGTCGGCGATTAATTATCACTACAACACACTGAGAAGCAGCAAGGCTATTCCACAGAACTGCTAGATGAGATGAAAGATTTAAGTCATCTCTACAGAGCTAAATGACAAGAATGTTGCCAAAAAGATGAGCTTTAGGTGATATTGTAATACTGTCATTTGGATGAGCACAAAAAGGACGTTAAGCTAACAGCACAGCTTTTGCAGTAAACCAGAAGGCCTGACTGCCATTTGCGCAGATGACAAGTTTTCTAGGTTTGGCCCTTTCAAAGCCAGAGTTAGCATTATTATTGATGGTTTTCGTTTTTCGAGTGTTTTTAGGCTTCAGTGTACTGTGAATAAAGTTCAATTTTTATCTCAAGTCCGTCTCATAAACGTTTACTTCTTGGACTATCAATATCTTGGCAGTCAAAGGTGAATAATACACAACGATGTAAGGAAATCTTAAGCCAGAAAGTCAAAAGTGTAGATTCAAAATTATGCATCCTCTGGCAAAGAATATCAGATCGAACAAAAGAACAGGTAGCACTTTGTGGTGAAATAAATAATGACAGTTAAGATATAAGCTGTGGTGGTTATGACAGTAATCAAAAACAGGCGATCAGGTTTTGGATATTTGCTCTGGTCATGGTGGACATCATTTAGGTTGGTGCTTGTACCGCAGATGTTGAACTGAATGTGAAAGAAATTTTTCTAATATTTCTTTTTTGTTTTTTTTATTTTTAATAGAGGCTTGTTTTTTTTAACCGCAGTGACACATACTATATTTAGGTTTACTGTCATGTTAGTATTTAAAAGTGAAGAGAGAAAGTGCAGGGGGACATGCAGTGGGAGGATATACTCTTAGACATGTCGCCTATACAGAGCATGTACAGTCTCCATGCCATAACGTGGCCTCAACATTGTCCCTCACATACCACTGTACGGCCTACCTCCCTCCAGGCACAATCAAGAAGTGCAGCTCACAGCGAAATTATTCGCCAGCTGATCAGAAAACCTCCTAAATGCGTTACCATCAGATTCTTGCATAAATTATCGGCCAGCTTGCGGAATTGCTTTGTTGCTGTACCCTGGAATATGGGAGATGTTCTGAATCTTCACTGTATGTGTTTTTGCATATTATTGGAGTGTATCACTCCAAGTGCATATTTAGATGATTGAGAGAAGAAATAGGAACACTCAAGTCATTGTTTGTTCTGATTTGGTCGTGTTACTATTCCCCTTAGCGAAGCCAATGAGTATCATATATAAATTGCTTTTCTGAAGGTCAAGAAAACAGAGTTGTGCCGACATATGCCTTCCAATAAAATCTAGTCTGATCTGATATTATCTGAACAATTTTCAGCCTCGCACAATCTCTAGCTAATTCGTGTTGGTGAATATAAAACGTGCACACATATCGCAATACCAGTCATATCGAGTTCTCTCGATATGAGTGATGGAAAGAATCAGATCATGATATTCCACACAACTATTTGAGATCAAATAGATGTGTGGAATATCACTAAAATTAAACAGGTAACTTTTTCTTTGTCAATATTTTTCTGAATTATAAATTTAGTATAAAATACATATGAGCATAGTAATATTTAAAGTGAAAAATAACAAAAACCGGTGAGAAAAACAATAGTGAAAACGCGGAAAAGCAACAAAATATGCTTCAAAATTAACAAACCGCGAATAAACTATTCGATAAGCTCAACAACTTGCAATCATATTATCCTTCCTCTTCCTATTTATGCTATGGCGATTACATTCACACAACTTGACTTAAACGTCATGCTCCAGTTTTGAGTTACCTTTTGTTAGCAATCCCTGAACTTTTCTACTGCATCATCTTTCTGATGCGATCCTAAGTGTATATCTGTGCAGAATAGTTCCGATGTAGTCTAATCAAAATCTGCGTAATAACACTCTCCTTCCCCTCCCCGCTTGCAATTTCCTTCTTTTATTGCAACATTGCTTTTCTGTTGCATTTAACACGTATGCAAAATGCTCCTTGAGTCAACTTTTACCATTATCCAAAATTCCTTTCTCCATCTTCTGGAGTACCCGATCGCTAATGTGGTTACAATCGAATTTCTGAATTACACAGAAGAGAACTTCACCATAAACTGCAGTTGCATATAATTTATCGGTGCCCAACTATTCTTACTTTTTATATTAATTTAAAGAGTTTCTGAGGGTTACATCAGTAGAATTCTTGATAGTTTCCACAATGTAGGTTATCTGTAAACGTGTAACTTTCTCCAAACCAAGAGAGAGAGAGAGAATCTAAATATACAAGTTAGAATGTATTATTGAGGAAAGCCAATGATCTGGTTCAGAAGATTAGAAATACAGTTCCTTCAAGCACGAATTGTAATGTCAGGCGATCTTCTTTTCACTCCATTAACTGAGTGCCCAACACATTTTAGCAGTTTTACTAATATCTACTTGTGCACATCTTCGATGCGAAAAATCTTTACAAGTTTTTTTTTTTTGATCTGAAAATAAGTTAGCCCTTCGCATACGGAAGTAGAATTCTTTCTCTCGGAGAATTTTTTTTCATCCCGCAAACCAGTCAAATGAACACACACATTGGCCTTACAGCCTAAATTTCTTGGCAGTAATTACAAAGCAATCAAACAATCTTTGCGAAATCGCAGTATACGGCTTTTTTAAAAAACGAAACTCATTGCTTACACAAGATCATCCATTAAAAAACCCAAGTTCGCCTCTACTCAGTTTCGTGATATGTTATTTTAATGTCTTACAAAAAATGTAAAAAAAGTTTAATACATAATTTCTGTCCTCAAATCATGATTTCTATAATTAGATTTATTTACACTAAGAATACGACATTTTACTGTGATTTTGTCCGCGTATAGTGAAATGGGTTGAAGAAGTGTCCGTTGCACTTCATTCATTTTTAATATAATTCTTGAAAATAAAAAATGTTTGAACAGGTTCGTATTAATCCATGCTTCCGAAGGCATTTAGAATACTTTGGACAAGATAAACCATAAAAATAAGCAAGACTACGTGAAATGGATATTAGGTATGGCGATCTAAGAACTATAGAGTTAACAGAACCTTGTAAGAACGAGAGATTTTTTACAGGATGTTCTCCCACCAAACTTTTAAGACTATATGAGTATACCGCATTAATACCACTAGTTGTTTTAAAAGGACAGGACTACATCCGTATGTGTTCAGATGTATTATTGTCTCTCCCACCTGATGGCTCAACTTCTCTCTCTCCAAAAAAGCTTTACAAATGCTTGAAGTGTTTCTGGATCCTGGCCAAAAGCATGTTCCATTAGCAAGTGACATTCGTTCACTCGCTAGCTCTCTCTCTCGTTAATTTTAACACGTACTACTCTAGCTGAAAACGAAGAAAGGATATCTGAAACGCACCAGCCTTAATTTTAATATGAACTTAAGTTTTAAAGGCATGTTAATGTCGACTTAGCGAACTGATTTATCAGAAGAATTATTGGTTTTCTAGTCATTAAATAAATTCTTCAGATTCTATATAAAATTAAAATCGTTAAAAGCATTTATAAAATTTAAGAAATTCTGAAATTTCGGAATCAAAATAGTTCCGCTGAAACAGAAAAAAGATAACATCATAATAGATATACTCATGTTTTCAAGTACTGAATAAATCTCCTTTATTAAAAAAAAAAAGGTAAACGAATAATAATATTCTTTAGTTTATCCATCCTCATAAATTTCCTTATTAATGGAATAATCTTTCGAATACTGATGTCGGTAAATTGTTCACGACAGTCCATATTTTACAGGAATCATATTTTGTAGATCACTTTAAAGAGGAAGCGAATTATTACAGTGAAATATGTACTGAATAGCAATATTTTAATGAACTCTGAACTACGCGTGGGACACACGCGCCCGATAGTGTGTGGCTGGCTGTCATTTGGCATGATCACACTTTTCGCTTTCCTATGCATATCCTCTGATTCTGACAATACGAGGAGGTATCCTTGACTCCTGTTCATTCAACATAAACACTAATCCATATACCGCTGCTGGATGCGCTGACGCGGCCTGTTCTGACGTTAATCTTGAAGGTGCTCTGTTGGACTGAGTATGGTCTCAGTCAACAGAACATGTGTAAAAAGAACTGTTGAGCCGAGATCTGGTCTCTGTATAGAGATCAGATCTCAGCTCAACAGTTCATTTTTTCAAATCATGTCGAAATAGTACCGGCATTGAAAAAACATAGGCATCGTTCGGTATAACTGTAACAATGTTGGAAACATAGCATTATCCAGAAATAGTGCATATTCACCAACGTTTATCCTCCAAGATACTAAGAAATTTCCGTGTCTATAACTTCACAGCATCTGTAAAGATGTAAATTGACATACGACCTTCCCCAAGCATCCATCACAATTACTCTCCCATCAAAGAAGAAAAGGGTATAGTGATTTGCATCATGAATTGTCAACGGTCTACGGGGCCAATCACGATGTTATTTATACCAGTGTCCTTGACATTGTTCATCGTCATGGTTAGATGGCTTGCGTGTGTGCCTGCTATTCATATCCCCATAGAAACCGCGATTATGCAGCTCTTTACAGAGTGTACAACTATCCAACAGCTCTGTAGACCATATAAACTTCTGATTAATCGTTACATGTTAGAGTACCTGTATTTCCGTACACTTCCTTGGCCTCAGGGAAGATATTTCTGTTTCTTAGCTGAGGTGGCACCGAATCTCACATTTCCATCGGATGATATGATTTTGAATGACGGGACATTTTACCCACATCGCGGAACAGACAGATCACTGATATAGAATTCTACAACAACCTTTCGTAGTTCGTAACTGCTCTACACTCCGCATGGCAGTATAACGATGTACATTCGACTCCGGAATTGGATGAATGTGCGACAGTACAACACACATGATTCATTGTAATTTTAGTACCCATTTTAAAGTGGTGTTTATGTATGATTGAACTTCATGGAACATTTTGGCTTTCACTGTATCAGATTTATGTGTTGGGATTAATGAAGAAATTTCTGGCCGAAAGACAGCAGTATAACATACCTGTCTTGAAAGCAAATTATTCAGTTTAATGAAGAGTTTTTTAACGTTTTTCTTATTTCTAAAGTTGTGTTAAATGTTTAAGAAATCGTCTTTTTACATGATTACAACTTCTATCCCCTCCCCCAAAATAATCAGGGAAAGTAGATCTGATAGGGTGGCTAAATAACAGCTTGGACATATGCATTAATGTGACAGATTGAAACTATGAGAGAAAGAGAGAAAGAATTGTAGGAAAAGATTATCTTTAGAATGAGACTACTTTAGCCAGACAATAAAAGCAATGCTTATGGCAATATGGATACATGAACACAAAAGCCAGAATTTGTTAAGTAAGGATGCTTATTTGAACCATCTTCTGGCTTTCGTGTTCATGTATGAACACTACTACCATAAGCATCAATAATGAAGACGATTACGAGGGTGGTCTGAAACGTTTCCGGTCTCGAATATAGATGGCAACACTATCGGCACGATCTTTTGTTAAGTTGGTACATCTGTTATAAGCATCCATATGAAATTGCAAGGCATTCTAATAAGTATTTTTTTTATACAACTGTCTAATCAAATGAGTTATCTGTATCCCTTGAAATGGATAAAATTGAGTACCGTGCGGTTATAAAATTCTTTGCAAAAGAATTTTATAACCACACGGTAAATTAACGGAAAAAGAAATTCATTCGAAGTTCATAAAAGTTTGAGCACTCTTCTCCTTCGTTTTCGACAATTAATAAATGGGCTGCCGGGTTTAAACGTAGCCGTACCAGCCTTGAAGATGATCCATGTTGAAGGACGTTCAAAAAGTGTAACAACACCAAAAATCATTGATCAAGTGCACAATATGGTATTGGATGACCGGCGAGTCAAAGTGCGTGAAATTGCTGAGACTATAAACATTTCAAAAGAACGTGTAGGATATATTTTGTATGAAGAATTACAAATGAAAAAGCTTTGCGCAAGATGGGTGGCGTGCTTGCTCACAGCAGATCAAAAACGCACTCGCATGAAAATCTCTGAACAGTGCTCGAAGCGTTTTAACAAGAATAAAACTGATTTTGTGGGTTGATTTATTACTATGCATGAGACTTGGATTTACGATTACATACCAGAATCCAAACAGCAGTCAAAACAGTGGACAGAAGCCGGTTGTTCAGCGCCAAAAGAAAACAAAGTCGGTTCCATCGGCAGGAGAGGTCATGGCATCGGTATTTTGAAAAGGGTAAAACAATAACCGGGGAATATTATTCAGATCCTTTAACCAGACTAGACGAAAAAATTCGTGAGAAAATACCCGGTTGTCAGAAGAAAAAAAATCATCTTTCATCAGAACAATGCACCTGCCTACAAAGGTGTTTTGGCAATGGGAAAATTAAGGCATCTGCACTATGAATTGTTGGAACATCCACCGTATTTCACAGATATGGCTCCCTCTGACTTCTATCTCTTTCCAAAACTAACTCTTCTTCGTCAGCGTGTTTCTTCAAATCAAGAGGTGATTGCAGCTGTAGATGGATATTTTGCAGATCTTACTGAGAACCATTACAGGGACGGGATAATGGCGCTGGAGCATTGCTGTAGTAAATGTATTAGTCATAAGGGAGGTTATGTTGAAAAATACAAATAATTTTGAAATTATAAATTCGTTTTTTCATTGTTAGGCCCAGAATTTTTCAGACCACCCTCGTATGTTTAGTATTAGCAAACTGTGACTGGGAACACCTTTATAGAGCATGGTGTATTCAAGAACGACAAGTGGGACAAAGGAGCAAGTTTTGCTAATGACAGCAAAAAGAATTAAAATCTAGTGGAGATCCTGAATGGTGATGAGTGATACAGGCAGTGATTTCGAGGCGGTTTGTTGTGACGTTACCGATAAAATGCATAGCTGCATGTTGATATAAGTCAGTCTTCTAAAGAGAAATGCACTTCATAGACAGGTGAAACTTATGGATATGAGTAGGGCTGTCATTACGAGCGATATCAACTATCTGAGTATAGAAAGGAGAAAGAGTTTAAAAAGAGTCTTTTTAAAAGAAAGAAAATAGTTATCCCTCGGGACTCTATCTTAAATATTTCATGAGATAAAGGACTCGTGGTGCAAGTATGGATCTAGACATAGCGCAGAGAATTTCATGAATAAATTAAATAGCTGTTTTCTCTCCAACTAAAGTGACCGTGCAGTACTAATTCAGAATTGGAAAATGAGAAAGTCTGAATAAATGTGGAAATAGAAGAATGTGATTTTAATAGAATGAGAAGGCAATGCGCTGGCATGAAAAACTGCATGCTGAAGGAATCGGCAGTGTTCGGTAAGTAGTCAAAGGATGTTTGCAAGAAGTTTCTGTATCTGTGTATCTTGTGTGAAGTGTCTGTATCTCATTTCTGTATCTGTGTTCCCAGAGTTAAGAAAATAATTTGAGTAAAATTCATGAATAAGACTGAGGCGCATAAGACGAAAATGTTGTGAATTTATTACCGGGAAGAAAGGTGAAGAGCAGGCTCATAAGTAGTATAAAGTAGCTACAACAATAAACGAGTGAAGCTATGGTTAGGAAGGTCAAATCAGTGTATGAAAAGCAGTTATTACTTATAAGCAGAATAAAAATGCTTTTCTGCTGTGTGGCAAGTAAAACTAATTACATTTTGGGAGTGTGAAAGGTAGGAAATGTTAAATGCTTTAGAATAGTCAAGCGATCGCTTGAAAAAGGTATATATCGCAAATACATTCATTAGGTGCAGGATACTGAGGTGGAACAGACGAAAAGATAAGAGGAATTTGGAATACGGTATTAAAACCATTACAAGAACTAGATTCGAATACAGAAATTGGCTTAGATGGGATACTCGCATGCGTGATGAAGGAATGTGCAAGAGAATTAGACTTGGTGGTTCAACTTGTCTCACTCAACACTGACTCATTTCTTAATCAGTAAAAGGAAACAAAGATAATTACATTATACAAGGGGGGGGGGGGATACTGAGACAGAAGCAACAATTATGAACGAAGCTATATTCGGAATGGTCATTAAGATATTGGAGAGGCTAATTAGGATCTACATCCAGAATTGGGTAGATAGTTCCTTGATTTCCTAGAGAGGGAGAATGGTTTCTCAAAGGTGTTTTTAGTAATTTCTTCACGTTCTGTAATAATGTGACTGCAAATTTGGATAACACACAGCAATACTACTGAATTTTGTCAAGGAAATTTGACAGGATTCCACATGGGAGTTATATAAAGAACTCCTGAAATGGCTATGCAAAAAAAAAAAAAAATACCCGTATTGTTAATCCACTCTCTTGTGTAATGTGCGTAAGTGCCGATTATAAGGATGGTAAACAGTGGCGTATCGTAAGGTTTTGTCATTTGGAACACTTTTAACTTTTATATTAATGATATTATGGCCGGACAGTATCGCGCAATCATTCGGAGATGCAAAGTTTTGAGGTTCTAATAAAGGGCATTTCCGATACGGAATCTTCACAGGCTAATCTGAACAAATTGATTCAATGGATGAATGAATGTTCCATCTTCCTACGTGCAAGGTATGCATTTTGAATTAAGGATATTGTAAATGCATTTTATTGGTGGTAATTTCCTACGAAATGATCGATGAAGAGACCGACCTGATGGTGGACAATTAGTTCAGCAACTAAATGATAAAGTACTTGTCATCACATTCGCCAGCTGCAATACCGAAGAGGATACTAACTCTATATAGCTACTAAAATTCAAGGGAGATAACTGAAAAGACCCATAAAATTATGCATATCAGAAAGAACACTCTTGTGGAGGGGGGGGGGGGTATCTTCAAAACAACAAGCTGCTTGTTATAAAACGTAGTATAACACAGCCTAGTAAATAAAAGATGGGATGGAAACAATACAACTTAAATACTATGTATACCAGAAAATTACCTACGTTTGAATAGCTCTGGCCTATGTGGTGGAATATATAGCATTGCAGCTCTCCCAATAAAGATGTGTGACGCTGTGAAATGATTTTCATTTCCTAGTGCGAGACCATTACACCTTACGAATTAAGAGGCTTGATGTGGCTTGAAAGTTATCATACACCTAATATGCTACATGTCTCGCATGTCGCAACCTCTTCGTCGGCAGGAGTGACATATTCAACTCTTCCTCATTTCAAATTTTCACTGAAATCGAGGAGCAAAAAAAAAAAATTGTTACTTCCCTACTATAGTTATAATTCAGTGTGACAGTGCCGATTTTTATTTCAAAGAATTCTGCATATAATTTATTTTATGTATTCGCTGTTCTTTCCACTTAGCATCTATTTAAAAAGTGATTATGTTATTGGCCGTGTATATATTTCACTTCATGGGAAAGGTTTTAAAAGAGTGAAAGGAAACGCTGTAAGGACATAAGTGTTCAGTGGAACACAAGCCAAAGTTGGTAAAATACGAAGAATCGTTTATTCTTGTTGGTATTTACCGACAACACGACACCAAACTACATTAAATGTAGTTAAAACCACTTTCATGTCAGATATTTGAAATAGATACATCTCGCGAATTTTACAGGAGAAATCTCATTCGCATTAAATAGAATAATTTGACTAGCCCGTATGAAATGTCTAATTATACGGTGTAATGCAAATATAATAAATACTTATTGCTGAAGGTATGAAAACTTCTTTCTCAGATTTATGCGGTTGTGCTTCGCGAGGGAAGCACAACTGAATTATTGCAGAATATTTTTGAAGGTATAAAACGGATATACATAGCTCCGAGTTTTCTTAGTCTAACTAATCCAGTCAATCTTATTAGGGTCACTTATTGAAAGAATTTTTCTTTAGTGTATTAAATCTATTTCCCCAATTCTAATGAAAATGTTCTGCAATAACTTGCAATTAGTACTGATTTCATTTTTAGTTGTATATATTTTTTCTTTTTGTTTAAATCTCGACCCTATGCAACATAAAAAAACGTTTTTAATACCTTTAAATGAAAATATTTTACAAGCCTAGAATTGTTGTTTCAATCTATTGTTTTTGTAGGGTTGAATTTTACTGAATTATTCGAATAAAAATGCATATTAAATGCTGAAAATCGTTTAGAGAACATTTTCATTTTTTAACGATTTCATTAGCATAGCTGGTTTACATTTCTCCTAGTACCAAATATTAATACGTTGTGCATGATGGAATATTTCGTGATGCTCAGCACTGACTACACTGGAAAGAAGGAAGCGTAAATGGAAGTGCAAAAATAATTTTAAGAATATATTGCATTTCATGACCCGGGAAGATTTCGGCAGGTTCCTCAGACGTTCAATATAATTTTTGGATTGTTTCCTAAAATATTCTCGAATTTCCAAAATTTTGAAAGCCTTCAGGATTGTTTTCTCGTTATACAGGACCCTTTCAAAACCAAAGTTCATCATTTTTCAGCTTCCACAGAGGGGAAAAAAAATCTTATTGTTAGTAATGCCTGTAGACTTGTTCCTAAAATATAACTTTTTTATCTTCCGCATTCATTGTTTTAACGTGAATGCCAGTTTGATATGAAAGGTAAATATTAGGGGGGGGGGCTTAAAAGTCGGCTCATCACGGTTTTTATTCTTCGGGCCAGATTTTGTCTTAAAAGCGCTTCTAATAAAGCAGGACTTCTAAATCATGATTGTCAGGTTTGAAACATATACCAGGAAGATTTCACTTTTTGTTGTTTTGTTTTGTTTAAAATGAATCTTACGACTCGCCTGTGTATCGTGGGCGACCGGCATTGAAGAATAAACAGCTCCATTATTTGAAGAATCTCATTCATTATGTTTAACCAAGTGCTAACATTAGCCCATCAGCTTCACTGCAAAAATACTAGATTGAAACCATAAAAACAAACGACTTCGGCAATATATTAGTACCTCTATAGTGCATTGCATAAAAGGAAAATGCAATAGTTATTTTAGAAGAGTGAGTGGACGTATTTTATCGCCATTTCCTATTTGTTCTTTGCAGAGTTACAAAACGTGTGTGTGTGTAATATATAATCACAAAACGTCAGGCTAAAAGGATGATTTTTAATAAAAATTTAGAATTAGAATACCAACAAGAGAATGTGCAAGTAGTTCAATTGCGTTTCAACGACATGACTTTACTGCTAATATTTGTCAAAATGACTAACAATTAAACTTTTGCAAGGGCCCGATGGAGGTATAACAAAAACTAGGATGTACACAAGAATGAGGTTCAACTTTCATTTTAATCTGATCATTTTTCTTGAACAAATTTGACAAAACATTATTAGAACTGAAAATCATTTGCATGGAATTGTGAGTTGGAGTTTAATAACATCTGATATTTTGGTTCTCTACCGATTTTGGAGTAGTTTCAAATTAGGTCATTTGTAATGGATAACTCAGCAAAACAAATATAAGCAAAATAATAATAAATATAAAGTAGAAGTGTCTTTTGGCGTACTAGTGGGATTATCACAAAATAACAATTGGTGCTTTTGAATAACTTAAATTGGTTAAAAACATGACGGATCTCAAGAATGGAAATATCAGCATCGAAATTTCAGCAATGCACTTTCAAAAATTTTGTGAAGTAACTAATCAAAAGCTGGGTAGGGCGTATCGCAAAGAAAAAGATTAGACAACTGAGTGCAGATTTCCAGAGACAGGCTAGGAAGCTGAGGAAAAACATCTAAAAAAAGATGCAAGGAAATAGAAGAAAACGATATTACGAGTAAAACAAGAGCTCTGTTTATTAAGATAAATGAAGTTACAGGGAATTTTATCCCTAGAATATGAGTTGTAAAAAGTAATTCGGGAAAATGTCTGATGGAAGAAGACTCAATGGAAAAAAAATGGAAAGAGTATGTAGAGGATTTGTACAAGAAAGATAATAATAGTGAAGGATAATTTCCAAGGATAGAATTTGTTGTGAAGAACCGATGATAATGAAAGGTGAAGTGATAGCAATGAAACAGCTGCCAAAAGGAAAAGTTCCTGGAGCTGATGTGTCAGTGGAATTATTGAGGGCAGCTGGAGATTAAGTAGTGAATATATTGACTGAAATTTGTCAACAGGTTTGGAAGAAAATATACTGGCCTAGAGATTGGAAAACATCAGTATTAATCTCAATTCAAAAAAAAAAAAAATCAAATCTCAGAGATTGTAAGAATTATAGAACCATAGCTTCAATTTCACATGCAAGTAAAATTATGCAGAAAGGATAACTTTACTTGGATGTGAAATTACTTGCTTATTCTTGCCACAAGAACAAGCAAGCTTTAGAAGGAAATCCAGAGGAACTATAGGGCAGATAGTGTTCTCCCCAGACATTTTTACTAGCCGGGCGTACAAAAAAAAAAAAAAAAGATGCTGCGCATTATTTTCTATTATTTGTAAATACACCCACTCTAATAACTGAAAGTTTCAGAATTTCAATTTACTATTATCTTCATGGAATACCACCAACTAAAAGCTGACATCATTCTTAGTTAATTCACCAGATCTACAGGAAATCGACAATTCTGTTGTTGGTTTGGTGTTTTCGCTACTATGCTTATCGGTTTCATCTTTCTTAAAATTACTTAGAGTGTGGTTTTCTGACTTGACTTTTTACTCATTATGGGGTAAATTAATAACACAAAATATCATTGTTATTAAATTAATCCAGAAAAAATCACTGAATTGTGCACTGACAGTAATACCCGAGACACATAACGAGCGTTATGTCGCAATTTTACTGTTTATAAGTAATTACTAGGAATGGGAATTGATATCACGTCATAGTTTTCGAGAATTCCCCGAGATCACAACTATATTTGATGTACAGGCCTATTTTCTTTTACAAACTAAAATGTTAAATACTTGACTCACGATCTTTGGACAAAAACCATTATTAAGAAAAATAATTTTGTAGATTTTTAACATCGATTTTTGCCTTCGATTCGAATTCGCTCAATTTTCACAATTTATTTCTTTCAAACATCAAAATTATGTCTCTTTCGTAAAAGATCTTTGCGACCGATACTGTTGTATTCGAGATCCCAATTTTGTCTTCTTCCGCGTACGGATTGGTGTGCAGTTGATTAAGAAATTGAGCTGGTCTCACGAGTATCGAGACTCTCTTGTTCGATTTGTCATCACTGTTAATTTAAAAATGTCTTAAATTATTTTTCCAATCTTGCTCATTATTTAGCCATATCAATTATTTAGCGGTGAGTAAAACCAGCCGGCCGGCTCTCCCATTCAAAAGGTCCTGGGGGAGAACACAGAGATAGCAAACATGAGATGGATTATAGAAAGAACAAGAAAATTTCAGAAGGAAGTATTCATCTGTCTTATTGATTGTAAGAAAGCTTTTGAGTGCGTGGATGAGTGGGAACTTCAGTAGAAACAGTCTTTAGGGAAACAGTGTTCGAATGGAAAAAGGAGTACGACAGGGTTGTATACTGTCGCCGTATCTTTTTAATATTTAGCGAATACATTATGTGAATGAATAACTTAGACAAAGACCCAGCTGGAATTAAGATTGGCAGCAGAAAAATAAATGACTTAAGATATGCAGATACAACCCTCACAGCAAAAACTAAGGAAGATCTGGATCGATTGATTCTATTAAGAACGAAAGTAACAAAGACTGGCTTGATTTATAGATCAGCAAAACACAAGTGATGGCTTCTGGTGATTCAGATGAATTTAAATAGAGAGATATAAAATAGAGATCGTTGATAGTTACGATTTACTGGAGAAGGGATCCAGAATCAGAAATGATGGCAAATGTGAAGATGAAATTAAAGTGATAGTCATGGGGTGGGAGAAGCTATGTTAAATCTGACAAAAATTATGATAGGTAGAGGTGTAAGGCCACGAAAGTTCTAAATGCCAAAGCAATGCTATTTCCAGTAGTGATGTATGGATGTGAAAGCTGAATCATTAAGAAAGACGGAAAGCGAATTGACTCATTTTGAATACGTTTAAACATACTAAATTATATACTTGGTTTTAATCCTTTATCCAAAGAAGCAAAATAAGGTTTTGGGCGTGGAATATATTCATGTCTGAGCTACTTGTATATAGAGGCTAATAACTTCACATATCTTAGTATGTATCTCATAATGCAAAGCACACACCACTTTATTATAAAGTGGCTCAGTAGCCTCTATATACAATAGAGGCTAATAGCTCAGACGTGAACATATTTCTTGGGTAAAGGATTAAAACCAAGTATATAATTTCTTAGTATCTTTTAACGTATAATAGAACCAAGGTAAAAAAATTCAAGATTAATTTGAATTAAGGGCGTGGGGGAGACTATTAAGAATCTCATGGACTGCAAGAATGACCAATAAGGGTTTTAAAGAATATAAGGACAGAATTCTTATTGGAGGGAATGATTACTAAACAGAAGCGTGTGTACTTCATATTATGCGAGCAGATGAACCGGAAAAGGCAATTATGTTATGGAAGATTGGGGGAATGAAAAGAGTTGAATCGACGACATAAAAGTACTTAGAATCGCTGAAAGACAGGCCAAGTGGGATGGAGAGCCTTGGTTCAGAAGATCACCAAGAGTTGAAAACGACTGGAGAGCACATAGCAGCAGCAGCAAAAACAACACAACGCAATATTTAATATGGTTAAGTTTTAGTCCGCGCGGTTAGCCTAGTGGCTGTGCGCTTCGCAGCCATATGCCTGGGGAAGGAGTGTCCTAGGTTCGATTCCTGTCGACGACGTGAGGAGCTTAAGGATCTTCCTTAGCCATAGCCAAGCTAGCAGGGTCTTGGGCGTGGACAGCAGGGTTTTCCCCCAGTTTATCTGGGATTTTTCATCCAGCAAGCAGGCAAACCGTCCCCGTGAACATGCATGCTACGGTCATAGGATATAGGAAGACAACGGGAAACCACCTTGCTCATAGTCATTTCCCTAGTATGGTAGCATATAACTACCCTCACCAGCCGTATGGCTGAGGGAATAGAATAGAAGTAATTATAGCTGTTTAAAAGGCCTAGTTCAGGATTGTTTGATGAAAGGGTGTTTGTTTTTTCGTTATATTTATAACTCATATATATAAAATCTTAGCTAGTCCTACGCTAGTTTGGTGGACAATTTATCCACTAAACTATCGAATAAATTCTCCACTCGCACTTACATATTCAATGAAACAACCAGTTTGAATGATAACTTAAAAAAAAAAAAAAACCAATGAGCTAAAAAACAATTACATGACTTCCTGTCAAAATAGATTAATGGCAGTACGGTTTGTATTTTTTTTTAAATAATTATAATCTAGCTTTGCAATTAAAGGTATATTAAGTGTTGTGTTTAGAATGGCAGGAGATAATATTATCAATGTACGAATTGGAGAAATAAGCCATGAAATTAGTTTCATGGCCTATTAAAATTAAAAATTAAATTTTGAAATTAGAAAATTTGTTTTCTTTTTCTGTAGCAATTACACAGCTAGAACCATTTTGAGTGCTAAAAAGGTGGGAGTAGGTTAGTGTTGGCGAGAGAACTGGACGACCATATTGACATTATGCAAGTTACCTGATTTGTTTTTAACCCTTTCTAAAATCATACCTGTTTGGGATTACATCTAAGCAACTAATGCTAATAAGGCCAGAGTAGTGTATTTTTAGCTGTTATACTGTTTTATGGAGGGAAAACGGTTCCAATTCCTTATGAGACTGACTAATTCACTTTCCTTTGTCTTAAACTGTAGTGACCTAACAGTGCCAGAAACGCATTCCAATGTATAGATATATAATAAAAACTGCTTTAATCGAACGGTCGAAAAATTTGCAATAATTATATTTATAAATTGGGGGAGGGGGGGGATACTAATAGCTCGGGTTAATTTTACTGTATGAGTTTAATAATAAAGCTTTCACTGAAATTAGTGAACATGCTTCCCAACAGCAATAGAATACGATAAAAAAAAATAAGCCTTTCCTAATGAAATATCAGTTCAACTGAGAATTCGCTTTTCTGACAACAACCTCATTGAAGTTGCCAAACAGCAATCACTTATGGCACAGCATGGGAAAAAAACTACTTCAGAATGATGTGAAGGTGACATTAAGAAGTCACTGACTGCCAAATATCACAGGTAAATACTCTATACTAGTATGACTCATTCCCACGGGATTCTAAATCAGTAGTAAGATTCTGCATGCTGGCACTTTCTTAAATACAGCCACGAGCTACTGGTATCTTCATAAAGAATGGTAATGTTCTGTTAGTTCTTGTCGCTTTATCTAGTCTGTTCAAGCTTATACATATATCAGCTTAAACGAGACTAAATATCTTAGGGATTTGACCCAAGTTATTTATAATTTTTCACTACTAATGGTTACGTGTTTTGAATGATAACTTTTAATAGACTAATTGCTAGAAATAATTGCAAGAGGCTTCTATATACTATCATACTAATAAATATAAATTGCTAAATTACTTCATTTCTGATACAGTGTGTTCTCTATCCTATCTGATCGACATTTATAGCGTAAAAGAATGTTAAATAGTGTGTGGTTGATCATTTTGATTGTGAGAGATCGTAACTCTTAATCCACTCCTATTTCATCACTGGAAGCGAAACTGGATTACAAAGAATTTTATGACACCGCAAAATATTAACACAAACAGAAATATTTAAAATGACCCTGAAGATAATTACCTCAAGTTAAATTTGGACTTGACAGAAGGTGGCAGAAAAAGTAAAACCTCTGAAAAAAATTAGTTAAGAAAATCATCATACTTGAAAGGATTCAAGATACTTCAGCGTAAAATTTTGAAGTTAAATATGAAGAATTACCAGAGTAATATAAGAAAAGTGAGATACCATGTTCAGAATCTGGCGAGCAAGAAAAAGCCTCAAACCAAGATTGAAAATAATAAAACTTTTCGAAAGAGAAAATATTGAACATGGAATCACCGTAACCTTTTTAAAAATCTACCAATTGATTTATGAATATAATGTGTTAGGTTTATGGCCTTGCCAGCGAAAGTCCATATTTGTCTTGGAAGACAAATTAATCTTGTTGAGTAATTAATTTTTCACAAGTATTCCGAGTGCTGTATTCTTACAAGAATACAATTTTTGGCATGAGTTGCTGGCTAATTGCACGACTAAAATACAACTAATGCTGAAGTTGGATAAGTAGTACAATACATGTTCTTTGTCTTGGAGACTTCTGAGTCCGAAAGTATCGCTGCCTGACAGATATTTCGAATTGATTTTTTTTCGTCAGGAGGGAAAGGACTAGGGGGGGGAGAAATGCCCTCTAGATACCATGCTAGCTGATGTCTGGAAGATAATTTCTTGGTCGGTGCATAAATCCTGAACCAAGAAGCCAAATAATTTTTGCATATTTGACTATAAAATAGTGCATATTTATTTTCTTCTAATAATATTCAATGCAAATATAAGAGCCGTTTTTGTCTTTTATTTTCTATGTTCATGAAAATGTTTATTACAATAACAAATAGTTCATAAGGAGCTTTTTATTTGGACCAATTTTAACTTCTCATTCCAGGATATGAGTCCCGCATACCGCAAAAAAATAAAAATAAAAAAATCGGCAGTCAACACCACCTTTCACGGTTGCTTTCGCTACATATATCCGTACGCTCCCTGCATTCTGCAATAAATCTCTGTGGGCTGACAACCGTTGGCAACTACGAACCGCATCTGATTTGGAATCCGATACACCATATTTACCGATCTTTACCATATACAGTTTACCTACCATTCAAATTGCTTATGCCACTGTTTCACAGCTTTCACTATTTAGAAATTCAATCGGGGGAACATGACGTCATTCGCACGAAATGCGTGTGCCTGGCTTATTTTTGCAAACCACCTTCCATTACTATGGAACAGGAAATCAAAGTCTGTATATAAAATATTAACGATACTTTCCTCTGTTTTTCTACTATTCTGGTTTATTTTTGATCTTTATGGCTCTTCTAATTGATTGAGTTTGTTATAAAAATAATGGGGGGGAGTGAATTATTCATTCATCTAGAAATCAATACCAAATAGGACGATGATCCAAGTTAAATTTGATATACAGAAAACTAATACTGCTTTTGTGGCTCGCATTTATTGTGATGAAACGTCAGTTTCTGCATCTGTGCAAACCAGATCTAACTGGTTCTAAGTTTCATTAAATTTACCTGGACAAGAATTAACAACCCGGGCCGTGAATCATCTTCCGATGAAAGTAATCCAGTTAAATCAAAGGAATTGTTAACGCGACAACTAGCTTTTGTATATACCTGAACTATGATACCCGAAAGTTGCTAAGTGAAAGAAAATGGCAGTCATTCTATTACTTTTTGTGCAAACAATTCAAATCACTTTTATCTCATTACTCATGGCCAGCTTGATGATAATATACATTAACTAAATGATTCGTATAATATACAGAACACTCCAAAATGCTGTTCAGTAATCACTTTCGTGATTGCTCAAATTGGTAATCCGAAAGTTAAATCACGGAATAAGTGCTGACACCAAACCTCCAAATGAACCTTTATGTAATGATATGCATAAAACAATTTTACCTTTTTTAAGAACTATTCGGGAGAGAAATTTTGTTTAAGCGTATACAGAAGTTAAACTTATGTCACAACTCTCACGTGATGAACACAGTATTACGACCTTCATTATACCAATGTTCTATACTGACATGACAAAGACAACCATTATCAAGTTCAAGACTATACTAATTGAAGAATGCGATGCATTAAGTTAAGTAGGGGTCGATGGAATCTTCAACCCTCTCACGTAGTTTCCAGTGAACATCACTAAAGATAGATGTGCAGAGCGGCACGAGACGGTGATCTTCTAGTAAAGAAAAAAACAAAACTTTTTTTTTTTGTCCCTGCCACCAGGGGTGTAACAGAAATAGGCTTTCGCAGCTGTCTAGACAGACTCCCAGACCAATGCTCCACTTGCTCAGGCAGAATAAAAATGATATACTACACGGCTATTATGAAAAGTACTATAGAATTGTCGATGTTATCAAAGCTTAGATATTGGTGCAGAAATCAACAAGTTAAGTGTAATAATATACACAGTAGTGTTAATTCTGATTTCAAATTTAAGCTGCAAATTAACGAATTCTGCAACATTTACTAGGCTAAAGCGAACCTTACAAATGCAAAGTTTATGATCTATAAATAGTTCCATAGATCCCCCCCCAGCACAAAAAGTCATTGCTTTATTAAAATGTTTATATCATACAAAGTATGATATAAACATCTTATACTGGCTAAGCATATAACGAGGCATACAGAAGGACATCACGTATATACAGTAGCTTAATTTGATTTTTGTAATGAATCTATGATCCATAATTGAAATAATTTCAACACGCGAAGACTGTATCTCCTGTTCCCTCTTTGTATGAGAGAAGGATATTTTTTCTCTCGAAAACTCGATTTTTTTTCATTCCCTAAAACAGGTAAACCAACCAGAAAAAAAAACGCACTCAATTAACAGACATTACACTGGCCTAAATAGTCTTTGTTGCTTCGGCTGTAATTCCAAATAACCTTCCACTCCCCTCCCTCCTTATACAAAAGAAGCAACCTTACTCGTTCCGTCCCATGAATTGTTTATGCAGTTCGTTCATGGCATCAATTTGCAATAGGTTTTCTAACTTCTAGTATGTGTGTGTGTGTGTGTGTAGTAATGTTATATAGGGAGCAAAAAATCGAAAATAATAAAAGTATGCAACGAAACCCAGCTATTGAGATCAGCTTCTCGGTCACTTCGTGGCAAAGGCCAAAATTGCCCATATGTCTGCGACACAAATCTGAATTTTTAAAGTTTATAAAGTTAAATTCGGATATCTGAATTAAATTAGAAACATAATAAAAGCTTAAAGAATTTTATAGAATGTTATGCATACGTAAATTGAAGAAACGTAACCTCAAAATAGTGCCTATAAATGCCAAAAACTAGCCATCTGTATTTCATGACACTGCAAAGTTAATACATTAATTGCAAAAAATGATAAAGTAAGAAAATACAGTATAAAGAAGCGAGATTTATTTGTTCTTGTCTCATCTTGAAGTTCAGTAGCCATAAGAATGGAAGGAAATCTGGTTTCGATAAGGCAAATGAAATTACAGAATCAAGTTTGGAATTAATTCACTTAAATATTGGAGGTATTTTACTTGTGGAAAATGAAATGAGAGCAACCAAAATATCAAATTTCTGGACAAAACAGTCAATTAAATATTAAATTGACAATTAAACTGAACAATCTTAAAAGATTTTTCATATACCATTACACATCTTAGACCTTTTAATTTTATTGCTATTTAAGATTTAGAAATCAGTGTTCGCAATTAAATAATGAAGTTATCATTTTTTTATAATTATTGATGATCAAGATAGTTTAACTCACGAGCGTATTTAAAATTTGGATCAAAGTTTAATTTTTAGTTCTCAGGGCATAGATTTAGAAGATTGGTTACTAATTCATTAGTACGTTGATTTTTAACCATCTTTACTTCAATTTTTAACCGGTAATTTACGAGTATTATCAGGTCCCGTCAGGTGGTTGTTGCATGGTTTGTTTCGCTGGAGACTGTTTCCGAAATAAAAACTCTCGACCCCTGAAATCGAATACTCAGCCTCAATAAAAATGGAAGCAAGCATCATATCGAAAAATTCTTAACATTTGTCTATAATGAAATAAGCCCAATAAGACCTCGGTGTGCAAATAATCTTATTTTATGTACATTTCCTTTTATCAATAATCACACAGTTCAGTTGTCAACTGGCGCCCAATGTATCCTGCCCTACCTTTATTTCGTTGTAATATAGCAAGTACCGTCTATTTATATGCTTTCGACATCTAAGATGCGATCTATCGCAGCACTTTGTAAGGTTAACCTCGTTAGCTCTGTAAAAACGAGAAAGCTTTTAAAATTAACACAAAGTTAAAAAGGGTGTACTCCACGCTTAAAATTCGCAGTATTTCGTTAAAAGACATCATCAGGTTTATAAATCGCGCGTTCATTACAAACGCTGCTTGGCATACAGGATCAGCAGACGGCGCCAATAAGAGTCGCTGTTTATGCGGTGAGAGGAGAGCAAAAAGGAGCATCTATCGTGATGAAACGCAGAACGCGGCATGCATCTTTGTAGAAAGAATGTTTATTTACAATGAAGACTTCAGATGGCGCCACTTCCACCTACACAGGTGATGTGGTTAAGGTTTCTTCTGGTGTGTGTGTGGGGGGGGGGATGAAGAGTATTTGATTTGTCGGAATCCACAATTTGTACCAAAATTATAGATTCGACTTAGAAATTAACTTCTTTTTTTCTCGGTGAAGGGATTAGAAATTACTGCATCGGAAAAAGGGGTAGGGACTATCCAGAAATGCTGGTTTCTGAGGCAACAATCACAGAGCTTCAGTTCCCCAAGCTGCACCCAGACTTAAGTGTTTAATATAAAGATTTCCTAGAAATCCCATCAAAACGTAAATGGAAGGGGTGGGGGAGAGGAAATAGAGCGAGAGATTGCAAAACATTGCCCTTACATCTCTGAGAGTCTTACGAACAATGTTTTATATAATTTATTTTAGTGCAATTTCGATTTCTTGTATTTCTGAAAACTAAGGCCGATCTTGTTTATTACTAGTATCTAGGCATGTAATGTGCCGTTTATTCTACAGCACCAACTTAAATCATTCCGGGATGAATGTTGTTTAGATATTCTAGGGGCCGCTGTAATTGATCTTATGTATTGTCTTAGTTATATTACGAACATGCACAGATGAGTGATGTTGAATTATACAATAGCAGCACTGCTTAATTTTAATAAGCTCAGGATGAAACAAATCGCATTTGATTGTTCTGAAATAGATATGAAACTTGTTTCAGCTGATCATGTAAGCAGTTCACACCAAAAACAGAAAAATTTACAAAACAGTAATTCGCCTCTAGTGGGAGGAGGAAATGAAATAAAATTATCTGAACAGGCGAAATATCGAGGAAATCATATAAACTGAAATAAATATTTACTGCTTCCTAAAGCTTGTTGTAAAAGATTAAATAGGTTTAACTTTGAAGTAATTCAAGAAATATGATTAATGCAAATTTCATACAAAATGATGACATAATTGGCAAATAGTGGCTTATTAACATTTCTGATACTTCAGGGGCAAAACGTTGTTTCGTGACTTTTATAAATTACTTATTCATTCGTTTCCTATTAAGATTTTTATCATACATGTGTATTCTATTTATTACTTATTTTATTTTATTTATTTCTGAATTGGCAGTAGGAGAAAATACGTGTCCACCTACCAGTGCGCCGAATTCTGCCAACCTAAACATTTACAAGCAAAGTAGTCTGACCCTAATTGTAATCTATATACCAACTACTACATAATATACTAAACCTAAGTTTCTAACAAATTCGTTTGAGATGAGATGACAATCAATGAAATCTAATGCAATGAAACAAAGATGTATGCATTCACATCAAAATACCAGCTGAATCCTCAATCGCAAAATGCCTTTGATTTCATATTGTATTGTATACCTAAGTACAAAGAATACAATCATCAGTTGTTATAACAGCCCCTTATATAAGCGCCCATGACCTTCCAAGTATTTCTTGGAGTTGTTACGTTTTTGCAGGTAAGGTGGTAAGCTCTATGCTTATACTTTACATACAGAGTATAATTATATATTACATACTTTCATCTCCGTTTAAGACCGGCTAACTCGCCTTCAAATGAAAGGCTCCAGACAGTATTATTCGAACCCCAGCTATGGAAGCTGTACAAATAATTGAATATAGCTGGTATTCTAACGAGTATAATAGTGATAATATTTACATTTCACTCACAGAAAACGCTTGTAGAATTAATAGTATTTGTTAGTACTGAATTAAAAAGTTACATTCTGTAAGCCACCATGATAAATTAGTCAGTTGTTTCGACGCAGTCAAAAGGGTTTAAACTTAGTATTTAAGTTAAAGGTTTGATATACAAATTAAGTTCGCAATTATAGAAGATCATTAACAAAGAAACGATACGAGGCTTGAAATTGCAGCAAATATGATATTTCAGTTCCCTTTGAAATTATCAGTATAAAAAAAAGTTAAATCGAAGCGGAATGCAAGTGAAAAAGTAAAAAAAAAAAAAACAATAATTGACCTTTCAGAAGAGCTTCAAAACAATATCAAACTATCTCGATAACTAAATTAGAAAAAAAAACAAATGGCTTCTCCTTGAATAATACTAGCCCCCCTTGATTTCATGTTACTTATGTGATTTTGGTGAATGAATCCGACGGGCAAAAACAGAAGGAACTATTTACTGTTTATTTACTCGCATTCTAACTAAAGTAAATTTAAGACAAAATTAAAAAAAAAAAGCTAAAATAATTTCTGAAACAGCAAATTATCATAATATACAAAACACCGTTTGAACTATATTTAATGTGTGGATCTGAGAGTTCGAAACAAAACCGTTAAAGACAAGACCACAGATATGAGAATTGTGAAGGAAGATGACTTGTGAACAAATAACATCAATGGTAGAATCATATTAAAAATGAAGATTTTTTTTAAAAAAAAAAGGAGTTTGTCATTATTCATGTTTATGAATGTGTGTAAGGTGACACTAATATAAATAGTGGAAAAAGACATTAGCACAACATATATCTTAAGCATGATATAAGAAACAGAAATAAATGAATTGGTACAATAAAATAGAAAGGCTTTTTAATGATAACTGCATCCACAAAAAGTTTTAAACCTATCATGCATTAATATATCATATGGTGGATGCAGAGTTCGATAATCTGGAAGCTCATTTGTAGTATCCATCTCGCTTCTCCGGATGTCCATCATAAATGCTGCTAACACACATTAGATCGTTCATGTCTTTGGTAATCTGATAAAAAAATGGAAAAGATCTAAGGTAGCAGCATTATTGCTCGAATATCAGAAGGGAATTTAGATCATTGAGAATTAAAACTTTGTCAGCAACAGCTTTTAAACTGCAACGTCATCAGCTTCTGCAGTAACTGACTCACATTTGTTTTAAATTCCGTTTCTTTTAAGAGGTAATACTTTATCTAAAATATTAAGCAGACCAAGCAGTCGACCAAAAACTTGTCGAAATCAGTTGAACAATCTTAACTTGTGATGTCTCCGTATTTTACTTTATCTCCTTCCTACATTACAGTGCCACTCGTCATTTTGGTCTGATTATAAAAGAATAAGAAGCAGCTATAATTCAGTTTAGTTCGGAAGCGATTCAAAGATCCGAGCTGCGGAAGTATCTTCCCAAGCCCCCCCCCCCGCTTTCCACCTATCGTTTTGTCTGACTGGGCCGAATATATCAGGAAAGCACAAACAACGTAAGAAATCTATTGAGCGATGTGACTTGTCTACAAATGAATTCCCTACTCTCAACTCCATTCGTTTTAGTCCAATTACACTGAATTTCGTAGTGAATGTTGAAAATCAATTGTACGTAACAAACATGGTCGAATTTGGCTAAATGATAGATTTATATATGTGCATCTAGAGGGGACGCAGGAGGAAACATAACGCGTTTCGAATAGGGGGGAAAGACCGGCTGTCCAGATCTTTCGAGGATGTTCCTTTACTCGTACAACGCTATATTTCCATCTTGATGGAGCTCCATATTTTTTTCAACAAGTTTCCATTTTTTACTTCCATCGAAGGGGATGAAAATTTTCTCTCAGCTGATTATATTCACTAACATCCATGCTCACTGCGGAATCGAATCCACAGACTGTTGGTTGAAGAGCTGGTATGCTGACCACTTGGGCAGCCAGTCCAGTACAACTCTCAGATTAGTCGAGAAGGCTTTTATCTCCTCAGAACATTTCAGATTGTTGATCCTGGTGTCACAAAATAAGCGGTTTGGGATACCCGAAAGGGATTAATGATGAGAATTCACTGCATCAGGGAATTTTGCATTCACCGCAGACTATTTCAAACCAACGACAGAAAGTACATTGCATAAAATATCTGCTTTCCATTTAATACTTACAAATATAAAAAAAAATTGCTCGTATTCCTATTTTAATATAATTTATTTGCCGACTTCATGTTTCACGATATTAGCACTTTTTATTTTTTTTTATTCTAAAATGTCTAATAAAACATTCCACTTTCTTACAATTGCCATATCTACATGTCATCTTCCTTTTACCTTGCGGCATCTAGAGTTTATTAATCATCGGACCTCAAACCGTTCACAGGATAAGGTGGTCAGTCCTACGCCCCGGTGTATCCTATGTCCTAGAGTGTTGAGTTCTCAAGGCAGGTTTGCCTGCTTTGCGGGATGAAAAATTCCAGGATAAACTGGGGAAAAAACCCTACTGTCCATGCCCGAGACCGGCTGACTTGGCTATGGCTGAGGAAGATCCTTAAGCTCCTCACGTCAACGACGGGAATCGAACCTAGGACACTCCTTCCCCAGGCATATGGTTGCGAAGCGCACAGCCACTAGGCTAACCGCGCGCAAGCCATATCTACATACAGGTTAGAAATCGGATCTGTCTGATATAATCATTTCTACTTAAGTCACTGAACGATACCTATCGCCGCTTCAAGTTTCCCATTTCTTTCGTGTCACAAAAAAAAAAAAAAAATAACAATAATAAACACAAATCGTGTGTGTAATATTTGTGGAAATAAATGTGAAGTCAAATGCGAATATCAGTGAGCCTGATTGCAAATAAACTTCATTGTCATACACAGATCCTAATCTGTCTATCCTTGATTATTAATGTAAAATCAATGAGTGGGATGTTAACAGCAAAGACAATCTCCGTTACTTGACCTTTTTGCAGTAAGAACGCTAGAGAAAGGGATACTAATGGCACACCACGTCTCACCTGATGCAAGTGAAGCCAGACATACTTTTGGAAATGATTCAGGAAGTCTGGCTAACAAGTCGGGGAAGTAAAAGGGGCAGTGGTTTCACTGTTAGTGCACTTGCCAAGAAAGGATGAAGGTAATGACTTCAGAACAGTTTCTTCCCGAGTGTCGAGGAAATGCCTCTCTCGTATCGTCACTATTTGGCAAGGAATCTCTGTGAACGCTTCCCTCTGAGTGGTGACATGTCGTATCTTGTAACAACTGACGATCCTTGATTGGACAGCACTTTTTAACATTGAAAATAAAAAGGACACAAATTATACTGTACAGAGCCGAAATGAAATCCTTCACAATTAAATACGGAAGGTTAATGATAAGTTTAGTAAGCATTCTTGGTAGAAAGATAGCAATATTTGTAAAACAAACATGAAAAATATGATCTAATATTAGTATGATTAGTGATATTTTCCTTTATATATGATTATAGCATCGCCTCCTACTATACGGGGTCTGTCCAATGTGAAGGTGACGGAAAAGAGGAGACTTCGATTAAAGTGTCTAATATCGGGAAACCCAGTCCCTAAAGTGGAGTGGTATAAAGACGGGAAAAAAGTGGATGGCAAGGGAAGAATACTAGTACGGACCAAAAAGTAAGCCATTTATATTCCAAAGTTGAAAGCAACAATGTAATGAATTGGAGCAAAAAATATAACTCGCTTTGACTTCTCTATTACGTAAGAAACTTTCATAATCACTCGTATCACGTCCAGCAGATCTACATCTCAGAATACAGTACACATAATATTTGAAGTTTGCTACTGATGTGGAAGGCATCGTGCTATTTAAATCTCGTTAATGCAAAATACAAGTGCTGCATGTTACTTTTTTTAACACTGAAAAGCTAAATGCTCGTGAAAAAAACTAGGTAGGAAATCCTCAGAATTTTATTTAATTCATTTTGTAGTGTAGAGCATATCTAACTGGAATCCAGTGAAAACACATTTTAAAATTAACCGTACGATATATTAGATATTTTCTCCATATATTTTACAATCGTTGAACATTCCTTCAATGAGTATCCAATAAAAGTGTTCATCCGCTTCCGTACTCACATGAGTACATTCCAAAATGGCATCCCTCTTGCCCTTGGCTACAACAGAGAAACAGTGACATGTTGCGGAATCTTTTTGGCCCAAGAATGCCGCGAAGAAGTGACATTTATTTATAATTGCCGCTCTAAATGGAGAATGAATGATGGAATCCTCTTTATCTATTAGGCGTTCTAAATCCAGACCGCTATTCTGACTGAGCATATATGTAACCTGACACTCTTATAAAGCAAATGCATTAAACGTGGGTGCTTATTTTGGATGACAAGTCTGAACATGTAATAGGATTAGGTATTCATATTATAGCCAGTAACTAGGAAATCGACTAAAATAGTTCTTTGGCCCAAAACCGGAACACACCTATAGTCTTCTCAGCCGCATTTTATTGTATTCGTTTGCTAACTTCATCGCTTTCACATTCTGTAATTCTTATCTCTTTGATTATATATTTCTACGTGTAATTTTATGCATTCAAAACACCAAAATAGGTTATCTTATTTGAACGTAATTGTCCACGACACTAATTGACTTCCTTTCTTCTTTATTTAACCAATTATAACCAATTCTATGAAGCTGAATAAAAATACCGAGATATTTTTTTTGTCGACAAATGGGTAATATCTAACAGAATTATGCACTCTTCATCAGAATATCAGGCTATCCTCCCAATGCTTTTAAGCATTTCTTAACTAGTTCTTGTTTCAGATTATAAGAGTATTTCAACTGAAGATGAGGTAGTGATCATAGAGTTGTCAGTATTTTTCCTCCGGAAATTGAAATATAGCCTTGGAGAACAAGCAATGAATAAAGCTAATATACGGACTACCCTTAAAGCCTAAATACCTTTTTGACCATGATCAAACTTAACTACGAGATTAATTCAAATATACTGTAGGTGTCATCTCTCTCCTCGTGATAACTCTGATCATAACCTTGAAGTTTACTTTTCTGTAGTACATCCTTCAGTCTACCTAGTGTCTTTTGATGCGATAATGGTGTCAAATGGGATAACTTCGGGTTTTTGTTCCTTCTTTTCATGGTCTAATTAGTTCCTGATCTATAAATCTAGATCCCTTCTCTGACCGAATAACTAATAAAATCGTTGCCAAAATGGAAGACTTCTCTCATTCAAATTAATTCCTGATCACTGCTCAGCCTTTGTTCTCCGTCAAGTGTACCAAAGCAGTGCAAGAAAAAATATCAAAAGTAGTATGAAGCCTACTAAGATGAGAGAAAGTGGCATCATACTGTATAAAATGCAAAGTAAATTGTCTCTCACAATACCATGAATAAATTCTCGATCAGTTTCGGTGACTAGTTTCCTATCTCACGCGGATAGCTGACCCTCCGTAACTCACTCGGTATAGACGAAGCCCGGAAAGACCTGATCTGTCTTCTGGATAGAACCAGCATAATTACCGAAATTTTAATTTTGGTCGGAAAGACCTGGGTTCGATTCCCATCAGTGACGTGAGGAACCTTTATCTGGTCTCTTTCGACGGAAGGTGAGTTAGCCGGTCTCATACGAAGGTAGGGTTTTTCCACCGGGAAACTCGGGTTTTTGTCCCCCAGAACAGACAAACCGGCCCCGTGAACACACACACCAACTACAGTCAGGAATACTTAAGATAAAATTAGAGGAGGGGGATTAAGATGGTGCCGTACTTCCTCGTAAAAGAAGATTCACGGCCGTTGTATCATCATACGAAATAATAACCACGGATAGCTGCGTCTCTTTAGATTTCTCTGCTCCGCTTCTCTGTACGTTTAAAACATGTACTAAAGGATTCCTTACTAATCTCTTAAATCTTATCCATAGTTCTACTGATGTCAAGAGACTCCATTCCTCCCCTTTGTTTGATCAACCCTGTAGTGGTCAAAGACGCAGTTTCAAAATCTTCAAAACCATTAAACACATCTCGTTGTTGCCTTGCTTAGTGAAGTTTGGACAACGTGTAAAGTTGTTCAGTGGGACCAAAACAAAGACATCTTATGACTTGCAAAAATGACCGCACTTTACCTTTCCTTCATATTTGATAATACCCAGATCTGCATACACGGTGATTATTCTTATTGAAATGACTTGCATCTCTAGCTTTACCTGGCTTTTAGAAGCACATCACATTCATTGCCTTGTCGATCTCCGAAATACTCAGTCTAACCTGGTCAGCTGTTAATACATATGTGTAAAATGCTCCCTATCTTAGAATATTTACACATTTGGAAAGGGAGGGGGTATGCATTAAAATTTTCCTAATTATGCTGGTTCTATCAAGAAGACAGATTAGCTATAGTTAATATTAGTAAATGTAATGGATTACTCCTCTCTCACACAGACACGCTCCGCTAACTTTCGTGGAAGTTTTCTTCCATTTTTTATGCCTTTTTTTAAAGGTGTTTTCGTGGATGATGTTCTACTGAACTTATTACCATCATTTCTCCGCTTTCCTTTAATCCTATAAAAAAAAACATGCGGATGCTGGTTGTGGTATCCATTCACTGTCCAACTTAAAACCTTTCGAACCATTTTCTCTTCTTTCGTTCCATCTACTTATATAGGACAGGCTTCCTCACAAGAAAAACAGCAGAAAGTTGTGTTCAACCTTCTGCTGTTCAAGAAACATATCAAAATGTTGGGTTTTTTCCCTACTCCCCCCCTCCACACACACCTACAGCATTGCCATGCTATAAACAGCGTAACATGTATTGGGTTGATATAAATTTTAGCAGGCTTGGATGATCGCTCTTCAACCAAAAGACGGAGTTAGAAATCCACCATAGAATGTCAACGTGGTAGCTGAATTTCATCACCTGCTGTGAGACCAATACTGTTACTACTCTGCTTTACTTGGAGGCTTGAAAAGTTTCTATATTTGAAAAGGATGATTCCAGATTATCCTAAATAAATCTTCTTTACGTATTTTATTATTAAAGAAGGTAAGCGAGGCTCTTTTTACCATTAACTAAAAGTTAGTTAATGGTAAAATAATAATGCGCAGCTAATCCTTGACCCTTAATTTTTGGGAGAGTGTACAACTGCCATCTTATAGTCATTAACACCATATGCTGTTGAGAGAAATCGCATGAGTTCTACGGTCGATTTTCTTGAGAAACGAAATTAAAAACCTGAGTTTCAAGGGAAAAATCCTCTGCGAAACATCGAAAAGGTAGAGAAAGGCTAGAGAAAATTAAAACGTACAAGAGCGATGCCATTTTGAACACCATATGCTGTTGAGAGAAATCGCATGAGTTCTACGGTCGATTTTCTTGAGAAACGAAATTAAAAACCTGAGTTTCAAGGGAAAAATCCTCTGCGAAACATCGAAAAGGTAGAGAAAGGCTAGAGAAAATTACTCTAGTCAGCGACTAGAAATCGAGCTTAAGGTCTTCTTTCAGACAGTCTAGTGCTATGGAAGGAATGGCTGAGTAGTTAGCATATCTGCTCTCTAACCATCAAGCTGCGTTTTCGAATCCGGACAGGGATGTTTATAGTGTTTAGGTGGAAGATGAACTTCGTCAGATGTGAGATCAATGCGCACTTAATGGAGGTCTGAAGTGATTTGAGGGGGGAAAAAAATTCAATGTGTAGTTTCTAAGAGCATAGTTTCCGAACTATGTAAAATCATAAAATTAATTAATAAAAAAAATCCGTACTAAAGTACTTTTCATGGATGGCAGTTACAATAAAAAAAAAAAATTGCAGGGCTATGCACGCACCCTTTACGGATTATTTAACATAATACAATTTAAATAATAATAAACCGCTCTGATAATACATGATATCTACACAAGAATGCTAAATGCACATTTTGTTTGTTTTTCTGATGTTCATTTCCTCAATATTTGCTGATTAATATGTCAATTTTACGAGTAAGAAAAAGAAAGCATTTCTCCTAGGTCATATTTATTTTATCACTGCACATGTAACAATACATGAAACGAGATCTGCAAATCTGTTTTACCTTATTCACTTTACTTACTGAATTACAAGTTCTAAAATATATCAGCATATGATGTTTAATTACTTATAGGAAGTACTCTCGTCTAGTTATTAAAAAAGTCCGTCTCCAAGACAATGGCGAGTATGAATGTAGAGTGACCAACGTTGTTCAGCAGGACTCGGTTTCTCGTACAGCTTTAGTCACAGTAACAAAAAGGGACAGAAAAAACACGTTACCGCCCTCTTCACCAACGAACTGTAAGTAATGTAGTTGTATTGTATATTTATATTAGACAAGTCCCAAGTAAAATATATTTTTTAAATAAAAAATCCTTTTAGTTCTCAAGATAGTTCCTAACCTCGATTTAGAGGAGGGGGAAGATTCATGGTGTTTTTCCTGAGAGTTATTTTTCCGCATGAAATGATGCTGCAGCGATAAATTCAGCGTAAAGACCTTGGCAGTGTTTCAGAATCTACATCTTCTCTCCCCTAAATGCAAAATTATGAATGATTACTTGAAAAATATGCTGGTGTATTCCAAATGAAATTTTTAAATAAGATGAATTGTGAACAGATAACTCGAAATGGAAAGATTGGTATTTTTAATTTTAGAAAAGGTGAACTAAAAACTTCAAATTGAATTACAAATATAATATCAGTTTGAATATAAAATTAAACATAACTGGAATTTACCTTGCGCGCGTACAAATGACTTAAGAAAAACCAAGTAACTACGGATATTATTTTCCCTTTAGCCTTGTTTCACAGTACCACATAACTGAGTATGCTGTTAGAACGGCGTACCATTTCACAAAGTCCCATGCTGCACGTTCACTTGTATACTGGTGAAATGATTCGATCAGTCAGTGTAATATATACTGGATGACATACAAGTAAATATCAAGTAGCTTAAGATTTAAATACTGCTGTACTAAAAGATTACAAAGATCTTTCTTGTATAACATCGGTTGGAAAATACTTCTCGTAGCAGTTTATGCCAACTGCACCAACCTCCTTTCCCTTGGTGAAATTCAAAGGACACATCAATTTAAAAAAACTTTGGTAGTGCTTCTACGGAGCCAATGTTTCAAACTAACTCGGAGTGATCAGCTAACTCTCATGCATAGATGAGTTAGCTTATCGCCGACAGCGGTTTTTTCTTTTTTCTCTCCTGCAGAAACTTCAATTTACATTAAGTAAACTGGGATTTCTAGCATAGATTAAAAGCATCTATGGGACTGTATTTGTGAGATGTGAATTTTACGCATAAAATCAGAGATGTGGAAAATTAGACAGAGATTCAGGTAACGACTTGCGGTCATGTGCAAACATGAGGAATTTATTGAAAAGGAGGTTAACAGATTGGATGTTGAAGGATTACAGACTGTCTCTGAGGATGAATAACTTCTTAAGGAGGAAGTGCATCAGAATAAAATGGGAAGCAATTGCTTGAGGAATATGAAGTCCAGGCTACGAAAGCAGCAAGTATAGTAAAAAAAATTATGAAAGAAGAATGGCAGCGCAAGCTAAGCAAACTAAGGACATCTTTAGTCGTATATCTGCATCATCGTAAATTCTTCTGTAGTATCTACAGAAGAATAATCATAGTTGCTGAAGAGAATAGTAAACGGAGTAAGGAAAACACTTAATTCTTTTACTTTTGTGCTGTTTTCTTCTTGAGAAAACTTGATGCCAATAAAGGCATAGGTTTGAACGATGTACCACCATATATTTTAAGAGAATGTGCTGAGATAACCGGCAACAGAAAAAGTCCTGGATGCGATGAAAGAGGTGACGGTAATAGCGTTGCAAAAATGGAAAGGACATTTAATTAGTCTGGATTTCTGCAGTGACAGTGAAGGTTTTAGAGAAATTGATTAGTCAGAATAAAAAAAAAAGGTTTTTATGAGAAAATGAATCGTCTGTATATGGATTTGTTAGCTTCTGCATTTGCAGTCTGATAACTATGGACGAATAAGGTTTATATCAGCTTTGGAATGAGTAGCAGAATTCAGATCTGATTATTAATTGGTTCCCAGGTAGTGAAGAAAATGGCTCTTGACAAACTTCTTTACTGCCTTCGACAGACATGAGATCTGAGACAATGGTAATATAATTTCAAGGCTGACAAATCTCTCGTTTTAGGGATAGGTTTTGCAGAGGTAAATGCTATTGATCACATTCGAGTAAACCACTAATACTCAGAAAGAAGACACAGCCTGCCAAATTTATTTAAAGTATAGGAAAATAGCACTGTGAAAATCTACAAAACGTTTTCTATTCTTCTACTGTAAAAACTCCTTTACAGGTTGCATTGTAAATTGACCTGGAGAAAGCATACGATAGAGTGCCAAGGCAAGAAGTCTGGAGGTGTCTGAGGGAGAAGAAGGTGCCGGAGAAATATGTCAGGTTGGTGCAGGAAATGTACAGAAATGTGAAGACAAGTGTTCGGACCTGTTTGGGACAGACAGAAAGTATTCAAGTAACAGTTGGCTTGCATCAAGGGTCAGCATTAAGTCCGTTTCTGTTTAATATTGTGATGGAGTTGGTAACAGAGGAGGTGAGAGAAGATGCACCTTGGACAATGTTGTATGCAGATGACATCTTGCTATGTGTAGATACAAGAGAAGAAGCAGAAACTAAACTGGAAAGATGGAGAAAAGTACTGGAAGAGAGAGGTATGAGACTGAGCAGAAGTAAGACAGAGTATATGTGTTGCGCAGTGGGCGGTGGCCAGGAGACAGACCTGGAGCTGGAAGGAAATGTCATCAGGAAGGTGAGAGACTTTAGATACTTAGGTTCGACAGTGGAAGAAGATGGAGGAGGTGAGAAGGAAGTGGGATGCAGGATACAAGCAGGTTGGAGGAACTAGAGGGAGATGGCTGGAGTGTTATGCGATGAGGGTGCCGATCAATCTGAAAGGCAAAATTTATAGGACAGTAGTGAGGCCAGCTATGACATATGCTATAGAAACTGTGGCCCTGAGGAAAAATAACATTAGCAGGATGGAAGTAGCAGAGATGAGAATGCTTAGGTGGATGTGCGGTGTGACCAGAAAGGATCATCTGAGAAATGACTATGTCAGGGGAACAGTGAAAGTTACGAACTTAGGAGCGAAAATACAGGAGGCAAGGTTGAGATGGTTTGGTCATGTGATGAGGAGGGAGGATGAATATGTGGGAAGAAGGGTCATGCAGATGGATGTGTAAGGAAGGCGGAAGCGTGGGCGGCCAAAGAAGAGATGGAGGGAGCTGGTAGAAGAGGACTTGAAGATGAAGAACTTGGATGTGGTGACAGCCCAAGACAGGAAGGTGTGGAGGAGACTCATAACAAACAGTGACCCCACTTAAGTGGGAGAAGCTGCAGAAGAAGAAGATTGTAAATTAACAGATTTCGACTAAATTTCATAATTACTTGTGTTTTGTATGTCGCTGAAGATTTCCAGATAAATTTAGCCAAATAGGAATCAAATTAAGGATAATGAATGATTAATTTCTGCTGATACTTTCTTGCTGCCAAGCAAAAATTCTTCACTGGCTCAAATTGTAACTAAATTTATCAATGAATGAAAATTTAGTTTTATAAAGAAGAAAATTCTTCAGTTTAGCTTAGATTTTTTTTAATTATATAACAATCTACGAATTTCTTTCAGCAACCTCCTTATGGCCATTGGAAGGCCTTCCATGTCCCAAACCAAACTTTTGTCTGAATGGCGGATCCTGTATTTATTATGCTAGTCTTCAGGAATATGCTTGTCGGTAAGAACGCATCTGTAATATCTGTATTTAATATTATAATGAATAAATAACTGAATATTTATATTCTAATGAGGTTTTCATTTGTAAAAAAGTGATCGTTTGCAAGTAGAATGACTGCGCTAATGCTTTCATTTGTATGGCAATTGAAGAAAGTTTCAATAAGCCCATTTGATAAGGACACATTTTGAAATATCTCAGGAGAAGCAAAAGCATGTAAACAAATTATTTTACAAATTTAATCAGTGATTAAATCTGTCATGCAAAATAAATACTGGTGCGTTTTTCTTTCTGTGAATTACAGCTCCATCGATTTCTGAAAAGATGATTTTCACATTATTACTATCCGTGAATTTCTGATGACAAATGCATGACAGCCCTAAGTGTTACCATATTACATAGGAAACTTAAATGTTTTGAAAATTCATAAAAATAGTCTCGCGTTTAAGTCCGAAACAAGCCACAGCCTTATTTTACTAGTGATACCACCGCTAGTTTGCTCTGATATGTAAAAGGAAATCTTAAATTTAAACTAATCATTATTTTCCTTAGCATTCAATAAATATAAAAATTTCCTTTACTGCTTATATTGTAGAAGATAATAGTCTCTTCTCACATTATTTTTAAGATAGTAATAATCATTCACGATTATCAGCGCAAATACAAGGCGGATTATTTAACATTAAAAGAGATCTGGAATTTCGCAATTGTAATAACGTATATGAAACATGTAAAAACGCAACCATACACACTAATTTGTAATCCACTAAGATTATTGTAATCAAAGTTAAGAATATGTGAAAACATAAACTTGATGTCAGTTTATTAGGAAAGAATGTTATTGCATCGTTACATAACTGACACACTTGAGAATTGCATCCAAAGCGGACTCTCATTCGGAACAGTAACTGCATTTCTTATTTCACAAAAGTTTCTGTGATGCAGTTTCTTCTTTAATAAATTTAATTTAAGCCAAGATAAAACTGGAGAGAATTATCAAAACCCAATTACAGCTGTACCTGAGGATGAAAGTACAGAGAGATTAATGGTGCTGTGCTGTCCGTTATTAATTTTAACACACGTGGCAAAGTTAATTGATATATAACAAAGAAATAAAAGTAAGATGAACTATTCAATGCTTCAAGCGACTGAAAAGAGATGGGAGGATTCCATTCCCAGGGAGAGGTTATTATTTAGCGCATGATGATACAACGGCTGCGAGCCCCCTTTTACGAGCAGGTACAGCACCATCTCAGTCACCCCTTATCCGTTTTTATCCGGGCTCGGGAACCGTATAGCTGACGTATCAGGCTCATGGCTGGTTCTTAAGTATTTCTGACAGTAATTCGTGTGTGTGTTCACGGAGCCCGTTCTGGGGGACAAAAAAGCCAAGTGTCTGGCTTTTTTGTACGAGACCGGCTAACTCACCTTTCGTCGAAAAAGAGCAGATTAAGGTTCCTCATGTCACAGACGGGAATCGACCCCAAGTCTTTCCGACCAAAGGGCTTCGTCTCTGCTGACTGAGCTAAGGAGGCTCATTCCCCGGGAGAGGTGAGATGGCATTTCGCATCGGTTCAACTTCTGTTTTTACATTAAAAGAAAAATTGGATTACTGACATTAAAATCACAAGTACGCTACACGCACAACTCATCTGGAACTTCTTATGAACCTTCTTTCTGAAATTATATGCAAAGTGACAATTTCGCAAATTGCATAAATAATACTACTGCTTCAGTGAGGAAATTAGGGAGGGGATTCAATTTCGTGGTAACGAGCAAACGAAACACGTAAATGTGGCATACTTCCTAACAAATAGTTCGTATTAACTGCACAGTGAAAACAAAGTAATGCAAACAAGTTCGCAGCATGTCAACCAGTATTTTTAGTTTAAGAACTAACTACAAATAAATAAAAATACCGAAGGAGCCATTAATAATATGAGAGAACGACATTTAAAGACTACTGTATATGAAAATAACTGAACTGAAAACATTTTCAAAACTCCGCCTCATTTTTATCAGTCAAAATTCTGTCGCAGATAAGAGCTAGTTCATGGACTCTCGTTCACAGGTTTACAATATAGATTAAACGGTGTTCTTCCTCTTTTTTCGTCTCGACTCTCCTCTTTTAATTTCGTGGACATCATTCTATTTTCGAATGAAACACAGAGAAATATTTTGAGGGGATAAGAATAGAAAATTAATCTCAAGTTTATTAAAAATAAAGCGTTCGTCTGACTTACCATCAAAAATTGTTCTAACCTTGTTATATATTTAAACCAATTTCATTTGCTCTAGAAACCATGAAAGAAAGAAATTTCGTTATGCCAAATATGTTTGAACAATGCTTAAATTATAATTCAAGGAACAGAAAAGTATAATGCCGGAGAAAAAAAGAAAAACTTTCTTATTAATAAAGCAAAAGTGTACAAAAAAAAAAAAAAAAAATGATGCTTAAATTGCATAACTTGATATTCTAATGAGAAACGTTTGAGAGTCCTCAACTAGCAGTCAAATATTTACAAAATTCTTTAACTGAATTTTGCAAACCAAGTTTTTTTTTAATTCAAAACAGCTGCACTAAAGAATTTTAAGTTTTCTGTATCGTGAATTGGGAAAAGATGTTGAATCTTATTTCCATTGTAGACAAACAGCAGTAACGCGAGGATCAGAGGATGCATTTGCCCAAAACGGTGTGGGTTTAATCACTCCCACACTGCAAAACATATAACAAACTAGTTTCTTGCGTGGATGAAGAGAAAATTCGTGTGTTTATGTTCTTTTTACGAAGAGCTGGAAATCGGGGAATACTTCATTAGGAAGATTGTATCACTGAACCGTAGTAGAATGAAAGAAGGTTCGGTGACTTAGCAATTAAACACTAAAAGAAATTTAGCAACTGTCGCTCGTATTATTGTTGGTTTAGCAGAAATGGAGAGAAGGATCATGGATTCCAGTTTTGCTGAACGGCGACCATAGAAATATATCTGTAGAAGGCACAATACGGAAATTGACCGGTTGTGAGCTAGGAATTGTCAGTCAAGCTAAATTAAAAATTCTTGATGGCTGTTCAGAAGAGTAGAGGTCACAAATGCACTCACCACCAGAAATGTAAGAACAGTATTTCAAAGATGACCAGATATTTGTGATTCGTAGGGAGTTAGCTGGGAAGATTAAAAGTAGCGTCATGAGTGAAGAAGTATGTCAAGTTTTTTGAAGTTTATGATATCATGGCAACATTTATCATGTTGCCATGATATCATTCCATTGTTTAGACTGTTAATGTGAAGTTAACATGGAAGCGAACTCTGAAAACAATGTGCTACTTGCACTACTAAACGAGTGTACCAGCATTATCAAAAAAAAAAGTTAGGAATAATTTCTAAAAAGAAAAACAAAATGAAACTAAGAAAACAAGTTTCGACCTTTTGACTTCTAAAAGTTTATACCAAAAAATAGTTTTAAGGTCTACAGAAGTATTAGTAAGTTGATTTTAAACGAGGTGTAGGAGATGTACAGAAATGTGAAGACAAGAGTTCGAACCTGCCTGGGAGAGACAGAAAGTTTTCCAGTGACAGTTGGCTTGTATCAAGGGTCAGGAGTAAGTCCGTTCCTGTTTAATATTGTGACGGAGAAGGTGAGAGAAGACGCGCCTTGGACTATGTTGTATGCAGATGACATCGTGCTGTGTGCAGAATCAAGAGAAGAAGTGGCAGCTAAACTGGAAAGTTGGAGGAAAGTACTGGAAGAGAGAGGTATGAGACTGAGCAGAAGTAAGACAGAGTATATGTGTTGCAAAGTGGATGGCAGCCAGGAGACAGATCTGGAAGGAAATGTCATAAGGAAGGTCAATGACTTTAGATACTTAGGTTCAACAATGAAAGAGGATGGTGAGGCTGAGAAAGAAGTGGGATGCAGGATACAAGCAGGATAGAGAAACTGGAGAGAGATGGCTGGAGTGATATGCGATAGGGTGCCGATCAATCTAAAAGGACAGTAGTGAGACCAGCTATCACGTACGCTATGGAAACTGTGGCCCTGAGGAAAAATAACATCAGCAGGATGGAGGTAGCGGAGATGAGAATGCTTAGGTGGATGTGTGGTGTGGCCAAAAAGGATCATCTGAGAAGTGGCTATGTAAAGGAAAAGGTGAAAGTTACGAACTTAGGAGCAGAGATACAGGAGGCATGGTTCAGATGGTTTGGTCATGTGATGAGGAGGGAGGAAGAGTAGGTGTGCAGGGGAGGAGGAAGCGCGGACGGCCAAAGAAGAGATGGAGGGAGATGGTGGAGGAGGACTTGAGGATGAAGAACTTCGATGTGGCTACAGCCCAAGACAGGAAGTTGTGGAGGGGACTCACCACAAACAGTGATCCTACTTAAGAGAGAAAAGCTGCAGAAGAAGTGTCCGGTTTTAAAATCAACAATAAATGCATTAAAAAAAGATATTTAAGTAGCAGGATGCAGAAAATAAAAACACCAATATTTACACACATTAAATAACTGCAAAATAAGAATGATGACAAGCTTAACCTTTGATGGGAATAACAATAATGTGGAGAATTAGTGATAACAATTAATGGTCAAAAATGACGTTTGCTGTGTTCCAATTGTGCTGGTTACAACTTGTTTCCCACTTAATCAAATTTCAATTTTGGAATCCGAGAAAACGTGAAATATTAATTTTGATCTACAATAAATTGCACTGCTCTGTTCTGGAAGCAGTCAGTAAAATATTCCGCTGAAGCTATGCTTTTAAAGAACATGAGATATCTGCCAAGAAAGCATGTACATTTTGAGCTTCAACATATAGTTTTTTATCACACATTTTTGAGTTTGCCTAAATGGAAGGGCTATCTTCGAATGCATACGTTTGTTCAGTAATTTCCACCTGACGAAAGTCGGCAATAAGTTGCCAATTTATAAAGAAATCAAATTAAAACACAAAACTGTTGTTTGGTTCAAAATACTGTTCCACCTTCACCGGAATCGCCACTTATACATGTTGCTGTAATTGTTTTACATTTTTGTAATGAAACATATAAATACTGCTTTTAAAAAACTAATAGTAAAAAAAAAGTTATTAATCTCTTGATTTTCCATCCAGCATGTAATACTTAGTTTCTGTTCGATTGAAAGAACTCATTTAAAAAATCGTGCAAAAGTTTACAGTAGTGAAATATTCCTGAGAGGAATGAAGACGATATCCGCCTATAAATGATCGGACAGTAAAACATTAAGTCTATTATTTAGTCAAAGTTCATCACACAGAATGAATCGGTATTGAGGACATGAGTAAGAATTTATTACATTAATAAATCCTCTAGTCTATATTAGAGCTGCTTGTATCTTCGTCGCTGTTGTTTTAAGAATAACTCTAAATTCAGAAATATATTGGATGTTGAACAAATTCTAAATTTTTCATTTTTAGTAAAGCGAAAAAAAAAATTCAAAATCCAACTCGCATCTTTAAATTTTAACATTTCTTTTTATCATACGCTATTTCTCTAATATTACCTTGAATTAATTTGAATGGATTTTTCCCTCATAGAAAATACTTTTCTGTTTCTATAGATGCACAGACGGTTTTAGCGGTCATCGATGCGAACACAAAGCCGTCTCATTACCTCGTATGTACAACTTTAATCCTTGAGCTTGTCCTTAAATATATACCAGGATCATTGTATACACTTAAGCTTCTGTGGCGAAATTTTGTGTAGTGACTATACTGCACATTGCCTGTGTATTGCAGACAAAGGGTCTTTTAGGATTAATTTAGTACTGCATTTCTATATACATTCTCATTTTGTAGATGTTTTGATGCATGTATGTGTTCACGTTCATATTAATATTCCTCTATGTATGTAGGTATGTGTGTGTATATACACGCTAGTATAATTTCTGTTGTTAATATTAAAATTATTGCATACTTTGAAAATATCGAATCGCACATGTATCGTTTAATTTTAAAATATTAAAACTCCTCTACAGGAGTGAAAATACTGAAATGTCAAAGAGACTAAAAGGTTTAACTATTTTCATCAGTTTATATTTGTTAAGAATTTTTGTTCGATATTTTCATGAAAAAAAATCATTTTTCTGTTTACCATAAGAGTTAGCAATCAGCCAAACGTTACATTTTACGTCAGAAAATGAACTACCTGCTTTTTCCCAAAATCTAACTTTGGCTGATTGCTGACTGTATGTATGATGATAAAGTAATTCTCTTCTCATGTCTGTCATGCTTTGGCTCTAAACAGTTGTGCAGAAGGATTCGTGGGACTTCGATGTCACTACAAGGATGTTAGAGTGATACTGAGGGAAATAAAATGTACGTATTGCTAGCTGGATTTAGTATATAGCAGCATTAACAAATTGTGTGCGCTTTCTAACATTTTAATTTCAAATATTTAAAATGTTTTATGGATTGTAACTTTTTGCATTTAAGAGTTATTACATACTCGTAAAAGAAAGTATACTCCGTTTGATTTAAATTAAAAGCAAACTAAGAAAATTATATGATCAATAACTCAATATGATACTCTGTCCGTATTTCATTTCGCAGTTGCTTTGTATCAGTCAGTCCCTAAATGTGTCTGTTCCACTGATGGAGAACACATTTTGCACTTGATAATTAACCAACACTATGTATGTCCTGTCGTAACCAACTAGAAAATAGCATCAGAGATGGTTGAAATTGCTTTTATATGTGAAAAGAGTGATGGCGATATTAAAATGTAGGATATTATGGATCCTTGCATATTTTCTAGCCAAATATAGAAAGAAACTTAAGTTTCAAAATTTACCACAGAGCTTATGAGAATATAACCTTCAGCTTCGGAATTGGTTTGGAGTGAACTACATAAAACATGAGTTCTGTCCAAGAATCCATATATTAACAATTTTATTAGCGCTTAAATTAGATGTAACCTGACAGCTGTTTCGAGCTGTAAATGCATAATCATTTACTGAAGCATAGTCGGAAGGCTTCAATTTAGCATAAGTAAGATATTAAAATGTGGATATTATGATAAACTAATATCCTACATTTTAATGTTATCAGATTTTTTCTGTTAGCTTATATGCAATTCGTAGCGTAGTCAAGTGACAGCACATACTATTTGGTTGAATTTGTGTTGGAATCTTTTTTTATAATGAGTGGAACATTTAAAGCAGTTTCCCAACGGATAGAATTGGACGATACATCAAAACATGGAGACGAATAAGTACAGCCAGTTAAATTCCCAAAATGAATACTGGACTCTGGGGTTCAAATTTGGCCAATCAAGTCAATATCCTAGTAAAGTAACCAAAATAGACAACCTGAAATTGAATATCCATGTTTCAATACAAACACGGATATAACAAAAGGAAGCAGCATTTTGTTTTCTTATAATAAAGATTACCTGCATTAAAAATCACTGGATATGATATGAGAGAACGAACGTTTTCTGCGCAAGTCTCATTTAATTTGGCCACATTAGATTTGAATTATCGAGAAATTTTATCCAAACCATCTTCTAGAACATGAATATAAAGGAAAAATCAGTTTTGATACAATTCTGGCTTAATGTAGTTTAAGTACATTCCTGCTTCCAAAGTGTTAAACCAATACCGAAACATCAAAAAATTTGTCTTTATTCGTCCAACCAGAGCAATTCTGTGATATGTACATACACTTCAAATTTGGAATGCAATTATATGAATTCGTAGCGCATTTAAGGAACAGTGCATACTATTTGATTGAATTTGGGTTGGAATTCTTTTTATAATGCATAGAACATTTTTAAAGCAATTTTTCAACATATAGAATTGGAAATGCATCGAAATATGAGGAAACGTGTACAGCAGCTAAATTCTGTGATATTCATACGCACATATACTTCAAATTTGGAATGACCATTGCAATTTTGAAAATAAAAAAGGCCAATTAAAATGGCCTAAGTAAGTCTTAATAATAATAAATCACTAAACACCCAAAGTCGAAATATGTTCGCAAAAACAAGTGAATTGAAGTGCGAAGACTTCAGTTTTTCATGCACTATGCGAAAAACACCAAGTGCGTGTTAAAATAAAATCTATTGCTATTTAAAGATGTTACGTTATTGTAAGCAACGTTAAAGGACAGATATGAGAACAATACTACAAATCTGGCGAGGCAAAGATTTTTTTGTGTGTGCGCGTGCGTGCCAGGGTGCTTGTAAGATTCAATAATAATATGCTCACTATCGCTTAATACCACGATGACCTTGTGCCATGGTCCATCTGAATAAAAACAAGTCGCTGATACTTGATTTAAACATATTTTGTACATAAGAAATCATATACTTTCTACCATTACAAATAATCGGGTTACGCTGGTATAAGAAAAAAAAATAATAAGGTAATTCTGTAGTTGAAAACTAATCTAATTAAATGTCTCCTCAATTCAGTGTTTGCAAAAAAAAAAACGTTTAATTAATCTGGGTAAACCCATACCTAAGGAATAGTCTTCTACAGAAAGCTAAACTAGTCAAATATATGAAATCGATTTACTTTTGTTTTTATGTGGGACAAAATACCACATCTAAACAAAAAAAAAATCAATTTTCTTCACGATCATTATATTGAATTGTTTTTAATTTTCAAATTATTTTCTGATGAGTGGAATCATCATCATTGAAGTGGAAAAACTGAAAACGAAATCCGCGTTCTCGGATTTGTTGGCTAGATTTCGAAGAAGTGGCGAAAGGGATCTGAGAAATGTTCACTTTGATAAAGGAATATGATATGCAATATTGTGCGAATAGGCAAGAAAAAAAAAACAATACAGAACACACAAGTAAGAAATTAGATTTTTTTAGAATAGAACAATGAAGTCATATTCGGAAAACTAAATTTTTGTAACGGCAAGCGACTAGAATGAAATGCCAATGTACAAATTTAACGGGAAGTATGAGAATCATCTGGGTAAAGTGAATATCCCACTTAGTATTAATGTTCCCATGGAGGTGTCAGGCTGATGTCTTCATTGAAGTAAATGTAAGTTTAATCGGGGGGAAAACGATAATTCTTACTGTCAGTCAAGTTATGTACATACGAGTACACACGTATGTATATCTGAATACATATCTGCAAAGTAAACTTTAAAAAGAAATATTATTAATTGAAGAACAAAATTGGAATTCATACTGTATATTCTTAAGAAAAGTCAAGTCTTATTAATCTTCCATCTAATATTATTTTATGTCTGTAAATTGGGTGTGCTCGCTTGTCTTATCTACCTTTATGCAGGATGAAAAACCAGAGTTTCCGGGAGAGGAACTTTCCTCTGCGACCTCCGTATGAGATTAATTCACCTTCAGCTGAAGGAAAAAAATAAATTCCTCTCGTCAAGACGAGAATGGAACTCAGCTCCTTTCCAATCGAAGGGCGCAATGTTCCACTGTGTGTGCTTCCAATTGTGCTATGGAAGCGCACGGGTCCAAATCTATTATGTTCAAGATTCTTAAAACGAAATGCTCACGAAATATTGTTCATCATTTTTAATATACTTAAGTATTAATGTAATTCTACATTTCTTACATTGCCGCTGTCAATTAAAAATATTTCATATTCTTCTTTAGCAAGTTTTATACATTTAGTAATTTTGTTACAAACGTCTTTATCATAGCTAACTGAATTTAACTTAAGTCAATAATCGTTCCAAGCTACTTTTCTTGGTCTTCATCTCGTCATGGAGTTATAATCCATTTTAGTTTTTCTATGGCGATAATTTTAAGTAATATAATAATGTCGGAAGCTGAGAGTATAGCTTCCTTGAACACTTCACATATATTATCTACATTTCATTAATGCATGTTTCCATTCAATTAATTCCCTTAAGTGTTGCCTTGTTGTTTAGACCTCAACCTTATGGTTGGTAGAATAGCAGTATGCTATTTTGCCAGGGAATGATTATGAAACAGTGATTTCCCGTTGCTTTCCTTGCCTTAAGTATTTATGACTGTAGACGTGTGTGTTCTGAGGGACGAAAACCCTCTACCTCCGTATGAGACCGGCTAACTCGCCATTCGTCGAAAGAGACCAGATAAAGGTTCCTCCCGTAATGGACGGGCATCTTATGCCCTAGTAATTTCCCTTTGAAAAATAAGATCCCTTTTCACGCCATTGTTTACCACACATTACAAAGTACATTACGACCAACATCAGAGTTGAGAGTTTTTATGTGAATCCCGTCCAAACAGGCTGTCAACGTGTTTCGCACGTTAGTGTCGCAGTTCGGTTAAGGATTAAATAATCCGGGAATGCTGCTCCAGTGATGAGCATGGACTTTTCCATTCTGTATCTCCAATAAGCTAGGTAATAGCGATGAGCGGGAGTTCGAATCCCAATGCCTGCAGCGGGATTTGAATCTACGAGTTATTGGCTGGAGAGCGAAAGCGCTACTAGTTCTGTATTCCACTTCTTGTGGCATGTCTTTCATGGCGATGCAAAAGTCCACCAACTAAATATTCAGTGCACAATGGCAATCGAGGTTATTAGAAATCGCTAATTATTAGACATTCATTTTGCTCGTCCATTTAAGACATCAAAAGTTCTACGTTGAAATGTCCTTATTCTGTATAAGATCCAGCCGTCGAAGTTAAATTTAGTTTAATATCGCACTAAACAGATTCAGTAACTGATTGTGTTTCTGGTGTTGGTATTTTCATTGTCCTACTTCCTGTATGAACAGCAGCAAAAAAAATTGTAATTCTGGAGGGTTTCATACGGTCTCTAGTGAACTTCATCAACAATAAAATATTTTAATTTGAAAAACTTATTAATACTAAGATTCCTAATGCATAAAGTTTCATGATATATGGCAGTTTATTTACTAGGAATCGATCTGTTAATGCAAGTTTTTCACCTCCTCCCCTCCTACTTACACAAATACTGTATTCAGAGTACTAAACAAGATGGCATCATTACACAGATTACTAAACAGTCCAGCATAGTTTAGTCCTTAAATTTGAATAGTAATTAATAAATCCATCACCAAGTACCCCATTTCAATCTGTTTCAAAAGAGAGTTTGGTGGTATTCTTAATATACCCAGCGCTCTCATCTGTAGTTTCCTCTTTCCTAAAAGGGGCATTTATCCTTGACAATCTCTTTTCTATTCACAAATATTCCATCACTGCTAGTGTTCCTGTTTTTCAAAATATTTCATTTCTGCAGCAAAAATACTGTTTTAAGCAGCCTTCATATATTATTCAATTAACAAGCAGAGTTCTTGTCAATATTCTGTTTAGGTATGCCTGCTGCCATATCTACGCAAAGTATTGGATATCTTTATATTCAAACCAAGCTCCCCACTCGTTATTCATTAAGATGACTATTACTGTAATAAATATTTTCATTTCATTAATAATCTACTATTAATAAGAATCTGTCGAACGTGTGATAAAGGGATTGTTTCTTTCACGTGAAAAATTACCAACGTTATGCCAACCAAAATAGGCTGTCTTTGCTGTTTTGTGAAAACACTGCAGTCTATTGAAATTTGCCATTCTTTCCTATTAAAGGACTGGTACTGATAGGAAAATGTCTTCAACTATAGCTGAGTAAGAGACAAAAAAAATTAAAACCTAGGTGTAGTGTATCATTCTTTCTCCATTACTTTGGAACAAAAAGATGCATGTTTGGACAGAAAGAACGCACGGGGAATACATGATGTGATGTGAAGCGTAGCCTGGATTCTTGGAATATGCACATACATCAAATGCAGAACTGTATGCCATAAGTGAATTGGATTTGTGATGTGAGAAGCGGCTCAGTACTGTGGTTCTATCTAGCATCTAGCTCTATAGGGTTAGTGGCTTCCGGATCAGGCCATTTTTAGTAGGAAGAATTAGTACTGCAATTCTGATTCTCCAAAATTCCTGTTTATTCGCAGTTCCCCCATTCTTCTTAGGCTAAAAACGGTAGTTGACAGTCATGGTGTTTGGCAGTTTTGTTCAAAAGCGCCAAACTGTGTTAGATCATCTCGTGTAAATTTAGACATATGAATCATGGACTCGGAGATAACCCCATTATCTGGTGTGTACGTGTTTTATCCCAATATCAGCTACTAAAATATATTTAATCATTGGCGTTTAAAATGGGTAAGATAAGATGGACACGAATTTAATCCATTAATTGTAAGCCGATTTCAAAAATATTTAGTCGTAACGATAAATGCAAGAAAAACAGATTTATTAGTTACAAAATTCTATCAATTGGATTTTGTAACAAATGTAACTGTCAAAATTAAAAATTCATGAGAGAATACTTTTTCTTTTCATTTTGACAAGTATAACGAAATAAAAACTTATTTAACATTATGTTAAATAACAAATTTATGTTAATCTAACATCCTAATGAATGATATGCATACAATTTTAATATTACGTGTAGAACAATCAGTCGATTCTTCTAATGTGATTTAGGCACAATACAAATCGATTCCTGGATCTAAATCACATTCAGTGGAACGGACAACCAATTAATTTTCTTGGAGGATACAGATGCATACAGAATATAATTTAACCGTATATCAGAATATTCGATCGAGATTTCCAGAGTAATTATTTGTATATAAATTAGAGGTATTTTGTTCTGTTTACATTGTATGAGATCAATACTGCTCGTAATTATTTTGTTGCTCACAATATTTTTCATTTTACAGCCAACATCGGGAAATGATTCCATGATCAAATCCAGTCACTGTAAGTTATTTTGTAAGGCACAAAAAACAGCATGTCAGTTTTGCTGCACGAGTTTGAAATGCACGATATTAACCGCAGTAGTACATTAAAAATTAGCACTAGTCGATTTCACTTAATAGTAGCATTCAATTGAGCATGGTTAAAAATAGGATCAGTCGTATGTGTATACTTTTCAAAGTTAATTATAAACATTTGTTTTGTACGGTTTTCTGGAAATCTAAGGCCATGTCGGCATTTTCGTTCTTTTAGAAAGTTGTGTTAAAAATACTTTATAAACTAATAATCACTTTACCTGTGTTAAGGAAAACTTGGAAATGATCAATGAGATTAAATACAACTTAAAGCCAAGTGACCTAAATAAATTTCATAATTTGATTCAGGTTTATCACCTTTTAGTGGATGACACTGAATCAAAACGGCTTATTGCAAATTGGCAAAAGGTGTTGGTGGTTGGTATAGATTTAAGCCGAACTAAGTATGAGGTCAGTGTAATTTATGTCTGTAAACTGCATGCGTTCATATGGCCGATTTGCCTGGTTTACGGAATGAAAAACCCTTCCACCAATTCACCTTCAGTTGAAAAGGTCTTATATTTTGAACACTGTCTACTGATTGAATAAAGACTATAAATGACGAAATATACAGTAAATGAAAACCTATGTCATTTGCTTTCAGTAATTAGCAACGCTCAAGTGCCTTTTAGATAGGCACTTGAGCGTTCTTCCCTTCGTGTTGCAATTGCGCTTCTGAATGAATGGTTATTTAAATCATCTTCGGTTTGTAGATAGACGTAACGCATTCGAACCTTAATCTTTTTAATACTATCTTAAGCAATGAGTCAACAAATTCGTGGCGTATACTGGCTTCATATTATTAGTATTATTCTGTCTCCATCCTTTACTACAATACCTGTCAGGACATGCTGCTCGTAATTACAATGCATTACATTGTAATTACGGTAATTACAATACAAGATACAATGCATTCTCTCCAACAGCTGATGTCATCGAGATTCAGCTTAGATGGAGAACATCATTCAAGACATTGATCAAAAATCTACGACAAATCAGTTTTCCTGAAGAAAATTACATGTGCACTGACTGTCTGAAATACAGTATGTTAATAATTGCTGTACAATGTACAGCGGGACCACGTTAGTAACGTCTTAGAAGGATAATCACCAGCTTTTTTTGATCGCCACTCCAACTTGCCAAACAGCTTATAACACTTGATGAGTTCCTCATTTCATTTCGATCACCAATGAGACCATCTCTGTTATGATTGAAGTAAGCTAGCATTAGAAAAATTATCTTTCGATGCGAATTTAATAGGTATGGATGTCTCCTAACCAATATCACAATTCATCTTCGCACATTCAATAAGATTAACGATAAGTGTTACAGTAAACTTCAAATCTCTCTTTCTCCCACACACACATCTATATAAGATCTAATTACAACTCTAGATATAAAGCAAAAAAAAAAAAAAAATTAAAGTTTAAAAATTCACGAAAATCTTCAAGTAAATGGCGTCGCTGCTGTGGTTGCGACGCCATTTACTTTAAGCATTTCGTGAATTTTGGTGTCTTACTGAATTTGTGCCGGAAATATTTATGAGCATGGAATGTGGTTGGTAAAGAAGAGAAAACTTATCCCCAATCCTAGATCAGATGTATGACTTGAACAGATACAAAGACCACAGAATAATCCAAAAGAAGGTATGAAAGAGAACAGAGATAGGCAGCAGAAGACGAAATGTCATCTTTCATTAAGTTGATTTCATTAAAAAAAAAAAAAAAAAAAAAAAAGAAAGTTGGGATAAATAAATTTGCAGAAGTGTCTATTGCTTTCCTTAGTATATACAAGTATTTTGTGTCCCAAACAGACCAGAGGAATGAAAAAAAAATGCCAACAAAAAATATATTTATGGACTTCTATTTGTAATCGGTCATCCATCTTTTAATATATGAAATTCTAACTTTTTTTTTTTCGATTACGCTGAATAAAGTGGAATTATCCATGAAAAGCACAATTTCATTTTCGCAGTCTGTTAATGATACCCCCAATCAGGAAGAGGAGTTTCATTACGGCTTTCAGAAAATACTTAAAATAAAACTGTAAATTTATCTACATCTACGATTAGGCTAAAGCGAAAGAATTTGAGATAAAGCATGATTTCCGGTGTTTGTAAAATTGGTTTCCTTTGCGTTGAAAAGAAACAACTTGAAGTTTTCATATTGAAATTCTAGTTCGGTATCTTATATCGAACTTAAAGTTCGATAAAAGACAGAGAAAGGGGGGGGGGAGAAATGCAGTCGAAGAGAGATCATTCAAAAAGCATGAAAGCATGTTTAAATGAAATGGAATGCTCAATATTTTTCAATAATTTCATTCTTTTATCCAAAAATTTCTAAAAATTGAAATCTATCTTTTCAGTCTTCGAGAGGGAACATCATTACATCTTTGTTGTCGTGGTCATTATTGGGGTCCTGTTTTTTCTCTCCAACCTGGGAATAGTGATCTACCTGGTTTGCAGGTAAGTGCTTATCGTAATATTCAGATGAAGTAATAAATGACGTTAGGTTAAAAAGTTGGCCGAGTGAATACCACATCCACTCCCCAAGCAATAGATCATAGATTCGAATATCACTGTGGGCATGGATGTTTGTGAATGTCAGGTGGAAGATGAATTTCATAGAGGATGTGAGATTACCACTTTGCTTATTTGGAGGCTAAAAGTACCGATTATTCAATTGTCCCCTTAAGGGATTACACTTGCTATGATTTCTGTGGAAATGAATTTTATATCTTCCACATAATATTAAAATATATTAACACAAGATCTATTTTCTAACCTTAAAAGAAAATTTTAAATTCAGGCGAAAGGGTTTAGGTACTTATTGTAGACGCGACTGATGAGTAACAAAAGACTGTTATAAATATTTAACTTTTTTCTTTCGTAATGAACACTTAGTACTCTCTTCTTGGTACTCACGAATTGATTCCATGCTGTTAATACAGCTTGAAGCTCAAGTAAAAATACTGTCTAGGAAATAAATCAATTTTGCTTCCCACAGCTCTTATCCTCTGGTGCGATATCAGAGGTGTGCAGGTATCGATGTGTAGGGGGAAAGCTTGAAACATGACGGGGTAGTGTGAGAGAGGCATCGGTCAAGTAGTAATTCAAATAAAGAAACGTGAAATAACCGAATACTTTTAGCATACCTAAGCAGAATAGAAAATTTTAACAATAAGGAAATTAAATTAAATTAAATTCTTCCTCTCAACTCTCCTCCCCCAAATAAAAGGCCAAATAGACTTGAAACATGCTTGAAACATCCCCTAGCATGCAAAGTTCATTACAAGATACAAATTAAAGAAAACAAAATTCTTTACTTGTGACAAGTAGTGTCACTGAAACATGAAGCTAACAGACACTCTCTTTATGCCAGCAGGAAATTTCATCAGTCATCGCGGGATAACTGCCAAAAGGGACCCTCTGAAAGTGAGCCGAATACAAACTGGCAGAACCGTTCACGTCGACTATCAAGAAAAGCAAAATGTTTCATGGTAAGTTCAAAATATATTTTAGAAATGCACTAATTTTCAAATTTGAAAATTTTCAAATCACGTAGCAGCCGACGAAGTTCCTAATATCGATGAAAAAAAAAAAAAAAAAAAGACATTAAAGTTAGAAGGAAGGAATTTGAAAGATGACAACCGCCAGATAGTGCCCGATCACAGCCGTTGCGCAAGAAAAAGAAAGGAGTCAGCGGAATGCACCCTTAACCCTTTTGGATTCAGGACTGTATATGATATAGAGACCTTGTAAGTAGATTGCTTTATGTTAATAGGGGCGGCTAGTGCATAGGTACTGCGGAACTGCAGCACCACCAATTTTTCTCGATTTATAAATATTTATTAATTTATTTATATTTGCTTGTAATATTTAATTTTATCATCAACAATCCTATACAATTCGCATATTTTGTATAAAAAATAATAAAAATCCATCTTGTAGCACTTAGGAAGGCGAAGGAGGCAAGCAGAACTGTGTTTACCACAGTGTCATATTGCTACGCGTGCAAGCATATGCACGTCATAGTGAGATGCGAGCTATTGGATTAGCATAATGCGGCACTGTCTGTGGCGCAGTTCCACTGTTGTTTATATGCAGTTTGCACCAGTAGTAGAGTTTATCGCGTTTACTCCGTCTCTTTAAATATTTGGAGATTACAATTAAAGGATTTAAGTGTAATGGCCAAAAAGTGTAAATCCATTCCTTTAATTATAATTAAATGGATTTTATTTTCAAGTAATTTTGAATTATACTAAATTGTATAATTTTATCGATAATAAACAATATTTTTCATGAAACAAAACAAGAATAAATTTTATTTTTAAGTAATTTTGAATTATAGCAAACTGTATAATTTTATTAATAATAAACAATATTTTTTCATGTTTATTTTATTTTTTTAATTTTTACCATAATTCTGATGTTTTATCCAAACACGTATACACAGTATTTACAGCGTGTATGTAGCATTCCCCTCCCCCCCCACACACACACGATTTCAAGCCACGAGCCGCCACTAGTTAATAGCCTAGATTGTGTGTACTGACAATGATGTTGATTCTATTTTACTAATGGTGTAAGGTGCTTCAAGAGGTCAGAAAGCCGAATGTCAGTTTGAATGTGTATAATAGAATACTGTAGACTTGAATAATGCTTGTATTACTTAATATTTAGAACGTGTATAGTGTAATTTTGCTTTATGTTAGTAGTAGAGTAAGGTTATGTGTGCTAAAATCCATCCACGTGTTTAATAAGTTGAGTGTAAATAATTTTTGTCTAATGCTTTAGGTGAATTGTTCTAATGAATATGTGGAGAATCTGGGACGTGATATGTCCTATTTACTTTTGTATATAAATTTTCTTAGTTAGAATATACATGTTTGGTTTTGTTAATAGCTTGCCTGATCTTTGTTAGCCAATGCACTGTCTCATAAAAACGAATCGAACCTGTGTGACCTAAGTAAAGTTACAGCCACGACTGAGTAATTCGGAGTTGCTTGAGATAGAATTGATTTAAGAGTTATTCCACGTGCTTAGCTAAAATATTCGCTTGTATGTAAAGGAAAGATAGAAAATTATTTTACACGATCCTTAATGGCGCAGTCATTAACAAAAATAAATTTTTAAAGATTAATACAGTTGAATTGTAGCAACGTGAATTGAGGATTTGGCAAAGCAATATTTTTAACATATTTAAACCGAGAAAGATTGGAAGATTAAATGTCTTAAAATCTTGTCTTATATTAGAGTATTACGAGAGGTGAGTATAGAAACATTTTAAGGTGTGGAGGGGGGAAGGGGAATCCCAATAAAAGAAGCACTTTTGGAACTCGATCTATGTAAGCGGCTTCATAGCCCTAATTCCATCTCGCTCGGTAGATGTTATTGCGCCTGTGCGATTAGTTTGTGAGGTATTTTAGTTTGTACATGGACGAGAGGCCTATTTGAAAATCACGTACTGGAAAGGTAATGAAAATAATGTTATTGTGGATTCGTATAATGAATGAAAAGCAGTATGTTCATCGCAACCTAGATTTTGAGGGTAGATATCTGTGCATTAATAACGTTTTGATGACTAGCATAAATGCTATTGTAGAACTCGAGTTTGACTTAGGTATTCGGAATCGGTTGTAAGGGTGTTAGAAGGTGAAATGATGTTTCTTTCTGGGAATTCTGAATCGCAGTGGCTATTGGTGAAATCTGTTTCTGAGATTAAAAATAATAATCACCTCAGCAACAGAATTCACGTAAGTGACATCACCTTGTACTTTTTTTTTATAATCTCAAATTAAAGTACGTCTTTGTGCGCAGAATACGCCGGAATAAAATGGCTTTGCAGTTATAATATAACTTAGATGGAGTGCAGAGTGCATTATCCCTTCAAGGACTTATCTTTGATTTAATCTAAAAACAACGAGCATTCGTTGCCATCCCCATCTCATTGTATCCATAACAAAAACAGTGAATTTTTCACTCTTCATATTTAACTTCGTAAGACTCACGTAATAGAACTTACCAGAGATCAATGTACCTAGTTGAGTCAAAGCCCAGAGAAGAATGCAAAACCTAGACTTTAGCAACATGAATTTTTTGGCACATATTGTATAAATGGCGTGTTCGGTAATGTATGAGTTAACAAATATACGAATATGCATTATAAGTGGTTTACTGAAATAATTAACTGGCCTTATGCCTTAACTATAGCATGTTTTGTTTCTTTTGTTTAGATAAATGGTTCAAAGAAATGTGCTCCTGGAGATAGAATGGCGGACGGTACATCCGATTCGGAAGGAGGCAATGAACCGTCTACTGGAGCATTTGGTCTCCAACAGGCAGCACACTTCAGTCAACGCCAACGTCTGCATGCGGTGTCGTCTTTCTCTCCATTTGAAAAATCTACTGAAGGTGCCATCAGCCATTTAAAAAAACTGAAATCACATGCAGAAGAGAATGAAATGATGACAATGAATCCATCTGAAAAGGAATTTGGTCTTGGGAATACAAAGAAATCTTTACTTCGTGAAAATTTTGAGAAATGAATTGGTGACTGTACAGTTTTGGACCACAAAACCTTCATCTTTGCTATATCGTCTATAATAATCAGAACTGACTGGCTACAATGCTTCATGCTTTCTTTCTAAGTCCAGTCTGTATTTAAACTCCAAATTGTTATTACCTAAATGTGAGGTTTCAGTAGGGTTAGGAGTGTTCTTATCTCATAAATATTTCTTCGTAAGCTGAGTCATTCTTGAATATCTTAAACAATTTTTTTCTTATGTAAGTATAAGAGTAATGTTAATCAAATTTTAACGATATTAAAGAAGGAAATCTGTACATAGCTTCATATCATTCATGGCAAATAATTAAATTTTCAATTTAATCGCTGCATCACATATTCTAGTTTGTAATAACCGCTATATATAAATTACCTGTTCAGTTCATCTGACAATAAATATAAGTCGTAGTTTAGAAGTCTTTTAGATCGCATTTCCACAGCTAACTTTTAGTGTCATTGAGTATGTCTTATTAGTTGCGGGGGGGGATAAGTTCGCTACTGCAGTTATATAAATTTATAGTATAATCAATCTGAACTCATGTCCTTCAGGCTACAAGAAAAATGAGATTTTTAAAATATTCCACGTTTCTACTCAGACAATCTCTACCTCTTAACAAATAAGAAATTACTTTCTATCCACTTTCTGTAGATGTATGCGAATGGCGATGGTGACTACCCTCACGCACTGCAATAAGGTGAGAAAAGGTGGGCACCTCGGATGACCACAAGTTTATATGGTCTTTCCTCAATTTTTGTAAATTAATCGATCTAGTTTTTCTAGTTTCATAATACGGAGTGGGGATAATATTCCAAATGCTTTCTTTCATCATTCACAAACTCGCCTCCAGGATCTATTAATGATCCAGTTGCGTACTGTATATGTTCATGAGGAGAGAAAGCGACTAATAAATAGTATCCCTATTCTGTGTTATTCCAACATGTGCTATCACTGCACGAAGTGAAGCTCACGCTTTCATTGTAAAAAATTTTGTACCTTCATAGTTATGAAAATTTATTTTTATAAGTAAATGAGGAAAAATAAATTTTGTGTCCGTCTGTGGCCTTTATTTTTATATATAAATAAACACTAGTCTTTTTATTTTAAAGCGGTATGTTGCAAAGTATGTTAGCCAGTGAAGAAATCACATATGCGTTGGAAGGATGTTGAATGGGAAGTAAAATTATGATTTTATTAAAATATAAGATATTAACATCTCTAGAGGGCAGCATAACAGACATGTGAGCTGACATTTATCTTCCATAATTAGCTGGAAGATGATTATCGAACCTAACTCATCCAAACTTTGCTATTTTCAGTACATCCAAAATAAAATATAACCCATTGGTCTCAAAAAAGTGATCTCATCTATTTATTACCTAAAGCGAAAATAATTTCACATTCAACATAGCAATACGATAAGTGATCAAACAAGTCCATAGTCTAATATGCATTGTTTTGCAATGAGTCTTCTTCAAGCGATATATGCATACTATACAGTTAAACACTATGCACAAATTGCATTTCGATTGATGGTGATTATTTGGAAAGATACGATAAAAGTGATGATAAAATTCATTTGAGAATATTTAATCACTCCTCATATGAACTGAAACGTCCTTGATAAATTCTCAAAAGAAATTTTTAAAGTGAATTTAAAAAGTGAAAATTCAATGGATAGATTCAATGTTAGTCTGCAAATGAAAGAACAATAACTTTCCTGAAAACTTTATAGATGAGAGCTCTATCCAATCAGATGGAATTAGACCTATAATATCTTTTGTATTATGTAATGGCCATTGTAAATAGTTTATACCTCCATATTTCAGTATTTCTGAAAGAATATCATCGGTCCTAGCTAGTTTTTCATATTTCTAATAGTTTTTAATACTTCCAACAGAAATGTATTCATGAACTGCGTTCTTTTTGGATATTTTTCACCATATTCTTTAGTTATTGTTGTTTTTTCAAAGTAATTTTCGTAAGATCGAATTCCACCCATGAGCAGTTGTCAATGCATCGAAAATCGATTAATCCGTAAACACTAACAGACCAAAAAAAAAATTTGCAAGCCAAGCAGGTGGTCATCTCATACCAATTAGTGAAATTATCAATCTTCTTTGAGCTGGTGATGCACAATATATAACCTCTTCCAGCCAAGTTAATCCCGCCTATAGTCTTATTTCCAATCGGGGATCTGGCAAGACAAGTCATGCTGCCCGACTACTATATCTTTCCTAGTTGGAGGAAATACCAACTAGACCTCTACGTGGCAGGTGACTTTCATTGCCCGCCGAAACACCGACGACCTGATTATTAGAGGAATAAAGTGGCTGTTGTCATGCTTCATCTCTAGAGCAGGGTAACCGGTTGTCCCCTCATTTTCTGACATGCACTGCAGATGGTGGTGGCTTTACTGGACATACTTTCAACGCCGTAACTGCGAAATATGGGAACCAGCACTTCTTCCATTCCGTGGTGCAGCAGTAAAGAGGTCTCATAGGTCAGCTGCCAGATAGCGCACGGGACCGAACCGTTGGCAACACTTCGTGAAGCTTCCCAATCTTCAACCCTTAGTGCATATCCCTACTCTACATTTAAAAAAAAAAAAAAGTTTCTGGAGTTAAAATCCCACAAAAATACAAAAAATCCCCCTAAAAAAACTAACTTCCACAGTGACTTTACAAAAAAAAATCGGAACTAATACCAACATAACTGATATGCACCGCTACTTATAGACATTCAAATCCGATATGTTATTAACCGCTGAACTTGGCTATAACGAGTACAGCTTGCCTCGACGCACTCTTCCCACAGTACATCATTATACCTTCAGCAAAAAAGGGTGAAACATGTGCGGTCAAACTGTAATCCCCTTTACATGATATGTTTTGGCTCACGATTTCCCTGCCTCATTTTGTTGTTCTCCAACGGGGCAACCACATGAGACATCTATCCATGTAAATGAAAATAACTTAAAAGGAAGGAATACTTGCGAAGATTGAACTAAATATGCGTATAATACCATATTTTGTACGCCACGCTACTATATTGTGTTTTTAATGTTGCTGCTCCAGCAATATCAAAAGGTTTATCACAGTAAACATAATTACAGGTAGTTCCCAACTTTTCAAATAGATTCGTTCCTAGCAAGCTCATAAAGAGAAAATTCTAAATGAATTCCCTCTTTGCATATATTTAATGTTAAAAACGGGGTTTTATAATAATAAAGAAATGATGTACAAATATTAAAAAATTTATTCATCGCCTAAATGCACACTCGTTGATGTTTCGTCTTTGCTATTGATTTTTATTAATATCACTCTCCGTAGTATTAATCATTTTTGGCATACTGTACAGCAGGGTTTCTCAAACTGTGTTCCGCGGATGGTGAATAGGTGTTCCGCGAGAAGTTCTGAAATTTGTCATTTTAATTAAGCATTTTTCATGAATAAATATTTTATAGTAAAAAATATTCTGAGGAGAATAATATTCGTGAATATGTCGAAAAGCTCAGACCCAGAACACCTAATAACATCTGTGTATCGTTAATTTTCACACATCGAAACCTTTCAACATTTGGGAAAGGGAATGCTGCTGTTTATGACGGGACATAAAAATTGCCTGTAAGCCCATTACAACAATTGGTGTCATATCTTCTGTTCTCAAAACTGAAGGAAATGACATCTGTGTAGCAAATATCAGTGACCATATTTTTAAACATGGAAGTATTCATGAATTATCGTTAATTTTCACACATTGAAATCTTCAATAATCGGGAAAGAGAATACCGCCGTTTATGACCGATCATAAAAATTGCCTGCAAGCCGATTACAACAATGGGCGGCGTGTTCTCAAAACTGAACGAAATAACATCTGCGGTGCAAATATCAGTGACCAATCAGCAAGGAAGTATAAAGAAAATTTTTCCACTGAAATTGAAGATCGAGGTAGTCTGTATTCGGTTCTCAAATCTATTACTACTGAATACTTTTTTCGCAAGTTCGTATTGCAGTGTGTAAGTGCTTGTTCTGAAACCGGAGTGCCGTGATTTTTTTAACAGTAATAGGAATACAGAGTTAAAATCTGATATGAATAAGAGACAAGGCACTTTGTTTAATTATGGTATTAAGAAATCTCTTATTGAAGGTGTTTGGGCCAGAACAGATAGTGAGTCATCCACCTGAAGCCTACAAAGATCTCCAGGATGTACAAAAGGAGGGGAAAACTACCAGCACACAGGATGTCTGTATTCACTCGTAAGTACTTATAATAATATTATAAATATATTTCGTGATCAGAATGGGATATGTAAATGAAAATCAGCACAAATCAATTTAATGATGTTTGCCTGAATAAACTACGACATGCTACAACATTTCATTAGTCCAGTAATTGATAACTAATTTAAATGTAATTTATATTTGCAAACATGCCACACCGTATACATAAGTGTACTAATACTCTTTATGGTTATGTCATAATTGATTATTAATACTTATGTTAATATATGAACTTTAAAAAAAATTGAAAAGGTATTTACGAGTAAATTTGTTGGGACCGGGCCCTCGAAAAAAAAAAAAAAAAAATCAGCTAACGCCTTTTTATTCCCGTATATAGGGAGTAGGCGAGGCGACTTTTAAAAAAAAAGAATTCTTCTTACTCTTTTAACTAATTTTATAATTAATATCTGATTTATTTCGAACTGTTTAATTTTTGTTATTGAATATTTTATCAAATCATTCTTATTACAATTGCTTTTACATTATTTGATACGGTTTAGTATACTTACAAGTATTGTTACAATTCACATTTACTTTTGTGTGTTGCAGTCTTTTTTTACTTTTTTGCATTATTCATTTACTTTTATATTATTCGACATTTCTTATTTATAATCTTATTGTTTTTCATACTAAAGTTACCTTTACAACACAATTCTGTTTTTTATTATAGCTCTGACAAATATTGGAATTTGAATATTACTGAAAAAATACCCATGGAATCTTGTTTAAAAACAGGAACTTTAACACAAGGAGGAGCAAGTACTTCTGCTGACACATCTACTCGTATGATTGGAGAAGATATGGAATTGCAAACTGTAGTTTCTTCAAAAGCTAATATTAAAGAACAAGAGTCATCTAAGAACAGACCAAAACGGAAGTACCATGAAAGTTATTTAAATTATGGATTTACGTGTATTGGCAATACACACGCTCCTGATGTTTTATGTAATAAAATACTAGTAAACAGTTCTTTGGTTCCAGCTAAATTTCGTAGGCACTTCGAAACGAAACACACTGATTACAAAGGAAAAAATATACATTTTTTAAAGAGACAACGTGACTCGCTAGAAAAATCTAAACTTCAAATGGCTACAATTGCTTCAACTGAAAATGCAACAGAGGCGTCTTTTCGCGTGAGTTACCGCATTGCACTTCAATGTGAAGCTCATACAATTGGTGAGACGCTCATTAAGCCTTGTGTGAAAGACATTGTATCATGCATGTTAAACGAACAGGTTGCTAAAAAAATAGATTCAGTACAATTATCAAATGATGCTGTTTCACACCGCATCAAATATCTTTCTGCTGACATAGAAAAAGAGCTAATTCATCGACAGACTGCAGTGAATATTCATTGCAAATGGATGAATCTACATATGTCACAGGACTCGCTGTATTACTAGTGTTTGTTCGTTACATATTTGATAAAAGTATTAAAGAAGATTTACTCATGTGCGAATATCTACAAGAAAAAACCACGGGAGAAGTATATTCAACTGTATTAATAATTATATTACAAAACAGGGAATCGGTTGGGAGAAGTGTACTGATATTTGTACAGATGGTGCTCAAGCAATGGAAGAAAAGATGAAGGGAGTTGTAACACGTATTCTGCAAGTAGCTACAAGAGCCACCAAAAGTCGTGTTTTGCATAGACAAGCACTAGTATCAAAAAGAATTCGTACATATTTAAAAACTATTTTGGATGAAGCCGAAAAAATTATCAACTATGTAAAATCTCGACCACTTCAATCCAGATTATTGAAAATTTTGTGCGATGAAATGGGTAGTGCACATAATGCACTTTTATTACATACTGAAGTGAGATGGCTATCCAGAGGAAAAGCATTATTGAGACTTTTTGAACTTCGTAGTGAGTTAATGGTCTTCTTAATGTCACATAATTTAGGACAAAATTTTACTGAATTTTAAGAAATTCTTCATGGTTGACGAGTCTTGCGTATATGGGAGATATTTGTACAAAGTGCAATGAAATTAACTTATCATTACAAGGAAAGAATATTACAATTTTTAATGCAAGATATAAAATTGCATCTTTTGAGAGGAAGTTGCAATTCTGGATTTCTACAGTTGAAAAGAATAATTTTGATTGTTTTCCCACCTTGCATGAATTTTTGACTGAAATAAATTCTGAAGTAAATGAAGTATCTACCGTAATTTTAGAACACTTGCATGACTTGCAATCAACCCTTTTGCAATATTTTCCAAAATCCAGTGAGGACAATTCCTGGGTTCTGAATCCATTTATAGTGACAGCTAAGCCAGCAGGTTTCAGCGCAAGTGACTATGAAAATCTAATTGACTTAATTAGTGACGCTGATTTAAAACAAAAATACAAGGAACTGCCAATAAATGATTTCTGGACAAGTGTGTCAAAACTAGCTATTTGTTTTACTTCCTTTTACAACGACATATTTATGCAAGGCAGGGTTTTCATATTATGCTGCAACCAAATCAAAGTCCAGGAACAGATTCGACGCTACGCCAAATATGAGAATTTAACTTTCTAATATTGTGCCTGATATCAAAAGAATTTGTAATTCAAAGACCCCAAAACATCGGGGTCATTAAGAACTTAATTTGCAATATACGTTTTACTATTTTAATGTGTTTTGTTTTTACTAATTAATATTTGACAATAAATTGTTTTTTCTTAACGCTTAGATTTACTCATTTATTTTATTTACATTTACCTAACCTACAAAACCAGCAAACAGGAGAAAAAGTCTGCAATCACTCGTAAGTACTTATTTTATAAATTTTTGGTGATCAGAATGGGATATGGATATGTCAATGAAAATCAGCACAAATTAATTTAATGATGGTTCAATTGATGTTTAATTAATTACTAATTATCAATCATTAATAATTATCAATTATTAATTAACAATAAAATAAGCTAAATACCAATTAATTAATACATTACGAAATAACCACGGTGTTCCGTGAACATTTCAGGATTTGTGAAGTGTTCCGTCGTAGAAAAAGTTTGAGAAACCCTGCTGTACAGTATTAATTAAACTACGAAAATAAAAGCAAACAGCCATGTTATGTTAGTGAGGCGCTCTCGTCTGCCTTAAACGCGCGCATTGTATAGCTACGCGCCAGGTTGGAAAAGCCGTATTTATGATTGGCTAGCATTTATTTATTGCAACTAATGTTCATTTTTTTTTTTATTGATATTTGAAAAAAAAAATCGTAAAGCAGGAACTATCTGTATAGAACATGAATAAATAATCTGCATCATTATATTTATATCTAAGGTTTCTCACAAGTATATAGAGAGAAAAAGAATATACCCCATTTCAAAAAATATAAAAATTATTGCGAAATACTGTACGTCATGCATGTTAAAAAAAAAAGTAGTTAGAAATGCTGTAAAGCATTATTTAAAATTTATATTATTTTCTATATTGGAGTCGGAAAGCAGAAGCCAACGTTCTTACCTGCCACAGTACAGACAATATATCTGATCACCGTAAAATGTCAATATATCAGTCTGGATTGCAACATGTTACGACCATTTTAAATTTAAATTCAAAATGTCACACAAAACTAACCCTAAGCTAGATGAACGCACTTCGTCCGCAAATATGAGTTGACTCCATAGAGAACTACAATAATATTAAATATGACTGTTTAATACCGTGTCACAAATTCAGCTTCCTTTCAAACACTGTCGTCTGGTAATGAAGTGAATGGCGCCACCTTTTGGATTGGAAATAAACATATAAAAATTAATATTCCTGAATATTATTTTCAACAAGAGAAACAATGCCACAAATTATAAAATCGAAAAGTTACTATTAAATGGTATTAACATTAATATATAAAACAAATCACTAGAAGTCGCAGATAAAGGCAAACAACTATCCCAGAAACGATGCATACGTCACAAATGGAATCCAGAAATCTAGTGGTAAATTTACCTATATTAATCCAGACAGATAACAGACAAATTAAAATAAATTTACTAACTTGTTTGGTAAAACAGTAGACAAAGCGCTTTTCAGCTTAATCTTTGAAAATCGGTGGAGATGGCCGGTCTCCGCCCTTACTCGTCAACAGTACTTTGGTTCTCAGGACTACTACTGAGTTCAAGAGTACAAAACACTAAATGGTATACTTAGGGCCTTCCATAGCATTGGAAGAACAGCATCGCTAAAATCCTTAAATTGAAAAAGACTTACAGTCGATTCTTGTCCTTAAACAAGGAAGGAAGCATTATGTGGTTTTTTTTTCTCCAAGGTGAATTATCTTCTTATACATAGATAGATAGAAAGTTCTTTTCTAAAAACAAACACTCTAGTCTCCACCTAACAAACTGGCCTGATAATACACGAAATTAACAAGCAAAAATACTCTACAGGAGGATACATCGTGGCTGGCGGATTATGTAGTGTAATAGAGAATTGCAGAATAGAGAGAGAGATGAAAGATCCTAGATGTTATAGACTCATATGTCGAGTCTTTGTAACTGCGATTTGCCTATTGCTCTCCAGCCAAAAGGTCCTGGTTCAAATCCAGCTGTGGGCATGAATGTTTGTGATTGTCTGTTTAAATTAAATTAAAAATAAATAAATAAATAAATAAAATTAAATTAAAGTGGTGGTCGCCGGTAGATAACGTAGATGTAGGTAGTTGCCATTGGTAGATTGAGTGATGAAGATGGAGAGCTGTAGCAGTGGCGAACTCATGATTTAATCTTGGGAGGTGGGGCCGAATTGAGGAGACGATTTGAGAATACACACTACGCATTGCATACGATCTATGAGTGAGCATCTGCATTGATCGTTAATACATGATACTCGTGATCTCCTCTGGCCCGGCTCGGGCAAACGAAGTAGCGCTCGGTCCGCCAGAGCATTGCTTTGTTCGCCTTGCATTCACAGCGGCAGTGATTCTCCCGAGAGCTATAGGGTATTCCCACCTTATGTAACCGCTAATTCATAAGTAGAAATATAAGACACGACACAACATAAATAAAAAATTGAATTTTAGTTAGGAAAAGATTTTTAAAAAATTTTTCTAGTGTTTTCTTTCCTTTTTCTTTTGGGGATGCCAGGGCCCCTCGGCCCCCTCCTTGGGTACGCCACTGAGCTGTAGAGTAGGCGCCCTCACTCAATGAATCTTTGGACTCCCTGGAGGTGTTACGTAATAATAATACAGAGTGACCTCTCGCAATAGGTCTGGAATTCCTTTTAAAGTATCATGTAACAATAATAATTGTCTGAAAGAGTAAATTACATTACTAATGTTTCAGATTTGCAGATTTAAAACCGTTTCTTTGAGAAAACACTACTTGACTCCAAAGACGGCTAATTCGGGATCCGAGTGCAAAATTCAGTAACTAGAGTTGAACATGTAAATAAAAAGCATCCTTTCTATACACTAAAAACAAAAAAGATGTGATAGTGTTTTCAGATACAACAGCTCTGCTTACACTGCCATAAATAGAATAGACAAATGCCTCAAGTAGGTGATAAAATTCATACAACTAGTTTCAAATATACTTCTGAATATTTGTTATGCTCCTTAGTAGCAAAGTAATAACAAATATGAAATATATCATAAAATTCCAAATCATATTTGTAACCAAATCCTTCCCCGTATCATTAATGTACAAATTGAATAACAGTGGACCAAGCACTGATCCTTGTGGTACACCACTAGTTATTATTTATTTTTTAATCTTTGTACTGGATATGGGCAGTACTACCCTTACATCACGTCCAGACTTGATATTGGTCTAAGCCTTTACCATATGCCTGTTCTAGTTATCATTGTAGTAATTCTCTGGTGGCAATGCCATGCCACCCAGTGTGCCCTGTAGGGCCCTCAAGGAAAGAACTTTTATATCCTTCTGCGTAAGCCCAAGCCGTTTTAAGTCCTTATAACTATCTGCGCTCAATCCACCATGCAAAGAGATGGTGGCGCTAGTAAACCTCGGAGTTGCCCCATGCTCCTCCCATATCTTACTAACTAGATCTTGTTATTTTTATGGTAGTTTACTTTATTATTATGGCTATAGGCTAGTGGGCGCCCTATTCCCACCACCTGGGAATCAACTACCCGAACGTCTCCATCTCTTTTAATCACTAAGTCTGGCTTATGCAAACCGCAGAGGTCCTATAATGTGGTTTCACCGCGGTCTCCCAACCTTTGTTCTTAAAGCGGTTGTTCAGAATGGAGACCACGGCGTCATGCCTCCGCACGCGGACCCCATGGGCGCGGAAGCAACACTGGGCTATATGAGACAATGTTTCATTGTAGTGGCAGCCAGCCCTACAGTTTGAGTCGTCACTACCCCATAGAGTTGTGCGGGCTCGAGTAGGCAGGGCACTGATCCGATCCTCGTCCTGGTGAGGTCAATATACTCGAACCCAGGGAGGAGTCTGGTGCCATCCCTTACCCAATTATGCTGGGGAGTCACCAGATATGACTCTTTTAAAGGAGCAATTCTACAGAACAGTGCAGCAGAGATGTCCACCTCTTGTGTTCTGTAGGTGCTGACTCAATAAAGGTATCTTGATAATGGTACCAGCCTTCAGCCCGCCTAGTCTTGTATTAATGGGCTAAAGCCTTTGCAGATGGGGGAAGAATATATTTCTAAATTCGTGATTCTTGACAGCCGCAGGCATGGGATCAACTATCTAAGTGATGGAACCCCAAGCCCACATCCTTCACCCTCGCATGGAAATATGTAGTAGGGGTGTCAGGCAGTAGTTGCAGCCACGATCTCGGCGCTGAACGGATAGCCCTGTCCATGCGGGACAGTACCGAGATATATTTCCTACCAAGCACCCAACTTGTGATAAAAGTGAGGTAGCAGATAGTGGGAAAGGAGAAACAGTCTTTGCTGGGGCTTAAGAGGAGCTTTCCCCAAGGATAGAAAGGACAGAAGACCTTCCCTTTGGGGTGAACATGATACCGAGGTATCTCCACTCTTCCAGGATGGTCAAAGCATGCAACGGCCTCCCGTGTGGGGAAAACTATAGTTTCGACCTTAATCTTCATGTCATGACAAGAGCTAAAGAGCATGAGTTATCTACATTAATAGAAAGGCCTCGAATAGAGAAAAAGTCAACTGTCCGATCAAGGAGTTCCTGCAAGCCTATCTTAGTAGAAGCTACGAGAATAAGATCGTCCGCAAAGGACATAGCATTAAAGGAAGAAGCGCCTAGAGAGTAGCTTATATGGCTAGGAAGAGAGTGAAGAAATTCAACTATGACGCAGTTAAAGAAAAGAGGAGATGGGGGTCATCCTGGTGAACACCCCGCACTGCGGGAATAGAAGTTGCACGGGACCCTGTAGTGATGGAGCTACCCATGTATAGCTCCATAACATAGGAAAGAAAGGATTCTGGACATCCAGCAATAGACAGCGCTCGAAGGAGAGCAGGAAAAGAGATACTATCAAAGGCCTTTTGGAGGTCCAGTGACGTCATATGGCTGTGTCGGGAATCCGAAAGAAGAGAAGAAAGAAGATATATATTCTCGGCACAGCTATCGGAAGGGACAAAAGCTCTCTGTCTATAATCATGCTGTATAATGTTGCTGAAGTCGTTTAACCAAGATTTTATGATAGAGTCTAAGTATCACAGGGGAGATGGTAATAGGTCTAAAGTCTGAAGCAAAGCTTGAAGTTCCTTTCTTCGGAATGAAGATAGTTCTCGAAGCACGTAGGTATGCTGATATTGCTTTACTGGAAAGGAGAATGTCCAATAAGTCTTGAAGAATCTACAGCGGCACCTTTTGAAGCCTAGAAGCAAGAAAGCCATCAGGTCCGGATGCAGAGAAATTGGATGGAAGAGCTGCTTAATCTCCTGGATGAAGACAGGCTGGTACATTTGAAGGGCAGGAATGGACCTCAATATCATAGGTTCATCATCATAATCAGGGAAGTGTGGAGGTGGAGTAGAAAAGACTGTACTCCAGAATTTAACAAAATCATCATGTCAGTCGGCTAGAGGTGGAGGGGAAGCACCATCAAGGATGGTTTTGGCACATTGCCCTCTATTCTTTTTTATAGAGGGCCTGCTATAGCTGCATAGGCCCTCTTCCTGTGCTTCCTATTTGAAAAAGACATTGTAGAATGAGACATAGGCTGATGGTGAGGAGGCATGAAGTGTTTGGAGAATTCAGCATGGAGATAGTTATTCAACTGATCTGTGATATCCCTTCCCAGAATGGAAGTCTGGATGACAGATTTAAAAATTTGATGGTTATATTCTGTAAGAGGAGGATCATCTAGAGATGATGTAGCTCTGAGAATCAAAGCTATTTCTGCAACAGCAGAATAGTGGCTGCAAGAGGGAGAGGCAAGGACATGAGATATGGAGATATTACCTGTTGTGAATGGGCTGCCAATTCTTGAACTGAGGCTTCGTAACTGGCTTTCTGTCTATGACACTTGATGGCATCCAAGGATCTGAATGGGAACACCTTAAATAAAGCCTCATTGATTTTCTCAATCCTTCGAGCCGTCAACTCGATCTCATGAGCAGCAAGGATCTTTTCTTTGGCAGTCTAACGTGCCTGACGCGCTCCGTTCATATTTTGCAGCGTTGGCTTCGGCTGGATGTTTCGAGGTGCGATGCACGCCAAGGCCGACTGGGAGGAGAATGCACGATCTCACACTTGACATAGGAAGTGTCTGAGATTGGGAACTCCTTGACTGGCAGAACAAGCATGATGAGAACTAGAAGAAATGACAATCCTTGCAGAGCTTTCTTCCTGAGGATGCCGCTGGGACATGTGGCAGGATCACCTCCAAACAAGAAATAGACATCTGGATTCACACTCAACGAGTTTCCTGGCTCTGGTCTATAAGAGTCTGAGCTTCAACTGATGAGTTTTGCAAGCGAGGAAACTTAACCCTACCAGGGCTGCTAACCCTGGAAGGGAGGAATAGCGTAGCAGGCCAGTCAGTCACCCGAAGGTGTCCAAGAATCTCCCCCAGGAGGCCGCCTACTGCCGCACTTGCAAAGTGTCTCAGGGGATGTGCAATTCGGATTAAATCTTACAGACTCATATCCCCCATATACCACTTTTCGATATGTCAGTCATCCATCCTCTTATCCATGCAAATATTCTATAACCCAAACTCGTTTTCTCCAATTTATGCAGCAGTCCACCATGCTGTATTCTGTCAAAAGCCTTAGCAAAATTCAAGAGTACCATGGTGTATCCATTCCCCTTGTCTAATTCAATGGTAACGTGATAGAATGTGAGCAAGTTGCTAAAACATGACCTTCCCTTAATAAACCCATGTTGTTCATTGCAAAGTAGAGATTCACTGTCAACCCATTTCTGAATGCAAGCCCTAACCAATTTTTCCAAAATCTTCACAACCACTCCTGAGATACTAATTGGTCGATTGTTGGATGCATCGGTCTTTGTGCAATGAAATTACCATACATTCCTTCCCTTCCTGCGGAATCCTCCTGTTCTGAGACTCATTAAACAGCCTGGTCAAAGGAATGGCAAGTTTAGCTGAACCCTCTTTTAGCACATGTGCTGATATCCCATCAGTCCCTATTGCTGAATTCTTATTCAATTTGTGCACCTGCGCTTCTTCATATAAAAAAAAAAATATATGATTTCTGTACTGATTTGATTTTAGTATCTTCCTGCAGTCTGGCTCCAACTGATAAAGTACACCCACCGTTTGTAGATCTCTGCTTGGCGTTTTGCCAAGAATAGTCGATTCATACTGAAGGGGAGAAAGAAATGAAGTATGTACGAATTGGTCGCCAACATGCGAAATCACGTGCTTTCTTGTCTGTCGCTGTACTAGTAGTAGCTTGATTTTTGTTGTCGCTTTTTTGCATTATTATTTTATTATTAATTTGTATGATGGATCCAGTACAGTCAACAAGTTCTGTTGTTAAACGTTTCTGTAGCTCTTGCAAAAGAATATTGAATAATGTGCTGACATTCTGCGAAAAAGAATCATTAAAAGACAGTCTCCTTGTTCCCCTTTCTCAAGTCATAAAATGTGCGAGTGCAATTGCGGGCGTATCGGGGTAGACTGTTAAAAGAATTCGTAAGGAATTAAAAGGTGAAGGTAACTCAAAATTTAAATCTCCTAAAAAAAAAAAAAATAAATAAAAAATAAAAAAAAAGCGCCAGAGAAAGAAAACCATCGAAACTGTAGCTTTGAATGATTTTGATGTAGATGTTATAAGAAGAACTATTCACGAATTTTACGTGGTCGAGAAAAGCGTGCAAACTGTTCCGAAATTGATTCCTGTGCTTAAAGAAAAAATTAATTTTCCTTGGAAAAGAGAAACTTTAAGGAAAATACTTAATGAAATCGGATTTTGTTTTATTACTATTGAATTGTTTTAATGCTATTGCTATATTAATGCTATTGAGTATGCTTGGGCAGAAGTGAAAAGTTTCATTCGCCATCGCAACGTAACTGGGGATATTGGCATGTCGAAACTTTTTAAGCTTTCAGAACAGGCCAATGCAAGTATTACAGTTCAAAACCGAGGGAAATATTGCTCTCATTTCACCTCATTGGAAAATATGCATTGGGACAGAGACGGAATTATCGAAGAATTATGCGAACCTTTGGTGATCAGTTTAAGTGATGGAGATTCAGACACCGATTCAGATGACTATGAAGATTAAAAGGATTTGATAATGGTATTTTTTTCCAACCCTTTTTTTTGCATGGGTTTGTTAAAAGAGTCACAAGTCATAAATAATTAATCGGTTTAGGACATTAAAGTGTCTCAGTTCTCTCAACTGTAAGTTTAGAATATCTAAGTTCATTTGAAAAAACTTTCTGTTTTTCTATATAATTATTTTTATTTTATAGAAAACTTTCTTAAAAATAAATTTCGTTAAATTTTTGTTTCATGCTATATCTTTTTTTTTTATTTTGTTAATACTCTACGTACATTTTTCCAACTGTTATACAAGCAAAATAGTTACACTTTAAAAACTACAAAAGAAAAGCTAAATTTTCCGACCTGAAAAATAAACTTATCCAGAAGACGGTTTGATTATCCTATTATCGGAATGGATTCTCTTTTTTGGGACATGCGCAGAAGTGTCGAAGGGTCTCTAATCTGTGGGCGAACTATAGCATGTTCATCTGAGGGCTGATTTGAAGGGTTTTCCCATGATCAAAAAAAAAAAAAAAACTCTCATGGTGAGTTTTTGTATGCTATTGCATACAGCTGAGGCATAGCTCTGCTAGGTTGGGCTGAGGTTTGGCGGTGTTTTGGGTGGAGCAAAGAGATTTATTATTATTACAGAGTACTCCATGGAGTCCTTTGACTCATCAAGGGAAGTGCTAAACATCATGCCAAGCACTATCCAACATTTGAGTAGTATCTATCATACTTTGTGTTGAACTCATTTGCAGCCATTGCACCCACAACAGACTGGCAACCTATTCCATTCTCCAAGCAAAAAATCTAGTTCTAACACCCTTGCTAACTTGCTAACACTCTTTCTCAGTTTCCAATGGCCCTAGTTCTCCAGCCACCAAACCTGTTCTAAAACATTTCCTCTATTAATCTTGTAAAAGCCCTTCAGTAATTTGTATGTCTCAATCATACCATGCCTTTTCTGCCTGTCAACAAATTTCTCACAAATCTTCAAACTGTTCTCTTAAGGTTCATTCCATAAAACTGCCACCATCTTGGTCATTCACCTCTGGATCCTCACCATCTCCTCCTCATCATCACCAAGAAACCCAGGTGATCTGCATGCAGTAGTCAAGATGGGATCTTATCAAGGCTCAATAAAGAGGAATAATAACCTGCTTGTCCAAGTATTCCTCAGTTACCAAGTAATCTGATGAGCTGCTTTAGCCACTTTTGCTGTGCTCTAAACTTTCTCCCTATCCACCAAAACTCCAAAATCTCTGGATTCATCAATTTTCTGGAGTACAGTTCTATCAATGTGGCATACAGCTGGTAATGTTTTCACTCCAAAATGCATAACTTTACACATTGCCACATTAAACTGACATCCATTCTCCTTTGCCAGTCTATCCAAATCATCTTGCAAAATATTAACATCATCTGTATTAACTATTGCACTACCCAACTTCGCATTATTGGTAAAAAAAAAAAACAATGAATTGTTTTTCTAGGTTCCTATCCTACATCATTAATGTACAAATTGAACAGTAGTGACCCAAGAACAGAACCCTGTGGCATGCCACTAGTCACAAGCCTTCTTCTGGATTCTACTAATGAGTAAACTAATCTCTGATATCTCTCCATCAACTACCCTCCTATCCATCTCACCAACCTTATATCCATCCCGATGTGCTGCAGTTTACTGATTAGAATTCCATGTGGTATCTTGTCAAAGGCTTTTGCAAAGTCCAGCAGTACCACTGTAAACCCATCACCTATATCCAACAAAGCTGTGACTGTATTACAAAATATTAGCAAGTTAATGAGGCATGACCTACCACCCTTAACAAAACCATGTTTCCCCCATTCAGTATCCCATTTCCATCTACCCATTCCTGAATTTTGCTCTTGACCAACTTCTCTAGTATCCTTGACAACAACTCCAGATATGCTAATCAGTCGGTAATGTAGTCTACATCAGTCTTGAAGCTTCTTTATGCAATGAAATATATGCCTGATGGTCTGAAAATTTCTTGGCCTAACAATGAAAAAACAAATTTATAATTTCAAAATTAGTTTTAGTTTTCAACATAATCTCCCTTAAGACTAATACATTTATTCCAGCAATGCTCCAGCACCATTATCCCATCCCTGTAGTGGTTCTCAGTAAGATCTGCAAAATACCCCTCTACAGCCACAATCACCTCTTGATTCAAAGAAAAACGCTGACCAGCGAGGAAGAGTTTTAGTTTTGGGAAGTGATAGAAGTCAGAGAGAGCTAAATCTGGACAATAGGGTGGATGTTCCAACAATTCATAGTGCAGATCCCTTAATTTTCCCATTGCCAAAACACCTTTGTGGGCAGGTGCATTGTCCTGAAGAAAGATGATTCTTTTCTTCTGCAAACAAGGTCTTTGCTCACAAATTTTTTTTCTACTCTGGTTAAAAAATCGGAATATTTCTTGGTTATTGTTTTACCCTTTTCAAGATAATTAATAACAGAAATGCCTTTATCATCCTACAACACCGATGCCATGACCTTTCCTGCTGATGGAACCAACTTTGTCTTCTTTGGTGCTGAACAACCAGCTTCAGTCCACTGTTTTGACTGGTGTTTAGATTCTGGTGTGTAATAGTGAATTCAAGTCTCATCCATAGTAATAAATCAACACACAAAAATCAGTTTTATTCTTGTTAAAATGCTCCAAGCACTGTTCAGAGATTTTCATACGAGTGCGTTTTTGATCTGCTGTGAGCAAGAGCACCACCCATCTTGAGAAAAGCTTTTTCATTTGCAATTCTTCATGCAAAATATATCCTACATGTTCTTTTGAAATGCCTATAGTCTCAGTAATTTCATGCACTGACTCGCTGGTCATGCAATACCATATCGTGCACTCGATCAATGATTTCTGGCATTACATTTTTTGGGCGTTCTTCATATGAATCATCTTCATGGCTGGTAAGGGTCACGTTTAAACTCGGCAGCCGCCCATTTCTTAATTATCGAAAATGAAAGAGAAGAGTGCCCATAACTTTTATGAACTTTGAATGAATTTAGTTTGGCGTTAAACCTTCTTTTAAAAAGAATTTTATAACCGCATGATACTCAATTTTATCCATTTCAAGGGATACAGACAATGCTTTTGCTTTAGACAGCTGTATAAAACGAACTACTTGATAGAATGACTTGCAATTTCACACGGATGATTTTGACAGATGTACCTACTGAGAAAAAAAAAAAAAAAATTCGTGCTGATAGTGTTGCCACATATGGTCGAAGGAGAGAACTTTTCAGATCACCCTCGTGTATGTATGTGTATGTATATATATACTTTTTTTTTTTTTAAAGCTATGTGAAAAAGTAACCTTTTTAGATTACTCATGAGTTTCTGGAATCCCAAGGATATTGACCAATGTAATCCTTAAGTAAAAGATTATGTTGTAGTCACAAAGAAATTTTTCATGTGCAGACTTTGCTTATTATTACATGACACCTCCAAGGAGTCCAAAGACTCATTGAGAAAGGCACCTACTCTACAACTCTACTGTCTGCACTACTTAATCCACTAACTATAGTAAACTGCCACTATCATCATTACCTACATCAACAGCATCTACTGCCGACCACCAACACCACTATTTTTGGTTTGTAACTTTCATATATTCTCAAGGCCAAGAACATGATAATATACTTTCTTATCAAGTATAATACAATTAGCATATTCCTTTCCCCATGTCTGTCTCCCTGAACCCATGACATTCTCTTCCTGTAACAATATCTTCCTCTATCAGCCAGATCTGATCTTACTCATTTCAATAATGTTTGGTCTCACTGCTGCATCTACTAATATTAAGATCACCTCACCTTTATTTCTAATGCTTGTGGTATATATACAGGGTGTTCGGGATAAATTTGACAGTTTCGTAAGGAAAAAGAAAATCTTCTTTGTATCTATTAAATTTAATGAATTGACAAAAAAACATTACAGGCAGAGTTAATTACAATACTATCAACAAGATTTACTCAAAATAACCACCATTAGCATCGATCACAGCTTCAATTCTGCTTCGGAACCTCGAACAAGCTGATGCTACAGTCTCCCTGGGAAGGGCCGCAAAAACTGTTTTAATTTTATCCATTAACTGGGCTTTTGTATTACTGGAAGTGCGATTGGTGTCTTTTTCAACTGCGCCCCATACAAAATAATCCATGGGGTTAAGGTCTGGGGAGTTTGGAGGCCAAACATTTGGACTGGTGAAGTCGTAGAAATTTTCAGACAACCATTTTTGACTTTTCCCAGAGGTGTGGCAAGGGGCCGAATCCTGCTGCCATACATACGGCCTACCATTGGCTACCCTTGTTATCCAGGGCTTGACTACAGTTAGCAACTCCACGAACAAAGCCCGAATTCCAATGCCAGGGTTCTTCAACACCTGTTCCTGCAGATTTGCGAGGAATTCTGCTGTACGAACGCAATCAGATCGTCTGCTAGGGATCTTTCTTCTTGCTACATCCTCGTAGTCACCATTGCAAGTCTCTAGTTCATGCCTGATTGTTTTTACTGTATTCAGGGAGCATTGGGCAGCAGTCGTAATATCCTTATTTTGATGGCGGGCACGAATCATCATGATACAAGTTATTCTCTTCCATGATTCAGGTGGGTTCCAGCTATCCATCCTTTCTGACATCTTGTATATGAATGAAGAAGGGTCCAAACTTTTAAATGAAGAGAAGTGTGTGTTAATACATGTAACTTACGGAAAAATATAATTAATTATAAATATGTCAAATTTATCCCGAACACCCTGTATATGCATGATAGCAAACAATGAGACTCTTGAGAATTGTTGCAATGCTTAAAACATGCCTAGTTCAAATCGGAAGTTGGAGTTTGATTCCTTAATCAAATCCCCCACTATATTTCCGGTTTTCACTTCTTGACTAAACTATTCCCACTCTTCCTGAGGTCATCTCTAACTTACTACCATTTTTCTTTTAACTCTGTATATCATTATAGTCTCATATGCAACCTTTTAATTTAATGAACATGCCATGCTTTCATGGAACTACATTTCCCAAACTATTCACATTCACTCTTTCACTAACAATAATTTCTCCAAGCACTTAACACTAAACCAATTCAAGTGTAATCCATCCTTCAAGCCCATATCCTTCAGACTTCATTATCAACAAACAGCCTAAACATCAACAAACTGAATATGGCTTCCACATATCTACTAACTATATCATTTGCAAACATAGCTTTGTACTTTAGCTCACTCGTGTCATATCATAGTAACAGGCTTACAATCATGATTCTAACACTCTTCTTTTTTTTTGTCTCACTCAAGAATCTTTCATATCCTTGGGTATACTACTCTTTCAAGTTTCACCTTTCGACTATCTTTTTCCCACTCATTCCAAAAAAAATATATTATCCACTCATTCTATTTACATTTAGCCTAATTATATCAAGAATCCTTATTCATGGGAAATATATTTTTGCTGCAGATTCATTCTACCTCTATTCAAGGAACCACTGTAAAGCATATATCTTTTTGTCAATTTCTGTTTCTTATACCTTCCTTCACTCGAAGTTTCTTTCCCCCCTACCTTTCCTGTTATTTTCCAGGCACTTTTTTCTAGTCTCTTTAACTACTGTGTAGTGTTACGAAGTTCTCATCAAAGCCTCAAAATTTCCAACATTGCACCAAATTCTTCTTTTTCTATTTCAGATAACCTTCCACACATACACACACCTCATCTCTCTTACGCTGATATTATTATACACACACCTCATCTCTCTTACACTGATATTATTATCCTACATGCCAACACCTCCATTCATGCTCACTTTCCTCCTAGCATGTGTCACTTCCTGCCATGACATATCATTTAAAATTCTACTCACATATAAGAACTCACAATCCTCAATTAGCCTGATTGACACGTCTCTTTTTTGCACAAATTACTACCATTTGCCAATGCATATGTTCCTCACAATCATGCACTGAAAGAAATTTTCCCTTATCAAATCTGAACAAAGGATTCATGGCCTCCATTGTTACACCACACATGCACACTGAATTAATATACATATTATAAGATATTTATATATATATTATAAGATAATAACTATGAAATAAGAACTCAACTACACACACATAAAAACACACCAGGTTTTTTAATTAATAATAAAAAAAGACTCACAAGGCTAAATTGTTTAACACAAAAAAAAAATTATCTTTCCTGCAGCAACACCTCACTGTCTGTCTATAAGAAATTATACTATTAACCAATTTGCATCCTCCTTTGTTACACTGATTTCTGTCCTGTCATCATCCACCACTAACTTTCTTTAGTTTTCCATTCAAGAATGTCAGATAATTCATCATCAAATTCCTGACATGTACCCTCAAGGGCTGTACAGGATATGATAGTACTACATCAAAAATTTACATCATTACTAACTTCCTATCTACAATTTTCCTCCAAATCAGTCTGTTACTTGTCAAGACTCCAATATTATCAGATTTTATATTTCTATTGTCAAAGGCACTTTGTACCATATCAATCCACCTATATCTTAGTCTTCCTCGGGGTTGTTTTCCTGCCAACCTGGCAGAGAACACTTGTTTTGCTAATCTTTCCTCGCCCATTCTGTTTAAGTGACCATACCACCCGAGATTAGCTCTGCTAACACATTCCTAGATGCTGACAATGTCAAGTTCTTTCCTAATATCCTCGTTTTTAATATGATATTGCCATTGATGCCATCTATTAATGCCTTTAATCTTTCTCAGGACTCTCATATCTGTGGTCAAGTGTTTTACTTCTGACCAAGCTTTCAGATCCATAAGTTAAAACTGGTTTGAACACTGTCTCGTATACAGCTAATTTAGTGTTCTGACTAATTTCTCTCTTATTCCATATAAATTTAGTCAGTTGACTTCCTACCATACCAGCTTTGTTGATTCTGTTGTCTATTTCCATATTTAATTTACCATCTTCACTAAAAATCATGCCTAAGTAGCTGAAATGTTTTGCATGATCGACAGGTTCTCCATTCACAACACAGTTGACATTTTCAATGATTCTACCTATTTTCATTGTCTTTGTCTTTCTATTGCTGACCTTCATACCACATCTATTACAACAGTTATTCAATTAAATCAGAGAATCTTGCAAACTTGTAGAGGATTTATTCAAAAGAATAACATCGTCTGCATAAAGCAAAGAGCTGACATTAATATCTCCAATTCTGATATCATGTTTAATACCACTTTCCTTCATAATGTGATCCATATAGAAAATGAATACCAGAGGGGATAATGTACATCCTTGTCTCACACCAGATTTAACATTAAACCATCTTCCTGTACTTCCTTCAATTCTAACTGCTGACTTACAACTCCAAATAAAGACTAAGTATTGCTTGATATAATGCCCCATTGACACCATATAACTGTAGCGTATTGAATAGCTTCTCTCTTGGCACCTTGTCATATGCCTTTTCCAGATCGACAAAACTTAAATACAGATCTTTGTTATATTCCCATGCTTTCTCGACTATTTGTCGTAAAGTGAAGATCTGATCCTGACAGCCTCTATTTGGCTGAATGCAGCTTGTTCTTCACCAAGCTTTTCTTCCACAATTCTTCTCAACCGTTTCTCAAGTATGCTTGCATAAATCTTGCCAGGAACACTCAGTAGGGAAATACCTCTGTAATTCTCACATTCAGTTTTATTTCCCTTTTTATATATGGGTACTATGAGAGCTGTACTCCAATCATCGGGAATTCGTCCCTCTGTCCAGGCTTTCTGAACTATGCAGTGCAGCCACTGTAAGACTTTTATACCACCATACTTCAGCATTTCTGGTCGAATATCATCTACTCCTGCTGCCTTTCCACATTTCAAGCCTTTGATGGCTTTTTCTACTTCAAGTATGGATATATGTTTCTGACTGTATGCTATGCCTGTTGAGTGTTTTTTACCACTGTGCTATCACTCCTTGTTTCATTTAGCAATTTTTCGAAGTAATTACTCCATACTTCAAGGATATCTTTTTCTCCTGTTTTCATGTCACCTTTATCATCTCTAATTCCTTTAACAGCACTCTTTCCTCATTCTAATCTTCAACAACCAGAATATCTTACCACTTCTAGATATTTATTTTCTATGTTTTTGCCAAAGTCCTCCTATAACTTTTGTTTAGCTAGTTTTACACAGTGTTTTGCTTTCTTACATTTGTCTCTGTATTCTCTAAGAGCAAAAGCTGACTTATTTGCCACTAACTTTTGATATGCTTTCTTCTTTTCCTTCACTGCCTCTTTAACTTCCTGTGTCCACCAAGGAGTTCTGCTTTTTTTTTTATCCTTGCAGACAACTTCACCACATGCCTCTCTGGCAGAATCAATCAATGTTTTCTTCACAGTCTGCCACTGAATCTCCAAGGTTTGATTCCTGTTCTCAAACACTTTCATTTTTTCTTCAATAATCTTTGTGTATTTTAGTCTACAGTTCATATCTGAGAGCTGCTCAACTTTTATTCACTTTAAAACTTTCTTACATGTTATTCTTTTCAATATGAAATTCAATTTTATCTTGCTCAAGACTAAATAGTGATAACTTTCAGTTTCAAATCCTCTGTACACTCTGGTGTCTTACACCAGGGAGAAAACATTACTATCAACAATAACAGTCAATTAGACTTTTCTTATTCCTTGCTGCTTCTCTCCATGTGAATTTGTGCACATTTTTATGTTGGAACATGGTGTTAGTAATAACCAGTCCATGTCCTGAGCAGAAATCCAACAGGTATTTGCCATTATTATTAGCTTTATTCTTTTCTCCAAATTTTCTCAAAATATTTTTGTATGTCTGATAATCAGTTCCTACTCTGCTATTTAGATCCCCAACAAGGACCAACTTTTCCTTTTTCATCGTGTCAGTTGCTTTTTCTAAATCCTCAAAAAATTCCTCCACTTCTACCTTAGTAAAACATTCTGTGGGACCATACTCACAAATAAGTCTCATTGTCCAATTCCCTATTCTGATATTTGCCCATATCACTCTACTTGAGACTGCCTGCCATTCAAGATTAGCCTCGTATTTTGTGTTGAATACTATGGCTACTCCTTCTTTTCCTTGATTGTCATTGCCTGAATATAACATTTTGTATTTATTGCTCAGAAAGATCTCATCAGTTTTTGTCTTTTTTTCTGTCACCCCTATTATGTCGATCTGGTACTTTCATCTAATCCCTCAGCTAGCTCCATTTCTTTGCCATTTAGGCTTCTTATGTTGATAGTACTGATCTTTAACTCTGGTGATATTGAATTGGGGTGTGCTTTCAGATTTGTTCCAGTACCTTACTTTTCGCTGTTCGCCCTGGTTCCCTGGCGAAAACAACAGGGGCCTTGTTTAACTGGGCGGTGCCCCAGCCGGCATGAAATTTTGTCATGTTGTGCCATCATTTTGTATATTGGTTTAAGCCAATAAGAATACGATTTGGTCAGCTAAATCCCAAATTGCCAGCCCATCCTCGTTCGTTCAGTATCCAGGTAGATACCCAACAGGGTGCATCACGAGAAGGTGAGGACTGGATATTAGGTCAGAAGCCCTGATCGGTTCTACGCATTCCTTTAAAGGCTACGTGGAGGTCTCCTCTCAGTTATCAGCTTTGACCCTTAAGCACTCCGAATGTCAGATTCTGTTAATTATTCATTAATATCTTCATCAAAATTGCAACTCCATGGCACATTTGTAGATGATGGTACATTGTCCCTTCAAATAGAAAAGGCTTGAGTTCAATTCTTGTCATGACAAGAGGAATCCTTATATGGGTTTTTTCAATTGAAAGCAAGTTAGCTGATCAACTATGGAGGTAGCAGGGTTTTTTTTCTTGCAGAAACTGATGATTTTCATCTCACGTACAGGCAAGTTGGTCAGCAGAAAACATGTAATTTACAGACAAAATATACTGTTGTTGGTGGTGATGGGCAATAGATGGTGTTGATAGTAGTTATAGTTAAGCAATAGGGGAGACAGTGAGATGTGTGTAGTAGAGTAGAGAGAGAGTGCCTTCCAGTGATGAGTCCTTGGACTCATTAGAGGTGTCACATAATAATAAAATTCATAACTGCTAAAATTAAAAAATTCAATAAATTATATTTGATTCTCCCTGGCAAACTCGTAGAGACTGCGAGTACAGTTTCTTATATAATGGCTATTTTGTTATAATGAATTTCTTTGACAACACCGTGCCTATGAACCTGTGGTTGGGACTTTTCAATTGTTTGCTAGAGTGAATAAATTTGTAATATGGTGTTTGATATATTTTGATCATAATTTTCTGATCTGTATCTTCAATGCTAGTGTATCTTCACTATTTACTGCATCAATCCACCCAGATCTTGGTTTTCCTCTGGATATTTTTCTTGTTATTAAACATCTGATTTGCTAACCTTATTTTTTCCCATTCTAATGAAGTGACCATACCACCTTAGCCTAGTTTTGCTCACATATTCTTGAATACTAACAATGACAAGTAATTCCTTTTAATATAAATTTAATAAGATTCTGTCACTGAGGCCACTCATTCACTATCTTAATTTTTCTTAGAACTCTTATAGCTGGTCTCTTTTTTTTTTTTTTATCAACTATTTGAGTTCTATTCCAATTCCCAAATCCTTAAGTTACAAATTGATCTGAACACTGTCTTGCAAGCTGCTGCTTTAGCATTTTGACTAACTGCTTTTTCCATCATCATCATCAAATTCCTGACATGTACCCTCAAGGGGTGTACAGGATATGATAGTACTACATGAAAAATTTACATCATATGTAAATTTACATGCAAAAGCCGATTATGAAAGGAAACTAGCTATGCAAGCAAAAGAGAATCCCAAACAGTTCTTTCAATATGCTGCAAGCAAGAAAAAAACTGTACATGGCAAAATGATTTTAAGGAATGACGATGGTAAAGAGTTCACTGAACCAGTCGATATAGTGGAGTTACTGAGCGCGCACTTTGCAAAAGTATATCATCCAGGTGGTGACGTTGAAAAAATGAAGGAACCATTAGTTTATATGGGAATTGTGATGAATGAAGTGGAGGTGAATAGTCTATTACAGAACCTTAGTGTCAATACATCTGTGGGATTGGATGGTATACCGGCACGGGTCTTGCATGAAGCGGCTAATGAATTATCAGTGCCCTTGACCATGTTGTTTAATCTGAGTCTCAGGTCTGGCTTAGTCCCGAAGGCGTGGAAAGAGGGGAAAATAGTTTCACTGCATAAAGGAGGATCCAAGACTATGGTTGCAAATTACCGACCGATCAGCATATCAGGAGTCGTTGTCAAGGTCTTGGAGAAAGTAGTCAAGGGAAAAATACAGGAATGGATTGATGAAAATGAGATACTGTACAGAGGACAGCATGGCTTTGTGAAGGGTAGATCATGCCTCAGTAACTTGCTCAAGTTTTATAACAAGGTGACGGCTGAACTGGATAAGGGAAATTGGTTTAAAGTGATACTGCTGGACCTGGCAAAGGCGTTTGACAGGATACCACATGGAATTCTAATCCGTAAACTACAACATATGGGAATGGATATAGGGTTGGTGAGATGGATAGCTGGGTGGTTGATGGAGAGATATCAAAGAGTAGTTTATTCAGGAGTAGAGTCCAAAAAACGGCCTGTGACTAGTGGTGTGCCACAGGGTTCTGTTCTTGGACCACTGCTGTTTAATCTGTTCATTAATGATATAGGGAAGGGTCTAAGTGGGACAGTTCATTTGTACGCTGATGATGCAAAGTTGGGTAGGGCGATAGTGAATGCAGAAGATGTCAAAGTCTTGCAAGATGACTTAGATAGATTGGAGTTCTGGACTAAGGAGAATGGATGTCAATTTAATGTGACAAAATGTAAGGTTATGCATTTCGGAGTGAAAAGATTAGCAGCAGTATACCACATTGGTAGAACTGTACTCCAAGAGATTGATGAGGCCAGGGACTTGGGAGTGTTGGTGGATAGGGAGATGAAGTTTAGGGGGCACATTGCGAAAGTAGCTAAATCAGCTCATCAACTCACTTGGTTGTTGAAAAATACCTTGACGAGCAGAGAAAAACAAGTTATTGTACCTCTGTACCGAGCCCTGATAAGACCTCATCTCGACTACTGTGCCCAGATTTGGTCACCTCGGTTCCTTCTTGATGGGGAGGAGGTTGAGAGGATCCAGAGGCGAGTGACTAAGATGATAGCAGGTCTATGGAATGAACCATATGAGAACAGGTTGAAGATTTGTGGGTTGCAGAAACTAGTTGATAGGCGGAAAAGGGGAGACATGATTGAGACATTCAAATTGCTAAAAGGATTCTATAGGATTAATTCAGATGATATTTTTGAGATCAGGACTGGTGGTGGGAGAACTAGGGGACACCCATGGAAGCTGGGCAAGAGCGTGGTTAGCAGGGGTGTTAGAGCTGGGTTCTTTACTTTTAGAGTGGTAAATGAGTGGAATAAGCTGCCAGAGTCTGTTGTGGGTGCTATGACAGTGAGCGAGTTCAAGGCAAGGTATGATAGATACTGTGAGAATGTTGAACAGCTGCGTGAACATGATGTTTAGGGCCTCCCTCGATGAGTCTAAGGACTCCTGCAGTAGCCCGTGGTAATAATAATAATAATCATTACTAACTTCCTATCTATAATTTTCCTCCAAATCAGTCTGTTACTTGTCAAGACTTAAATATTATCATTATCAGATCTTATATTTCTATCGTCTAAGGCACATTGTACCGTATAAATCAACCTATATCTTGGTCTTCCTCTGGGTCGTTTTCCTGCCAACCTGGCAGAGAACACTCATTTTGCTAAGTTTCTTTTCAGTACACTGTTCCCTATCAGGGTTGTAGAAACTTCCACACATGCACACTGTTTTATTGTCTTTATCTGTAAATATTATTTTATTATATTATTAGTATATGTTATTTACCAACCTAGTTAGTCAACTGAGTGGTTGACTAACTAGGTTGGTCAACCTATATGGAAACCACTGATTTCTGCAAAGAACCAGAAAGTTAGTCTACAGCGGTGTCAGAAACACCATGACTGGACACCGGAATAAAGTTATATGGTCTGACGAGTCATGGTACCAACAATAGGCAGAGAGTCTGGCGAGAGCTCCATGAGGCAATCATCAACCCAGCTTCCATTGTAAACATAAAGATTTTGGAAGTGGTGTCATGTTCTGTTGCATAGAATGGGTCCCCAGATATTTGAAGATCAGGTGTCCTCCAGAGAATAGATGTACATTATTGCCAATTAAGTCCATCCTGCAATGTTGACTTTTTATCCAGCAGGTGACAGGTGTTTCATGGATGACAATGTTATTACTGCCCATAGTGCAAGATTTGTTCAGCAAACATGACAGCGACTTCTGCCACAAAGCTCAGATCTGAACTCCATTAAGAATGTATGGGACATGTTAGAAAAACACATCAAATCTGGGTCATTTAAAGGACTGTCTGGTGAATGCCTAGTATGCTGTAGATGTAATCCAATACCTTGTGGAATTTATGCCAAACTGCATAAATGCTGTAATTCAAGCTATAGGTCCAACACAAGATTAAATGAAAGTTTTTAATTCAGTGGAGTGTGTTTCAATGATAATAAATGTGAATTAAATATGCACTTCATAGCCATGACTAAGCCAAATTACTTAGCAAAATTAAAGTAGCATTACCTGAAATCTGAGAAATTCACAACACTGCATTTATAAGCACTGTTCCAAAGAAATTTCTTATAGAATGGTGTAGATTTTTTCAGGACTTTCAGAAAAGTAGTGACAATCAACACTGTGCTTTTTTTTTTTTTTAAAGGATTAACTCACATCAGATCAAAGTACATTAACTATGCATTTATTAAGTCAGCTGTCATCTAGCTGTTATGAAATCGTTACCAATGCAGCACAAAATCACTTATCCAAAACAAGAGGTTCTATGGGCAATATTATTATTATTACATAACATAACTCCAGGGAGTCCAAGGCTCATCGAGGGAGAGTACTTACTCTACAACTCTCCGGCTCAACCACTCCACAAACACCTTCATCTACACTAACGGCATCTACCGCTGACCGCCACCACTGGTATTTTCACAGACAATCACAAACATCCACGCCAAGGTGGGATTCGAACCCGCAGCCTTCTGACTGGAGGGCGGATAAGCTAACCATATATAATATATAGGGTAAAAATTCAAAATGATAATGAAAAATGTGATAACTCAAGTCTTAACCTCCCAACCGGCTGGTGTGGATGAAATAGTCAGTTCTCCCTAGCTTTTTTCATGGATTAAAACTTCATCGGCATTCTGCCTTTTATCATGCCATTACCTTCCTCTATCATTAATCTCGTTACGGCTATTCTATAGCCATTAGTGGATTAACTGTTGCGGAGTGACCTTTTTTGTCCCCTGTCTTTACATCTATTGTGTTGCTTAGAATTTCATTTACTATCCTAAGTTATTTGACCTTTTTTTGCCTCTAAAATGATTTATTGTATCTCTTGCCAAAAATTGAAACGAATTTCACATATGCGAAAAAAATCAATCCTGAAATGACCACCGATCAGCCTTTGCAATGAATCTATTTAGCGATAGTAAATTTTGTATTTTATTCTACAAATCAGTGCACCGGAAGAGTTGCACTGATTGTTCTTTCACTTTACTTATAATATAGAAACAATTTTTTTCGAATTTCAAAATTTTCAAATGTTTGCTTTGAAAATACTATGTCAAATATTTATATTTTTAAATAATATTTATTGAAATAAATATGTCCTTTTGCTTTCGTTTCTAGCCAAATAGCATTACATGGATCATCACATTTCAGTTTTTAGAAACGATTTTTTGTAATTCATAAAGACAAAATTTTTAAAAAATGTTAAAATGCTAAATTGCATTACTCTGTTTCCGAGTAATGCAATTTAGAATTTGTATCCAATGATATTTTAGCAGTGATTCTTCGTCTTCGTCTTTTATTTATTTGTATTATTCATGTTACGATAATATCTTGTATATCCTCGTAGATTATGTCGAAAATATAATATGAAAAATATCATATACGGAATAATTCAAAATTTTTGCTCATTTTGAAGATTTTCTAATGCTTCACCCCCCCCTCCTTATCCTCTCCTGAAACTCAATTGCATAACTACTCTAAATTTCTTATTACTTCATTTTACCATTTTGACAAAAGATGTGCAGCAATCAGATTGTACCGTGATGCTCCTAATTCTGTACTATTTATTTGCAATCTAAAACCAGCTGTTCTACTGTCTGCTGAAATTATGTGAAATTTTAGAAATAATATGCTATATTTTCACCATGCAAAATTGTTTATAGGCATACCACACAAAAGAAAGTTCAGTAGTATTATTTTTGTTTGTTTTTCTTTAAAAAAAAATCTAAATATTACTTCTGCTGCTGCTGGAAGCTATTTCTGAAATAATGTACGTCTTATAAATACTTGGTAATATCCTCTTAGCTGGAGGAAAAGCTGAAGGCTTATTACTCTCAGTGCTATTGAGAAAGAAAGGGGGAGAACAACACTAAAGTGCCTCAAGCTGTAGTGCAGAATACATCAAGAATGCCTCGTTTCCTTTTTGATTACAGATATCCTAACAGAAATACTGACATTTCGTTTACATGCTTATACATCATTTATGCCAAAATAATTTCTTAATTTATAATGATCAATTTCACTTTCATAATCGAAAAATTATAAATTATTTCATACAATTATCTTGAAAAAGAGGATATGAATTATTTTCAAAGAAAAGGTGCATATGCATTTCATAATCTTTTTTTTTTTCTGAAATAACCACAGATTGAAGTAATCAATCTGTGGTTATTTCAGAGAATTTATTTCATAAATCGCTCGCTCAATGGATTCCATTGATGGATTGTGCAGGGAAGACAGCAGAAAAACATCTTTTTTGTCTTTCCAACATAGTGCAAAGACTTTCCCTGACTGATAAGCTCGGATTTCCCCCTTTGATAGCTTTCCTGAAGCCAGATCTGGAGGCATGTCTCGCCTTTTTGCATTTACAGTACCATAACTATCTGTACGATGCTGTAAAAGCAAATCAGTGAGTTCAGGACACATATAGTAATTATCCATTGTAATGCAGTAACCTTTCCTCAGCAAAAGGTCTAGTAACTACATTACTGCACGCATCGACAAGGGGAGATCCGAATATTTATCATGCTCGATTACAGGTAGCTTTCCCATATAAGGTTTGAAATCCCAAAGATATCCACTTTGCTATTCGCAAAGCATAAAAAATTTTACTCCATACTTTGCTTTCTTTTTGGGAATATACTGCTTACATTTCAGTCTACCTTTGAACGGTATATGGCTTTCATCGATACTCAAGTCTCTCTCAGGAATGCAGAGTGATCTACATTTCTGACGGATTTTCATCTGAAAATCATAAATTTTGTTGAGGACTGGGCAAGGATGTATTGCCTGATCGTATTCCTCGTTATTCTGAAAATGCAAATACTTCATGATGAGACTGAATTGTTTTTCAGTCATAACATCACAAAACATTGGCGTGTTCAGAATCCATTCTGTAGAGCAATACATTTCGAGAGCGGGCTTTTTCACGATACCTTGCACAATCAAGAGTGCTATAAATGTAAGGAGCATGCTGATATGTCGGGCTCCAAAGTTTACGGCGAGAATTGCTGCTTGCCATCTCGTAAATGAATTGTCTTGGATATACTTACTAATTATTCCTTTCTGCCCAGCTCTAAGCTAACGGAGATTACTAACCCCCACTGAGAAACAGAACAATAGAACATGCAGCACACTAAAGAGCCTCAAGCAATATCTGAATATTTTGTTTGGTTTTCCCACTTTCTTTATTCTGATATTGCATTTAAAGGATGACAGTGATTTTAAATATTAATTTTGCCTATTACCGAATATCACAATTTCCTGATTTATAATAATCAGGAAATAATGTATATTTTGTGATTTATAATTTGCTAATTTATAATAATCACCACAGTTTCAGTATCGAAAAGTTAAAATTATGTGGAACAATTACTAGAGAAAAATAACGAATTAAATAAAAACTGTACCTATGTTTCATAACAGTTTTCGGGTGTGTGATAGTGATGCAACGGGGGGGGGGGGGGGGGTTAAACTATCAGAGGCAAAATAAAGTTCAATTCTATTGTGAAAGGAAATGAAATTTTACATTTAATATACATATTTTTAATGATAAAAATAAGTAAATATATCGCTTACTTTAAAAATTGGAGAATAAAATATCTGAATTATGCAGAAAATATCTGAATATAAATTTAAATCATAACAGTTAATTTCATTTTGTAATGACCAATTATACAAGGAAACCAAGAAAGTGTAAGTACAAAGAACAGTAGATTACTATAGAATATAAAGAAAAAAATTAGTGATATGATTAAAGAATTTCATGTTATTCTCTATAAAGCAAAGTTGCTCAAGCGTGTCCTAAAGGAAATCTGTGAAGTATTATTTGATTTCGATGGTTTTCTACAAAAATAAAAATAATATAATCTGGAACGTCGCAGCTGGTTTTCTTTTTAAAAAAAAAATTAGCGAAAAAAAATTAAAAATTAAGTTGGTTCTCCAAGGTAAGGAAATATTTAAGTGAAGAAATTATGCAAGATCTTTATTTTGTCCAGACATTAAAATTGTATTGTACAATAAAAAGAGAAAACAAAAATATAAATAATTTCTCTATTTTTAGTCTATCCTATATAACTAAAATCCAGTTATCCAGTATAGAACAAAGAAGTGCGTTTCTTGTTATATGGCAACTGAGAGACAGCTATGAACATGAGATAATCCGATTAACTGTTCTCTTCAGCGTGAAGGTTTATCACACCTTCTAATGGACATGACAGTCAAATTGCATTTCTTATCCAGGTTCTTTCAACAGGTGGGCTGAATCTTATCCAGATTTAGCTGGATGTCTATAGACGTCCTGGCCATTTGGGAGGTTAACAAGCATCATCTGGGGATAAAGATCAGTAGGCTATAATTGAGAGGCTGCAGGTGATCTTAGAATTGGTCTAACAAATTTGGAGTTCGTTAATACAGAAATTAGGAGACTGCTTCGTTTCTGCTCCCAACTTCAAAACCAGCCTTTCAGATTAGTAAAACAGCTTTTATGCAGCACTATTTGCTTCCATCCTATTCTGTGTTAAGGAGGTTCCTTATTTCAGACAAGCACATTGGAGTTTTGAGAAGACTGATCTGAATCCAGCAAATTATCAGCAGATTTAATAAAATTCACAGTTTGTCTTTATTAACTGTAAATGCTGTACTTAATACTATTAAACAGCACTAAGTCTTGTTAAATGCCTGAACTGTGTATGTATGAAGCTTGCAGTTTCCAATCATTTCATCTGTTTATTTATTTGAGCTTCTACATAAGAACACTATGTACATAACTCAAAAAAAATAAATAAATAAATAAATAAAAAAATGTTAAAGGAATACATTACAATTTTTATTCATTAAGTCTAGTTCAACTTACATTTTAAAATAAATCACAAGTGATCATTACGATATGACATTTTTCAATCATGGGACATAGTATTATAAACAATGTATTTACATTTTTCATCCAAGATACCATAATCATAGTTTAACATGAACATCTCTGCTGAATTACACAAGTCACTTCCTAGAAATTATTTCTTCTCCAGATGCTTGAATCGTGCTTCTAAATTATTTAAAAAAAAAAAAAAAAAAAGGCATTATCAAATATGTAATAATTTTGGGTTTGTGCATACTATCAAGAATGATGCTTATATCAGTGTAATAATAATAATCATCTAAGGAGTGAAGGACTCATCAAGGGAGGCCATATATCACCCATACCAGTGACATCTGGTATGGGTGATATAAACTCAATCACATCAGATGCATTCACCACTTCAACAGGCAAACTGTTCCACTTACCACTCTAGGAGAGAGAAGAGAAGAAAAAAAAAAAAAAAAACGATGCACCTGCCCTTTTCTTAATGGCACACAAATTAAACTTCCTTCTCATCCCTCTTTCTCCTATCTACTAGTATCAGCAGGTCTCAATCTGTCCTTATAACATAGTTTATAATATTATAATATGCAATATAATCTTTATAAGTCTTCTTTGCAGCCTTTCTACAGCATTATTCCCTTAGAATCCAGGAGACCAAATCACATATTGCACTTGATAATGATATTATCAAGTGCAATTTTTCATGTTCTGTAGTATTAATTAAAGTGTTATGACCATATATTTTTTCTCATATTCTGTAGTGTTAATTATATTAGTATTATGACTAAAAACAATACAGTGAGTTGCAGTTAATATGGAGTGTTAAGGAGTTCTGTGTTTATGGACTGCATACTTATATTCGTGGCAATAACCACCTCAACAAGATTATGCACACACAGATCTGGTCATCTCTGTTTCTCAAGGATGAGGACAGTTTCATAGATGGCTGGAGGCCTGCAGAAGACAGACTATAAGGTTTGTGAAATTACAAAACTCAGTTGATAGGCAGAAAAGAAGGGATATAATAAAAACCTATAAGCTGTTCAAGGGTTTTTATGAGCTGGATGCAGAACTGTTTAATATATGACAAAAGGAAGAGAATAGACAATGTTTTGCCTATCCACACAGTCCTTATGAGGATAGACAAAGTTTGTGGGTTACAGAATTTAGTTGAATTCAGAAAACAAGGGATATGATAGAACATATACATTGCTAAAAGAGTTTGTTTTATAGGCCATAAATTTTTCAATACATGACAAGAGAAAGAAGAAAACAAGGAATCAATTCTAGAAGATGCATAACAATGTGGTTATCAAAGGTGTGGGGGTTAGATTTGTTGCAATAGCGACTGGAGGTGTGAAAGGCATTGTGTGAATAATGGTTAGAGTGGCCTCCTACAACAAATCTGGATACCAAAGATTCATAGATGCCAGTGTATACAATTTTTATTTATTTGAAAATTTAGTAGGGGTCCATCATATACAACTCCACTGATTCTTCACAAGAGGAAACAAAAGCAAATATTAATCTCTTTCTGTTAAGTTAGTTTTAATACCATGGAGACTTTCATCTTACTGGTATTGCTGATGACTTTAGTTAATCCTAATGTACTGAACTTGGTGAGGTTGCTGTTATAATAGTCCATATCATTTCTGAATTGGAAATAAATGCAGCTTGGTAGTTTAAAAAAGGAAAAAATGTTTATCTGGTAAATTTCTTTTATCTTCAATGTACCATGAAATAAATTCAAAGGACGATAGTATTATATGTTGAAATCTTACTCATCAGTATGAAGTGGGATTAAAAAGTGATTAATATCATGTTAACTATTAACTTTATCTATTTCTTCATTTCAAGGAACTACTCAATGATTGTCAAAATAAAATGTACAGATAGTTACAAATGAGGTATCACTAGCATGTTTATTAATGATACTTCTAATCAGTGGTGAGCTATGGAAATTTCAACAAAGGGCTTGCATCATTGAGCAAAAAAAAAAATTTCACACAAAAACTTTTATTAATACAGCTTGTGTACAAATGTCAATCAAAAAGTATGGAGAGACAACCTGCAAAAGGCTATCATTTTTAAACCAATATTTCATGATCTAAACATGAAATAATATTGCATACAATCATCTGTGTTAATTTATTTTACATAAGAAAAAATTTTTTATTATCAAAATATAATAAGAATAAAATCTTTTATAATCGCACATATGAAATAGCCCACATTTTTTATAAACAAAATAAATTTCTTTTGTTTCCGATAGAAGTTTTTATGACAAATAATAAATAAATATTATCTAAACACAATGATATTGAAGTACATTGTATTTCTCTTTGTTTTTATACTTCAAGTGATAATCAACAGTACCAATCAAGGGGCATTATTTTATAGTCCTATTTATTTATATACAAATGGGGAGGGTTGGCGTCAGGAAGGGCATCCAGCCGTAAAAAAATCATGCCAAAACCAGGGATGAGTCAAATAACAGAGAAAGGACAACAGCTAGGGTGTCCCCTGTAAGCGATGTGCAGTTTTGTCGCCCGAGGACTGTGAGAAGTGGGATTGGGCTACCGAACCAAGGACAGGTGCAGCTAAAGAAGTGAATCCAACAGAAAGAGAGAGTGTGTGAAGTAAGAATCGGGTCGCTGAATGTGGGTACAATGAACGAGAAGAGTAGGGAGATAGTAGACATGATGAGAAGGAAGCTGAAGATCTTGTGCATACAGGAGATAAGGTGGAAGGGCAATAAAGCAAAGGAGCTGGCAAAAGGATATAAACTGTTTTACAGCGGGGTGAATGAGAATAGAAGAAACGGAGTTGGAATCATCATCGACAAGGAGCTGAAGGGTGGAGTCTGCAAGGTGCGCCAAAAGAACGATCGGATTATGAGTGTTAAACTTGAGATTGGAGGAAGCATGGCTGTGATAGTGTGTGGATACGTGTGGATGAGGATTTCTCCTCCTCATCACGAGTAGGTTGTGATGAGGAGGAGAGAGAGGCATTCTGGAGAGAACTAGACCAGGTAGTAATGGGAATCCCTGATGGTGAGAGAGTGATCATTGGAGCAGACCTGAATGGGCATGTAGGAAGGTGACGAAGTGGTGAAGAAATGGTGTATGGGGGTTGGAGTAGTGGTGGTGAAAGAAATGAAGGTAAAAGAATCGTAGAGCATGCTGTGGCCTTCGACCTGGCTATAGCTAACACGTGCTTTAAGAAGAGAGTTGGACACCTGATAACTTATAAGAGCGGGGGATAGGATGAGTCAGATTGAACATATTATGTGCAGAAGGAAACATCTGAAGGAGGTGAAAAACTGTAAAGTGATTAACAGAGAAGGTGTAGCGGCACAACACAGGTTGGTTGTGGTAGACTGTGATATAAAAGGGGAAAAGAAGAATAGACAGAAGTGGCGGAAAGATAGTAAAATAAAATGGTGGAAATTGGAAGAGGAAGGTCCAAGGAATGAGTTTAAAGAAAAGGTATTGGAAGGAATGAAGTTACCAGAGGATGTGGAAGAATGGTGGGACATAAATAGTCGGAATATTAGAAAAATTGGAGAAGAGGTGCTTGGTATAACATCAGGAAAGGGGCCGTCCAAGCATAAGGAGGCATGGTGGTGGAATGAGGAGGTGCAGTTGGAGATCAGGGAAAAGAAAGAGGCAAAGAAAAAATGGGACATGACTGGAACCAGAGCCTACAAGGAGGCATCTAGATTAGTAAAGAAAAGTGCAAAGAGAGCTGTGGCAAGGGCAGTTGAAGAGGTTTATGAAGTACTGGAGAGAAATGGTGGTGAAGCTAAGTTGTTGAGAATAGCGAAAGCTAGAGATAAGGCCTCGAAAGACATAACATCAGTTAAGCAGATAAAGGATGCCACAGGAGTAGTACTACAAGAGGAGAACAAAATCAGAGGAAGATGGGAAGAATATTTTCATAATCTACTAAATGAGGAGAATCCAAGAGAGAGGTGCGAGGATGGAGAGGCTAACAAAGGATCGGTGCAGTGCATAAGCAGAGAGGAAGTGTATTGGGCACTGAGAAAAACGAAGAATGGAAAGGCTGTGGGGGCGGACCAGATACCTGGAGAAGGTTGGGCAGCGAGGGCAGATATGTTATGGGATCTGATGAGGAAAATAGCCCAACAGGAAAAGATACCAGAGGAATGGAGGAAAAGCAATCTCGTCCCAATCTACAAGGGAAAAGAAGATGTTCAAGATTGTGGCAACTATACAGGGATCAAGCTGATGTCACACACGTTGAAGATATGGGAAAGAGTAATTGAAAGAAGGATAAGGCGGGAAACAAAAATTGGTGAGGAGCAGTTTGGATTTATGCCAGGAAGAGTGACAACGGATGCAATATTTGCGCTAAGGCGATTAATGGAGAAATATAGAGAGATGCAGGTGGAGCTACATATGGTGTTTATAGACCTGGAAAAGGCATACAACAGAGTGGCATGGAGGTGTATGAGGAAGAAGGGGTTGTCGGAAAAGTACATGAGGTTGGTGAAGAAGATGTATGAGGGAGTGAAAACTCAGGTCAGGTCTGTGTCGACAGAGGGTTCCCCATTGTCGTAGGGCTCCATCAGGGATCAACTCGGAGCCCCTGCCTCTTTGATCTGGTCATGGATGTACTAGTGGAGGACGTCAAGGAGGAGGTGCCATGGAGTATGATGTTTGCCGATGATATTGTTCTTTGCGAATCATCTCGAGAGAAGCTTGAAAAGACTCTGGAAGAGTGGAGAAAGGTATTGGAGGAGAGAGGAATGAAAATTAACCGGGTAAAGACCAAATATATGTCAACGGGGAGTGACGAGGATATGATCATACGACTCCAGGGTGAAAGGTTAACTTCAGGGAAGAAATTCAAGTACCTTGGGCTGGTCGTCGAGAGGAATGGTGACCTAGATGAGGAAATACAGCACTGAATAACATGTGGCTGGATGAACTAGAGGAAGATGAGCAGGATCCTGTGCAACAAGAGAGCAAGTTGTAGGATGAAAGGAAAGCTGTATAAGATGGTGGTGAGGCTGACGATGCTCCATGGCATGGAGATGTGGCCTATAACAAAAGGCACAGGAGAGAAAGATGGAGGCGGCAGAGATGTGGATGTTGAGATGGATGAGTGGTGTGACAAAGGACAGGATAAGGAATGACTACATCAGAGGGACAATCAAGGTGGGACCAATTGGTAAGAAGGTACAAGAAAGCAGACTGAGGTGGTTTGGTCATGTAGAGAGAGAGAAGGAGTGAGGAGTATGTTGGTAAATGAGTGGAGCGTATGGAGGTGGAGGGAAGGAGGAAAAGAGGCAGGCCCAAACTCAGATGGCAGGATAAGGTGGCAGAGGATCTTAGGGAGAAAGGATGGAGTCTATGCCCTGGACCGAAGAATCTGGAAGAAGAAGATTAAAGATGTGAACGCCGACCCCGTTTAACACGGGAGAAGGCATAGCAAAAGAAGGAGATTTATATGCAATTACCAAAAGTGAATTCTTATTTGTAAAATGGTAGTAACAGTAACTAAAATCACTTTGTTAGGTTACCGTATGAGTTTGTTGCTTAATATATTTCAAAATGTGTTTTTTTTTGAAAAAATAAAAAAGTAAACAAGAATAAGGGGCTTGCAAATTTGAGAAAAATTTAACAACGGGCTCAGGCAAGCCCCTTATAGCTCACCACTGCTTCTAATACATATTAGAATGTTAAGATAAGGGACTATGAGTAAAAGTAACTTTATTATAGTTATGAAATTTTAAAAAAACAAGTGATTATTTATATCATCGAAGGGTGTACAGCATAACATGATAGTACTATATGAAGTGTATGTTATAAAGTTTATATTATTAATTACCTATCAACATTTTTTTTTTTAATCAAAACTGATCTGCTATTTGTTAACACTCAAAAACCACGACAAAACACCATTAACCTATTCTTTATGTTCTTTTTCTTGCCATCTTGGTAAAAAACACTCGTTCTGCTAACTTTTCCACTCTTACTCTGTTTAAATGACCATGCTACCTTAGATTAGCTCTCTTCACACATTCCTAAATGCTAATAATGTCAAGTTCCTTTAAATATCTTAATTTTTATTATTATTCTCTTCCAATTTTAATCAAAACTCATGTCTGTGATTGCTAGTCATTGATCAATCATTTTAGTTCTAAACTGGCCCTCAGATCTGCAAGTTAAAACTGGTTTCAACACTGTCTTGTATAGTGGTTTAGTGTTTTGACTTGCTCCGTATAAATTTATTCAACTACTTCTCTCCACCATACCAGCTTTATTTATCGTAAACTTATTACAGCAGTTACTCAATTTCGTTAAAGAATCCTGAAGACATATACCTGGTTTATTCAGAAGTGTAGCATCATCTTCATCAAGTAAAGAGCTGAATTCAATATTTCCAATTTTGATATCAGGGTCAATGCTACTTTCCCTTCATAATGTAATATATATACATTGAATTACTGTATTTTCTGGTGTATAAGACACTCCTATGTATAAGACGCACCCAAGAAATTTAATACAAATTTCTGGAAAAAAAACTAAACTTTAAAGTATGATTTAAAAAAAAAAAATGGATAAAATAATAGGTAATTTTTAATAGTAAACTGACCTTTCAGAAACCTGCAAAACCCATGTCACTGTCATCTGATTCTTCTCTATCATCATTAATTTCTTATAATATAGAAATAATTTTGTCTTCGTATTCTTTTGGCATTTTTTGACTGATTTTTGTTTTTGTATGCATACAAAGTCCACTGCATTTCATGAAACGGTAACACCATGACGCACCACCTTTTAAATTTTCAATGTTACGCTCACAGGCTACTTTGACTGCATGTGTACGAATCATTTTTGTTGAAATGGTAATGCCATTTTGCCAATTTTCTTGCACCCATTTCAAAATTTCAGTCTCTAGTTCTGGCCACTTCGCAATTTTTCCACGTTCCGCACGCTTTTCTTTACGCAAATTGTAAAAAATCTCCTTCGGACCACGCCAAGTTCTTAGCCAATGACGCACTAGACGTCACATGAAGGTCACGCATCAATTTGATTGCACCATTAACCACCTACAAAGATCTTGGAACATAAAAGGGAGTGCGTATGACTTTGAAAAGAGGAAACAATCTTTACCTTCATTATATAAGACGCACCCTATTTTTAAGATGAATTTTTAAGGTAAAAAAGTGCGTCTTATACACCGGAAAATACAGTAGCTTTACATTAGGAACACCCACCTAATAAGGCATTGGTCCACACTCCTGTGGACCAATGGCTTGCAGACACCTAGGAATAGATTCTACATGATGTCAAGCATCCTCCATGCATAACTCGACCCACATCTGCTGTAGCAACTCCACCAGTTCACACTCATTCCATGGAGGAGGATCAGCAGTTCTCATGCCCCATTCTAGCATATCCCACACATGTTCAACTGGGTTACAATCAGGAGAGTTTGGGGGCCAAGGAAATGTGGCAAATTCTTTGCTGTGTTCCTCCAACCACTCAGTAGTTGTACGAGCCCGATAACAAGGTGCATTGTCTTGTTGAAAGATGGTCAGGGTATATGGATGGGGATAGTTGGCTAACAGGTCCCTATAGCATTCACTTTTCAGTGTTTGTGGGATGATAACCAACCTAGGGCATGCAAGGAAAAAGCTCTCAGATCATGACACCACTTTAACCAGCCGTTGAATCGCAATTGTGAAACCAGGGGATGGGGCTTCATGCTGTTTACACCAAATGCAAATCTAGCAATCAGCATGGTGCAGCAGGAAACAGGGCTCATCACTTCAGATGACATTCTTCCATTTGTTGAGGGGCCATTGCTGACATTCCTTGGCCCAAGCAAAGTGTTATTTGCAATGCCTGGACATCATCATGGGTACCCTTGTTGGTATCCAGCTGTGGAAACCCAGGTGAAGCAAGCTACAGTACATGGTGCATGTAGAAATAGATCAAACTGTCCCACAGTTGTACTGGTGGGAGAGCTGTGTGATTGTTGTATGTCATTGCTGAGATATCAGTTGTAACAACTAAAATTCATCTCTAGGCAATGGGCTGTGCGTGGCTGACCAATGTGAGCCTTCTGCTGGGTCTGTTCATGTTAATCCAGTCCTGGTACATACACCCTTGATACAGTAGTATGGGAGCACCCAACAAGTGCAACTGTTTCTGAAATACTGGCAACTGCCCTCCCAGACCCAACCATCTGCCCATGGTCAAATTGGCTTATGTCACCACGTTTTCACAAACAAACATTTACTGATTACGTACCAAGGTTATGTGTGGCTATTTATAGTAGCTGCATGTGATGTTGATATCACATGGTACTTTATCATGCAGAATATGTTAATTGAGGGGGGGGGATCCTAATGCAAAGCTAGCTCAGTGTATATCAAGGGCGAATATTCTGGGTGTGCTAGGTGTGCAGCGCTCGTCCATGAAATATCAATATCACTGATATTATATTTTTGCATTTATTCCCGTTAAAAACTCCCCTAATTGTTTCCTGGCTTCCTGTGATTCCTAAAATTAAGTAGAGTATACTAATGCTTCATGAAGAGGTCACTTTTCAACACGTAAACATTGCATCACATTCATGTTAATATCCCAGGGGGCGTGTGTTTAAAATACATACACTTTTGAGCCCTTTGATCAGACGTGCAGATGGTGCAGCAGTCAAATTCTTAGCATTCCAATGGTTTTAAACTGCCTAGAAGGCGAGTTTAAAATCACTGAGCTCTGAGCTGAGCTGAGTCAATCACACCCACTAGGTGCTATTCTCAGAGCTCATTGCTCTGAGAATAGCACCTAGTGGGTGTGATTGGTTATTGTCTCAACCAATCCAATTGAATGTTGTCATTTTTGTTACGAGTTGCTGTTTTTATTTTCTGAGTTTCATCTGTTTTGTGCTTGAAGTATGAACTGACATGGTAGGCAAGTTTTTATATATAATATAGACAAGTTTTTTAATATATAACTTTTTTTTTTCTGCCCATACTTACAATGGGAAACAGTCTTGACGATCTACTGAATGTCCTGTTTTCTGCCACAACTTTTGCAGATTGTATGACTGTAGTCAAAGGAGGTAAGCCTCGTCTTCTTCCAAATTTACAAAGCAAGCACAAAGATGCAAAAACTGAACGCATGAGATGCTTCTCTATTTCACAATACAGTAAAGTAGAATGGTTAACTGGATGTGAAGTGCAGTCAAAACTTTTGTTGGCCTTGTTTATTATCATCTCAGAGAGAGAGAGGCATGTGGAATAAGCATGAATATTCCAACCTTAACCATTTAACAGCAGCAGTGCAAAAACATGAGCACTCCCAATCACATGTTCAGTCATTTTTAAATCTCAAGATGTTTGGAAAACAAAGAATTGACACTCTCATTGACAAAGAAACATTTATGTCACCCATCATAATGAACATGTAAAGAAAAATAGAGACATTTTAAAAGATTAACTGATGCTGTATGCTATTTGGCAAAGCAAGAGCTTCTTTTGAGAGGTCATGATGAGTCTGAAGATTCAGCTAATCGAGAAAATAATATAGAATTTTTAAATGTGCTCCATGAGTGTAATCCTCTTTTAGACGGTCATTTAAAGGATTCAACTGCATTTCAAGGAACTTGTTCCACAGCAGCACAAAATGATATCATTAGCACTATATCTGATCTGGTTAAAGATACTATAAAAAAAGAAATTGCTGCTGCTACACTTGTGGCCATTATTCTGGATGAAACGTCTGATGTCATGTCAAAATCTCATCTATTAATTGTTTTCCCGTTTTATCTGTAATGGGCAAACACACAAAAGGTTCATTGGAACATATGTGATGATAGAACTTCTAGTGGTCTTTTTAAAGATGTAAACAGAGCTAAGGAATTTAATATTAAGGACAAGTTAGTCACCAAACTTATGGTGCCTATATAATGAGTGGGCATATTAATGGGTTACAGAGGAAAGAGGCATATCCTTTAAAAATATTTACACATTGCTATGCCTATGTTTTGAATTTGGTTCTGAAGCAAAGCCTCAGAATATTAAGGAATATTAAGGAATGTAGATTGTTTTTCATAACAGTCAGTGCATTGGTTGCATATTTTTCTAAATCATCAAAAAGTATAAATTTTTTTGCAAGATTTTGTTGCTAAAAAATTACACTCCGTCACACCAACCAGATGGAACTTGACTTCCCATTTAACAAGCGCTGTAAATATCACTGAAGTCAACTCAATGAACTTTTTGAACACATAGTGGAGATGCAGTAATCAAAGTTCGTGTTTTTTTTTTTTTTTTCAAGATTTTAAAACAATTTTATTGCTAGAAATTTTTTCTGTTCTAATTTAGTTCTGCTAAATAGCTCAACTATTATGGTCTTGAATAATATACTGAAAACTTCATCCTATGATATATTGTACTGTTGTAAAAAAAAAAAGTGCATGACACTATGAAGCAGCTAGGAATGACAGGGAACATGGATTTGATGATATTTGGGTTTCTGTGTCAAAGGAGAAGTATACAGTTGATGAGTCAAGACCTAAGAGATGAAAAGGGCCTGAAGAAATGGAGAAGAGCGTGTCTGGAATAATCGTAGGCGTAGCTGGGGGGGGATCCGCCCCTGGCAGCACCTTTTTTTTGACGTTTATGAAATCTTGCATTACTGTCTATAAAATAGCAACTGAGTGATGAAATAGACTTCGACAATGTGATCGACGATTTTGCGAACAGAAAAGCAAGAAAAATAACATTTTAGAATGTTGGAATTAAAGTTTTATTTCAAAAATAAACAGTGTTTTTAATTTATTTCCTTATACGTCGTTTTGACTTTTTGTAATTTTTTTTTAAAAACCTATGTAGGAATAACCAACATTTCAGAAAAACTGTGCCATTTATAACATAATAAATCTAAAAGCATGTTTTGAAAGATATGGCAACATAATTAATTAAATTGGAAGTAAACGATTAAAAGTGTATCATCATTGAACAAAGTTTTAATTTTTATTAAACAAATAAATAAGATGATATAATTATGTTACTACTTACTTTTAATGAGATGGTTGAGCTTCTCAGCCCTTGCAGAGTTGCTGGATATCTGGCTCAATATTGGTCAACTTCAGTCGGAGATCGACACACACACTAAGACGATTTCTGTATTTTGTTTTTATTTGAAGGAGCAATGAAAATCCTTTCTCACAAAGATAGGTTGTAGAAAACTGCAGGACGATTTTCAATGCTTCTTCAGATAATTCCGGAAATTCACTTCTCACTGAAGAAGAGATCCAAAATCGAGCAAAACCAAGATCACAGAATTGCATTTTAAGCCCACTGTCCCTTGAAAGCTCAATCAACTGTTCCTTTTTCGATAACGAAAGGTCGTTCTCGTGCTGCAGGCCTGAAATGGATCGTGAACCCACAGAAATTTCTTATAAAAGTTATTCAGAAAATATCTTTCAAAATTCCGTTTTAGATTTTTGAGGTGGTCACAAACCCTTTCCACAAACTCAGAATGAACAAAAATATTATTTTCCACTAAAAAGGATTCCAATGTTGGAAAAGGTGCAAATTGTCTGTCTTTTACATAATTAATCCATAAAACCGGTTTTTTCTTGAATGCCATAATTTTGTAGTAAGCATTCAAGAACAGTTAAAGAATTTCCCTGAAGGGAGAGATTTAGTTCATTTAATTTCAAAAAAATGTCTGAAAGATAGGATAGTGTTGATAACCATGCTTCGTCAACAAGGAGCGATGCAAAATCAGAATTACGTTCATTTACAAATAATAAAACTTCGTGCCTTAATTGAAATAACCTTGTTAGTACTTTGTCCCTGGAAAGCCAGCGAATTTCAGAATGAAGCAAAAGTTGTGTATATTCACTGCCCATTTCATCGCAGAGTACTGAAAATAACCTGTTATTTAACGGTTGAGCTTTAATAAAATTAGCTTGACAGCATTGTATAACACAGTTTTAAATTCTGGTGGCATTCCTTTGGAGGCTAATGCTTCCCTGTGTATGAAACAATGCACCCAATTCATATCCGGAGCTACTTCTTTGACATTAGAAACAACCCCATTATACCTTCCTGTAAGAGCGTGAGCTCCATCCAAACAGAAGCCTATACATTTTTCCCACTGGATCCCTTTGTGTATTATGTAATTATTGCGTATTGAGAGTGCGAAATATTCTTCGCCAGTTGTTCAGGATGACAAAGTTCTACAAAACAGAATATCATCATGAATGTTGTTATCATGCGCATATCTTACATAGCATATTAACTACGTATCATTTGTAACGTCAGTAGTCTCGTCTATTTGTAATACATAATAAGGGCTCTTCTTAACTCTTTCGATTAACTGAGATTCTATGTCACCTGCCATATCATTAATTCTGCAACCGACAGTGTCATTTGAAAGAGGAATCAAATCAATATCTTTTAATAACTTGTTGCTAAACATAGTTTTTACCACATCTTTTATAGCTAGAAGCAGTAAATTTTCCCCGATAGAATGAGGTTTTCCTGTTTTTGCTATGCAAAAACTTAAGAGATAGGATGCTTCCAGTGTTTTGCTATTAATGGAACCCATAGCTGAAATTATATCTTTCCCATGATTTAATGTCCCTGAGCATTGCTGAAAAAATTCAATTGGCTTATTTTTCACATCACATGTTTAGTTTCTAAATGTCGGAATTTCGCAGGTTTCATGCACTCGTTCGACAATACTTCATAACACAAAACACACTGAGGTTTCTGTTCACTTTCATCTCCACACCAAGTAAACCCGAATTCCAAATATGAAGTATTATATTTCCTACTGTATTTTTTCTTTGAACTGCTTGTTTCTTCTACTTTAATAGTATCAGAATTACTCACCGTTGCAACATTTGTATCACAACTAGGTTTCATTTGCTCTTCTTTTCAAAGTCCTAGTTCTAAGCCACTTTTCCATTATTAAAAAAACCTTTCCGAAAAATATATAAATACTGGGGTTAACTCACGACACACTTTGTTCAAGTATCACTTAGCACCTCTGAAGATATATTGAGCCTTGGTTGAAATGTGTTATCCACATGTTCACCTCAAATCTGACAAAACAGGAAAGGAAGGCAGAAGCAATAAAACTATATTGTTTTTCACTTTACCTCTCTTTTATTATTCATCATTCTGCAGCTACAAATTTAGAGGCAGAATGACGAATAATAAAAGAGGGGTGAAGTGAAAAACAATCTAGTTTTATTGCTTCCACCTTTGAACATTCTGACGCTATTTGTTGGTTTTTTAAGCTCCAGTTGATTTCAATAATTTTTACTTATTAAATTTTAATTTATTTTGTTTGGATAATTAAAAAAATATTTATTTAATTAATTTAAGTCTGCCTGCAGAGCACCTGTCCGGGTTTTTCCTCCTGGAAACTTGGGTTTTTCTTCGTGTAAACTCAAGAAAATTGGCCATCGAACCCACACTATTTTCAGACATTAAATATATTGTGTTAGGGACCACCAGATGGTGGCACTTACTAGCTACCTTCTTCACTGCGTGCAGATTAATTAGTGATAGTCTTGGGCCAGCTATCTCTGATTGGCTAACAGTGGAGATTGAACTGCCCACTCAGTCTCCAAAAGTTAGATAGGGCTTAAAAACGGCCTCGCCTACTCCCTATATGGGAACAAATAGGTGTCAGCTGATGATGATGATGATAACAAAGAACCAGCCATTTGAAAGCAGATTCTATGCAAAAATCATATTTCATATGAAGAATTTTAGAGTTGCAGTAAAGCTCAAATATTGATATTCTAAAAAAGCATTTCAAATTTATCTTTGAATGATCCATTTTTCATTGTAATAGTCACATCTTGTCATATTAATCACCTTTAAGAGCATTTAAATCATTATCTTATCTCATTTCAGAGAGAGAGAGAGAGAGAGAGAGACTTGTAATATCCAATTTCCAAGATAGCTGAAAGTAGTACACAAAACTTTTTTGAAACAGAATGTGGAAGATTCCTTTTCAAGTTGTTGCATTACTCAACAATATTTTAACTGTTTTTAACAGGTAGCAAAACAAGCCTGTTTAGTTAAAATAACATTAATGACGAAGCCATATTATCTTTATCATATGTATATTATGATAGCGATTTTCAATATGTACTGAATCATCTATTTGAAATTATCTAATATAACATCTAAATTTATCCTAACTTACCTAATCTTTTGGAATATGCATCTAATTTATATGCTACTTGTTCCAGCTTAGCTACACTGTCTTCTACTTGATCAATCTGATCCAAATATGGTTTGAGACTTTTATCTGAAATAAAAAAAAAAAAGTTTCATTGTTGAAAAAAAATACCATTGAAGACTTTAAATATTTTTGAAGTTATATTGAATATCAAGAGTTTGCTATTCATTTATCATCAAAAATATTTTATATCAGTCTTCAGTACACTTGATCAACCCTGTGACCACCAGAAAAGAATACCAAGACAAACATAAAAAAGCAATGGTAAGATGCTAGTGAAAAAGATTAAAACCTCTGAACCATTAGTAATGATACCAGTATTTATTATCATTATTTGGTGATATCATCAATGTAATTACAAAATACCTGTTTACATTTTGTTGTGTTTGTAAAAGTGGTGCACTAGGCAAATTGCAAGCCAAAATCAGGAATTTAGATAAAAGACTAACTGACAAAAAATGTGGAGAGAAGGAAATAGAAGACAGCAATATGTAAGTTAAAAGTTGGAAAATGGAAAAGAGAGAGGGCAGCAGACATTTGCAAGGCAAAGTGGTACAGAACGCAGTGTAAGGAGCCCTGTTTGGTGTCAAATAAAACAAAGTGGATGAAATACTTTTTATCACAAAAAATGATCTGAGTGCAAGAAGTTTGAGATATACAGTGTAACTGAAGAGAGAAAGGAGAAAGTGAAGAAAAACGGAGTGTGTACAACCCAAATATGATAGTGTTAAGTTTAGGAGTGGCCATCTCATTAATGAATGAGATGATACCATTATTACACACAAAAAAAGAGGACTAGAGCATCTGAATGTCTGGTATGCATCCTGAAACACTGTTTGAGAAACCGTAAGTCACTTGAAAGACAGGTTGCACAAATCATTTGAGAAGTGATGTAAATAGAGTGGTAAGGAATCCAAGAGAGAATAAGAGTTGCAGCTGAAGAGAGGCAGGGGGAAGAATATTAAGCAAGTTGTTTAAACATGACAGCAATGGATTCAGTATAGTGATCTTATCAGAGAATGAATCTCTCAGAGCATTTGAGAGAAAGTAGATGTAACAAATCAGAAAACTTGAATACCTAGTGCAGATGACATCAGATAGAAAGTGCAGCTATAGGAGAGAAGTATTATCCTTATCCATAGGCTGAGTAGAGTGCAGTAATGGAGGACAGGATTATTTTAAACATAGCAATGTTCAAACTAGTTAAAACCAGTGGTGAGCTATAAGGGGCTCACCTTTGTTAAATTTTTCTCAAATATGCGAGCTGCTTGTTCTTCTTCTTTTTTTTTTTTTTAAATAAAAAGTAAACATTTGAAACATTAAGTGCAAACTCATACGGTAACCTAACAAAAATTAGTCTATTCAGCAGTGTATAGATTATTTGGAATTATTGTTTCAAATCCTCTATAACAAACGTGCCCAAGTTTGAAAATAAAATAAGTGCATGCGGTATCTTTACCCTTCTCCCTTCTGGTAGCCAATCATATGGTAAAACCAGGAGCCAATCAAATGTTTTATAAAAGATTTCATTCTTATTATATTTTGATAGTTAAAAAATGTTTTTCTTATGCAAGATAAATTAGCACAGTTGATTGTGTGCAAATTCTAGTTTCGGGTTTTGGCTAATTTCTGCCTTATTCCATATAAATTGATTCAGATAGCTATTGTTGGATTCTGATTATGTAGAAGTAGAATAAATGTTATTTGATTCAGAATCCAACATGAATTTCCGTCACAAGAACTATATTTGTAAATATTATTTAATGTAATGACCATAAATTATAATTGATATCATATAACTGCCCTAATTATATCAAGTTTTTAATTATTTAATCAAAAGAAAGTGTTAATGATAAAGAAGTTCTGTATTAAATATTAATAAGCTGTTTTATTTATTGTTATGTCAATATTGTAAGAACTTATATTTGTAATTTAACTACGCATTTATTGAAACGCAAATATTCTATTTATTCTTTTTGTGAAAGCTTAATGTTATGTAATAACTCTATGTACTTGTATAGCCTAATGTAACATTCGCGAGAATGTTTACGTTTATCGGTTGTCATAGAGACGCGTGAAATAAACGAGCGCGAGTGAAGGGAGCGTGACGAGGAGGAGAAGAGAAAATATATACGTAGTAAAGAGAGTCGGAACGGAACTTTGGAACTAAATGGTAGCAAGGAGGAAAACTGAAGAAGTAGAAGTAAATAAAAGGTTCTTAAGGGCAGGAGTTAAGCGGATTTTTTTTTATATAAGTGAATCTTATAGTTGGCTGAAAGCAAAGTCAGCAGTGGTAATAAAAGGAAATTAATGCCGTAGTCGGATAATTTAGAGAACTGGACATCATCATCATCAAATTCCTGCCATGTACCCTCAAGGGGTGTACAGGATATGATAGTACTACATGAAAAAATTACATCATTATTAATTTCCTATCTACAATTTTCCTCCAAATCAGTCTGTTACTTGTCAAGACTCCAACATTATCAGATCTTATATTTCTATCGTCTAAAGCACTTTGTACAGTATCAATCCACCTATATCTTGGTCTTCCTCTGGGTTGTTTTGCTGCCAACATGGCAGAGAACACTTGTTTTGCTAATCTTTCCTCGCCCATTCTGTTTAAGTGATCATAACATCTTAGATTAGCTCTGCTAACACATTCCTGGATGCTGACAATGTCAAGTTCTTTCCTAATATCCTCGTTTTTAATATGATATTGCCATTGATGCCATCTGTTCACGCCTATAATCTTTCTCAGGACTCTCATATCTGTGGTCTCTAGTCTTTGGTCAAGTGTTTTACTTCTGACCCAGCTCTCAGATCCATAAGTTAAAACTGGTTTGAACACTGTCTTGTATACAGCTAATTTAGTGTTCCGACTAATTTCTCTCTTATTCCATATAAATTTATTCAATTGACTTCCCACCATACCAGCTTTGCTGATTCTGTTGTCTATTTCTATATTTAATTTACCATCTTCAGTAAAAATCGTGCCTAAATAGCTGAAATGTTTTACTTGTTCCACAGATTCTCCATTCACAACACAGTTGACATTTTCAATGATTCTGCCTATTTTCATTGTCTTTGTCTTTTTATTGCTGACCTTCATACCATATCTATTACAACAGCTATTCAATTTAGTCAGAGAATCTTGCAGACTTGTAGCAGATTTATTTAGAAGTATAACATCATCTGCATAAAGCAAAGAGCTGACATTAACATCTCCAATTTTGATATCATGTTTAATACCACTTTCCTTCATAATGTGATCCATATAGATAATGAATAACAGAGGGGATAATGTACATCCTTGTCTCACACCAGATTTAACATTAAACCATCTTCCTGTACTTCCTTCAATTCTAACTGCTGACTTACAACTCAAATAAAGACTAAGTATTGCTTGATATAATGCCCCATTGACACCATATAACTGCAGCGTATTGAATAGCTTCTCTCTTGGCACCTTGTCATATGCCTTTTCCAGATCGACAAAACTTAAATACAGATTTTTGTTATATTCCCATGCTTTCTCGACTATTTGTCGTAAAGTGAAGATCTGATCCTGACAGCCTCTATTTGGCCTGAATCCAGCTTGTTCTTCACCAATCTTTTCTTCCACAATTCTTCTCAACCGTTTCTCAAGTATACTTGCATAGATCTTGCCAGGAACACTCAGTAGGGAAATACCTCTGTAATTCTCACATTCAGTTTTATTTCCCTTTTTATATATGGGTACTATGAGGGCTCTACCCAGTCATCAGGAATTCGTCCCTCTATCCAGGCTTTCTGAACTATGCAGTGCAGCCACTGTAAGACTCTTATACCACCATACTTCAGCATTTCTGGTCGAATATCATCTACTCCTGCTGCCTTTCCGCATTTCAAGCCTCTGATGGCTTTTTCTACTTCAAATATGGATATGTATTTCTGACTGCATGCCTGGTCAGTGTTTTTTACCACTGTGCTGTCATCACTGCTTGTTTCATTTAGCAGTTTTTCAAAGTAATTACTCCATACTTCAAGGATATCTTTTTCTCCCATTTTCATGTCACCTTTATCATCTCTAATTCCTTTTACAGCACTCTTTCCTCCATTCTTAAGTTTCTTCAACAACCTCCAGAATATTTTGCCACCTTCTCGATATTTATTTTCTATATTCTTGCCAAAGTCCTCCCATGACTTTTGTTTAGCTAGTTTTACACAGTATTTAGCATTCTTGCATTTGTCTCTATATTCTCTAAGAGCACAAGCTGACTTATTTGACAGGAACTTTTGGTATGCTTTCATCTTTTCCTTCACTGCCTCTTTAACTTCCTGTGTCCACCAGGGAGTTCTGATTTTTTTATCCTTACAGATAACCTCACCACATGCCTCTCTGGCAGAATCAATCAATGTTTTCTTCAGAGTTTGCCACTGAATCTCCAAGGTTTGATTCCTGTTCTCAAACTCTTTCATTTTTTCTTCAATAATCTTTGTGTATTTTAGCCTACAGTTCACATCTGAGAGCTGCTCAACTTTTATTATTATTATTACGGGTATCTCCATGGAGTCAGTAGACTCATCGCGGGAGACCCAAACTAGCAAAACAATATCTGTCATATCTCTTCTTGAATTCATTTACAGACGAAGAGCTCACAACTAAGTCAGGCAATGAATTCCACTCATTCACCACCCTCCAGGCAAAAAACCTTGTTCTGACACCTTTGTTAACCACACTCTTCTTTAATTTCCAGAGATGACCTCTTGTTCTTCCATCACTATCACACAGCTGAAACATTTCCCCTGCATCAATCCTATAAAAACCTTTTAGTAATTTGAATGTTTCTATCATATCCCCTCTTCTTCGCCTATCAACCAATCTCTGCAATCCACAAGCTCTCAATCTATCAATGTAGGGAGCATTTTTTATATCACTCACCAACTTGGTCACGCTTCTCTGAACCCTCTCCACAGCGTCCTCATCTCCAAGGAATCCAGGTGACCAGACCTGAGCACAGTAATCCAAATGTGGAAGTATCAATGCATTATAATTCGCTTTTAAACTTTCTTACATTTTCTTCTTTCCAATATGAAATTCAATTTTATCCTGCTCAAGACTAAATAGTGATCACTTCAATTTCAAATCCTCTGTACACTCTGGTGTCCTGCACCAGGGAGAAAACATCACTATCAACAATAACATAGTCAATGAGACTTTTCTTATTCCTAGCCTCTTCTCTCCATGTGAATTTGTGCACATTTTTATGTTGGAACATGGTGTTAGTAATAACCAGTCCATGTCCTGAGCAGAAATCCAACAGATATTTGCCATTATTATTAGCTTTGCTCTTTTCTCCAAATTTTCCCAAAATATTTTTGTATGTCTCACAATCATTTCCTACTCTGCTATTTAGATCCCCAACAAGGACCAACTTTTCATTTTTCATTGTGTCAGTTGCTTTTTCTAAAGTATCAAAAAATTCCTCCACTTCTACCTTAGTAGAACCTTCTGTGGGACCATAGGCACAAATAAGTCTCATTGTCCAGTTCCCCATTCTCATATTTGCCCACATTACTCTACTTGAGACTGGCTGCTATTCAAGAAGATTAGCCTCGTATTTTGTGTTGAATACTATGGCTACTCCTTCTTTTCCTTGATTGTCATTGCCTGAATATAACATTTTGTATTTATTGCTCAGAAAGATCTCACCAGTTTTGGTCTTTTTTGTTTCAGTCACCCCTATTATGTCGATCTGGTACTTATCTAATTCCTCAGCTAGCTCCATTTCTTTGCCATTCAGGCTTCTTACGTTGATAGTACCGATCTTTAACTCTGGTGATGTTGAGTTTTGGTTTATTTTCAGATTTGTTCCAGTAGCTGACTTTTCGCTGTTCACCCTGGTTCCCTGGCGAAAACAACGGGGGCCTTGTTTAACCGGGCGACGCCCCAGCCGGCATGAAATTTTGTCATGTTGTACCATCATTCTATATTTTGGTTTAACCAATAAGAATACAATTTGGTCGGCTAAATCCCAAATTGCCAGCCCATCCTCGTCCATTCAGTATCCAAGTAGATACCCAACAGGGTGCACCACGAGAAGGTGAGGATTGGACATTAGGTCAGAAGCCCTGGTCGGTTCTCCGCATTCCTTTAAAGGCTATGTGGAGGTCTCCTCTCAGTTATACAGCTTTGACCCTTTAGCACCCCCAGAACTGGACATTCAAAGAAGAAATTTTGAATAAATCCAGTCAGTCTAGAATTACAACTTATTTCTATGCTACCATAAAAGGAAATGTACTGAGTTTAACTAGTTGAGTGATAAACAAGAATAATTAATGTTCCCTATGGATGTTGTCTGGAGTTATAAAGTGCGATTAGTAATGTTTTAGTTATAACCTTGGAGAATTCTTATAAATGTGTTTCGCAAGTGTAATAGATATAATTTGAAAGTGTGCTCACAAAATATTGAAAGTACTGAAGATTATTTCTGGTAAGGACAGTCATATTAGTTTATTTCGGTGTATGAAGATTTAAGTATTAGTTCCGTTGCGCTGTTTCTAACATTAACTGTAGTATATCATCGAGGCTGAGAGTTGAAAATATAGTCACATTGAAATAATATCTGCCGTGGTTAGTGCCTGTTATGAGTTAATCATAGAGTGTGGCTGAGAGATACATGGAAACTGATTAAATAAGAAATTCTATTGCAATAAATTGAGTAAAGAAACTTTGTGATTCTGAAACTGTGAATTTGTATGTGAAAGTTTGGAAGATTGAATTAATATGAATGACTTGACTGGTTTGTCATATTTAGAAGTGGAGTTCATGTATTTGTCATATAACCATATATTAAATGTTTTGTTTGTTAATTTAAATATTGTGTTTGCCTGAATTTCTTTTTACTGCACCGTTCACAAAAATTCGAATCTAGCGGGAATCCCAGAAAGAAAATAAATACTTCGGCCCGAATGAATGAAAAGACTGCTAACTAATTTGGAATTAATCCTACTAATTCATATAGACTTATCTAAGGATAGAGTGGCGCAGTATAATAGAAATTTCTCTACCCTTAGATCAGTGATTAATTTGCAATTAGTTTTCCTTTATTTTATGAAAGTGACTTTTAGCAAGATGGCGGATTCGAACGTCGAGAGAACACGTCACGACACTATCCACTATATCAGCTTTGCTTCTTTTGTTGTCTATTTCCACATTTAAGTTGCCATCTTCACTAAAAAAACTGTGCTTAAATAACTGAAAAGTTCTGCCTATTTTCATAGTTTTGGTCTTTTTATTGCTGATTTTCATGCCAAATTTGTTAGAGCTGTTATTCAATTTAGTTAAAGAATCCTGGAAACTAGCACTGGATGCGTTTAGGAGTACAAGATCTGCATAAAGCAAAACATTAAGTCTGACATGTCCAATTCTAATATCAGATCTAATGCCACTTTCTCTCATAATGTGATCCATATAGATGAAGAGTGGAGATAATGTACATCCATGTTCTTACCCCTGATTTCACATCAAACCATCTTCCTATATTTCCTTCAAATTCTACTGCTGACTGACATCATAAATATAGATTATTTATTGTTCTGTATAATGTTCCATTCACCTCATATAATCATAGTGTTTTTGAAAAGCTTTTCTCTTTGCACCTTATCGTATGTCTTTTTTAGTTCCACAATTTCTCAACTATTTATCTTAAGTAAAAATCTGATCTTGACTTCTATTTGACCTGAACCTGGCTTGTTCTTCTCCAAGTTTCTCTACCTCTTTTCAAGTATACTTGCATAAGTCTTACCTGGAACACTTAGAGAAATTGCTTTGCACATTCAGTTTTATTCCCTTTTTATAGATGTGAGCTGTACTCAAAACACTGGCAATTTGACCTTCTGACCAGGCCCTCTGAATTATGCAGTGTAGCAACTACAAAACTTTTATACTTCCATATTTAAACTTTTCTTCTCATCAGCTACTCTAGCTGCATTTTGAGATTTAAAGTTTCTAATGGCTTTTTCCAACTCAAGTATTGATATGTATTCCCCTTTGCATTTCACTTGAAAATTTTCTGGTATGGTTCTGCCAATGCTTGGTTCATTTAACAGTCTTTCAAAATACTTACTCCAGACATCAAGGATATCCTTATCACCAGTTTTCATGTCACCTTTATCATCTTTGATTCCTTTTACAGTATTCTTTCCTCTATTTCTAAGCTTTTTCAATATCCTCCAGAACATTTTGCCACCTGCCTGATATTTATTTTCTATATTCTTACCAAAGTCTTCCCATGAATTTTGTTTAGCTACTTTTACACATAGATTAGTTCTCTTATATTTTTTCTGTCTTCTTTTAGGGCATCTGCCAACTTATTTGCTACAAACTTCTGGTATGCTTTCTTCTTTTCCAGGACTACTTCTTTAACTTCTCATGTCCACCATGGCATTCTTATTTTTCTATCCTTGTAGACAACTTTGCCATATACCACCTTAGCTGAATCAATCAATACCTTCTTGTTTCAAAAAAATTGAAACAAGAACTAAATTCTTGTTTCAATTTTTTCTCAATAATGTTTGTATAGTCTTGTCTACAATTTACCTGTAAGAACCTCAAATTTAATTCTTTTCAAAACTTTCTTACATGCTGTTCTTTTCAATGTGATATCCATTTTTATCCTGCTTAATACTATTAGTACTAAGTAATGGTCACTTCCAATTTCAAATCCTCTGTACACTCTTTTCTGAACCACCATGAAGATATCACTATCAACAATAATGTAGTCAATGAGGGCTTTTCTTATTTCTTGTGTCTTCTCTCCCTGTGAACTTATGCACATCTTTATGTTGAAAAATGGTGTCAGTAATTTACTAGTCCATGTCATGAGCCTAAGTCCAGTAAATATAAATAATTATCATTATTATTAGCTTTTCCCTTTTCTTCAAAATTTCCCTATATGCTTATAGGCATATAGTTAAGCATATCTGGTCAAATATCATCTAGTCTAGATACCTTTCCAACATTTCACACTTTTGATGGCTTTTTCTACCTCAAGTGTCAATATGTACTCATGTTTGCATTCCGTTTGAGAATTTTCTACTACGGTTCTGTCACTGCTTGTTTTGTTTAACAGTCTTTCAAAGTAATTACTTCAGACATCTAGGATATATTCTTAATCTTCAGGTTTTATGTCACCTTTATCATCTTTGATTCCTTTTACAGTAATCTTTCTTCCATTTCTGGAATTTTTAAATATCCTCTGGAACATTTTGCTGTCCTGATATTTTCTATATTCTTGCCAAAGTCTTCCCATGTATTTGGTTTAGCTACTTTTATTTACACATAGCTTAGCTCTCTAACCTTTTTCTTTGCATTCTTTTAGAGCATCTGCAACTTATTTGTTAGGAATTTTGGTATGCTTTCTTCTTTTTCAGGACTGCTTCTTTAACTTCTTGTATCCATGGAGTTCTTATTTTTCAGTCTTTGCAGACAACTTCACCCATACTCTGAATGTCTTCTTCAGAGTTTGCCACTGAGACTCCAAGGTCTGGTTCTTGTTTTCAATCTGTTTCATTTTTTCTTCAATAATATTTGTATAGTCAAGCTTCATTCCTATCATCAGTATATCACCTGCCCTCATTCTGTCTAATCTATCCTCCCAGAAAATATCCTATCCCTGTAACTATGTTGTCAGCTGTTAGTGAAATCTCACTAATACCTATAACTTTTGGCAAGGTTGAACCAACCAATACTAAAAACTATTGTTATTCCTGATACTTCTAGCATTGGTATATAGAAATTGTAGCATCTCCTAGGGCCCCCAGCCACTTTTACATTCTGAATTGACTTCCCAATTCAATATTGTTGTGTGAGGAACTAGATTCCGCATTTTTTTTTTTTTGTTGTTGTTCATTCACTTCACAGGTACCTTCACACACACATCTGTCTGAATCTGACCTAATTTCTTTACTTTTCCTAACTTTGTGCTTCCACATTCTCAGTGAACAAACTCTCAAGATACCTAACTACAAATCCATTAAAGTACAATCCATCAGTATTGTACAAATCTTTCCATCCATCAAACTCAGGCCATAGGTCCATAAACTCTACATCATTCCTTATGCAGAATTTGTGTATTAAACTATCATCACCCTTCTTCTCAGGTCGCCTCTATCATAGCATGGCAGCAGACTGACAAACTTCACTTTTTTGCCCTTTTTTTCGCTTTAAGTAATTCTTTCACATCCTCCCTCATACAATACTGCTTGCGTACCTCTTATATAAAATAAAAGATCACTAAGCTTACTTAGAAAGACATCCTGGAAAAAAAATATTCACATGAAAGTTAAAAGTGAAAAATCATTTATATTATGGCTGGTTTTCTCAGGTGATAAGCTAACTTAACCATTATCATTAAATACCAACTAAAGATATAGTATGTATTTCACACACCATTCAAAATAACTATACAAGAGTACATCATATCTCAAATAATGTTAAGTGCATTTATGACAAAAATTGGCTTACACTTTTCATTGAGATCTTTAAGCGCTTTGCTTACGTTGGCAGCTATTTGTTTCATGTCAGAATATTTGGTGATTGTAACTCTATTCATTTCTTCCAATAGTCTGTAATCATCTAAAGTGCCTATTTAAGAAAGGTCAAGATATTTCAATGAAATGTTCTGAGAATTTGAAAACTTTTGTTTATATCTAGAAACAAAGAGCTTCTTAATGAATACAAATATCTGTACATTTTATTTATTGAGAAAGTACATAGGTCACTTAATGATTAAAGCTAAATAAATGCCCACATAAACATTTAAGGAAAGCAGAGAAATGAGTAGGGTTTCTGACCTACTCATTTCTCTGCTTCATATCACCTTCACTATCATGTGGTGCCCCCAGTTAATATCTACCGAATACCAAACAAACAAAGATTGGCTGGCAATTTGAGACTTAACCAATCAAACAGTGCATTAAAGCAGAAACACATATGATGACAATGTATTGAGATAACTTGCTGGTTGCGACCTTGTTAAAAAAAGATCCCTGCTGCTTTCATCAGGGAATAAGTCTAACAGTAAAAAGTCAGCTACTGGAACTTGATATTAGCAGAATTTTTAAGATAGGCACCATCAACATGAGAGGTTTCAAGAAAAAAGAAGTGGAACCAACAGAAAAACTATTACTATTATTATGACATCTCCAAGGAGGTCCAAGACTCATCATGGGAGAGCACACTACTCCAATATACACACACGCAACTCACTATTTACACTACTTAATCTTCCAACTAAACAACACTACTACTAACAGCAACACACAATGCCATCTACTGCTCACTACTACCACCAAGAATATTTTTCTGTCTCTAAATTACATGTTCTCTTGATCAATTCGCCTGATGGGGGATGAAAAACCCGAGTTTCCAGGACAAAAAATCTGCCCTCCCTTATGAGATCAGCTAACTCACCTTCAATTGAAAAAAAAAGCCTATATAAAGATTTTTCTCATTGTGACAAGAATCAAGCCCAGGTCATTTTCCAGTCAAAGGGTGCAATGTCCCATACCTTGCCTTGAACTCACTCACTGTCATAGCACCCACAACAGACAGGCAGCTTATTCCACTCATTTACCACTCTAAAAGTAAAGAACCCAGCTCTAACACCCTTGCTAACCACACTCTTGCCCAGCTTCCATAGGTGTCCCCTAGTTCTCCCACCACCAGTCCTGATCTCAAAAATATCCTCTGAATTAATCCTATAGAAACCCTTTAGCAATCTGAATGTCTCAATCATATCTTCCCTTTTCCACCTATCAACTAATTTCAGCAACCCACAAATCTTCAACCAGTTCTCATAAGGTTCATTCCATAGACCTGCTATCATCTTGGTCACTTGCCTCTGGATCCTCTCCACCTCCTCCCCATCAAGAAGAAACCTAGGTGACCAAATCTGGGCACAGCAGTCGAGATGAGGTCTTATCAAGGCTCAAGTTATCAAAACAAAAACTGAAAATGGTGAGATTTTGCTAAATACTGAATACAAAATGTTATAATCAAGCAACAGTGATCAAGAAAATGAAGGAATAGTGATAGCATTAAACACCACAAAGATTCTTCATTGGCAGGCAATTTCAACCAGAATGTGGGAAAATTTTTAAATAGAGAATTGGCTAAGGTGGAGATTAACTGCTGCTCAGTCTCCAAAAGTTAGAGCTAAAATGGCTTTGCCTACTCTCTTTGGGGAAAAAAAGATATTAGCGGGTTTATTTTATAAACTTCTTTGTGCCTATGGTTCCATAAAACATTCTACTAAGGAAGAAGTGGAGGAAGTTTTCAAGTCATAAGAGAATGTAGCTGGCACAGAGAAAATGGAAAAGCTGGTCTTTGTTGAAGATTGAAACGAATCACAGGCATAAAGAAATGTTTTGAGAAAATTAGGAGGAAAGTCAAAGTTGATAATAATGGTAAGTGCCTACTAGATTTATGTTGAGGAGATACTTCCTAGTCATCACTAATACCATGTATTAACATAAAAATGTGCATAAATCCATATGGATAGAAGACAAGAGAAAAGCCTTATCGACTATGATATTGATATCATCAGAATGGTTTAGAATACAAAGGTAAACAAGGAATTTACAGGAAGTGATTGTCACTTAGTTTTAAGCAGGATAAAAATGAATATCATACTAGGGGAAAAATGCTGAAAAGTTTTAGAAAGAATTAAAGTCAAACAGCTTTTGGAGAAAAACTGTTACTCAACTATATAAATATTATTCAAAAAAATAATGATAATCAATTAAAATTAAAAAATAACCAAACCTTGAAGTCACAGTGATAAACTCTGAAGAAAACACTAATTCATTCATCTCAGACAAGTGGTAAAGTAAGCAAGGATAGAAAAATACAAACTTTATGGTATATACAAGAAGTTAGTCATAAAAAAAAATATTAAAAAAACTGAAATTTCTAGGCAAGTCTGCTACAGATGCTCTGAGAGAATGCAGAGAAAAATGTAAGAAAGCTTAAGAAAATATATAGGAAATACATAAGAAAATACATAAGAAAATGTAAGAAATAAAGCTAAGGAAAACAAAAGACTTTTCTAAGAATATAGAAGATAAATATCAAACATGGCAACTGAAAAAAACTTAGAAATTGTGAAAAGAGCACTGCAAAAGGAATCAAAGATGATAAAAACTGAAAATATTCTGGATGTTATATATGAAACTAGCAGTGCACATAAATGTAGTATTCAAAGCAGTTTTAGTTCACTGATCTGATGGTTCCTTTTGTTATGTGGGGCATTCTTCTCTTTAAGGCTCTTTGGGCCATATGCAACCTGACTTCCTTTTTTAATCACTGCCCACATTTCACTACCACAGGTAAACACAGGAATAATGCACAAATTAAATAGTCTTTTTTTTTTAAACATACAGGTCAATCTCCTAACATATAATCTGCATGACTAAAATACTTTGTTTCCTGGTGTGATTTCTTCTATTTAATTTTTTAATTGTTTTTGCTTAAAACACTAACTGTCCAAAGTAAATATAGCTTTCCACAATTTCAGTAAGATTACCTGCAAATTTTAGTTCAAGATGATCTGAATTTGTCATAAATTTTATTTTAGTTATGTTAATTCTTAAACTTTTTTTTCCCTGCTATCTCTGTGAAGGTCATTTAGCATTTTCTGAGCGTTTTTATTTTTTATTAACATAACAATGTATCTTAAAAATGTAAGTGATTTAGATATCTTCCATTGATGTTAATTCCATAGTGTTTCCATGATACCATCCTAAAAACTTCTAATGTGACAGGAAACAATTTGGGTGATACTGGATCTCCTTACATCACTTCTCTTTCAATGCCCAATTCCTTTCCCTCACATTTTAACTTTATACTGACTGTTGAGTTCTGATATATCAGAATTCCTGTAAACTCCTAGGCAGTGCACCACAGAAACTAATAATAATTTTAAAGGTAGCATCTCCATCCCATACATTAGCACAGTCTCTAACAAACTGAAAAAGGTCCATAAAAAATACATCAGGACGTTCTTCACCACACTTCCAAAAATCCGTTCCCTTATCAGCCATCCAAAACCTATTCATCGCAATCTAAAATATCCAGGAGTATATAAATGATGGTGTGATTGCAACATCCCATATTTTGGACAAACCAACAAATCTATTGAACAACGTATAGAAGAGCTTAAGAGAGACATCTCCTATAAAAGATAACGTGCAACTGCATTGTCCAGTCATGTTCTTTTTTCAAACAATCCAAATGATGATCTCCAAAGTCACTCCATTTACTGGGATAAATCAGAAAATATTTTTCGCTGTGGTGATGAGTTCGAAAGAAAAATTGTAGAATCCAGGGAAATCATCCTGAATCCTGAACACTTAAACAGCAATTTAAGTTATAACATCCCAGATAGCCATACTGCAGTTATTCAATATTGGCTTTCACGAGCCTGCACGCACACACGCAATAAACAATAGCGCCACAGTTAGAGCAACTTAAAAAATACAACTTTTTTTGTTTCAATTATATGTTGCAATTTTTACTTGTAATTCCCAGTTTTTTAGATACCTCAATGTTTATTGCTATTCTCTTCCTTTAACGAATACCTGATGAAGGCTGTTATAAGCCGAAACTAGTTGTATTATTCTCATTAAACTTTATAAGTTATCTCGGTTTAAGTCATTAAATCTATTTTTTTAAAATGTATCAATAACCAAGTAGAAGTCTACGATTTTATATATACACACACACCGGTTTTAATAATCTGATGTACTGTGCTGAAATGCACTATTATTTTAAGCTGTTTATTATTTCTGACTGATATAGGAGTTTCTTAAAATCTACAAACACTAAACTTGCAGGAAGATGGTATCCATTTATTTTTTCTATCTCTTTCATAATAGTGTGCACATGATTTATTATAGAGAATCTTGCTCTGAAGCCAACATAATCCAATGTTTTTATATATATAAATTTTATACAATCATGATAACAGATTGACTGACCTATAGTTTCTTATATCGTCAAAAACTGTCTTGTTTATATAATATGATAATCATTGATTCATGCCATTGCTGTGGAAGATTTTCTATAGTATCCAGCATGACTTTATGAAACTGTGAACCTACCGATTTTATGTGCTCTGTTAATACATTGTCTTCTCTAGGATTTTTACTATTTTTTGCTGAATTTAGAACATCCCTTAATGCTTCTATTCAGTAAAGGATCTGTATCTGTTTCTGTGCCTTTGTATAGGACCCTATAAAAATTACTGCACTCTCTCTCTCTCTATTGTATTGTATACTATTCCTTGCTTATTTTTGGAATCAATTTTTCCATTCTAAGTCATCTAATATGATAATGTTCACATAAACAGAATGGAAGATGAAAGAATAATACAATATTTATTTGGTAGCATTCTGACCTAGTAGAAGGCCAAAATCTAGGTGGATTGATGCAGTTAGAAATGCCTTAAGAGACTGAAATGTTAAATGTAGCTAAACTGGTGACCTAACAAATAACAGATTAATTTGGAAAAAAAATTGTTACAGGAAACCAGTAATATATTCAGACTTGATTATGAGGGGGTGGCTGAAAAGTTTTGATAAACATCTAGAACAAAAATGATATTAAATCAACTCATACACCCTAAAAGAAGAACAAATTATTACAATTTCATAAAACATGGGTATTGACGGTTTCTAAGATATGTTCTTTCTTGTAATTATATCAGTTGCTTTAATATCATTTTTGTTCTAAGAGTGTTTATCTGAACTTTTCAGCCCTGTGAAGGTCTTCCTTCCACAGCCCCCCCCCCTCTCCCACTTGTATGACTTATAACATAGTATCCTGTACAACCTTTGAGAGTACTTATCAGGAATTTTCTGATGATGATAGTATTTCTCTACCACTTATAAGTAAGGGTAATATCAAATTTCATGGAATCTACTGAGTCAAAAGAATTATTATATGTGTATATGTAAAAATTTGATGTAGATTAATAATGCCAGAAAGCCTTACATCAATTTTTACAGAAGTGAAGCCCAGTAAGATTGTAACCTGTATGTCTATGTATAGTTGAAACAGTTTGTTAATGTAAATAATCCCTATGGGAATTGTCTATGCTCACTGCCCAAAAAAGGGAAAATTCTAGAATGTATTGAACTAAGGCAATACCTTGCACCAGAAAACCGTATATGTTAGCTCCTTATAAGGACATAAAATTTGTTTGTGAAGGCCACCTGTAAGCACTCAAGGTCAGTGTCAGACTGACCGACAAACTTCAGATGAATGTCCGCTGCCAGAACAAATAGGATTAAAGGAGTACACGAGAAGAACAAAGAAAGAGTTAGCATCAGTGGAAGAACAAGGGACCGCACCAAAATGTTTGGGGCCAATATCTTCGTGCAGGGATTCGAAAGAAGGTGAATAAAAGGTGTTGGCCGAAAGATCTAGTATCGGTTCCAGGAGTTCCTCATCGGTTGTCCAGAGGTCATTATCGAGAAATTGCCATCGGTTGCCCGTCAGATGTAAGCCATCAAGGACGCGACTTCAGCAGGAATCATGCCAGAGGCCTGAAAGAAAAGATGATAGGAGCCGATCTTCCAGGCAACACATAGACCTGATGACAACTCTTCACCGGAAGCTATTATCTGAGAAGGAATTTTCGAGCAGGAGAGAATTGCTCCATTACGTTCAAAGCACATGCAAATACTCCTCAAGCTGAGAATCTTTGTCTGTGCACTGGGAGGACACTGTCTCAGAAAGTCGTCAACAAGTCTAATGCCGCCATAAGCAGGGGGAGAAAACCTGACATGGGAGAAAAGGATCAGGACTCCAGTTCGAAGCCAAGTACACAGTGGGTAGCAGCCATAAAGTGAGTTGATCCATTTGTTCAATTTTCTTGAATTATAGAACTTTATTAGTGGACTGTTAAGTTGAGGCTGATGAAATTGAGCAGAGTTAATGGTTGAAAATTAGATGTTTAATAATTGATAGAAATCTATATGTGTAACAGTCAGAGTAATGTTTGTCAATGGTGCATTTTGCCTATAGAATTATCCTTAGTATCAGAAGGAAAGAGCTTTTGTGTGTAATGATATTTTTTTATGTGCATAACAGTTAAGAAGTAACAGTTTATTAATAGGTACCATTGCTTAGGGTAGTAACTTGTATTTGGAAGAGAGTGGTTATTTATGTGACATAATTTTCATGAATTGAAAGGGCATTTTAAGCTAATTGTTTATGTAGAGCTGAACTAAGCAAATTTTTCTTTATTGCAATAATAGTGTAAATTGTTTTATGGTAAATAAATGTGTTATTTAAAAGTTAATAGAGTGTTGCCTGATATTTAATTCGTTGATGCACTGTTCCGAAAAAATTATTAGAGCCTATTAGCGGGAACCCAGGAGGAAGGATAGTAAAGGATAGATAGTAGACCACGACTGCAGATAATAATTAATCAGGGATAATTTGAATGTAATGGGGAAACTACTGGATGCACTTAACACTTCTTGTTACTAGAAAATGGACATCAGTGGCACAGCTTTTCAAATAAATTTTCTGGTGTTCTAAGAACAAGAAGGCAAGTGCGGTAGGCAGTATAGCTTAGAGAGATACCAAAGAGTGATAAGGAAGTATAGTTAGAAGTACATAATAGTTACTGCATTAAAATATATATAGAGTGGACGCAGAGATATAATAGTGATAAGATAAAAGAAGACATCTATGATGAGATAAGATAAGCCAATAAAGATATTAAGTAACAAAAAACAGAAGAGGGTAGATTATATATTTATATAAGTAAATAAAGAGATATAAAAAAGGGGGCATAATAATAAATAAGTACCCCCCATGTTTACATATACACACAGGCTGAAAGGTAATTCCACTCATTTACCACTCTTCAAGCAAAAAATCTAGTCATCACATCCCTACTGACCACACCTTTATTCAACTTCCACAGATGACCCCTTGTTCTGGTTCATCTAACCAAGTGAAACATTTCCCCTCTATCTATCCTATAAAATCCTTTAAGTAACTTAAATGTTTCTATCATATCCCCTCTTTTTCTCCTATCAACTAACTTCTGCAATCCACACACACCTTCAATCTATCCTCATAGGAAACATTCCACAGGCCACTCACCATCTTAGTCACTTGCCTATGAATCCTCTCCACTGCTTCCTCATCCCCGAAGAAACCCATGTGATACACAACTTGTAATCTATTTATCCCAAAATGCATAACTTTACATTTCTCGACATTAAACTGACACCCATTAACTTTTGCCCATACAGCCTATTTAAATCATCCTCTAAGACAGGAGTATAATGATTATGACAACTGAAAAAAAATAAAAATAAAGAATATTTTTAATATATTAATATTTACAATAGATGAAATTTAAACCAAACTAAACCAAAATTAAATTTTATTTGAATAAATCAAATATTTATACAGTTTAAAAAAAGTACAATGTTAATAACCATCACAAAAATTTACAGATCTTCCTTTTGGTTTAAAATTTTCTGTGTTTGTGTTGAAAAAATAATATTTTTTTTTTGAAGGGGGAGGGGAGGAGTGTATATTTTGGGGAATTTTTTAAATGTTAATGAAAATATTTTGAGAAAAATTGATAATAATTTGGGGTTAAAATATATATATTATAGTAATTTTAAGTAATTTAATTGTAGCATTTTATTTTTTATCCGATACTTGACAATGTTCATTTTTAACCAGTTTGGTAAAATTTGGACTCAAAGATTGTGATCATACGACCTTCATTATAGCAGAAATGATTGACATCGGTTAATCTTGATCTGTGGGCTGTTTTGTTACTTTTCATACATGAGAATAATTGTTCGCATAAACATGTGCTTCCAAAATAACATAGAATATTTGCTGCAAACTATTTTATTTCCAGATATTTTTGACCTAAATAACCATATTTTTGGAACACCAACTTCTTGGTATTTTGCGTTTAGAATGGAATCATTTTGGAAATCAATAAGTTCCATTTGAATATAAATATGAGCTTTTTCGAAATTAAAGGAAAAAGGATCTGTAAAAAGCAAAAAAACTTCTTGCTCCTTAAAATCTTTAAATCGCCTATCAAATTCTTCTTCAATCTTTTCTAGTTTGGGACAAATATTGAGAAAATGTAAAACTTTGATTCTTATTAACTGTTCACACATAGGAAAGTAATTTAGAATATTCTCTTTTAAATAATTTTGAAACAAACCTAATTTACATCTAAAACTTGCCAGTGCATCATACATATGCACTATTAACTGATCTCTCCCCTGAAGTCTGACATTCAAATCATTCAAATGTCCTGTAATATCAACTAAGAATGCTAGATCTTGTACCCATGTTTGATCATTAAGAAATGCAACTTCATGATTTTTTCATTTCTAGGAACAATTTTATCTCCTCTAAAAGTAAAAAAAAAAGAAGCTTTTTAGAACCTTATGACAAGAAAACCAACGAATCTCTGTGTAATAAGGTAGCCCTTCAAATTCACTCTCCAAGTCTTTAAGAAATTGTGCAAACTGGCGGTGATTGAGGCCTCTGGATCGGATGAAGTTCGCAGTATTTGTCACAGGCCTGAGTATGCTGCTCATTTCCAATACTTTAGAGCACAGGACCTGCTGATGAATAATGCAGTGGAAAGATTGCAGTTTTGGAATGTCTGAATACTTTCTTTAACTCTCCACAGCATTTTCTTCTTCTGCAGCTCATGCTTAATGATATAATTCATCCATCTAAATCCTACCCAATTAACCCTCCTTACCTTAGGTATACAATTTAATACTGTTTCCTCTAGATCAGTGCTTCCCAAACTTCTGGATGTCAGGAACCCCTTTGGAAAAATTAAAATATTTCACGGCCCCCATCGAAAAAAAATCGTAACATAGACATATATTATATTTATTGTATTTATATTCAATACAAAACATCCACAGCGAATATTGCAAAAATGAAATGCAAATATTACATTTTTAGCATCTTACATACTATGAGATAATGTGCCATTTGACATGGCACATTATCTCATATTTTGTATATAGATAGATATATTGTTATTGTACATTTGCAGTACAAGCACATGAAACATAAAACGATTAGTAATAAGGAAAGAATTAAAAACATAAAAGAAGTTTAATAACAATTTAATGTGATGGATGTATTTCAATACTGCTACACAAAAAGTCAATACCAAGTGAAATATTCGAAACTGCAATTCTTAGATTCCTGCTTTGAAATGAAACTTATATGAATAAGCATATATTTACTAATATTCATTAAGCGCCGAAATACGCAGGAAGCAAAATTTGTGAACCCGCACCAATGTGTGATTTTTTTCCATTAAAATATAAAAAATAACAAAAAAGAAATAATAAATAATAGAAATTAAATATGTTTCTTTTAGAATTAAAAAAATCTACTTAGTCTTAAAACATTTTAAATTTGTTTTCATTATTTCACGGTCCCCCTTAACAAAACCTACGGCCCCCAAGAGGGCTGCGGCCCACAGTTTGGGGAGTGCTGCTCTAGATGACCCTTAACTATATCCCATGTGTTACTAACATCCTCACCCTGCACTGTTTTATTTCATGGTACAGATTTAAGCTTTTTCCTAAACATGCCATAATCACCTGCCTTGTAGTTCCACAAATACCCCTTCTTGATAGAATATTCCTCATGTTTTACAATCTCCCAAGTCAAGACCACATTGGTCACTTTCACCAATTGGAGGCAATGTTGTCACTTTGGTTATGGACAGTTCTCCTGATCCTATGACCAGGTCCAATACTCTTCCATCCCTAGCCCCCTCCATCACATGCCACCTTAAGTAATTATCTCTCAGCAGGTGTTTAAATTATATTTCCTTTTGGCCATGTGATCTTTCTTTCTTCTAGTCTATATCTCCATAGTTGAAGCCTGCCATTATAATCACTCGACCTGTACTCATGCTAATTTGGCAATGCACATCTTCCAGATCATCTGTGGAACGCCCTGGCCTATAGCTACACCAACTGTATATTTTGTCTTATTGTTAAAACACTTAAGGAATTGAACAACGTAAGTTAAGGATATAAATTAAATTAAACTTTAATAAATATTTTCCAATATTTCGGCAATGTCACATTGCCATCTTCTAAAGGAACTTACAAAAAGGCACGTGCACGTAGGCACTACAAACACAGTAACTGGGAATGAAGAGCTGAGGCTATTGTTCTCCTAAAAGTCCTGATGGTGCCCTCTAGCAGGCTAAGTAGGTGTTCTTGGCCGTTGGGCTGAAGGTCTGCTGATGCAAGCCTCCCAAATTTGGGGCAGTCGCATACAACCAAATTTGTTGAGGTTTGGAGAATTTCTTAGGGCTGAGGCTGATTCCATAAATAGTCTTTCGTATTTGTATTTGCTACGGTGTATTACTGTAGCTTTCTTCCACCGTATTCTGTGGCGTGTATCCAGAGCGTGGTCCGCAAGACCAGAATGGCTATACTTGTGAAACCGGATGTAGTCCTTGTGTTCAGAAATTCTGATATTTGCTGTCCTGCCTGTTTGGCCAAAGTAAGACAGATTACAACTGCAAGGGACCTGGTATACACCAGGTAGGTCTAGGGGAAGTGGGTGGTCTTTAGTGGAGTGGATAAGGGATGCCAATTTTCTGTAAGGTTTGTAACAGGAGGTTAGGTCATGCTTTTTTAAGATTTTGGTAAGCTTTTCAGAGGTGCCTCGGATGTAGGGAATGGTGATGGATTTAGAGTAATCCTTGTTGTGGAGGGGGGGGGGGATGTGGTTTGTAGGTTCTAATATTTTTTGGACTTTTTTTGGGGGGTTTTTTTCTCCATTGGCTGAGAAAGTGTTGAGGATGTGATTTAGTTCAGTGTTTAGGGCCAAGTCGTTTGAACAGATTAGTTTGGCCCTGTTGTATAGTGTTTTCACTACTCCATATTGTTGTGAGTGGGGGGGGGATTGTTGGTGAATGTATCTGCCTGTATGGGTGGGTTTTCTGTAAACTGAGAAAACCAAGGTTCCATTGGGCTGGCGGGTGACTAGTGTGTCTAGGAAAGGGAGGCTGTTTTTTTCCTCTTTTTCCAGGGTGAATTTGATTCTGGGATGTTGGTTGTTTAAGTGTGTTAAGGAGAGAAGTGTTTCAGAGCCATGTGGCCAAATAGCGAACACATCATCAACGTAGCGAAGCCATATGGTTGGTTTTTGTGGGGCAGAGGCTAAGGCTTTTTCTTCAAAGGTCTCCATAAAGAAATTGGCCAAGGGTGGGGCGAGTGGTGAACCCATGGCTGTCCCCTCTATTTGTTTGTAGAATTTTCCTTGCCAAACGAAATAGCCTGAGTTCATTGTGAACTGAAATAAGGCCGAGATATCGGGAGAAAATTTAGCTTGGATTAGCTCTAGAGTTTCCTTGAGTGGGACATTTGTGAATAAAGAGGAGACGTCAAAGCTGACCATTATGTCAGTATGTTGGAGTGTAAGGTTTTCTATGCTAGCTTTGAAATGGGCTGAGTTTTTTATGTGTGATGGTCTGTTGCCAGTATAGTGTGGTGTGAGCTCTTTGGCCAAATGTTTAGCTAATTTGTATGTGGGGGAATCAATGCCATCCACTATGGGACGTAATGGCACATTTTCTTTATGTATTTTTGGGAATCCGTAAATACGGGGGGGGGGGGGGTATAGAGTTAAATGGCTTTAATCTGTTGGTAACTTCTACAGGCCAAGAAGTGACTCTCTTCAGGAGCCTGTGAAGTTTTCTAAAAGTTTGCTTTTCCACGTCCGCCATTTTGTGTTGTTAGAGTGCTGTGCTTGATAAATAGACTTGAAAAATGGGGAACATTTTTGCAAATCTTTTCAAAGGACTGTTTGGAAAGAAGGAAATGCATATATTAATGGTTGGTCTTGATGCAGCTGGCAAAACTACAATATTGTACAAACTAAAATTGGGTGAAATAGTAACAACAATACCAACAATTGGTTTCAATGTGGAGACTGTAGAATATAAAAACATTAGTTTTACTGTTTGGGATGTTGGTGGCCAGGACAAGATCAGACCACTATGGCGTCATTATTTCCAGAATACACAAGGACTGATATTTGTAGTAGATAGCAATGACAGAGAACGTATTGGAGAAGCTAGAGAGGAATTGATGAGGATGCTTGCAGAGGACGAATTGAGAGATGCAGTCTTACTTATTTTTGCTAATAAACAAGACTTACCTAATGCCATGAATGCTGCAGAAATAACAGACAAGTTAAGGCTTCATTCACTTCGCAACAGAAACTGGTATATCCTTAACTACGTTGTTCAATTCCTTAAGTGTTTTAATAATGCATAACCAACGTATAAGCTTGTCTATGAGGATTTGTCTTATTGGTCTTAATCTCACACCAGATTGCTTCGAATGAACAGCCCACTGCCCCACCTGTCTCCTATTCTTTTTGGTTGCAATACATTATTATTATTACGGGTATCTCCATGGAGTCAGTAGACTCATCGCGGGAGACCCAAACTAGCAAAACAATATCTGTCATATCTCTTCTTGAATTCATTTACAGACGAAGAGCTCACAACTAAGTCAGGCAATGAATTCCACTCGTTCACCACCCTCCAGGCAAAAAACCTTGTTCTGACACCTTTGTTAACCACACTCTTCTTTAATTTCCAGAGATGACCTCTTGTTCTTCCATCACTTTCACACAGCTGAAACATTTCCCCTGCATCAATCCTATAAAAACCTTTTAGTAATTTGAATGTTTCTATCATATCCCCTCTTCTTCGCCTATCAACCAATCTCTGCAATCCACAAGCTCTCAATCTATCAATGTAGGGAGCATTTTTTATATCACTCACCAACTTGGTCACTCTTCTCTGAACCCTCTCCACAGCCTCCTCATCTCCAAGGAATCCAGGTGACCAGACCTGAGCACAGTAATCCAAATGTGGAAGTATCAATGCTTTATAAAGGGGAATAATAACCTCTTTATCTCTGGATGTCAGTGTGTTCCTCAACAACCAAGTAATCCTATGTGCAATCTTGGACACCTTAGCAATGTGTCCTCTGAACTTCATCTCCCTATCTATCAATACCCCTAAGTCCCTAGCCTCATCAATCTCTTGGAGTACCTTTCCATCGATGTAGTACACAGCTGGTAATCTTTTTTAATCCCAAAATGCATGACTTTACACTTTTCCACATTGAACTGACATCCATTTTCTTTTGCCCATTTTACCAGCTTATTTAAATCCTCCTGCAAACTTTCAACATCAGCTTGATTTTTTATTGCACTACACAACTTTGCATCATCAGCAAACAACTGAATATCTCCCTTTAAGCCGTTTCCTATATCATTTATATACAAATTAAACAACATTGGCCCAAGCACAGAGCCCTGAGGCACACCACTGGTCACCTGCCTCATTCTGGACTCGGCTCCTCCATACACCACCTTATGGTATCTCTCCCTGAGCCATTCTCCTATCCATATCACCAATTTAATATCCATTCCCATCTGCTCCAATTTGCGTAACAGTGTTCTATGGGGTATCCTGTCAAAAGCCTTAGCAAAATCCAGAAGTACCACTGTGTAGCCAGTTCCTTTGTCCAACTCAGATGTTATTCTATTATGAATAGTTAATAGATTGCTAAGGCAGGATCTACCTTTAACAAAACCATGTTGGCCTCTATAGAGTATCATATCCTGATCCACCCATTCTTGAATTTTGTCTTTAACCAACTTTTCCAATACTTTTACCACTACTCCTGAGATGGTGATTGGTCTGTAATTCAATACCGCAGTTTTAGAGCCACCCTTATGCAAAGGAACCACTTTGCCTAACTTCCACTCCCTAGGGACCATACCAGAGTTCAAACTTAAGTTAAATATCCAGGTGAGAGGGGTTGACAATTCATTTGCACATTCACGCAACACCCGAGCTGATATTCCATCTAAGCCTACCGCAGTGTTTGCATTTAAGTTTTGCAATATATTTAATACCTCTGATTCTTTAGCTTCAATTCTCACATTAGGTATTGCTGTAGGTATAGAGATATCCTCACTTGGGTGATAGACTTTTGAAAAGTGATCACTCAGCAACTCGACTATTACATCTGATTTTGTCACCTCAATACCATCAGCACCCACTAAGGTTATCCTTCCGAAGTCATTCTTCCTCTTACTTGCCACATAGCGGAAGAACTCTTTGGGATTACCCTTGATCTCTTTGGCTAAGGTCTTCTCATAATCTGATTTAGCTTTTCTTACTATGCTGGTAACTTTCCTAGCTTGAGCCTTGTACTGCTCATGGGTGTCCTGATCGCCTTTCTCCTTGTAAATTCTCCATAACATTTTCTTTTTTTGCAGTTCAAGCTTGATACTACTGCTCATCCATCTAATGCCTGCCTTGTTTGACCTCCTAACCATGGGGACACAATCTGATATTGCTTTCCTCAGATACCCGCTGATTTTATCCCAAGCACTGCTAACATCTTTCCCTTGCAATATGTTCTGCCATGGGATGGCTGCAAGCTCACTCCGAAGCTTGTTATAATTGCCTAACCTGTAGTTCCGTACATACCCCTTCTTAATAGAAAAATCCACAGATTTTGCAACCTCCCAAGTCAATACCACATGATCGCTTTCACCAACTGGAGGTAACGAGGACACCTTACTTATGCATATAACCTCTGAACCAATAACCAGGTCCAACACTCTCACACCACGTGTCCCTTCAGTTACGTGCTGTTTCAAGTAATTATCTCGTAGAAGATGTATGAATTCCATTTCCTTTTTGCTACGTGATATTTCCTCCTTCCAATTGATATCACCGTAATTAAAATCCCCCATAATAATCACCAAGCCTTCACTCATTGCACTAAGTTGCTGATGCATGAATTCAATATCTCCCCCCGTACTCCCTGGCCTATAGCAGCATCCAACTGTATATTTGGTTGCGTTGGTCGCTATTTCGCACCAGACTGCCTCAAATGAACTCTTATTCACATGTCTATCATCATGATATACTACTTTCTTTGGCTGCAACACATCAGCTATCATCAACAGTACTCCTCCCCCTGTTCTATCTTCTCTATCCTCCCTGAAAATAGTGTACCCATCACATTCAATTCCAGTGACCACATCTTCTGCTGACAGCCAAGTTTCACTAATGCCTACAACTTTTGGTGAGATTTCACTGACTAATGCCAAAAATTCTTCTCTCTTATTTCGAATGCTTCTAGCATTGGTATACAAAAATTGCAGATTCCCTCTAGATCTTGTACCGGCTTTAGAACTGATATATAAGTCATTAACTACCGTAGTCCTATGCCGATTTTTATCCCCTCTCTTCTGCAATTTATTCAGCCTATAAGGATCAATAAATACACAATCAGTGCTAAAGTTTCTCTCTCTTACACTCAACCTTTTCAATATTAGTTTCCCTGCCCAATAACTTCAACCTGTTCAGAAAACAATAACTTCTTCAATCGCTTATGTCCTTCCATGTTAAGATGCAGTCCATCTCTAGCATACAACTGCCTTTTTCCTTCAAACACACTCCAAACATCAACAAACTCCAGACCTCTTTTTCTGCACATTCTTGCAATCATATCATTCATTATCATTGCTCGTCTACTTAACTCGTAATTGTCAAAACGAGGCAGCACACACACTATTCTCCCATTGACACTTTTCCTCTTCACAATATCTAATAATGTTCTTAAATCTTTTCCTACCCGATTTATACTACCTCTCAGGTCATTCGTACCCACCATAACTATCATCTTGTCTGCTTCATGCCCTCTCTTTATTGCTAAAGCCACTCTTTCTATTGTCCCATCAGCCAAGCACTCCTCATGCATACCACTCTCCATACCCTTAATCATAGAATCACCATATATTTTACTACTCTTAACTTCATTCAAGTCCACACTCATGGACTCATTCTCTACACTATTCAGCATGACTCTCCCAGCTTCATTACTCAACTCTCTATTACTTACCCCCCACTCTCACTACATCTCATTTCTTCTAGGCCACTTGTGGTTTTATTATATTGACTCACAATCACTCCCATACTATTTATTACTGAATCATTCACCAAAGACTCACCCATATGTAATCCTGTTCTAGTTACTTCAGCTAAAGTAATCTCTATAGTCCTAATTTCTCTGTTTAACACATTAAACTCCGCTTTAACTTCCAGTATCTCCTTACCGATCACTTCCACTTCCTCATGAAGAAGATGAAGGTCATTTTTCATTTTCATAAACTCCCGCCGAAGTTCTTCCGCTACGGTCCCGATGTCAGCTTCCATTCCTAAACGCTCCAGCCTATCCCGACACTTCTCACATACGTCGACATTTTCGTTCTTTTCATTTTGCCAGACCGACCACAGATCCTTCACATTTTTCGGTGCATACATATAGCAGTTTCCGCAACGCATCCATTGCGAAAAATCCAACGCTGAGCCGGCCTTTCTTGTAGTAGTAGAAGTCCTGCGCGCCGCTGACGTACGTTTCTTGTTGGACGCCATCTTTACACGTTGATATAGTGAAACAAACGGCAGTGAAAACACAATATATACAACACAGTTCTAAACAATAATACCACTGAAGGACACTTGTTTCTAACCGATACACAATTGCAGCACAATTTGTGACAAAAAGCCACACTATATTTAACTTTAAAAACACGTTTTCTAGACTAGCTAAACTCGACCGCCACATTTACCAAGGACACTCAACACCACCAATACATCTGCTATCATCAGCATTACTCCTCTCCCCATTCTATCTTCTTTGAAAATACTAAACCCTTCATATTCAATCACTACAACTACATCATTTGCTGTTAGCCAAGTCTCACTAATGTCTAACTTTTGGTGAGGTTGCACTAACCAATGCCCAAAACTTCTCCCTCTTGTTTCTGATACTTCTGGCATTAGTATAGAGAAATAGCAATATCCCTTTATTCTCCCACCCTGAACTGACTACCCTATTCAATACTTTTGCTTGAGAGACTAGATTCTCACCCTCACTTGCTTCATGGATGCCTTCATACAAACTCACTTGCATCCACCCTAAATTGCTTAAGTTTCCCTGAATTTGCACATCAACAGGATCAGTGAACAAAGCTCTCCAGACACCTAACACATTGTAAAAATCCTTCTTTCCATTAAACAGAGACCACAGATCCACAAATTCTACATAATTCCTTTTGCACAATCTACGTATAGACTCAATGGCTATCAATGCCCTCCTCTCGGTTCCTCTATATAGCGTATAGCTTAACAATCTTCACCTTCTCGCTCTTCAGTTTTGCCTCTTCTAGCAACTACTTTACATTCTCCCTCACAGAATACTTCTTGCATCTCAAATCATTGGTACCAACCAAGACAATCCTTTCCTTTGACTTACCTTTTTGCATCCAATGGCGTGGCTAATAGCATGAATTTTTGCTCCTGGGAAACACAATTTTGTCATACTTTTGTTAAGTAATCCCCCTGATTACTGAGTCTCCAATACATAAGTTTCTCCTTGTATGTTCAGTATCATGAACTTAATTTGCGATTAAATTTATACATTCAAGATGCTTTACTTCATACACAGAAGCAGTTAATTGATGACAAGTTAGTAAAGACAGTTGCAAGTCCATCATCAAGTGATAACTAGTTGGTTGAGATAACTTTGTATTATGAACTGAGAAATGGTGTAGTCAGACATGTTTCTGTATGTATATGTAGGTGTGTATATACATATATATATATATTATAAAGAAATATATTAATTATAGCAGTTCATTTTAATGCATCTAGTTGATAAAAATTGCTTGCAAAAAGTAAATGAAGGATGAACGATCTGAAAAAAGCAATACCTGCAAGTTCTTCCTGTAAATAATCTGCGGTTTTGTCAAACATCACCGTAGCCAAGTCATTGAGGTTTTGTTGTTCTGGTGTTGTATCTGATTCCATTGTCTAAAGTGGGGAAAAAAAAAAAAAAAAAAAAAAAAAACTGAAGAATAATTATATCAATTACAAATGATATAGTTCAATATTTAACATTTTTCCACAAAATTTCTAATGACTCTTCCAATACAACCAGACAAAGTTTTTTTTCTGTTATGAAAAATGAAGCATAAAGGAATGATATCAATATCATAACACAATTTTCAGCAGGAGTGCTCAAAATGCTTGCTAGTCAAGAAACTTAATGGTACACTTTATACTTTTTTTTAGTGGTGGAGTTATATAAGCATCCAATGAGTCAACTGAGATAGAAATGCCATTTCAGCAGACTTTCACTCTGGCAAAAGTCAGCAATACAGCATACTGTTAAAAAAAAATAATAAAATAAAATAAAATAAAAAAATAAAAAAAACACTGTGTACATATACACAGTAACTATCTGCATCCAGTTTGCACAAACTGACTGTTAAATTTTGAAGCAATTTTAGTGCCCACTGTTAAAAATTTCTAGAAAACAATGTTCATCATTGACAAATGTTCCAAAGAGTTTAATTTTTTTTTTTTTTTATGAATCTCTTGTTGCTGCTCTCTCCACCTTTTACATGGTTCCTCTTGGCCTTTTCTGTCAATTTTCATTTCATGCATTCTCCTTGGTATTCTTTTAGATTCATTCTCATTGTATGTCCAAATTACTTCAAGCATCAATGCGCTAGTACTTCAACACATTCTAGTGTAAGGAAAGTTAGTGTAGATGAAGAAAATAAAAAAGAATATATTGGCAGAATGTTAAAGAGAGAGCGAGTTAAAAAAAATAGTTCAATCAAAAAGGTTAGTGAACTGGATTGGTGACTGGCTTTCTGAAAGATATCAGGGAGTCATATACGAGGGAGTGGCATCAAGGAAGGTGCACTTCGCTCAGTACTGGGGACTTCTACTATTTAACCTTTATGTCAACGATACTGTTAGTGGACTGGAGGAGGGGAGGGAGTCAGTTGGCTGCAGATTATGTGATGCTGGGAAACGTTATTAGCAACAGTGATGATGTGGCTCTGCAGGAGGATGCGACTAAGCAAAACAGGCGGGCAAATCAATGGCAATGTCAGTTTAATACAATGAAATTTGAAGTCCGCTGGTGGAACTATATCAGAGGAAGTGATAATCTTACAGAAACAGATAACAAAAATGATACCAGAACCATATAATGCTAGTTAGGAGGATAGACTAGACATGCTAACAGCAGTTTGATGGATAAAAGATGAAGTGGTGAAATGATTGAGACATTTAAACTATTGAGAGGTAGTTATAGAATTGACAATGGGGAGATCTTTTATATGATAGAACAAGGAAAAGGAGAAAGGTCATCTCTGAAGTTGCAAATGAAAGGGGTGAATAAGAGGTGAGAAGTGGCTTTTTAGTATGAAAGGTGGATGGACTGCCGAATGCACTGCCAGATAGAGTAATGAGAGGACAAACGGTGAACATGTTTAAGAACAGTGTGGTAAACTTTCTGGTGTCTGTGATGGGCATTGGGCATCCAAAGTTCATAAAGAATAGAATAAATGATGATAGAATTGTTTAATATGAGAAAAAGAGTATACAAAAAAATAAAATAAAAATCCACAAACACACACATATATGTATATATACGTGTGTGGTCTGAAAAGTTCTCGGCCTAATAATGAAAAAACGAATTTATAATTCCAAAATTATTTTCATTTTTCCACATAATCTCCCTTAAGACTAATACATTTATTCCAGGAATGCTCCAGCACCATTATCCTCTCCCTATAGTGGTTCTCAGTAGGATTCTGCAAAATACTCCTGTACAGCTGCAATCACCTCTTGATTTGAAGAAAAATGCTGACCAGTGAGGAAGAGTTTTAGTTTGGGAAGAGAAAGAAGTCAGAAGGAGCCAAATCTGGAGAATAGGGTGGATGCTCCAACAATTCATAATGCATATCCCTTAATTTTCTCATTTCCAAAACACCTTTGTGGGCAGGTGCATTGTCCTGATGAAAGATGATTTTTTTGTTCAGCAAACCAGGTCTTTTCTCATGAATATTTTCATCTAGTCTGGTTAAAAGATTGGAATAATATTCCCCGGTTATTGTTTTACCCTTTTCAAGATAATTAATAAAAAAAAAATACGTTTAGTATCCCAAAACACCAATGTTGACCTTGTCTTCTTTGGCTCTGAATAACTGGCTTCTCTCCACTGTTTTGACTGCTTTTTGGATTCTGGCATGTACTGGTGACTCCAAGTCTCATCCATAGTAATAAATCTATGCACAAAATCAGTTTTAGTTTTGTTAAAACGCTCCAAGCACTGTTCAGAGATTTTCATGTAAGTGCATTTTTGATCTGCATGGCACCCATCTTGCGCAAAGCTTTTTCATTTGCAATTCTTTATGCAAAATGTATCTTACATGTTCTTTTGAAATGCCTACAGTCTCAGCAATTTCACACACTTTCACTCGCCGGTCATCCAATACCATATCGTGCACAGATCGATGATTTCTGGTGTTGTTACACTTTTTGGACATACTTCACACGAATCATCTTCAAGGCTGGTATGGCCACGTTTAAACTCGACAGCCCAGAGAAGAGTGTCCATAAACTTTCATTAACTTCGAATGAATTTCTTTTGGCTTTAAACCTTCTTTTACAAAGAATTTTATAACCACACAATACTCAGTTTTACCTATTTCAAGGAATACAGACAACACTTTGTCTTCTGATAACTGCATTAAAAAACTACTTCATAGAATGACTTGCAATTTCACATTGATGCTCATGACAGATGTACCAACTTAGAAAAAAAAAAATCTTGCCAATGGTGTTACCATTTATGGTTGAGGCTGAGAACTTTCCAGACCATTCATGTATGTATAAAGAGGAAAAGATTAAAAAACAAAAATTGGGCTGAATTTACACATAAGTTGGATATTAATACAAAAAAAAAAATGTTATCTGGATTAATAAAGAACAAGCAATGAGGGGCATACCAATAACAGATGGAGATGAGAATCTTGTGGCTACCAGTAAAGACATAAGAATGATGTGGCAACATCATTTTACAAATCCATTAAGCAGAGAGCCAAAGTAAAATAAAATTGAAATGAATATAGAGACAAGAGAAGACAATAGAGATGATATGGAAATATAGAAATAGGTCCAACAGAGGCTGAAGAAGCATTAAGGAAGATGAATGGAAAAATGCCCCATGACAGATGATTTTCCTTTGGAACTGATTAGACTTCTGGTCATTTAGGATTGAAACGGTTGTGAAAGATTTTTACACAAATCTGGAGAAAAGATACCTCATAATAAGACTAAGGATTAGTGTCTCAATAATACACACAGCAAGGAAGTGCAGTAACAAGAGAGGAATAACAGTACTATGTAAGTATGCAAAGATTTATAAAAAAATAATAGAATAAGTATAATGTGTAAGTGAAGAAAAGTTTAGTTTTAGGGAGATCAACTCTTAATTTGATATTTGATGTAAAGAAAATAGAGACACTGAAAACTGCTAAAACGCTAATTTATAACTTACTGGATTCGGAAAAAAGCCTTTGAATAGATTCAAAGTGGAGGAAGTACTAGAAAGTTTGGAAAAGACAGGTAGAGGAAAAAAAACACAGTTATGATCAGGAATTTGCTAATTGCAAATTTAGTCTTCACAAAGAAATGGGTGTGTTTCATGCATGTTGTTATTATTAACACCTGACCTCCATGGAGTCAGACTTATCATGGGAGGTACACACTATCACAACAAAGTTCATCTAATTGTGCCTTAAACTGAATCAACGTGTCTACATTCACAACACACTCAAGAAATGAATTCCACTCACCAACCACTCTCCATGTAAATAACCTGTGCCTCCTTTTCTTCTCACACCCTCCTTATCTCTGGAAACTGTATACAGGGTTCTCTCCCCACCTCCCTCTCCCATTCTATGAAAAATCTCTTCCATGTTAACCTGAAAACAACCCTTGACTAACTTATTTGTCTCAATAATATCCCACCTCCTCCTCTTATTCATGAGGCTTTGTAATTTACATTCTCTCAATCTGTCCTCACATTCCAAAGACCACCTTTCTGGCTTTCTAACATATCCGTGTCAATATGAAAACCCAGTGACCAAATCTGTGCACAATAATCTGTATGAGGCCTGATCAAGGCCTTATACAATGGTATCATATTCAAATTCATCACACAGTGATGTTTTCACAATTTGTGCAATGTGCCCCCCTGAATTTTATGTCCTTGTTCACCATCGTTAACAAGGACCTAAACATATCATCTACCTCCTTTAAAGCTTTTCCACCCAAGTGTATACTTTGCATCCCATCATTGCTTACCAAATTTCAAAACCTTACACTTTGCAACTTTGAATTGACATTCCACTTATCTGCCCATTCATACAAAGCTATTCAAGTCCTCCTGTAAGGCCATAACATCTGCTTGACTCTGCACTGCTCTCCCCAATTTTTCATCATCTGCAAACAGTTGCATATCACCAGTTAAACCCATCCAAGTACCATTAACATAGAAATCTAACAACAATGGTTCCAATGCTGACCCTCTGCAGCAGACCACTAGTGACCCGTCTCTTTTGAAATACCGCATGCCCACATACAATTTTCTGATACTTATCAGACAGCCAGTCACCAATCCAACTCAAAAGTCTGTCATCCGATTCCATCCATTTGAATTTATTTAACAGCTTGTCATGTGGCAGTCTGTCAAAAGCTTTGCAAAATCCAAGTATATCACTATATATGCATCTCCCTTTTCTAAGACATTTGTCACCTTATTATTATTATTATTATTATTAAACAAGACCTCATGGAGTCAAAGACTCATCTAGGAGGTCCGTTTATCTCACACACATCTCATCATACCGGGTCTTAAACACACTCAAACTTCTTGCAGACACCACACTCTCAGGCAAGGCAATCCAATCATTCACATCTCTGCACGAAAAAAACCTGCCTCTCACTCCCCTACTCACACCCTCTTTATACAGTTTCCAGGGATGACCTCTGGTTCTCCCCTGATCTCCCACTATTCTCTGTAGAACTTCTCCACCATTGATCCTATAACAACCCCTTACCAACTTGTAGGTCTCTATCATATCTCCCCTCTTCCTTCTCTCCACTAGACTCTGCAAATTACATCTTTTCAATCTTTCCTCATACTCGACCAGAGGTCAGAAACTACCTTAGTCATTCACCTTTGGACCCTTTCCAACATCTCTTCATCCTTCTGAAAACCTGGTGACCAAATCTGGGCACAATAGTCCATGTGTGGCCTAATCAAAGCCTTATACAATGGAACAAGAATCTCCCTACTTCTACACGTCAGTGTCCTCCTCATCATTCCCAGAAGTCTGTGTTGTCTTCACAATTTTGGCGATATGTCCCCTAAATTTTAGATCCTTATCCACTATCACTCCCAGATCTCTATTTCCTCTACTTCCAACAATATATTCTCACCAAGCATAAATTCTGCATCCCATCTTTGTTTTCCAAATTTTAAAACCTTACATTTTGCAACATTGAACTCACATCCCCATTTGCTTGCCCAATCACTCAATTTATTCAAGTCTTCTTGTAAGGCCACAACATTTTCACTACTCTTTATGGTTCGTCCCAACTTTGCATCATCTGCAAACAACTGAATATCTCCATCCAAATCTTCGCCAATATCATTAATATACAAGTTAAATAGTAATGGCCCTAAAACAGATCCCTGAGGCACTCCACTAGTGACTTTCCTTTTCCTGGATATTGCACCCCCATACACAACTTGTTGATACCTATCAGATAGCCAGTCTCCAATCCAATGCACTAATCTAATATCCAACCCCATCTGCTCTAGTTTGACTGTCAACTTATCATGAGGTACTCTATCAAAAGCTTTTGCGAAATCCAAGTATATTACTGTGTATCCTTCTCCTCTGTCCAAGGAAGCAGTAACTTTATTGTAATAAGTAAGTAGATTACTAAAACACGACCTCCCTTTAGCAAATCCATGCTGTCCATCAAAGATTATACCATTGTTGTCAACCCAACTCTGGATCCTAGTTCTCACAAGCTTCTCCAACAACTTAACCACAACACCTGACACACAGATAGGCCTATAGTTTGATGCTTGAGTTCGATCACCTCCTTTATGAAGTGGCACAATCTTGCCCTCCTTCCACTCTTTAGGGACTTGACCAAGTGCAAGACTCGTATTAAAAAAATATGTCAAGGCAGGTGTCAACTCTCTGGCACATTCCTTCAGAATACGCGGTGATATATTATCAAGTCCAACAGCCTTATTTACATCTAGTTTACTCAACTCCCCAAACACCTCTTGCTCACTTACAGTCAGTCTCTCCTCCCCATCATCAACTGCTCTTAATCTCTCCATGAAGTCACATTCACAAGATTGAAAGATCTTTATGAACTGCTCATTAAGTATCTTCACCACACATTCTGCAACAGCTGTCTTTATACCATTTCCTCCAATCAATGTCATCCTTCCATAATCATTCTTTCTTTTGCTGGCTACATATCGAAAGAACTCCCTAGGATTCTTTTTGGCTTCATTAGCTAACTGCTGTTCATACCTCTCTTTAGCTACTCTCACCAACCAAGTCACCCTCCTTGCCTGGTCTTTGTAGACCTCATGAAATTGGTTACTTCCACTTCTCTTATGCTGCCTCCACAATGCCCTTTTTCTCTGTATTGCATGCTTAATCTCTTTATTCATCCATCTCACACCTACCTTATTTAACCTTCTCACCCGTGGTATACATTTAGACATTGCATCCACGAAATATTTTTTGAAAATCCCCCAAGCTGCATTGATCTCTTTTCCAGCTAACTCCTCATTCCATGCTACACCTGCAAGCTGTCTCCTGAGTTCTTCATAATCACCCCCCTTGTAGTTCCACATATACCCTTTTTTCAGGGGTCCTTGCACTGCTGGCAACCACCCAAGTAATCACATCATGGTCACTTTCACCAATTGGTGGATGATTTGATACCTCATTGATAATTACATCCTCCGATGAGATGACCAAATCCAAGACCCTTAATCCTCTTGTGCCCTCTGTTACATACTGTCTGAGGTAGTTATCCCTCAAAAACTCAAGAAACTCATTTTCTTTACTTCCAGTCTATATTGCCATAATTAAAATCACCCATAATGATCACCCTTTTCTTATTTGCTTGGCTTATTTGACTATACATTTCACTATCACCACCATCCACATTACCAGGTCTATAACAACATCCCACTAAGTATTTGATTCTATTCACCTCTATCTCACATCATACTGCCTCAAAACCACTGGCCCCATTTCCCTCTTGCATCTCTACCTTGTATGGACATAACTCTTTCTCTATCATCAATAGCACTCCCCCTCCCTTTTTACCCCTTCTATCCTCACGAAACACATCATACCTTTCCATCTCTATTCCTGTCAGGATGTCATCCTCATCTAACCATGTCTCACTTATTCCGACAATCTCTGGGTGCACAGACGCAATTAGTGCAACCATTTCATCCGCCTTGTTTCTTATACTTCTAGCATTGGTATACAAACACAACAACTCATTTCTGGATCTACAGCTAGTTCCACTGATACCACTCACTCGATGTGATCTCTCCATGCTGGACTGGGGCCATTTCCCTTTCTGCTTCTTCATTTTAGAACCCTTTGCATTTCCATCTGTTTCCTTTTGATCCCTGATCATCCCATTACTTTCCTGCCTACACATGCTCTCACCTCCTCTTGGAGCATCCACCTTTCTCACGCTGTGTATCCCTGTCCACCCTGAGTTTCCCCGTTTCCCTGCTCCTCTTGCACACCCATTCTCTCATTTTCTATACTCATACCACTCATTTCCCCATTCATTTCCACTCCTAATGGTTATAGCACATAAGTTAGAAAAACATGATCTCCCCTTAACCAACTCATGCTGATAACCACAAAGAATACTGCTGTTTTCAACCCATTTCTGTATCCTAGTTCTAACCAATCTCTCTAATATCTTCACCACAACTCCAGATAGGCCTATAATTTGTAGCCACAGCCTTATCACCACCTTTATGCAGTGGAACTATTACCTTCTTTCCACTCTCTTGGAATCTGTGCTAATGTAAGGCTCTTGTTAAACAGGCATGCCAATGCTACTGCCAATTCCCTAAAACATTCCCTTAGGATTCGATGATATATTATCATGTGTCCTATCGCTTTATTGGCATCAAGTTTATTTCCTCAAATCTTACTCAATCACAATTAAGCCATCCTCTCCTATATCCTCTATACGTGAGTTTCTCATGATTTCACCCTGATATGGATGAAACATCCTTATAAAATAATCACCGAGTACTTGACAATGTCTTCTGCAACAGATAACTTTCTACCATTTTCATCCATTAACATCATCTTGCCATAATCATTCTTCTTTCTACTTGCTACATGTCTAAAAAACTCAAGGGGTTTTCTTAAACTGATTTGCTAATTCTGCTCATACTGCATTTTTTTTTGTTATTTTCTAAGCCCACTTAAAAAAATTTGCTTCAAGGTATATTTTTAAATCATTAAGTACTCCCAATACATTTAAAGGAAAGTACACCCTATTCTAACCCATGCAAAAAAAGAAAAAGAAAACTAATATAATTTATGCTTTAAGAAAGGCTGTGTTATATTATATTATATATATAAAGATTGGATAGATTGCAACCACATATATACTTTCTATCAAAAGAAGACATCTCTAGAAATTTAGAAATGCCTGTCAACTTTTTTTTTTTTTTTTTGTTTCATTTGGTATATGTATTTCACAAATGCTGTTCATTTTCACATTACATAAGTAAATATATACTGTATAACAGAACATTACAACACAAATGCAAATTCCAGATCATGCATTACAATTTTAATCTATTCTAAGAGTTAGTGACTTGGTTAAAGTGTAAATTTAAGTACGTAATTCACAGGCACAGTCAGATAACTTACTCTGTTGCTTTTAACTCGATATACATGTATATAGTTTTAGAAATATATGCCAAGGTATAGAAGCAGAAATAGAGGGTAAAAATAAAAACACAGTAAATTATCATTTATCCAACCATGTGAGGAAGACAATTTGCTGGTCTAATAATTGAAGGGTTGGATAAGTGAAGTACCATTACATGATGCACCAGAAGAGTCGGTTCATATGCAAGGGTCGGCATTTTGAAGGTTGGATAAATGATAGTGTAGAAAAGAAATAGAAAAAAAATAGCCACCACTGCAACACTATTAGCTGCAGTGGTTAGTACATCTGTTTTGAGTAATGCAGTAGATGATTTAAAGACACCACTGTGTGTGTAAATCAAAACCAAGTCACTACTGCTACGAAAACCAGTGTTGCAATTATACTTGATTGGCATTCTTTTTTTTCCCCCCATTACTCCAACACAAACTTTTAAAGGCAATTTAGATATTTCATAATATAAAGGAATAAAGAAAGTAAGAAATGTGCTTTATCTTGTGCATAAATTCTAGTCCAGGAATTTTTTCAATAAGTGACAAGAAAAATATTCAATGCCGATAAACCTATAAGCATATTTTAGAGATAAGGGTTAGATAATCCAAGATCTCTGCTTCAGTAATCCAAATATTAAACTTTTTCACACTTCCAATAAGCAAGTCGATAGTTTGTACAATGAACTAGAACTGACATTTTGAAATTTTGCCTTTCATTCTCTTTTCTCTACTTCAATGTCAACTTTTAAACTCAAACTATTATTTGGTATGTACAAAAACCAATATGATATCAGATGCATTTTTTCCCTAAAATGCATGCATACAAGGGCAAGCCAACCATGGCCTACGCAACTTGAAAATTTAAAGAGTGCAAAATTGTTTTTATCTTTTGTGGATTCTCCATCTTACAAGTGGGATGCTTTGGTTAAAAAAAAAAAAAAATAAAATAAAAAAATAAAATAAAAAAAAACATCCTGCTTGTTATCTAATCATAAAGCATCTTTAGGTATGCATAATCTCATCAGAATGTGTATATGATATTAATTTTCATCCCCATATATACACACATTTATTTTTTTCTGTCTTTCATTCCACATCAAAATTCTGGTTGCTGTACTATATATATATATATATATCGTATACCAACTCAGCAATGGAAAAGTAGATATAACAGCTATATAGAAATTTTCATATTTCATCATAAATGATATTTATACGTATGAACATCATGAGATTTACTATTATTGATCTACTTTACCGTTAAGCAAAATACAGCTCTATAACATTTATTGAAATAAACTTAACGCTTTAAAATCATTCATCATATTTTATACATTATAATTCTCGAAAATGCATGCAGAACATGATAGCGATAAAACATAATCATTCTAAACGCTAAAATGCAGGCGAGACGTAAATAAAAGTGACACGTCCACCTCTCGCAATCTGACAATCGTAAGAAAATAAACAGAACGGTACATGTCTTACTGAGTAAGTGTGAAAGTCGGTTAGGATAAGGAACGCTTAAACCATCCTCTGTATTCGGAATAAATATCACCTTACAGTCTTCGCAATTTTTTTTTTTTTTTTTGACCTTTCCACCCTCAAGTAGCTTTCATATCATTCAAATTCAGAGTTCACTGACAAAGAACTTTTTAATTTTCTATATGCAGCGCCATTCGTGGCGGTAACAATGCAGTATTTCGCTTATCACGATTATATTAACTTTCAATAAAGTTGATAGGTTGATAGACAACTCACATTTACTTTTTAAGAGCTCTTTGCCAGCAAAGCAGATCATCAAGCATTGTTATTTAGCGTGACTGCTGTTCTGTGTGCAGCAGCCAATCCATAAAATAAATAAAAATAAAATCAAAAGAAACTGAAACATTACATATAGCTCTGTCGTAGGCTTCAACAGCTATACCTATCTAGAACTTCTGGTTCACATATTCCACTAATGGATGATAAGAGGATCTACACAGCTCAGTTCTTAGTTTTTCTCTTTCGATCCGATTATGCTGTATGCTTAATTGCTTCTTCGGCTTCGTTTTACTATCGAGTTTTCATGTCTTACTGCGTCATCCTCGATTTATGTCATATATTTTAACTATGGTACACTTGGCATGATTGGTTTTAAACAATATGATTTAGCTGGATTTATTACCAAAGGAACTATAGATAATAGGACAGTATATTTGATCTCTTAATTGCTGTTTTACGAGCAAAGTTGCCTGTTTTGAAAGATGAAACAATTAAAATTTTTGGGAGTAAACATTTTACCCTCCAAATGAAGAAATTATAGGAATTGAATCCTGTGACACGTTTTTTTTTTTTTAAATTGTCCTAAGGAGATGATGAGCTACTTTACCCTAAGAACTTTTTGGAAATTGGTGGGCAGCTGCTCTCCATACTTAACCATCTTTATAGAAAGTTTTATTTTTTACTTTATTGTAAAGTATATGATACCTAACTTGAAATTATATTCTTGTTTAATACTTAATCAAACTATGTTTTCCACATGAAGTATCATCACAAGAGGCTTGCGTGCATAGAGACTCTTGACTTCATATCACTTGGTTGAATATCCCATTATGCAAAATCATTAGCCAGAGGGTCACTGACTAGAATGAATTTATTGTAAGTTCAGAAGTGGATCTTTCAGATCCTTCTAACTTCAAAAAGCAATCAGAAAGAAATATAACTCATTACACTTTACCAATTCCAGGATATTCAGCAATGATTATCCAGGCAACAATTACGAAAATCCGCTGTTCCATATAGTGATATTCGTAAAAACTACCACCTAGCTAAACATAAACCTCAGCAACACCATCAAGAACTGCTCAGGCCACATGACTGCCCCTCCCCTGAAGAACACTAATTAATTTCACATCAGTAGGAGCAATGTCGTAGACAAACATCCAATGGAATGCGACGATCACGATCGTTTTAGCTAAAAACGACATCAACAGAATGCAAATCCAACAACAATACCGGAGTCATATATTTTCCATATCTCTTCTTCTTAAGTATTCTGCAAATGAGCAGAATACTTAAGAAGAAGTTTTTCAACTAAGAGTCTTCTCTTAGTCGCAAAAACTTTAATTCCACTGTCTTCTGTTCTGAGCCTTCTCTTTGAAGGCCGTGTACCTGTCTCCATTCAGCATGTCATTTAGCATTGTTTTACTTACTCTCTCCCCTCTGGATCTTTTTCAGTCTATTTTTCCTTCGATCATCTCTGATGAATCGATTTCCTCTCAGAATATGTCCGGTCCAGTTTCCCTTTCTTCTTTTTATCCTCTTAAACAGACTTCTTTCTTCTACTACAACTCTTTTTAAGACATCTTCATTAGTTATTTATCTGTCCATTTGATTTTTTCCATCCTACTCGAAATCCATATCTCAAAGTTGTCCAAAATCTTAATTTCTTCTTTCTTCTATGTCCAAATTTCAGCTGAATAGAGAGCAACACTCCACGCATAACATTTTATTAGTCTTTTCTTCAGGTTTCTGTCCATTTTATTTCTAAATAAATTCTATTTTCTATTAAAGGCATATCTTCCCATCGCTATTCTTGCTTTTATGTCACTTTTCCATCACTTCTAATCACCCTTCCTAGATATTTAAAGGTCTTTACTTGATTCAGTTTTTCTCCATTTATTCTGATATCCACATTTGACTCTTTCCTTTCTACTTTCATTACTTTTGTTTTTCTTACGTTAATTTTCATTCCATAATTGATACAGGACTCCAGTAATCTGTTCAACAGATGTTGTAGATAATAATGCTTGTCATCTGCATATCGAATTGAAAATATTTGTCTACCTCCAACTTTATTCCTTCTTCTGAATTCTCCAGTGCTTCTTTTAACATTGCTTCGGAAAACATGTTAAACAAAATTGGTGATAGAGAACAGCCTTGTCTTACTGAGATTAAAATACAGTGCTCTGATTCGATGATAATTTTAGGGAGTTTTTCGCACTTAGTTAAAAACTACACTGTTTCCAAAGAAATCAATGGACACTCCCATGGAAAAGATGCGTGTCCATGGGAGTGTCCATTGATACTCCCACGTGACTCGTTACTCGTGCCGTGTAATGAGTCACGTGTTTGTGTACGGTATAAATTGTAGGGCTTAAAAGAGGTGTTGTGATAGGATTCAATGTATCAGGCCTATCTGTTCGGCAAGAGCCTCCATAGGTCAGTCAGAACAGTCAGAATAGACGAAGCACTTTTGTTGGAAAGACTTCGGTTCGATTCCCGCCCATGACTTAAAGAACTTTATCTTTTCTCTCCCAACTAAAGGTGAGTTAGCCAGTTTCATTCGTTTCGTCCGTCAGAACAGACAAACAGGCCCCATGAACACAGACGGATCTACGGTCATGAATTCTTGTCCTTAGGAGATGCAGCAGAGAAGTGACGAGCCAGTTGCTTAATTCTTCATAAGTCCCTCCATTAAGGGACTCAACCCGTCCTAAGGGATGGATGAGAAGAATAGGAAGGATAAATTAAAGAAATATGACGCTCTGAAATCAGTGCAACTGTCCAGGTGAAATGGCTGCGAGAAGGGAACTGACGGAATTTAAAAGCGACGTTGTGATAGGATGTCATGTTGCAGGCCTATCTGTTCAGCAAACTGTTGACAAATTTGTCCATCCCAGGACAACAATCAATGACATCATAATGAGATGGAAGCGCAGAGAGTCAACTGCAAGTGATATCAGCAGTGGGCGACCTACCATACTCACCGAACGTGACGTAGGATGTTACTAAGGATAATGTGTAAAAACCGGCATTCGAACAACCGATGAGTTGAATGCAGAATATGGGGCATTGAGTAGAATACAAATCTGGGACATTGAGTAGAATACAAATCTGGGATACAAATCTGGGATTTGAATAGAATACACATGGACCAGTACTAGTCCATGCGCTCGTGCCATAGCTCTCAAAATTGTATGGCTTGTGGTAGAGTCTGGAAAATCTTAAGGAAAATGCTTCACTTCTATCCATATAAGTTCAGTTGTGTGCAAGCAATGACTACCGCAGATTATGATAAGCGCATTACCTTCACGCTAATTTCTTGCCCGAACGGAGGTCGAAAATGACTGGCCTTGGAGAATATTGTGGGGCGATGAGACTCATTTTTATCTGAATGGGTCGTTCAACACTCACAACTGCAGAAGTTGGGTAATCTAAACAACCCCAAGTGATCCAGCAAATACCACTGCATTCTCCAAAAGTAACCATGTGGTGTGATTTCACAGCCGATTTCATAATAGGATACTTTTTTGAGCGTATTACCCCTACAGGTCCTGTAACCTGCTTCATTACTTGAGAGATTTATCGACGAATGCTGGAAAATTTTGTCATTCCTGCTTTGCAGCAAAGACAATGTTTGGACTCCATAATTTTTATGCAGGATGGAGCACGGCCACACATTGAACGTTCAGTACAGCGCCATTTACGCGCCAGCATTTCAGTAATGAAAGGGTTATCAGTCAGTTCCTTCTGACGGCAGGGCCGCCTCAATACCCAGACATCGCTCTATGTGACTTTTGGCTGTGGGATTATTTGAAATCCGTTGTGTATGTTGATAGCGTTCGCAACTTGCATGTCTTGAAAGAGAACGGATATAACAGGAAAACGGGCTGTTATGAACATCCAATCTGACTCTTTATGCTCAGGGGCAGAGCATGTCGCACACCGAATACAATTTGTTGTACACAAGAAAGGTCAGCACATTGAAAATCGAGTATGTAGTCCAGGGGACCCTAATTCTGATGAATAAAACATTATTTCCTGTGAGTTCAATCACTATATTAATTTCTGTCTCTCACAAGTTGTTTTAGTTTAATTATTATTATCATTGTAACGTGCCACATATCCAGGTGGAATGAGTGACGCGGCTGTCGCTTACACCGGATACAATTTGGGAAGGATAATAGTTAATCAGGGTGATGTAAAGAGCTTGTGAAATAATTTAAATTGACTGACGATATGGGCAAAAACTAATGGATATCAATTTAATGTGGAAAAGTATAAAGTTACAATTTGGTAGACAAAGTTTACAAGTTGTGTACCTCGATGGTACACAGTTTGTAATGCACTAGGATACTGATGAAGCCAGGAATTTGGGAATGGTAGTAGTAATAATAGGTCGAGAGTTGAAGTTTAGAGGGAATATTGCTAAAATAGCCAGGAAAGCTCCCAGGATTACTTTATTGTTGAAGAACACACTAACAATAGAGATAATGGAGTTATCCTTCCTCTTTGTAAAGCATTGATGCTACCACATCTGGATTACTGTGCAGTTGGATTTCTTAGAAATGAGGAAGTGTAGAGAGGATCCAGAGCTAAGTAACAAGGGTGGTATGCGATGTGTGGAATGATCCCTATGAGGATAGATTGAGAGTTTGTGAATTGCAAAAGCTGGTTGTTAGGCATAAAAGTGGAGGCATGATAGAAATATTTAACTTAAAGGCTTTTATAGGATTGGTAAAGGGAAATGTTTCCGCAGTTGGCTATATCGGTAGAATAATAGATCATCTCTGGAAGTTGGGTGGTTAGCAATAGCGTGAGGACTAAGTTTTTCTTTAGGAGAGTGGTGAATGAATGGAATGGGTTGTCCGAGTAAGTCGGAGTTCTTTAAAGGAGTAGTGCAATTGTTATCGTACTTTACCAATTACCCTTAGGATTTCATGGAGGTGGCAGTGCAACAACAATATAATGATTTCGTCTTTCCTATGTGTAAAGCTTTCAAATTTGATAGATACTTTGCCAAATTTGAGGTTGGTGGATATCTCTTTCATCTACAATAGGATGTAACGGATATCTTGTTTGTTTAGTTTGGTTGCTCCATAAATTCTTGGGACTAATATAATTATTCATCTAGGATGGATGTCTTATCTTTGATTACGTGGAACACTGTACTGACTTATGAAAAGAAGATTTTGGAAAGCATGTTAATTTCCTGTTATGATATCGCTTAAGACGTAAGGAAACTGTTCTCAATTCCATTACATCTCAAATCCCTTTGCTATAATGCTACCACTTCTGTCCTAACATATCACCAATTCCCACCGTTGTTCTTTTGCCACTCCCTCTCTTCCTTTCGAATTCCTCCTTTTCCATATTCTTTTCTACTTCTCTTCCAAATTAATATAAGCCTCATCCTGCTTAATAATATTGAAATTCTATTAGTCAGAACCATAGGCCATCTAATCCAAGGTAAATAAATAATCTTCTCTTTCTATTCTCTTTTAGTCACTGATGTTCTCTAGTGACTTAGCAGCTGTTATACAACGCCTCAATATTACAATTGCGAGGACAACTCGGTATATTTCCTGAGCTTCGAAAGATGTCAGCTGGAATCTCGTCTGAGACACAAGCAACTTTTAAGAGGCTTTCCAACTGAAGGTGAGTTATCCATTCTCATATGCGAGTTGTAAGGTTTCCTTCCTAAATAAAACTAATTCGAATTATTTAGCATCGTAGGTGAATAACGTCTTTGCTCTACAAATAATATATCGTGGGCTCTAATCTCATTAACAGCATGGTGTTTGTGGAGGTCATCAGGTCAGTGATCCACCCAGAGGGGGGGAAGCGGGCCTTCCCCCAAAGAAAAAGGAAAAAACACAAGAAAATTTTCCAAAAACTTTTCCTAATTAATAAAATTCTTTTTTTTTTTTATTTATGTTATGTCGTGTCTTCTATTTCTATACTACTTATGAATTAGCGATCATTGCAGATGCTCAGTCATAGGTCGTATGTGATGCGTAATGTGTATTCTCAAATCGGCTACTCTACTCGTCCCCCCCAAGATTAAACCCTAAGTGTGCTACTGCATGAGGTAGTAGATGAATTTCATTTTCATTTCCTCGCTGTTTAATGAACGCTGAATATGGCTTCAAAAAAGTTTCATATCTAGCATCTCCAGAGCAAGGTTTTCGAAATATCTAATTCATAGCTCACCCATGGTACTAATGTATGTTATACAACCTTTTGTGGTGGGATTCAATATAATAACAATATAATAACAATATGGTATTTTTTCTGGGAAAACTCCCATGTTACTCCTCTTAAAAACTGTTATTTTTTCGGCTATTTTGCCTGCTTTTGTTTCGGAGTGCCCTTTTTTTAAAGCCATTGGCTTTTTATTCGAGAATTCTTAGGGCATTGTAGATGAATTTAAGAGACACATATATGTAGCATAATAGAAGAAAATTCGCACATATCTTTTCTTGGATGTTGTTGCCCGTCTTCTTTCTGCGGTGTGTACTTCTGCTGTTATGGTGTTGAAAGAGGAGTGGGGGGGCTTAGGCAATGTGGGAGAATTGTGCCACATTGCCTACCCCCACTCCCCTTTTAACACCATAACAGCAGAACTATGCATACCGCAGAGAGAAGACAGGCAACGACATCCAAGAAAAAGTATGTGCCAATTTTCTTCTATCATGCTACATATATTTGTCTCTTAAATTCATCTACAATGCCCTAAGAATTCTTGAGTAAAAAGCCAATGACTTTAAAAAAGGGGGAACCCCTAAACAAAAACAGGCAAAATAGCCGTAAAAATAATAACAACATGGTTTATTTATGCACCAATAGATGGCTACTGCTCTGTGTTTTCATTGGGCGTTGCATGTTTTCTAAAATGACATTTGTGTTATCAATATGATGAAATTATCTAAGTTCGTGAGTTTCTTGTTCAAAATTTATGTGCATTGTTTAGATTCATTACAAATTTTATCTTCACTAATATTTTTTTCGTATTCTAGAGTAGTGCTCGTGTTTTTTTTAATCTATTTTACTTCTTACAGGCAATTTCGTGTATGTATTATCATCATAAATAAATGGGATAAAACGATGCCCAAACCTTACATCTCTGTTATTAATACAGTTATATGATCTGCACCTGTCTTTCTGTCCAGACTAAGATAAGTAAGACTTTTTTTTTCTTCTCTTTCTAACACATTCTGACGTGTGGAGAGAATTTTAAGTCAGAGGTATAAGCATAAGTCGTATATTGAATTTAGTAAGGGAATTAACTTTCATACAATTCAGAAAAAAAAAAAAAACTGTAGTCGTGTATGATAGACATAAAGAGAAAGATTGACACTCGAGTCATATATATGGTAAAATGGAATCTAGGAGAATGAAGGTGACAAGTTGATTGCGTCAGAATTCCGTGCTAGGGCCACTATTTAATTTGTATATTAAAGATATAGGGAACGATTTAAAGGGGAATATTAAGTTGTTTGCTGATGACAAAACTGAGGATGGAAATAGGTGATATGGATATCGTGCAGAGTGATTTAAATAACTTATTGTGGGCGAACAATAATGACTGTGAATTTAATGATGCAGAATGTATGGTTATGCACTGTTGAAAAGATTACATACTGTGAATCATATTGATGGTACTGAATTGCAGGAAATTGATGAGGCTAGAGACTTGGGAATAATGGTGGATAGAAAGTTAAAGTTCAGAGGGCATATTGCAGAAGTTGCAAAATTGCTCAGAGGATTACTTTGCAAAATAGCTGAGAGGATGTTGAAAAATACAAGTTAATATATGAAGGTTATTGTCCCCCTTTATTATCAGGCCTACCCCAAGACAGCATCTTGATTAATTTGCACAGATTGTCACCTGGGTTTCTTGGGGATTCAAGAGATGGTAGAGAGGATTCAGAGATGAGTGACTAAGTGACATGTCTCTGGAATGTACTCTGTGGATAGGTTGAAGGTGTGTGGGTTGCAAAGTTTAGTTGATAGGCAAAAAAGAGGGACATGATAGAAACTTAGAAATTATTAAAGAGGCTCTGTAAGATTGACAAAGGAAAATTTTCAGTACGGAACAAAGAGAGAACTAGGGGATCACCCACGGAAGTTTTGTAAGAGCATAGTGAGTAAGAGTGTGCAGACTAGATTTTTTGCATGGAGAATAGTGAGTGAGGAATGGATTTCCAGAATTAGTTGTGAATGCACTGACAGTGAATGAGTTTAAGGAGAGGTATGATATGTTTTATGTGTATAAAAGTTAATTTTGGGTCTCCCACAATGAGTCTTTGGACTCTATGGAGATACCGTGATGATCAAATATTTTTGTGGAATTCAGAATTACTCTCTTAAATACTTCTAATATACTCCTTCCATTAAAAAATAATAATAATTGGAATTTAGAAAAGTAAGATAAGATAAAAATGTTTTAAACCATTTGGATAGAAAATTTGTAACAGTTTTTGACTTTCATTAAAAGCTTAGCTGTGCTGTATATAGTTAAGGTTTTAATTTCATTAAAAAAAACAAAATGCAAATTGTTACGTACATCTCTGCAAGTTTTTCCATAATATAATAATTTAGCTCAACAAAAGATGGAACATTTTTTGAAAATTAAAATGTCCTTGCACTAAGTTGCAGAAATTTTTAAGGATATTGAATATTTGAATTTTGCAGTATATTACATTTAGATAGATGAAGCAATAATTCGTATATAAAGGCAATACTTATTAAATAGAAAAGTAAACTCTGAAGGAGTCTTCTGATTTAATTTGCTGATGCTTGTTCATCACCCAGAACTTTTTTTTTTTTCTTCCCCATAAAGGAGAACATCATCAGAATTTACTGTTAAAACTGCTGAGGATATGAGGATTCATTTTTTTATTTACACTACCATTTTGTTTGAAAGATCTGTGTTCATATTCTGTCTAGGACACATAGAACCTTTATTATTATTTGACACCTCCATGGAATCCAAAGACTCATCGAGGGAGGGCATCCGCTCTACAACTCTGTCTCCACCACTAATCCACCAACTGACTGCAACTACACCAATGCCATCTACTGCCGACGATCACTACTAGTATTTCAAAAGACAATCACAAGCATCCATGCCCACGGCAGGATTCGAACCCGCAGCCTTTTGGCTGGAGAGCGGATACGCCAACCATTTGGCCAACCTGGCTGGCATTATGTGACACCTGCAGGGAATCCAGAGTCTCGTTGAGGGAGGTCACTTACTGTACAACTCTGTCTCTGCTGCATCATCTTCACCAACACCATCTGCTGCCCATCACTAGTATTTTCACAGATAATCACAAACATCCATGTCCATGGTAGAATTTGAATCCCCAGCCTTTTGGCTGGAGAGCGAATACGCTAATCACTCAGCCAACCAGACTGGTAGTATGAAGATTTTTTTCCTCCACCTCAAAGCAGGTTAGCTGGTCTCATATAAAGGTGACACAGTTTTTCCACTCAGAAACATGTTTTTTTTTTATCCTGCAAAATAGGCAAACCAGCACATACATTTAACAGACAGAATAGGGTTTCCTTATAGTATTAGTTGCTTCGGCCATAATTCCAACTATCCAACCAGGGGATTATCAGTTCTGAGTAATGTAATCTATGCAGGCATAAAAGAGCATAAACACCTGAAAAAGATAACTTATTCTAGTAATTTTTTTTTGCTGCTGATATATATATATATATATATATATATATATATATATATTTAATGCCTGTATGTTTTGTATTGATACCCTCTTATGAGATAAGCAAAAAATATTAAATACTTAATTAGATTAACACAGCATGTTTATTTTGCTAAGGAGCATACCTGTTGTTTGAATGTGCTGGCTTTGACCTATGATTTAGTGATTAAAACTATTATGAAATAGATAAAGCATTTTGAAATACATACTTCTTATTGTATGTATTTCAAAATGCTTTGAAATACATTCAAAAAATACTTGAAATTTATAAACTGGGACAATATTATTATCAATGAATTGCTTAAAAGCATAAGAATTGAATGACCATAAAAGAATAAGTCAGAAAAGAATTAAACACGACTAAAAAGGATTAAAATATGAAGGTTAAAAATATGTGGGCAATGATTAAAACCCCGGAAAAAAATATGATGTGGAGAAATAATTTAAAACCTCAGAAAGGAAGAATGAATAAAAATTATGTTCTATAATTACAGCATATGAGCTATTTTAATGTAGCATCATCTTCAGAAGTGCAAAGAGCACACTGCTGAGGAAAAGAACGAGAGATGAAAATGACAGGTGGCAGAGTCCACTTAAATAGCTACATCGAATCATTAGTCATTTCTTATTGGTGGAAATTTGAGAATAATTTTAATATGGTGGAACTTCCAGTTCTCCAAAATCACACATGGGTGATGGATATTTAATAGAATTACATTAACTTCCTATAGCTATAGTTTCTGAATTCTGTAACATGATGTGATTATTTGTTTCTACATTGAATTGCTAGTTATTTCTAGGATGGTGGAGGATGAGGTTGATATATAACTTGTAATAATATATGTACATATTCAGTCGAGAATGGTGGCTTTTTCAATTTAGGAATGTGGTTTGATTCAAATGTGTAGATTGCGATTTCAGTTTTGTCATTATTGGATTTGTTATTATTTTGGTTTTTATTCTTTTTATTACTATTGTATAGATATTCAGGAATGGGTATATTACAGTCATAAAAATGTTCTTGTAGGCACAACCATAGACATCTAATTGTCAAGTCTGTATAAGTGACAGCACAATCCTGTTGACATTATTAGCCAGCAAAGGTTGGTCGATTGGTAGAGCCTCAGCTACTAATGGCTCAGTTAAGTAAGTTTGAGTGCGGTTAGTAGTTGGAAGGGGACCAATCGTTCGATGCTGTTGGCACACTCTCCTCGATGAGTCTTTGGACTCCCTGGAGGTGTCAAATAATAATATTAATAATAATAATAATTATGGATTTCAGAAACTGTAGCTATGAGAAGTGACAGGATTTCAGAAACTATAGCTATAGAGTGACAGCAATTCTATAAACATCCATCACTCCCTACATAATTTTGGATAATTGGAAGCTCCACCATGTTAAAATTATCCTCCAAGAAATAATTTTAATGTGATATGGAGTAATTTTAATATGGTAAAATTAAAATTTACTATATCTATTTTAATATGGTTAAATTAAAATTTCCACCAATAAGAAATGACTAGCAATTCGATGTAGAAACAAGTGGACTCCACCACTGGTTTCTTTTTTTTATCTCTTTCTTTCCCTCAGTAGGGCACGTTTTTACTTCTGAAGACTCATATCAAAATGGCATCCACCATAATTTTGCAACGTCATTTTTATTTATTCATCCTTACTGAGGTTTTAAATTATTTCTCCACATTCTTTATCCTTTTCTGGGGTTTTAATCATTGCTCATATATTTTTAACTTTCATATTTTAATTGTTTATAATTATCGTGTTTAATTCTTTTCTGACTTATTCTTTTATGGTCATTTGGTTTCTTATGCTTTTAAACAATTTATTGATAATAGTATTATCAATAAATTGTTTATTATCAGTTAAGTTTCAAGTTTATAAAGATAGAAACAGAAAGTACAGGTTCACTCCAAAGTATGTGATTCAAAATGCATTATCTATTTCATAATGGAATTATGAAATGAATTGTCAATTTCATATTTATTAAGTGGTTAGCATATCCATTCTCCAGCCAAAAGGCGGCAGGTTCAAATCCTTCCATGGACATGGATGTTTGTGATTGTCTGTGGAAGTGGTGGGGGACAGTAGATGGAATTGGTGTAGTTGCAGTTAGTTGTAGTTGGCGGATCGAGTGGTGAAGACAGAGCTGTACGATAGATGCCGTCCCTCAATAAGTCTGTAAACTCCCTGGAGATGTCACATAATAATAATAATTGTTTTAATTACTTGAGAGTTTATTTTTCACTTGGTTAGACTATAATAAGTTTAGTTTAATCCTTTATCCAAGTGTGAGCAAACAAAGTTTGCACCTGAAAGTATCTTCAGGACTGGGGTAAGGTAGTGCAACACCAGGCGACTCGTTGCAAAGGTGGAGAAAGCTCTCATCACTCCTATCTCAGTATCTCCCATAATGCAAAGCACATCTCCTTGCGGATATGTGTAATGCTATGCATTAAGGCAAGGGCCACTACCTATACCGGTTTCGACCTTTATTGAGGTGTTGTCAGTGGGAGCCAGGCCCAGTCGTGGAGATAATGCAAAGTACATCTCCTTGCGGATATGTGTAATGCTATGCATTAAGGCAAGGGTCACTACCCATACCGGTTTCGACCTTTATTGAGGTCTTGTCAGTGGGAGCCAGGCCCAGTAGTGAAGATACAAAGGCAGAAGCAATGAGAGGTCATCCTAACCTATAGGAGTTGCCAAAGGGTGTGCAACCTTATTATTAAATTACTCCGGATTCAGACAAAGATGTTGAGAGTTTATTTTTCACTTGGTTAGACTATAATAAGTTTAGTTTAATGCTTTATCCAAGTGTGAGCAAACAAAGTTTGTGCCTGAAAGTATCTTCAGGACTGGGGTAAGACAAGATCTCAATAAAGGTCGAAACCGGTATGGGTAGTGGCCCTTGCCTTAATGCATAGCATTACACATATCCGCAAGGAGATGTGCTTTGCATTATGAGAGATACTGAGATAGGAGTGATGAGAGCTTTCTCCACCTTCGCAACAAGTTGCCTGGTGTTGCACTACCTTACCCCAGTTCTGAAGATACTTTCAGGCACAAACTTTGTTTACTCACACTTGGATAAAGGATTAAACTAAACTTATTATAGTCTAACCAAGTGAAAAATAAACTCTCAACATCTTTCTCTGAATCCGGAGTAATTTAATAATAAGGTTGCACACCCTTTGGCAACTCCTATAGGTTAGGATGACCTCTCATTGCTTCTGCCTTTGTATCTCCACTACTGGGCCTGGCTCCCACTGACGAGACCTCAATAAAGGTCAAAACTGGTATGGGTAGTGGCCCTTGCCTTAATGCATAGCATTACACATATCCGCAAGGAGATGTGCTTTGCATTATGGGGGATACTGAGATAGGAGTGATGAGAGCTTTCTCCACCTTTGCAACAAGTTGCCTGGTGTTGCACTACCTTACCCCAGTCCTGAAGATACTTTCAGCCGCCAACTTTGTGTACTCACACTTGGATAAAGGATTAAACTAAACTTATGTTTTAATTACTGAATCACGAGTAATGGCACATTCAAACACTGGTGCTCCTTTGCAAAATAAACATGCTATATTATAGCATTTAAACAGTATACTGTTTCTGAAATAGTATATTATCTAAATTAAATACTTATTTTATAAGCCATATCTACTTAAATGTGTTGTCAAATTCCTCATTTGTTCCCTCAGTGGTTATACAGGATACTGACTACATGATTATTTTTACATTATTACTAAAAAAAAAAAAAAAAGTACTTCATTATGTTTTGGCCCATCAGTCTTATTTTGCTAGTGATGTTGATGAATATGTACATATATTACTACAAATTATATATCAACCCCATACTCAACAAGTGGAAGAACCTGGACCTTGAATCAGTGACAGATATAGATGAGGGATTGTGAAAGGATACTCTCCACATTCTTATAAAGCTGGAAGCAGTAGGTTGGAGAGAACTTTGTGAGGAATGCTGTTTCAAATGAACAAAGGAAATGAGAGAGGAAAAGGAGAAGCGGTTTGGTGCACTTGTTATTATTTTGGATTATTACAATCGAATAGTATTATCTACATCAGAAGATGATATAGAAAGATCATTAAAACTGTTAAATGAATCTCAAAACAATATAATATGACAATATCTAATGAAAAAACAAAAATAATGGCACTCAAACGAGAAAACCCAATAAGAAGTAAAATAGAATAGATAATAAAATATTAGAACAAGTAAATACTTTCAAATACTTAGGATGTGATTTATCATACGAAGAAGAAAAAGACAGACACAAAAATGTCAAGCTTTGTCAAAGTAAATGTATAATAAATAATATATTTAAGCCATCCCTAGTACAAAAACATGCTACAATCAGACTATATAATGTCTTGTCAAAACCAACAAATATAGAAGCAAAACATGGACCATAAAAAGGAAAGATGAAAAACAAATTCAAACAGCAGATTTCTCAGAAAAACAGCTGGATATACCAAGTGGTACCATAAAACAAATTTTACAATCCCTGAATATAAAACCAATTAATCACTACATAAGACAGTATAAACAAAAATGGATAGAACATATAAATCAAATGGACAACAGCAGACAACTGAAAATATTATAAAATAAGTGGAAAAAGAAGAATTGGAAGACCAAGAAAGAGTGAATTCTGTTTCATGAGACTAAAAGAACCATGTTGGCTCCTATAGAGTATCATATCCTGATCCACCCATTCTTGAACTTTGTCTAAAATCCATCTTAGCAAGAAGAAGAAGATTATTATTACACCCTCCATGGAATTGGCAGACTCGGCTTGGGAGGTTCATTCAACTGACAACAAATCTATTTTACTGAATCTTAAAATATAGTTTGCCCACCGATTTGAGGTCCCTCGAAACTACTGCGCATGTCAGAAAAAGGAGAATCCATTCCGATAATAGGGTAATCAGTCTGTCTTCTGGGATGTAATAATAAACAAACTGAGTTTGTTTATTATTACAGGTCGGAAAATTTAGCTTTTCTTTTACGAACATTGTTGTTTTTAAAGTGTAACTATTTTGCTTGTATAATAGTTGGAAAAATGTACGTAGAGTGTTAATACGTGCAAATACTGCATTCTACATAAAACAATGTCACTTTGCTCCATGATAAGTTTCCTTTTATTCTGGGACTTTTTAAAACAAAATCCGATTTCATGAAGTATTTTCCTTACAGTTTCTCTTTTCCAAGGAAAATTAATTTTTTCTTTAAGCACAGGAATCAATTTCGGAACAGTTGGCACTCTTTTCTCGAATACGTAAAATTCGTGAATAGCTCTTCTTATAACGTCTACATCAAAATCATTCAAAGCTACGGTTTAGATGGTTTTCTTTACTCTGGCGCTTTTTTTTTTTTTTTTAGGAGATTTTAATTTTGGCTTACCTTCACCTTTTGATTCCCTACGAATTCTTTTAACAGTCGACCCCGATACGCCCGCAATTGCACTTGCACGTTTTATGACTTGAGAAAGGGGAACAAGAAGACGGCCTTCTGACGATTCTTTTTCGCAGAATGTCAGCACATTATTCAATATTCTTTTGCAAGAGCTACTGAAACGTGTAACAATAGAACTTGTTGACTGTACTGGATCCATCATACAAATTAATAATAAAAAAATAATGCAAAAAGAGAACAACAAAAATCAAGCTAGTACTAGTACAGCGACAGACAAGAAAGCACGTGATTTCGCATGTTGGCGACCAATTCGTACATCCTTCATTTCTTTCTCCCCTTCAGTATGAATCGACTATTCTTGGCACAAAGCCAAGAAGGGATCTAGAAATGGTGGGCGAACTATACCTAACACTCCCTGCATTAACAACATATTCTGGTAATGCATTCCATTTGCTGACAATTCTGCATATAAGAAATCTACATCCATACGCCCTCTTCACCACACACTCACACAACTTCCAGGGATAGCCTCTAGTTCTCCCTCTATGGATTAATCCAGAAAAATCCCTTTACTAACTTGAATGTTTCTATCATATCTAACGTGACCAATTTTTTTACAATGAAAAGGAGGATGAAAAAATTTAAGAAAAAAGTACAACGTAAATAAATGAAACATTTTATTAATTTAAACAAAAATGCACTAATTATGCTTGCATCCCTTTTAATTAAACGAGTATTTTTCCATTGAATGAATATTTTTTGTCAATATATCATTTTCTAACAATATATTGGAAATTTCGGAGCAAGAAATATCCTTCATATTGAATTTTACGGTAAGTGCTGCAGCTAGAGTATCAAATTCAATCTTGATTTCTCACTTGTCCAAAAACCATTACCAATTGAAAAAACTCTTTCAACTGCTGCATTAGTTCCAGGGCAGCACAACGTAAATTCAACAAGAATAACTAAATTTTCACATGGAATGTGTTCATTTTTGAAACGGTTAAATATTTCCACCCATCTTTTATCAATTTCAACATGTTGATTTTACCATTGTTCTAATTTATCAGAATTTAAATATACATTCAGTCTTCTAATTTCTTCAAACAGACAATTGTCATCGATTTTAATATCGGGCATTTCTTTCGATGAAAACTGAACACAGTTTTCAATATCTGCCCAATTTACTTGCGATGAAGTAAAAAAACACCATTGAAAACTGTTATTTCCTGTGATATTTGTTTCAGACCATTCTTTGACATATTGGAAACATGTTTGGTAAAAATTCTGCACTTCTTTGGTAAACTTTTCCGTTATGCCCGGATTTGATTCCTCTAAGTTTGACAATTTTCTTTTTATTATTAAAGGAATAAATTTTTCTTCAAATCGTGATTTATATTGAAGGACAAAATCGTTCAAAATAAGACTAACTTCTGTAGCTGAAATATGTTCACCTTCAATCTTTTGAATCGTTTTGTGGAAAATAGATGCCTGATTATATACAAAATACATTAATATCTCCGATAATTCATAATTGAAAAAAGATTCCAGAATTTTTGGACATTTGTCTAAACTTAAAAAATATGAACGGAGAGGCTCAAACAATTGTAAAACGCGCTCTATAGCAGGTGTTAGAGCGAGTCATCTAACTTTTGAATATCCTAAAAGTTTTTTGTATTCAACATTTGCGTCTTCACAAAATTGTTTTAAAGTAGCCACACGAACAGTAAAACGACTAAAATACAAATAAATTGTCGTTATTATTATTTCTACATCAATTGGCATGGCACGTGACTCTGTGTTGATTGCATTTGACAAAATGTGCATTACAACCTATTCCTAGTCTTTTCTTTTGGAGTAAATCTTGTAATTTTACATAGACATTATTCACTCCTTTGCGTCTTCGCCCACCAAAATTTGTGTTTGTATTATCAGCTGTTAGTGCAACAACTTTAGATTTCAAATTGTTTTCATTTATTACTCTGCATAGGTGGTTTGACAAAATTTCAGCAGTTTCGCCCTCAATGGATTCTAAATTTAAAATTTTTACTTGAATGCCCTTGGTAACATTATAATACCTTACTAGTATTGGATACAATTTGGTTTCATTATGATTTGATGCATCAGATAAAACCGTTACAAATGCTGCATTTTTCAAGTCTTTTGCAAGTATTTTATCACAGTAATTTTTAAATACTGATTTAATAATAGCCTCACATTTTGTCCTGGCACATGAAAATTTAGCATTGTGAAACTTTTTCAATAATTTAGTTGTACAATCCATACTACGAAAACTTTGATTGTGAATTATGGTATGAAATGCAAATGTTCCCTCCATTACAGCTAACTGATTTTCATCTTCAGAATAATTAGAAGTTTTAAAAAAATAGGTTACTTTACTACTGGAAGCCGATGCATCTAATGATTGCTTATGTTTGTTGGTGTTCAAGTGTTTCGTTATAGCTGCTCTGCCTCCAACTGCAATACAAAATTCTCCTCTGCAAATATTGCAGAAAACAATGTTGTCTCTCTTTGATATGAGGAGTGGAAATTCCTTTTTCAATTGATCGTTGAAATGGCATTTCCTCTTTCTTGATTTTTCCATCCCTTAAATGAAATTAAAAATAAAATATAGAGCAACACGAACGATGCAAGCACATTATGAATAAATAAAATTAATAATTAAAACTAAAACTTGAATAACAAAAGCAATAAAACTTTACTAAATCTATGTTTAAATTATTTTACACTTGTGTTGAAAACAGGGTTGTATAAAATTGAATTAATAAAACGTGAATTGTACTTACCTGAGTATAATATTCACTGAGAAAGAAATAATTTCGTATTTCCGTTAGAAATAAACACGAAGTATAATATAGAGATAAAGTAAACAAAGTGAAGTGCGCAATGGTGCGAGACACGTGAAGTTCTCCTATGCCCTGCGCATGCGTTTCATAATTGCGTCTTTCCGAACTGTACTGTCACATGATGCGTAACAGTTCGGCGCGGCATCTCTGAATACAGAGATTAACAGATTAGTTTTAAAATATCGAAAAGGAGGACAGCTAGGAGGACACTTTTCGAGAAAGGACAGAACCTACAAAAGGACTGTCCTCCCTAAAGGACGATTGGTCACCTTATCATATCACCTCTTTTCATTCTATCTACCAAGCTCTACAATCCACATTTCTTCAACCTCTCCATAGCCAGCATTCCAGAGTCTTGATATTGTTTTAATCCTCCCTTTTAATCATCAGATTCTCTCCAATGTTTTTGCATCACATTTAAAACCAGGTGACGAAATATAAGTATAGTCTGATCAGTGCTGTGTGTGTGTGCGTGTGTGTGTATATATATGTGGGCTGTTCAATAAGTAATAAGACTAATTTTACTGTGGCGAAACCACTCATCACAATATTAATTTCTATGGAATAAAGAAATGTTGTTTATGTATTAACAAAAGAAGTTGATAGATGGCATATATGGGCTGATTTGCCAGAGTGTCACATGACTAAACGCAAGTGCTCATCGGCACGCCTACGAGGTGTGACCAGTCTTCGAATGGAAGCGTCCTTGGAACAGCGTTATGCAATTAAATTTTGTGTGCGTTTGCAAAAATCAGCATCAGACACTTTTATCATGATACGCAAAGCTTTCCACGATGAAGCAATGTTGAGGGCAAGTGTTTTTTGCTGGCATAAAACTTTTAAGGAAGGAAGGCAAAATCTGGAAGATCTTGAACGTGAGGGAAGAACTTCAATGTCCATCACAGAGACAATGATCAGCACAGCAGCGATTATCATCAAGTACGTCAAAAGGAAGCGTCCATTGCTGAAGAATAGCTTTTTATTGCACCACGATAATGCAAGGCCACATATTGCTGGTTGTGTAGTGGACATTTTGCAGAACAACAACACAGATATCCTACCACACCCTCCATACAGTCCTGATCTCACACCGTTCGATTTCTGGCTGTTTTCTCAGCTCAAGAAACCACTAAGAGGCTGCCATTTCAAAAGCAACAGAGCATGTGTAAAAGCTACGGAGGCAGATTTGAAAGAACTCTCAAAAAACGGACTCTCACATGTGTTTAAGAAGTGGACGCAACGTTGGGACAAATGCATTGCGTCTCACAGTAGTTGCTTCGAAAAAGACCATGTAAATGATGACGATTAAAGGTAATCTGTTTTCTGTATAAATATAGTCTTATTACTTATTGAACAGCCTACGTATATACCACTGATCTGTGGCACAACCACTTTCTTATCCCTATGTGTCAGTGTGCTTTGTATCATGGCAGCATTAGAATGATCAGTCTTTGCAACACTTGCAGTTTTCCCTCTAAACTTCAGTCTGCTGTCAACCATCACTCTCAAATCTTATCCACTTTCTGCGCTACAGCACTGTCAATATAGTACACAGCCTTATATTTCTACACTCCAAAATGCAACAACTTGCACTTATTAATATTAAAACTACAACCTCACACCTTTGTTCAAAAGTCTATTCAAATCCTCTTGAAGGAAATTAATATCACTTGTGCTACTTATAATTCTCTCCAACTTTTCATCATCAGCAAACAATTGAAGATCCCAGTTAGTCTACATGATATATCATTTACAATTGATTGATACGGTACAAACTGCAGGGGCCCAAGAATTTTTTTTTTTATTTTGAGACACTGCTACATCATCAAATTCCTGCCATGTACCCTCAAGGGGTACAGGATATGATAGTATTACATGAAAAAAAATTACATCATTACTAACTTCCTATCTACAATTTTCCTCCAAATCAGTCTGTTACTTGTCAAGACTCCAACATTATCAGATCTTATATTTCTATCGTCTGTGGCAATTTATACCGTATCAATCCACTTATATCTTGGTCTTATTCTGGGTTGTTTTGCTGCCAACCTGGCAGAGAACACTTGTTTTGCTAATCTTTCTTCGCCCATTCTGTTCAAGTGACCATACCACCTGAGATTAGCTCTGCTAATGCATTCCTGGATGCTGACAATATCAAGTTTTTTCCTAATACCCTCGTTTTTAATATGATATTGCCATTGATGCCATCCGTTCACACCTCTAATCTTTCTCAGGACTCTCATATCTGCAGTCTCTAGTCTTTGGTCAAGTGTTTTACTTCTGACCCACCTCTCAGATCCATAAGTTAAAACTGGTTTGAACACTATCTTGTATACAGCTAATTTCGTGTTCTGACTAATTTCTCTCTTATTCCATATGAATTTATTCATTTGACTTCCCACCATACCAGTTTTGCTGATTCTGTTGTCTATTTCTATATTTAATTTACCATCTTCAGTAAAAATCGTGCCTAAGTAGCTGAAATGTTGTACTTGTTCCACAGGTTCTCCATTCACAACACAGTTGACATTTTCAATGATTCTGCCTATTTTCATTGTCTTTTGTCTTTTTATTGCTGACCTTCATACCATATCTATTACAACAGTTATTCAATTTAGTCAGGGAATCTTGCAAACTTGTAGCAGATTTATTTAGAAGTATAACATCGTTTGCATAAATCAAAGAGCTGACATTAACATCTCCAATTCTGATATTATGTTTAATACCACTTTCCTTCATAATGTGATCCATATAGATAATGAATAACAGTGGGGATAATGTACATCCTTGTCTCACACCAGATTTAACATTAAACCATCTTCCTGTACTTCAATTCTAACTGCTCACTTACAACTCAAAGACTAAGTATTGCTTGATATAATGCCCCATTGACACCATATAACTGTAGCATATTGAATAGCTTCTCTCTTGGCACCTTGTCATATGCCTTTTCCAAATCGACAAAACTTAAATACAGATCTATGGTATATTCGCATGCTTTCTCGACTATTTGTCGTAAAGTGAATATCTGATCCTGACAGCCTCTATTTGGCCTGAATCCAGCTTGTTCTTCACCAAGCTTTTCTTCCACATTCTTCTCAACCGTTTCTCAAGTATACTTGCTTAGATCTTGCCATGAACACTCAGTAGGGAAATTCCTCTGTAATTCTCACATTCAGTTTTATTTCCCTTTTTATATATGGGTACTATGAGAGCTCAACTCCAATCATCGGGAATTCGTCCCTCTGTCCAGGATTTTTGAACTATGCAGTGCAGCCACTGTAAGACTCTTATACCACCATACTTCAGTATTTCTGGTCAAATATCATCTATTCCTGCTGCCTTTCCACATTTCAAGCCTTTGATGGCTTTTTCTACTTCAAGTATGGATATGTATTCCTGACTGCATGTCTGGTCAGTGTTTTTTACCACGGTGCTCTCATCACTGCTTGTTTCATTTAGCAGTTTTTCAAAGTAATTACTCCATACTTCAAGGATATCTTTTTCTCCTGTTTTCATATCACCTTTATCATCTTACAGCATTCTTTCCTCCATTCCTAAGCTTCTTCACCAACCTCCAGAATATTTTGCCACCTTCTTGATATTTATTTTCTATATTCTTGCTAAAATCCTCCCATGACTTTTGTTTAGCTAGTTTTACACACTGTTTAGCTTTCTTACATTTGTCTCTGTATTCTGTAAGAATAAAATCCGACTTATTTGCCAGGAACTTTTGATATGCTTTCTTCTTTTCCTTCACTGCCTCTTTAACTTCCTGTGTCCACCAGGGAGTTCTGATTTTTTTATACTTGCTCACAACTTCACCACATGCCTCTCTGGCAGAATCAATGTTTTCTTCAGAGTTTGCCACTGAATCTCCAAGGCTTGATTCCTGTTCTCAAACACTTTCATTTTTTCTTCAATAATCTTTGTGTATTTTAGTCTCCAGTTCACATCTGAGAGCTGCTCAACTTTTATTCGCTTTAAAACTTTCTTACATGTTAATCTTTTCAATATGAAATTCAATTTTATCCTGCTCAAGACTAAATAGTGATCACTTCCAATTTCAAATCCTCTGTACACTCTGGTATCCTGCACCAGGGAGAAAACATCACTATCAATAATATCACAGTCAATGAGACTTTTCTTATTCCTTTCCTCTTCTCTCCATGTGAATTTGTGCACGTTTTTATGTTGGAACATGGTGTTAGTAATAACCAGTCCATGTCCTGAGCAAAATGCAACAGATATTTGCCATTATTATTAGCTTTGTTCTTTTCTCCAAATTTTCCCAAAATATTTTTGTATGTCTGACAATCATTTCCTACTCTGCTATTTAGATCCCCAACAAGGACCAAATTTTCCTTTTTCGTTGTGTCGGTTGCTTTTTCTAAATTCTCAAAAAATTTCCTCCACTTCTACCTTAGTAGAACCTTCTGTGGGACCATAGGCACAAACAAGTCTCATTGTCCAGTTCCCCATTCTCATATTTGCCCACATTACTCTACTTGAGACTGGCTGCCATTCAAGAAGATTAGCCTCGTATTTTGTGTTGAATACTATGGCTACTCCTTCTTTTCCTTCATTGTCATTGCCTGAATATAACATTTTGTATTTATTGCTCAGAAAGATCTCCCCAGTTTTTGTCTTTTTTGTTTGTCACCCCTATTATGTCGATCTGGTACTTATCTAATTCCTCAGCTAACTAGCTTCATTTCTTTGCCATTCAGGCTTCTTATGGTGGTAGTACCGATCTTTAACTCTGGTGATATTGAGTTGGGGTTTGTTTTCAGATTTGTTCCAGTAGTTGACTTTTTGCCGTTCACCCTGGTTCCCTGGTGAAAACAACGGGGGCCTTGTTTAACCGGGCGATGCCCCAGTCAGCATGAAATTCTGTCATGTTTTACCATCATTTTATATTTTGGTTTAAGCCAATAAAAATACAATTTGGTCAGCTAAATCCCAAATTGCCAGCCCATCCTCGTTTGTTCAGTATTCAGGTAGATACCCAACAGGGTGCAGCACGAGAAGGTGAGGATTGGACATTAGGTGAGAAGCCCTGGTCGGTTCTCCGCATTCCTTTAAAGGCTATGTGGAGGTCTCCTCTCAGTTATACAGCTTTGACCCTTAAGCACCTCGACACTGATACATCATACTTAAATTGCTGGTATCATTCAGAGGCAATCTCTGATACATTGAACCAATATACTTTCTATTCTTATCATCTTCAGCTTGTACACTAACTTATGTGATGGTCTATCAAATGCTTTAGTACAAGAATATCACTGTATATAATTCCCCCTCCTATCTAACTTATCACCTAATCATAAAATGCAAGTAAATTGCTAAAAACAAGACCTACCCTTTACAAATCATGCTGATCATCATAAAGAATACTATGTTCATGAACCCAATCTTGTATTCTGTTCATAACTATTCTCTCCAACACCGTGGCCACTCATGGCAGCTTATAGTTGAACTGTAAAGGAATGCTGCTGAACATGATTTGTTTTAACAGGCTCAATTGGAAGCAAAGGGATCAGAAAAGCACAGATTTAGTAACTGGATGGATGAAAATTAAGTGCATTTTGAGCTATGAAAAAAGATGTTGACTTTTTTTTAGAAGCAAGTAAATACATCTTCATCTGAAAAGGCTAAAGAGAAATATCCTCATGGAGAAGGATTTCATCCTGTTTGGTGATTTGTTTGTACATTATTAAAGGTAAGCAAAGATTGCTTGAGATTCTTTATCATACCAACAATGATAGATAGTCATACGATATGTATTCTGCGATGATAGATTGTGATATATGCGAACACTAATTTTCCGGCCTGGTTTGCCGAATGGTTAGCATACCTGCTCTCCAGCCAAAAGGCTGCGTGTGCGTGCTGTAGGGATGGATGTTATGATTGTCTGTGAAAATACTGGTGGTAGTGGTCAGCAGTAGATAGTGTTAGTGTAGATGATGAAGGTAGTTGGGAGTAGTGGAGACGGAGAGTTCTGGAGTAGGTGCCCACCCTCGATGTGTCTTTGGACTGCCTGGAGGTGTTACGTAATAATAATAATAATGATGTATTATTTACAAACAAGTTAAACCTAAGTAGTACCGGAGAAGGTCTGCACATGTGTGATCAGTCTGTAATATTTTATGGATTTTAGAAGATGTTTTGCTTAAATAGCAGAATTTTAAGACACTAAGTCCAAATCCTCCATGCTTCTTTGATGGTTGAAGAAATTCCTTTTTACTTGGTATTGGCTGGACCAAAAATATTGCAGAGGTTTGCTATATAATTGCTATTCTTCAGTTTCTGCGATGTCTGTAATATTTATGTACAACTGAGCAGGAAAGATTATGGTTTTGAGTACTATGGCTTTAGAAGAAAAGGAGAGTGGCTCTATTTTCCAGTCTTCTAACATTTCAAAGTTCTTGGACTTTGAAATGTTAGAAAAAATTCAGCAAAAGTAGTGGATTAATTATTAATGCAGACAAGACAAAATTAAAATTTTATGAAAAGTGGGATCTTGGAGGCATTCCTTTTGGACTAACCCTTAAAAGAGACCTCAAATATAATGAGGGGTTCTCTTTTAAGGGTTAGTCCAAAAGGAATGCCTCCAAGATCCCACTTTTCGTAAACTTGTCTTGTCTGCATTAATAATTAATCCACTACTTTTGCTGAATTTTTCCAAAATACCAAAATATATTATACAGTAGACTCGCAACTATCCGGAGCCCGGATTTTATCACGGAGAATTATAATAATACAGTAATCTCTCTGATAAAATGAGGAACACATACTGTAATTTACTTTGGCATTGCAAGTGGGCGTCTGCTACAATCCTCTTACGTGCTGTGTGCATAACACAAGTTGAGACATGCAAAGTGCAGATTTCCCCACTTCGTCAGTTGTGTATCGGATGTCCACAAGTGCAGAATACGTTTGCCACTGTTCCTGGTTACGTTAGTAAATTGTTTGGTGTGCTTTGTTGTTTTTTTTTATTAAGATTACGAAATGGATGATAAACGAAAAAAGGTTGTATGAAGGAGAAACTACGCGCTATAAAGTGACTAGACCCTGGGGTAATGGCAAAAACTATTGCTTCGGAAGTAGGAGTCGGGAAAAGTACAGTTGGAGACTGGAAGAAAAATCGAGCAGAAATTGAAAAGTTTTGTGCTTCCCAAGCTAGTGGAAGTGCAATGAAAATAAGAAAAACGATGCTGAAAGGTAAGCATAAAGAAGTTGAGGAAGCTTTATTTTTATGGCATGAACACTTAAGAGGAAAAGGCTTGCCTGTTACTGGGCCGATATTGCAGGAAAAAGCATTGCAATTTAAGCGACAAATACACGTAATAGGAGAAGATTCAGAATTTAATGCCAGTGATGGATGGTTAGATCGGTGGAAAAAAAACAATTCTGTATTTGCCAGATTACCATAAGTGGGGAGGCTTTATCCGCTGATAAAGAGGCTGTACCTTTGTTCAAAGACTATCTTTTTAAGCTTATTGAAAAGGAGGGAATTTCTGGGGAGCCGTTGTACAACTGCGACGAGACCGGTTTAAATTATAAGATGCTCCCTACAAAAATGCTTGCATCAAAAAAAGAAGCCACTGCACTAGGATACAAGAAAAGCAAGGAACGAGTCATCATCTTGGCTTGCAGTAATGCATCCGGCAACCACAAGCTTAGGCTTACGTTAATAGGAAAATCAAAGAAACCCAGAGCTTTTAAAAAACTGAAAAATCAGGAATCACTACCCCTATATTACACACATCAAAAGAAATCATGGATGAATTCAGAAATCTTTAAAACCTGGTTCCAAAATGAATTCGTACCAACTGTAGAAAAACATTTGAAAGACCACAGTTTGCCGAGAAAAGCTGTGCTACTTCTTGACAACGCACCTTCGCATCCTGCCAATGACGAACTCACAGACAGAGACATCAAAGCTTTATTTTTACCACCCAGTGTGACTGCTGTTTGTCAGCCGATGGACCAGGGTGTCCTTGAAATGCTAAAGAAAAAGTATCGTCGGTGTCTTCTCAGTTCATTGATATCAGTGATTGATAATAATGAAGACTGCGTAACCACTCTGAAAAAGATTGACTTGCTAGATGTCATAAGGTGGTTAGCCGAAGCATGGGAAGAGATTCGAAACATATCACTTGTAAAGCCTTGGAAAATTCTTTTGGACCATGAAGGTGGACATTTCAATGAACCCGTGTGTGAAACCGAAGTGGAAGATGAAAATGATAAACTTGTTTCGTTGCTCAAAAATGTACCGAGCTGTGACGATGTCAATGCAGAGAACATTACAGAATGGATGTCAAATGATGAAGTTGATGAAATAACTGACAATGATATTGTGGAAATGGTGACACAGGAGGAAGAAGAAGAGGAGGAGGAGGCATCCTTAGATGACAGGAAAAATCTCATCCCACATTCGGAAGGGTTCAAGATGATTGAGGCAGCGCTGCAGTACATTAGTGAGCAGGAGGAAGCGACGCCAGCTGATATCATCTGCTTGCGTAAGTGGAGGGACATTGTGTCGCGGAAGAGAGCTAAAAGAACGAAGCAGTCATCTATTATGGACTTTTTCAAAAATTAAAAACTATAAGTTTTGACTCTTTCATCTTAGGCCCACCTTTTCACATTTGTGTGAAAACATAGGCCTAGAACTTCGGCCTATCCGGCTTTTGTGTTATCCAGCCTGCCCTTCCCCCACATTAGGCCGGATAGTCGAGAGTCTACTGTATATGGAATCATTATCCTTCAAAGTTCCTACTACATCATTGGCATATGCTAATACCTTATTTTCCTTTATAGTTGGAGGAACTGTTATTCCTCACACAGCATGTGTATTGTTGACTTCCTGTAAGAACGGTTCAAGAACCAATGCAAAGAGCAATGGACTGAGAGAGCAACCTTCCTGACTCCTTTTCGAATTTTTACCCGGTCTGACAGGAACTCATTAACTAGGAGGCTGGTGGTTGAATTTGCATAGACTCCTTTGATAATGGATAGCAGTTTTTTACCCACACCACCAATTTGCTGGAGAATGTGGAATGGAAAGGGATGATGGACATTATCAAATACTTGAGTAAGGTCTACTGATAGCACTGCCATCAACTGCTTTTTCGTGTTAACTAAGCAGATTAAATCACGTAGCAAAAATGGATTGAATTCTGCTTCTCGACCTGGTACTCGATATATCTGTGTGCTTCTAATTATATACAGCAATCTCTTGATTAGTGCACCTAATGCGTTCTTTAAAACAGGCGCATTAATCGGAAACTCCCTAATCAAATATAATAACCTATGGGAAAAAGTATAATTTGTTCCTCAAATTTCTTTTTTGAACCTTAATTTTTTTATAAAAGAATTAAGGTTTGTCTCAGGGCCTAGGAAAACCGTGAAGCTGAAAGACAATAAAACATATTCAGAATATAAATTTTATTATTCTACTGCCAGCAAAGGTTGGTTGATTGGTAGAGCCTCTGCTACTAATGGCAAACGCAAAAAGTCGAGCAAGTTTGAGCGCGGTTAGTAGTTGGAAAGGATCAATAGTTCGCTGCTGTTGGCACACTCTCCCTTGATGAGTCTTTGAATTCCCTGGAGGTATTAAATAATAATGACAGGTTATATATATTTACAAAGAATTGAGCTAACGTAGTTTGGCTGCATTTTGTTTCTTTTTTTCATACAACTAGTGGTATGGCCCTATTGCCTCTTCTGCAAATTTTACTGCTTCTCTCTTCATCAGGGTCAGCCTCCAAGCATTGCTGCTTAAAAACTTCAATTGTACAAAAAATATTTTCAAATTGCTTCTGTGAAATCTCTTTTGACTGACTATCAGTAGTTAAATTTTCTTCATATTCTTCAGGATCTTCCTGCTGTGCATCAAATTTAGCAGGTCGGAATCACTCAACTCTTGGACGTTATCACTGAAGGCGAGAAAGAAATGAAGGACGTACGAATTGGTCGCCAACATGCGAGATCACGTGCTTTATAGATAAAAATTTCCCAACTGTTATTCAAGCAAAATATTTACCACTTTAAAAACTACAATGATCTTAAAAAAGAAGTTAATTTTCAGACGTATAATAATAAACAACTCATCCCAGAAGACTGATTGATTACCCTATTATCAGAATGGATTCTCCTTTTTGTGACGTGCAGAAGTGTCGAAGGGTCTCGAATCTGTGGGCGTACTATAGCAGACAACTAAAGTTTGGCAGTAAAAATTTGGAGCATAGTGTACATGGAAGTAGTTTAGTATGCCATTAAAAATAACTTTGTAAAATGTTTTAAATCAGTAACTAAATTATTTCATTATGGTGAGTGATTTTTTAAAATAGTTAGCCATAAAAATTTATAGATAAAAAATTTTTATAGTCTGTAATATTTATTTTTAAGATGTATATAGGCGCACTAATCAAATCTGGGTATTGAAAAAAAATGATGCATTAATCAAAAACACACTAATTGGGGGCGCATTAATTGAAGGATTACTGTATATCTCATTCTCACTTTGAACCTGTTATTGATAATGCAGAAAAATATCTCGTAGTTAGTATTAGATAAATAGGTCTCCAGCTGCTGATTAAAGTGTGATCTCTATTAGGTATAGGGATGAGGAGAATATGGCTTGCTACAAATTCACTTGGTATGTATCCTGATGAGAGAAAGGAATTAAATAGTGTAACTAGAATGGGAAGAATAAAATCCCAGGCCTCGCAATAAAGTTCTATCCCAAAACCATCAGGTCCTGCGGATTTTCTTGTTTGGCATTCTGTATAGGCTGTGGTAACTTCAGATGCTGTAATGGGTCTGTCAAGCCCATCTTGGATGTGAACAGGAATGCCATTAATGTTCCAAGAGTTATTATTTCCAACAGTACTATTGTCTTCAAACAGATTTTTGTAGGGTTTTTGAAAGGAGTCAAGGATGTCTTAAGTGGTGGACATGTCTTCTCCATCAATGCAGATTTCAGTAATAGTCCTTTCTTTGTGAAATTTTGTAAATTGTATGTTGAAGAATGCAGCTGAAGGGTTATCTGCTAAGTGCTGCTGTATTCTTATCTTAAAATTTCTTTCTTCTACTTGTTTCTGCTTTTCCAGTTCTATCTCTATGTTAATGTTTCTAATGATGTTGCTACATTCTATACCATTGTGTTGGTTTGGTACGAACCAGCTTCTCTTTGTATGTAGGTCTTTCAACTTTTTCATTTTGAGAAAAGCCTGTTCCTTTCCCCATTTCATCATATTCTGCTTTACTGCTTCTTTGAATTTTAACCACATATCCCAATTCCAGGTAACATTATTCCAATTTGAACAGATGGTCTGGAATTTAGTCGAAAAGACCAACAGAAAATTTCGTGATAGTCTGCATGGTCCAGAACAAATCTCTACTTTTTCCATGCAGTGGAACTTAAGTAGAATTTGATTATGATCTGTCATGTTGATGTCAAAATGTTTTATCTGAATTATCCTATTTATAAGGGAAGAAGAGATATAAATTCGATCAATATGAGTACCAATACCTTGATTCTTGATTATTGTCTTCAAACAGATTTTCGTAGGGTTTTTGAAAGGAGTCAAGGATGTCTTGAGTGGTGGACATGTGAATCCTCCCTGTCTACTAGTTGAGCATTGTCGAGACATGTTTTTAACTGTGCATATTCCACTCCTGGGGTGTCCTCCTATTTTGTCTAATGTGGGGTTTTTAATATAATTCCAGTTTCCAGTTGCTATGATGTAGTGGGCAACATATACATATGGTTCCAATTCCTGGAAGAATTTTCGTCTAACTGTTCTATGGATGGAGCATAAACATTTATAAACCTTATTACACATCCATAATATTTCCAATCTATTGTTATGATTCTCCCTTCTGTGCATCCCTTTGGATATTACAGAATGACTCAAGGAGGGGGGGGGGAGCAAGAATAAAAACTCCTACTCCAGCCTTGTTAAATCTTCCAAAGCTCCAATAAGAAAGAAGTGGATATCTATCTGTTAAACTTTTTATATCTTTATATTATCAGAAGTATGTTTCTTGAAGAAACAAAAACCTGATATTATGGCATAGCATAAGTTTCCATATAGTTTCTTGTTTAATTTGCCTGTGGAATCCTTGTACATTTAATGAGACAATGCAGAAAGGAGATGCTGTGGTTAATGAAGTGTCACTGGTAAGTCTTTAACTACTAAATTTTGGATAAACCTGATGAGTTCTTCAATCTGTGAAGGAGCAATTGTGTAACCTGCTTCTTGTAAACTGTTTTCCAGTTTTTTACAGTTGATTTCCATTATTTCAATTTCATGCCTATTGTTCTTGATTTGGAAGCTGGTTATTTTATTTTCATGTAGTGATAACTGTACTGAGAAAACTTTGAATCAGAGTACTTTATTGTATTTTATTGAGGTCTCATTAGTGGGAGCCAGACTCAGAGGTGATACCAAGGTTGAAGTAATGCAGAATTTATATTTCCATATACAAGTAGTCAAAAGGTGTCGCACCTTATTACTAAAATACTCTGGATTAGAGATGGATGTTGAAAGTTTTTTCACTTGGTTATACTATAAATTAAAGATGTCAAGAATTTGTATTCTTGGTTTAAGCATAAGCAAACAAAGTTTTTGTGTGAAGTAAATTCATGACTTGGCAACTTGTATATAGAGGCTAATGACTTGTTTGCTTACACTTGGATAAAAGATTAAAGCAGAGTTCCAGTGGAATGCTATTGAATGCCTTTCCAAAGTCCAGCAATATCACAGAGTACTAATTTCCTTTATCCAACTCGATTATCACTTTATTGTAAAAGGTAAGCAAATTACTAAGGCAAGACCCTTTCAGAAAAGAATATTGTGTCCTGCTCCTATCCTCCCAGTCCTGAATGCAGTTTTTTATCAACTTCTCCAGTATCTTAACCACCACTCTTGAAATTCTGATTGGTCTGTAATTTGCAACTACTGTCTTTCATCATCCTTTATACAGTGAAACTATTTTGCTCTTTCCACACCCTTGGTACTTTCTTAGAACTGAGGCTCAAATTAAACAGCCTTGGTCAGAGGAAGTGATAATTCTCTGCACATTCTTGTAATGCACAAATTGATTCCATGGCCACATTCACATGAAGGTTCTGCAATATACAAAGCATCTTAATGTGAACATGGCTATGGGATTAGATGGCATATTCTCTAATTCATCTACTTCTTTTCTTCCATCATTCAGCATCATGGCACTGGAATATCTCTACTTGGATGGCACATGCACTTACAAAATGTACATACACTCGGTAACTCAAATATTTTGTTTTCTTCTGTCACATTCCTACCACAAACACTTATTAAAATCATACTTCGACAGCCATTCTTCCTTTTACTTGCCAACATAGCCAAAGAACTCTTTGGGATTTCTTTTGGCCTGTCAACTAGATTCCTCTTGTGATTAGTTTTGACTTTCCTTACTAGACTGGTCACCTTTCTTGCCTGTGCCTTGTACTGCGCATGGTCTTGCTGAATTTTGATTTTTTCCCATTCTTTCACAACTTTTCCTTTTTCTGCAACTCCTCCTTAATGATACTATTCATCCAACTCCTACATTTTTTATCATCTAATTCTGGGTATACATTCTGGCACTGCTTTCTTCAAACATCCCTTGACTATCTCAAATGCACTGCTAGCTTCTTTTCTCCTCCAAATTTTTATGCTTTGGCACTGCTCTAGGCTATCTTCTCAGTTTGTTATAATTACTTGCTTTGTAATTCCACCTGTACCCCTTTTAAACAGAAAATTTGGCATATCTGGCAGTCCCGGGTCAAGATCACCTGACTGCTTTTCCCAAGTGTGAATCATTGGTTACTAAAAACAACAAAACTGGGATATGAACCACATGAGCACAGCCCAGTTAATTAGCAGTCTATCACTGAATAGCCATTTCAAACAATTGAGTTGAATAAATTCAGCTCAATTGTCATTTTCTTATAAAAAGAAAGCAAATTATTACCGTATACCACTATGCATGTTGTTCCTTCCCCTACTGCAACTTTGGTTCCCTCTAATCATCTGATAGGCCCTGGTCCCAAAAGAATTTTGTGTTGTTATTGTATTTCTCACTTAATGTTGTATGTGGTTTATTATAGTTCTTATTCATAATTCTCAAATTAAAACTATATGTACTATAACTATAATATTTGTGTATTGGTATTTAATTTTATATTTTCTTTAATAGAAAACAGTTGCTCTAAAAACTATATGATGCAAGGGATTTTATATAGTGCAGTTGCTAGAGGAGACACTCTTCTTGTAAGCAGTGGAAGGATTGCTGGTGAATTTGAAACAGAGATATTGTCCATATTGCCCAAAATTCCAACAGATCGGAATACAAAGACTAGCTACACTAATAATGAGTTAGTTTTTTTTTTATAAGGTTTCTCTCTCTTTCCTTATCATACAATAAAAAAAAAATATAGTATTTTGTGTAATAATCTGTATGTGTGTGGTGGGGGAGGAGGAGAGGATTTTTTATATATATATATCTGTTTAAAGCTACACATTTTTACTATTTCCCATTTAGAAGAATTGCATAATAGTTATGTAAAGACAATGTTTAATGCATGGAGAGAAAAAAAAAGTTATTATTTCTAACGTAATTGATCACACACAGGTATAAAATTTTGTATTTTGTGGTTATATCATTCCCACCCACAAAAAAAACCCTACAGCAAACTGATTCTGTATGATCAAAATTTAATGCTGTGTGTATATTATTTTTTTTAGCAAATTTCTGTTTCAACAGAAATTTGCTAGAAATCAACCAGTTCATTCTGTAACTGGTTTTATACAGAACCAGTTACAGAATACAAAATTTAACAATATTTTCCATTACTGCTGCTTACTTTTCCTTAATATAATTTTGTCAGTTTTTCACAATTTGGTTATTACCAGTTGAGCTCTTGGATACCATTAAAAACCATATACAATGTCGTTGTAGATGTTGTATTGTTGTGAGGAGTGACCATATTCCTTATTGAGGCACTTTGACCATTGTCTTCATGGTCAAAGCATGGAGACGCTTTGACCATGAAGTTGTTTCCTTCACATCTCATTATACTGCTTTTTGCTGAATTTCATAAAAATTCATCATACAGTTTTTGAGTGGTTGCCATTTTTCTCTTTGTTCCTTAATTTATTGGAACCAGTGTAGTTAATCTACCACCAGTATACCAGACGATCATCATTTTTCCAACACACACTAGACTATTTCTTTACCCTATGCCACTATAACAGTGCAAGTAGGTGATCTCCCAGATTTCTGCCTCTTTCCCATGGTCTAATTATTTTTCCTACACCAACTCTGACCATATAACTCAAGTCAAAAACTTCAGCTTCTCACTCAGTCTCACTCCCAAAACAAGTGATGAAAATAGTCAACAAATCTAAAGCTGACTTTGTGAGGCCAAATACAAATATGCTTGTCTCTTGCTCAAATTGCAACTGAGCCTTCTGGTCCTTTACTAAAGCTGTTGGGTATAACTTCCGTTCTTTCTTGTTTCTCACATTCTGATGGTACCATAGTGATATTATACAAAAATAGGCAGATCTCTTGACATCCACCAACGCTTGTATATATGACTAAGGGAAATTGCCTCCTATTACCACACTGTGTGTCTGCATATCTTTCATCAGACGAAAGAACATCAAAGATTCTAACCCCATCCTGTATCATCTATATAAGCAGTCATAGCCATCTGGTCATCTACCCATTAGCATGGAAACAAGCTTTTATCCAGCCTGTCCTAAAATGGGAAATAAATCAAGGGGGTACTTAAGGGTCGAAGCTGTATAACTGAGAAGATACTTCCACATAGCCTTTAAAGGAATGCGGAGAACCGACCAGGGCTTCTGACCTAATGTCCAATCCTCACCTTCTCGTGGTGCACCCTGTTGAGTATCTACCTGGATACTGAACGAACGAGGATGGGCTGGCAATTTGGGATTTAGCCAACAAAATTGTATTCTTATTGGTTAAACCAAATTATAAAATGATGGTACAACATGACAAAATTTCATGCTGGCTGGGGCGTCGCCCAGTTAAACCATACCCCCGTTGTTTTCACCAGGGAACCAGGGTGAACAGCAAAAAGTCAGCTACTGGAACAAATGTGAAAAAACACCCCAACTCAACATCACCAGAGTTAAAGATCGGTACTATTAATATAAGAAGCCTGAATGGCAAAGAAATGGAGCTAGCTGAGGAATTAGATAAGTACCAGATCGACATAATAGGGGTGACAAACAAAAAAGACAAAAACTGGCGAGATCTTTCTGAGCCATAAATACAAAATGTATTCAGGCAATGACAATCAAGGAAAAGAAGGAGTAGCCATTGTATTCAACACAAAATACGAGGCTAATCTTCTTGAATGGCAGTCAGTCTCAAGTAGAGTAATGTGGGCAAATATCAGAATGGGGAACTGGACAATGAGACTTATTTGTGCCTATGGTCCCACAGAAGGTTCTACTAAGGTAGAAGTGGAGGAATTTTTTGACACTTTAGAAAAAGCAACTGACACAATGAAAAAGGAAAAGTTGGTCCTTGTTGGGGATCTAAATAGCAGAGCAGGAAGTGATGGTCAGACATACAAAAATGTTTTGGGAAAATTTGGAGAAAATAGCGAAGCTAATAATAACGGCAAATACCTGTTGGATTTCTGCTCAGGACATGGACTGGTTATTACTAACACCATGTTCCAACATAAAAATGTGCACAAATTCACAAGGAGAGAAGAGGCAAGGAATAAGAAAAGTCTCATTGACTATGTTATTTTTGATAGTGATGTTTTCTCCCTGGTGCAGGACACCAGAATGTACAGAGGATTTGAAATTGGAAGCAATCACTATTTAGTCTTGAGCAGGATAAAATTGAATTTTATATTGAAAAGAATGACATGTAAGAAAGTTTTAAAGCTAATAAAAATTGAGCAGCTCTCAGATGTGAACTGTAGACTAAAATACACAAAGATTATTAAAGGAAAAATGAAAGTGTTTGTTTGAGAACAGGAATCAAACCTTGGAGATTCATTGGCAGAATCTGAAGAAAACATTGATTGATTCAGCCAGAGAGGCATGTTGTGAGGTTGCCTGCAAGGATAGAAAAATCAGAACTCCCTGGTGGACACAGGAAGTTAAAGAGACTGTGAAGGAAAAGAAGAAAGCATATCAAAAGTTACTGTCAACCCTCCTGTCACTCACTAAATATCTAAAATTTGTGCTAATCTCAACTTAACACCAGATGGCCTCAATGCTACTATCATTATTGCTTTCTTCAAGTTCCACCTTGAGTGGATATAACTATTCTGAAATCATCAGTAATACCCAGCTTCCTCCTTTATCTTTTCCATCTTTTCAAAAAATGCTGTAGCCATCACATTCTATTCCTGTAAGCACATAATCCTCTGTTAACCATATCTCGCTGACACCAATAATGTGTTATCTGATTATAACTGTGTCAAGGCCACAAACTTGCACCCTTATTCTTAATACTCCTTGAATTGGTGTAATAAGCACAATAGCTTTCCCCCTTAACTCTTTCCTTTCCATTTTAATTCCATATCCCATCATTCCAGCAATTTGACTCTGTTGATCCTACTGAGGGCATCCCTGCATTCCAATCTTGTCTTCCTTTGTCCCTTATCTCACAATTTTGGTATCTTGTCCTTTAGTAAGTTGTCCAAACTTGAGCAGAGCACATAATTGCCCATTTCCTTCATCTTTAGAACAAGAGCTTCTCACAATCAAATCATTAATGGAATCAAATGGCTATAATTAGATCAGCAGTTCTACATTGCATACATTTTGGACACTTCTGAACCTATCAGGAGAATATTGAAGTTCAACCTAATACCCATATTCCAGTCAACAAAATTTCTAATCTTCTACCAGTACAAAAGACAAATGTTCATCTCTATCTCCAGCTAGTGTTTATCAGATTCCATGTGATGTAATTTAAAACACTCCGTACGGTCTGTAGGAAAAAGAACAGTGAATGTCAGTACTATTCTTGTGAATACCTTAAACCTCAAAAGTGAGGTCCTGCACAACATAATATTAAGACAGAACACAGTATCCACTGGAATGATCAACCAATTCATAGCAGTTTTAAATGTTATTTCATTAAAGGTAATTCAGAGCCCCTGTTAAATCATCCAAATTTAAGTCAGAATGATTATCTCTCTATCCTAAATGTTTGAGAGATTTACATTCCCTGCAAATATCAAAATTATATGATCCTTTTAGCCCTCAGTATCAGTTTTATTCCATCTCTTTGAATTGCTTATTTTTCCCATACTAATGATGTATTAATTTCAGTATGAAATATTTGTTGCTAATTTCAGTAAACTTATTGCTGTTGCTAATGTGTTTTGCACTGACCATATAATCTTTGTCATTACAAATGTTTGTTGAAAAAAATCCAATATTTTTTAGTATGTCATCTGTGAGAACTAAATATTAAAAAGCAGTTCCTGTTACATGGGAACATTAAAATTATTCAGCAGTAGAAGACTGTGTGTGTTAGGTCCATCGAGTCGTTTCTGACTCCTGGCGACTCCATGAACATACACTCTCCATTTTGATCTGTCCCTGACCATGTCTTTCGAAACCTCCAAGTGCACTCCAGTTGCTTCTTTAACTCCATCCATCCAGTAGAAGACTGCATAGCAATAAATATCTTTTATCTGTAATACAGTCCTCACCTTCAGAATTCATCCAATCATTAAAATGAGAATCAAAATAGAAGTAAAAATGTGCCTAAATTTTTCCAGCTCTAATTGCATAATATCATTCAGAGTTTACTTAATTTTTTTCATTATTATCAAAGTAATATATACATGTTAATATGCTTAATAAGTGCTATCTTGTATACATTTTTGAAATTTTGTTTCAGTTTTACTTATCATGTTGTTGTCGAAGATGGCTTGATATATATTTGTACAGCAGAATCCAGTTATGGCCGAAGGATACCATATGCTTTTCTAGAAGAGGCAAGTATGGAAAGAAAAAAAAATTAACTTAATTATAACTCTTTGTTATTGTCAGTTTTAACTTGTTTTTCAAGTTGCACTAAATCTTTTGAGTTGCAGCAATGATTTGTGAACACAACAGAATTGTTCTATTATTGGAATTAGATCACGTGTAACTTAATGAATCGATTTCCGAACTATACTATAACAACCCCCTTAGCAGTGTGTCCAGCTGGTATCCAGTTACCATTTTGAATAAAACTTTGAAGACAGTTATTTGTATATTCATAAATGTTTGATGTATCTAAACATTTTTGAAGCAGAGGTATAAGATGAAAATACTTTCTGGAAATTGAGTATCTTTGTCAGATATGATTTTCAAAGATGTTTTAAAAACTAAAACAGAAATCACCTTTCAGACATAATTATGGATGACATTTTGCATCCATAATTAGATGGATGCAAATGGATGTCCACTGAAGTCAATATAACCTTGGATAATATATGTGGATACAAGCATATATTTTTGATATATTTTATGAATTTTCCAAATATATTTTTAACCACCATTCGGGTGGTTAAAACTATTTTACTTCACCAATAAGTAATTTTGGAGGACCATGTGACATAGAGTTACACAATCAACCCATACACAACAACAACAGCAAAAAACATTTATTGATAATTCTAAGATATTTTGGACAGAACTTATCCATAATCAGTGACAATAGGCAGAATTCAAAATGTAGAAAATACAACAATTGGTTTCTGTTATTCTTTTGTACATCTGACTGGTATAAACCATGAACAGTATTGTAATACAATCCAGTTATTATATGTAGGGGGGGGGATTGAAGATCATGATGTCTTTTGTACAAGAAATACGACTTCATTTTAGCAATACTGAAGTTAATAAGATTATCCCCCCCCCCTTAATAATCTTACTTGAAGCTTTTCAAATTCCAGATGATTATGGTAGAGCACTCACCATAATGTGTTTTAATTGCTAATGTGTTTTGCACTGACCATATAATCTTTTTCACACAGTATCTGTCTATAAAAAAGGAAATAAAACTGAGAATTACAAAGGAATTTCTCTTGAGCATTTCAGGTAAGATTTATGCAAATATTAGTATAACTTTCAAGCCTCTGTTGTGTCCAAAGACTCGTCACAGGAGGTCAGATACTCGCATACCGCAATAACTATCATACATTGCCTTGAATACATTCAATGTTAAGAGTACTTGCAACCCACTCTGGCAATGCATTCCACCCCATTCACCATCCACCAAGCATAAAATCTCCTTACATGACCTTTGTACATTTTCCAAGGATAACCTTGTTCTCATATCATCCATTATCTTATGCAATAATTCTCCTTTATATATATTTGGTAAGCTCCTCTCACCAGTTTATACATCTCTGTCATATCATCTAACCTCCTCCTATCCACCAAGCTTTGAAGACCACTTTGCCTTAATCTGTCCTCATATTCAATATTCCAGATCCTGAGATATTCTTAGTTATTCGCTTCTGCACTCTTTCCAATGTTTCCTTATTGCCAGCACAACAAAGATTTATGCACAAAAATCTAAATGAGGCCTCATTATTGCCTTATACAGTGTAATTATAAAATCTACATGTATTTATTTTTTGCATTATAGCAGCAGTTTTTTTGGGTAACCCTTACAACTTTTGCATTGTGTCCTCCTAGACTTCAGCTTCCTATCCACCAAGATCCCCAGATCCCTAGCTTCCACCTTCTGAAGCAAAGTTCCTCAAATATGATAAACTTTATTCCATTTTTTCTGGAAAAAGTGCATAACTTTATACTCAGCAACATTGAAAGACATGTACCTTTCTCAACCTAAAGCACCAACCTATTCAAATCCTCTTGTAATGTTATTACTTCAGAACTTCCTGACATTGCTCTTTCTAATTTAGCATCATCAACATACAACTGAATATCTCCTGTCACACCCTGAACTATATATTTGATATACGAAGTAAACAACAGTGGTCCCAGAACAGAAATCCTGTGGTATCCCTCATGTCACCTTCCTTTTTCAGAACTCCATAAACAAGTTGCTGGGTTCTATCAGTCAACCATCCCTGTAGCCAAGCTTCCAAATGACTATCCATCCCTATCCTACTCATTTCAACAGTAGTTTATCATGTAGTACCCAATCAAATATTTTAACGAAATTCAGATAAATCACTGCATAAGCATCTCCTCTGTCCAAAACACTAGTCACCCTATTAAAAAAAAAAGTAGGTTACTAAAGAATGACCTATCCTTAACAAACCCATGCTACTCTCTTGAAAGATTCCATTGTTATCAATCCAGGTTTCATTTTCTCCCTCACTATTCTCTTTAATACCTTTATATTACATTTGATATACACATTGGCCTATAGTTTGATACTACTGACTAAGTTTCTCCCTTATGCAATGTCTATTTTTCCTTCTCTCCACTCTTCTGTTACTGCTTTCCTGTTTGTCAGACTTCTGTGTACATCCAAGTCAAGCTCACTTTCAGCTTTTCTGCAGTAATATACAGTATTTACAGCATTTAATATATGTGGTGATATCATATCCAGTCCCACAGCCTTAATAACATCAGGATTGCGTAATATTCTAAACACTTCCCATTCTTGTACTATCAGTCTTCTGTCCTCCTCCTCCTTATGGCTATTCAACACTTCCCTTCCCCATATGAAATACACTAACAAGAGACTCATGGAATATTTTCCTCAGACCAAGTTCCATATCTTTAGTAGATGTGACTCAGTTTCATCTCCAGTAACTGAAGTCATCAGCATCATCAAATTCCTCACATGTACCCTCAAGGGGTGTACAGGATATGATAGTACTACATGAAAAATTTACATCATTACTAATTTCCTATCTACAATTTTCCTCCAAATCAGTCAAATTTGGAGGAAATACTTGTCAAGACCCTAACATTATCAGATCTTATATTTCTATCGTCTAAGGCACTTTGTACCGTATCAATTCACCTATATTTTGGTCTTCCTCCGGGTCGTTTTCCTGCCAACCTGACAGAGAACACTTGTTTTGCTAATCTTTCCTCGCCCATTCTGTTTAAGTGACCACCTGAGATTAACTCTGCTAACGCATTCCTGGATGCTGACAATGTCAAGTTCTTTCCTAATATCCTCGTTTTTAATATGATATTGCCATTGATGCCATCCGTTCACGCCTCTAATCTTTCTCAGGACTCTCATATCTGCAGTCTCTAGTCTTTGGTCAAGTGTTTTATTTCTGACTCTTAGATCCATAAGTTAAAACTGGGTTTGAACACTGTCTTGTATACAGCTAATTTAGTGTTCTGACTAATTTCTCTCTTATTCCATATGAATTTATTCAATTGACTTCCTACCAAACCAGCTTTGTTAATTCTGTTGTCTATTTCCATATTTAATTTACCATCTTCGCTAAAAATTGTGCCTAAGTAGCTGAAATGTTTTACTTGTTCCACAGGTTCTCCATTCACAGTGCAGTTGACATTTTCAACGATTCTACCTTTTTTCATTGTCTTTGTCTTTTTATTGCTGACCTTCATACCATATCTATTATAACAGTTATTCAATTTAGTCAGGGAATCTTGCAAACGTGTAGTAGATTTATTTAGAAGTATAGCATCGTCTGCATAAAGCAAAGAGCTGATATTAACATCTCCAATTCTGATATCATGTTTAATACCACTTCGTTTCATAATGTGATCCATATAGATAATGAATAACAGAGGGGATAATGTACATCCTTTTCCACACCAGATTTAACATTAAACCATCTTCCTGTACTTCAATTCTAACTGCTAACTTACAACTCAAATAAAGACTAATTATTGCTTGATATAATGCCCCATTGACACCATATAACTGTAGCATATTGAATAGTTTCTCTCTTGGCACCTTGTCATATGCCTTTTCCAGATCGACAAAACTTAAATACAGACCTTTGTTTTATTCCCATGCTTTCTCGACTATTTGTTGTAAAGTGAAGATCTGATCCTGACAGCCTCTATTTGGCCTGAATCCAGCTTGTTCTTCACCAAGCTTTTCTTCCACAATTCTTCTCAACCGTTTCTCAAATATACTTGTATAAATCTTGCCAGGAACACTCAGTAGGGAAATACCTCTGTAATTCTCACATTCAGTTTTATTTCCCTTTTTATATATGGGTACTATGAGAGTTCTACTCCAATCACCGGGAATTCTGGTTGAATATCATCTACTCCTGCTGCGTTTCTACATTTCAAATCTTTGATGGCTTTTTCTACTTCAAGTATGGATATGTATTCCTGACTGTATGCCTGTTGAGTGTTTTTTTTACCAACACTGCTGTCACTGATTGTTTCATTTAGCAATTTTTCAGAGTAATTACTCCATACATCTAGGATATCTCTTTTTTTTTTTCCAGTTTTCATTTCACCTTTATCATCTCTAATTCATTTTACAGCACTCTTTCCTCCATTTCCGAGCTTTTTCAACAACCTCCAGAATATCTTACCACCTTCTTGATATTTATTTTCTATGTTCTTGCCAAAGTCCTCCTATAACTTTTGTTTAGCTAGTTTTACGCAGTGTTTAGCTTTCTTGCATTTTTTTCTGTATTCTCTAAGAGCACAAGCTGACTTATTTGCCAGTAACTTTTGATATGCTTTCTTCTTTTCCTTCACTGCCTCTTTAACTTCCTGTGTCCATCATGGAGTTCTGATTTTTCTATCCTTGCAGACAACCTCACCACATGCCTCTCTGGCTGAATCAATCAGGGTTTTCTTCAAGGCTTGCCACTGAATCTCCAAGGTTTGGTTCCTGTTCTCAAACTCTTTCATTTTTTCTTCAATAATCTTTTTAACCGAAGTCAGACTTTCGTATTCACCCTTTCTTCTTCTACTAACAACATAACTGTAGAATTCTCCAATTTTGCTCTACTGCTTCAACCAGTCTCCTTTCATCTGCCAATTTCTGTTTCCTCGCTACTCCTCACCTTACTAGGCTGCTCCTTATACTCCTTATTTTTCTGAGGAGTATCCTGTTTTTTATTATATCTTCTCCATACTCTCTTGCCCAGAAGCTCTTGCATAATTTCATGATTCAACCATTTCACTTTATTTATCCTCTGATCCTTAGGAGTGCAATCTGACGTTGTAAGTAATAACAGATTCCAGACCAAGTTCCATGCTGACTTCTCTTTCCTTCAACTGATCAATCCACTGTACATAATCATCAGACTGTTTCCTTAATTTATCATAGTCCCATGCTCTGTAATTCTACACATCGCTCTTGTTCCATAACACTTATACCTGCCTAGCCATTCCCCACATCAAAACAACATGATCACTGTTGCCAATTGGTGGCATCATGGTGACATCTGTTATCACTGTATGAGATGATGTTATTGAGTCTAACACTAGAGTTACACATGCAGCATGAGATCATTTTCCCTAAGGAATGCAAGGAATTAAAACTCCTTGCGTGTACATTATTTCCTCCTTTTAGTCAGTGCTTCCATAGTTAGCTTTATTATCATCCTCTTGTTAACCAGTGTCATCTGTTTGAACATTTCAGAATCATCTTTCTCTGTATTCCCTTGCCTTAGCAACACCTAACTGAATATATAAAATTTGTGCTTACCTCAAAATCACACTAAATGGCCTCAATATCTTCAAAAATGCTATAACCATTACATTCTATTCCTGTGAATACATCATCCTCTTGTAACCACATCTTACTGACATCAGTGATTTGAGGTTTAAGTCCATCATTTAAGTGCCTTGACTCTGTTGCTCCCATTGAGTCCTTCTCTGCATCAATATTTTGTCTTACCTTTATCTCACACAAATTCTGATATCTTATACCCATAGTCCCACTGTCTAGTTTTCATTTCCCTGACTGGCTTCTCTTCTCATTAACAATCCACCCAGTTTGACCTTACCCCTCTCACTCAGATGCACATCATCTGCAGCAAATGGCTCTCTCCTATCTTCAAATTTATGCCACTCATCCACAAATTCAAGTCCTCTTCTGCACATTCTAGCTATCATGCCATTCATAATTATTATTTTAGTAACCTCCATGGAGTCAATAGACTCATAATGGGAGGCCCACTCAACCAGCAACATGTCTATTGTAATGAGCTTTGAAGTTATTTATGCTCGCTGCATTCCCAATGTAGTCTGGTAATGCATTCCACTCACAACTGTCCACAATAAAAATCTACTCCTCACATCCTTTTTCACCATATCTTTATACAATTTCCAAGGATGGACTCTTGTTCTTCACATTTTAACATCCACTCTTTGTATAATGCCATCTGTATTAATCTGATAGAATCCCGTAACTAACTTGAAGGTCTCTATCATATTTCCTCTTTTCTTCCTATCCACCAACCTCTGCAATCCATATTCCCTCAAATGGTCTTAATAACCAGCACTTCAGAGTCCTGGTATAAGTTTAGTCATTCATCTTTGGACCGTGTAGTGTTTCCACATCACAATGAAAACTAGGTGACCAAATCTGAGTTCAGTAGTCCATAATCATTGCTCTTCTCCTCACAATTCTCCCTTTCATGCTTTTCTTCTCTACTGTATTACAGCAACACTTGCAAATCCTGCCCTACCTCATTCACACTTACTTGCAAATCATTTATTCCTACTTCAGTCATCTCCAAGTTTTTTCATCTCTTGTCCTCTCCACAGCTTTAGTCACTATTCCTCTCTTTGCTCCTCTTAAACAAACTTTTGATGCCTGTTTAATTTACATTTCTAACTATTAGTCTCCTCCCTGTTTCACTCTGCACATGCCTCAGTTTATTCCTAAACCTTCTACCATTCATCTGTGTTAAACCAGATCACTCACTTGTTTTTTCATAATTTTTACCACTTATTCAGTGCTCTTTCAGTATTCTCTTCATATATGAGATGAGCACTCATGTTTCATTCACATTACTGTTACCCTCAGTCACTGATGCATTACTGTCCATCAACTACATTCAAGTGTTGTTTTGCAGACACATTCTCCTTCCATCGACCTTAAAATTCATCACTTATCCACATAATCCAATAAATACACGTAGCACAACTTCACATTTAACAAAACTAAAACCAAAATTTAACTCATGCATAAACAAAGACACTGCCGTCCGCTTTCAATGTCCATCAGTATACCTTGTTTAAAGACTTTATGTGCAAACTTAAACAAGTTCACAGTTAATGAGAGCAAAATCAGTTGGAATACTAAGCTAGCATTATACAAGATGGTATTCAAACTAATGTTCACCTGCTTAATTTAAATTCATGTATGATGTCAGCATTCTTAAAACTGGATGTTTTTGTTTCTGTATGATTTTTAATTTGTCTCAAGTTTCTGTATGATTTTTAATTTTGTATCCAGACTGATAACAGCATGTCTCTTTTTATGTTGTGGCCTATCCTTTGCTGATCTTACTGACATGTTTAAGAAGGGTGCAAATGAAACCTGTAATAAATTATGTACACTTGTAAGCAATAACACTGGCAGTGTATCAAACTGACATCTGCATACCTCTGTTTTTAAAGTTCATCTTCAAATCAGCAATGAATTTTAAACTTGCAGATATGAGCTGGTGGTGTGGGGGGGGATGCATTAAAGGTGGTCTGAAAAGTCTTCAACCATGGATGGCAATACAATTTTTTTTTTCTGAGTTGGTACATCTGTCATAAGCATCCATGTGAAATTGCAAGTCATTCTATCAACAGTTTATTTTATTTAGTTTATTTTAGGAACAATGTCAAAGTTATGTCCTATGGAGAGAACCTGAATCTCAGTATGAGCATCTTGAGATGTTAACTGCTTATTTGTTAATGGCTGGATTTTTGTTTTAAATATAGGGAATCCAGTTTCTGACAAGGATGCATGAGGTTATCTCCAGGATCACAAAAGATTGTTCCAAAAGATCTGTAGAACAGTTCTTAGTAGTTTGATATTAAGTGACAGAAATCATCTGCTTTCATTCTGTGATAGCATAAATATTCTTGATCAGATCCCATTTGGCAGCTTGTTATTAGTTATACATGCATGGCTCTTATTTGCACCCATCTAAATGGATTCTCTGAGATTTAATGGTTTCTTTAATTCTGGCAAGCATATGGATAATCTGTGAATTATATTTTGAGAAAGCTGATCCAAATTCAAATCTTGCATTGTTGAACAAATAGTCTGCCTGGTTTACTCATTCCTGACTGGCAAATTAGGCTCTCTTCCATTTACTCTCAGCCTTCCTTTTGGGTCCTTGACATGGATGACACTTTTGCAGTTTTGCCACATCCAGAAGCTACACTGATCTCCTTAGAAAAAAATATCCTTCATCTTCAGGTCAGTCTCACCATGGAAAAGATCAGTAGTTTAGCTTTGCTGTATGTCATGCTCATCTGAATTCCTTATTTGATATTTTGAGTAGCTCTGACTTTTGCAGACTAACTTCCACCAGTAGATATATTCAACTCAATCCATCGTCCATCCCAAAAAATAGACAGCATTAAGATCTTGCATACAGAGTTTACATTCATTCTTTGAATTTTTTATTACAACAAAAATTCGATGTATTAAATCTGTCATGCATATAAAGGTGCTTAATCCATGGAAATTCCAACATATTTATTGCAGGCCTATTTTTCTTAACTGCATTGTTGAATGTAGGGTACTTATCTCTTGTGTTTCTGGAATCTCTTAACCTGTCACTGGAATTCTGAAGAAGTGTCAACTATCCTGTCAATAAAATGTTCAATTTCTTACCCATTGCCAAAGATAAACTCTTACTGTTGTCTCTACTGGCTGTTTACTAAGTTGTGTGAATGTGATCTTTCATACTTTGGAAAACTGAATGATCAATAGCATCATTGTTATATCCATTACTGGAAGTCTGGGACACAACCATATTTGTCAAGATCAACATAGAACACAATGAAATTGTAGAAATCTGCAAATGCAAATCCCCTGAAAATATACTCCATATATAGTTCTCCAAACCAACAGTTACTGGAAGCAGACTTAACTGAAATTCTACACACAAACCAAGCAACGATTAGTAGCAGAAGACCTGAACACCAGGCATACAGCCTGGAACAACAAAACTACAAATTGAAATGGTAGCCCTAAACAAACACTGCTGCTGCCAGGAACACAGTGATTATAGGACCTCCAGAACCTACATACCACAATGTTTCAAGAGTTTCTGATGTCCTAATCACAGTACAACAGTTGTCCAGGCTGAACCCATTCAGATCCAGACTTCATCAGTAAAGTATGTATGTGCCTAGGTATGTTGTACACAAGGATGAAGAGTACGTAAATCCCATACAACCAACATCACCTGATGAGGTACTTGAAATCGTTACCAAACTTAACAGATGGTGATTTCTAACAAAATCACCAAATGCCTCCTACAACAAAACCTTAATTCAATATTAAGATATCACTGCTTCCCAGCATAATGAAAGGCAGTAGATGTAATCTAATCCCAAAACCATGAAAAGCAGCATACCTTCCTCAAAACTGTGCCCAGTTTTGAGGAAGAAATGTAGAAAAAATACAAAAACATTATTCAAGAAAAAAATGAAAGCATTTAAGAAGGAACCAACCTTGGGTATTCAGTGGCAAGCCCTGCAGAAAACACTGATTGATTCAGCCAGAGAGGCATGTGGTGAGGTTGTCGGCAAGGACAGAAAAATCAGAACTTCATGGTGGACACAGGAAGTTAAAGAGGTAGTGAAGAAAAAGAAGAAAGCATATCAAAAGTTCCTGGCAATAAGTCAGCTTGTGCACTTAGAGAATACAGACAAATATAAGAAAGCTAAAACACTGTGTAAAACTAGTAAACAAAGGTCATGGGAAGACATTGATAAGAACATAGAAAATAAAAATTAGAAGGTGGCAAGATTCTGGCAGTTGTTGAAGAAGCTCAGAAATGGAGGAAAGAGTGCTGTAAAAGGAATTAGACATGACAACTGGAGAAAAAGATACTTGAAGTCTAGAGTAATTAATTTGAAAATTGCTAAATAAAACAATCAGTGACAGCACAGTGGTAAAAAACACTGACTGGGGATGCAATCAGGAATATATATCCATACTGAAGTAGAAAAAGCCATCAAAAGTCTGAAATATGGAAAGACAGCAGGAGTAGATGATGATGAGGATTGACCAGAAATGCTTAAGTATGGAGGTGGGGTGCTTAAGGGTCAAAGCTGTATAACTGAGAGGAGACCTCCACATAGCCTTTAAAGGAATGTGGAGAACCGACCAGGGCTTCTGACCTAATGTCCAATCCTCACCTTCTCGTGGTGCACCCTGTTGGGGATCTACTTTGATACTGAACGAACGAGAATGGGCTGGCAATTTGGGATTTAGCCGACCAAATTGTATTCTTATTGGTTAAACCAAAATAAAAAATGATGGTACAACATGACAAAATTTCATGCCGGCTGGGGCGTCGCCCGGTTAAACAAGGCCCCCGTTGTTTTCGCCAGGGAACCAGGGCGAACAGCGAAAAGTCAGCTACTGGAACAAATCTGAAAACACACCCCAACTCAACATCACCAGAGTTAAAGATCGGTACTATCAACGTAAGAAGCCTGAATGGCAAAGAAATGGAGCTAGCTGAGGAATTAGATAAGTACCAGATCGACATAATAGGGGTGACTGAAACAAAAAAGACCAAAACTGGTGAGATCTTTCTGAGCAATAAATACAAAATGTTATATTCAGGCAATGACAATCAAGGAAAAGAAGGAGTAACCATAGTATTCAACACAAAATACGAGGCTAATCTTCTTGAATGGCAGTCAGTCTCAAGTAGAGTAATGTGGGCAAATATGAGAATGGGGAACTGGACAATGAGACTTATTTGTGCCTATGGTCCCACAGAAGGTTCTACTAAGGTAGAAGTGGAGGAATTTTTTGAGGCTTTAGAAAAAGCAACTGACACAATGAAAAAGGAAAAGTTGGTCCTTGTTGGGGATCTAAATAGTAGAGTAGGAAATGATTGTGAGACATACAAAAATATTTTGGGAAAATTTGGAGAAAAGAGCAAAGCTAATAATAATGGCAAATATCTGTTGGATTTCTGCTCAGGACATGGACTGGTTATTACTAACACCATGTTCCAACATAAAAATGTGCACAAATTCACATGGAGAGAAGAGGCTAGGAATAAGAAAAGTCTCATTGACTATGTTATTGTTGATAGTGATGTTTTCTCCCTGGTGCAGGACACCAGAGTGTACAGAGGATTTGAAATTGGAAGTGATCACTATTTAGTCTTGAGCAGGATAAAATTGAATTTCATATTGAAAAGAATAACATGTAAGAAAGTTTTAAAGCGAATAAAAGTTGAGCAGCTCTCAGATGTGAACTGTAGACTAAAATACAGAAATATTATTGAAAAGAAAATGAAAGAGTTTGAGAACAGGAATCAAACCTTGGAGATTCAGTGGCAAACTCTGAAAGAAACATTGATTGATTCTACCAGAGAGGCATGTGGTGAGGTTGTGTGCAAGGATAAAAAAAATCAGAACTCCCTGGTGGACGCAGGAAGTTAAAGAGGCAGTGAAGGAAAAGAAGAAAGCATATCAAAAGTTCCTGGCAAATAAGTCAGCTTTTACTCTTACAGAATACAGAGACAAATGTAAGAAAGCTAAACAGTGTGTAAAACTAGCTAAACAAAAGTCATGGGAGGACTTTGCCAAGAATATAGAAAATAAATATCAAGAAGGTGGCAAAATATTCTGGAGGTTGTTGAAGAAGCTTAGGAATGGAGGAAAGAGTGCTGTAAAAGGAATTAGAGATGATAAAGGTGAAATGAAAACAGGAGAAAAAGATATCCTTGAAGTATGGAGTAATTACTTTGAAAAACTGCTAAATGAAACAAGCAGTGATGACAGCACAGTGATAAAAAACACTGACCAGGCATGCAGTCAGGAATACATATACATACTTGAAGTAGAAAAAGCCATCAAAGGCTTGAAATGTGGAAAGGCAGCAGGAGTAGATGATATTCGACCAGAAATGCTGAAGTATGGTGGTATAAGAGTCTTGCAGTGGCTGCACTGTATAGTTCAGAAAGCCTGGACAGAGGGACGAATTCCCAATGATTGGAGTAGAGCTCTCATAGTACCCATATATAAAAAGGGAAATAAAACTGAATGTGAGAATTACAGAGGTATTTCCCTACTGAGTGTTCCTGGCAAGATCTATGCAAGTATACTTTAGAAACGGTTGAGAAGAATTGTGGAAGAAAAGCTTGGTGAAGAACAAGCTGGATTCAGGCCAAATAGAGGCTGTCAGGATCAGATCTTCACTTTACGACAAATAGTCGAGAAAGCATGGGAATATAACAAAGATCTGTATTTAAGTTTTGTCGATTTGGAAAAGGCATATGACAAGGTGCCAAGAGAGAAGCTATTCAATACGCTGCAGTTATATGGTGTCAATGGGGCATTATATCAAGCAATACTTAGTCTTTATTTGAGTTGTGAGTCAGCAGTTAGAATTGAAGGAAGTACAGGAAGATGGTTTAATGTTAAATCTGGTGTGTGACAAGGATGTACATTATCCCCTCTGTTATTCATTATCTTTATGGATCACATTATGAAGGAATGTGGTATTAAACCTGATATCAAAATGGGAGATGTTAATGTCAGCTCTTTGATTTATGCGGATGATGTTATACTTCTAAATAAATCCGCTACAAGTCTGCAAGATTCTCTGACTAAATTGAATAGCTGTTGTAATAGATATGGTATGAAGGTCAGCAATAAAAAGACAAAGACAATGAAAATAGGCAGAATCATTGAAAATGTCAACTGTGTTGTGAATGGAGAACCTGTGGAACAAGTAAAACATTTCAGCTACTTAGGCACAATTTTTACTGAAGATGGTAAACTAAATATAGAAATAGACAACAGAATCAGCAAAGCTGGTATCGTGGGAAGTCAATTGAATAAATTCATATGGAATAAGAAAGAAATTAGTCGGAACACTAAATTAGCTGTATACAAGACTGTGTTCAAACCAATTTTAACTTATGGATCTGAGAGCTGGGTCAGAAGTAAAACACTTGACCAAAGACTAGAGACCGCAGATATGAGAGTCCTGAGAAAGATTAGAGGTGTGAACAGATGGCATCAATGGCTATATCATATTAAAAATGAGGATATTAGGAAAGAACTTGACATTGTCAGCATCCAGGAATGCGTTAGCAGAGCTAATATCAGTTGGTATGGTCACTTAAATAGAATGGGAGAGGAAAGATTAGCAAAACAAGTGTTCTCTGCCAGGTTGGCAGGAAAACGACCCAGAGGAAGACCAAGATATAGGTGGATTGATACGGTACAAAGTGCCTTAGACGATAGAAATATAAGATCTGATAATGTTGGAGTCTTGACAAGTAACAGACTGATTTGGAGGAAAATTGTAGATAGGAAGTTAGTAATGATGTAATTTTTTCATGTAGTACTGTCATATCCTGTACACCCCTTGAGGGTACATGGCAGGAATTTGATGATGATGATGATGATGATGAAGTATGGAGGTATGAAAGTCTTTCAGTGGCTGGCTGCACTGCATAGTTTCAGAAGGCCTGGACAGAGGGACAAATTCCAAATGATCGGAGTTGAGCTCTGATAGTACTCATATACGTAAAAGGGAAATAAAACTGAATGTGAGAATTACAGAGGTATTTCCCTACTGGTTGTCCCTGGTAAGATTTTTGCCAGTATACTTGAGAAATGGTTGAGAAGGAAAGCTTGGTGAAGAACAAGCTGGATTCAGGCCAAATAGAGGCTATCAGGATCAGATTTTCACTTTACAACAAATAGTTGAGAAATCGTGGGAATATAACAAAGATCTGTATATATGTTTTGTAGACCTGCAAAAGTATATGACAAGATGAAAAAAGGAAAGCTATTCAAAATGCTACAATTATGTAGTGTCAGTGGGACATTGTATCAAGCAATACTTAGTCTTTGAGTTGTAAGGCAGCAGTTAGAATTGAAAGATGTACAGGAAGATGGTTTGATATTAAATCTGGTGTTAGATAAGGATGTATGTTATCCACTCTGTTATTCATTATCTATATGGATCACATTATGAAAGAAAGCAGTATTAAACCTGATATCAAAATTGGAGATATTAATCTCAGCTCTTTACTTTATGCAGACGATGTTTATACTTTTAAAGAAATCCAGTACAACTGTTAGATTCCATGACCAGATTGAATAACTATCGTAATAAATTTGGTATGAATTGGCAATAACAAGACAAAGACAATGAAAATAGGCAGAAACATTGAAAATATCAACTGCATTGTGAATGGAGAACCTATAGAATGGCTGAAAGATTTCAGCTGCTTACGCAGAATTTTTGATGAAAATGTGAAAATGGTAAATTAAATATGGAAGTAGACATCACAATCAACAAAGCTGGTATGGTAGAAAGTCAACTGAATAAATTTATATGCAATAAGAGAGTAGCTGTATACAAGACAGTGTTCAAACCAATTTTAACTTATGGATCTGAGAGCTAGGTTAGAAAAAAACACTTGACAAAAAAGACTGGAGATCACAGATATGAGAGTCCTGAGAAGATTAAGGGCATGAACAGATGGCATCAATGGCAATGTCATATTAAAAATGAGGATAAAAACCACTACACACCTCATACCTGCATTCCATGAACTAGCATGTAATTACTGTTATCAAGGCATATTATTAAGAATCCTTTTCTTCATGGTTACATGGTGATCAGAATTCATTATAAAATTTATGGAAACAGCTACCATATTCAAAGTAAAACTTCAGTTTAATCTAAACCAGAAATTATCAAAATTTCTACTTTCACATTAAGGTCATCATCATCTGGAGTATACACATATATATATATACAAAGAAACAAGCTACATTTAACTGAAGAAATGAGAATGGGCTGGCAATTTGGGATTTAGCCAACCAAATTGTATTCTTATTGGCTTAAACCAATATAGAAAATGATGGTACAACATGACAAAATTTTATGCCAGCTGGGGCGTCACCCAGTTAAACAAGGCCCCCGTTGTTTTCACCAGGGAACCAGGGCGAACAGCAAAAAGTCAGCTACTGGAACAAATCTGAAAGCACACCCCAACTCAACAGAGTTCAAGATTGGTACTATCAACATAAGAAGCCTGAATGGCAAAGAAATGGAGCTAGCTGAGAAATTAGATAAGTACCAGATCGACATAATAGGGGTGATTGAAACAAAAAAGACAAAACTGGTGAGATCTTTCTGAGCAATAAATACAAAATGTTATATTCAGGAAATGACAATCAAGGAGTAGTAGCCATAGTATTCAACACAAAATACGAGGCTAATCTTCTTGAATGGCAGGCAGTCTCAAGTAGAGTGATGTGGGCAAATATCAGAATGAGAAATTGGACAATGAGACTTATTTTTGCCTATGGTCCCACAGAAGGTTCTACTAAGGTAGAAGTGGAGGAATTTTTTGAGGTTCTAGAGAAAGCTACTGACACAATGAAAAAGGAAAAGTTAGTCCTTGTTGGGTATCTAAATAGCAGAGTAGGAAATGATTGTCAGACATACAAAAATATTTTGGGAAAATTTGAAGAAAAGAGCAAAGCTAATAATAATGGCAAATATTTGTTAGATTTCTGCTCAGGACATGGACTGGTTATTACTAACGCCATGTTCCAACATAAAAATGTGCACAAATTGACATGGAGAGAGGCTAGGAATAAGAAAAGTCTCATTGACTATGTTATTGTTGATAGTGATGTTTTCTCACTGGTGCAGGACACCAGAGTGTACAGAGGATTTGAAATTGGAAGCGATCACATTGAAATCATATTGAAAAGAATAACATGTAAGATAGTTTTAAAGCGAATAAAAGTTGAGCAGCTCTCAGATGTGAACTGTAGACTAAAATACACAAAGATTATTGAAGAAAAAATGAAAGAGTTTGAGAACAGGAACGAAACCTTGGAGATTCAGTGGCAATGCTTGAAGAAAACCCTGACTGATTCAGCCAGAGAGGCATGTGGTGAGATTGCCTGCAAGGATAGAAAAATCAGAACTCCATGCAGGATACAGGAAGTTAAAGAGGCAGTGAAGGAAAAGAAGAAAGCATATCAAAAGTTCCTGGCAAACAAGTCAGCTTTTGCTCTTAGAGAATACAGAAAATGTAAGAAAGCGAAACACTGTGTAAAACTAGATAAACAAAAGTCATGGGAGGACTTTGGCACGAACATCGAAAATAAATATCAAGAAGGTGGTAAGATATTCTGGAGGTTGTTGAAGAAGCTTAGAAATGGAGGAAAGAGTGCTGTAAAAGGAGTTAGAGATGATAAAGGTGATATGAAAATGGGAGAAAAAGATATCCTTGAAGTATGGAGTAATTACTTTGAAACTTCAGAAAAAAAGTATACTTGAGAAACGGTTGAGAAGAATTGTGGAAGAAAAGCTTGGTGAAGAACAAGCTGGATTCAGGACAAATAGAGGCTGTCAGGATCAGATCTTCACTTTATGACAAATAGTCGAGAAAGCATGCGAATATACCATAGATCTGTATTTAAGTTTTGTCAATTTGGAAAAGGCATATGACAAGGTGCCAAGAGAGAAGCTATTCAATATGCTACAGTTATATGGTGTCAATGGGGCATTATATCAAGCAATACTTAGTTTTTATTTGAGTTGTAAGTCAGCAGTTAGAATTGAAGGAAGTACAGGAAAATGGTTTAATGTTAAATCTGGTGTGAAACAAGGATGTACATTATCCCCTCTGTTATTCATTATCTATATGGATCACATTATGAAGGAAAGTGGTATTAAACATGATATCAGAATTGGAGATGTTAATGTCAGCTCTTTGCTTTATGCAGACGATGTTATGCTTCTAAATAAATCTTCTACAAGTTTGCAAGATTCCCTGACTAAATTGAATAGCTGTTGTAATAGATATGGTATGAAAGTCAGCATTAAAAAGATGAAGACAATGAAAATAGGTAGAATTGTTGAAAATGTCAACTATGTTGTGAACGGGGAACCTGTGGAACAAGGAAAACATTTCAGCTACTTAGGCACGATTTTTAGTGAAGATGGTAAATTAAATATGGAAATAGACAACAGAATCAACAAAGCTGGTATGGTAGGCAGTCAATTGAATAAATTCATATGGAATAAGAGAAATTAGTCAGAACACTAAATTAGCTGTGTACATGACAGTGTTCAAACCAGTTTTAACTTATGGATCTGAGAGCTGGGTCAGAAGTAAAACACTTAACCAAAGACTAGAGACTGCAGATATGAGAGTCCTGAGAAAACTTAGAGGCGTGAACAGATGGCATCAATGGCATTATCATATTAAAAACGAAGATATTAGGAAAGAATTTGACATTGTCAGCATCCAGAAATGCGTTAGCAGAGCTAATCTCTGGTGGTATGGTCACTTAAACAGAATGGGCGAAGAAAGATTAGCAAAACAAGTGTTGTCTGCTAGGTTGGCAGGAAAACGACCCAGAGAAAGACTAAGATATAGGTGGATTGATACGGTACAAAGTGCCTTAGACGGTAGAAATATAAGATCTGATAATGTTGGAGTCTTGACAAGTAACAGACTGATTTGGAGGAAAATTGTAGATAGGAAGTTAGTAATGATGTAAATTTTTCATGTAGTACTATCATATCCTGTACACCCCTTGAGGGTACATGTCAGGAATTTGATGATGATGACATCAAGGTTTGGTTCTTGTAAACAAGAACCAAACCTTCGAGTCTCAGTGGCAAACTTTGAAGAAGACATTGATTGAATCAGATAGGGAATTATGTGGCGAAGTTGTCTGTAAGGATAGGAGAAAAGAAAAAAAAAAACATGGTGGACAAAAGAAGTTAAAGAAGCAGTTCTGGAAAATAAGAAAGCATGCTGAAAGTTCTTATCAAATAAGTGTGTAGATATCCTAAAAGAATGGAGACAAAAATGTAACAGGGCTAAGCTATGTGTAAAAGTAGCTAAATAAAAGTCATGGGAAGAGTGGTAAGAATATATAAACTAAGTATTAGGAAGGTTGCAGGATGTTCTGGAAGGTGTTGAAAAAAGCTTAGAAATGGAGGAAAGAGTACTGTAAAAGGAATCAAAAATGATAATGGTGACATGAAAACTGCAGATAAGAGGTGGTAGTGTTTTTCCTTCTAGAAACTCAGATTTTTCATCCTGCAGTTCTTTGTTGCGCTGATATGAAAGGTGAGAAACAAGTTCTCCTAGTGATTTGAAAAAGTAAAAATCGTCAGTGTTTTATATGAACTACTATATTCAAACACACTACAGACAACATTAGATAAGTTTTTAAAATAAATTAGATTAAATAATGTTCATAGCATTTAATTGAAATAAATTATGCAATTTTTATGTCCTTTGTTTAATGTTATCAGCTGGTTAAAGGCAACTGTCTCAAAGTGATCACAATAAGAGGCGTCTCCTGTGTATGCATATATATATATATATATCTTATTTTGTGTGTGTGCATATATATACACACACACAAAATAAGAATGACTGATATATATATATATTTATATATATATATATATATATATATATATATATATATACATACATACATACATACATACATACACCCTGACCCTGTATATATATATACAGGGTGTTTCAAAAAGAATGACCCGATTTCAAATAATTATATTTAATAATGAAAATGTGGTATAGTTAGAAAATAAATTACCAAGTATGAAGTAAGGCCTAAAGTTTCACTCACCATAATTACAAATGCTCAAGTCGCATTCATTTGTGGTTCGTGGTTGCAGAGATATACATTTTTCAAATCGGGACATTCTTTTTGAAACACCCTGTGTGTGTGTGTGTGTGTGTGTCAAAGGTTCAGTCCAGGAGTTTATTGGATTCATTGTTGTTGTGGTTCTTCATGTTATGAACAGTTAGGATCAGTTATGATATGCTTAAAAGGATTACATATACGATTCCTGGAGTCTGACAAGTCTAGTCTTGTGCATCACACCATTTAAGTTAGAGATTTTAATCTGTGACTTGAATCTTTATTATTGACACAGATGGTAATTCAGTTAGTTTTAATACTCTTATTATTGTTACTTTCCCATATTTAAATGTAAAAATATTTGACAAAAATCTTTTAAATAATGAAACACACTTTTATTATTATTACTGTATAGAATATCTCTAATTTTTATTTCTTATTTACCAAGATTTGAGATCCTATTTCTGAAAAGGCAACACATTTCTTTTCATTTACTTCATTTATTTATTTACACATTTATTTCACTTATGCTTACTTAAAAGTTTAGTTTTGTAGTTCAGCCTGACCAAAATAAGAATGACTGTATCAAAATTTCCCAGTTTTTGGGAATATCCATAATCATGTCATTGTATTCTACTTGATTATAACCATTGCGTTTGATTGTTTGCATAAAAATCACCAACAAACTGGGATTTTTTTGGGAGGGGGGAGTAATTAAGCATTTCATCAGTTTTGTTCTTTCTAAGTAAGTCTTAAATATTAGACTTATTTATAAATATATAATGTAGATTTTGATATATTAGAATTTAATTATAAAATAAGGGACTTTATATCCCTTTTTGTTAGATCAAAACTCGCTTCAAAAGTGGGAGTCTTCTCACAAGATCTAGACTGGCTGGTGAACATGAATTTGACCGAGATTTTGCCCATGTATTATTGATGCAGATGGTAAGTTCAGTTATTTTTAATACTCTTGTTATTATTAATTTATGTTCTAATGTTCTATTCAATGCAGAACCTTGACAAAACCTCTTTAAATAATAAAATAAAGATTTTTATTATATAGAATGTCTTTGATTTTTATTTCTTATTTACTGAGGTTTGAGATACATTTCTGAAAAGGCAACATGTCTTTGCTAATTTCTTTTTCCTTTTATATCATATATGCTTTTATATATTTCATTGTTACTATTCACTATCATCAAGAATACTTGCATAGTGTGTGGGAAAAAAATATATGATTATGTAATTCACATACTGCTCATAAAGCTTGGAATATTTCATAATGGCCACTATGCGCATTTTCAGTGGCACCCATAATGTTTATCCAGAAATTTTTTTGTTATATGTGTGTTGAAGTTTAAGTGCTGTGAAGAATTCATGTTGGAGGTTTAATGAAATATTATCAGCACTGAGAAAGGATTAAAGCTAATTTTAATGCTTCCTATCTTTGGAGGATGTCCAACACTTTCAACTTAATATCTGTCATACTTTTTGAATGCATTCACTGACAAAGGCACTTCATCACACTCTAATGACCCATTCCTCTTATTCACCTCTCTGTAACAAAAAATTTAATCTGGAGACCTTTTAATAGCCAAACTTACTCACTCTCCAGGGATGACCCCCCCTTGTTCTTTCTCCCCCCCCTCCAAGCCAAGTGCAGCAAAATTTCCTCTGTATCAGCCCTATAAAACTCTTTTAGTTACTGAAATGCTTCTGTCAGCCAACTTCTACAGCCATAAACTCTATCTATCCTTGTAAAGTGCATCCTACAGTCCACTTACCATTTTGGTCACCTCTGGATTCTCTCTACGATTTCCTCATCCCCAAGAAACCAAAGTGAACACACCTGTACATAGTAATCCAGATGTAGTCAAGTCAGATTTATAAAGGAATTGATAACTTCCTTATCTCTGTATGCTAGTGGATTCTTCAATAACCAAGTAACTTAGCTACCTTAAACACTTTTGTAATATGCTCTCTGAATTTCAACTCTCCAATCCTTAGCTTCATCATTCTCCTGGAATTTAAGCTTGTAATTTTCATCCAAAAATGCATAACTTGACTCTTTTACACATTAAACTGATAATACCATTACTTTATTCCATACTGTCAGCCTGTTGGCTCGATTAATTATTACACTACTTAACTTTGCATCATCAGTAATATCATTACTGATGATGCAGAAGGTACTTATTGACAAAAGGTAGTTTATAACCTTTTGTAAATATTTCTCTTCAAAACATTTTCTATATCACTGATGCACAAATTAAATAGCAGTGGACTCTGCACATAAATCCAGAAGTACATTACTGGTCATCTTCCTTTTACTTAATTCTGCACTTCATATATTACTCTTTGGTATCTCTCACCGTTGTATCCTTATCAACATATCCTTCATATCCATCTTCTATTTTGCTCCAGTTTTTGTAGCAGAATTCTATGTGATATCCTATCAAATTCCTTGTAAAACCAGCAGTATCTAATGTAGTAGCCATTTTCTTTATATTATTATTATCTAACTCTGCTATCACCATTTATAAAAGTAAGTTACAAAGGCAAGACCTGCCTTTTACAAAACTATGCTGTCCTCCATAGAGTATCATATTCTTATCTACACATTTGTGAATGTTTGTCTTTGACCAACTTCTCCAGTACCTTTACCACAGAATTCAGATCAATATAATTTCAGGTTTATGCAAGCTTTGTTTTAATTCACAGTACTAATGTACTGTAGTTGACAACCTTTTGTAGGTAAGCATCAATAGATACTTCATTTTAACATATATTCTTAATATATCAACCCTGCACCAGAAACCTCAAAAACCTATAATACAATAGTACCATATATATTGAGTCATGGTTGGTATGCATCTATCCAAGAATTTTCTGTTTTAACTTTTTTTTTTTTTTAGTAATTTGATATCTTTGAAAATGCTAACCATTTTGCATTGATTTTTCTCTGTCATGATTTTGTAGTTGTGTTCCGTTTCTAATTTCTCCTGAATACTTGTATACTGTTGTTATTTTAATTAATAATCAGTTTTAATCCACTATCTTCACTTGCTTTTTTTCAGATCTCGAAACATTTCTACCTGTTCTGTGCCAGTGCAGATTATTATAATGCCATCTTCAAATCATAGTTTGAATGTTATTCCCCATTTATCTTTATTCCCATTTCATCAGTTTACTCCGACATTGCTATTAAAGAGATAGTGAAAAATGTTTCTTTTTTTTTTTCACTCCTTTTTTGTATATTTTCATTTTATCATTTTTTATTAAAGAAATATACTGAAATAAGTGAATCTCTGCCTTTTCACCTGTTTGCAGGAAAATCCTTCATATTTTGTTGACTTTTCTATAATTTAATAGCATCCATGGTTTAATGTGGATTTTAGCATGAAGTTGATACATAGAAGGATCTGATTCATGTGATTTTTCAGTTAATTGTTTTATCTGAAGGTGATATTTTGAGATATGTTTCTAAATCTGGCTTGCCCTTGAGACTGATTATGATCTAAAATGTTAGAACCTATATAGCTCAGTAATGACGGTGCCCTCCAGTTAGTTCAGATCCTGTCTAAGATGATCTCTATGAAGCTTTTTCAAATGAAAGTAAGTTAGTCATTCTCATAGGGAGATGGTAGGGTATTAAAATTGTATATTGTATAAGGTTAGCATGTGCCTGTCTGTTTAAATAAACAATTTGAAAAAAATCCCAAAAACTTAATAAAATCTGTAATTTAGAAAGATGATCATGACCTTCTGTGTGTGTGTGTGTGTGTGTGTGTGTGTGTGTGTGTGCGCGCGCACGCGCATGCATCCATGCTTGTATTATTTCCAAAGCTTCTACAATAGTTGAGCATATTGTTAAAATTGTGAAACTTATGTTCAAGGACTCACATCTGCAAGAACCCTACATTGCCAACCACCATCTACACACTACATAACTTGCCATCTGCTTTCTACTAATAGTTTTTTTTTTTGTCTGCTATTTTCATGTGTTCTATAGCCAATTTGCATCTGTGCACGAAGAAAAACCCAAGTTTCCGAGAAGAAAACACCTTGTTTCTTCCATATGAGATTGGCTAATCTTCATTTGATTTCACTCATCATAGCAAGAATGAAGTCGCCTTTTCTAATTAAAGGGCACATTATCTGTAATTTTTAACTTTGCTTTGGAGTTGCTGATGTATATCATCAACAGTACTAGCAAACTATTAAATTAAGGATGGGAGTGGGGTGGAGAAAGAATGAAGCGAAAATGTATTTGTCTTTCCCCATCGTAGGATGATTCAAGCTACTTAACAAAGATTTTACATTAGTTTAGTAGCATAGAATGAGACCTTAAAAGATTGACTTTAACATAATAAGGATTGATTAATAATTATATGCTTATTCAATTAGTGTCGATTATCAGTCTTTATAATTAATAGAATATAAAAGTTATAAAACTATATATACATATATATAGTGTTGATCATAATTTACTCGGTAGAAAATGTATATAAAAATGATTTTAAATGACTCTATACCAAGAAAGAAAAGTTTAATGTTAAGATATATTTCTTGGTATAGAGTCATTTTAAATTCATTTTTATATACATAACACCAAAGAGACATTTCCTACAACAGAACTAGGGCCAGCGCTCTCTCTAGCCACATTCTCTTCTTTATCAACTCGGATGAAGGCCGCCAACACCTCGTAGACTTGCCACAAACGTCTAATATCCATGTGTGTTATGATGAACTTGAAAGAAGAATAATTGAATCTAGAGAAATATTGCTTGATTCATCTCATATTAATAACAGCCTTAGCTACAATATTTCTGATGCACACATTGCCACTGTCCAACACTGGTGCACTCGTGTCAGCTCACGCACGTAGTCAACTTCAGTTGGAACTCAAACATGCATTCCTGTTTTTAAATGTACTTGTGTGTTTTATACTAGATCTGTTAATGTATTTTATCATGTCTCTGTTATTTTTTATTTAATTCTTTGCCTGTGATACCTGAAGAAGTTGAATTTCAACGAAACTAGTCATATCTTAACATTATACTTTTCTTTCTCAGTATAGAGTCATTTAAATTCATTTTTATATACAGGTTGTCCCAAAATTCACGCAAGAAGTAATTTTGATAGAAAACACAGGTTTTTAATTAAAAATTGTAATTTCTTATTGATTCATGAAGTATACAGTATAGGGCTATGCATGGAATAGCATATCGGGTAAATGGCCTCCACGGCTTTGCTGGCACATACGCACTCTTTTGTTGAAATTTTCCATGACCGTTTTGCATAAATGTGGCTGAATTTCATTGATACAGTGCTCAATTTCCTCCTTCAAGGCGTGGGTGGTCGTGGGCTTGTTGGCATAAACCTTAGACTTCAAAAAACCCCAAAGAAAAAAGTCCAACGGCGTTAAGTCACATGATCTGGGCGGCCAATTCTGATCACCAAAACGGGAAATTACACGACCAGGAAATGACTCATGCAGTAATTGAATTGTTTCTCGGGTCTATGGCATGTGGCACCGTCTTGTTGAAACCACATGTCGTCCATATCCATATCTTGCAATTTAAGCACAAAAAAATTGGATTATCATGTCGCGATAACGAGCACCATTAACTGTTATTGCCTTACCAGTCGCATTTTCAAAGAAGAATGGACCGATGATGCCTCCAGCCCAAAATCCGCACCAAACAGTGACACGTTGTGGATGCATTTGTTTCTCAACAATCACTCGTGGATTTTCTGAACCCCAAATGCAACAATTTTGTCGATTAACGAAGCCATCAAGATGAAAATGAGCCTCATCGCTGAAGATGATTTTGTTTGAAAAATAAGCATCCACTTGTTGTTGTTCCATAATCCATTCAACGAACTCTCTTTGCTGTGTGTGTGGTCAGTAGGCTTCAGTTCTTGAGTCAATTGAACTTTGTAAGCATAAAGATGCAAATCTTTCATGAGAATACGCTGTAGAGAGCTTCTCGAAATGCACAATTCAAAACCATGGTGCTTGATGTTCCTGGACTCTCAGCAACACTCTCACGAACTGCTTCGATGTTTTCGGCTAGAGTTTATAAGATCACTAATTGATCCAGTTTCCTTGAATTTTTTAATTAATCTTTTCACAGTTGATGAAGTTAAATCACTATTCCGACCATATTTTGTACGAAAATTGCGAACTGTAGCTGCCAAACCTTGATTATTTTTAAAATATTGCTCAACAATGAAAATGCGTTGTTCTTTCGTGTAGCGCTCCATTTTTAATAACCCTGAACTGTCAGCTGTCACGCTGTCTTTTTTTTTTTCTCGTTGGATCTCTTTACTGCACAAATGGTGCTAAATTTAAATCTTGCGTGAATTTTGAAACACCCTTTATATAGTGTTGCATACATACATAATTTAACATTGTAGTTGCTTCATGATGATTATTTGTAATATATAAAATTATTAATATTCAGTTGTGATGGACATAAAATACTTATATGCTTCTGTTCAAGGAAAGATATAGTGATGAATATGAAGTTGACAATATAGGAAAGTTGAAAGCCCAAGTAAATGAAGTGAAGGAAGTAATGACCCACAACATAGAAAAAGTTATAGAAAGAGGAGATAAACTGGAGTCTATTCTAGATAAAACAAATGAACTGGAAGCAACAGTAAGTTGATATATATGAAGCTGTTATACAAAAGACTTTTAAAACTTCTCTTTTTAAAACATTTCAGTCCTTAAGGCTTTCATATAACTGAAGATTTGATAATTATGCTTTTTAATGTGTATATGTGTGTGTATTATTTATTTTGTTTCTTTATTTTTTTCTTTTTCATTTTGTTCAAATCAAGTTTCTGGTTTTGGAAGTTGGGAGGAGGGACACACATTTTTATGGCATCATAAGTGAGATAGGAGAAACCAATGAGTTTTTCATCACAGCTTAATTCACAACACAAGGAACTAATAAGAAAATAATGTATTTATTTACTTAGTTGCTGATATTTTTCAGGTTTTCTACCCAGCATCTTTACAGCATAAACGGTTTGTCACAGTATTCAAACAGGAACAGGTAGTTAAATAATGGGAACAGTTTCAAAAATTAAAATTATACAGACAACAAAAAAACTGAAGTTGTCCTAATTGGCCCATCTGTTGTTTAATTTGATCTTGAAATGACTATCTCCCAGATTTTAGGTAAACTGAAACAGCTATACTTGTTGAGGTTTTTGAAATATTTTCATTCTGCTGCAGATTCAGTCTCTCTGACTTGTATTGAGTTTGGCACTTGTTTTTTTTTTTTTTTTTTTTTTTTTTTTTTTCATGCAGTCCAATGTGAAATAGTGTCCATGGCAGGGTCTGCTAGTCCTGACTTGCCACAACAATGATGATGAATTTATTTACATTCTCCGAGTCAGATGTCAAGAAATCTTCCTTTCTCTCGATAGTAATCCAGATCATGTATACAGGACACTTCATTTACTTCTTAATGCAAAAAAGAGAGCTTATCCTTAAATTAACAGCTGAGGATTGTCAGTGTGATATATAGTTTAAATGTGGAGTGAAGCTGGTATTTGTTAAGCACTCTGAATATGTTTTCAGATGTACCCTGAATGTGTGTGTAATAGTAGCAGTTTTGTTGTGGTCTTATGTATTAGGAAAGAAAAGAACTTGGGGGGGGATATTTAGTATTTTCTCCATTTGCTAGCAATTATAGCCATTGGCTGAAAAAGTGTGGTGAAGATAGGTGAACTCAGTAGCAAAGAGCAGTATCAATTGAACAGATATCTCTGGCTTTCTGTTTGGTGTTATTAGTATATCATACTGTTGTGCTGGATGATGATGTTGTGATTGTGCAAACATATTCCAATATGTGTAGGCTTTCTGTGAATAGAAAAGGATAAACTATTCGGAAAGTGGATGACTAGCATATCTAGGAAGAGTAAACAGTTTGATTCCTTTTCCCATTGCAAAATGGATTTTAGGATATTGACTATTTAAATGCACTAAAAATGTATCTAATGTGACTGGACCATGTGGCCAAATTGTGGACACATCATCTACATAGTGCAGTTAAACCTATGGTGTGTGTGTGTGTGCTTGGTTCTCTAAGTATTCTGTGTAGAAATCAGCCAAAGGGACAGAATGGGGCAAATCCATGGCTATCCCATCTCTCTCCCTCTCTCACTTCATTTGATCTTAATAGTATCAGTTTTTAATTGACTGTCTTGCGACTGCATACAATGAGAAATTCCAGTCTCTATATATCTTCATTATTATTTAATTTTCAACTGTAATACATTGATGTTAGTTCACAATATGCAAATTTGAAATATCTCTAGTTTAATTACGTTTAATTAAATAATTTTTCAACTGTTTCCACTTGTGATGTTATTATAATGGATAACACAGTCATTCCTTAATCAACATATCTGTCATTGGGATGTTTTGGCTATATCATCTCCATGAAAGAAATCTGTTATAACAGCACAGTTTCCTCATTTGTTGGAAGTTTTCCCACTTGGTTATAATATAAATTAAAAATGCCAAGAAATTATATTCTTGGTTTAATCCTGGGTATTTCAGCTACCACAACAAGCTTTATCAACAAATTGAAGGTATTGCAATGCTCTCCAATTTTTCCCATCCTTCTAACTTTGATTTAGCATCTTCTAACTGAAAGAAAAGATTTTCAGTGTTTAAACCAAAAATTGCCCTATGGTTTCACCATATGAGTGATGATTTTGCTGTTTGGAATAATTCACGTGAATAACTAGGAGCCTAATCACAAAAAAAATCGCTACTTTCATCACTGAATTAAATTCACTATGGAATTTGAGTCAAGTGGGACTTTATCTTTCTTAGATGTCCTTATAAGAAGAGAATTGGATGGTGTTTTTATTGACATCTGTATTTGCAATCCTTCCTTCTCTGGTCAGTATATCCATCACACTTCTGCCCACCATCCCTCTTAGAAATATGGTTAAATGCCTTCATTCAAGAGCTCATGTTATCTGTTACTCTTCTGAACTGCTTCAAAAAGAAATTTATACAATAACAAAGAAATGGCCATTCTCAATGGTTACAACCCCAAAACAATAGAAATCAGCTCTATGATACCATCTCCAAAGGATAAAATTCCATCTCTGCTGCTATCTGAAGTGCATTCAGTCCTATTCAACTGCCAATTATTCTGTTTTGGTCAAGATGGCTGATCTATTTCTATATGTTTCTGAACATCAGTCCTACATTACCTCCAAGAAATGCAACATGTGAGGTCTAGCAGAACACTGGATTATTAATACTAGCCACAGTAATTTGGCATCTTTCCTTTGAAATGACACCAGATTACAACCCAGATGTTATAAATATGAACATATCTTTAAAAAAAAGTTGAAATATCTGAAGTTCTTAAGTAAAGAAAGTTCAGAAGTCCTTCTACATTGCCCAAATATGAAGTTAATGATGGACTTTCCTTGCCAAAAATCTGGGAAATTATTAAGAATAAAAAAAAAAAAATTAAGAACTATACAGTTTAATATTAGATACATTTATTTTATTGCTTTTGATTCTAAATCATTTTTCAGTTGGCTGCCTTGTGACCGCATATGAGGAGAGATTCTGTCCTCCATATATCTATGATCATTGTTGTTTAATTTTTAATTTCCAACTGTAATACACTGATGATGGTTTATGATATGGGAATTGAAATATCTGAAGTTTAATCAGTCTTAAGTAATTTTTTTTAACTGTGTCTATGTATAACCTTAGTATTATAACATTTTTTGTTATTTTTCATGCAGCATTATTAATATTAACAATCTCTATGCAGCCTAAAGACTCATTTTAGCATATCTAAGAATAAAAAAAATTAATAAAAGTAGTAATAAACCCTAGGGATCGTAATAGGGACTGTATTTGTTATTTCTATGTTCAGTGAAATGCATTATTACATTTTCAGCCTTATAAAGAAAATAACCACTCCAGCAGTAGAATAGACCATGTTTATGTTAAACTTTATTTAACCAGTGGGCAGGGCCTCCTTATCCATTGGGCTAAATGGGCTGTAGGCCAGGGGCACTTAAAAACTAATTATGTTGAATTTTAAATCAACAATATTATAAATAAATTTGTGCAATGTCGATATATTTTAAAATAAAATTTTTTGCAATGAAACTTATTTTTTTTTATGTTTAGCCCAAGACACGCAAACTTGTTAAGACGGCCCTGCTAGCAGGCATATATAATTAGTTTCCATGTTAGCATGCTATCTATAGAAAAATATACTTAGCCAGTGTAGTTTGCTCCTGATGGAAGTACCTAGTGTCCTCTTTCCTTTGGAAGATTTCACTTTATGAGAAGACTGCAGTAGTTCTGTTTCTTTTCCAACATTTATTTGGTACCAAAATTTTAGCACTGTTTTATATTAGTTTTTTTGCATTTCCTGTATTTTCTTATGCATTCATACTATTGCAGTATGTGTCCATTTACCTTGATTAATTGGAACAAAAAAAAAAAAAACCTTGATCAGCAAACAGTAGAGAAGTCTTTTATTAAACAGTATTTTAAGTGAAGCTCTCTGGTTTTGTGTGATTTTGTTCTACTTGATTGTAGCCTTTTTTAGCAGTAACACCAAGAGTAGCTGAGAAACTTGATTGAAAATTTTGCTCTTAAGACATTTTCTGTTTTTATGTCAATTTATGTATGTAATAATATTAGTATATTTTTGCCTTAGACTACGTGTTTGATATCAGATTTCTTTTATTGATAATTGGAAACTTGTAGCTTTTCTACTAAGACATGATTTATATACTTAACAATAGTAATTATGATATGGTAATGATGTAATCAGTGGCGGCTTGTACATAAGCACTGCTACACTGCACCACCCCGAGGAAAAAACGAAAAAATTAAATTTTGTTTGTGTTTATAAATAATAACAATGCTTACAACATTATATAAATGCAATACAACATGTTAAAGGTTACAGCTTATGTTTTGACGTTGATTGAATAGTTAATAATTGGAGTTGTTCGATTAACGCTTTAGATTGTGAAACAAATGCACTGCGATCTAATGCATTTTCAGAATTATCACGTTCGGCCAATTGCGGCTAGACTTGCCAATATTCGTTTGCACTGCACGTAGCAAGTGAATCCAACACTGCTCAACGAGCAGTGTCACTACAGAAGTGTATGCTTGTGCACGTTATTTCTGTGAGATACGAAACTTTTATTATTGGTGTGTGTTCGTGGCGAGGGTGAAATATATTTGGTAAATCTTATTTTATTCTGTTAAAATAACATATAATTATTTATTTATTATAGATACAAGGCTGAATTATGACGAGTGTCACTGAAAATATGAAAAGATTATATTTTCTCAATTATCATTACATGAAAAATTATCATTACATGAAAAATTATCGTTACATGAAAAAAACGCACTGTCACAATGTCGAAATTGACACTGCTCAATGAGCAGTGTTGCTACAGATAAATTGTATGCTTGCATGCATTATTTCTGTGTATGAAACTTTTATTATTGGTGTGTGTTTGTGGTGAGGATGAAATATTTTTAATAAAGCAATTTTTTAATATGTAAATTTACTTGTTAATAAATTGGTTACTGATTAGGAAAAAATGAATTATTTTTCTTATTTTCTATATGTGGCATCCCCACTTAAAATTTTTACTGGCCGCCACTGGATATAACTTTTATTTTTTGTTATTGTGATTGTTGTTCTTTTGCATATCCTTGAAAATTATTGTTTTGCTTACGGTTCTAAATCCCTCCTGTAACCAAAACATGAATTTGAAGTATCCATTAAAATTACAATATAATTGATATTCCATTGAAATAACATGGATATGAAGTGCAAAATAGTTGATATATTTTATCCATATGGTCATTTGGGCTTAACTGTAGGACATTTGACTCCTGGTGAGAGTTAAAAAATGATAACTATCACATAATCTTTAGTCCTGAATTAATTTGAAGAAACTTCAGTGTATATCATAGTGGTGTGAATGATGCTGTGTAACATGTAGAAGGGAGGCAAGAATTAGAATTAAAGGTGAAAGAATCAGAGGTGTATCAAGTGTTACTCAGGTTAGATGTTAATAAGGCTGTGGGAAATGGATGACATATCACCACTTATTTTTAAAGAATGTGCAAAAGAGTTAGCCATGCCCTTGTCCTGGTTATTTAATGAAAGTCTTGCAATGTTGGAGGTTCCTAAGGAGTGGAAAGAAGGCAAAATAATACCTCTCCACAAGCATGATTTGAGAACAGAAGTTTTCATCCAATTATAGGCCAATCTGTATGCAGTTGTGATCAAAGTTTTGTTGTAAAGCGCAGCATTGATTGAAAAAAAATTGCTATAAAATTTTAGTTTAATGAGTGCCTAGTTGTAAAAGATTAAAAGAACTTACCGTGTTTTTCCATGTATAAGAGCATACTTTTTTCTAAAATTTTTAGACCAAAAATTGGGTGTCGTGTTATACATGGGGGTAACCAGTTGAGAGACCCACGGTTGCCGTGGCGGAACTGCTGGTACCTTGTCTCCATGAACAGGCTTCCGCTAATCACTAGCCATTGTTAACTCTATCGATTGATGTCATTAACAGATGATTCTGAATAAACCAATCAGAACTCTGAAAGCATTCATATGTCTGCACTTGTTGGCAGGGTAAGTTAATGCATTAACAATATTTTGAGCACTAGCCCATAAAAATGTTCAAAAATAAAAAACCTATTGTCATATTCTTCAAAATTCAAGTTAAAAATCTTCAATTATGCAAAAGAACATCAAAATAAATCTTTAGAGAGACAGTTTGGACCTCCTCCCACTGAATGTATGATTAGACAGTGGAGATGTTTAAAATATTGATTTCTTAATTTTGGGTTCGAAAAAGTAGGGTTCGTCTTATATATGGAGGCATCTTATACACAGAAAAATATGGTAAGCTCTTTAAATGCAAAAATGATTTTATTACCCAAGTTCTTCCTCAAGAGCAAAACTCAGGTAATAAAATCATTTATCATGGTGTTTTGGTTTAAAAGAATGCTTTATTTTCTTTCCAATTTACAGTTGGAAGGTAATTTTATAACTGCATAGCAATTTTATTGTAAACAGCTGAGGCTGTTTACAATGAAATTACTTTGTAGTTATTATTATCAGGTACAGAACCAAATCAGAAGTGACCTTATAGATAGTTTAAGAAATATTTTCTTTATTAACATATATGCTGTTTTCTTTAAATTCTTGAAAAGAATATTTCCTTTCCTGATTTCTGTTTATTTTGACTAGTAATGAATGTAAAATGGACTCTCACTTTGTATTCCACTAAGCTTAGTATTGACACTTCTGACTCCTATCCTTCAGTGATCATGTCAAAGAATGAACATTCATTCCTCTGCAGAATGCTTTCATTTTGTACTTTATAGTGAAATTTTATGTAACTTTAGCATTTTTATATAATTCTGATTCATGTTTCTCATTTATTTGTAAACTTGTATAGCATATTTAAGGTTCTTTATTAGCATTTCATTATTTGATTCACATATCTTAGATTCCTGAAATGTGAATCTGAGTTACATTGAATTTTTTTTTGTTTAAACTTAGTTACTAAAGAATTGTAGTCTTTAAAATATCTTTAAAATGACCTTAAATATTTTAAGTGAATTATAGCTCATAAATTTCAAGGCATTCTTTTAAGTCTTCAGAAGGCTAAAGATGAACATTTCTAATATGCAATACCATAGCACTCATAATAGTTTTTATTTCAACTGTATCTGTTACTTCAGGTTTCCTTAACATCAGAAAATATTAATATATTTTGCAATTATTGTTAAAGATATGCTTACTTGATATGCTCTCTTGCATGGACAAATGGGTTTTTTCTTCTGGAAACTCTGGTTTTTCGTCCAGTAAACTCAAGAAAATGGACCGTAGAACCCACATTATTTCTGATATTAAATACGAGTGTTAGGGACCACGAGATCCCTAACCTCGCTTCACTGCGTGCCGCTTAATTAGTGATAGCCTTGGGCCAACTATCTCTGATTGGGTGCTAGTGGAGATTGAACTGCTCACTCAGTCTCTAAAAGTTAGAAGATAGGGCTAAAAACTGCCTCGCCTACTCCCTATATATTACAGGAATAAAAAGGCATTAGCTTTTTTTTTTTTTTTTTTACTTACTTACTTGGATGATTTTTTTTTATTTACTTTTATTGTATGTATGTCAAGTATAACTGGATAAATACTTATTTGAAACATTATTCTGTTATAAATGTTGAAATTAGGCATCTAAAATACTTATGATAAGGAATGAAATAAAGATTGTGTGGTTTTCATCGAACAATTTAGTTTCTATCTTATGATTAAAAAATTAACTTTTCAGACATGAAAAGAATTGTTATCTGCACAAGCATATCCATAATACACAGTATCAGCTTATCCAAGCCAGTTAGGAACTTAAAAATATACACCAGCTGTTTTCACTCTCGACCGCTTCTCATTTAGCCACCAATTAGGAGGAGACTGATTTATGCACACCAGCTATGTGCATAAATCCATCTCCTTATTGATCAGGTCCATTTCTTGCATGATTGAGTTCACTTATTAAAGGTTGACTTAATGCATGCTAACTGTTCATCACTTGTACCCACCCTCTTCGTGATCAAGGTCAGCAGTTATAAGCTGTCTTCTCAAGTCTGTTGTGACCACATAAAGATGTTATTTTCATTTCTTCATTGATGACATCTTAAAAGTTGGGGTACAGTTTCAAGTGTAATTAGCATTTTAAAGATGTTTTTTTTTAATAATATGCATCACAGATATTTAGTTTTAATTCATTATGAAGATTTTGCGTAAATTATTAATTCAAACTACCATAATTTTTTAAAATTTAAAGATTAATTCTGGATTTTCATTTTTATAATTTCATACCTTCCTAGTTTTCTTCTTCCTTTGGTTTCCATTGTGTGTATGTGTGTTACACAGTGCTCCTTATGTATGGTTCTTGCTAATGCCTTTGTTTTTTTGTCCATGATTATCACACATTAGGAGATCATGATGGATGTCTTGGACTTTGCTTGCTTGGCTATATAATATTGGGTATTTCTCCCTACTTAAGCAGTGTTGTGCCTTGTAAAATTTTAGAAGTCAGAATTCTTAATGATGTTGCATACTGTTTTGCCTTGAATTATTTTTGCACCCCCTTTTTTAATTGCTATAGCTAATAAATTGTTAATACATTCATCTGCTTAAAGATGACTCCCAGTATGAATTAATTTACACTTTTGTTAATATAGAAGTTCAAACTGAAATCAGTAATATCTCCAAGTTAATATTTTAAATTATTTTTATTGAAATAATACTAAATATGGAATTACGAAGAAATGTCCACAGCTATTCAGTGCTTAAAATGCTTTGACCCTGCCAAGCTTAGTGCAGTTAAGAGCTGAGAAGTCACGGTTTCCCCCACCAAATGCCAATAATTTCTTAGGTGTTTATTTTCTGAAAATCTTGGGAAGATTTTTTTCCTAGATTCACTTTAGCAAACTTTTGTGATAAAATACACTTTGTCTGTACAGGTTCATTGTAGAGCACATCTACTGTAACAGTAAAAAGAAAATAATGTCCTGATGATGTTATATAGGAATATAATTGTTATTCAAGCTAAGCTAGTTGTTATGGAATGTTGAGAAAATAAAAATGAAAATCTAGATATGACAATGTAACCAATAACTAGACACTTTTCGATAGGTTGTATAATAGAACTTTTTCATGATGAATAGGAACATAAATCATGATAATTAAATCAAATTTATTTAATAATTTTTTCTATATATTTTTTATTTGAATTATTTTGAAAAAAAAAAAAATTGAAGTTTTAGACTTATATAATTTGTATTTATATACAAATAATCCACCCCCCCCCCCAAAAAAAAAGCAGGGAAATGTTTAATTTATTGCACTGGAAAATGTTTTAAAATTGTTGATTATAACTTTTCATGAGCAGCCTTTTCATCATGCTAAAATGCATTTAAAAGTAACAATACTAAATATGGAATTTAGTATTTTTTTTTTTTTTTTGTTATTGGTAACTACTAGATACTGCTTTTTTATTAAAATGTATATAGTGCTGTCTGTATTATGTATCATAGTTTATTTTTGCATTTTCATAATTTAACCTTTTCTATTTTTCTTTCCTTTTTAGTCATCTCATTTTCAAGTAACTTCTCGTAAAGTTTACCGTAAAATGTACTGCAAAAATGTGAAAATGTGGTTGGTACTTATTTTCGTTGGATTGGTGATACTTACTTTCATAGTTCTTATGGCAACAAATGTGATTCCAGTAAAATAATGGCAAGCCAATTAACAGTAATTAATTGCATGATGTAAATGAAATTAATCTGGAAGATTTCTCCTAGACATCAGTATTTCAACACTGCCTTGAAACATTCTGTAATTGAGGGTCCATGTGTGTACAAGTACACATGAATATGTATTTGTTTATGTGAATAGCTTTAAAAGTGCTTTTGATTCTAATGTGAAAATCATGTCATGCCAAGGTTTTTGAAGTAAGCATTAAGAAAAATATTACATCATGGAGAAAAATTTTAAATTTTCAAACCTATGGGTATAGAAAAGCCAAAGATGACTAGTAAAATAAGTATTTTCTGTTTTCCAAAGAGTATATAAGACCAATTTTAATCATTAGCAACAGCAAAAGTTTTGTGAAAATTGTCATAAGAATTTTTTTCTAATAAATTTTTCACAAATTCTGAGTACTTTTTTTAAACTCTGAATATTTAAATTTTTTTGTTTGTGGACATTAAAAAAGTGCACTACAGTTAATAGAAAATGCATGAAAACTTGTTTTTAATATATAAAATTTGTAGAGAATGAAATTTCAAGTTACACATGACACATTTTTTTGACTGACTTTTTGAACCATCTTATTTGAAAACCAGTTTATGCAATAGTTAAAAGAATCTTTCAAATAAAGCATGATTTAAGTCTATTTAAAGATATGCATCCCCATTTTATGTGCAGTGCCTATCTTTATACAGGCTGGATACAAAATGTACTTACTCTTTATAATGCTGCACTAACTGATTATGATGCTGTTATATTAGCAAGTTATATGGCATACAAAGCATTAAACTCATTATGCTCTCAGCATTCACAACACATTCTGGAAATGCGTTCTACTCACTCATCTCTCTCCATGCAAAAAATCTGCTCTTAGTACCTTCATCTCATCTTTACACAACTTATAAAGATGGCTTCTTGCTCTTTCCCTCTGACCTTCCACTCATTTTATAATCCTCTGTTGTATTAATCCAATAAAATCCCCTCACTAATACACAAATGAATATAGGAAACAAGAACAGGCATGACTGATTTGACAAAACTCTGCAATTTACATTTCTGCAATTGCCTTTGTCACTCATCTCCAGACTCTCTGTAGTCTTTTCACATCACAGTGAAAACTAAGTGACTGAATTTAGGTAAAGTGCTCTGTGTAGTCAATGCTTTATGCAATAGCATAACCATCTCCTTATCCCTACTAGTCAATGTACTCGTACACCTTACCATAGCAGCAGTGCAATATGTTTTTGCAACACTTGTGATGTACCTTCTAAACGTTAGTCCTCTCTGAGCCATTAACATCATTGCTGATGTTAAATGTTCTATAATTTTAAACACTCTATAATGTTCAACTTTGCATTAGCAAATAGCTGAAGATCCCCAAATCCACATGAAATATCATTAACAAATTAAACAGCAGGGCACAAGAACAGAAAAACTCTGCTCAAAAACACTATTGGTTACACTATTAAATTTGGAGACACTGTTTTGTCATGCATAACTTACTGGTATCATTTAGAAAGTCATTTCTAAATGAATCCAATTTATTATAGATTCTCATCTTCCCCAGCTAATATGTGGTAATCTGTCAGATTACGTTGGATAATAGAGATTCATATACATTGATATTCTTGAACTGTCTATAAGCATTTGATAGAAAAGCCTATGTTATTAACCTAATCCGGTATTGTATTACCAACCCCTCTAATACATTGACTACAACTGCAGATATACATACTGGTCTGTAATTGAAAATTTCTATTCTAGAACTATGCTTTTGGAGTGATGCTATTCAGAGTTCTTTCTACTGTTTAGGCACGTTTCCCACTGCAAGAATTTCTTTAAATAACCAGGTCAAGGATATAGATAACTGTTTTGCACATTCCTTAAAATTATGTTCCACAGTCCTATTGACATCCAGCCCATCTCAATTAACATTTTATAATACATTTCTGATTCTTTCAGCTATAATTTCTATTTGTCTCCCTTTTAGGTGTTGTGCTGCTTCATTTACAACTTCTTCTTCTTTGAGTGCCATCTCCTATCAGAGGTCGGTGACCACCTTGGCAAATTTTGAGCGATTCTCAGCTATTCTGAGCAGTCTCTCAGAGTTCATATTAGTCCACTGTCTGATATCTGCCAGCCAAGATTTTCTTCGTCTTCCTTGTCCTCTTCTTCCATTTATCTTTCCCTTTTATAATCAATTGAAGTATCTTATATTTTTCATTACGAAGTAGGTGACCAAGATATGCAGTTTTCCTTCTTTTTATGGTATCTAAAAGTTCACGTGATTTCCCCATTTGTTTCAGTACTTCCTGATTGGACGTTTTTGCTGTCCATGGGATTTTTAACATTTGTCTGTATAACCACATCTCAAAGGCTTCATGTCTTTTTATTGATGTTGTCTTCAAGGTCCAAGTTTCTGCACTGTACAGCAATACAGACCATACATAGCATTTAACCATGCGTACTCTAAGCCTAAGTTTAAACTGCGGTTACACAGTGTTGATTTCTTCAAGAGAAAATTTTTTCTTGCCATTTCAATTCTAACTTTTATTGCCATTTCTGGATTGCAATCTTCATTTAACCAGCATCCGAGATATTTAAACTTTGCCACTCTTTCTATTTGTTTCCTATTTAAAGAAAGTACTAAATTAAGAATTGGTTTCTTACTTATGACCATGAATTTAGTTTTGGTGATATTTATTTTTAATCCCATTTTTTCACTCTCTGCATTTATTAACTCCAAAAGATTTTGAAAATCCTGAATGTTGTCAGCCAGAAGAGCTGTATCATCGGCATATCGGATGTTACTGATGATTTCACCATTTACACTAATCCCTTTCTTTCTTCCTTCCAAGACTTTTTGAAATATGGCTTCTGAGTAGATGTTAAAAAGAAGAGGTGACAGCACACATCCTTGCCTTACTCCTCGTTTGATGTTAATGGAGTCTCTAATAATGTCATCAACTTGAACAGATACCTTTTGGTTCCAATATAAGTTTTCAATGATCCTGATGTCTTTACCATCTAATCCAATTCTTTTTAATAGTACAATCATTTTAGCATGTTGGACTTTGTCAAATGCTTTCTCGAAGTCGATGAAGCAAATGAATATTACCTTGTTTTGGTCAATACATTTTTGAAATAAGATCTGAGAACAGAAAAGGGCCTCTCTTGTTCCCAAGCCGTTTCTAAAGCCAAATTGGGTATCACTGATGGTGTCTTCACATTTTCTGTATATTCTTTTTTGAATTATTTTCAGAAACATTTTGAGAACGTGACTCATTAGGCTGATCATTCTATAGTCATTACAAGTTTTCGCATTTACTTTTTTAGGTAGCATGATGAAGGTCGACTGTAACCAGTCTTGAGGGATTATGCCTGTATCGTAGATCTTATTAAATAGCTTTACTAATATGTTAATGTTGTCACCTTCTAATAACTTTACTATTTCTGCCGGTATTCTATCTGGTCTTAGGGCTTTACCATTTTTAGCTGAGTTCAATGCACATTCTACCTCTGATTTTAGAATGCATGGACCTTCCATATGTTCATAAGTATTTTCTGGGTTCTGTCTATCATCAGTAAAGAGGTCTTCTATATATTTCACCCATTCTTGTATTTTGTCATCCTTTTTGGATATAATTTCTCCCTTTTTGTTTCGAAGGATACAGAATTGTTTTTTCTTATATATACCTGAGGTCTCTTTCATCTTTTTGTGTAGATTAAAATTGTCATGTTTTTCCTGTAGAATTTCTATTTCTTTACATTTTTCATTCATCCAGATTTCTTTTGCTTTTTTGATCTTGTGTTTAATAATTTTCTGAACCTCTGTATATTTTGTTGGATTATGATTTTTATATGATCTGCGTTGATCCATGAGAGAGAGAATTTCATCAGTCATCCAATCTTTCTTTTTTACTGCTCTATTAGGACATAAGGTATTGGTACATTTCTCTATGAAGACAGATTTCAATTTGTCTAACGATTCATCAACCCTCATGATGTCATCATTCTTGATAAGTGCTAGCTCTTGATTCAGATCTTGACTCAATTTGCTTCTTATCTCTGTGTTTTTTAATTTTCCCAAATCAAACCTTTTTTGTTGATGTTTCTTAAGCATAGTTTTCAGTCTAAGTTGTAACTCTGCCACCAGTAGGTTATGATCAGAAGCAATATCTGTACTAGGATAGGTTTTTGTACTCTTTATAGAACTTCGAAATCGTTGATTAATTAGTAAGTAATCAATTTGGTTTCTGATTATATTCCCATTATTATCCTGTGGTGATCGCCAAGTATACAATCTTCGAGGTGGTAGCTTAAACCATGTGTTTGTGATTATTAGCTCCTCTTCCTGAATTGAAAAAGACGGTCACCTCTCTCATTTCTTGTGCCCAGTCCATGTTCGCCAACTACATCTCCACTTCTACCTTTCCCAACTTTAGCATTGAAATCACCCATGACTATGTTAATATCATGCTTTTTTGTATTTTTCATTAGTTCTTTTAATTGATCATAAAATTCTTCAATCTCGGTATCACTCTTGTCAGCAGTAGGGGCATAGACTTGTATAAGATTAACATCTAGTGGTTGTCCTTTCAGTTTTAATAACATCATCCTATCTGAGTAAGGGATGAAGCTCAACAGTGACTTATTGATCTCTTTGTTTATTATTATTCCAACTCTGTTTTGATGGTTGTTTTCACAACTTCCAGAGTGATACATTGTCATGTCATTGACTTGAGTTTTGCCTGATCCTGGCCACCTAACTTCACTCATTCCTAAAATTCCAATTTCAAGTCTTTTCATTTCTTGGGATAGCATTTCTTAGCTTACCTGCTTCATAGAAGGTTCTGACATTCCAGGTTCCTAGTTTTACTGAGCGCACCATGTTGAGCCCGGGGATTCTTCGCACCCCTGTCCCATTTAAGGGATGCCGGTAACTCGGGGCCATTTGTGTAGATTTGCTTGCCATGGTGGTTAGTCTGGAGAGAGAATAGAGCAGTAGTTTCTCCATTTGCTTTCTGCTCTGCAGTATTACAGACGTACACAATAAACTGTATTGCCATCTGCAATTTTCTAATCGCAAGCTTTACCGTCATCATGAGACTTCAACCTTTTGTCAGTACTGACAAATCTGCTTCCCTTTGCCAGAGGATTGAATCCTTTATTTTTCCTTGTAACCCTAGGTAGGGGCCCTAACCGGGTACTGACAGCTGGAGCCAGCTGAGCCCGGGTTGTTTATAGAGGTCTGCTCCTCTGAAGATTCTTCCGCACATTTCACTGTTGGGATACAAATCCTCTTCCACTGATTTGTCCGTTGTTCTTCACAGAGGTCCGTTAGCATCCTTGTAGGGAGTGTACCCTATGGAAGGTCCCAGGGAGCACGACGTGGACATGGACTTGCCTCACTCCCCTCATTTACAACAGAATAATATATATACTGATGAGGTGCTCCTTTGTCATAATCACTCTGCTACTATAGCCATCCAACAACCTTGCCACCCTTGTATGATTATTCTTCCTTTCGTTTTGCACATAATAGAAGAGATCCCTTGAATTATCTTTGACCTGAGCCAGTCTCTCTTACTGTAGTTTCTTTCTAATTTACCATGCTTCTTGCTTTTCTAGCATTTTGTATTCCTCATTCATCTAATTATTACTGACTATCTTGTATCTCCTTCCTAACATCATTTCCTACACTTGTTTGGTCTAATTTCACTTTTCATCCATTTTACCCTTTGTTTATTCATATAACTTGCCATGCAGTGTACAGTGCGCATGCATATAGGCTTAGGTGCTGATTAGAACTATGTTGAATGTTTAATACAATGAAAAGCATGAATTAAACAAGTTTAATTCTTTCTGTTAATATTTTGTCTTTTTTACAGTACAGCAAGGCCAGTCCGAGAGTATCTGATGCCCCTAGGCAAAGAAACTTTAGGCACCCCTATACATTCTCTCTCTATATATATTATGTCATACTCGCACAAGCACACGTACACCTACACATGTGGATACTCTCGGACTGGCCCTGCTGTACCGTAAAAAAAAAGACAAAATATTAACAGAAAGCATTAAACTTGTTTAATTCATGCTTTTCATTGTATTAAACATTCAACATAGTTCTAATCAGCACCTAAGCCTATATGCATGCGCACTGTACACTGCATGGCAAGTTATATGAATAAACAAAGGGTAAAATGGATGAAAAGTGAAAAATAATATCATTATGAACATAAAAAAATTTATTAATCAAAACCAGTACATATGTATACATATATGAAATTAAGAAAAATTAAATAGCACCCCTAGGTGATTGCCTAGGTTCGCCTAATGATAAAACAGGCCCTGCAGTACAGATATCTCTAGGAAGTACATTGTAATTTGTAGCGCACACACACACAAGCAACACAAAGTAAAGTTCAACTTACTAGACTAAACTCTGGAGTTCTAACAAGGAAGCATCTGCTTCTGTGGATGCTAGTAAGAAGCTTGTTGTGAATTGGAATGCCTAAGAATTGCCCATATTTTGGGAAGTTGTTTAAACACCAACTTACTTAAATTAGGTTAATTTTCAAGGGCAGTTGCAGATTCTAGAAAAAGCCTTTCACGTTTGAACCTGCTGTGATGAAGCGTAGTTTCTCCCATTTAATATGGTGTCCAAGGCATGGTCTTCAACCTGACTGTCTGTAGTTCTGTTCTTCCAAGTTGATTTTTCAGGCTGCCAATAACAAGCCAGCTTGCAACAATAGCTTTATCCTCTTTGTTGTTCTCACCATTTTTCCAGTATGGATTCTACACTTTAAATTATGTATTTGGTTTAATCCTTTATCCAAGTGTAAGCAAACAAAGTTTGCGCCTGAAGTATCTTCAGGACTGGGGCAACTCGTGGCAAAAGTGGTCTGAGTTCTCATCACTTTCCTTAGTATCCCATGATGCAAAACACATCTCCTCATGAACATGTATAATGCTATGCATTATGGGAAGGGTCACTACCCGGACCGGTTTTGACCTTTATTGAGGTCTCTTCAGTGGGAGCCAGACCCAGAAGTGATACCATGTTGAAGCAGTGCAGAACTCGTATTTCCATATGCCAGTTGCCAAAAGGTGTCACACCTTATTGTTAAATTACTCTGGATTAGAGGAAGATGGAAGGTTTTTTCCCCCACTTGGCTAGACTATAAATTATATATTTAGTTTAATCCTTTATCCAAGTGTAAGCAAACAAAGTTTGTGTCTGAAGTGTCTTCGGGACTGGGGCAACTCGTGGCAAAGGTGGACTAAGTTCTCCTCACTTTCCTTGGTATCCCATAATGCAAAGCATATCTCCTTGCAAACATGTATAATGCTATGCATTATGGGAAGGGTCACTACCCAGACCGGTTTCTAAACTCTGTGGATTCTGAATTTCTTTTCTTTCTGCCATCACTTTAAGCTAAAGCTCTTCAGCTTCATTAGTTTTGTGAAGAAGAACCCATCAGTATAGTATATCATCTATAATTCCTTTAATTTTTGAACTAAATATTTAAAGAATTTTATTTTTGTTCTTTTCTCTATCCAGTTCAGGTTTTACTCACTAATCATTCTTGCTTAATTTTCTTAGCACCTGAGCAGTCTCAGCTATTTTGTTACATACTAATCCAGTTTTCCCATCTGTTTCCTATCAGTGAACAAGCATAGCCAAACTTTTAATTTCATTCTGTACTCATATATTTTCATCATGAATGCTGTTCCAGCTCAATCGAGTTTTTTTTTTTTTTTTTCCTAAATAGTCTCTTATTTGGTCCCTCCATCTTTCTCCATGATCCTCTTTTCTTTTCAATTAAGTCTTTCTTTTACATGTCCAACCCACTTCAGTGGTTTGAACTTCACAAGTATCTATTCAATACTTCATAGTAAAAACACACTCCAAATGTTCACATTTATTCTGTTTTTCCTGCATTAACCTCAAAACTTTTCCAATGTTTCTGTTGTTAATTTCTGTCTGCCGATAGAGGCATTGGAAAAGTCTTCCAATAAAAGAAAATGGGCAAATGAAGAACCTCTGTTAATGAAAAGCATATACTTCAATGTATTTTCTCAAAGTAGAATATTTCACTATTGAAGAAGCTTTGGCACGGTGAAATCCTACTCAATATTTCTCAATCTAAACTTTCTTCGCTAATGTATTTACTAGTTATCTATAGTTCTCACATTTTTGAAATCTAATATCCTATTTCACTTATTCTTAAAATATTTCTTCTGCAATTTTCTTAATTTATTTCATCTGGTTGCAGTGGAGAGGAGGGGAGAATGTGAATGGACAGCAGATATATGGGAAATTGTGTAAACTTGATGTTAACCTCCTTACCGGTCGATGTGGATGAAATAGTGACACCAAATTGCACTTCTTATACATGTTATTCAATAGGTGTTAGAGCTTCGTATCCAGATTTAGCTGAACATCTATAGACATCGTGGCCAGTTGGGGGGTTAATAAGGCTGTGGGACTTGATAATAAATCACCATGTGTTTTGAGGAAATGTGCCAAGAAGTTGACATCTTCCTTGACATACTTGCTTAATATGAGTCTTATACCAAGTTCCAAAGGAGTGGAAGGAAGGCAGTATTGCACTGCTTCATAAGAGGCAGTGGCAAACTCAAGCTGCCAATCTGTGTCAGGTGTTGTGGTTTAAGTGTTGGAGATGTGTGAATGAGATCCATAATTGAGTTGACAAGAGTTGCATTGTCTTTGAAGGACAGCATAGATTTGATAAAAGTCAAGAAGGTGACAAGGTGTGCTATACAAGGGAGTTGGATTCTCATTAGTAAGGGTCCACTCCATTGCCAAAAATAGTAAGCTTTTTCTTTCATATTGTAAACTTTTTATGAGCATCATGATTTTCAGTAATATATAAAGGTATAAATTAAACATATTTGGTCGTTTGAAAGTTGAGCATAAAAAACTTATTGTTTAATACTGACCATATACAAATATTTTAACATTCTTTGCCTACCAGTTTCGCTAGCAAACTGTCTAGCTTTTTCAGGCGTTGACGGAAAAGTATAGAAAATACTAGTAAATGCAAATTGAAAGGAACATTAAAAACGTTGTAAACACTAGTAGCTAAGGTTGCACGTTCGCTTGACAGACTGAGTGGACTTATTTTTCTTAATTATTATCATGCATGCGTGTTTGTTGTAAACGCATGATGTAATTACTAGCTAGCTGTAGTTCAGATGGATTTAGAGAGAGGATGAGGTTTTTCCATGAACTGTTAAGAATAGTATCCTGGTTTCTGTTGAGGTTTCCACCAGTTTTTAACACTACTGTGGCTTCCTTGAATAAACGATGTCTATAATCATCGTCTAAATATGGCATGGAGCTATTTTGCCACTCTATCGTGTGGTTAGACGTGCAGAAATGATGTGCTAAGCCAGAAGAAATACTTCTGTTGTGGTTTACATCACCAACGTGCTCTCTCTCTGTCTGATCTCCAAACTCCTTGAAGTTTGTTTGATGTAGGCGAGACCTCAGGAGCAAGGAATGTAATATACTCCTGGATATTTGTATCCTAAAAAATGTTGGATGCTGGTGGTTGGTTTGAAGATCACTCTGATGTTGTGAGCTTTTAGTATTCTGGCTATTTGATAAGAAATTGACTTGATGAAGGGAATCACTACAGTAGAAATGTGCTGGGAGTTTGGTTCTTCTTGTCTGGGGTTGTCACCGTATAGATATTTTTTGATGTTTGGAGGGTATCCATTTTGTGATAATGTTTTGGCTATTAGTGAGATTTCAGTCTGTGTATCCTTCTCTTCTGATATAAACTTACGTGCTCTATTTTTCAACATATGGATAACGCTTTGTCTTTGAAGGACAGCATAGATTTGATAAAAGTCAAGAAGGTGACAAGGTGTGCTATACAAGGGAGTTGGATTCTCATTAGTAAGGGTCCACTCCATTGCCAAAAATAGTAAGCTTTTTCTTTCATATTGTAAACTTTTTATGAGCATCATGATTTTCAGTAATATATAAAGGTATAAATTAAACATATTTGGTCGTTTGAAAGTTGAGCATAAAAAACTTATTGTTTAATACTGACCATATACAAATATTTTAACATTCTTTGCCTACCAGTTTCGCTAGCAAACTGTCTAGCTTTTTCAGGCGTTGACGGAGAAGTATAGAAAATACTAGTAAATGCAAATTGAAAGGAACATTAAAAACGTTGTAAACACTAGTAGCTAAGGTTGCACGTTCGCTTGACAGACTGAGTGGACTTATTTTTCTTAATTATTATCATGCATGCGTGTTTGTTGTAAACGCATGATGTAATTACTAGCTAGCTGTAGTTCAGATGGATTTAGAGAGAGGATGAGGTTTTTCCATGAACTGTTAAGAATAGTACCCTGGTTTCTGTTGAGGTTTCCACCAGTTTTTAACACTACTGTGGCTTCCTTGAATAAACGATGTCTATAATCATCGTCTAAATATGGCATGGAGTTATTTTGCCACTCTATCGTGTGGTTAGACGTGCAGAAATGATGTGCTAAGCCAGAAGAAATACTTCTGTTGTGGTTTACATCACCAACGTGCTCTCTCTCTGTCTGATCTCCAAACTCCTTGAAGTTTGTTTGATGTAGGCGAGACCTCAGGAGCAAGGAATGTAATATACTCCTGGATATTTGTATCCTAAAAAATGTTGGATGCTGGTGGTTGGTTTGAAGATCACTCTGATGTTGTGAGCTTTTAGTATTCTGGCTATTTGATAAGAAATTGACTTGATGAAGGGAATCACTACAGTAGAAAGGTGCTGGGAGTTTGGTTCTTCTTGTCTGGGGTTGTCACCATATAGATATTTTTTGATGTTTGGAGGGTATCCATTTTGTGATAATGTTTTGGCTATTAGTGAGATTTCAGTCTGTGTATCCTTCTCTTCTGATATAAACTTACGTGCTCTATTTTTCAACATATGGATAACGCTTAGTTTGTGTGTCTTGTGATGGTTAGAAATATAATGAAGGGATCTTCCAGTGTCTGTCAGCTTTCTGTAAATAGATAAATTGACACTATTATTATAATTACGGCTATTATAGCCTGTTTTTGTTTAGAAGTGTCCCTTATTTTAAATATGTTGGCTATTATTACTCAAAAAAATGGGTATATATATTTTAGGGCATTATGGGTGAGTATAGATGGCAATTATAGCAGAATAGAAGAGGTGAAAAAATTTTGTACATACCCTGTTTTAATTCCAGGATGTCTTCCAGTTTCATGATCCTGCTGAAGGTTGTTTATAAAGAGGGGGAGGAGGAGGAAGGGAACGTGTTTTGACGCGGGAAAATAAATTTGGAAACCCGGGTTATGTATTAATAATATATATATAAATATATTATATTGTTTAGGGGCACATTTTGTGGGGGGGGGGGGAAGACTTATTCCAAAAAAATATGTGGAAACTTATTCCAAAAAAGTTCTATTGATGGTCAGTCGACCGAAACGGTCCGCACCTCATTAACCCCCATCCCCTGCCCCAGTTTCCACATAAGTAAACCCTTCCCCTTTTCTCCCCCCCCCCCCCCCACAAAATGTGTCCCTAAACACAATATATTTATATATTATTAATACATAACCCGGGTTTCCAAATTTATTTTCCCACGTCAAAACACCCCCCCACTCCCTTCCTCCTTCCTTCCCCCCCCCATTATAAACAATCTTCAGCATGATCATGAAATTGGAAGACATCCTGGAATCACAACAAGGTATGTACAAAATTTTTCCACCTCTTTTATTCTGCTATAATTGCCATCTATACTCACCCATAATGCCCTAAAATATATATACCTCTTTTTTTTGAGTAATAATAGGCAATGTATTTAAAATAAGGGACACTCCTAAACAAAAACAGGCTATAATAGCTGTAATTATAATAATAGTGTTTAAGAGGAGTAGCATGGGAATTTTCCCAGAAACTATACCTAAATTGACACTATTTGATTGTCTTTTTATCAAGATGTCTAGAAAATGCAGATGGTTGTTGTTTTCAACTTCCAGAATGAATTTTATCTTATGTATGGAGTTGATTTTATTCACAAATGATTTTAGGTTTTCTAAGCTATCTTGCCATATAATGAAAATATCGTCAATATATCTCCACCATATAGATGGTCTAGGGGAGATTGTTGAGAGAATTTCTTTTTCAAGTTTTTCCATGATAAGATCTGCACAAGATGGTGATAGCGAACTTCCCATTGCTAGGCCTTCTAATTGTTGGTATATGGTGTTATTAACCTTGAAGAAATTAGACTGAAGGCAGTGTTTAAACATCTGTGTGATGTCTAGAGGAAAGAGGTCTTGAATGATGTTTATTACTTCTTCTTGTCAATGCCTTGAAAAAGCTAGACAATTTGCTAGCAAAACTGGTAGGCAAAGAATTTTAAAATATTTGTATATGGTCAGTATTAAACAAGTTTTTTATGCTTAACATATAAAGATATACTTTGATTTTGCAAAGACTTTTGATAGATTGCCACATGACAAGGTGATAGTTAAACTAGAATAATTGGGGTTGGATATTAGATTAATGCATGCTGATAGGTATCCATAAGCAGTGTATGGGGATGCAATATCCCGCAAGCAGAAAGTGTTAGCAGTGTGCCTCAAAGTTTTAAAATTCGTAAAACAAAGCTGGGATGTAGAGTAAACACTTGTAGTTATATTGTAAGAAGCGTGGAGGAAATAAGAGTCGGGGGGGGGGTTACAATTTAGAGGACAGCACAATGAATTCTGGCAGTGATGCAATGACCTGTAAGGATGGTATGGTTCATTGTATAAGGCTTTGATTAGGGCACATATGGACCACTGTGCACAGACTTGGTCACCTAGTTTTCAAAACAGTGAAGAAATATAGGAAAGAGTTCAAAGATGACTGACTAAGTTGGCTTCGAGCCTGGAATGTTGAGTATGAAGAGGGGATTGGAAGATGCAATTTGCAGAGTTTAGTTTGATCGGAGGGAGGTGATAGACGTGTTGAGTTGGGAAGGAGTTCTTATCAAATTAATGTTAGAGGTTTCTCATAGAATGGTAAGAAATGGAGAAGGTCAGTCCTGGAAGCTATGTAAAGGAGAGAAAGAAGCTGGTTTTGGGCATGTAGAGTGGTGAATGATTGGAATGCATTGCTTGAATCTGGTGTCTGCAGATTCAAACAATGAGAATGTATTTAAGGTATGGTATTGATCAGCAATTTGTGTGACAGGGAGTGGTCTTTGACTCTATGGAGGTCTGAAAATAACATTTTCTAAGGTCCATATCACAGCATTTCTTAAGTGAAATATTTGAATTCATCTATTGCCAAAGTTCTCATAGGATTTGTCCTTAATACTTCATTCACCCTCCCTCTTGCTAGCTTAAATAGGGATTGTTTGGGATTACTTACTTTCGTTTTACATAAGAGTATTTTTTGGGTATGGATGATTAATATTTGCCAAACTATTCTATTGGGTTTCACACTGGCCTAGTATTTAGAGCAACCTGGAATTTTCATTATCTAATATTTAGCTACTGTTGCCCTTCAGAGATTACATCCACTTTGGAAGGACAATAAAATACAGGATAGCTACAAAACTTCCTCATCGATACCCTTGTTAACTCTTACTATACGGATATGAAAGTTGGATATTGCTAAAAGAAGATGAGAAAAGATTATTGGCCTTCAAGATGAAGTGCTATGTGGCTTTTAAGTTTGCAGGAAATGACAACGTATACTAGAATGTTAATTAAAAAACTTGAATCAATACCTTATATTTTGGCATTGTTAGGTTACCATCATCAGGGATCACAGAAAAACTATGTACGCAGGCACTAACCCTAAGCAAATAAGACTGAATAAAGGCAACAGAAGTCAGGCCTAGAGTCTTAAACGGTTACCATCATCAGGGATCACAGAAAACTATGTGCACGCAGTCACTAACACTAAGCAAATAAGACAAAGGCAACAGAAGTAAGGCCTCGAGTCCTAAATGGTGCCCTCCTAGTGGGTTAAATTGGGTTGATGATCCTAAAATGTATGCTTACATATTTGGAGAAGTCTCGTGCATCGAAATTTGCTGAGATTTGGAAAGTTCTTCAGAGCTAAGGCAGATTTGATGAATAGTCTTTCATAGTTGTATTTGCTGTGGTGTAATAGAGTGGCCTTCCAGTGTATCCTGTAGCGGGTTTCTAAAACATGCTCAGCAAGTCCTGAATGGTTACATTGTTGGAAACGGATATTCAGATATTGGCTGTCTTGCCTGTTTGGTTGTAGTGGGATAATTTGCAACTGCGAGGGACCTTTAATCATTACCTTCCTATATTTTGGCATTGTTAGGTTGCCATCATCAGGGATCACAGAAAACTATATGCATGCAGGCACTAACATGCCTATCTATCAAACTCCTGGAGTTTTAGGGATGTGGCTGGCCTTTGGTGATGCAAATAAGAGATGCCAATTTCTTATATGGTCTATAACTGGTTGTAAGGTCATATTCCTTTAGGATTTTTGTTAATTTCTCAGATGTGCCTCATTATTTTTATTATTATTCAGGCCCCCATGGAGTCAAAAGACTCATTGCAGTAAGTCCTTCCTAGGAAACAAAGTATCATACCACTCCTTAAACTCATTGACCATTCTCACTCTAACCACTATCAGGCAATGCATTCCGTGGTTCAACTGCCCTCCATGCAAAGAAACCACTCCTCTCTCTCTTGCTCACAGCTTCCTTTTGTAACTTCCCGAGATGGCCCCTTGTCATCTCGTTCCTGCTGTTCAACCATGTGAAAGGACTCCCCAGTGTGAACTCTGTAACCACCTCTCAACAGCTGAAACGTCTCAATCATATCACCTCTCAACTCCACCGATGAAGAGACCAACAAACAAGTGCCGCCATCTCTTGGTACCTAACAGAATATCTTGCTCTCTGAAATAATGTAGGCTGTACGGTCGATTTTCTTGAGTTTACGGGACGAAAAACTCGATTATCCAGGAGAAAAAACCGGTCTGCCCGTGCCAGAGAGCGACTAATTCGGGAACCGGTCGAAGATAGGCTTAGAAAAAGTTCCTCCCGCGAGTAGGCAAGGCCTTTTAACCTTATCCAGCTTTTGGAGACTGAGTGGGCTGTTCATTCTCCACTGATGAAGAGACCAGCAGACTCTTCGGCAACTAGACTTCCACCTAAGTCTAACTTCGAGCCACCTAGTGCAGAGGATGCAAGCACCACTTCCACTTAGCTACACAAGTACAGGTTTTTATAATCGCATATTGTTGGAGGGGAGAGGTAACTACTGGTGAATGTATCTGCCTGTAGGAAGATATTGATTAATATTTTATTATACGTTGTCATCTCCTGAAAAATTAAAAGCTATGTATAACCAATTCTTAACTGACCATAATAAGCTTATTTACAAGAATGAAGTGCTACAGAATACTTTTGAAGTTAACAAATGACGAGGTTATAAAGAAAATATCATTAAAATATTACCTAAATTAGCACTAGAGGACTTGACTTCCGGTAAAAGATACTAGGGATGATCTAAAATCACCTGGATGGATAATATTAGAAAATTGATTAATTCTTCGTTCTTTACTAAGTTAAGGAGATCCCAAGACAGAAACGCATGTTAGGACTGTGACTTTTATAGTACACCAACAGTTTACACAGCCTATGACTGAAGAAGAATATTATGTTGCGGAAAGCATTGGAACACTAGTTAACATAGTTAACATAAACATAGCATGTTCATGTTATGTATAAACAGCATGCAAATCTAAGTCTGCAAACGAATATAGAGGTTTTAATTAAACCAAAATCTGTAAAACATAATTGGAAGCAGAGGAAAGAGAAGAAATTTTGAATACAATTTGTGAATGCTGTTTACTACAATGGGATAGCTGGTAAAAATTTAGATGTAGGTATAAAAAGTAATTCTTAAGAGACCTTAAATTTTTGAATACTAATAATGTATTCATTATTACTAATAATGAATTGTAATATCTTCTACAACTAGTTCTCTTCTTGGTTTGCTAACGATTTTGTCTTAAAAATTCATCTCAAGGATTGACTAGGTGCTTTTTAGATATTTATGGCCTCATTAAGAAAGGCGATAGTGAAGGACCCCTCCCTGAGCAATGAACTCTGGCACCTAAAGATTCGTAAGCATCCATATCTATAATGCGATTCGAAATCATAACTTTGAGTGCGGATACACAATCCTCTCGGCAAACAGGAATTATCAATTTCCTGAACTATGCCCTCACATGAAGAACAGAATGCATTGACTACTAAGTGTTTGTTTACATTATTACTAATCTTCCAAGGTTTTTCAGTCAAAAGCAGACGTTACTTGTCGGCGCCCCGATATTGTCACGCCGGCCACTGAAATAGAAACATTACATCAATCAGTGTTTTCCATATAGGCATGTGACAGCCAGTACTGATTCTCTTTAATTCCCTGCTCAAGGATGGGTGAGATATGGTCGGGAACAGACTTCATTAAATGTTTCGGTCAATTGCTGTATACAAGAAGTTCTGTTTGTATGTACAAGCCTTCTCAGATGGAGATGATCTCGTTCCTGACAGACCGTTTTAGAACCACTGTTTCTCCTCTTAGACAAGCAATGTGGATTATTTTTCCACTGATTAAATACTTGGGATATCTCACCTTTTCAGAAACTAGTCGACTCTGCTGTTTTCAAAACGTGGTTCCAGCCAGATGAGCATTCACAATAAGCCTTTTATCGAACTCCAAAAGATCCTTTGTTTTCCATTGTGGTGAACACTTGACGATTACTGACCTGCAGCATTCTTAAACGTTGCCGAGAACACGTGGTAACACACGTCGCCAAGTATTTTACACATACGTTGCGTTAGTGACCTTTACGTTCATCTGCATAAAAGTTTATAATTCAATGATTTCGATATTCAAAGGCCCTTCTGACTGAATCTATATATGTATATATATAGATCTTAGTCTTTCTTGGCATCAAATACTCATTTTTGCTAAATTTTCCTCTCCAGATCATTCCTAGAGATTGGAAGAAGTCGGTTTTAATACCACTACATAAGAAGAGAGATTTGAAAGCTTGCAAGAACTATAGAACTATTAGTTTAATGTCTTGGGCAAACAAAATTTTATTGAAGATTGCTAAATAGGATTGAGGCCGAAGTTGAGGCAGAGATGCCCGAGGTTTTACGAAAGGCAAGGTAAGAGCACCAGCGATCAGATCCTTTGCCTTAGACGACATAGAAAAATAAAGGATTCAGGCTTCCTATGGTAATGTGTTTCCTAGACTATAAAGCTTTTGTGTTGAGCATGTGAAACTGTGAGAAGTAATGAAAAGAATGGATTTTCCTCGACACATTATCAGGTTGATAGCCAACTTATATAGGGAGCAAGAAGCTACAGAAAGAACAGGTGTTGGGTTGACTGATTGGCTTCAGGTTTGAAAAGGAGTTACACAAGGATGTTTAGTATATATGCGGAGGACATCATGCGTGAAGCATTGGATAAGCTCAAGACAAGAATTAGGATAGGTGATAGATTGATCAGTAATTTGAGGTATGTGCAGTACCCTTTTGCAATGACAAGGAAGAAGAACTAGGACAAATTCTTGACAAAGTTAACAAGATAAGTAATAACAGAAGACCAACTCAATCCTGGCAAAACAAAGATTAAAGTTCTCGAAGGAAATACAAATAGGGAAGCTCTTGGGAAAGAAGCATATCTTAATGGAGAAAGAATTGAGGAAATCAGCAGAGTTTGAGTACCCGAGATCCATTAATGAGAATTGCTGTTCAGAAGACGTCATAAGAGGATTAGGAATGGCTAAAACAACAGACTTTTTTTTTAAATCTGGAAGGATGGGTGGTCTATTTCCATGGGAAGAAAGTTGAGGATTTTGGATACAGCTCCAACAGTGACTTATGGATGTGAGACTTGGAACTTAAAGAAGTAAGATAAGAAAAGGGTAGCTGCTTTTGAGATATGGTGTTATAGAAGTCTGTTGAGGATATCATACACTGAAATGCATACAAATGAATGGGTGTTAGAATAAATAAGTAGAACTTTAAGGTTCCTTAACCACGCTGCCAGCCAGGACGTATATATACGTCCAAGTTACCATGGATGCGAAGTGCATATTAAAAATTGTAATACCATTGATATTACATTGAAATATATGATGGATACGAAGCTTATGATGTTGCGTATTTCATCCATAATGGCCGGTAAGGTGGTTAAGGATATAAACAAAAGAAAGTTGAAATATTTTGGCCATATTGAAAGGATGCAAGGAGGACTTCTCATAACAGTAATAGAAAGTAAAGTTCCTGGAAAAAGAGGAAGGGGTATACCTTCAATGAGATGGGTGGATGGTGTGTGGAGTGTCTGATCTTCAGAGTGTTGAAGCATCCAGAAAAGCATAAAACAGAACTATGTGGCGAGGCCTGGTGTGACACATCACCGAGTATTGCAGTGACTATACGGCATCTGTGGATGTCGAGTGAACATACGGATGAATGGGCAATACCTGGATGAGCTGCTCCTGTTATGCGAACCATTCTCGCACAATCCGGGCAGTGTGGCTTGGTGCATTATCTTGTTGATAGAAGGCACAACCAGAGGGGAACACTGTTGCCATGAATGGATGCACCTAGTCTACAATGATGTTTAAGTTGGTGGTAGACGCCATATTTTCCTGCACATGAATGACTAAACCCCAAGACGCCACTACTAGTTTGTTTTCTTCCTACAGCGTATCTTGGTGCCAACACTTCCACAGGTTAACGATGCTCACCTATCCGTCCGCTCACACTGTGCAACATGAAACGAGATTCATCAGACGAGACGACCTTCTTTCATTCATGCAAAGTCCAGTTAGATGCTCGTGTACCTATTTGAGGAGCTTCCAACAGTGAATGGACAGGGGTGTCATCCAAAAAGAAATAGTGCCAGAGCTCTACCTCGGAAACAAAAACCCAGAGCACGAAGTGCGCCATTATTATTATTATTATTGCGACGGCCATATGGCAGAGAGATTGCCTTGTTTTCTGAAAAAAATGACAAGAGCGGCAAGCTGCTATTTTTTGACCGAAAGTTGAAAATGAATTATGTCTCATTATAATTCTTGTAATTTATTAAAATGAATTTAAAAATTTTGATAATTTTAAAAAAGTACCAGAACATCGCCCTGACCCGACTACACCCCTGTGAATGGAGGGTTCGCATAGGTAGTCGACGTGGCCTGCAGCTATGCAGGTTCAAATTACTGGCGAATTGCAGTTTCATACTCCACATAAAATTACACTGCTACCAAATCTATGTTGGGATAACTAAAATCAAGTATGACGATTAATTGTTTAGTATCTATTATGTTTATTTGGCAAAGCATTTTAATATAATTAGGAGCTGATTCACCAACTCCGTCCGAAGTTAATTGCTCCAAATAGTGATCACTTCAACCAGTCCCTAGCCTGGATGAAGGAGGAGGGTTGTGCATTGGGCTGGCAACACAATCACATAAAAATAAAAAAAAAATCGATGCTACTAAATCGATTCAAACGAAACTTCCGAACAGTACTCAATGGCAACCAATCTGGAATGGAAAAAAGGATATGATTGGATTACGAAATAGACAGAAAAATATGAATAAAATAATAAGAAGAGATATCAAAATGGCAACATGGAATGCAAGGAGAATGAAATAAATAGGAAAGATGAATGAAGTTCCTAATGAAAATCTGAAATATAAAATAGAACTACATGAAATGCGATGGCAAGGACAGGAAAAAATGATAAACAGCATTATAGTATTATTTATAGTGGTCCCATGAACAAAAGGGTCAGCTGTTTACTGGCTTCATAGTAAACAAGGAAATACTGAGAAGTATTTGCAGGTGTCGGCTTTTGTATCTTTTGAACGGAGGAGTATGTCAGAATACGAAGCTATTAGTGATCGAATATGAAAAATAAGATTAAAAGGAAAATTTAGAAACATTACTGTCATGTCCTAAGTAGGCTGTCCATATCTACCGTTTTGAACGGGACAGTACCGTAGTGTTAATAAAAATGTCAAATTTGTCCTGTTTTTAATAAAATCTATAAATATACTTTAATATTGGTAAATCAGAAATTATTATTCATGACCAATAATCGTATATCGATATTATGGATACTAGTAATTTGTATAACCATGGAGTCGCATTGTTCGATACTAAATATCGATATCTGCAGTGATTTATTCAGAGAAAATAACAAATACATGTTGGCAACATTTGCACGACTCAGACGCAGCGTCTATTCTGCCATAGCGTTAGTTTTTGTTTTGTCTGTATGCTAACTGGTGGCTTTGTTATTCAATGCCGATGGGTTAAATTTCCTATTTTTTTAACGCTTTAAGTCTATCCTTGCAATGTCAAAGAGGCGAAACTGCAGTTTAAAAGCAATAATTACCGACGTTTTATCACCATACATATTTGGCAAAGTAAAACTTTTTTTATCGTCTTACTTTTTCATGAGTACAGAATATTACATAACCCTCACGTTTTTGTTTCAAGGAAATATGGTCAGCCTACTCATAAGACACTTCCTTGTCACAATACATTTTAAGTGTAAACTACCCCGAATTTCCAAATTTAGTCTTTACACACAGCTCTTAAGATTTCACATGCATATTTTTTACCATAACTATTTCTTGTTTTTCTATGCGTATCTTTTCCAAACTTTCCCAGACGTTCCTCTATTGGAGGGAATAATCAAAGGTTAATGAAAGACTTGTTCCAAATCAAAATATGTCCCAAATAGGATTTTCCAAATTTCCAGTGCTTTTGTCATTTCTCTTATGTCAAAAATCAGATCAACAGTTGATTGCCCTTTTCTAAAACCAAGTTGCTCTTCTCTTAGGCCTTCGTCTATTTCTTCTTCGTCAGTGACACAATAACGTTATTCTTCTATAGTTAGTTACTACACTCTTTTATTGAGCCTCCTTTTTATATTGGAACAATAATTCCTTAGGTCCAATCAATAAGTGTCCCTTGCTTTCTCCAGATCAGTCTAAAGATGTCACATGACCATTTCAGTCCTGTACTACCAGAAGCTCTGATTAGGTCAACAAACAAATCATCTATGCCAGGGGATTTTCACTTCGTTCTTCTTCCTTAATGCTCTTTAACCTCTGCCAGACATCTTTCTTTATTATGTCCGACTGAGCGCCCGACTAGCTCAGTCGGTAGAGCACGAGACTCTTAATCTCGGTGTAGTGGGTTCGAGGTACACTTTGGGCGTGAAAGTAATTAGTCGCTCATCAATCTATTCATTCCATTTGATTTCACAATGGCTTTCATCTTTATATAAATCATATACAGTATAAAATAACGTTGCTACATCATCGTAATTTCTCTTTCAGTGATCACAAGATTACTAATATTTCCATCCTGATCTATTAAAAACCTGGCTCCTCATTTCTTCTACTATTCTTCATTAGTCCATATAACATTTTTATATAAAACATTTCTACCTCTACCATGAAATCTAAATCTTAACTCTACAACTTTTACAAGATTTCCTGCTCAATCAGCTGCAACCGATACACGTGAAAGTATGCACATGCCGTATAATATAACTCATTCTTGTGTTCATATTTTAAATGTAACCTTTCTTCTGTTTTCTCCATGAATGATGCTCATGTTACATTGAGCTCAATATTCAAATATATAGGAGTATTTAACAATTTCTAGTTTTATGTTTTATAAATATGCGTGCAATTTAACTCGTTTTAAAAAAAAAATTTATTATATTCTTATCTGTCATTAATTTGCCGAAATTATTCCAAATTTCTCGACACTAGGTAGTGTCGCACTAAATGTGTTGAAAAAAATGAGAATAGACGCGAACTCTTATTTATTTACCTCTCTATTAGAACTATGAATTTATCCTACTTAGCTAAAACGCTATACACTTCCCCCTATTGGTGACAATATGAAACTGCAGTGTCCCAATTTGAGAATTAAAGTTGCAAACTTGTGAAAGTGTAATTATTGTAAAATTTGATAGTTTGTTTGTGTATTGTGCAGAAAGTTTATAATGCAGTTGTTTGGCATTGTACTTTCTTTTTGGTCATTCATTAACGTTTAATGTCATTAAATAGAAAACATGGCAGTTGCAGTTTTCAGGATTCTTATTCTTTCTGCTCTCTGTTTAGTAGGTAAGTCAGCTACCTCTATCTAGGTATAATTATCTTAAAGGGTATTTATTGCCCAGATGTGACAAAGAATTGACATGAAAAAATTAACTAGTAAATACAATGCTTCTCTCGCCACGCAAATGCTCCATTAGGAATATGAGAGATTAATCATTCTTGGGGGCTATCTCATAAGAACTCAGCACATTCCATTTCGTATGGCTGCATTATTTCTGTTTTATTCAAATGAATGACGCGCTGTTGACTGTTTCTAAGTTTTAGTTAATAACATAAAAATTCCATAATTTTTTTTTTACTCACAACCTGCAGTGTTACTTGAAACTGTTGATATTATATGATTCGTGGCTCTGCAGCATTATTTATTATTACATTGGGAATATCCATAGAGTAAGGAGACTCATCGCAAGTTCCAATGTTCACAACTCTCATATCTCCTTTTAAACTTATTCACTTGCAAGGCTCCTGTCAGTGCCTTGCAAGTGAATGTCAGTGAATAAGTTTACCATCTCCTGATCTCCAAAAAGTTATCAACAGTAGTGTGCTGATAACTTTTTAACAACTGGCTCATTAAACAACGGAAGAAAGCAGCTTTTTCCTTTGTGAGAATTAAAACTTTCAGAAAATCAGGGTATTCTTGGTAATTCTAGACATGCAAAATCATTTTTGAAGATGTCAAGCATGGGAATGTTATTATTCACTGTCTGCACACCTTTACTAACCACACTTACACAGATGACTACTAGATCTCTGACTATTTATCATATATTGAAAAATTTCCTTTGGGTCAAAAAAACCCTTTAATATCTTAAGAGTTTCTATCATGTCCATTCCTTTCTGCCAATCAACTAAACTTTGTAACCTACATACCCAGTGGTGTAGCTAGAGCTTCTGCTGCCCAGGGCAGTCCCTGAGTTTGCCACCCCTCTCAATACACACCAAAAATACTACAAAAAGTCAAAACGACGTAGAGGGAAATAAATTAAAACACTATGTTCATTTTTGAAGTAAAACTTTAATTTCAGCATTCGAAAATGTTATTTTTCTTGCTTTTCTGTTAGCAAAATCGTCAATGACATTGGCACAAAGTCTATTCCATAGTAATGTAGGTAATTCTTAATCAATTTTATTTAGAAAAACTCCTCTCACAACACTACAGCAATTGTGAGGCAAATTCACAGTAGTATTATAATATTTGGAAATGAGTTTTCGAGACTGTATTTTAGAATTGACTGCAAAGTTCAAGAAGGTTCAAAGTGCTACCCAGGGTGGACTGCCCCCCCCCCCCCATCCTCCCCTAGCTATGTCTTTGTGCATACCTTCAACCTGTCCTCATAGGGAGAACTCCACAGGCCTGTCACCAGCTTGATCACTCATTTCTAAATCCTCTTTACCATCTCCTGAACTCCAAGAAATCCAGGTGACCAAATCTGTGCACAGTAGTCGAAATCTGGCTGAATCATTGCCTTGTAAAGAGTGGTAATAACTTCCCCATCTTTACTTGTTAGTATGTTTTTCAATATCCAAGTAATTCTTTGAGCTATTTTACTGTGACTTTTGTAATATGCCCTCTAAACTTCAACTCTCTGTCCACCATTAGTCCCAACTCCATAGCCTCATCAGTGTGATACAGCCTGATGTGCATAACCTTACATTTTGAAACATTAAATTGACAATCATTATTCTTTACCCACAATGTCAATTTATTTAAATCATCCTGCAGGATATCTACATCACCATTATCAACTACTGCTCTCCCTTTCTTATTACCTTAAGCAGCAGCCTAGCCAAAATTAAGTGGACATTTGTTGAAAAATAATATTCCTGTAAAATTGCTAGAGGAGATAATCCCTACACACGGGCTGTCATAAGGAAGGGGTGGAGAAAATGAAGCAGAAAGGGTATGGAAATACGCATGCATATCCCTTACTGAATTTTCTGTGTCACCATATACAAGCTTATCACCCAAATGTTTCTAGCCAATGTGAATTGTGTGCTGCTCTATAGTTTATGGCCATTGCCAGTTTAGCAACTAGCTTGCAGAATTTTTGAAAATTTAACAATCTGCTCACACAAGCCAGCTCCAGCACACCACTGTTCGTATGTCTTCCTCTGGTAACTTTTTTATTCACTGCACTTCAATGAAAACATTGCCTCGTGACTACACAACTTCTCGGAATGACCTTGTGTGCTCTTCTAGCCTGCCGCCTATTAGAAAATTTATACATTTTACCTATTAGAAAATTTATACTCTATAAAACCCCCTTTAGTGACTTATGTAATTTATATGTTTCTATCACATTCCTTCTTTGCTGCCTTTTAACTCATAAACCTTTGGCAAATCTTCATAGGAAATATTCCACAGGTATCTCTCCATTTTGGTGCGTGCTTGTCTCTGAATCCTTTCTAACGCTCACCATCCCCAAGAGACCCAGGTGACTAAATCTGTGCACTGATCATACCTTGGATCTGGGTTGCTTGATGCAATGTTTATTTACAGATCAAACTGGTCCATTGAGAAATTAGGTTAAAAAAACAATAGCATAGAGTTAAATCAAAGACATAAGCACACATGCTCAAGTCTTGTGTGTATTCGGGCCCATAGCCAGGAATAGTATCGATTCATTTTTCATTACTTACTGATGTTTATATTTTGAGTCATAGATATACATTGTCATGATGAGCACGTAAGCTATTTAAAAATCTGTATGCATCTGTTTTTGAAATGAACAGTACTACATTATAGTTTGCAACTTATTGAACTTTGAGCTAAGACATATCTGAAAGCTGGCTTCAGAATCTGTTTTTCACAATCTGTGATAAACAGATTGTTTTACATGATGCGCTTCCATGTAATGATTTTCTGTGTATTAGAGACTGTGCTGTGAAGTGTTCATTATTTGCATTTTTATATTTATCAAGAGATTGGTGCTTATTTGTGGGTTCTTCCAAAACAAGTTTAAAAGCAGTTTTGTTGTATAAAGTAAATAATGAGAAGCTTTCCATACATTTTGCTCATGCAATAAACATGACACTCGTTGAAAATATGCCCTCACCTCACAAATTCTTCTCATATCAACAGCAGTAATGCTGTTGGTGCAAGGAAGATTTACAAAACATTAGTTTTTGTGCTTGTCAGAATGTTATATGCAGAAAATATAGTCTTCCCACAGAGAGAGAGAGCATAAAAGACTTAGTACATTGATCCTCAAGAAAATCTTTGGCACCATTGGTTACAAGTATGTAATAAGTAGCAATGTAGTAGTGATTAAGTAGTGTAGACAGTGGATTGTGTGAAGCATTCTGTTATGAGGAGTCCTTGGAAGTGTTACATCTGTAATAAAGTATATGACAGCTACTGCTCTCCAGTAGCTGAGAAAGCAAGATAAACACGTGAATTATGTATGCATCATGTGATTGATGTCACCAAAATTTGAGTTAATCACATGATATTGCAGTAAACAGATAACAAAACATGATGAAATAAGAAGACAGTATTAAACTAGGGAGAAAAAAAGAAATGTTGATAAAACACACACACACACACACAAGAATAATAAAACAAATCACATTTGCATGAATATCAACCATAACTACACCCACTGAGACAGTGAAGAAAGAGTAACACAACATACATTTGAAAATTATATTAACGTCTTACAAGCATGAAATAAAAGTGACAGATACAAAACACCAAACATAACAAATAACACAAATAAAATATGACCACAAACACTGTTACCAAGAGCCAACAATACACTGCCAGACACCTCCTGTTATAACCCTGAGAAGCTAACCTAATTTCATTAAAACCAATATATCCACTCTTTGGAAATAAAGCAGCCAAACCATTACCTAACAAACAACTACAACTTGCAGAACAACAGCCTCTGCAAGCCAAAATTCTGCTCTCCAAACCATTCTTCAATTGGGCTTAGATAACCTTGTCAATTTCAATGCCTGCAAAACACAGTTCTGCCTTATTTCCCACAAAAAAAAAAAAAAAAAAACTATTATCGCAGCCTAACCAGTGACAACACCCAAATATTTTGGCAAGATGAGATCTCTCCTGGAGATTACTTTGACATCAAGACTTTTGGCATGAACCCTATCACCATTGCTTCCTTAGTATCCAAAAATAATAGGATTTCTCTTTTGTTTAAGGCATTACCTTACCCCTGAACAGCTATTTACCCCGTACAAATCATAAATTTGCCCATCCATTGAGTACTGCTTGCACATCAGGGGAGGTGTCCCTAAGAGCTTCCTAAAAATACTTGATGCAATACAGAAGAGCAGACAAACTGATTGACTCATTTTTTACCAACTCACTTGAACCACTGTTGCACAGGTGTCTAGTATCTACTGCATGCATCTTCTAAAAATATTCTAATAATTTTAAATCTAATATCCCTTTAATTTAATTAATGTTTATATTGCCAAAATGAAGCCTGTTGGCTCTTTATATTTAAGTAAGTTAATGGGTGCACCTTTTGGACAACTCGTATAGCAGAGTATATAAGTTCTCTTTGCTATACCCTTTGGTATTAATTTGGTCTAGCTACTCACTAATGACGCCTCAATAAAGGCTGAAACCGGTCTGGGTAGTGACCTCCCACCATAATTTAATAACAGCATACATTTCCTAGGAAATGTGTTTTTACATTATGGAAAATACCAAGAATAGCGATCAGAACTTTCCCCACCTTTGCAACGAGTTGTCCGTGTTTGTACTACGTTCTAGGACCACTTGCATTTAGCTCACACTAGTATTCGCCGATACATTTATAGTTTTTTATACTATATTCGGCATGAAACTCTCTGATTCCAATCTTTGAGTTTCTTATTCGGTTTTAAAACAATGTGGGATCTAATATCCCCTTAATTTAATTAATATTTACACCATTCTGAACATCAAAAACAAACAGAATGAAAAAGTAAACATAATGAAAACCAACCAATAATATCACTTCAGTGCTGTCATTCATATGATATAATTTATGTAGGTCACGTGGTTTACGAGAACACTAGTTCATGATACTAATATCCACCATCACACATTAAACTGGATCTCACGAGGAACTTAGTTAAAGTATTGGACAAAAATGGACCTGCATTCCTTTGCCTAACTGCAAGATTTGCAAAAATTCCAGAAGCCAAACTTAGGAAAAGTATTCATGATTATTTTGTGTGAATCTCACCAATAATACCTTAGTACTATGGATGCAATTAAATAATCTGGTTCCTGCTCTAGAGGCCAAGCATGTTACTTTTCAAATTACTTTGGGCCTCTTAGTAAGCAAGGCGGGTGGTCTCGCACCAGTTGATAAAAATATTTGTATTAAGTATTAAAATAAATTTTTAAAAAAAAAGTATTAAAAGATGAAGAATTTGAAAAGTCATTAAATAGAAGTATTAAAATATCTTTTCTAGTTACTTGACATCTAATGGGACCAGGCCAGGTCAGAAAATAAAAATAATGAGACTAATATGAGAAAAAGGGGGAAAAAGCATCAGAGGCTGAAGTACTCAGTTTACAGGGGTTGTAATTGCACCATAATTAATGGTTGCTATAGATGCATTAATTTCGCATTTTATAAATATTAAAGAAATGGTTTTGTATAGATCTAATAATAGCAGTGTAACAGAATTTACAGAAATGCATAACATGAGGATGTTGGCCCTCCTGTAAATTCTGTATGGCACATTTGTCACGTCTCCATAAATAAATCATTCTATAATTGTATTAATTTAACAAATTGCTGATAACTCAGTAATTATAAGTTGTCTTACATAGATAATTATCATATAATTTCTTCTACCAATGCAGGTGTTGTTTTTTTTTTTTTTTAATGGGACTGTTATATTAACATAAAGTGGAATTAGTCAGAATGGAAGTGGGGGGAAAACATGCACTTGAAACTTCAGTATAATTGGGTCACCTGTTTTAATATAAATTAATGGTTTCATAAATTTTTATTATTATTATTACGTGACACCTCCAAGGACTCATTGAGTGAGGGCACCTACTCTACAACTCTCCGTCTCCATCACTCAGTGCACCAACTACAGTGAACTGAATCATCTACACCAATGCCATCTACTGCCCACCACCATCACCACTAGTATTTTCACAGACAATTGCAAACATCCATGCCCATGGCAGGATTCGAACCTGCAGCCTTTTGGCTGGAGAGCAGATACGTTAACCACTTTACTAGAATTGTTATTTTCTTGGTTTGTTACGATTATTGTTTCCCAGCGTTAATTTAGCATCTTTAAAAGGAAGCCACTATATTTCACTATTTAAGAAAAACATGACAATCATCTCTCTCTGTGTGCCTAATGTGGTAAACAACTCGCTTATTTCCTTCGTCACTCACCAGTGATGTCTTGTGTTAGCAAAGGAATGTTTAGTGCATAGCCCTATAAGCAAACTAGCAGCTACAGAATCATTTTTATCTATCTCAAGCATTGCAGCTTTTTTTCTTCCACAAATCTAAAGCTAAGTGGTTTGGTGCAGCATTCTTAAAACTAAGCATAATAAAACAGTTACTGTTTTGCAAGGAAAATATTCTACATAATTGCAATCCTTTCTTTCATTACACCATGATCAGCATTCATTATAATAAAAATATAACAAATGCTAATCACAGTAACAACTTCAATTTAATACAAATCAAAATAATTACCAAAGATTTCGATCTTCATATCAAGGTCATCATCCTGGAGTATACATATATCTACAAAGAGGCAAGCTATGTCACAGTACATAAAGTAACGCTAATTTCATCAACCATTAACAGTACTGGCCTGACCTCTGGTAAAAAAAAAAAATACTAGATCCAAGTTAGAGTCTGTTATCTGTTTGGTTAGAGACTGCTAACAGATTAATTAAAACAAACAATATTGGTAGTGACAAGTATGTGAAATAAGAGCTAAAATTATCTCTTAGACTTCTGAAGTGATGGTTTGCTGGAGAACTTGAAACAGAAGTTAGGTGGGCTCAGGGGCATGCCGGCACAGTGTGCAATTTGTGCGACGCACACAGGCACAAAAGATTTCAGGGGAGGAGGAAATACTTTAAAAAAAAATATATTATTCATTCATTATATCAAAATAAATTACATTTTTGTTTAAATTTTAATTATATTTTATAGATTTATCTTAAAAAAAATTATTTATAATCACTTATTTGTTAATATTCCTTAAGATCTTATTATATATATATATATGGTGCAATTCGCAGATGATTTTCTTGCCAAATAATATAAATTACTGAAATAAAGAGCCACTAGGCTTCACTTCGGCGGTGTAAAATTATTTAAATTAAGGGGGATATTAAATCCACATTATTTCAAAGCTGAATAAGAAGCTCAAAGATAGAAATCCAAGAGTTTCATGCCGAATATTAAAATTTCAAACTATAAAAATTTCGGCAGATTGCAGCATAAGCATAAGCAGCATAAAACACGGTTCAATACCTGGGCAACTCGTAGCAAAGATGGATAAAGTTCTGATCACTATTCTTAGTATTTCCCATAATGTAAAACACATCTCCTAGGACAATGTTTCCCAAACTGTGGTCCGCGGACCCCTGGGGGGTCTGCGGGATAGTTTATTTTCATTAAACTTTATCTTATGTTGCTCACAGCTTTTGTTCACATCTGGCCTAATCGATATGTTCATTTTCTTCTGAATATCTCCATTTATAACAGTATTGCATTGTCATAAATGACACATTTAGTGTTGTAAAATTGTAATTTATTACTTCATCTTTATGATATATAAAATATAAAAAATTTCCATTTTGGATTTTATGGGGTCCGCAACATATTAACATTCACTACAGGGGGTCTGCGACATCAAAAAGGTTGGGAAACACTTTCCTAGGAGATGTACGATGTTATACATTATGGTGGAAGGTCACTACCCAGACTGGTTTCGACCTTTGTATAGGTGAAGCGGACTCTAAAAATAAGACGATCCCGAAAGATCGCCCAACTCAGCATTGTTCCACTCAGCGACAGGCTCACCCCATCACCGAGAAGAACTTCTCAGCATTGGCTCTACCCAGTGGCAGGCTCACCCCACCACCAAGCAGAGCCATAATCTCGGCGGTGGCCCTACTCAGAGACAGGCAAAAAACCTACCTCCAAGCAGAGCCTCTCAGAGCCAGATCTGCCCCACACCAGTTTCAACCCTCATTGGAGTCTCATTAGTGAGTAGGTAGACCAGATAATACTGAGATTATAGCGAAGAGAACTTTTATACTTTGCTATACGAGTTGTCAAAAAGATGCAACAATAAATTACTGAAATAAAGAGCCACTAGGCTTCACTTCGGCGATGTAAAATTAAAATTAAGGGGATATTAAATCCCACGTTATTTCAAAGCCTAATCAAAGATAGAAATCCAACAATTTTACATCGCCAAAGTGAAGCCTAGTGGCTCTTTATTTCAGTAATTTATTGGTGCACCTTTTTGACAACTCGTATAGCAAAGTATGTAAGTTCTCTTCGCTATAATCTCAGTATTATCTGGTCTACCTACTAAATGATGAGACCTCAATAAAGGTCGAAACCGGTCTGGGTTTCGACCTTCCATCATAATGTATAACATCATACATCTCCTAGGAGATGTGTTTTACATTATGGGAAATACTAAGAATAGTGATCAGAACTTTATCCACCTTTGCTATGAGTTGCCCTGGTATTGAACTATGTGTTTTAGCTTACTCTGCAATCTGCCGAAACTTTTATAATTTGCTATATTTGGCATGAAACTCTTAGATTTCTATCTTTGAGTTTCTTATTCGGCTTTAAAATAATGTGGGATTTAATATCCCCTTAATTTAAATAACATAAATTACTTTATTTTTTTCCAAATTATTTTTGTTGTTTTTGTACCCTTCTTGTATGTTTATTGTTTTTTATAAATTTTTTTGTAATTTCTGCTTTTTGTTCAATAAACTTATAATTAATATATTTTGTATTTCATTTTTACTCACTGATTCATTTTTATAAAGTGATTTTTTATTGGGGAGGGGGGGCATAGGGGCTCCAACTAAAGTTTTGCACACATTTGCCAGACACTACTGGTGTGCTACTGGGTGGGCTGAAAGTGTGCTATCCATATTGAGATTTTTAGACTGCTGTTATTGTTCATCATGAAATTCCTCAAGGGGTGTACAGCATATGATAGTATTACATGAAAAACTTAACATCATCACTAACTTCTTATGTACAATTTTCCTCCAAATCAATCTATTACCTGTCAAGACTCCAATGTTATCAGATCTCATATTTCTGTCTTCTAAGGAACTTTTTTTGCTAATCTTTCCTCTCCAATTCTGTTTAAGTGACCATACCCCCTGAGATCAGCTATGCTAACACATTCCTGGATGCTAATAATCTCAGTCTTTCCTAATATCCTCATATATAATATGATATTGTAATTGATGCCATCTGTTCATGCCCCTAATCCTTCAGGACTCTCATATCTGCAGTCAGTAGTCTTTGGTCAAGTGTTTTATTTCTAACCCAGCTGTCAGATCTATTAGTTAAAATTGGTTTGAACACTGTCTTTATACAGCTAATTTAGTGTTTTGACTAATTTCCCTCTTATTCCATATAAATTTATTCAGTTTACTTCCTACCATACCGGCTTTGTTCATTCTGTTGTCCTTTCCATATTTAATTTACCATCTTCACTAAAAATCGTGCCTGAGTAGCTGAAATATTTTAGTTCTATAGGTGCTCCATTCTCAATGCATTGATATTTTCAGTGCTTCTGCCTATTTTCATTGTCTTTGTCTTGTTATTGCTGACCTTCTCTATTCAATTTAGTCAGGGAATCTTGCTGACTTGCACTGGATTTATTTAAATGTATAACATCATCTGCATAAAGTAAAGAGCTGAGATTAACAACTCCAATTTTGATATCAGGTTTATCATTATTATAATTATTACCCCAAGACCTCATGGAGTCAAAGACTCATCTGGGAGGTCCTTTTATCACACACACATCTCATTGTACCGTGTCTTAAACACATTCAAACTCCTTGCAGACACCACACTCTCAGGCAAGGCATTCCAATCATTCACAACTCTGCACGAAAAAACCTGCCTCTCACTCTCCTACTCGCACCCTCTTTATACAGTTTCCTGGGATGACCTCTGGTTCTCCCCTGATCTCCCACTATTCTCTGTAGAACTTCTCCACCATTGATCCTATAACAACACCTTACCAACTTGTAGGTCTCTATCATTTCTCCCCTCTTCTTCCTGTCCACCAGACTCTGCAAATTACATCTTCTCAATCTTTCCTCATATTTGACATTCTAGAGGTCAGAAACTACCTTAGTCATTCACCTTTGGACCCTTTCCAACATCTCTTCATCCTTCTGAAAACCTGGTGACCAAATCTGGGCACAATAGTCCATGTGTGGCCTAATCAAAGCCTTATACAATGGAACAAGAATCTCCCTACTTCTACACGTCATTGTCCTCTGCATCATTCCCAGAAGCCTTTATGTTGTCTTCACAATTTTGGCGATATGTCCCCTAAATTTTAGATCCTTATCCACTATCACCCCCAGATCTCTTATTTCCTCTACCTTCAACAATATATTCTCACCAAGCATAAATTCTGCATCCCATCTTTGTTTTCCAAATTTTAAAACCTTACATTTTGCAACATTGAACTCACATCCCCATTTCCGTGCCCAGTCACTCAATTTATTCACTCAATCAGTCACTTTATTGTAATAAGTAAGTAGATTACTAAAACATGACCTCCTTTTAGCAAATCCATGTTGTCCATCAAAGATAATACCATTATTGTCAACCCAACTCTGGATCCTAGTTCTCACAGCTTCTCCAACAACTTAACCACAACACTTGACACACAAATAGGCCTATAGTTTGATGCTCGAGTTCGATCACCTCCTTTATGAAGTGGCACAGTCTTACCCTCCTTCCACTTCTTAGGAACTTGACCAAGTGCAAGACTCGTATTTAAAAAAAATGTCAAGGCAGTGTCAACTCCCTGGCACATTCCTTCAGAATATGCGGTGATATATTATCAAATGCTACAGCCTTATTTACATTTAGTTTACTCAACTCCCCAAATACCTCTTGCTCACTTACAGTCAGTCTCTCCTCCCCATCATCAACTGCTCTCAATCAATCCATGAAGTCACATTCACAAGATTGAAAGATCTTTATGAACTGCTAATTAAATATCTCCACCACACATTCTGCAACAGCTGTCTTTATACCATTTTCTCCAATCAGTGTCATCCTTCCATAATCATTCTTTCTTTTGCTGGCCACATATCGAAAGAACTCCCTAGGATTCTTTTTGGCTTCATTAGCTAACTGCTGTTCATACCTCTCTTTAGCTACTCTCACCAACCAAGTCACCCTCCTTGCCTGGTCTTTGTAGATCTCATGAAATTGGTTATTTCCACTTCTCTTATGCTGCCTCCACTTTCCTTCATAATGTGATCCATATCAATAATGAATAACAGAGGGGATAATGTACATCCTTGTTTAACACCAGATTTAACATTAAACCACCTTCCTGTACTTCCTTCAATTCTAGCTGCTCACTTACAACTCAAAGACTAAGTATTGCTTGATATAATGCCCCATTGACAGCATACATCTGTAATGTTTTGAATAGCATATGACAAGGTGCCAAGAGATGGCACCTTGTCATATGCCTTTTCCAGATCTACAAAACTTAAATACAGATCTTTGTTATATTCCCATGATTTCTTAACTATTTGTCTGAAAGTGAAAATCTGATTCTGACAGTCTATTTGGCCTGAATACAGCTTGTTTTCCCCAAGCTTCCCTTCCACAATCCTTCTCAACTGTTTCTCAGTATATATACTTGCCTAAATTTTACCAGGAACACTGTAGTGAAATACCTCTGTAATTCTCACATTCAGTTTTATTTCCCTTTTTTGTATATGGGTAGTATGAGAACTCTATTCCAATCATCTGGAATTTGTCCCTTTGTCTAGGCCTTTTGAACTATGCAGTGCAGCCACTGTAAGACTTTTATACCTCCATATTTGAGCATTTCTGATCAAATATCATCTACTCCAGCTGCCTTTCACATTTCAGGCTTTTGATGGCTTTTTCTACTTATAGTATGGATATGTATTCCTGATTGCCTGTCAAGTATTTTTTACCACTGTGCTGTCATTGATTATTTCATTTAACAATTTTTCAGAGTAATTTACTCCATACATCTAGGATATCTTTTTTTCATCTCTAATTCATTTTACAGCACTCTTTCCTCCATTTCTGAGTTTTTTCAATGGCCTCCACAATATCTTGTCATCTTTTTGATATTTATTTTCTGTGTTCTTACCAAAGTCTTCCTATGACTTTGTTTATCTAGTTTTACACAGTGTTTAACTTTTTTTACATTTGTATGTAACACAGAGACAAATGCCAAGTGTTATTGTTTATTGTTTAGAATGTTTAATTAATGGTGGCCTAAAAATCCTAAGATATGGATGGCACACATTCATCTCACTTTTTTCAAGTTGTTCAGCAAACACTCACTCACTTCAGGACTCTAAGCAATAATTTTGGTCTTATTTCAAATATTGGCTACCGCCAGTACTGTTATGGATTGACTAAAATAGTGCTATTTTAGCTTACAATGGGTATTGTAATGTAGTTTGTTTCTTTACAGAATGGATCATTGGATCTTCCCACCTTAAGGCTGGACTTCCAGGTTTCCTTTTGGTATCTCTCAGATACCAGTTTGTTACTCTGACTGTCCATTCTGTTGTCTCTCATTCTGGTGAGATGTCCTGCCCATCCTTTTTGCTGTTGTAGATTGCTTTTATTACAAGGAGTCCAGACTTCTTCCTGATTTCTGTGTGTCTTGTGTGATCTATTTTATTTACATTGCACATTGAGTTGTTATTAAGCTTTGTTCATCTTTTAAAGTTGTGTTCGATGTTTTACTGCTAAGTTAATGCTGGTAAGATGTGACTATTGAAAAGATGGGCTCTTATTTCTATCTATGTTTTGGTTGGTAATTGTTGCTTTTATTTTGTTGAAGGCTATCCAAGCAGCTCTTTTTCTCCTTGCTATTTCATTTGATATGTCATTATTCGTTTTTATGGACTGGCCGAGGTAGATGTAATCTTCAACTTTTTCAATGGTGTTCGGTTCTAGAGTGATTGTATAATCTTTACAGTTTTTGATTTTCATCCATCTCGTTTTGTCCGGATGTATTTCCAATCCAATTTTTGGCAGTTTGGGCTTAAGTTATTCAGCGTTGATTCTGAGAGTTTGGGTGAGTGAGATATTAATACCACATCATCGGCAAATAATAGGATATTTAATATTTCACCATCAATGTTTATTCCACATTTCATGTCAGTTTTTCGATGATGCTGTCCAAAGTAGATGTGAAGAGATGAGGTGATAAGACATCGCCCTGATGTACTCCTCTACTTAAGTTAATTTTAATCAGGTGATTGAAAAGGATGATATTTGTTTTGCCTTCTTTGTAGATATCTTTTATGAGTTTGATATATGCTTTTTCTACGCCTTGTTCTATTAAAGCTTGGAATACTGCGTTATGTTCAACAGTGTCAAATGCCTTTTTAAAATCTATAAAAAGAAGACAAAGTGGAATCTGGTATTTTCTGCATCTTTCTGTTAGCTGAGTAATAGTTTGAATGTGATCTGTTGTCGAAAAGCTTTTTTTTGAAACCAACCTGTTCTTTGCAGTTTTCGTTGATGGAGGTTTGTATTCTGTTTAGGATGACTGGCGAATATTTTATGTGTGTGCTAATAGACAGATGGGTCTGTAGTTACTGATGTCTTCTTTATTACCTTTTTTTATGCAGAATTATGGTCTTTGATGTTTTCCATTCGGTAGGTACTTTCCTTAATTGTATATATCAGATAAATCTTTCTGCTAGAGCTTTAAAGAGTATTTGTCCACCCATTTTTAATTCATCAGATTTTATAATGTCAATTCCTGGTGATCGGTCATTTTTCATATGGTGAATAGCCATTTTTACTTTTTCAGATAGGACAGATGGTATTTCCAAATTTTCATCTGGTACTGGAGCTGTGATTACTTGTTTAGATGAGTAAAGGTTCTCATAAAACGATTTTACTATTTTTTCCATTTCACCTCTGTTTGTGTGTCTGTTTCCTTGATTGTCTATGAAGGCTGATGGTAGTGGTTGCTTTAGATTTCTTTTTCTACTTTTTTTTATCTACTGAAGAGCCTAGCTTCTTTTGCCAATTTCGTCATTCTATATATGTTATAGTCGTCTTTGATATTCTGCCTCAGTTGTTTACAGATAATTTTATATTCTAAATGGTCTTTTCCTGTATCAGTATTCTTCTTTTCTTCAATAGTTCTATCATTCTTGCTAATAGGTGTTTCCTGGTCTTAGGAGAAAGTTCATAGGAGGTTCTTTCTTTGCAGTTTAAAGTTTGTTTGTTTAATCTTCGATGTCATTTTTTAATTTCCAGTCAGTTTCTTCCACATTTTTTCTAAATTCTTATGGTTTATCTGTTTTGAGCGTTTTTTATGGTTGACTATGGTCGTATGCGTTCTTTTTCTATGTATTTTGAGGGTGGCTCTTATTGGATGGTGGTCTGAATGAATGTTGCAGTAGGTTTTCCCAGTGACTTCAACATTTTTTATTATTCTTTTGCAATCTGTTAGAATGAAATCAATTTCATTTCTCTTTTTTAAAAAAACTATTCATAATGTACAGTCTTTCTGCTTCTACAAATTCTGCCAGGAGTTCATTACTTTCCCCTTTCCCCCACGGTCTAACGTGTTTTTCTTCAATAAATCCTGTACCAATTTTTGCATTGAAATCTACACACACTATTGTGTGTTGTTTTTTTCTGTAATGTTTCTTGTAGGTGTTCATAGAAGTTTCTATTTCTTCTTTTTCAGCTGTTGAAGTGGGTGCATAGGCTACTATTATTTTTATTGTTACTGATTCTTCTATTTTTAATTTTAGTGTTCCTAGTTGTTCAGAATGGATTGTGCAAGAAATAATATTTTTTAGTTAGCTTTTTATTTATGATAAAGCCAACTCCTCCAGTCCTTGTAGAGTTATCTGAAACTCCCAGGAAAATCTGGTTGCTATTGTTCCATTCTGCTGTTAATTCAGAGCTTCTTCGGGTTTCACAAATAGCAAGGACATCCAACTTTACATTTTGCAGTTCTTGAAACAGGAAATCAATATGGGAGTCAGAAGACAGAGTTTGAGAGTTGAAAGACCCAATAAATAGGGTCGAATTTCCAGATGGTGGTCTACCTTCGTGTGAAAGATTCTTAGCATCCCCCTGCTCTTACAGATTTCTCACCACCACCTTGGTGGGATTGCAAAGAGCTGTGCAGGACTGGGGATCTTTTTCTTCTTCTTCTACTTGCAGACATCTTTACAGTGGTCTACAGCACTTCTCCTGACCATGGTTCTGAAGTGTGTCTTTGGTCCATGGCTCCTTATTCATTATTTGGAGCTGCCTTCTTGGGCTTCCCTCATCCGCCACTGGAGGGACACGCTTGGTAGGGGTGAGGTCCCCCCCATAATTTTATTATGATGAACACAAATGCAATGTTAAGAAAAAAATTTTTTTTTAAGATTCACAAGGCAAACATAGTTCAGCTTTGAATGTGTGCTTTGTAAAGCCATAAACGTGTGGACAGACTTATGTGTTCGTCGAACATGTTGTTTATTTTTTAACGGTATATATTAGAACACAGAAACTAAGTAAATAATTAATTTATTAACTTATTGCTGATATTTCGCTGGTGTTATAACCAGCATCTTCAGAGCACAAAAACACAGTTTGTCACAATATGCGAGACTATAATAACATGGTGTAATCAACAGACTAGTTAAACAAAATTTTACTGTTACAAGATCAGTCAACATACAAAATTATAGATTGCAATCCCACCAACACACAAAAGAATAAGGCACAAAAATTATTGAAAAAAGTCACTTCCTGGCCCAAAGACACAGTTAACAAACTCAAGCCCTTCCATGTTAAAACACCTAGGATCTATGGAGCACCAAAAATTCACAAACAAGGTACACCCTTACGCCCAATTGTGGACAGTATAAATAGTCCCACATACAAACTGGCTAAACATTTAGTGAAGCTACTAGCCACTCTCACAAACAATTCTCCCTCCTTTGTCAAAAGGTCAGCCCACCTAAAAACATCTTACAACACCTTACCCTAAAAAGCTCAGATTTAATAGTAAACGTTGATATCACCTCACTATTCACAAATGTACCACTAATAGAAACCCTCAATCTACTGAAGTCACACTTCCTCCCTGATATATATGAGCAGTTTGTCACAATACGCGAGACTATAACAACATGGTGTAATCAACGGGCTAGTTAAACAAAATTGTAGCAGCAACACAAAGACTAGAGTCCTGATTTTTGGCTCCCTTTATCTGAAAAAAAAAATTGTAGCTATCACATAAGACTAGAGTCCTCAAAAAAAAAAAAAAAAGGCACTAGTTTTTTCTTAAGATGACTGTCTCCCAGATCTTAGGCAAGTTAATACAGCCATATTTGTTGAGATTTGGAGTGTGTTTCAGGGCTTCTGTCACCTCTAAGAACAATCTCTCCGACTTGTAAAAGTTTCTGTGTAGTACTTTTGTGTTTTTCCAGTTGATCCTGTGTGCAGGGGTATCTAGAGCATTGTTGAGAAGGATGATGGTGTGATTGTTTGTGTAAGTATCTCCCTGTATGTGTGGGTTTTCTAAAAACTGAAAATGATAAGGAACCATTTGGAAGACGTGTGATAAGTGTATCCAGGAAGGGCAGACAGTTATTAGCTTCTAGTTCCATTGTAAAGTGGATTTTTGGATGTTGGCTATTTAAATGCACTAAGAATGTTTCCAATGTCTCTGGGCCATGTGGCCAAATAGCAAGCACATCGTCAACATAGCGTAGCCAAAGTGTTGGTTTGAGAGTGGCTGTATTGATTGCTAGTTTTTCCAGGTGTTCCATGTAAAAGTTGGCTGGGGGGGGGGCATGGCTGTCCCATCTATTTGTTTGTATATTTTCCCTTTCCATGTGAAATATCCTGCATGTATTGTGAATTTGAATAGTTCATATATATCAGGGAGGAAGTGTGACTTCAGTAGATTGAGGGTTTCTATTAGTGGTACATTTGTGAATAGTGAGGTGATATCAAAGTTTACTATTAAGTCTGAGCTTTTTAGGGTAAGGTGTTGTAAGATGCTTTTTAGGTGGGCTGACCTTTTGACAAAGGAGGGAGAATTGTTTGTGAGAGTGGCTAGTAGCTTCACTAAATGTTTAGCCAGTTTGTATGTGGGACTATTTATACTGTCCACAATTGGGCATAAGGGTGTACCTTGTTTGTGAATTTTTGGTGCTCCATAGATCCTAGGTGTTTTAACATGGAAGGGCTTGAGTTTGTTAACTGTGTCTTTGGGCCAGGAAGTGACTTTTTTCAATAATTTTTGTGCCTTATTCTTTTGTGTGTTGGTGGGATTGCAATCTATAATTTTGTATGTTGACTGATCTTGTAACAGTAAAATTTTGTTTAACTAGTCCGTTGATTACACCATGTTGTTATAGTCTCGCATATTGTGACAAACTGTGTTTTTGTGCTCTGAAGATGCTGGTTATAACACCAGCGAAATATCAGCAATAAGTTAATAAATTAATTATTTACTTAGTTTCTGTGTTCTAATATATACCGTTAAAAAATAAACAACTTTGTAAGGCCAGTTAGTGCGGGCAAGACTCTTTTGGGCAGAAAGTTAAGAATAAACTAGGGAAGTAGTACTAAAGATAGGAAACAGAAAATGAGATATTATTCTCACGGGGAGAGTAGACAACTGCCATCACAGGCAGTTGACGGGCATAGTAAACTGTGTGCAGATAGGATGATCAGCCCTCTCAGAACATTGAGATTTTTATAAATCCAAGTGAGCTGGCTGTGACAGGTCGATGAGTCTAACACATTAGAAGGGAAAAACCAAACAAATGGACTTACAAGTTAAGTATAGGCTATTGTTCTGTATAACATCCTACTCATCATTTCACTGATTTGGTAAAAAGTGCCTTAGAAAGAAATATGAGATCTGTTAAAGTTGATGCTTCGACAGATAACAGATTAATTTGGAGGAAAATTGTTGATCAGAAGTTAGTAATGATGTAACTTTTTAAAGTAGCACTATCATAATATCTTGGGAGCAGGGGATTAGCACTAAGCTTACTACCTAAAAGCAATGTCTAAATCAAAAGTGCAGATAAGGTGAATAATATAAATTGCAATTATGAAACAGGGCTGAAGATGTTCGATATAGTTACTTTTTGATAATTCTAATGACAGGGAAGAGGCATAGTAGAAATGAACTGCAAATCTACAGAAATATTCTAGGAAAATTTAGACAAAAAAAAAAAGCAAGGATAATAATAATAATAATGGCAAGTCAGAAGTGTGAATGGCCAAATGACAGTCTCTCTGCTATCCAACTAGCAGACCACAAGGCAAATCAGATCCCATTGTGGCATGGATGATTGCCTGTTTTAGGTCTAGGCCATTTAAGTATGAAAGTGAAAAAGCTGGATTTCTTGTTAAAAGATAGCTTAAGTAGATGATATTTTACTAGAAATGGTCAAATATGAAGTTACAAAAATTTTAGTTGCTACAATGAATAATTCAGAAGACCCTGGCAAAAGGTCAAATTCTAGATAATCAGAGTTCTTACCAGGAACATTCGGTAGGGAAATTCTTTGGTGATTCTCACATACTAAGACAATTGAAACATTGTTTGCTTACACTTGAATAAACAATTAAACAAAAATATAATTTCTTGGCATCTTTAATGTAGCTCACATTCAGTTTTATTTCCATTTTATAGATCGGTCCTATAAGAGCTCAACTCCAATCATTCAGAATTCAACTCCCTGACCAGGCCTTCTGAATTATGCAGTATAGCCATTGTAAAACTCTTATACCTCAATATTTAAGTATGTCAGACTAATTATCATCTACACCAGTGAATTTTTCCACATTTCAGGTTTTTGATGGCTTTTTCTACTTTCCAGTATTGATATGCATTCCAGATTGCATTCCTGCTGAGTATTTTCAACCACCACTCTGTCACTGTACATTTCAAAGTAATTACTTCAGACATCTAGAATATCTTTATGTTCAGTTTTCATTCACCTTTATCATCTGGGATTTCTTTTACAATACTCTTCACTCTATTTCTAAGCTTTTTCAATAGCTTCCAGAATATTTTGCAACCTTTCTGATATTTATTTTCCATGTTTTTACCAAAATCTTCCCATGACTTTCGTTTATCTAGTTTTACACAGTGCTTTACTTATTACAGAACTTTTGATATTTCTAGCATATCAAAAGTTCTGTAATAACTTTTGATATGCTAGAAAGCATATCAAAAGTTATTACAGAACTTTTGATATGCTTTCTAGAGACCAAACATAGCACTTTGTTTACAAGCCACTTCAGACCTTCCATAAAGAGGTCAGTGGTCACACATGCAAATATATATATTTTGCAGGTGAGAGTCACACTGAAAATACATGCATACATACATATACAGTATATTTATATATAAACATGCTTATAAGACAACATTTATGCCTATGAATTTTTATTTCAGGTCAGAATATTCGATGTTATCAATGCAGTTCAGATCAGGAGGCTGAAGGTGACATTTGTGGGGCATACGAATCTTTTGATACAGAACGTAACAGGTTATTCGATTGTTTAGGTGAGGAAGCAGTAACACCAGGCATATTTTGTTACAAAAGTATACAACAGAGTCCTCGAGGATTTATTTGTAAGTAGGCATATTTATGAATATTTGAATATATGAAACATTCAGATGTCTAACACCATTATTTTCTGAGATTCCATTTCCTTTATACAATGATCTGTCAATTATCTAACCTTCAAATAATTGAACTTTTAACCGACCCATCTTGGATGGGTTAGTTTGTATGCTAACTACTGATATTTTGCCATATGACTTCATTTAAATTGCCTGCAATTATTTGACCTGATTAAACTAATTAATTTAACCATGTTATATATAAAGTATTGATAATCCCATACTGTTGGGAAGAGGGTGACAGGGCTAAGTTAATTAGCTCAGATGACTGCTCTCCCCAAGCAATTTGACTACATTCACAAAGCATTCTTAGCTGATGGCTACAATTCCCACAATATCCAAAAAATATTACCCCCCCCTCCACACACACACACACACACACACTCATTCACTCTCCTGCTCACCAGAACAGAGACTACATCAAAGCTAGCACCATTCCATATATCCAAGGCACATCTGAAAAACTAATAAAAATCATAAACAAATACAACCTTCCAATCACTTACAGACCATATAAAAATTTCACAACCCTTATCTGCTATACTAAAAACCCACCTGGTATTGACTAGGTCCCCTTGTAGGTTGTAAACTATCCTGCTATGGCCAGACAGGCAGGACAGCCAAAATCAGAATTGATGAACATAAGGACTATATCTGTTTCCACCATTACAGCCACTCAGGACTTGCTGACTGCTTTGAACACCAACCATAGGATACTCTGGAAGAAGATCACTCTACTCCATCACAGCAAATATAAATATGAAAGACTTTTCCTTGAATCTGCTTCTGCCTTAAACTACCCTAACTTCAACAAATTTGGTTGCATGAAAGTGCTCCAAATTTGAGAAGCCCACATCTTCTGCACTTCAGCCCAACAGTGAAATGACTGGTGAACGATATTGCAATGAAGTTCTTCGTCATATTCAATTGTTCTGTGGTGCTGTAGACAATGGAGACCTAAGGATGTTAATTGAATAGAGTTGCCAGCATGCTCCCTGGATCTCAATCGCATAGAACATGTTTGGGATGCAATAGGGAAACACATTGCTGCTTGAAATTCTCCTCCAGTAATTAAAGTTCTTAATTTTGCTCTGAAGGAGGAGTGGGCCAGGTTGTCTTGCTTGATGCTAAGCATGGCATGACATTGTGAGAGCTGCATCACAGTTTGGGATGGCCATATTCAATACTGAAATGTCTTGCTGCATAATTTTCTGTAAGCACTGTATATTAATTCTCCTGAGGAAATCTGTAACTTTTGTCAAAAATGTATCGCAATTTAATTTGTATGAAATTTGTTTTAAGTTTTAAAAGAGTAGACATATCGATACAAAATTAATAATGGAAAAAACGTATTTTATTTGTACGAAATAAAAAATTTTGTATTTGTGCGAAATTTATAAAACATTTTCTGTGTGATATAATTTGTTAATATGCTGGCAATAAAGTTATGTCCACATTTAGCTGTAGTTGTGAAAATATTTTCATATAAGGGTAAAAATGTAATTTGTCCTCAGCTTTTGGACACCAGTGCATCGCTATTGCTATTCATCATCTGTATGGATCCTTACAAAAGAAAGTAGCATTAAACCTGGTATCTTAATTGGAGATATTCAGCTCAGTTCTGCTCTTTACTTTAAACAAATGATGGCATACTCCTAAATATTAAGTCTTCAGTAATTAATAGCTGCATTTAAGAACTGCTGTTAACAACTTTGGCAGTAAAATCAGCATTAAAAAAATTTGGAAAATATCACTTGGTCTCAGTAGAGAACTCATAGAGCAAGTCAAATATTTTAGCTATTTAGTTAGAATTTTTAGTGAAGATGGCAAATTAAATATGCTAATAGACAGTAGAATAAGAAAAGTTGGTATGGCATTGACTTTGAAGAATTATCTTCAAATGCATGATGTGTCTCATCTCATCTTCCTTATACCCTCTTTTACCTTGCGGTGTCGAGGGTCCATTGATCATCGGACCTCACTCCGTTTACAGGATAAGGTGGTCAGCCTTATGCCCCGGTGTATCCTATAGCCTGTAGTGTCGAGTTCTCAAGGCCAGTTTGCCTGCTTTGCGGGATGAAAAACCCCAGAATAAACTGGAGAAAAAACCCTGCTGTCCACGCCCAAGATTGGCTAACTTGGCTATAGCTGAGGAAGATCCTTCAGCTCCTCACATCACCGACGGGAATCGAACCTGGGACACTCCTTCCCCAGGCATATGGTTGCGAAGCACATAGCCACTAGGCTAACTGCGCGGACTAACTGCACGCAACAGTTGCATGCATGATGTGTACAGGATAGTATTACAGTACTAAATGAAAAATTTGCATTATTACTAGCCTCCTACCAACAATTTTCTCCAGATCTCATATTTTATTCTTTTTCCTCTCATCTGGGAATCAAATAGCTATCAAGTAGCTCAGTTGATATCAACAATTCCCATTGGTTGGTGAGAATGAAAAAAAAAAATCCTTATAAAAGTTCTTAAGTGAAGGTGGTCAGGATTCTATGCTCAGTAACCATGGTTTTTCATCCTGCAAAGTGGCTAGAAAAACATTAGTTACTTCAGCTGTAAATCAAAACAAACAAGGGACTATACTCCTTTAGATTAGCTCTGCTCACTCATTCCCAAATAGTAACATTGTTAAGCTCTATCCTATCCTAATATCTTCATTTTTAATATGATAATGTCTTGTCTGTTCACTTCTGTATTGCTGCTTTGTTTCTAACCCATCTCTGACATCATTTTGGTCAGAATTCCCATACTAGGAATTTGTTGTGTACTCAACAAAGTATGAGATATCCTGATGCAAGGTACAAGATTTAAACCAAATTTGAGATGATGATATATTTCAGGACAGAATCCACACTAAAAATGGTAAGATTTAAATCGAGATGCAACAAATTTTGCTAAAGATAACAATACTGGTATGGAGGATTTGCTATGCCAGTTGCATGCAAAGAATAGAAAAATCAAGTGTAATAATATTCATGCATTTTGCAAAATTTACTTAAAAGGATTTCTGTATAAATTAAAAATTTACTTTTTAGTTTTATAAAAGAAAGTTAACTTCTGAAATCCTGAATCAGAACTGCATGCACAGTAGATCAGCATTTCCTAAAGTGTGTTTCTCTTACCACAAATGGCATGGGGGTAGGTGGTATGCAGCAAAAAAATTGCTGAAATTCAAAAATGCAACATTTTCAAATAAAATAAAATGACTCATATTTCTGGCTACATAAATAACTAAAAGTTTGCTTCTGCTCTTAGATAATACAGTAACCTAACATATTCAAACTAGGCATGACACAAATTGTGTTGTTTGTTACTTGCCTGTGGGGGGGGGATGTGATCTTGTACTTCTGGTTTGTCATCTTGAGCACACTGAATCATTACATGTACTTTGTTAAAAAGGAAAAAACTTTTTGCTTTCTGGTTATATAATTGAGAAAACTTTTATGATGTTCATGACTTATTTTTAACAGTATTAACAACACCAAACAATTTTATCAAAAGATGTTTTATTAACTGCTTATATTTTTTCGCTGAATTTCAAATCATCATCATCAGAGCACAACACAGCTAGTATCTAAAGATCTAAAGCCCTATTTTAGCGGCCTCTAATGTTGTAAAAAAGAAAAAAATTACAGATATGTAGGAGTTGCTCTTACAAGAACAGTCTCCCTTTTCTTTCTTTTTAACAACATCAGAGGGCACCAAAATAGGACTTTAGATCTATGCAAATGTCCAATCTTCTGTCCATTACAATTGTATTGTTTCACTTACTTATTGGCATGTATACTAACTGTGTTGTGCTCTGATGATGCTGATTATAAAACATCTTTTGATAAAATTGTTTGGTGGTGTTAATACTGTTAAAAATAAGTCATGAATAACCGTCAACACCTAAGCTTATCTGTTAGATTTCTATAATGCATTTATTTTTTAAATTTCTAAATGTATAGGTAAACTATGACAGTTCACAAATATCATTTTTACACCAAAATTCTACTGGAAAAACTTGAAATTGGCATCTCATATGTATTGCAAAATGTGTGCACGCCCACACAAAGTGGAAGGGACACTTTACAAAGTCAAGCGACCTCCCACCAGATGTGCAACACGTGTAAAACATGGTGCAACATGAACGTGTTATTGTGGATTAAGCTGTTGAAAAGAAGACACTTATCTTACTAGCTTTTTTTAGAATTGTCTAGCAAAACTGCAGTATAAATATTTTAAATTAAATATTATTGATGGGTAAATTAAGTAGAGAGAAAGAAAGCCAAATGGCAGCTAATTGCCAAAGAATCGTGATTATGCTTCTGCTCCACTGCTGGTGCTGTAGCAACCAGCAGATTATCCAACAGATTTGCTGTTGGAAATCTGTTTGATTGTTCCAATGCATATGTGGTATTATTTGCTTCAGATAAGTGCAGTGTAGAAGATTATCATTAAGAGTGTGCTATTATAATATTCAGAATGCTTTCTTTTTGTTATTGTTTTATTAAACTCTGTTACACGATGGACCAGTGGCTAAAATCTCTACACTAGTGTTTGTTCGCAAGTAGTTCCGTTCTGTGCATTAAATTGTAATGTTTTGTATTTAGATTTTTTTTTAAACATTTTTTTTTCAAAATTTTTTTTATATTTTAGTAAACTATTAATCCCATAAGTTTTACTATAATAATTTTAGTTTAATCCTTTATCCAAGTGTGAGCAAACAAAGTTTGCACCTGAAAATATCTTCAGGACTGGGGTAGTATTTTTAGGTGCAAACTTTGTTTGCTCACACTTGGATAAAGTATAAATATTTATACTTTATCATCTTCTCAGTATCTCCCATAATGCAAAACACATCTCCTTGCGGATATGTATAATGTTATGCATTAAGGTAAGGGCCACTACCCAGACTAGTTTCGACCTTTATTGAGGTCTCTTCAGTGGGAGCCAGGCACAGAAGTGGAGATACCAAGCAGAAGCAATGGCGAGGTCATCTTTACCTATAGGAGTTGCCAAAAGGTGTGCCACCTTTTTATTAAATTACTCTGGATTTAGAGAAAGATGTTGAAAGTTTATTTTTCACTTGGTTAGACTATAATAAATTTAGTTTAACCCTTTATCCAAGTGTGAGCAAACAAAGTTTGCACCTGAACTTGGATAAAGGGTTAAACTATAATAAATTTAGTTTAACCCTTTATCCAAGTGTGAGCAAATAAAGTTTGCACCTGAAAATATCTTCAGGACTGGGGTGAGGTAGTACAACGACGGGCAACTCGTAGCAAAGGTGGACCAAGCTAACATCACTCCTATCTCAGTATCTCCCATAATGCAAAACATTATGGAAGATAATGTGTTTGCTCACACTTGGATAAAGGATTAAACTAAATTTATTATAGTCTAATAAAATAATAAATAAGTGAAAAATAAACTTTCGCCATAAGTTTTACTGCAGTTCTGATTTTTTAGTCAATGCCCCCCCCCCCCCCCCCCCCCCCCGACTATGTACTACAGTCCTGGGTCTGGGTCTTATAATATTGTCTTGTACTCCAAAAAGTGTGACTATTGTGAATTAGGGAAATGCTGTGGCAGATAAACGGGGTTAATTTATGTTAGTTTTAAAAAAAATAATAATAAAATAAAAATTACTGTGTCAGAATGGACCAGGAAATAGTTTCTAAACAGGCTTAATGGTTTAAACTTTATTAAAAAAAATGCATTTAAGAATTAAATTTAGTTCTTAAATTTGACCCTTGATTCTTAAACAGATATTCATTATCATCTGTGTGTTAACCTGAAAACATTCATAAAAATTATTGTATCATATCATAACCTTTTACTTCATTCAAAACATAATGCTGGGCATCATAAAGACACCTCAGAATACTGCTTGAAGTATTTTGATAATAGTCTTTAAAAAGGTTTTTTTTTTTATTTTTATTAAATTGAGATCTGCTATGAGAATTGTAAACTATGAATTGCCTTATATAGTTATCTCTCATTACAGCAAACTTACTGTAATAAACTACCAAAATGTCATGGCTACAGCATTGATGCTATTCTGAAAGAAATTTAGAATACAAATCTTTCGCTGTAACAAAGACTTCCTTAAGGACCTTGCAAATTCTTTATAATGAGAGTTGGCTGTATTTATGTGCCCATTAAGTTTCTTTTTTTTTAATTGTTCAAAATTTTATTTATTAAACACACATTAATCCCCTCCTTTCTTTGAGTTGTTTTCTTAATGTTGCACTTTCCACTACAGTTTGTAGTTTTGATTTTTATATGCAAGTTTATATCCTTATTCTTTATTAGGGGATGGTCGTTGGAGGACTGTTGTTAGAAGATGCGCACAAGTTTCAGAACGGGGAATTAACTCTGGTTGTGATTGGGGTTACAGAGAAAATGGTGTATACTGGGAAGAATGCTATTGTAATCTAGATGGTTGCAATGGTGCAGTTTCCATGACTTGTGTACTTCACATTTTAATATTAGTACCCTCAGTTATATTTTCACTAAATGTTTTGTAGTCTTAAAGCATAAAAAAATGTGGTTGTTACCAAGAAACACATATATTTCATTATCATGTTAATATTTGTAGTTTTAATTTAGTTTTTTGCAGTTTATTTTATACAAGATCTGATTTTATTCTTTGATAATTATTTTCTGAAAGCATATTTTTGTAAAAACCTGTGATATTGACCTTTTGTAATTAGAAAAAATAATTTACACGGAGAAAGATAACATGTTGGGAATTTTTAACATTAGATGTGCATGTCTCCAAATGGGGAATTAACTCTGGCGGTGATCGGAGTTAGAGAAAATAGTCTCAAAATAATGCTGTATAAATCATTTGTTAATCTGTGGGAAGTTTTTCCACTTAGTTATACAATGTATATTATATTTGACAAGGAATTGTATTCTTGGTTTAATCCTCAATCCATGCATAAGTGTGAAGTAATTTAGAACTAGTCGACTTATACACAGAGGCTGTTAACTTTACATCAGTTGCCTTAGTAGCCCATAATACAAGAACATTATGGGAATGGTTGCTGAAGATTAAAACAAGAATATAATTTCCTGTCAAATATACAGTTAATCTATTCAGACAGCATATGTTGTGACAAAAGAATCTTTCTGCTAATTGACTCAATCCTTTAAGTTAACATAAAGGGGTTGAGAAATCTGTATTTTTCACTATCCGTCCCTCAAGTGCAACCTAATATATAATATCTAATTATTACTTTTAAAGGGGATGTCCAACCTTAACTTGGATATAAGATCTTTGCTTATAATATGACCAGTTCACTGAAACTGACTTTTGCACTGAGAAACCAAGTTTCCTGATGCAGATGTTTTGTTTCAATGTAATACAGAAAATGCTTCACCTTTCCCTTGTGTATGCATGCTCACACACATACTGCTTCAGTATAGCAAAATATCATTTTAGTGTATTTACCAGTAATGTGCCTTTTTGTAAATACCCATTTTACTATTTACAAGGTGCCATCATTAGTGTTGGTGCTAAAATGCAGTTTGGGTCGTAGCCTCTCTGAGGATATTTGGCCATCTCTGTTTTGCATAATCATTTTTCAATTATTAACAAACAGATTCCTTCTCCTCTCCATCCATCTCTGCTTATATCTACTTTTTCTGATTTCTTCACCTTGTACATATATTTGCATGATTCTTATTATACCCATTTTAACCAAAACTAAATATCACTATTATCATACAGTGATATTTAGTTTGGTTTGTCAGTTTTCCAAAACTAGAGAACCAACTTTCCTTTGGGACAAATCCAAATGGTTTCAGACTTACTCAGAGACCACGTCTCTGAAACATATTAATACCAGTATTAGATCTTACTTTGTAAAGACACACATCCTGTTTGCTAGTATTATTCTTGCTTTATTGGACTTGTTTCCTTTCTTTAGAACCTATTATCATATTAAAGAAGAGATGAGTTTGTGGTATCACAAGTGAAGGAAGAAGAAATAGAACAGATCAAAATCATATAGTAGGTGAATATAGAAGTAATTTATATATCTAGATCTAAAAAAAATAATCATTTGAGATCTAAATATATAATTTTGCATATTACTTCTGTTTTATATTTACCTAATGTAAGGGTTTGACCTGTCGTTTCTTCTTCATGTTATGTTACCACCAACTCATCCTCTTGCTTAATGTGATAGGCCCAGTGACCTCTTTCCATTCCTTTTTTTTTTGCTGTTCTTTCAAGACTAGTAAAGATTTTCAGTGTTGGCATATTTTGTCAATATCATCTACATATGCTAGAATTTTGGTAACTTACAGTTGATTCCCAATGTAAGAGACTTACAGGGACCACAGAAAATTGTTTGTTATAGTGCATTTCCTGTAACATAGCATTGTTTACTATAATGAATCAACTGTAAATACGGATCATGTTTGAATTTGTGAATCTAATTATATAACAGCTATATTGAATAATAAACATGCTAGTACATTGAAGAATAGTCCTTTTTTGTTTCATGTTGTTTTGAAATGCTTTTCTTAACCATACATATAATTTCAGTCATTGCTAGCCAGTTTTATGATATCTTAAAGTACTCTTCTATTTGTAATATCACATACAGCTTTAAAGCCAGTAAATGTGTTATCTGTGAGCTCTCCCCCCCCCCCTCTTCCCAGAAAAAGTGTCTAAATAAACAAAAATCTGATTGTTTGCAGATTTACTACATATAAATCTGCACTGATATATAAATATATATATATTTTTTTTAATGTGAATACCACCCATAAAAGTATTATGTTCCATATGAGAGATCAAACATGAACATTTTGAAGCTGTTTAACTTCTAATAAACAGGATGGTGGTATCACACTGTGCATTTGAAAACTTTCAAACATATATACCACAGTCGAAGTGGAGATGCTGCCTGCTCAGCAAAGATTATACCAGTCTTCTCTGTAACTGATATTAACAGTGATGGTGCCAGATGCTAACTCTGCTTGTTAGGATCACTCACAGAGATTGGAGTATATGAGCTGAATAATAAGTCGATGTGGTAAGATATTGTGTGGTATTAGTCAATACCTTATATGTTTAGAAGCATCACACTCATAATTTGTACAGTTCAGTCACCTTTCTTGTGTAGTTTTTTGTTTTTAATATATCTGCCATTAACTTATGGGAAAAAAATGAATGAGTTCTTCACTACATTTAATTAGTTCACTTACTATACTACTGTGTGTATGTGTGTAGAAAAAAATAGTTCATTATCTTTATGTATTTCTTAAATGTAGAACAATCTATCCTTCTGTTTCCTCAATTATATATAAAGTCAAGTTCTTATAAATTGTATGATTTATTATTATTATTGGCATATTCTAACTCATTGGTTCCCAGAGCTGTGTTTTTCAAAGATCTGCAAGTTTCTTTTTATGCACATTTTAATTAATTGATAGTGTTAAAATATTGGACTCTGTTTACCATATGTTTATGGTTTAAAAAAAAAAAAAAAAAAAAAAAAAAAAAGTTATTATCCCCTCTGGATAATTGCCTGTATGCTGGAAACTGTTGCTGTTATAAAATAATAGTATTGTCCATTTCACTAAAAAATCGATGGTTAACTTGTGTTACTCGAGAATGTGGAAACATGATTATTTTCTACAGTAATTAAGTTCAGAGGTGCTATAGCTCTCTAAATTTCTATGTCAATATATTACTAGATTATTCCGTCCAGATTTTGTATCACTTTAGAGAATAAAGGATTTACATTTTTGTACAATTGTAATTCATTATATTAGATGTGGCCTACAACTTAGATTAAAAAATAAAGCTTGTTTTTTGAATAAAACCCAAAATACTTAATTTTATATACAGATATTTCAGTATATACTGAAAGTCATCTGTGTATTTGCATATCTTACTCTCTAGGAGACCAAACAAATCAATTATTTAAAGCTAAATCTGGATTGTAGGCTACATGTGAATTGACCATCTAACCAGTCTTGAATTTTTCATGAACAGCTTTGTGAGCAATATGTAGTTTATAAGCATATGGCTCATTTCAGGTTGAGTCTTTGGTTTTCAGAGTCTCACATTACTTACCCTTATTGATTGTCTTCCCACTTGGATTTAAAAATTGTCAGAATAATTCCTTCACTAGTCCAAAAAGATGGTAGCTGAGAGTTTGCATCTAACTTGAAAGACTAGTGACATTCATATTTTCATTTTCAGTTGTGGTATTTGATGGTGTTTGATCTAGGAATTCTCTTCAGTATTATTCTCCTATTTTTATTTTGTTAACCTTCTGACGTGACTGATGATCAGTTTTTTTTTAAAATTTAATTTAATAAATTTCCCAGGTTTCTCTTCTGATTTGACTAATGGACCCAATAATGATTCATTGCTGCATGCAAGCATAATAAAGGTGCAAACATTTTAGTAAAATATTGAATACAGTAAGTACAATGTTTGGAGAAGACAACAGTTAGAACTTTTTTCCTACTCCAGTGATTTGCAATTTCTTCTTGCATGTTTTATTTCAGCTGTGGCAGTTTCAAATTACCAGGAATGATTATTTCTGACATTTTGCATAAAAAGATTTTGGTCACACAAAAGACGTTAACATTAGGGAACTCAGCTAGGCCTCTATGTTGTGGTCACCTTGAAGGGTGTGTATGTATATACGTTTTTTTTTTTCTTTCTTTGACATATCTAGTAAACCATGAGAATTCTGTTTGCTAACTGCAAGATGGTGTGGATGGAGATTGAGTTGAATATTAGACTTAAATGGTTAGTGTATGAGGTAATAATCTAGAGCATCAGTTCCCAACTGGTGGTACATGTACCTCCCAGGGTATGCAGAAAAACGAGTAAAGTAAACAAAATGCAAAACATTAGTTAATGAACAATAAATGTCAGTATTTAAAAACAAGGGGTACAATTTATAGAAATTGGTTTAACCACACTACCAGCCAAGACATCTATAGATGTCAAGATTATCATGGATGCAAAGTGCATATTAAAATTGTAATACCATTGCTATTACATTGAAATATATGATGGATACGAAGCGTATGAGGATGCGTATTTGATCCATAATGGCTGGTAAGGTGGTTAAAAGAGGTACACAAGTGGAAAAAGGTTGGGAACCACTGATCTAGAATCCTAAACAATCGCAAGAACTTGGTTTTAACAATATCAGCCTCTTTCAAAAGTATGATTAACAGAGCCTGAATTTGTCAGAAACAAAAGTATTTGTTTCTGTTACGTGAAGTCTAGAGCTCAAGAAGATGACACTTACTGTGCTAATGGCATATCTCGTTGAGTATTCTGGGAACTTATTCAAGTCACTTCAAGTCTCCAGTAAATGTCGGTATTGTCAGAATAGTCACAGTGACATAACTGTTTCATCATATTGGAGGAAATGTTAGTATATCTGTGAGTCCAGAGGCTGAAAGATTGCACTCTCATTGCTGAGGTTATTACCACTCAGCTAGCAACTTTTTTGTTTAATGACCCACACACTACAGTGCCACGTGTGGACAAGTGATTAAGGAAAAAATTTAGCTTATTGATATGTTTCTTAAAGAGTGTAAAGTTGTACTCATTGGGGGAGAGTATTTCAAAGAATAAAGGTTAATGGAATGAAGGAAGATAAGTTTGTTTGGTATGTTTGGACTGAACAGCATATGAGTTTTGGCCAGTTGCTCTCTAGTTCTTACATAGAAGAAAGTGGAGGAATGGTAGTTTACAATTCAGAGGAGCAATGGCCATGAAAGTACGTATAGAAAATGAATAGCACAGGAACAGCACCTATGGGAAAGTGAGTGATGGGGAGTCTGTGAGGGAAGTGTTATCTATTAAGCATATTGCTCTCTTCTGAATATCAAGAATTCCAAGACCTCCACATCAAGAAGTGGAGGTCTTGAATGTTCCCCTCCAAATATGGAAACAATACTCCAAGGTTGCTCAGATCTGAGAGGGAGATAAGTAATATTTTGAACAGAAAATAACATCAAGCTTTATAGAGGCTGAGGAGACTGTGTATGTTATTTGTTTGTGCCAGGATAAACTGGATGTAACAGTCTATCCAAGAAGAGAAAGCTGATCTTGAAAGGAAACCGGAACACTATCAAAAGTAAGTGGGAGTCTTTCTTATGGGTAATAAGGCAGGCTTGAGTGTTTTTTTGCATTGAAATTTACTAAGTTGTCTTCATCCCATTTGAGGAGATCAGTGTTTGTCATTGGTTATGGAAGATCTTAAGGCTTCTGTCATTAGAGGACTGCAGGGTTTCTCCAATGAGGAAGAGGAATGAAGAGACTCCTCAATGAAGCTGTGAAGAGGATTTGCAATTAGAGAAGATCATTGATTTAAAGGTGGAAGAGCAGAAACCCCTGAGACACTCCAGCATCAATGGAGAGATCTGATGAGAGGAAGCCATCTACCATGATATACAATGAATACCAAAAATTGCTTTCAAGCTCAAAAGGATACAAAACAGACATTAGAATCTAATTAACATTTGTATCTAGAATGTGCAGAGATAAACAACTAGATAAACTTAAGTAAAATGAATATAAAAATTGCAATAATATATGAAAGTAAGAAAAAGTTGAGAGGCCCAAACCTAATTGCCAGTCATATACAGTTTTGCAGTAATAAGAGGACAAAAGTTGGAATAACATTGACAGTACATAGAACCCTAGAAAATATATTAGTTATATTTTTTAGAATGAAAGAAAGCATATTTTCCCCCAATATCAACAAATTCTCAATTACCTGTTGTCCAGGTATTTGAGAATCTCAATGAACAGTTATCATGCTGATTTGCAGTGTAATCTTATTCATCCTCCTTTTTAATACTGTACAACATGTTAAAACAAAATAAAACTATGGAGAGCAAATATAATAAAAAGAAACAGCTGAGAGGAATTATATTCGAAACAAATGAGATTATAAGCAAATATGCAGCCAGAAATTATTATTAAAGATCTTTGTGCAGTGTTACCTCAGTAACTTAAGTTGAGTGTAAAGTTTAAACTTGTTTTGTTGACCTTTATTTGACGTTACTGTTGTCAAATTTCACTGTTAAGAATGTAATCCCCCCCATTTTAAACTTTATGCCTATTGAAAATAAAATTCGCACTTTATGAGCATGCACAAGTGTTAAGCAATGAAGACAGTAATGGAAGCTTTTCCTCCTACTGCAAAAACAAGTATCTCATCATGCACTTCCAAAAGGAAGTGCATGATGAGATACTTGTTTTTGCAGTATAACACATCAATGAGATACTTGTTTTTGCAGATAACACATCAATTGTACTAATACAATTGATGTGTTATCAGTTACTATATAGAAGTAGCCCAATGGTGGAGATATTTCACACACAAACTTTGTTTACTTGCACTTGGATAGATGATTAAACAAGAATACTGTATTTACTCAAATATAACTTGCACTTTTTTTCCCCAAAATTAGTTAAAAAATTGTGGTGCGAAATATATGCGGGGATTTACAGAAACTAAAGCTGTTCAGGCAAAAATTAAATTGACGTTTATAATTAAATTCTTAGCATGCATTTGTTCTTTTTGCTCACATGATTTATTAAATGAATGTATTTAAATTTTGATTGTCAACATTATTTACATGATCATTCTCTCATCTTCGTCTCGCGATATATTTGAATCTTTAGCGGCACTGCTTCTGTAATGTTTTAATTTAATTAAAACAGTTTCATTATTGCTTGTCCTTGTTTAAGATCACCATAATTTAAAAATACTGAAAACCAAAAATCTACTATTCACTATCGCTACTTTCCGGTCTTGCATATAATTGGTGTGGTATTAACAAAAAATCACATGACTCAACAACAAAGGCAAGCTGATGATTGTTGAGTTGAAATGCTAGTTCTCTTCAACTGAATTCCAAAATATCTGAAACTGCCATAACAACATTCACTATAAAGTTTTAAACTTTTTTCAGGTGCGAGGTATGTGCAAAACTTTTCAATTTCTTTTTTCATAAAGTAAAAGTAAAGGTGCGAGACATACACAATGTAGAATTATATTCGAGTCAATATGGCTTGGAAAGTTTACTTGCTGACCAAGTGAAAAAAAAAACTTTTTACAGCTAGTTAATATATAACTTATAATTATTTTTAACGTTGCAAACACATTCACCTAGATGGAGGATACAAGTCAGTAACACACTAAATACACTATCTACCAATAATTGTTCTGACACCATTGTTATTCAAGTTATGGAACATTCCAAGTTTGTTAATAATATAAAAACTGTTGTACAGATAGTAGGAAGCAATATTTCATCGTAGCAGTTGAATACAGATGGTGTAATATTTTGTAATTTATTGTTTCATTATATTGTTTATGATGTTACCTCTTTCTTCTATGTATTTCCTTTCTTTCTTCTTCGTTAATTTCATGGTTGCTTGAGCTTGTACAAAATGCCTATATGCTCTAATCTCTAACTCGCATATAATACTATTATTTGACTTTAGCCCTTTCGTAATGTACTTAGCTTACTCCCCCCCCCCCTTTCAATGCCGTTAAGTATACTCTCATTTGTGCTAGTAAAGAAAACTTAGGAATGGCTGGGACCAAATCCTTAATCTAAGTTGCTATAATTCAAACGTATTAATCCTTAAAAATTTATTTTTGTGAGACAGTGCTGCATTGGCTAACAAAGACCAGGCAAGCTATTAACAAAACCATCATCACCAAATTCCTGCCATGTACCCTACTTTCATGTAGTACTGTCATATCCTGTACACCCTCAAGGGGTGTACAGGATATGAGAGTACTACATGAAAAAATTACATCATTACTAACTTCCTTTCTACAATTTTCCTCCAAATCAGGCTGTTACTTGTCAAGACTCCAACATTATCAGATCTTATATTTCTATCATCTAAGGCACTTTGTACTGTATCAATCCACCTATATCTTGGTCTTCCTCTGGGTCGTTTTCCTGCCAACCTGGCAGAGAACACTTGTTTTGCTAATCTTTCCTCTCCCATTCTATTTAAATGACCATACCACCTGAGATTAGCTCTGCTAATGCATTCCTGGATGCTGACAATGTCAAGTTCTTTCCTAATATCCTCATTTTTAATATGATATTGCCATTGATGCCATCTGTTCACGCCTCGAATCTTTCTCAGGACTCTCATATCTGCAGTCTCTAGTCTTTGGTCAAGTGTTTTACTTCTGACCCAGCTCTCAGATCCATAAGTTAAAACTGGTTCGAACACTGTCTTGTATACAGCTAATTTAGTGTTCTGACTAATTTCTCTCTTACTCCATATGAATTTATTCAATTGACTTCCCACCATACCAGCTTTGCTGATTCTGTTGTCTATTTCTATATTTAATTTACCATCTTCAGTAAAAATCGTGCCTTAGTAGCTGAAATGTTTTACTTGTTCCACAGGTTCTCCATTCACAATACAGTTGACATTTTCAATGATTCTGCCTATTTTCATTGTCTTTGTCTATTTATTGCTGACCTTCATACCATATCTATTACAACAGCTATTCAATTTAGTCAGAGAATCTTGCAGACTTGGCGGATTTATTTAGAAGTATAACATCATCTTCATAAAGCAAAGAGCTGACATTAACATCTCCAATTTTGATATCAGGTTTAATACCACTTTCCTTCATAATGTGATCCATATAGATAATGAATAACAAAGGGGATAATGTACATCCTTGTCTCCCACCAGATTTAGCATTAAACCATCTTCCTGTACTTCAATTCTAACTGCTGACTTACAACTCAAATAAAGACTAGGTATTGCTTGATATAATGCCCCATTGACACCATATAACTGCAGCGTATTGAATAGCTTCTCTCTTGGCACCTTGTCATATGCCTTTTCCAAATCGACAAAACTTAAATACAGATCTTTGTTATATTCCCAGGCTTTCTCGACTATTTGTCGTAAAGTGAAGATCTGATCCTCTATTTGGCCTGAATCCAGCTTGTTCTTCACCAAGCTTTTCTTCCACAATTCTTCTCAACCGTTTCTCAAGTATACTTGCATAGATCTTGCCAGGAACACTCAGTAGGGAAATACCTCTGTAATTCTCACATTCAGTTTTATTTCCCTTTTTATATATGGGTACTATGAGAGCTCTACTCCAATCATCGGGAATTCGTCCCTCTACCCAGGCTTTCTGAACTATGCAGTGCAGCCACTGTAAGACTTTTATACCACCATACTTCAGCATTTCTGGTCGAATATCATCTACTCCTGCTGCCTTTCCGCATTTCAAGCCTCTGATGGCTTTTTCTACTTCAAGTATGGATATGTATTCCTGACTGCATGCCTGGTCAGTGTTTTTTACCACTGTACTGTCATCACTGCTTGTTTCATTTAGCAGTTTTTCAAAGTAATTACTCCATACTTCACGGATATCTTTTTCTCCTGTTTTCATGTCACATTTATCATCTCTAACTCCTTTTACAGCACTCTTTCCTCCATTCCTAAGCTTCTTCAACAACCTCCAGAATATTTTGCCACCTTCTTGATATCTATTTTCTATATTCTTGCTAAAATCCTCCCATGACTTTTGTTTAGCTAGTTTTACACATTGTTTAGCTTTCTTACATTTGTCTCTGTATTCTGTAAGAATAAAATCCGACTTATTTGCCAGGAACTTTTGATATGCTTTCTTCTTTTCCTTCACTGCCTCTTTAACTTCCTGTGTCCACCAGGGAGTTCTGATTTTTTTATCCTTGCACACACAACCTCACCACATGCCTCTTTGGCAGAATCAATCAATGTTTTCTTCAGAGTTTGCCAGTGAATCTCCAGGGCTTGATTCCTGTTCTCAAACACTTTCATTTTTTCTTCAATAATCTTTGTGTATTTTAGTCTCCAGTTCACATCTGAGAGCTGCTCAACTTTTATTCGCTTTAAAACTTTCTTACATGTTAATCTTTTCAATATGAAATTCAATTTTATCCTGCTCAAGACTAAATAGTGATCACTTCCAATTTCAAATCCTCTGTACACTCTGGTGTCCTGCACCAGGGAGAAAACATCACTATCAACAATAACATAGTCAATGAGACTTTTCTTATTCCTAGCCTCTTCTCTTGTGAATTTGTGCACATTTTTATGTTGGAACATGGTGTTAGTAATAACCAGTCCATGTCCTGAGCAGAAATCCAACAGATATTTGCCATTGTTATTAGCTTTGCTCTTTTCTTCAAATTTTCCCAAAATATTTTTGTATGTCTGACAATCATTTCCTACTCTGCTATTTAGATCCCCAACAAGGACCAACTTTTCCTTTTTCATTGTGTCAGTTGCTTTTTCTAAAGCGTCAAAAAATTCCTCCACTTCTATCTTAGTAGAACCTTCTGTGGGACCATAGGCACAAATAAGTCTCATTGTCCAGTTCCCCATTCTCATATTTGCCCACATTACTCTACTTGAGACCGACTGCCATTCAAGAAGATTAGCCTCGTATTTTGTGTTGAATACTATTTCTACTCCTTCTTTTCCTTGATTGTCATTGCCTGAATATAACATTTTGTATTTATTGCTCAGAAAGATCTCACCAGTTTGGTCTTTTTTGTTTCAGTCACCCCTATTATGTCGATCTGGTACTTATCTAATTCCTCAGCTTGCTCCATTTCTTTGCCATTCGGGCTTCTTACGTTGATAGTACCGATCTTTAACTCTGGTGATGTTGAGTTGGGGTTTGTTTTCAGATTTGTTCCAGTAGCTGACGTTTTGCTGTTCGCCCTGGTTCCCTGGTGAAAACAACTGGGGCCTTGTTTATTTAACCAGACGATGCCCCAGCTGGCGTGAAATTTTGTCATGTTGTATCATCATTTTTTATTTTGGTTTAACTAATAAGAATACAATTTGGTCGGCTAAATCCCAAATTGCCAGCCCATCCTCGTTCGTTCAGTATCAAAGTAGATACCCAACAGGGTGCACCATGAGAAGGTGAGGATTGGACATTAGGTCAGAAGCCCTGGTCGGTTCTCTGCATTCCTTTAAAGGCTATGTGGAGATCTCCTCTCAGTTATACAGCTTTGACCCTTAAGCACCCCATTAACAAAACTAAAGATGATTATTCTAACTAAGACAATTTATATACAAAAGTAAATAGGACATATCACGTGTCTGATTCTCCACACATTCATTAAAACAATTCACTTAAAGCATTAGACAAAGAAATTATTTACACTCAACTTATTATACACGTGGAAGGATTTTAGCTCATATAACCTTACTCTCATTACTATTAATATAAGGGAAAATTAAACTATATATGTTCTAAGCATTATTCAAGTTTAAATATTCTTTTAAGCACATTCAAACTCGCGCTCAGTTATCTGACCTCTTCAACACATTATGCCATAAGTAAACAGAATCAACATCTATTGTCTGTATACGCAATCTAAGCTATTAACATAAAGCTAGTTAATATATAATTTATAATTATTTTTAACATTACAAGCACATGCTCTTTTATGATACCAAAAATGATTTTTATAAATATTTATTTCTATAAAAAGTTATTGCATTGAATAATATAATTATTTTTAACATTACAAACACATGCTCTTTTATGATACCAAAAATGATTTTTATAAATATTTATTTCTATAAAAAGTTATTGCATTGAAGGAGAAATTATATAATTTGGTAGTAAACATTCTGCTGACAATTTCAACCTTATGTTCATTTAATATTTGAAGAGAAGTAATATATATAACTCATAAATAAATTTACTAATGCATTTTACTCCCCAAAAGAAGTGGATGAGGCCATTTTATCCCTAACTTTTGGAGACTGGGGAGGAGGGGGGGGGGGTATTCAATCTCTGAGCCAGAGATAGATGGTCTAGACCAGGGGTTCCCAACCTTTTTGTTTCCTAGAGCACATTCTAAAATACTGGTAAGGCAACGGGCACCATCCATTTTTTCAAGCAAATTTTTTTAATTCATTTTGTTAAATGAATACATACAAAGTTTACATTATTATCAAATGTTTTATTACTTAAAAGTTTACATTATATATAAGTTAGTGTGATCTTTGGCATTGCATTTCATTGGCCAGTGAAATGAATTGTTGCGTGATGTGCACGTGATTATTTCAAACTATATGGCACACGGTTGAACAGCGGCGAGCACACACACATATCGTTTGACGGGTGCCATAATGCCTGCGGGCATAGAGTTGGGAACGCCTGGTCTGTCAACGATTTTAAATGGCATCCTGTGAAGAGAGTGCAGCAGATAACTGTTCCCATCTTGTTGCCTCTAACCATAATGCAGTATATTTTTGTCCGAAATAATGTGGGTTCTCAATTTTTTTTAGTTCTGATAAGTAAGGCACCTGCATCAGGCTGTTTCCCGATACTGGGATACAATTTTAATCATAATATTGAAATCCAATTATTATGTAAGCAAAATGCTTAAATACTAAATGATCCCCTCCCATGTGTCAGTACTCTTCTGGTCCCACCCTCCTCGTGTTTAATGTTCATGAATTATGTTAAATTTGATTGTGTCTTGAGCACGTTGAACTCGAAACATATCAGTAATACATGAATTCAAGATACATTGATCCACATTAATGTCAGATTTCACCTTGCCATAACCAACTATTACAGTGACCAGAAATTGTAGACAACTACGATGTGCCACCTTCCAACTCCACATAACCATCGAGAACTTCACGCTCAATGAGAGATTAGCTCAACACATCAACTGATGGTGGATACTTCCTCACGATATTCGTCAGTTGGTCATACAAATACAATAAATAAGCCATCCTTACAGGATTAGTTGTTGATAGAAATTTCATAATAAACATTGACCACAAATTTCTGACTGTCACTGACCACATCACCCCTTTGCCTACTAACCAGTCGTAGTTTAACACCACCTTTACGTGCTTACGTCCTGTTCTTGCAAAAGGTGGCAATAGAACAATTTCTGTATTAAGCAAGAATATGACATCAAATTATTTAAACCACGATCAGTGAAGATTGTTGACTTTCTGCTTTGCTTTGAAGATTCTTATTTTTATGTTGTATTGAGTACTAAATTACTAATTATATTGAGTACCAAATGAAGTAATAATAGTCTATTGCTTGCACTATTCTTTTTTTGGGAGAATAATAAATAGATTAAAATCTATTTCTAAAATGGCACGAATAGTTTCGTCTTGCTTCATCAGGTGAATAACATAAAAGTGAGAAAAAAAAAGAAACGCAGCACGAACTTTTAGTACAACTGCCATAATATTAAATTAAAAACAGATTGCTGACATTTGAAGGAATTCTAGCTCTGTGCCAAAGTTGAATAGCAATAATAATCAGAAAGGTTGCTGAGATTCACATTAAAGTGGCCAGTACCTATACATTCCAAAATTTTCTTTTTAGGTTCATCCTAGTATCTAAATAAATATGATTTCTCATCTATCTCTGTTCATTGAGCGTGTGGTAGATTGGTTGGGATCAGCATAATTAAGAACATGACTGGATACAGTTGAGGCCCTAGTTCTACCACTGGCTGGATCTCTAACATGCTCTTCTATGCAACTCACTTGATTTCTGTTTACCTATATAATATGGGATATTGTTGGTTTACCAAACCATACACATCTGGATGATGAAGCTTGGTTAGAGGGTATCCGGAGAGTTCATTGAATGACAATTCGCTGCAAATGCAATTCATCGAAAAAACAGTTCACCAAAAATTTAAAATTTTCGAAAATGTGATGAGAAAATTGATCCATTTAGAACAAAACCTTAACCGTGAATAAGGAGATTACAATGCTACTTTCATAGGGAAAAATATATAACAATATGGTTTCTTATAGTCTTTCTTGTCCGATAATTGTTTCATGTCTGTTCATGGGACTGATTTGCCTGTTTCCAGAAGAAAAGCCCAGCCCTTTCTATATTATGCCTGCTAACTTACCTTTACTGATAAAAATATGTGCGTAAATGGGATCCAACTACCCAGGTCTTTCTAACTAAACGGCTTCGTTTATACCGACTAAACTACACAGACTCCATTATTATTATTATAATTGTTGCTAGTAGTAATATGCGACTTCAATACAGCAATTATTATGGGATGAATTTTACTCAGATTCGCTATGTGAAACTTTTACAAGAAAATGTCGAACGTTCCAGTTTTCAGTTCAGCTATAGTCGGGGCGATAAAGAAATCGCGTTTCCCAATTATGTATTACAAAAACTCTGACTTAACGGAGTTAGTAGAAGTTGTTGATACAAGAAACTGTCTGCATGGTTCGGTTTTTGTTCTAAATTGATCACTTTTACCATAACATTATCGAAAATTTAAAATTTTCGATGAATTTTCCTGTAACCTGGTTAGAGGAGGAAATGAAGTATGCATTTTATGTTTCTTGAGAAGTTTTGTCAACATGATGGAAATGGAATACATGGAAGAGAATTAAAATATTTCCCATTATTATTATCGTCAACACCACATGCAAGTGGATTAAACAGCAGCTTTTTAATTTTAATACTACTAAGATAACTGTTCAGTTGAAGAGTTTTTAAGAAGCTCTAGATCTTTGATCTTTTCTTCATCACTGATGAGGTGGTGTTCATGGGTTCTGCACATAAAGATACCAAGCTTTTTGGATGGGTAATGATGAGTCTGAGGATGAAGATATCTATTATCATGTGTAAGTGTTCCTTCTATAAATAGAAATCTTCAATTTTTCCAATGAACGAGTGTCTGACATTCAGACAAGAAAGAGGACTGTTAACCTCTAGCTCGGTTAATTTTATCCTTGGATGTTGGTTGTTGAAACAGTTCAAACACTATTGGAGTGAATCCAGACCATGGTTCCAAATCAAGAAAACATCAATATTTCTCTTTCACAGTTTTGGTTTTAACAGAAAGGTATTCAAGGCTATTTCTTTAAAGTATATATATTTGCCAGTACAGGACACTTACAAGCTTGTCTCTAAAGTTCTTGTACAGCTCAAATGTTTATGGAATTCACTTCTATATAATCTGCAAAATGTGACAGAGAGTAAATAAACATTTGAAAGAAAACTGTAAAAGGTTAATTTGTTTGAATTGCTTTTATATTCCAGATTATGAACCCTACATTATACTGAATGGCTTCATTTGAAGTAAAGATCAATTGTATTTTTGGCTAGCTGAGATGAAGTCTGTATCAGCCATCAGAAGAAAATTTGGGACACATTACAAAATAGTGCCCCACAGAACCATTAATGATAAGCCATGAATTGGAAGAGGTAACAATGAGACTGTTGCCTGTAGAGCAAGCTCTTTCACATAGTCTACAAAAATTAGTAAGATGACTTCATTGGAACTAGGCATTCCTAGAGCAACAATTTACAACATTCTCAAAACAAAGTTACATCATGAATTATGTAATTCATGCACCAAATGTTGCTAGAAGAAGACCGCTTTGCAAGATTAACTTTCAGCCATCATTTAAATCAAAAAGTTGAAAATAATGCCCAATTTGTTGACAATTTACCATTTAGTGATGAGGTAACATTTCACATAATTGGCATTGCTGTCATTTGAAGAAATTCTGGATCTACATCATAATTGAACAGCAGTAATAATCAAAGGTTGTGGTTGAGATTCACGTTAAGATGGTCAGGGTTGAATGGACTGGTGCCACCACAATTGCTCTCACAGAAAAGTGGGGAAATATCCCACAAGAAATGTTTGATCATCTTACCCGGTCCATGCAATCAAGATGTACCACTGTTTTGGCTGTTAATGGAGACTATACACCCTATTGAAAATTAACTAAAGCGTTTTGGGCTATTCTTAAAATTATTTCAAGCTAAAATGTATAATTTGTTAAATTTGTAATAAATATCAATTATTTAAACAATATCTCATCAATTACACCCTATCCATAAGTAAGAAATATTTATTCATGTATAAAGTACCCAGTAGTTATAATTATTTGCAAAAATTTATAATTATCCGACAAACTAAAAGTTCCACTAATTGTTTTGAGCAGTGTAGATGTTGGTTAAAAGTGTCAAGGTAACTGAGTTCTGTGACATGAGTTGTCAGTGAAACAAACATACAAGATACTTAGATTCGTTGGCATCAATCTCATATTGACGTATCTTGAAGAAATCTGGATCTACATCATAATTGAACAGCAGTAATAATCAGAAAGGTTGTGGCTGAGATTCACATTAAGATGGTCAGAGTTGAATGGACTGGCCTGCTTGTACATCTGATCTATACATCCTGAAAGTTGTGGTTTCTCTGTCCAGCATATTTGAAGGACACAAAAACCAGAAGAAATTTGGGAACATGGAAGATATTTTCTTGAAGTCAGCGTCTAGTGTGTTCTAGGCAAATTTTACGTAATTAAACCATTTTTCTTGGATAGGCCAGATATTATATGTATATAATATAATATCTGGCCTATCCAAAATTTGTGGTTTCTCTATCCACTATGTTTGGAGGACAGAGAAACCACACAAATTTTGGAACATGAAAGAGATCTTCCTGGTGTGTGTGTGTGGGGGGGGGGGGGGGTAGGAAAATCTCACATAATTGGTTCATTCTTCTTAGAAAGAACTGATGTGAATGGTGAGGCTTATTGCATGTTGCTTTACTTATTCCTGAACTGAAGTGAACAAGGCTTATTAACATTAGTTTTTCAGCAAATTGCCACTTCACCTGCAGTGTTCGAAAATATTTAAATTTGCTTCTTGGACTGGAGTGAGAATTTGTTCAGCAAACTTCAGTTTATTCAACATAGCATCCACACACACATATTGTGTGTGTGTGTGTAGATGTATACTGTTGTGTATATAAAAGGTCATTGTTGTTATTAATAGCATTCTTGTATAGTGATCACATTTGTTGAATAGAGATTAAACTAAGGCATTTCTGGCATACACCCTGTAGACATCACTTCCCATGTTGAATATACACCTTCTAGATGGCATTTCCTTCATTGTGGTGAAGAAATGATGTTTGGGCAAGCTAACTATGCTGTCTGGGGAGGATATCCAACATGCAGTCTCTAAAACCAACTTGTCAAGACGAATAAAAAAAGGGGGCCTTAATTTTATTATTTTTTGGATTAGACAGCAGCAGTTTATAGTTTCACCAAGAAAAATTTAAAAGTGTTGAAATTGAGGTCATGATATCTCACACCAATTTATGCACAAGGGATGCACTTTTTTCCAGTGTTTTTTTGGACTGAACTTCCCATCTCGCCCATAGCCTAGATCTGGCACCCTTTGACCATCACTTTAACTCTATGAAGGATGCATTCCCAGGATACTATTTTGCAGGCAAAAAGGAGCAGAAACAAGCTGTTCATGAAGAGCTCTGACATTGGAGTAGACATAGGATCAGCATATATAGTGCCTCATTCTGCAATAGCAACACTGAATAGAGAATGATGGAAACTATGAAGAAAAATGACAATGCTTGCAAAAGATGGAGGATTAAATCTATATAAATCTCATTGTTAAACATATTTTCTTAGAAAGAAAAAAAAAAATTAGGAAGCATTACTTTCTTACTGCTCCTCCTATATAAGTTACCAACCCTATGAACAGTGTAAAGTTAATGTAGCAGGACAAAAAATGAAGTATTTGTGCACATGGAGAAATCAGATAGATTATATTATTGGCAAAACAGATGAAGATAAGATGCTTAAACTACAGAGCAAGTCAAAGAACTTTTATTGATTGGAACAAGAGTAGATGGTATTGATAACATACTGAATGCAGAAGGTAGAGAAAAGAAGCAACAAGTTTGGAGATTTCACAGAGGATGAATGTAGTAGGGAAAAAAATTAAGTATTTGTCCTTTGTGCATTTGGAGAAATCGGATGGATTATATTATTGGCAAAACAGATGGAGGAGAATGCTATGAAAACGACAAAGACAAGAACAGAACATGATTTATAGATCACAAAGTTTAAAGGCTATTAAGGGCTTATAGAAAATGGAGAAACACACCCCAACTCAAAATCACCAGAGTTAAAGATTGGTACTATCAACATAAGAAGCCTGAATGGCAAAGAAATTGAGCTAGCTGAGGAATTAGATAAGTACCAGATCGACATAATAGGGGTGACTGAAACAAAAAAGACAAAAACTGGTAAGATCTTTCTGAGCAATAAATACAAAATGTTATATTCAGGCAATGACAATCAAGGAAAAGAAGGAGTAGCCATAGTATTCAACACAAATATGGCTAATCTTCTTGAATGGCAGTCGGTCTCAAGTAGAGTAATGTGGGCAAATATGAGAATGGGGAACTGGACAATGAGACTTATTTGTGCCTATGGTCCCACAGAAGGTTCTAAGGTTCCACAATGAAAAAGGAAAAGTTGGTCCTTGTTGGGGATCTAAATAGCAGAGTAGGAACTGATTATCAGACATACAAAAATATTTTGGGAAAATTTGGAGAAAAGAGCAAAGCTAATAATAATGGCAAATATCTGTTGGATTTCTGCTTAGGACATGGACTGGTTATTACTAACACCATGTTCCAACATAAAAATGTGCACAAATTCACATGGAGAGAAGAGGCTAGGAATAAGAAAAGTCTCATTGACTATGTTATTGTTGATAGTGATGTTTTCTCCCTGGTGCAGGATACTAGAGTGTACAGAGGATATGAAATTGGAAGCAATCACTATTTAGTCTTGAGCAGGATAAAATTGAAAAGAATAACCTGTAAGAAAGTTTTAAAGCGAATAACAGTTGAGCAGCTCTCAGATGTGAACTGGAGACTAAAATACAAAAAGATTATTGAAGAAAAAATGAAAGAGTTTGAGAACAGGAATCAAACCTTGGAGATTCAGTGGCAAACTCTGAAGAAAACATTGATTGATTCTGCCAGAGAGGCATGTGGTGAGGTTGTCTGCAAGGATAAAAATATCAGAACTCCCTGGTGGACACAGGAAGTTAAAGAGGCAGTGAAGGAAAAGAAGAAAGCATGTCAAATAAGTCAGCTTGTGCTCTTAGAGAATATAGAGACAAATGCAAGAATGCTAAACACTGTGTAAAACTAGCTAAACAAAAGTCATGGGAGGACTTTGGCAAGAATATAGAAAATAAATATCAATAAGGTGGCAAAATATTCTGGAGGTTGTTGAAGAAGCTTATAAATATCAATAAGGTGGCAAAATATTCTGGAGGTTGTTGAAGAAGCTTATAAATATCAATAAGGTGGCAAAATATTCTGGAGGTTGTTGAAGAAGCTTATAAATATCAATAAGGTGGCAAAATATTCTGGAGGTTGTTGAAGAAGCTTAGGAATGGAGGAAAGAGTGCTGTAAAAGGAGTTAGAGATGATAAAGGTGACATGAAAACAGGAGAAAAAGATATCCTTGAAGTATGGAGTAATTACTTTGAAAAACTGCTAAATGAAGCTAAACTGATAGCTAGTGCGCTATCAGTGATGATAGCACACTGGTAAAAAACACTGACAAGGCATGCAGTCAGGAATACATATTCATACTTGAAGTAGAAAAAGCTATCAGCGGCAAAATGTGGAAAGGCACCAGGAGTAGATGATATTCGACCAGAAATGCTGAAGTATGGTGGTATAAGAGTCTTACAGTGGCTGCACTGCATAGTTCAGAAAGCCTGGACAGAGGGACGAATTCCTGATGATTGGAGTGGAGCTCTCATAGTACCCATATATGAAAAGGGAAATAAAACTGCATGTGAGAAGTACAGAGGTATTTCCCTACTGAGTATTCCTGCCAAGATCTATGCAAGTATACTTGAGAAACGGTTGAGAAGAATTGTGGAAGAAACGCTTGGTGAAGAACAAGCTGGATTCATGCCAAATAGAGGCTGTCAGGATCAGATCTTCACTTTACGACAAATAGTCGAGAAAGCATGGGAATATAACAAAGATCTGTATTTAAGTTTTGTTGATTTGGAAAAGGCATATGACAAGGTGCCAAGAGAGAAGCTATTCAATACGCTGCAATTATATGGTGTCAATGGGGCATTATATCAAGCAATACTTAGTCTTTATTTGAGTTGTAAGTCTGCAGTTAGAATTGAAGTACAGGAAGATGGTTTAATGTTAAATCTGGTGTGAGACAAGGAAGTACATTATCCCCTCTGTTATTCATTATCTATATGGATCACATTATGAAGGAAAGTGGTATTAAACCTGATATCAAAATTGGAGATGTTAATGTCAGCTCGTTGCTTTATGCGGATGATGTTATACTTCTAAATAAATCCGCTACAAGTCTGCAAGATTCTCTGACTAAATTCAATAGCTGTTGTAATAGATATGGTATGAAGGTCAGCAATAAAAAGACAAAGACAATGAAAATAGGCAGAATCATTGAAAATGTCAACTGTTGTGAATGGAGAACCTGTGGAACAAGTAAAACATTTCTGCTACTTAGGCACGATTTTTACTGAAGATGGTAAATTAAATATAGAAATAAACAGAATCAGCAAAGCTGGTATGGTGGGAAGTCAATTGAATAAATTCATATGGAATAAGAGAAATTAGTCAGAACACTAAATTAGCTGTATACAAGACAGTGTTCAAACCAGTTTTAACTTATGGATCTGAGAGCTGGGTCAGAAGTAAAACACTTGACCAAAGACTAGAGACCGCAGATATGAGAGTCCTGAGAAAGATTCGAGGCGTGAACAGATGGCATCAATGACAATATCATATTAAAAACTAGGATATTAGGAAAGAATTTGACATTGTCAGCATCCAGGAATGTGTTAGCCGAGCTAATCTCAGGTGGTATGGTCACTTAAACAGAATGGGCGAAGAAAGATTAGCAAAACAACCCAGAGGAAGACCAAGATATAGGTGGATTGATACGGTATAAGGTGCCTTAGACGATAGAAATATAAGATCTGATGATGTTGGAGTCTTGACAAGTAACAGACTGATTTGGAGGAAAATTGTAGATAGGAAGTTAGTAATGACGTAATTTTTTTTCATGTAGTATTATCATATCCTGTACATCCCTTGAGGGTACATGGTAGGAATTTGATGATAATGATGAGAAAAATGGAGAGAGCAAATCAGATTTAATTCTCTCTTTCTCTACTTTCAGCACACCATACTTCACTATGGTGTTGGGGGATCTTTATTAGTGTAAAGAAACAAATAAATCATAATTTGTAATTAAATTTTATTTATTAAATCTTTAATAAACTGAAACATTTCATTTTTAAGTTTAGTGAAATGTCTTGTACTTTTGTCCACATAATTGACAAGCAATCCATAACACCTCACTTCAGTCTAGAATGTCACGAAATGAATGTTCGTGATTATTTTTGTTCGGTCAGGTTGCCTGTTTTATTGGAGGGGTAAAAAATCCTGCTACCAGTTGAAAGAGCATACATATAAACCTGCGTCATAACTATAATTAAATCAAAGGGCTGTGATTGATTTTTAATCATCCACTCAGTGCACATCCCATTCTTGTGCAACTATTTGGATCACTGTTTGCAAATTTAGTCACTTTGAGGGAACAAAGAGATTTAAGATTTTGGAAAGGGTTCAAGAGATGTACTATAGGTTGATCAACCAAGCTCTTGTGTATAGGCTCAACATTAAAAAAAAAAAAAAAAAGAGAGAGAGAGAAAGAAATGACTAGTTAGATCTTTGGAATGCGAGTTTAGACTGAGGCAATACCAGCTACAGAGCCTGGCAGACAAAAAGAGTATCAGTAATACTCTTCAGATATGTAAGTTAGTGAGGGAATTTATATCAGACTAATGGAAAAGATTTTTCATGAAGAGGAGTCAAAAAGGCAGAACAAGTCATGCTGGGAAGTTGTGTAAGCAAGGGAATGAGGTGAATGATTTTTGCCCAAAATATGCTAAGTGCAAAAAGAGTAAACCAGTTTATGGTGGTTTGATAATGAAGACCTTCCACAATGAATATTTACTTCATGGAGATCTGATGACGATAATTACTTTACTGAAGAAAGTAAAGGGAGCATGACATCACACCCATTTCAATCAAAGAAATTAACTAATATATATTTATAAAAAGTAATATATATATATTAGTTAATTTCTTTGATGTCCATGTAACAGTGCTAGACTACCAAGAAGAAAAGCTGTTATTTCTAGCAACTAACTAAGTAACTTTCTCTAGCTTTTTTCAGCCAGGTCTGAAAAATCAGCCATTGTTCGCTATTTCAAATAACAATACAAGTCTGAGTTTAAGATCAGAAGATAGCTACAGTTATCTGCCATACTATTACTGCTTATTGAGACTGACCATCCATAAATTTCCAATAGTTGTGACCAAAGGATTTCTGCCTACTCCTTTTGTGCAATAAAAAAGGTTTTAAAGATTTTTAGAATTTGTAATTCTATTATTACCACTTGCAAGATTTTCATGTAGAATACACTTGTGAATAAGTTAAAAATCAATCTTAAATGTGTATACTTTCCTTTAATGTTACATGGCAATCAGCATTTGTTTCAATAAAATTATGGATACTACAACTGTTTTAATTTAATAATAATTATTAAATTAAAATAATTATTCCTAACACAGTTGTAGTCTCCACACTTTTATCGAAATAAAAGCTTAAATGTGCTGTATATTAATTAGAGCCAACTGAGGTTGGCTCTATTTAATATACATATATATATATATGTATATTATTTATTTTTTCCCTAATGATTTTTAATATTTTTTTCCTAAATATTTTTTCCCTTCCTGAACTATTTTCCTGTATTATTACATAGCCACCTGTATACCAGTCTTGGATTCTGAATGTTACTTGAACTTTACAGAAACGTCGTAAAAGGCTTCATGAATCTTGATTAGAGTAGATCAAAAACCTGTGAAGCTATAATGGATTTATGGCCATTTCCTAATGATACTTGAAGTTCAACTATAGATTTTTTTAGAACTGTTTAATGCAGAGTATAGCAAGTTTCATCATCTATAATAATAACAGCTGGATTCTAAATGTTACCTGAACATCGCCTGACCATCTGCTATCATGCATATACACATGTTCTTAGTATTATCATCTGTGGTGGGATCAAAAATTATTGGAAGTAGTGAGACCTAGATTTGGGAATAAATTCATCTTTGCATTTACTGCAAACATGAATTTGCTGTAAACACATGCACAGAATCAAAAATCCTGCTGTGGAGTGAAGCACAGCAGGATTTTTGATTCTGTGCATGTGTGTGTGTACAAGGTGCTCAAAGCATGTTTTGCTAAACCTTGTTAACAAGAATTGTGGAGAATATATTTCTTATGTTCTTCAAGATGAACATTGGTAGATCTTTAGTTTGTTCATAATACTTCAGGATGTCAGGACAAAAATCCTTGTATACATCTGGGAGGAGAGGAGCAGGAAATTATTCTTTAAGAGAGTAGATAAGTAGTCAGGAGACAAGACAAACATTTTCAAGCAAATTCAGACCTCCAGTAAGAAAGGTAGTTTCATACCAGATGATAAAATTATCTCTTACCATCCAATGTATGATCTAGTGATTGTGGAGCAGAAGTGTTAAGAAGTGCCAAGTTGGAAAGATAGCAGCCAATGCAAAATTTGACTCAATTGCTGTTACAAGCCTGGACTTGCAAAGAGAGATAGAAGTGGTAGATTGAACATATTGACAAATAAACTCAGCAGGTACAGAATGAGTAATCATTATAGGAGTCTGAACTGTGAGAATGTAAATTAGAGAAGATACAGAATTGATGCTACTGGTGAGTGGATAGCATACTTGCTTTCCAACCATCAGGTTGTGGGTTCAGATAACACTGTAGACATGGATGTTTGTAAAAGCCTGCTTGGGATGAGCTTGTAGGTTTAAGTAAGTCTTTTAAACCCAGGGTTTGAGATAAATTAAAGATATCCAAGAAATTATATTCTTGGTTTCATCCTTTAGCCAAGTGTAAGCAAACAAAGTTTGCACATGAAGTCACTTCCTGACTGGGCTACTTGTATATATATAGAAGCTAATGACTTCGCATCAATTGCCTTAGTATCCTATAACGCAAAGCACATATCCTTGCAGACCTGTATAATGCTATGCGTTATCGGTAGGGCCACTATCCAGACTGGGTTATTGATTTAATTTATGGTATAACCAAGTGAAAAACTTTCAATCTTTCTGATCCAGAGGATTTTAATAATATGGTGTGACACCTTTGCATGTGGAAATATAAATATATGAAATATGATTTCTGCATTGCTTCAACCTCTGGGTCTGGCTCCCGCTGATGAGATCTTAATAAAGGTCAAAACTGGTCTGGGTAGTAGCCCTTCCCATAATGCATAGCATTATACCTGTTTGTAAGGATGTGTGCTTTGCTTTATGGGATACTAAGGCAATTGATGTGAAGTCATTAGCTTCTATATACAAGTAGCCCAGTCAGGAAGTGACTTCATGTGCAAACTTTGTTTGCTTTTACACTTGTATAAAGGATTAAACCAAGCATATAATTTCTTGGCATCTTTAATTTATAGTATAACCAAGTGGAAAAACTTTCATTCGGGGCTTGAGAATGTTAAATCTTGTGATTGCATTACAGAATTTGCCTGATAACTAAGGTAGCCAGCCACTTTTCACCTGATTGAAGAGTGATTATCTAAACGGAGAGAGAGGGTCAATGTTGACATCACAAACTGCACGAGAAACTGATCAGGAGTTGTTTGAGAGAAGCAATCGCAGAATACTTCTTCCAGAGTTCAGAGGATAAAATAATCAACTGAAATCAGATGGGAGTTCATTGAATGATTAGCTGCAGAAGAAAAAAAATGTTCTGGAAGGAATATAAAATATAATGAGAAGTATAGTACAGGGCAAGAAGAGTGGGCATCTTTCTGTCCATCTCCTACAAGCAAGATTCACTGGTCATGTAATTTAAACTATAGGCAAAGACTACTAGCCTTTCTGGAGAAATTAGTAAAGGAACATGGACCTTATCTGATTTCACTAACTTAGAATCAGCAATTTGCAGACTATGTGATAAAGAGAGCACACAAATTATTGACACGTTTACAATAATTCAGCAATGCATCTATAAAATAAATTAAAAAAATTTACGACTTTCTACATCATCTAAACCAAAAATCATTTCATGTCCAGCTCAAGGATACAACAAACCATCATCTGCAGTAGGAACATGTGACTTTTTATTAGTTTATATATATATATATATAAACAGCATTAATTATACTCTCATAAGAGGTAGCTTCAAGTATAGAACTCTTCACGTTTTCAAGCTACATCACAGTGAACATGTGCCTGAGCCAATTTTGCATTGGTCTTCTTTCCCACTAAGCTTTTATTATACAGGTAGTCCTCTACTTACGACTGGGCTCCATTCCAACGTCTCCATCGTAAGTTGAGGAATTCTGATTTGTTTGATTTCTGTTATAATATTTTCATAAATTAGGTTTCTATTTAACTTAAAATGGTTAAAGATGAAACTTACATAAACATTTATAAATTATTTATTAGCGCATATAAATACAAAATTAAGAAAAAAATACATAAACATATCAAAAATGGTGCACTTACTTTAATTTGAAATTCCTTTAAATATTAGTAAACATAAATAAAAAACTTAAGGGTGTCTTTAATTAAACAGGTGAGTAACTCGCTCATTTGGACGATATGGTTATTTCTCGCGACCGAGAGTAGCTTTTTTAATCAGAAAATTGCCTGCGGGTTTTTTCTTTTTTTTTTTCTTCATATATTTCGTGATAACATCTGACTGCTTCTCAAATTTGCTTTTCAACTTTGGCAAAAGCGATTACTGTCTTGATCCATATTTTCGAGTAACTGAAGTCCTTAATTTAGTTTAGAAAATACTTCAGCTAATCCTTTTACAGTAAATTTTTTTTTAACTATTTCTTTTCTTCTTCTACAATTCTTTCGTGGAAAATCAAGTCTTGATCAGTCTTCACCTTCTTTGTGATATGCTAATTCTTCTATTATTGGTAATACTGATTTCTAGATCCAGTTTTCTTGCAGTTTCAGCAATTTGTTTTAACATATGCTCATTGTCCTCTTCGTGTGTCTCCTGCAGTAGTAACTTCTTCCAAATCCCTTGCATACATTGTTCTGATATTTCCTTCCATGAAGTTCCAACATTCTGGATACATGGTTGATATCGGAATTTTTCCAAAAATCGCATAATGTTATAGTATCGTTGTCCATTGCTGTTATTGCTTGAGAAAATATAGTTTTCAGATAATATGTCTTGAATGTAGCAATCGAACCTTGATCCATAGGTTGAATCACAACTGATGTACTGGGCGGTAGATACATCACATTTATATTTTCATTCAAATTGCCGACGTGAAGAGGATGTCCTTATTTTATTTATATGGAGTTTCCTCCCTTTTCTGCTCCGTCCCTATTGGGACGAGTTGAGCCCCCTCATGGGGGGTTAAGTATTTATGGCTGTAGATCCATGTGTTCACAGGTGTCCTGATTAGCAAGTAATGTGCCAAAGGCTGTGATAAGTTAGAAGTAGGTGAATCACAGCCTTTGGCACGTTAGTAAGTTAGAAGTGGGTGAATCATAGCAGCAGCTATTGCATATTGGGGATAGGCTTTGCTTGTTGACTAATGGTGATGCTGCGATGCATATACAAAAGCAATGTGATATATGTATGTATATGCTGGCGGCAAAGTTAAATTAGAGAATTTTTAATAAAAATTTTTGGCCAATGTAAGTTGAGGACTACCTGTATATAGATTATGCTTTAAGTATTTTACTTATATTTCATGGCCATCATGATGCGGAAATAATAAACTATTCTTTATCTTTAGCATAATAAAACTAAGCTTAGTGGGAAAGGACCAGTCCTTACAGAAATCCCATCATTGTAATTTTGCTAAAGCTCATGTTGCATAAATAAAATAATGTATTCTTTCTAATTCCTTTCCAATGTCACATTAACCTCTTTTTTTTTTTTTTTAAAAAAAAAAAAGGGCATTATAAAAATTTATTTCTCCTACTTGAAAAAAACATAAAAATGTTTGTTAAATACATAAAAAAGAACCAATTTCCATGTCTCAACTAAGCCTGCAAACAGCACATCTTTATTCAAACACTGAAATACATTGTAAAAATAAATTATAACAAAAACACCAAATATATACAATATGTACATATTTACACATATATACATACAACAAGTTGCTGAGAGCTATTTCAATGTGAACGGCTCGCTTTAACTTTAGTATACTATAATATACCAATAAAGTAAAAATTTTTACATGAATGAAGAAAATGAATTCAAAGTTGAATTACTGTATTGCAACATTAGCAGTCTATATCAAACAATGTAATTTCCTCTGAAATACAGTGATGGGTGATAATACCAAAGGATTGCAATGCTGCAAACCAATTCCTATTAATTGTTTGTGTCATCATACTAAAAATAGTAAATTTACCACCTAAAGAAAATTTAATACATCATAGTTGCACTATCCGTATACTCGTGTTAATATATAGGAATAGTTATAACCATACAAGTGATAATTAAAAAAATATACAGTTGTATAAATAAAATATTTCAGTATGATTTAAATTCAGTTTGAAAACAGTAATATCAGTCAGAAATATTCGAACTAATAGATACTACTTTGTGTAGATTCAAAAATGTATAAAATTTTTAATGTTGAAAACAGGAAAAAAAATAAAGATTAATCAGATATGTATGCTGGGTTTACCTAAGTACTATAACCTTTGTATATATGGAGAAGTGTTACTGCTATGTCCAGTTCACACCAACAAAAGATACTACCGTTGATGTTTTTTGTGGCATTTGAGCTCGTATCAAATAGATTAGTATTTAAAAAGAAAACAAAACAATAGTAGCAATTTACTTGTTTTAAACATGCATATCTTTTTGCATAATTGAAACCTGTTAAAAAGCTAGTATAGCCATGGGAACAATTCTACAATAACAGTTGTGCTGAAAACTGCTGAAAACAAAGATTAGATAGATATACTTCTTTTTTTTTTTTTTTCCTTTCTTCCCTTCCCTTTCCACATAAACATGATTATCTATGCTAGCAGAATGACAGTTAAAAACACTAAGCTTTTGGATACAAATGACAAAAGCTGCATATACATATGTAGCTTAGAGAAAGCCTACAGATAACATTCAACAAAATATCAAGAAACTGTTTCCCCCCACCCTTTTAAATGTGCACCAGCTCTCAGTATACAAAAAAGCTGGAATCTGGATGGTCATACTGTAAACCAAAAGCAGTCCAGCACAGTATAACAATAAAATAAATTGTAGTTTAATGTAAGAATTAAAAGTTTATCCTATACAAGATCCTAACAATAGCCAGAAAACAAGCACCGATGGTCTATTAAAAAACATCTGTTGCCTTCCTATGTTTCATGGTAGATAGAAACTACTAAGCATATATCCAAATAGGGAATATTTTTTCTATAAAACAACTGCAAACCCCCCCTCCCTCCAAAAAAAAACAGCAGCAGACATGAACTGTTCAGATTAGAAAACACAATAAGGCAATTTTATTATTTAGCAATGCATGTAGCTTATGGCCTATAACAGTTTTCAATGGGAGGGAAAAAATGTATATAAGTGGATTTGATCTCAAGGCTTTCGAGAGGGGTAAGAATTTTTTTTTTTTTTTTAAAAAGGATAAAATTCATGCTTGAATTTTATCTTTCATTATTCCTGCCCTCCCCCTAACATATTTACTACCTTTTATTATTTTGTTGATACGAATGCAGTTGTAATATCCTATAAATAGAATATCCCCAACGAACTGGATTAATCCATTTATTCCAGATTTTGGGATCTTCATGTTTCTGAATTGAAAAATATAATGTATTCCGTACAAATAAAATAAAATTAAATAAATTAAAAAGGATATTTGTGTTTCATTGATTTAAGATGAAACTTAAAATAAAAAATATACATATATATATATTAAATTTGTGGTTCTTAACCTTCTCAGGTTGAAGTTTTTGCGTTGGTTGCGATTGCTGATAAAAAATCTTGTAAATGAAGCCAAGAAAGAACTAAAATAACTTGTTTGACAGTAAATGGAAAAATCAAAAAATTAGTCCAGAGTGAAGTACCATGTTCATTATCGGGGTCAAGGGAAAGTTCTGAATATGCAAATAATTATAAGACAAGATTTCAGAAGAATTGACCCTTATTATAGCTGATAATCAACAAAGAAAACTTTTGTTTTGTTTTGTGATTAATATCAATATACTAGACTCACTATTATAGACACTACAGAATTAGGTAGATGATGTTACGTTAGGAACATAAAGTGGACCTAAAAGTAATTTTTTTATAAATTTAAGCTTCTGTGGAGAAAATTGCATTAAAAAAGGTAACTGACATCCTGTTCTCTACTATAATAAAACATAACATATAGGAATATTCATTTTTACATTTGCTAGAATGCATGCAACTCAAGGAGTAGCATGCATTCTGGCAAATGTAATAATCTATTTTGTGATATGTGTAATGATTCTCTGGATGCTATATGTATTTAAGAAAAAATATACAAGCTGTCTTCTTTCCCAAAGAGGTTAAATCAGAATTATTTCTGAAAATGTTTAGAGAAAGAGGCCATAATTTGCCTAAAGTAAGCAAGGTTAAAATATTTGATATTGCAATTATATAAATAATAATCACAACAACATTGCAGTTTGTTTTGTTCAGTTTGTGAGTAGTATATTTAAACTCTGAAGATTTGTTCATTTCATATTTGTCCATCATTATCATTACTTAAGTACTTTTTTTAGATGTCAGGCTTATGTTATTCAAACTAACTTGAGCAATTATAACTACTGATAAAATCTTATGGTAAAATTAAAATATGAACATTTTTTAAGGTAAAAAAAAGAATGTTAATAATTCTGCTTATGTGTTTAACATTTTAAATTTTACTTATTTTCTAAGCCAGAATAGAATTTAGCTATTCGTGATATCAAAAAAGTATCATTGTAAGTGTTATGCAGTGTGTGTAATGATTGGGTATAAGTGCTGATTGTTTAGTGTCGTTTCATATATTTTATCCAAACATTGGTATACACTATGAGAGAGAGAGAGCACAACCCTGACAATTTTGGAAGAATAAATATTATACAAATAAGCATCAGTGGAGTTATCAGGCTCTGTACAGTTCATAAACTATGATGAGTCACTTAAAAATCAAAATACTAAATTTCATTGAAATCCATGGCACAAAGTGGCAATTATGAAAATTTTAAATGAAGTATACTTCTGAAAATATACTTTTTTTTATGTATATTTTCAGAAAAATATACAGTTTGGTGTAATATATAATATATAAAAACCTTAAGGGTGTGGAGTAAAATGATGCATATTTCAAATGCACAGCACACAACACATGCTTCAGAAACTGTTCATGATTTCATTCCATTACATGGGAAAGGACTGCAGTCAAAATGGAAAAAAACAAAATCTCATTAATAAAATGCACCAGCCATAATGAGCCATTTTTTCCTTTAAATGTGATATCACTTTTAATATTTGACTGTTGACTTTCTAGTCTTTGCTCTCACTCTCACAGTGTATCTTTGTTAGCACAGCATTTATCTATGAATCTATCTAAATTTTCCTCTCCATTTGAATGCATTAGCTTCTTAAGACCTAATTACACTTTCCTCCCTTCAGTAAAATGAAATTACTGAATCAAAGGAAATGCCCCCCACACCCAAAAAAATTTTTTTTTCATTTCTTTCTTGATGTAGTTTCTTCTAAAAAAGTTGCCAGTGCTCTTCAATTATGTAATGAAATGGCACATTAAGAAACGGTTCATAAAGCTTCTAATGTTTTATAAGTATGCAATTATAAAATGGAATTTAACTGAGAAAGGTAAATCTGATATAAAATTCACTAGAAAGTACATGTATAGATCAAAAAAAAAAAAAAAAAAAAGCTGTTCATTGAAATGTTTGCTTAAGCATAAATTGTTTAAAATTCCTAAATACCTGAGCCATTATTAGCATAACAAGATTTCCCTGTCCACTGACTATCTGAAGTGTTTATGATAATTTCAAGAACATTCCTTGTTTTCATGTAAGAATCATTGGATATAATTATTATAGAAATTAAAATTTAAAACGAAGATAATTTTAAATTTTACAGAAATCTATACAAAAGTACTACTTAAAAAACATACCACATGGAACCCACTTTGTGCCATATGAGCATTTTTTATATCATGCAGTACTCACTATTTCTAAAGAATTCCCTTATTTCTACATGATTTACAATTCTAATACTAAAATCTGTAAAAGTAAAATACTAATGAACAGCAGTGTTCCATATGATAATGTCTAAGATACAATTAATTTGTGTGTTGATTTCATATATATTTATATATGAATAACAGGAAGTCTTCTAATTAGAACGTAACCTAACAGTCCATGGCTGCTGCCTCTACTTTTCACTTATGGTCCTAACTGATAGTAAGAGAGCTCCTTGCTATGACAGAATAGACAAGAAATGTGCCACAGGCCATACTTTGCTATATATATATACCTGTAACAAGACGTATAACAACTAATGCCCACAGGTAACGCATGTGTGCTAAAAATGCTGCATATTTTTCCACTTAGAAAGCACTAAGTTCACTGCTACCTCACTTCCAAGAAGAGTTGCCAAGATCTAGTATCAGACTGCCACAGTTATTTACTTCCATGCACAATAAATATGGACAAATAGCCACACAAGACATGGCAGTTTTTGTGTACATGTATGTCACAGTGAAATTTCAACAGGGTCTCTTGAAACACAATACAGCACTTCATCTACAGGAGGTAATCTGCATAACAATATTAGTAAAAACTCCAAAAAAAGAATGTGACTTGTGCAACAGGCTTTACAGAAGTCTCACTGATAAGATTAAGGGAGTCTTCAAATCTTCACAGTATCTATATGTGGTCTGTTTACTTCATTATATATCAAGTCTAGATATAACATTTTGCAAAGCAAAACTCTGGTAAACAATAACATGTGCACTGGCCTCAGTTGTTTTATAATCTTGAATGGTGAAACATAATCAGAGGAACATGAAATCTAGTTCACTTGATGCACTTGGGATGGAGTAATACTTGCACAGAGGGAATACCGGCACTCAAGACTCATTACTATCTTAAGCCTCTCGCGTTGCATAGCTGTTGCAATGTCTGCAACTTGCAAATTCTTTCACAAGTGTTATTTTAATAACCTGTACAAAACTGGACCACCTTTGGCTGCCAATAAAATACATTTGGATGTTTGCAGCAACAAATTGTCTTTAACTGACAATAACAAATTAGATTTAGGATTCAAACAGGGCCAAAAGATCATCACTAGCACTTCCAGATGTTGAAGTAGGAGCAGTGCTACTAGTGGAAGTTGTCATTGTAGAAGTGCTTGCTGATGTGGCACCACTGCTGCTACTTCCACCTGCACTTCCACTGTTACTTAATTCGGGAGGATCTAAATAAGAAAGTAGTTCCATGGGATCCACACTTTCTGGTAAAAGCTGGAAGAAAAAAGGAATGAAAAGAATTCATTTTGACATGTGACATGAATTATAGTAATATTATTAAAAATTTTGCTGAGTTAAAGAAGAGAGTAAGAAATGAGTTACAAATGAATAGTTTATCTATAGTAATTTCTTTGAATTCAATCAATTCAAAGACATGGTTTTATTTATAATGTACTATAAAAAAAAACACCAATTTTTTTCCAATAAAGAACAAACAAAACTATTTGCTTTCATAGCCAACTAACTTCAATAATCAAATGTAACAGCCCCCCCCACTGTTAAGTGATTGCCAATTTAACAACATTTTGACATACAGCATGCTAGAATGTGCCTTTTTAGTTATATCTCATCACATCTTGTACTCGCATGTTCTAGTTTCAAGATCAAGATGCCTTAAACACTGATCTCCTCACCATTCTCAAGTGGGGTGAAGATAATCCAGTAAATTTCAATGCTATCTCATTCCTCCTTATTTTTGATGATTTTCCAATTTGCAGTCAAGATCAGCTTATCCTGACAAATATATTACATCCAGTTTTCAAAATGCTACTTCTCTCCTGCTCAATTCTTAACATTTAGCATTCTCAAATCTGCCTAACCTTAGAATAGTGTTCTCACATCTGATGCAGTGCATGTAATACAGAAGAGGACAACCTGCCTGATAGGTTATCCCCCACCTCCCTCACAGATTCCCTTCAGTCACTTTCTCATAGGTCAGTGGTGGTGAACTTTTTTATGTGCACGTGCCAAAAATTTACCAGTTGATTTGCTGAAGTGCCGGGCCGTTTTTAATAGAAGGGGAAAAATTAATAGAAAATTAATCTAACTTTATTTATTTATAATTTTATAATGTTATTCAGTGTAAAATTGATTATTGTATTATTAATTCATTATATTGGTTTGAAAAAAAAAATAGTAGTGAGAAAAATATTTATGCATTGTAACTCACCCTCAAAGTTTGCTGAGCAAGTGAAGCAGCAATTTGTCAGCGAAACTGGTTACCATATTTACTTGAAAATAACTCGCCCTTGCGTATAACTGGCACCCCTGATTTTACTTTACGAAAAAAGACATTAAAAAAGTGTTGCATTGCATGTTTAAACATGTTCACGTCGAGGCGATAGTAACTCACTCCCTGCAGTTAACAAGCCGTCCCCAACAGCCATTATACTGCAGATGCAAGAAAAACAAGTAGTTTTATTGTATCCCTGATTACAGAGGCTTTTGCAGTCTGTGTAATATATTTCTCAACAAATAGTGCAATTAGAGACAGCTGGAATAAAAACAGCATTAACTAATGAATCACATCTCCTCCCACAGAAACTATGCTGTATAGACTCAAACAAAACCATATGTTGCACCAGTATCTAACTCTTTTCCAATTTTTCAATTACATGAAATAAGTGTTTGTTTTATTGCATTTGAAATTCTCGATGTCATTATGACAGATCACAAAGGCTAACTTCAAATAAAATTCTACCACGAATTGAAATATGCCATATAATGTGTGTGTGAGTTCCTGTGCCAGCTCAAATGCAAACAAGCAGCAATAAAATTCAACCAAAGGTTGAAACTTGTGTGAGTTGAGCCCGTCGATAAAGAGAAGTTCCGTCAGAATGATAAACGACACGCCATCTTGAATGTGCTAAAACTAAGAAATATATAGTGAATGTTGTTATGACATTTTCACATGTTATGGAATTTGGTTGAAGAGAATTAGCATTTCAACTCAACAATTGTAGGATGCCTTTGTCAATACTGCACATTTTCATAGCCCTCTCTGGTGTAAAACAAAATTTAACTTGTACGTATTGTAATAATTTAAAAGCATATGAAAGGATATCACCTGTAAATCGTTGATATGCCAGCAAAATTCTCGGACGTGCCATAGGTTCGCCATCTATGTCATAGGTGATGTGTTGTGTATACTTTTTTTTAATAATAGGCATTACTTCACCAAACTGGCTACTGCCATTTCTCCAATCATGTAAGACCACAAGCTGCCACTGGTTAATATCTGTACCTAGTTCAACTCCAAACATGTCAAGCAAACTTCTCATCTTTCTTCATTCTATCTACCTCTATTCTTTGGAAAAGCTTTCTCCATACTGTATTTCTCAATGAATTCATGCAGCTTTTCAAAACCTAAATAGATGTCCTTAAACTGTTTGCTCTGTTGTGTTATAAGTCTTGTGACTCATGTGCAAGGATCAGTATGCATGCATGTGTGTGTATATATATAAAATGTCTATCTGTAATGTAGTCATCTGCATTTAGTATAAGGCTTTTAATAGCCCTATCGTTTTAAGTGAAAAGAAGTTATGTTATGTTATACTGACATCTGTTTATTAATGCATTATCAAAGTTACAAAAACCAAACTTGATCATATTTTCAAATGAATACAAAAAATGTTTAACTTTTTGTGTTATCATTAATCTGTTCTAAACAAAACATCCTTACCCTTAAATGCTGTTTTAAACAGAGAAGATATGAAAGAGTTAGTGACATTTATTGCCAAAGTATAAGAGAAGTGAAATGAAAAGGACCACGAATGCAAATGAGTCTATCTATAATGGTAGAATGTGGTGGGTAAAAAAAAATTGCAATTAAAATGGATATAAAATTAGGTTTCTAGAGAGAGTTTTGTTCAGCAAGAAAATGAATGTGCAGAATCATAGAAGCTAGAGCTGTTAGCGGGATGCAGGTGTGTGTGTGTGTGTGTGTGTGTGTGTAGTCACCAAAATGGAGGAGAGACGACAGAAATACTTCAATTACTGAGTAAGCATCATCCAGAGAAAGATATAATATGACTGATGTCATAAGATAAAGATCAGGAGAAATGACCCTACTGTGGTCATTTCTAGGTCTTCACAAAGGCCTAGAAAGGAAACAATCTTGTGGATATAGGTGGGAGCCTACTTGAATACTCTAAACAGTCTGTTAAGAGTCCTATGGGAATGGGAAAAAAGAGAGAGAATTCTGTTACACAAAGAAGATTCCGAGATGGAGATGGCAAACTATACACTGTTCATTAACTCCAGGGTTGTAGTTAAGTATTGAAAAAGTCAGTTAAGAAAAGAATTCAAGAGTTATAGATATTAGTGCAGTGAGACCTTTTTAAAAAAAAGATGTCATCGTTACAGGGACAGAATGTGTGGAGGGGGGTACTGCTGATAACAGTGGATCAGCTGCAGTCAAAAATGAGTAAGAGATCATGAATATGGATAACTTCCTTGTTTTGTGCTCAGATGTGGTCACTTGGGTTTATGGGGGATGAGGAAGTGGTGGAGAGGAGCCAGAGGCCAGTTACCAAGATGTTGAGAGGTCTGTTTAATGCACCTTATGACAAGAGTTGCAAAAAGTTGGTTGATAAGCAGGGAAGAGAGAGGAATATGATAAAGACATTTAAGTTGCTAAAAGGATTTATAGGAGTGATGCAGAGGAAATACTCCAGCTAGAGGAAGTACAAGGGATATTTTTATTTGTGCCTTTATTCTATTTTTTTTTTTAATTATACTGAGGATGCATTTAATACTTGGCTGAAAATTCTATATCAAATAAATTAGTATTATTGCTAACATTTTAGTCTTTCAAGAATGGGAAAACTGATAATTCCTCAGACAACTTATATAGTCCATTAGAGAAAGAAGCAGTTCAAAGCAATTCAGATTGCTAACATCCTGAAACTAACGGATTCTTTTTCTCCCTTTCATACACAGTTTTGGTTTTGATAGAAGCACACAACATAATCTGTGAGGAGCAGAAAGGAAACAAGACAAATTCTCATGTACCACCACAAGGTCGAGAACAGCACAAGATGATTTGACTTACCTGTTGTAAATGTATTAAACCTAACATACAACATGGCTGCATATAAAATAGACTTCCACTGTTGCTGCATGTTTTTTTTATAATTTGTATTCAAATTTTAAATGGTGTTTTTCTACACACTAAGATGTTTTATGAGATATAATATACATAAACACCTTGACCATTTTTTTTATTCCCAACAGGAGTAGATGGAGTTATTGAGTCCTAACTTTTTTGGAAGATCAGTGGCAGCACTAATCCACCTCACTATCCTGATCTCAAAGGATGCAGAGTTTATTCATATATTTTTTTAAGATCAGGATAGCAAGGTGCATGCATTTCCTTTATGTTCATTATACTCATAGGAATAGATTAAAATTTAATAATTAATTGCTGTGCATCTTTGTAGGATGATTCTAAGCCAAATAGTTCTTCTGACAAACCATGTCAGGTGGCTCTAACATTTATTAAAGCTAAGCATCCATTCTGTGCTAAATTAAATTAGCCAAAATGAAATGATGAATCAGTTGGAAGTGTTTTGAAAAATTATATATGTCAAGGTACATATTGTGAGTCTGGCACTTCAAAAACTTAAAACCATCTGATTGCCTGCCTGGTCCCACAAGAATGATGCTATTTACAGGGAGATGATGATTAAAAACAAAAATGCTAAAATAAAATTACATAGTTCCATATACTCACATTCAATCCTTCCTGACCTTGACCTTCACCCTCGATAACAGCAGCAGGATCAAAATTCAAGTCTCCTAAATCAGGGGCATGGGAAAGTGAAGAGTCACTAGTTGTTGATGCTTGACTACTAGGCTGACTTGTCACAGCACCATTATTGCCATTACTGTTACCTTCAACACTTCCAGGTGCTTGCTGAGAAGAAGTGGTGGGAGGAGGAACACTGGGAGGACCACCACTTCCTCCACCTGAATTACCAGGTGTATGAGGAGTGTGGGGAGTATGAGGTGTATGTGGAGTGTGAGGTCCATGCTGCATTATATTCTGACCCTGAGACGATGGTGTAGCAGGGGCGTTTTGCTGATGTCCTGTGGCTGGCTGTGAATTGGTCCCAGTAACAGATGAGGTATGTCTCATTCCTTGATTGCTCTGGTCATGAAGACTTGGCAGTCCCATTTGCTAAAAATAAAAAAAAGTGAAATTTATATATGTGCTAACTTAACAAAGCAAAAAAAAATTTCTACACAATCTCCAAAAACTACAACTGCATACAGAGTATGGCTGGACTTATGGTGACAATTTTGTTCTTTGTAAACCAAAAGACTATTGGCTATCAAATTAACTTGTATCTTCAAAAATTTACCTGCTTGCGGTAACCACTGCATTGCACTATAATGGAATACACAATGCAAAGTGATTTAAGCTTCCTGTGGGCTTGCATTCATAGTGGAGGATATCTCGAACAACTGTAATGAAGTTAGCTACTCTTGTACAAATAACTCATATTCATAAACAGACTACTGTTTGCATATGTATGTATGAATGATGAGTAGTTTTGGCTGGAAATATGGGTAATTTGTTAAAGCAAGTGAATTTGCTATATAGTAGAGGTCAACTGTAATTACTTATTTGTGACGATTTATATACATATAATGCTTTTTTTTTTTTGGGGGTAAGGTACTCAACAGTATGGCATACTGCCACCACCACCTTTATTAGTAGTGTACTAGGGCATATGGATGTATTGCATTTAGAAATTTGTAATATTCAGTAATCTTTTACATGTTCAACTAGTATGCAAATACAAATAAGCTTAGTTACTTAATGAAATTTATACTTTTCATTTGCCTATTGTTAAGATATTTAGATATAAAAATTAAAAATTGCATTAAAAATAATCATATACATTTCACTTATTTTTTTTATACTGTACAATAAATTTGTGCTTTAGAAACTGTAGGTTATATGCTTATATTTATTGTTTTTATTTCAAAAACATCACATATGAAGTAAAAATATCATTTTTTTTCTTCTTTTCCTTTTAATTTTAAATTTTTCTTGCTGGCAAAAATAAGTACTACCAGCACCTATTGTTTCCAAAAAAAAAAAAAAAAAACTGTGTGTATGTAATATTGCAATTAAAATTGATTGAAGTATTTTACTGTAGAAAAAGTACATATTTCCTTTGTTTTTATGTTGTTGTCAAATGATTAAATTTGACAACACAAGCAAAAGAAGAAAACAGTTAAGTAATTTTTATTTAGAAGAGCTATTTCTTTAGTTAGTATTAAAAAGAAAATCTTTACTTGAAAAAAGAAAATCAAGGTGATGATGCTTAGCTAAAACTCAATTTCAGTAGGTGCTACGTTTTTTGTATTACTTTCTAGAACTGAAGAGAAAGAAAGCATCCTGTTGCATTTTGTTTCTAGTGTAACATGTTCTTAATAACTGGTAGCATACTTGTAGAAAATTTTACCACTGGTTTACAAAGTATGTTATATCTGACAAATTATATTCTTGTTTTAATCCTTTACCCAAGTGTAAGCAAAGCTTGTGCATGAAGTATCATAATGACTGGTCTTCTCGTATATAAAGGCTGGTGACTTCACTTCAGTTGTCTCATTATCCCATAATGCAAAAAAGGAAGTGCAATTAACCATTATGGACATTATGGGAGATATCCATTAACCTTGGTATCTTCCTGGATCTGCTCCAACTGATGAGACCTCAACAATGGTTGAAACTGGTCTAGACAGTAGCCCTTTCTATGTTTTTGCATTATAGGATACAAAGCCAAATGATGTGATGTCAATAGTCTCTTTATATAAGTAGACCAGTTGTGAAGATACTTCACATGCAAACTTTGCTTATTGCTTGAATCAAGGATTAAAGCAAGAACATAATTTCTTCTCAGATATAATATACTTTGCAACCCAGCGATAAAATCTCCTTCTTATTTGGAGTATTTAATAATACATTTAGAGCCACTGATTTAACCTTATTATCTTCCTGGATCTGGGTCTCATAGATGAGATCTGACTAAAGGTTGAAATTGGTTTAGGCAGTGGCCCCCTCCCATAATGTTTCTGCATTATGGGGTACTGAGGCAAATGAATAAGAAGTTAAAGCCCTTCTTTATAAGTAGACTAGTTGTGAAGATACTTGATGCAAAAATCTAGTTTGCTTATGCTTGGGTAAAGAATTAAAACAGAGAAATGGGAGTGGAGAGAGAGGAGGAAAACACTGGAGAAAATGTGTTACAATAAATTTATACTAAAGTAAATTAGGAAGCATAACATGGTCATGAACAAACTGTCTTGTGATGTACTTAGGCCTTGGGTGTTTAGGACATGAGAACTTATACTTACTGTTTGAGCATTGATTGGGTAGATATGCCACAAATAGTGGCAGATACTTAGATTTCCCCATCCCAGGATATATTAGAAACCAATAATTAAGGAGAATCCTATATGTAGTTAGATATTTAAATTACTATAGGATGTAAATATGTGTAACCCTTGTGACTAGCACATATAAGAAATGTTTTCATTATAAGCAAATAAATCACTAATAATTTATTCATATTTATAAATTTAGGTACACAAAAACACACGTGTTGAAAATATTATTTTATTAATTATTAATAAAATACTATTTGACATTTCGACCCCCATATCGAGATCATCATCAGAAGGATATATAAATAAAAGTAGTAATGTGGGCAAATATGAGAATGGGGAACTGGACAATGAAACTTATTTGTGCCTATGGCCATACAGAAGGTTCTACTAAGGTAGAAGTGGAGGAATTTTTTAGGGCTTTAGAAAAAGCAACTGACACAATGAAAAAGGAAAATTTGGTCCTTGTTGGGGATCTAAATAGCAGAGTAGGAAATGATTGTGAGACATACAAAATTATTTTGGGAAAATTTGGAGAAAAGAGAAAAGTTAATAATAATGGCAAATATCTGTTGGATTTCTGCTCAGGACATGGACTGGTTATTACTAACACCATGTTCCAACATAAAAATGTGCACAAATTCACATGGAGAGAAGAGGCAAGGAATAAGAAAAGTCTCATTGACTGTGTTATTGTTGATAGTGATGTTTTCTCCCTGGTGCAGGACACCAGAGTGTACAGAGGATTTGAAATTGGAAGTGATCACTATTTAGTCTTGAGCAGAATAAAACTGAATTTCATATTGAAAAGAATAACATGTAAGAAAGTTTTAAAGCGAATGTGAACTGTAGACTAAAATACACAAAGTTTATTGAAAGAAAAATGAAAGAGTTTGAGAACAATAACCAAACTTTAGAGATTCAGTGGCAAGCCTTGAAGAAAGACCTGATTGATTCAGCTAGAGAGGCATGTGGTGAAGTTGTCTGCAAGGACAGAAAAATTAGAACTCTATGGTGGACACAGGAAGTCCAAGAGGCAGTGAAGGAAAAGAAGAAAGCATATCAAAAGTTCCTGGCAAATAAGTCAGCTTGTGCTCTTAGAGAATACAGAGACAAATGCAAGAATGCTACACACTGTGTAAAACTAGCTAAACAAAAGTCATGGGAGGACTTTGGCAAGAATATAGAAAATAAATATCAAGAAGGTGGTAAGATATTCTGGAGGTTGTTGAAGAAGCTTAGAAATGGAGGAAAGAGTGCTGTAAAAGGAGTTAGGGATGATAAAGGTGATATGAAAACGGGAGAAAAAGATATCCTTGAAGTATGGAGTAATTACTTTGAAAAACTGCTAAATGAAACAAGCAGTGATGACAGTACAGTGGTAAAAAACACTGACCAGGCATGCAGTCAGGAATACATATCCATACTTGAAGTAGAAAAAGCCATCAGAGGCTTGAAATGCGGAAAGGCAGCAGGAGTAGATGATATTCGACCAGAAATGCTGAAGTATGGTGGTATAAAAGTCTTACAGTGCCTGCACTGCATAGTTCAAAAGGCCTGGATAGAGGGGATGAATTCCCGATGATTGGAGTAGAGCTCTCATAGTATCCATATATAAAAAGGGAAATAAAACTGAATGTGAGAAATACAGAGGTATTTCCCTACTGAGTGTTCTTGGCAAGATCTATGCAAATATACTTAAGAAACAGTTGAGAAGAATTGTGGAAGAAAAGCTTGGTGAAGAACAAGCTGGATTCAGGATCAGATATTCATTTTACAACAAATAGTCCAGAAAGCATGGGAATATACCAAAGATCTGTATTTAAGTTTTGTCGATTTGGAAAAGGCATATGACAAGGTGCCAAGAAAGAAGCTATTCAATACGCTACAGTTATATGGTGTCAATGGAGCATTATATCAAGCAATACTTAGTCTATATTTGAGTTGTAAGTCAGCAGTTAGAATTGAAGGAAGTACAGGAAGATGGTTTAATCTTAAATCTGGTGTGAGACAAGGATGTACATTATCTCCTCTGTTATTCATTATCTATATGGATCACATTATGAAGGAAAGTGGTATTAAACATGATATCAAAATTGGAGATGTTAATGTCAGCTCTTTGCTTTATGCAGATGATGTTATATTTCTAAATAAATCCGCTACAAGTTTCTCTGACTAAATTGAATAGCTGTTGTAATAGATATGGTATGAAGGTCAGCAATAAAAAGACAAAGACAATGAATATGTCAACTGTGTTGTGAATGGAGAACCTGTGGAACAAGTAAAACATTTCTACTACTTAGGCACGTTTTTTAGTGAAGATGGTAAATTCAATATAGAAATAAACAGAATCAGCAAAGCTGGTATGGTGGGAAGTCAATTGAATAAATTCATATGGAATAAGAGAGAAATTAGTCAGAACACTAAATTAGCTGTATACAAGACAGTGTTCAAACCAGTTTTAACTTATGGATCTGAGAGCTGGGCCAGAGGTATAACACTTGACCAAAGACTAGAGATCGCAGATATGAGAGTCCTGAGAAAGATTATAGGTGTGAACAGATGGCATCAATGGCAATATCATATTAAAAACGAGGATATTATGAAAGAACTTGACATTGTCAGCATCTAGGAATGCATTAGCAGAGCTAATCTCAGGTGGTATGGTCACTTAAACAGAATGGGCGAAGAAAGATTAGCAAAACAAGTGTTCTCTGCCAGGTTGGCAGCAAAATGACCCAGATATAGGTGGATTGATACGGTACAAAGTGCCTTAGACGATAGAAATATAATATCTGATAATGTTGGAGTCTTGACAAGTAACAGACTGATTTGGAGGAAAATTGTAGATAGGAAGTTAGTAATGATGTAATTTTTTTCATGTAGTACTATCATATCCTGTACACCCCTTGAGGGTACATGGCAGGAATTTGATGATGATATATATATATACATATATATATATATATATATTTTTTTTTTAATCGCTAGAGGTCAGGCTAGGAAAAAGGATTAATTAACTACGTAGATTTAGTTCACCAGTATACAAGGCTATAGCACGTAGCTTGTTCCTTATACGCATGTATCATTCTGATGATGACCTCGATCTGGGGGTTGAAACATCAAATAGTATTTTATTAATTATTAATAAAATAATCTTTTCAACACGTGTGTTTTTGTGTTCCTAAATTTATAAATATGAATGCTGATCACCGTGTAATCTTAAAAGAAAGAGAAAAAAAAACTAATAATTTATGGTTGTAGTATTAGTGTGTGTCCAATAAGTTGTTGTAGGCAGAACAAATAATATGTCATCCTATAATCTCTAGACATGTATTTGCCTGTCTTATTGGGAGAGAAAAAATTTGTGAAATATGAATAACCAACCAAGGGATGGAAATCCAAGCTTTTGAGAGCAAAACATTGTCATTTCAATATGAGACTATATAACTATCTTTGTTTTACAAGCCCTTATAAAGGTTACTAACATCCTTTCAACAGAAGGACAAATGTCACATTGTTTTTGCAATTCTGTTATAGATATGTACAAGTGTTAAGAAGCATGTTATCTACTTATTTCCAAAATGAACTATATATTTGTACAATACACTGCTACAACACAAGTATTACGAAGTGAATGAGTTGCATTCCAAAACAAGGGCAGTCTAGAAATTGTAAAGTAAAATATTCAATATATTTTAAGCTGATAGCCAGAAACTAAAAATTATCAATATTTTTAGAGGTTATAGAAATGTCTGTATGACATAACATATAAATAAATCTGTGCATTCTGTCTACATATGCAGAAATAATTCTTTATATCAAAAGTTAACAATATATAGTCACTCAAATAGTGAAGAAAATATATTGTTTTTTTTCTTTGCGTCTCCTACCCATGAAAAAGTTGTAAATTCACAGTAATCGGTATCATGGGCAGGCTACGAAATTCTTTAGTATTTTTTTTTTTTATTTATTTTTTGCATAGTCCAGAAACCAAGAGAATAAACATGAACTTTTTTAAGTCACTTAAGACTTCCACTAAGTGGGGTGGTGGTCTCACACTGGGGTAATGAAATTCATTTCCACCTGAAGACAATCACAAACATCAATACCTATAGCAGGAGTTGAACCCACAGCCTGTTGGGGTGGATAGCAGGTACATTAAGGACTGTGCCAACCAGGTTGGCAAAAAAATTTTAACATCAATTTAAAAAATAAAAAATAAATAGAAAATTACCTGTTCATGGTGGTTTAGTGATTTTTCCATAGCAGCAAGAGGATCAAGGGATGCCACACTTTCATTCAGATGTGATAATGGGCTACTGAAGTCAGAAGCTTGAGACTGGAAGTCAAAATTATTTCCACTACCATATCCTACACCATTGGTCATCATTGGTCCATTTGGCATTGGACCATTTAATGCTATAAATAGAGTATATAAAATCCTCGTTAGAAAGTCTCAAGAGCAAAAATCAACAATAAGATGATAAAAATTAAAAAAAAAAAGACATACTTTAAGACCCCTATTACAATATGAACTTCTGTTTCCTTTAGCACAAATCCCTTTTGAATATTTACTTGTTGGTTTTGAAATAATCTCTTAATAGCCTAGGTTTAGAAATACACGATTTAGTAATACTGACTTATGCTACATCTCTACCAGATTTCTTGTACAAATTCATTTACAACTACAGACAATAACTTGAAACATTTTTAATGTGGAAAAAAAAAAAAAAAAAAAAAAAAAACCATAGAGCCACAGAACATACTTTGCATATCAGGAGGAGGTAGAGCTGAATAAGGAGAAAGTCCCTGGCCCATTTCCCAACTGCTGGTAGTTGGCATTGTCATACTACTGGGCGACATTGCCTTGAATCGCTTCTGAGCAGCACATGGATCAACTAAAAAATAAAAAAAAAAATCAATAGTTTAACTTAATAGATGCTGATGCAGAGTAAACTACTGCACACCTAAATTATAAATCATTAAATATTCAAAACCATCACCAAACAATAATGTTTTTATTCATATAAACATTTTATATAAATTATCCCAGTCACTGCTAAGTACCAAAGCTGGATCACTACAAAAAGATCACATATCCTAGGAATAGAATCAGAGAACTAACCAGACTTTTGACTCAATATCTGAGTACATCTAATTAAATACTCAATGAATGAGGATAGACTGGATATTTCAGACTTGACAGCTAAAATGTATGTTACTAAGTATTGTATGCCCACAGTTCATAGAAATGTGGCTGGCAGATTGCCAAAGAGTTAATTCATACAAAAGAAATAAAGGATGTACAAACTGGTCACCAACACGCGAAATGAAGTACTTTATATGTAAATTTTCCAACTGTTATACAAACAAAATAGTTATCACTTTAAAAACTACAATGTTCATAAAAGAAAAGTTAATTTTCAGACATGTAATAATAAACAATTCATCCCACAAGACGGAATGATTGTGCCTAAATAGCCGAAGTATTTGCAGAATAACTTAGAAAAATGTGCGAAGCAATTCTTGAAATTTAGAAACATCAGAATAATTTTCTGTTTTGCTATATATTTTACCACTTATCGTAACTCCTCAAACCACAATCTTCCCTCACCCTTTCCCCCCACAGTGTTATATGGACAAGCCTTATTGAATAAGGTATAACATTCCCCTGTTAACAATGCCAAAAATTTGTTCACCACGATGAGTGTTGTACCACACTCATATTGCAGATGCAATTCAATGTTCCCACCAAATAGTAGTCTGCATCATTGTGTTTTTCCAAATTGCAGGTGATTCCCCCCCCCCCCCCCGTTTTTTTTAAATAAAACTGTTCTATCCACAAAAAAGATGGAGATCTATGGATATTATCGTGGATGCTATGATTTAAATAATCTGGGAATTCCAATCTAGAGACCAAATGTGGCACATGGATACAGAACTAATACTTTAGACTAATTACAACAATGTAGAATAAAAAATAAACAATACCCATACTTTGTCTATAAATGGTCTAACCATTACCTCCATCATGTTCTTCTTTCATAGCTTTTACTGATACGGGTTTCCAACTAGCTGTGGCATCTATAGTAACTTCTTCAACATCTGACTTACTAAGATTTGTAAGAATTCCCCAGATGTACTGATCTACTTCCAATCCTTCAAGCAGAGCTGCTTTACTAAAATGAGAGAGTTATGTGAATTAATGAATTAATTTTTTCTTAGCAAGCAGTATTAAATTACAAAGTCAAAATTGTTACAACTTTTTTATTAGTACAATAGCTGTGAGAAGAATGAAACCCTTCCAAAAATGATCACGAAAAGCAAAATACAATTTCCATCAGGAAACTGTATTTTGCCTTTTGTATTTCTATGGCTTCTCACCAAAAGCTGATTATCTCTAAAATAAGCAGCCTGTATGTTTATTAAATCATTATTTTGAATAGTCTAAAAGGTTCCATGCATGTTTTCAACAAGCAATTACAAGAAGATGGATAAAACTCCATATCTAGTGTCCATCAAGTAATGAGAAACAAAACGTTGCATTAAGAAAAACAATTTTTGATAGCAAACTTTCCTTTTTCACTGACTAAGAAATATAGATTTTTGTTCTTTCTAACTATCCTTATTAGACTCAATTTAGTACTCTTGGCTTTCACTTTCAGTATAATAAACTACCATAATCTTGTGCCCGTAAGGCACAAGGCTTTGTAAAGGAAATTCACTATAGCAAACTGGAATCAATTGTACATTTTCTTGTGATTCATAAAAATATATGCATCCTTATCAACATTTAATTCTCACTATAGAAAACGCAATCATAACTAACTACTGAAAGGCTGTAACCAAATTCCATAGGCATAGTGTTATTCGAAAGGAAATTCAATATAGCAAAATATCTACTATCGCAAACTACTTCTGTGGTACCTAAAGTTCACTGTAATGAGAATTGACTGTATTTATATTCAATGATTTATTTTAAATCATTATTGTTAAATAGATAAATCAATGTAAAAGACTACTATTTTTGCATAAGGGCCTTAAAAAACTGCTAATATAGTAAATGTTTACTAATTGAAATTTTGGCATAATTTGAACACTTAGTTATGTTGCTTTCACCCAAGAAAGGTTACTTGCAAACCTATAGAACATTTTGTACCTTGTGTGTGGGCTAAGAAACAAAATTTTTTCTATTTTATATAATTTTTGTATTTTTTTAAAATTTATTTCTTTTACATCTCTGTAAACCTTCTAGAGACTAAACATGGGACTTTTTTAAGCACTTTACACCCAATAAGCAGGGCAGTGGTCTCAACACAGGAGTGAACTTCATCTTCCACCTAAAGACAATCGCAAATTTAAACATCCATGCCCATGGCAGGATTCAAACCTGCAGCCTGCTTGCTGGTTGGAGAGTGGATACACTAACCACTCAGCTAACAAGCTGGCAATTTAGTAGAGTTAACAATGTTTTGAAGAAAGAGCACAGAAAAAGCTTCAAAAATTTATTTTATTTCCAAACAATAATACTAGTGATTAGAAATCAATATTTTTAAAAGTTAATAGCATTGCTCGTTGGTAATGCTGTTTCAGATACTTCAATTTTTTTGAAGCATTTACTTTGGTTACTTAAGAAGGATGGATGTTATTATCCTTTTTGACTAAATAAACTGGGAATAACACTATTGTATAATAGGCATAAAGAGAGAGAGAGAGACAAACACAGCTAAAACAGTCAATCCAATCAATGATTATTACAACAAACTACCAAAAAAAAAAAAAAAAAAGTCCTCAGCGAAAGCTTCCATTAGCATCAGTGCTTTGTTAAAGGCAAGTCACTGCAACAATCCTTTCACTATAACAAATCTGATCTAGATTACTTAAATATTTATGCTTCAATCTTTTATATGCCAATATAATGTAATGTCATGAAACATATGATTCAGTTAACACACACACACACACAAGCTAAGTTGCAGGGACCACAGGATTTTTATTTTTTTTAATAGTGAATGGTTTGCTATAGTGAGTTTCTTTTAGCATAGCATTTACCTATGTGACTTTTCAGTAGTAGTGAGTGAGTTTATTATAGGATCAACTGTAACGATCTTGAGAGGGTATTTCTAATAAAATGTTCATTGGACAAGAACAATATATTTACATTTACATAACAAGTTATAATTATTTCCAATTAACTCTTTTTTTTCACACATCTGCATATTAGCACTGTGTAAATAAATATTTTTATTTGATTTGGATAGCTTCAGTGGAAATGGTTTGAGTAATTTTGCATTACTCAAACCATTTCCACTGCAGCTAGTATACAAGTATAACTTTGGAGGTGTATATACTGTAAAAAATGCATAAATTAAGATGTCTTGGTTTTTGTGCCTTATTTTAAGTAAAATTTAATCATTATGCAGACGAAATTAAGTATAATTGATATACTTTGTATATTCTAAAATTTGAAAGTATCTTTAGAAGACATAAAAGAAGCAACACATTATGAAAAATGTTATAATAGCATTAAAAAAATAGAACTATTAGCACTTGCTTATTTGCAGCAACATCGTTACGATCAAATGTTTTGTCTGATATATATACATCAGACAAAACACTTACATAGTTTCCTTCTTATACAGTATGGTGCAAAAAACACAGTTACTGAACTTCAACATAGCTGAATTCCATAACAGATATTGTTGTAGTTATTCAGTACTGTCCCCCGCCACCACACTGTATAACCAACCATATTTTCATATATATTATCCCATAACAAGAATGTATAAAAATTCTTAATTATGAGAATTGTAATTACGGATCTACTAATTTTGCCAATATTATTCTGAGCTACTTACTTGCATACAGGACATCTCCAGGCACCTCTTTCACAATTTAATTGAAGATAAGATTCAAGATCAAAACACTGAAATTAAAAATTTAAGAAAGTTAAATTACATAAGGCACTAAATAGAAAAAAATTAAAAGAGGATATAATAATAATCAAATAGCCTCTTTCTATTACTGTTGATATTAAAAACTATATTAGCGATAATATTAATAAACTATTGACAGTTTTAAATAATAAATTTATTGGTATGTCCTAATACTCAACCACATACAGTAATTGACAGAACAAGCTATAATTGACTCTCACTATAGCAAACACTGTTACAGCAAACTTATCACACCAATACAAATATTTTGACTTGAAATTTACAGATAATCTTCAATGTACTGAACAATACAAAAAAGGTAGGAAAAAAAAAAACAATGGATTTCACAAGCAAGATACATGTAGTATGCCAGAGTGTATAGTACAGTCAATATAAAGTTGACTCACATACAAAGAAACGCTTTTTAGAATTAATAAGGATAAGACTTCCTAAATTTTTGGTAAGAATACACAGTCATTTCAGTTTAAAAGATGGGGCAATAGTGCTTCAGCACTCTTTGAATAAGCACTCAGAATTGAAAACTGCATCTATGTAAAAGACAGATGGACCAGAAAATTCTATGATCCATGTTGAGATAAACTTTGGGTTTTTATATAGAGGATGTAGGAGTAAAGTTCCTGAAGTCTCTTTTCAGTGGCACATCCTGTTTGACCAAAGTAGAGAAAAGATGCTCAAGAGACCTGATAACCATCTGGGAGGTAAAAACGAGACTATTTATTCTTGGTGGAAGAAGAGAAAGAACACCTGATTATTCCAGGTCATTTATTTTCTTTTAAGATCCTTGAAATTGGACAAATGGTGCTTTATATACAGTTGGAGAAAAATAATGTCCCCTAATAAAAAGCAGACTAGATTATAAAGATGATGCAACTGTGAGAGGATGTAAACAGTCATATGAATTAGTATCCCTTTAGTTATTTTCTTTACTGTTCTCTGGGTTGACATTGCTGTGATAAAGTTCTCACTTTATCTCCTGATACGAACTATCTATTCTTGCATATTCAAATCTCTTCCTCATCATTCTCACTTCTCTTTATTCTTTGCAACGGATAACCCCCCCCCCCCCACCCCTTGATGCTACATCAAGCACACATACCAAAGCCACTAAAGATGGTTTGAACATGATGCCCATTTCTGGAATTTAAAACATCTCAAAGCATTCAGAATGTAGAGCCTTATGGTGCAGTTCAAATATTTTGTCCTTTCTTTCAAGCTTACACGGTGATCAGATGTATTCAAATATTTTGCTTTAATGAAGTTGGAGGCTGAGGAGTATCAAATGTAAGGATCATATTCATCCCATTGCACTCCTTGATCTTTCAATGCAAATCAAATCTCCTCATCTGACATTCTAATATGACCAGAATAGTTTAGTTCAAGGTTTTACAGAGGTCACCATAACTGATATTCTCCCAAGAGATGTAGCATGAAATTATTCCAAATGTTTTGTACAGTGTGTGTGTGTACGTATATATATACACACACACACATGCTGTTTCATCAAGGATATAGAGCCTCCGTAGCTGTGGGTACAGATGAAACCCTTTGGTCCAAAAGACCTGGGTTCGATTCCTGTCCATGACGTGAGGAACCTTTATCTAGTCTCGTTCAACTAAAAGTGAGCTAGTCAGCCTCATACAGAGATAGAGGGTTTTTTCACCTGGAAACTCAGGTTTTTCGTCCTTCACAACAGGCAAACTGGCCCTGTGAACACACACACACAGGTTTATAGTCATAAGATACATATACTTAATCACACATTAAGCGGGCTCAACCTCCCCCTCTCCCCCAGGGGGGATAGGCTGAGCCCACCTAATGGGGGAAATAAGATAAGGGTCAGGGAGAAAGAGGGGGGGGCCTCATATGAATAAATAAAAAAAAATCAAGGATATCACCAAAATGGAGTTTCATTACTATTCTGGAGATCCTGCCAATCCTTCTCGATAAAGAAAGGTGATACTTTTCCAACCAAACATTCTCCTGTTGAATGGATGATCAGGAAAGATGGTATATTAACATATGTTAATAGTTTCTTGACTTGGGGCAGAATCGCTGAATAAACTGAAAAAGGATTCATAGAAAGAAGTTAAAATTTCATGTCAGGCTGGGGCACTACTCACCACAAAGCATATGCTGCCCACTATCTAGCAAGTAATAAGTTTAAATGGAAGCAGAATGCTAGGGCTACCCATTGGCACTAGCACTGTAGCGAGCCCTCATCCCTATTTCTGGAGGATGTATTGAAAACTCTAAAATATTTTAATATTTAAAATATTACTCCAAACTATGGGGAAGGGGACTCATTACAGCAATACTAATCCTTGTGCATGGCTGCTAGACAACTGATCCTGAAATAGGGTGTGGCCACTACTAGAATTCCCCTTACTAAATGGTTATGGATCTCACTGCATGGCAAGCACTGCAGCAGGGTGATTGATTCCAGTGATGATAGCCTGGAGAACAGGAAAGTAAACCTTCGCTTAAAATATGTTTTATCTGCCAGTACATAATATAAGAAAAGGTGTAAATCACTTTGCCCTCCAAAAGTTGATTAGGCTTTTTCTTTGCCAATCGGTTGTCTTGACTTCCTGATTAAGCTTCTTTTTGGCAATATACATTTTAAATTCCTTTTTGGAGAGGCAATCTACAAATATCCATATAATTATATCCAAACAACATGGAGAGAACTGAAATAAAGCTTGTAATGAATAATGTTAATAATGCTAAGCAGCCTATAGATATTTTGTATTTCGTAGCACTTCACATTGTGTTATCTACCTAAAAAAAATTAAATTAAATTAAATTAAATTAAAAAACGAAAAAAAAAAAAAAAAATGCAGTGAATTTAACAGTACAACTTCCCAAAAATGTGAAAACCAAAGCCAAGCCATTTCTATTACAATTTGACTTCAGAACCCGACTTGTGAATAACTTTGGTATCTCTCAACATTCTTTAATACTATCTGTGTTTATTAACTGTGATTATCTGCCTAACTATATTTTATTTACCTGTATATGCTTGCACTCCTGTCCTCTTGCTGGTAGCGTAATTCTCTTAAATGTAATTGGGCATTTTAATGAAACTTTGATAGCAGTTTGTTCAACACCATCTTCCATGTTCATTGCACTGTTCGATGCTGCAGCATTAGAAAAGTTGCGCTTTATTTTAGCAACACAGTGATCTGCTGGTAGCAAACGTTTCCTGAGGAGTCCTTGAAGAACAGAGCGAACTGTCGGCCTGTGAACTAACTGAAGTAGAAACAGATGAGACTGGAAAGAAAACATATACAATGAGAGACAACAATGCATAAAAACATAATATTATACAGTATATAACAATTTCATGTTACTGATCACGTTTCACATGAATGTTTTACTTTATACTGAATGCGACATTAAAAATAAAGAATAAAAGCAGAATCTTTCAGGGATAAAAAATATATAATAAAAATTTTTGATCTCTAACACATTTTTCACATGCAATCTTGTAAGACTACATTTCAAAGATGCGTGCAGACTTCTGATTAATTATAATTAATCAAAATCACTAAGTATCAGTTCTAATTAGAAAAGGATTTCCCTCAACATTTTTAATTGGAGAATATAATGTAAAGCAACAATGGACCTGCAGAACCTGTGTATCTATTGAAACAAAGCAGCAGAGAGTGTAAAAAAAGTTGCTTTTAAATCCAGATTTTCATTCATTTGCTGCCCCCTATTCTTGCTATCTCCTTTTAGTTTGTTTCCCACTCTATCATCATCTCATTATTATTACTATTATGGTATATGCTAAATGCTGCATGTCAGTCCACATACAGTATATATTTCCTATAGGCCTCAGCACCTCCTGCAGAGAGCTGAAGGACTTCATGGAAAGGTCATTTTAGTCACTCATACTTATATACCTATGATATTTCCTTCTTTAAAACGATTATAGTGTCTAACAACAAGCAATTTCACATATTCAAAACTTTCCATGATATAATTAGGACTTCTCATGCTTCCAGTCACACCCTAAGTCATCCAGGCATGACTCCAAGTTCTGCCTGCACTAGCCAAGCCTAGCCATAAGCTGCAAATCTCACTTTTATCTATACTATAAATTCTTCTACTCTATATGCTGTTATCATGTCCTCTGAAGACCACTTTCCCTCAATCTGTTCTTATATATGAAATTCATAGGCCAGTTATTGACTCGGTCACCTGCGTCTGGATCTTCTCAACTGACTCCCCATTCCTCAGAACCCAGGTGATCATATCTGCACCCAGTAGTTCAGATGTGGTCTTATCAAAGCCTTATATAGCTGCTTTTTTCTTGCAAGTTCTTTTTAACAGTGTAGTTATCCAATACAATAACTTAACCACCTTAGCAATGTGGCCCTAAACTTCAACTTGCCATCCACTATAACCCCCAATCCTGAGCTTCATTGACTACTTGCAGCAAATTCCTGTTAATATGATACGCTGCCTGCAATGTCCTTTCCTTCATCCATAATGCATAACCTGATATTTAGGAAGATGCAACTGATACTTAACATTGCCCACAGAATGAACATCTGTCCAGTCTGTTCATTGTCAGACTACAAAGGATTCTGAATCAGATGGTCCCTTATCATTAGCCCAATTTAGCATCATCAACAAATAACTGAATGTCATCCTCTAGTCCATCCCCAGTATCATTGATACCCAAGTACAGAACCCTGTCTAGTACACTGCTGGTCAATTTCCTTCTCCTAGACTCAGCACCTCCATATATCACTTTCTGATACCTGTCAGTCAGCAATTCTCCTGTTCATGTCACAAGTTTATTTTGCATAGACAGGATTTCACATGCAAGGAATCCTGCCAAATGACTAAGCATGATAGAGAAGTATCATGATATATATATTCCACTATCTAACTCTGCTGTCACTATATTACAGAACATGAGCAGATTGCTGGAGCAAGCCTATCTTCAACAAACTAATGCTGCCCTCTATACAGTGTGCTGTTTACCCACCTCTGAATGCAATTACTATAATTTGCTGCATGAGTCCCAGTGCTACTCTTGTATATAAAGATTATTTCTTCCACTCGTTAGGAATCATACATGTGTTGAGACTCGCATTCAATAACCAAAAATCCTCTAGCACATTCCATCGACACTATCCCATCCAGTTCAACTGTTTTTGAATCAAGCTCTTGTAACAGCTTTAATACCTATCCACTTTTCCCTCTACATCTACCTGAAAGGACCTCCCAGATGAGTCTTTGACTCCATGAGGTCTTGGGGTAATAATAATAATAATAATAATAATAATCTAGACAACTAATAGACCATCACAAAATACATATCTTACTGAAGTCATTTAACAAATCAGCTTTTTCTAGTGGATCAGTCATTTCCTGCCAAGTGCATTCAGTGAAAGTATCATGATATATACAGAAAACACTCTTCCATGGTCATTCTTCCTTTTACTTGCTACATGGCAATAAAATTCTGTTGGATTACTTTTTATCTATTTATTTAACTTCTTTTAATAAAGAAGATGTGGTCTGATTGGAATTGTGGATGATACAGCTAAGCTTGTGTTCTCTGGACAGTTCAACTGTTTTGTGGGAAAAACACTGAAGGCACCATGGGAGGTACAATGATAGACTAGCTGCACAAGGAAGTTGCAACATGTATATAAGCCCAAAAATAATCAATAGGTTATTAAAGTTCTACAGCATGTTATTAGATTGGCTGCATTCTTTAACTAAAAATATGCCAGCTAAGTTTTCGAATTGAGAAAGAAAGAAAAAAACAAAACGAAACTAAATGTTTTTTTTTAATGAAAATATAACGGTTGCTACTGTAGAAAGCCGATAGTGTTTTTTGACCATATAGCCCCTAACCAACAAGTTTCTGTTATTGTCCTGATGTACAGCTTCCAAGAAACCGGACCACATGGTATTCTATCCAAACGTAATGATGTTTAATCACCGATTTCAAATAGCATGCTTCAAGCAGCATACCACATAATCACAGAAGATAGTAGACATTCTGAGAAACTATTATAAGAAATTTATTGAAATTTCTTAACATTATATGGAAGATTTTGTACAAATGAGCTCTTGATTTTTAAAGTTTAAAACTCAAAATTGGCTCATATATATATATATATATATAGATAGATAGATAGATAGATAGATAGATTTTTTTTTTTTAATATTGCTCTCACTAACTGAAATTACTGAAAACCAGAATACACTTTCAATTCTGGATCTGTTTTTCACATCTTTCCTCAGTCAGTCTGTTCTTCAGTAGCCACTGTACCCACACCCAGCTAACCCAAACTGTCATTAGCACATTCAAAAATAGAGCAATAATAATTTGCTCAGATGAACAAGCCATTATAAATGAATTATAAACTATGAATACAATATACTCTCTCTCTCTCTCTCTATATATATATATATATATATATATATGTGTGTGTGTGTGTGTGTGCGTGTGTGTGTGCGTGCGTGTGATAATTGGCTTTTACTCGGTTGTTGTGATACATTTTAAAAAACAGATTTAATGACTAAAAATCGGTTTTCAGTCATTAAATCTATTTAAAAAAAATATATATATATATATATATATATATATATAACTCGTAAAGGTGGGTAAAGCTCTGATCACTATTCTTAGTATTTCCCATAATGTAAAACACATATCACTAGAAGATGTATACTGTTATACATTATGGGTGGGGGAAGGGGGAGGTCACTACCCAGACCGGTTTTAACCTTTTTTGAGGTCTCTCCTCAGGGAGTAGCTAGATCCTGAAATACCAAGGTTTTTAGTAATACAGAGCTTTCTCAACTTTACCCATACAAGTTGACTATGAGAAATACTAAGAATAGTGATCAGAGCTTTACCCACCTTTACAACGAGTTGCCCTGATGTTGCACTACCTTTAGACTTGAACTACGTTCAGGTGCAAACTTAATATTTTGCTTACTTGGGAGAAGGAGTAAAAAAACCAAGTTTATAAAATTACTTGGTATCCTTAATATATATTATCCCCAAGGTAAAAAAATTTTCACACACACACACATATACGTGGGCTGTTCAATAAGTAATAAGACTAATTTTACTGTGGCGAAACCACTCATCACAATATTAATTTCTGTGGAATAAAGAAATGTTGCTGTATGTATTAACAAAAGAGGTTGATAGATGGCGTATACAGGCTGATGTGCCAGAGTGTCACCTGAATAAACGCAAGTGCTCATCGGCGCGTCTACGAGGTGCGACCAGTCTTCGAAATGGAAGCGTCCTTGGAACAGCGTTATGCAATTAAATTTTGTGTGCATTTGCAAAAATCGGCATCGGACACTTTTAACATGATACGCGAAGCTTTCCACGATAAGCAATGTCGAGGGCAAGTGTTTTTCGCTGGCATAAAACTCTTAAGGAAGGAAGGCAAAATGTGGAAGATCTTGAACGTGAGGGAAGAGCTTCAACGTCCATCACAGAGACAATGATCAACACAGCAGCGATTATCATCAAGCACGTCAAAAGGAAACGTCCGTTGCTGAAGAATGGCTTCTTATTGCACCACGATAATGCAAGGCCACATATTGCTGGTTGTGTAGTGGACGTTTTGCAGAAGAACAACACAGATATCCTACCACGCCCTCCATACAGTCCTGATCTCGCACCGTGCGATTTCTGGCTGTTTCCTCAGCTCAAGAAACCACTAAGAGGCCGCCATTTCAAAAGCAACAAAGCATGTGTAAAAGCTGCGGAGGCAGTTTGAAAGAACTCTCAAAAAACAGACTCTCACATGTGTTTAAGAAGTGGACGCAACGTTGGGACAAATGCATTGCGTCTCACAGTAGTTACTTCGAAAAAGACCATGTAAATGATGATTAAAGGTAATCTGTTTTCTGTATAAATATAGTCATTACTTATGAACAGCCTACGTATATTAATAATAATAATAGTCAAAATCTCCATAAAATTACATCTGAAAATAAATTATAGATTACAATATGGATTATAGTAAAACCACCATTCCGTATATTAAAGGGGGATATTTGAATAAAAACGAACAGAATGATGATTAAGTACACCCTTAATACCAACTTTAAACCCATCATATAGTTCAGTACCATATTCAACTCCTCTAAGGATCCCCTCTCAGTGCACGTTGAATTCAGTGCAACGTTAACTTTCCATATATATTGATAAAACAGGATGCATGATTCCAACCTCATAAAAAAAGGAACACAAATGACATATCAAATTTAATAATTATGAGAAAAAATCAGGCCTTTCTGATTATGCCCTATATACTTTCCATAAACTGAACTAGAAAGGCATCCCTATATTATACCTAAATCTGGTACAAATGTAAATTCAAAGAAGCCCGTGAGATTTTAATCATCATTCATCCATCGCACAGTAACGATGACCTAAAAATCTCAAAAAGATGGATGAGCCATATTCAACTTACATAACCGGACTCTTGGTTATGCAGGTCTTAATGCTAGCACTAATGGTAGTAGCTTTAAGCTAGTCTCTTAAAACTAGTGGTTACATAATATGACTGAAATTATTCCCCAGCCACCTAATGTAATGTTTAAAAGTTTGTGTGCTCCAGATGATGGCCTTAATATGAAGGTGAAAACATAAGATATTTAGGCTGATTTATTTTAAATTAAATATATTACTCCAACATGGTATTAGTCTCCACAATTTTGCCATAATGAATACTGATCACCATGTAATAACAATGAAGGAAAGGATTCAAAGCCAAAGTGACAATACTATATGAATAGCAAATTTTTAGTGTAAATAGCGAACAAAGTCTGTGGGTATTTGTGGTGAAGAAGTATGGACTACTAATGAGTTTAACATCATAGCTTAAAGCATATCCATGATTGTGTGTGGGTGGGTGGGGACTTTATCATGTCTTTGCAACCAAAAGTGACTTTGCCAGTCTCATGTGGAGGTGGCAAGGATTTCCCTATCAGAATATCAGCTTTTTTTTATCTTCCAAAGAAGGCAAACGAATCAGAAACACACAATTTATAGAAATGGCAAGCAATGCAGATACATCACTATCACAAGTAGTAATCAGACTTCAAAGAGATCTTTAGCTGTGACAGGCCACTGAGCCTACCATAAAGAAAAAAGAAATATAAAATACATAAATATTCAAGATAAAAATTCTGCTGTGTATACATAATATGACAAATAGTTATAGAAGTTTTCATTGTTATTATAATGCGCTTATATCTGAATATACCAACTTACACAACAGCATGCTGTTACGGTGATCTGAATGGTATTACGACCTGGCTGACACACTTCTTTCAAGTAAAGTGGCTTATGAGATAGTTTATTTTCTCCCCTGTCAATAGATAGTGGTGTGGCATTAACTGAAACTTGCACAGAAGCAGGCCAGTTTGTATTCATCTGACGATCCTCATGATGAAAGCATTTCAGCTGTAACTCCAGATCAGTACGAAACATCAACGTCTGATGAACTGACTGCTTCAGCTGGAAGACATGATTACTCACGGCTAAATTATGTTCCAATCTGAATGGTGCTAGAATTATTCCATCTCTAACAGGAAAAGTCAAGCGTAATTCATCATCTTCTAAAAAATATATATAAATAAATTAATAAATAATAATGAAATTACAGACACAAGATATTTAAACTTGCAGTATCAATTATTCATTTAAGCTGCTTAATATTCAATTTATTTCTGAATTAATCTTTGTTAAGCTATTCTAGATAACTAAATTGCTTTCCTGAGATTCCTGCCTCAATTTTTTTTTTTTTAATCTACTAAATACAGAAAAAAAAAAGTCTTAAAAATGTCCTATACACAAGTATAAGACATCCAGCAGTTGAGGAACTTACTGTAATTGAGAGCATATGCAGTCCAGCCTTGGTTTATAAACTTGACATTTTGTGAGATACATAAACATGATATTGCTTATATCATCTTCATTTTTCAAAATAAAATACAATCCTCCTCCTACAGTCTCACTAAAGATGGTATTTTAAACATGTAAAGTAACCAAATTTACCATGTCAAAATGTGGTGAAAAAACACACGACAAAAAGGAAGATTTAACTAAAGTCTTGTACTGAGTTTAACACTTAACACATTAATTACCATCATCATCATCATCATCATGCGTATCAAGGATTTACGCCTAGCATGGGCTGGCCTTAGAAGTCATCGTTGAATCGTTTAAGAGGACGTCCTGGTTTTCTTTTTCCTAATGGCTTGTACTTTAAGGCTTGTTTTGGTAATCTTTCTGTTTTCATTCTTTGAACGTGTTCCATCCATTTATGTTTATATTTTTTTTAATTTTTTCTATTACTGGTTCTTGGTTTAATTCTTTCATAATATCTTTGTTTCTTTTGTGATCAAATAGGGTATACTTTGCAGTTTTTCTCATAAACTTCATTTCTGCTGTTGTTAATCTTTGTCTTTTTGTTTTACTGTCCAGATTTCGCTTCCATACATTAAGACTGGTAAGGCTAATGTATTGTATATTTTTAGCCTGGTTTGTTTTTGAACTAGGTTTGGTTTAAATATAGAGTTAATTACACCTGTTATTTTTAAATATTTTGCAATTTTTACATTTATATCTTTTCCATTTTCATATGTAATCATACATCCTAGGTAGTTAAATGAATTCCCCTAAGATCTTCTTATCTATTACTATTTTAGTTTTTGCTGGATCTTGTCCTTTAAAGGCCATAGTTTTTGATTTTTCCATTGATATTATCATACCATAATCTTTGGATATCTCATTTAGATCTAAAATAGCTTTCTGTAAGTTATCTTCAGAATTTGTAATTATTATTTGGTCATCAGCAAAGAGGAGAGTGTTTAAGTTAACTGTAGGAGAAAGTTTAATTCCTTGATGTAAATTTTTATTCCATTTTATTATTATTTCATTTAAGTAGATATTAAAAAGAGTTGCTGAGAGGGGACATCCCTGTTGGACCCCTTGATTTATCTCTCTCGTATATGATAGCTCGTGATTTAATCTTATTTGTATTTGATTATTTTCATATATACTTGTGATAGCTTTTAGGATATTATTTGGTATTTGTCTTTCTTTTAATATGTCAAATAATACATTTCTTTTAACTTTGTCAAATGCTTTTTCAAAGTCAATAAATGCAATATGTGTTTCTAAATTATATTCTCTTCTTTTCTCTATTATTAATTTTAGGCAAGACCGGATCTATGCATGATCGTCCTTTTCTAAAACCATTCTGTACTTCTAGAATAAAGTTTTCAGAATATTTCATTAGTTTGTTATTTTAGATTCTGCTATGTATTTTGTAACAGGAATTTAGTATACCGATACCTGTGTAGTTTTTAGGGTCATCTCTATTACCTTTCTTAAAGATAGGAATCACAACTGCTTTTTTCCATTCTATTGGGGGGGGATACCAGTTGAGTAAATTTTATTTAAAAATAATAAGAATTTTTCTTTGAATCTTGTTCCTGCATATTTATATAGTTCTGAACCTAGCTTATCTTCTCCAGGTGATTTTCCGTTTCATGTTTCTCTCAGGCTGATTTCTAATTCTTCTTCAGTTATTTCCTTTTCATTTTCATTAATTGTTTGCCAGTTGTCTTTTTTAAATATTTGTCTGTCCACAGTTCTGTGTAGTAATTTAGAAATTCTTCTAATTTCAATTCAGTGTTTAATTTTATGTTTTCTTTGGTATCTCATTTAAGTGTTTCAAAATCTTATATACATTGGGTCTTATTTTATATAAATCGGGTTCTAAATTAGAAACAAATTTATTCCATGATTCTCTATGTCTTTTTCTGACTTCTCTTTTAGCTATGGCTCTTATTCTTTTATATTCTATTTCATCTTCTAATCTTTTACTGCTTAACCATTTGTGATAGGCTTCTTTTTTCTTTTTGATTATTTCTTTGATTGTATCATCCCAGATCTTCAGTTTTTTCTTTTATTGAATTTTTTGATCTTTCCTAAGCTTTCATTTGCTGTTGCATTTAGTATCGTTTTTATATTAAGCCATTCTATTTCTAATTCTTCATTTTGTTTTATTTTATCTAGATATTGGTTAATTCTTTGTTCATATAGCCATTGTACATTTGTGTCATTCAATAGTCTAGTTTTATAAACAAATGTTTCAATTTTTCTTTCTGTTCTTGTTACTTGTAGCCATTTAGGTGGTAATCTTAATTTTATTTTAACAAGGAAGTGGTCAATGCTTATTTCATATCCTCTGTGAACTCTAACATCTAGTGAAAATTTTTATGTCTTTTCATTTAATATGAAGTAATCTAATATTGATTTCCATCCTCTTGCTGCCCAAGTATATTTATGTATGTCTTTATGTTTATAGAAGGAATTCATTATTTTTAGGTTATTATAAACTACAAATCCATCAATTTTTTATCATTTCTGTTTAGAGTGTGTTCTCCATGTATTCCTATATTATTATTAATTTTCGTGTTTCCAATTCTTGCATTTAAGTCTCCTGCTAAAATTATGTAATTATTTTTATTTATTTTATTATATATTTCTGTAGCTGATTATAAAAATCAATATTATCCTGTTCTCTTCCTTCTTCTGGGGCATATAAACCAATTATTGTTAAATAGCCTCTATCTATTTTTATTCTAGCTTCTATTATTCTTTCATTCCATAATTTATAATGTTTTAACTGTTTTGAAAGGGAGTTATGAATCCAAATCATGACTCCTGCTTGCGCTCTTTGGTCTCTGTCGACTCCACTGTATATCACATTAAAATTTTCAGTTCTCACGGTTCCTTTTAATTTCTTTTGTTTCAGTGATTACTGCTATTTTAAAATTTCTTTCATTTAATAAATGGTCTAATTCTATTTCTTTATATGCTATTCCTCTAACATTCCAGTTTGCTATGTGTATTATATTTTGTCATTTCCACTTTTGTTTTACCTTTTCCATTCCAGGGTCGTTTCCCATAGATTCAATCCGATTATCTTTTTCTGTCAGCTTACAAGTAGGATTATGTTCTCCATATCAGGGGACTAGCCTGATGATGGACTAGTTCAGTGGTAGGGCTGCTACCTTAAGGCTTCTAAACTAGCCTTCTTCCGAATTTAAACCCATAGGAGGAATAGGGTATATTGAAGGGGAAAGAGTAGATTATAGAAGAATTATAGTAAGGTTTATAGAGAGGGCATAGTTGTAAGGCCAGAAATGAAAAGACCCCATGGCCCTCAAGTACTCTAATAGCATAAGGGTCATAAAATAAGAAGAGTTGACTGATAAGGCCTTATAGGAAACTCCTATAAGGCCTTACCTATGATACTCCTAACAGTCTCACTAAAGATGGTATTTTAAACATGTAAAGTAACCGAATTTACCATGTCAAAATGTGGTGAAAAAACACACAACACAAAGGAAGATTTAACTAAAGTCTTGTACTGAGTTTAACACTTGACACATTAATTACCATATATATATATATATAAACAAAAAACATTTTAAGTAGTGAGTTCAGTCAATTTTATAATTTGAGTTCGACTCTATAAGAAATGGCTAAAATCACTAAAGTTTTCCCTACTCCCAATGTGCTATGTTTTATATAGAATAGTAATTTCTGCATTTACTATTAAACTCAGTTAAAGATGTCAGTTAAATTATCCTTTAGAAATTGTGTTAATATCCAACCATTTTTCTGTATATCCTTCAAAATCTAATTGCTGATTTTACAGCTTATGTACTGCTTCATATAAGATTCCATTCATACTATACAGATCTAGCATTTTGAACAGTTCTCCCTGGTGACTTGAATAGCATGATAAGTACCTAGGAAGAACTATTAACATAGCTTAAACAGAGATCTTTAATATAATCCCATGGCTTCTCAACTATATGCCGTAAAGTCTTGGCAACCCCCCCTCCCCTCCCCTTGTTTTTTCGTATGTGACTCTTAGCAACAAAAGATTGTAATCTTACAAAAAAATTGTAAGATTGTATGCTAGTACCACAGGTGAGATAAAAATTTTATATTTTATTTCTGTTTTTTTTTTTTTTTTTTTTTTTTTGTATTTTTATTATACTTCTACATAGTTCAGAAACTCTGTTTTAGAGACAAAGCATGAAAAATTATTTTTTCTAACCACTCTGGATCTCCAATAAGTAGATTGGCGGTCTTACATTAGGTGGAAGATGAATCTGATCAGCCAAAGACAAACATCCATGCCTCAGCAGAATTCAAATCTACAGCCTGCTGGTTGGAGAGTGATAATCACTATGCCAACCAAGTTCAGCATATCCAGTTTAAATCCAGTTTGTTCTTCATCAGTTATCCCTAGAACAATTTTTCTTACTTCAATTAGTCTTTTCTCAAATAAATCTCTCCTAAAACCTCAGTAAAGCTGTTTTATATGATGAGTAAATTTGTATGACAAGAGATACTCTAATAATCTGGCATTCAACCTTCTAGATCATAGGTGGCCAACAACATGCCAGTGGCCTGTAACGTGATTTTGTGCGGCCCGCAGAAGGATAAAAACTATATTAAATTATATATATTATTAATTTAGCACCCTCAGGGGCTCACTTTAATGAGTACAGGCATGGCAAACTCGAGGTACCTGATGCTGGATCATGCTTTACTTCATGTAATATACATCTGTTATATTATCTGTAGACTGGTCCCTCCTCTTCCTCCCTTGCTTCTTTCTCTCTTCTTGCTCTTTCCCCTGAATACTATTAGAGGGGAATCTTTCCTATTTTGCTGTGTCATTTCGTCTTGTGCTAACAGGACATTATCAAACACTGTAACATGATCAGGCCATCAAAAAATATTCATACCGCATCGTCCGTCGTGTGGGTTACCAAGGGACACGTTCGGGTTTTAGGTACAGGGACTCGTTCGAAAAATATGTTACGATCTCCCTTAGACACCATTTCTTTGCTCTGCCCCTAAATGGGTAGCGGGCCCATTGATGGAGTTTCCTCTAGCAGAGTGCTGAGGAGTGGTGTCTAAGGGTCGTAACATATTTTTCGAACTTCAATGCACATGTTGGAACAGATGATCAGACATGGAGGGGTGTGGTTGGGAGGAACGGTGCTCCTGACCTTAACACGAATGGGTTGAAATTATTGGACCTGCTGTACTAACAGCTTGTCCATAATGAATACCTTCTTCCAGCACCAAGAAGTCCATAAGTATACCTGGTACAGGGATACACTAGAACAAAGGTCTCTGATTGACTTCTTTATAGTCTCAGCAGACCTATTTTCCTCAGTGTTGGACGTTCGTGTTAGAAGAGGGGCAGAACTGTCAACTGACCACCACCTTGTTGTGTGAACTCTACGGCTTCAGAAACCAGATGCTATCATCAATGCTGGTAGGCCTAAGCAGCTATACCGTGTGAAATGGGAGGCATTGAAGAATGAGGCTGTGAGGAAGAATTTTGCAGATGACATTTCCTCCGGGTTCAAAGAGATTCCCAAGCATACTGCAGATGTTGAGGAGGAGTGGAAGCTGTTCAGAACAGCTGTCACTGCCTCTGCGCTCTCATGCTGTGGCAGAAAGCGGCGTGGCATGGCAACAGGCAGTGAGAAAAGGACACCTTGGTGGAACCAAGAAGTCCAAAAAACTGTCCGGGCAAAAAAGGAGTCCTACCTAACATGGCTTAGGGTCAGGTCACCTGAGATGCGTCTGCAGTATGCTGAGGCACGAAAAGCTGCTGCTGAGGCAGTAAAGACAGCAAAACAGAAGGCTTGGGAATCCTTTGGAGAAAGATTAGACTCATCCTATGCAAATGCAAACAAAGTATTCTGGCAGACCATCTGCCGTCTTCGAGGGAGGAAATCATGCACAGCAAGGGAAATTAAGGCCTCTGATGGTGCACTTTTAACAACTGAGAAGGATATCCTCCACTGATGGAGAGAATACTTTTCATGTGGTCATTACCTGAAATGAGGTTCCTTCAAGGGGTTGCGGGGCTGACAAGACTCGACAGAGTCAGAAGCTCTACAATTCGGGAAACCCTCAATACTCAACCGCTGCTTTTCCGTGTTGAGAGATCACAGTTACGTTGGTATGAGCACTTGGTCAGAATGCCACAAGAGGCTCCCTCAGCAGGCCCTCTTTGCCAAGCCAGAGGGTGGGAGGCCAAGGACTTGCTGGATAGATTATATCCAAAACCTTGGGTGGACACGTTTGGGAATCCCACCAGAACACCTGAGCTTGGTGGCAGAGGATCGTGACCATTGGAAGTTCCTCTTGCAGCTGTTGCCCCCACAACCCAATTAGGAAAGGTGGGCCTTGAAGATGTATGTATTAATTTAGCTATTGGTTTCAACCGCAGATTTTCTGATTGATATACTAGTTATATTCATTATTTTTGATGACAGAAAAAAATTATATTCTCAACACAGAATCAAAATAGCTTTAAAAGATTACTCAATTTATAAAATTTACTGGTTCTCTGTGCGAGTTGTAGTAGTGGGAGTGGTAGATTTCTATGCGCTCCAGAGTAACGCATCACTGAGTCACTTGCTCTGCTCTGGTTACAGAAATATGTAATTAAATTTAATTTAACAACTGATATTTAAACCAATCAAGTATTTTATATTGTTCTCCCAGTAGTAAAATGATTTAACAAATATAGTAATTCAATACATATAACTTGCCTTGAAAAAATGCAGAGTTTATTTAAGTTCTGTCTTAAAGTGTGCAGCCCATGATGCTACCACTCATTATATATTGGCTCTCATATAGAATGAAGTTGGCCATGCCTGTTCTAGATTATGCAGTGTAGCCAATGCAAAAACATTTATATGACCACATGAATATTATCATTAGAATATTATCTTCTGTCATCTTTCTACATTTCAGATTTTTTTTTCCTTTTCTTTCTTTCTTTTTCTTTTTTCTTTTTTTGATTCCATAGTCTTTCATATTGAAAGAAAAAGCAATGTTATGAACCCTTAAAGAGGATAAAAAGATGGAAGAAACTGAAGATGACTGGCTTACATTATGTTGTGGCATTTAGAGAAAACCAGCAACTAATATTGCAAGTGTTTTTGTAATTTTTTAAAAGGGAATATAATGTTCAAATTAAGGATTTCATTTTCATAAGTTTTATATTTAACTCTCTGGAAATAAAACTTCACTTAAAATAATAAATTCACTTGCAGCCTCCATGATCAAATAACCTGACAATAAATGAGATTTAAAAAAAAAGTATAAATTATTTGTTGCTTAAAAAGAATATATTTTGAATGCATTTAGAACAAGGCTGAAAATTCATTTGCCGCTTGTTTCTGATCACTCGCCTGTGTGAATCGATTTGTGGAGTCCAGACAATGATCTATTTTCAGGAGTTCAGTCCAGTAATTTAATAATAAAACCTTATTAATTTATTAATAAAGCCTATATAAGATAAGACTACTAAAATGTTGCCAAAATATAGAAAGTATTAATTAAAGTTTCTATAATTAATATTTTAGTATATGTTGTTATTTTCAAAAAAAAAGTCATGAGTAACCAATGTATAAGCCTATCTACCAGAATTACTAAAATTCATTACATGACTTACTTGGTGGTGGTAAAGGAGGTTTCATGTCAGGAAAACTGGGCTTTAAATCTTGATTAGGTGATAAGTATGATGGAACATTTGAGGCTGGTGTTAAAGGAGGTGTTGGATTACCAGGTATTGGAGATGGCTGATAATTCATATTTCTCTAAATACAAAAATATATATAAATACATTTATAATATTGATAAAGAATTTAAGTAACATAAAGAAGGGGAGATTCAGATTTTGGTATGATATTTATGTGGTAAAAGATAGATTGTGGCAGAGGGTTATGAATAAAGTAAGTATTAATACTTTTTATTGTTAACAATCTCATAATTTAGAGGAGTAATTAGAAATAATGTACTACATACATTATTTCTAATAAGAAAGATTTCACAGTAGATTCCCTTGTTCATAATATTCAGATATTTAGTCTAGTTCAGAATTCTCTTCTTGGGTTGATTTACATCAGTAGCCTTTCCTGAAGAAAAAAAAAAAAAAAAAAAAAAAAAACATCGCATCCATAGCTCTTTAGCTTCCAACAAGACTTGGTGTCCTTTTCAATTTAAGACCTTACACCTGTACAAGTCTTAACCCTATAGAAAATTCCATGTTTGAGCTGCTTTAGAATACTGGTTTAATTTTCTTTTTCTAGATCAATCCTGCCTCAAGAAATTTTCCAAAATATAGCATATTAGTGACATAACATGACTTAATTTTTTAACGGTATTAACAACATCAAACAATTTAATGAAAAGATGTTTTATTAACTGCTTATATTTTGCTGAACTTCAAATCAGCATCATCAGAGCACAACACACTTGTACATGTGATAGTGAATAAGTAAAACAATAAAATTGCAGTGTACAAAAGATCTAGAGTACTATTTATGGTGCCATTAAAAAAAAAAATCATTACAGCTATGTGGGAGTTGCTCTTAGGATGACAATCTCCCAAATTTTGGCAATTTAATGCAACCATATTTGTTCAGGTTAGGAGAATTCTTCAAAGCCACTGCTGACTCAAAAATAATCTTTCAGATCTGTAACAACTTCTAAATAGCACATTAGTTTTCTTCCATCTAATCCTATGTGAAGGAGTGTCCAAAGCATGGTCTGCCAGTCCAGACTTGCCATAGTAATAGTGGTGAACGTATTTTTTGTGTTCTTCCTGGTGGATGTTAACTGATCTTCCTGTTTGTCCATAGTAGGCCAAGTCACAGGGAACTTCATACACTCCTGGGTGTGCTAAAGGGTGAAGTTTATCCTTAGGCGAGCAGATCAGGGTTGCTAGTTTTACATACAGTTTGAAAGTGGTGCGAAGACCTGTTTCATCAGTACTTTGGCTATCTTTTCTGATGTACCTCTGGCATAAGGAATAGAGATGGTCATGTTGTGTTCTGTGCATTGGGGCGGGGGGAGTAATGGAGCTGTGTAGTATTTTATCTATTTTCTAGAGATTGTAGCCATTGGCTAAGAATGTATGGCACAGATATTTGAGTTCTGTGGTCAGAGCTGTATTGTTAGAACAAATGGCTCTGGCTCTGTGTGTGAGTGTTTTTAAAATGCCACACTGTTGGACTGGATGATGATGTGATTGTTTATGTAGGTATCTTCCTGTGTGTGTTGGCTTTCTGTGAATGGAAAAAGATAGTGATCCATCTGAAAGGCAGGCGACTAATGTGTCAAGAAATGTCCAGACTGAACAGACTGGCCATTCTGCTGTGAATCCAAGAACAGCTTTGCTTTTCAAATTCCTATTCTTGGAATATCTGAAAAGTCTGGCCTTCCCTACCACAAAACTGATACTAAATACGAAGTTCTTTAAAATCAAACCACGATTTTTCATTCAGTGCATTTAAATTTGATTACATGTTTCTTGAGGCTTGTGAAACTTTGTGATGTTATCCAAATCGTAGCAGTTCTGATTGCATGACTGTCTCAAAGTTTTGGGAAGTAATAGTGATTAGATGTTCATAATTTTTTTTAATTGTTTTCATAATGATCAAGTTATGTAACCTTCTATTTGACTTGAAGATCCTTATAAGTCACATGAGATTCTTCAATGCTACTAAAAAAAAAAGAGTGTACTTAGAACGATACATTTAAGTTTATCAGTGTCTTGTGTTTGAAAAAAATTATCTCAAATATTAATTATAAACTAAGAGGCATTCTCCAATTGTAAGTAGTATTTTGTTATGATACCTTCATCAATTAGAATTCTATCCAAATTACAAAATTTCTTTCAAAAAGAAAATAATCAAAATTATCTGCTTCAATTGGAGTGTTAAATATAACAGGATTTATTCCCATTCTCCAAAGAAGAATCATAATTTTGATTATGGTTCTTCCTTTAGGCTTTATAAAATATACCTGTTATTTAATAAAGAAAGCACAGTGTTTATAAAAATTAATATACCTGAATATTTTGTTGCTGATACTGGTTGGCATAATGAGGTTCGTACTGAGTTTGCTGAGGAGCCCCATTCATGTGAGGCTGCTGATAATACTGAGCTGGCTGACTGCCATAGGGTGGCATCTGTGGCCTCATTGTTGGACGCATCTGCTGTTGAGGGGGATAGCCAGCAGGCATTGGCTGTTGCTGCATGGAAGGAGCATATTGTTGCTGCTGTTTAGGAAACTGAGCAGGTTGACCTCCAGAATACTGAGGACAGCATACACAACCCTATGTAAAAAAATAATAATAAAAACTAATGAAAAATCCATGTTATGTTTTCTGAATAAACTTAGGCAACTTTATATGGAGAATTTGTAAAACATTATTTAGAAAATTATTTATTATTAATATTTATTTAATCAAGCATTTCAAGTCATGCCATACAGTCAGTGGTGTAGCTAGAGTTTTTGCTGCCCGGGGCAGTCCCTGAGTCTGCCACCCCTCTCAATCCAAAAATACTACAAAAAAGTCAAAACAATGTATAGGGAAATAAATAAAATGCTATGTTTATTGTTGAAGTAAAACTTTAATTTCAACATTCTAAAATGTTATTTTTCTTGCATGACATTGGTGAAGTCTATTTCATAGTAATGTACAGCAGGTAATTCTTAATCTATTTTATTTAGAAAAACTCCTCTCACAACTAGCAACACCTACAGCAATTGCAAGAAAAATTCCCCCCTCCACGCTGCAAACAGTGTATAGCAAGTCAGGACTGGCAGACCATGCTCTGGATACTCCTTCACATAAGATTAGCTAGAGCACCTGTGTGGCTCAGTGGAGATGCATGTGCCTTTCACAGTGCTACACCCAAAGAGAGAGAAGGCATCATAAGTTCAAGTATATTACACAGAAGTCGTTATAGATCTGAGAGACTATTTTTAGAATCAGCGTCAGCTATGAAGCACTCTCCCAACCTCAACAAGTATGGTTGCATTAATTTAAAAAAGATCTGGGAGACTGTCATTTTGAGAGCAGATAGCTTGACTACTAGGTCAAGCTACCAGCTCTTGACTACTACTATAAATTAACTTATGGCTATCTGGCACATTTTAAGGGTGCCATGTAAGGACATTAGTTCTGTTTTCAGTTAAAATTTGAAATTTTTTCCACAATTACTTAGTTCAGGGCTATGTGCCTGTCACAGTTATAACTGTGCTCTGACAATGCTGGATAGAAAATCAAACAACATATCAGTAAGCTTATTAAATGTATTTTTCCCCCTCTCATGGTGTTGTTTATACCACGAAGCACAGTTATGAATAATCGACGACACCTAAGCCTTTCTATACATGTGTGAATAATGGTTAGTATGGATCTCTCATGATGAGTCTCTGGATTCCATGGAAGTTTCTAGACATGAATATTATTATCATTATACAATAATAATAATATTCATGTTGGTATTGTTCATATGTAAGCTGCATATATAAAATCAATTTTATGGGTATAAATTACATTTTCTTAATATATGATTATTAAGTCCTGATGAAGCCACCAGTTAGAATTCGGATATGAAATGATAGGCAAAGTTAGAATTCGGAAATACCATCTACTTAGCCAATAAGGTTGATAAATTGCCTATTAGATTCTAATAACACACAAAAAAAATTAAATATAAAAGTCACAAGAAAACCATAAAGATATTTTAGGGAAGTGCATGCACATACAGTCGACTCTCACTATAGAAAACTCTATAGAGACCCACAAGAACAGTTTGCTATAGTGAATTTCTTTTAGCACATCATTGTACCTATGGAGCTCTGGTTGGGAGTTTTCAATAGTCTGTTATAGTGGTGTTTGCTATAGTAAAAGTCAACTATATATGATGAATTCAATTGTTAGAATGCAAAATAAATGAATTATTTTAAAAATAAATATGATGGTTTAATAGTTTAAAATAATTTACATTTTAAATGAACATGCTGTTCAATATTTTGTAATGCTTTTAGTATTGTTTGTTCAGTTTACTTATTTTTTGATTAATTATTTTTGTCATTTAAATTTTAAGATGGTATGTATTTTGAAAAATTCAATTGGAAAAGGCATTAGAAATTAAATTCATGGGCAGTGAGTTGGAAGAAGTAGTTGCAGCCTAAATGCATATGATAGTCATCATATGCATTTAGACCTTGAAGATGGCAGGCTAATGCATTTTAAGGCTAACATGATCTTATGCAGTGAGTCCAGGAATTCTGGATGGAGCTTGTTACTAATAGTAATATTCTAACACTGGAATAATGCAAGTTGCTTGGCACATAAATTAATAATTATGATGTAAAATACAGGAATGCTAAAATAAAATAAAGGTGCTCACCTGAGTCGGAGTATAGTTCTGTTGGGGATTAGGGCTATATGATTGCATCTGTGCCCCATACTGCTGTGCCATCATATTATATTGTGCAGGCCTTTTTTGAGACATGTGTTGCTGAGGGCTTGGATATGGTGCAGGCCTGTTCCGGGTCTGTGGAGCCATGGTTGGGCTTCCGGAAGGATACATGCCTGGATGGGGTTGCCCTGGACCAGCCATTCCTTGCATGCTTTGCATTGTGGGCTTATTTATTCCTATTGGTCCATTCATGGCCATTGCAGAGTTCATTGGACTCATAGGTCCCATTGAATTTGGCATATTCATCATAGAACTATTTACTGTTCCCATAGAAGCTGACATCTGATTTCCCATGGAGTTCATATGGCTTCCCATTGGATTAGCCATATGGTTATTGATAGGACTGGTCATACCTGGACTTGAAGGCATTCTCTGAGGAGCAGGAGGTCCATAGCCACCTTGGAACTGTTGGCTCTGCATACCCTATACATATATTTAAAAATAATAATCAGTAATTTCTTTAGATTTTTTTTCATTTCAAGACATCAAATGATATGATGTCAGTTTTCACAGCAGCATATCATATCATATCATAAATAATATATTATGAAAATTATTAGAAAGAAACATATTAAAACTATAAATAATACAAATGCACTAACAAATAAACTATTACTGAACTTGTTACTATTTGTATCATTTGCACATATTCTAACTTAAAACTCTTCACACTTAATATCAATGCATCAAAAAGTTATCAGTGGCCAACATTAATCAAGATTAGTATATTTAAAAACCTACTATATATATTAACACTCAAAATCAAGGTGAACATATCCATATGAGATGCCATTATTATTATTATTATTATTAAGGGTATCTCCATGGAGTCAGTAGACTCATCGCGGGAATTTCTTAGAAAGAAATCAAAACCTAGTTGCCGTAACCTATAATGACTCATATACAGAATGCTATAGTCAGCTTAAATAAAAAAGCAAGTATTATGAAAAATTTGTGTCTGCTTGTTTATTTATGTATTTTTACATACAGTTTTTTCACTCATTAAAAGAAGACAAGTTCTGTTAAGTATCGTTTGCATAAAAATCATTAAAACATGTATTGATTAATTTCATACAAATTCACCCTGGTATAGTACACTAGGGCAGTGCTTCCCAAACTTTTGAATGCCAGGGCCCCCTTTGGAAAAATTAAAATATTTCATGCCCCCCCCCCCTCAAAAAAAAACTTAATATAGACATATTATTATAATAGTTATTGTATTTATATTCAATACAAAACATACACAGCGAATACTGCAAAAATCAAATGTAAATATTACATTTTTAGCATCTTACATACACATTTGACATGGCACATTATCTCATATTTTTATATATATGTATATAGATAGATATATTGTTATTGTACATTTGCAGTACAAGCACATGACACGTAAAATTATTAGTAATAAAGGAAGAGTTAAAAACATAAAAGAAGTTTAATAACAATTTAATGTGATGGATAGTTTCAATACTGCTACACCAATATCAGATGAAATATTTGAAACTGCAATTCTTAGATTTCTGCTTTGAAATGAAACATATGAATAAGCATATATTTACTAATATTCATTAAGTGCTGAAATATATAAAAGAAGCAAAATTTGTGAACCCACACCAATGTATGATTTTTTTCCATTAAAATATAAAAAATAACAAAAAAGAAATAATAAATAAAAATTAAATAAGTTTCTTTTAAGATAAAAAAAATCTACTTAGTCTTAAAACATTTTTAATATGTTTTCTGGACATGATTCTGCAGAGTTATTCACTAGATGGTCAGAAATGTTTTCACAGCCCCCCCCCCCCTCAACAAAACCTACGGCCCCCAAGGGAGCCACGGCCCACAGTTTAGGAAGTGCTGCACTAAGGTGTGGGATTATTATAAAAGAAGCTTAATGTGAGTGAAAAAAGAAAGAATTATGGAGAAATTTATTTTCTCTATAAATGTTGATCCAAAGACTTGCAAATAACAGAAGTGGAGGAGATGAAAGAAGCTAGGCCAGTGAGTTTGCAGTTGAATTATGCATAGTTAAACCAGATGTTGCTCCATTTTAGATCTGGAGCAAAGTAGAAAGATGATGCATTGAAGTCCAATAGAAGTATCTATAGAAATGGAATAAGACAGAGTGAGTCAGCAAGGTTGTCAATGAGGTGAAGTGCTCTGTTCTGAATAAAATTAAAGATTTTTGGGAGGTTTTTAGTGCCCAAGTGAGAGTGGTATATATTTCTAAGGGTGAATTTGCAATTTCTATAACATGAGCAGCTGTTTGAGAGAGAAAGAGAATCATAAATAACCCTCCTTCTTTGCTAATGCAGGAGTGCTCCAGGGTGCACTCCATGCAGTAAGTAGCATGAGAGCAAAGTGGTCAGCTAGTTACAAAGGGAATTTTGAAGGCTGAATAGATAAATGATTGTACTAGAAATGGCACAAGAGGCAACTTAGGATTTTGTGTGCATGAGAGAGAGAGAGAGAGAGAGAGAGAGAAGTTATTAAGATTAAACATGAAGGACAGAATAAAGATCTGCATTTAAGGAATTGGTTGTAAATTTCTGATCAGTTACAAATTGTCTCAAATCCTAGCCAGTTGTCAACCAACTGGTTGACAACTGGCTAGGATTTGAGATCATACTGATCATACAGTATAGAGGAGAAAGTAGGCTTTTACCTACTTTCTCCTCTACATCTAATGCAGGAGTGCACCCTGAAGCACTCCTTCTTTGCTAATGCAGGAGTGCTTCAGGGTGCACTCCATGCAGTGAGTAGCATGACAGCAAAGTGGTCAGCTAGTTACAAAGGGCAAAAGAAAACCTATCCATCCTATTTTACTTATATTGGTAGTATTCTTTTTACGATAATCTATAATGTTTAGTGTTACTTAAATTCTGAGAAGAAGGGCATATCAATTCAACATTAACATTACAATTTCATTTTATAAAAAAAGTTTTAACAAACAAATTAAGAAGCACTTTCATAAATGAACCATGATAAAGCATTTTTGAAAATAGACATAATGAGACATGAAGAATGACTGAAAGCAATACTAAATATCTTAGAATATAAAATAAGATAAAACTAAATAAGAGTAATAAAAAGTCCAAAAAAAAAAAAAATCTAATAAATCAATAAAATTTAAATTTTTGCTTTTCAATGTTTCTGACAATTTTATCTTAGTCTCTGTGTTCTAAAATATTGAGAAACATCCGTTCAATCACTATTCCCATCTTACACTTTTTTCTTTTCTTTTATATGGATCCTTTAAAGAAAGGTCTATTTATACAATATTCTAATTCCCTTCCCCCAGTAAATAGTATGATCCTTAATACATAATTACAGTTCATAACACATGCTAAACATAACTGAATTATTAATCCTGCAGGAAATGCCTCTTAACAAAATCTTATTGTGCTTATTTTGGGGAACTCAAATGAGCAACATGAACAATTTTATGTTCAGAAACTGCACAAACATAGATTTCTTATTAAACATTATAATAATGAAAAGAGGAATATAATGGTTATGGTATTACAAGTTACATAATCAGAAATTTCTTGGAATTTCTAATTATGTAAATTGTAATTCTTTGGTGTTACATGAAGTGAAGCAATGTTTAACAGATCACATGTAAACAAATACGCTTCCATGCAGAAATGGGCTTTTGGGGGATACACTATTTTTGGTGTTGTGTTAAGTATTCATACTTCCTAAATTCACCTTGCTTAATTTGTTTTGGAGTGGTTTTATCCAGCTCTTGACTCACCATATGAAATCCATGATAGGGCTGTTACAACAACGAAGTAACTTGGCTTTCATATACCCAACTGATAGTGATAAGACAGTTAAGACATCAAGTTCATTTATGTGTTTTGCAAGGGAAGTTCCAAGTTTCAAGAAAAAAAAAAAAAAATTCTGTGACCTCTGCATGAAGTTTGTTAACTTGCCTTCATCTGAAAAGTCCGTATATGAATGTCCCTCACATCCTAAATGGTACTCGAATCCAGGTCTACTTCCGACCAGAAAGCATCATCACCAACTACATAGAGGCATAAGAAAATTACGAAAACTGTATTTCACGTCAGCATACAGAAAAACTTTGTATCCCACTACAAGTTCATGATACACTTAAAATATTGTACATAAGAAGTAATAAAATATCATGTATTAGAGAAAACAAATATTATGTTAATAGTATTCATTCTATCATCTGGAGTTAAATTCTCCTAGCCATGACAAACCTTCATTATTTATTAAAAATTCTTCAATCAAGCAGTACAAATTCTGATGAGGACTCCATCAGAATAACTGTATATCACATATCTTACAAATGCAAGAGATATGATAAGTAAGATGATTGTGGATATAATTCATCACTGATTGATAATCATGATATTGTCCACACATTTATTAATCACAGTATGATTGAAACCTATGTACTTTTTTCAGCTCTATTCATAAAAACTAAGCTGTAATTAACAAAAATAGAAAAGACATTCAAAAATTAAGTTCAGAAGATACAAACATTATAGTAATATGTCAATGAATATCTATCTATCTATCTATCTATCTATCTATCTATCTATCTATCACCGAACCGATTCCCCAATGTCTGGTACCTGGTCCACAGAGGGAAACAAATACCTGGGGATTTACCTAGGAAACACACCCTCTTATGTGGATAAGAACTGGGAAACACTAAACAAGCGTTTCAAGCAAGTTCTAGGAAAGTGGGCATACACTAAAGATCCTTACGCCACCAGTTCAATTCATCAAACAAATAAAGTCAACCATATATCGATTCATATGGAATAAAACAAACTGGCTTTCCTACTCCCAGCTATGTACTTCTCTCAAAGATGGAGGACAAAAGTTGGTCTCCATTGACAACAGGATAACAACGTTCCGCGCTCGATTTCTCATAAATGCCCTACAACAGGAAATATCACACAAGTGCACCACTGAGTATATTTTCACTTCTGCCACTAGAGGTCTCTCTCTCTCCACCACCTTAAGAATGACAACAGCTCAAGTGCCTGTAAATTTAACAAACTTCTACAAAGACGCCCTTCGACGATGGAAGAAGCTAAACCTCCAGCACACAGTGAAGACAGCATCCCTACCTGAAATCCTCATGGAACCCATCTTTCACAACACGATGGTAAGAAGCCCGATCACTCAGAAAGAATTTTTCTTTCCTCCATGGAGCTGGCGAAACGTGAGGATCTTGGGTGACATTCTTTCTCCAAGCCTCACCTGGCGCTTTCCAAATTCGCTCGAAAACCTGGAATATGGGAATGAGTCTGAGCAGATAGACACCGTAAAGGCCGCTTTTCAAGCCGCTATGCCTGATAGCATAACAGAAGTGGGGCTTATTCCTCCAAACTCAGAAGTTTTGGCGCCTATCTTTCTGATAAAAACCAATAACTCATGGGAGAAACTTACACCCAGCAACACCAACAAGATCTACAGCACCCTAACACAACAGTCAAACCAAAGCACTTTGATGGAAAATCCTGCATCATCTGATCAAACACTATTTCAATGGGATCTACCATATCGCACAAGAGCCATCAAACCTGACGCAGATATTCAGTGGAGAATGTGGCATAATATATTACCTACTCCTACTATATTACGAAAATTTAACTCAAACGTCTCAGATAACTGCCTCTTCTGCTACCAATTAGGAACGGTCCGGCATGTCTACTTGGAATGCCCAGTCAACACTAAATTAATCAGTTTGACTCGGGAAACGGCAGCTCTTACCTGTGGTAATCTTCATACAGAAGAGGAATATTTCAATCTCGTCCATGTGGAGCCAAATAACCATTCATTCTGCAATTACCTTTTCATCACCGCAAAAGCGGTAATATACAACTTCTACCTCAGACATACAAGACCAGACAGCACAGCAACTTCACAGAGAGAGGCAACTGACCAACTCACTGCAGCCTTCCAACAAAAGGTGAGATGTCGGATCCTACACGAACATCACCACCATAGGCAAAACAACACCTTAGATCTTTTCCACCAAGAATGGAATCCACGGAATCAACTCATGGCTGAGCAGGGCGACGGCATTATAATCCACTTTCCAGCATAGAAGTGACACCTTTACCCCCCCGCCCCCAAAAAAAGAAGGATTGTTGTGCTTAACAGTGCGAAAGTTAATCAGCTGGCACTCTCATGTTAATAGATAATATTGTGCAACAGTAACTTCTATGTTCTTCCACATTTATGCTCTTATGTTAAAACAAGATCTTATGTTATCATGTTAAAATAACTCTTAATGGCTTTAATTTATTTAAAAAAAAGAAAAAAAAAATGTAATTAGCCTTATAAGTGACCTCGATATAACATACCTCAACAAGAGTATGAGCATATAACCTCTCTGTCTGACTGCAGAGAAAACCAAAAACCGGTTAATCCTGTATATAAGATTGTTATGTTTACAATAAAAAAAAAAAAAAAAAAAAAAAAATATCACCGAACCGATTCCCCAATGTCTGGTACCTGGTCCACAGAGGGAAACAAATACCTGGGGATTTACCTAGGAAACACACCCTCTTATGTGGATAAGAACTGGGAAACACTAAACAAGCGTTTCAAGCAAGTTCTAGGAAAGTGGGCAGCAATACGAGCCTCTGCCTCCACAAGAGGGAGAACAATAATCGTTAACCAAATAGCCACCAGTGTCCTTTGGCATACACTAAAGATCCTTACGCCACCAGTTCAATTCATCAAACAAATAAAGTCAACCATATATCGATTCATATGGAATAAAACAAACTGGCTTTCCTACTCCCAGCTATGTACTTCTCTCAAAGATGGAGGACAAAAGTTGGTCTCCATTGACAACAGGATAACAACGTTCCGCGCTCGATTTCTCATAAATGCCCTACAACAGGAAATATCACACAAGTGCACCACTGAGTATATTTTCACTTCTGCCACTAGAGGTCTCTCTCTCTCCACCACCTTAAGAATGACAACAGCTCAAGTGCCTGTAAGTTTAACAAACTTCTACAAAGACGCCCTTCGACGATGGAAGAAGCTAAACCTCCAGCACACAGTGAAGACAGCATCCCTACCTGAAATCCTCATGGAACCCATCTTTCACAACACGATGGTAAGAAGCCCGATCACTCAGAAAGAATTTTTCTTTCCTCCATGGAGCTGGCGAAACGTGAGGATCTTGGGTGACATTCTTTCTCCAAGCCTCACCTGGCGCTTTCCAAATTCGCTCGAAAACCTGGAATATGGGAATGAGTCTGAGCAGATAGACACCGTAAAGGCCGCTTTTCAAGCCGCTATGCCTGATAGCATAACAGAAGTGGGGCTTATTCCTCCAAACTCAGAAGTTTTGGCGCCTATCTTTCTGATAAAAACCAATAACTCATGGGAGAAACTTACACCCAGCAACACCAACAAGATCTACAGCACTCTAACACAACAGTCAAACCAAAGCACTTTGATGGAAAATCCTGCATCATCTGATCAAACACTATTTCAATGGGATCTACCATATCGCACAAGAGCCATCAAACCTGACGCAGATATTCAGTGGAGAATGTGGCATAATATATTACCTACTCCTACTATATTACGAAAATTTAACTCAAACGTCTCAGATAACTGCCTCTTCTGCTACCAATTAGGAACGGTCCGGCATGTCTACTTGGAATGCCCAGTCAACACTAAATTAATCAGTTTGACTCGGGAAACGGCAGCTCTTACCTGTGGTAATCTTCATACAGAAGAGGAATATTTCAATCTCGTCCATGTGGAGCCAAATAACCATTCATTCTGCAATTACCTTTTCATCACCGCAAAAGCGGTAATATACAACTTCTACCTCAGACATACAATACCAGACAGCACAGCAACTTCACAGAGAGAGGCAACTGACCAACTCACTGCAGCCTTCCAACAAAAGGTGAGATGTCGGATCCTACACGAACATCACCACCATAGGCAAAACAACACATTAGATCTTTTCCACCAAGAATGGAATCCACGGAATCAACTCCTGGCTGAGCAGGGCGACTGCATTATAATCCACTTTCCAGCATAGAAGTGACACCTTTATCCCCCCCCCCAAAAAAAAAAAAGAAAGGGGGAAGAAAGAAGGATTGTTGTGCTTAACAGTGCGAAAATTAATCAGCTGGCACTCTCATGTTAATAGATAATATTGTGCAATAGTAACTTCTATGTTCTTCCACATTTATGTTCTTATGTTAAAACAAGATCTTATGTTATCATGTTAAAGTAACTCTTAATGGCTTTAATTTATTTAAAAAAAAAAAAAAAAAAAAAAAAGTGTAATTAGCCTTATAAGTGACTTCGATGTAACATACTTCAACAAGAGTATGAGCATGTAACCTCTTTGTCTGACTGCAGAGAAAACCAAAAACCGGTTAATCCTGTATATAAGATTGTTATGTTTACAATAAAAAAAAAAAAAATATATATATATATATATATATATATATATATATAAATTATGGTACATGTCTTATATCATCATTACCCATTAAATTAGGTTCAATGCTTATTACAGCCAAGTAACTTGGCTCTTTATAATCTTAATTTCTGTCATGATGGTGATAATTGTATCTCCACAGTATGCATTGTCTGTCAATTGCATGCATTTCAGGCTTTTTCACTATCATTTGAAAAGCCCTTCTAAATGAATGCCTTTTTCCTTACATCTAGATAGGACTGAAACTCAGGTCTTTCCAGACCACTAGAAAGTGATTTATTTTATTTTATTTTATTTTTATTTTTGCAATTGATGCTAATATTTCACCTTCATATCAAGAGGCATCCCTGCAGCATTAACACAGATGAAACAGTTGCTCTTAGAAATAATGAAAATACAATTTCAGTTTAAATGTTACTGACATTGCTGCAGATAGTTTACTGGTATTACTATTTTTTTTTTTTTTTTTTTAACACATAAGGGAATCCTGTTAGAAAGGATATAAAAATAGTTATGTATAATAAACTAGTTATCTATTTAATACTTAAAACATATGGATTAATAGGAATCTCTGGGTATATCAGTCTTTCTTTAGCATATTTATTCTAAAATGGATGCGCAGAATTTTTTTTTTCTTTTCTTTAAATGGTGATGCCAAACAGGAAAAGCTTATATATTCAACCTACAGGTACTCTCTAGCACTGCATATGAGCAGAACATCAAAAAGGTAGCTTAATAATATTACATTTTAAGACCTGAATAGGAAATGAAATGAATGAAAAGCAAGGAAGGAGGGAAATTTGGTTTTTAGGTTTGAAGAGGAATGTCTAGAGCTAGTTACATGTGCTTAAGAGATTAACAGAAGATTGATGGATTTGTAACTTGTATAGGATTCATAGTAGTTCAGGAATAAGATAACACCCAAGACAAAAGGGAAAAAAAAATTTTTTGGGTACTGAGAAGGCAACACACGTGATATGTTTAAGCCAAGAAAGATTCAATAAAGTTGAGTGAAAATAAGAAATCTCATCTGGTGTAGAGATTCTGAATATGATCAAAGGAGAGAGTGGTGGTGATCTAAATTATAAGAAGTAAGACAAGATGGAGTTTTTTTAGGCACTAAAGATTAGGTCCTTCAACTGGAAAAGGCCTAAGTTCAATTTGCACTGTGACAGGAGGAATCTTTATAGGGAATTTTTTCAATTCAAGGTGAGTTAGCCGATCTCATACGGAAGTAGCATGGTTTTTTCCTCCTGGAAATTCGGAGATTTCATCCTGCATACAGACAAATCAGCCTTTAGGACACAAGCAATTTACAGAGAAAAAATATTAGTGGTGGTGAGTAGTAGATGGCATTAGTGTAGATGATGGAGACAGAGAGGTGTAGAGTAGGTGCCCTCCCTCAATGAGTCTTTGGGCTCCTTGGAGGTGTCACAAAATATAATAATAATAATAATAATAAAAACATCAGAGTGGTCTTCAAAACCAACCACCAGCATCAGACAAGTTTTAGGATCCCCAAAAGATAAGGTACCTTTCTACAAATATCCAGGAGTATATTACATTCCCTGCTCCTGTGGTCTTGCCTACAATGGACAAACTTCACAGAGTTTAGAAAATCAGACAAAAAGAACATGTTGATGATGTAAACCACAACAGAAGTATCTCTTCTGGCTTAGCACATCATTTCTGTACGTCTAACCACACGATAGAGTGGCAAAACAGCTCCATGCCCTATCTCGATGACGACTACAGACATCGTTTATTCAAGGAAGCCACAATAGTGTCAATAATTGACGGAAACCTCAACAGAAATCAGGGTGTAATTCTAAACAGTTCGTGGAAAAACCTTATCCTCTCTCTTAATCAAGCTGAACTACAGCTAGCCAGTAATCACATTACACATTTACAACAAACATGCATGCGTGATAATGAATAAGAACAATAAGTCCTCTCTGTCACGCAAACGTGTAACTACTAGTTGGTTTACAACGTTTTTTATGTTCCTTTCAATTTGCATTTGCTAGTTTTTACGTCTTTCCATAAACACCTTGATAAAGCCAGACAGTCTGCTGGCGAAACTGATAGGCTATAACATAAGTTTGTTTTTATGGTCAGCATTAATAAAATTGTATTTTAATTATAAACGACCAAATATGTTTAGTTTAAATAATAATAATAATAAAGATAATAAGGTAGGTAAGTATTCTCATGACAGAGTTCAGCTATAGTTTGATGTCCAATGTTGAAAGCCACTCTAGAGTGTCCTTTGACACTTCATGTATCTCCTGCAGGTTGCCATGGAAATGGCAAAAGGGGGGTAGTCACTGATATGTTTGATAGTCTGTAGGAGGTAGCCAACTCTGTGTCCAAACAGTACCATCCCTCCTGGACTTTTTTTACTCAGCTATGAATTCTCCCACTACTCAGATAATAAGGCTAATCAGATTCTCACTGAAGAATGGTTTAGAGATTAGTGTTTTAAGCACTAATTATTAAAGGCAGGCAACCTTTATGACCTTTCCATAGTGCAATGTTTATCATATAAGAAAGAAGTGTAATGCTCTTATTAGTAAATTTGTGAATTAAACTGGCTGTCCTGTCAATTGGAGAATGTCACTTAAAGAGATGGGGGAGAGGGAGAAAGCTAGTGTGGAGTGACTAAGCAGATAGTATCTCTGCTCTTTAGCCAACAGGCTATGGATATTGTGAATGCTTTGAGGTGGTATATGAGTTTTTTAGTGTGACACCACAACCATGCTTAGTAATGTCTTAAGTAGCTTAAAAAAGTACAATATTAGTTTACAGACAGGGCTGTTTAGTTAGCTAATCCTTACCTGCCCACTGTAACAAAAGCGCAATTGCGCCTGAAAAAGGTTTATGACCTTTTTCAGGTGGGATTGTCATTAAAAAGTGAAAAAATGGAACCCTGTGGTATTAAAGCATTGGCTGCTGTATTTGAGAATAAATATCCATCCTACCATCATATGAAATATGATGAATCAAAGGAAAAAATCTAGAACTGACTTTAAACATTGTCTCTTCTTTCACTGAATTTCCTATTCACAACTTTGCTGATGAATTTCCTGTTGATTGGAGAATTTTAAAATTCTCCAATCAACAGGAAGCAATCTGACTGATTAATGACCTTACTGATTTTCCACTCCATATCACAAGATGCAAATTTTTGCTCTGTGTGCTCCTTCTGCAGATGAATCAAGTCCAATGCACATTGCTCATCTGAACCAGTATCTATTTCTGATATTCTCATAACTGTAAATGAAAAGCTGGAAGCAATCATTCATTCATTCATGGACTTGCTATGAACATTGCTTCCTGTCTTCATTTGTTCCTGCTGTCTCAATCCTGTGGAACAAGCTTCTTAATAAGGATGTTCCAAATCTACAATTCTGAGCCCCCAGAGAATCAGAACTCATTACAGAATGCTAACTTTCATGGACCAGAGTATGTACAATACTGAACATATTGTTCAATATTGTATATACATACTTTCACAGACTACAGTGGTCTATAAGTGTTGATGGCATTGCAAAATATTCAGTGTGGGAGCATTGACATACACACTGGCAATGCATTTCACTCATTCACCACTTGCCATGAAAAAAATTATCATTTATTCATCTCCTTACTCACACAACACTTACACAGTTTCCAAGGATAGCCTCTCATCTCCACCATCTACTGCCCATGATATATCTTTCCAATATCTAGCTGACAGGCTCCTCTCACCAATATCTAGGTGGTCAGATCTATGCAAAGAAATCTAGATGTTGCCTTGATTAGTGACTCATAGAGTGGAGCTATCACCTAATTATTCCTACTTATCAGTGTGTCTTCTAACAGTCAGCTTCCTATCCACCTACTTTTAGATCTGCTGTGAAAGTGGGATTTTTTTTTTTTATGTTGCATCACCCATGAAAGTTTCTGTAAACCTATAGTACATTTATACCACAGGCAGGTAAGGATTTTTTTAAATTTTTATTAATTTTTTTTCTATTTTTTATTTATTTTTTACATAGTCTGGAAACCCTGCTCTAGAGACCAAACATGGATCTCATTCTCAATTCCAATAGTGGCATATTGTGGTATTCTCTTGAATGCATTTACAGAAGCTAGAAGAATTATATAATCTCCTCTTTCCAATATGCTTGTCACCTTATTATAAAATGTAACCTTGAATTAACAAACCCATGCTGCTCTCTAGTAAGATTTTCTATTCTTTTATTGTTTGTAATAAAATGACCAACTATTTGCTTTTGTTTTCTAAAGTTCGTACTTAACTGCTACAGATTTTCAATATTTAAAAGTGAATTTAAAAATTATGGGCTAAAAGATTTCTTACCTGTCCATACTGACTATTCATTGCCACTTCTTGCTGCTGTTCTTGAAGTGCTACAACCCTGGCTGTGGCAGTGGCAGTTGCAGTGGCGGCTGCTGCAACTAGAGCTGCTGCACTAAGGGCAGATGATGGGGCTTGAAAATCTCCTGCTGCATTGTGCCCTGGTGTACCCATGGGACCTGGTCCCATCCCACCTGTCATAGGGTTTGGATTTGGGCCATAACTATAAAAATAAAAAAAATCCTTATTCAAATCTAATAAATCAATTGAAGCAGCATAATAAATTGATAATTAGGAAGTCTTTCATTATGAAAATATTATATTTTGTTCACATAAAAAAGTATACAAAAGTAGTGTTTGCTTTATAAATATCAGTAATATTTAACACTACTTATGGAAAAAGATAAGAATATAACAAAGACCACAATTTAGTCTTCACAAAAGACAATAGTAGTCAGCAAACCAATCCATCCAGCCTTATCACATAGCATATCATAATAATAAACAAATTGAGCAAATTCATATCTGCTGATTTAATTACAACTGTTTGTTACATATAGCTGATGAAAATTTAGGTTTACTGAGTTATTAAACTGCTAATGTTTTGTATATAAAATATTAGCAATTTAGTCATTAAATTTAATTCTGCTTTAGTTATGTCAATAAACTGATTTATAATTAATTCAATCAAAGCTGAAAACAAAACATTAAGATGAAATGAAAGATGTCCATTTCATCTTAAGTTATTTGAATTACAAATTGATGAAAAAAATAATTCAAATTGTAGAGAAATATTAAAATATTAAATTCTAAGTACGCAAACCCTTCTTACGAATTAACTTCTCTTGAAAAGAAGAGTTAATTCTACAGATACAGGCATCTCCAAAGTCAAAAAGATTCATTGCAAGAGACATAAGTTAACCATCACTCACACAATACTTATCATACCTCTCTTGAAACACCGTTGGGGTAACCACACCAACCTCTGGCAATCATTCCACTCATTCACCACTCTCCAAGCAAAAAAATCAGTCAACACAACCTTACTAACCACGCTTTCACACAACTTTCAGGAAGTGACCCTCTGTTCTCTCCCTGCTCATCATGTATTGAAAAATTTCTTTTGTGTCAATTTATAGAATCACTTTAGTAACTTATAAATTTTTATCATGTCCCCTCTGTTTCACCTGTCGACTAAACTCTGCAATTCAGACACTTTAAATCTGTCCTCATAACGATCATTTTGCAGACTTATCACCAACGTCTCTGAATCCTTTCCACTGCATCCTGATCTCCAAGAAAACAAAGGGAACAAAATATATGCAAAGTAATCAATATTTAGCTGACTCATAGTCTTACAAAGAGCTATAATAACCGCTTTATCTTTACTTGTCAACATCCAAGCAAGTCTGTAATCTAGTATCATGAATACAACGCATGCAATCTTTTCATCCCTAAATGCAAAAATGCATTACCTTACATTTTACATTAAATTGACAATCATTATTCTTTGCCCACTTTTCCAATTTACTTAAATCATCCTGCAGGATATTCATCACCTTTATCAACTATTGCCTTCTCCAGTTTTTGCTTCATCAGCAAAAAACTGAATATTTCTCTTTAAATTATTCCCTATATCAGCATTTCCCAAACTTTTCCTACGACGGAACACTTCGCAAATCCTGAAATTTTCACAGAACACCTTGATTATTTTGTAATGTATTAATAATTAATTGTTAATTTAGCTTTTTTATTATTAATTAATAATTGATCATTAATTAATTAAACATAATTAAACATAAACATCATTAAATTAATATGTGCTGATTTTCATTGACATATCCCATTCTGATCACCAAAAATTAATAATATTATTATAAGTACTTATGAGTGAATGAAGACTTTTTCTCCTGTGTGCTGGTAGTTCTCCCCCCTTTTGTACATCCTGGAGATCGCTTTGTAGGCTGGTGGTGGATGACTCACTATCTGTTGTGTCACAAACACCTTCAATAAGAGATTTCTTAATACCAAAATTAAACAAAGTCCCTTGTCTCTTATTCATATTAAAATTTAAATCTGCAAGCCTGTTACTTTTAAAAAATCACGGCACTACAATTTCAAAACTTTCACCCTACAATACGAACTTGCAGAAAAAGTATTCAGTATTACTAGATTTGAGAACCATATCTTCAATTTTAGTGGAAAATTTTTCTTTATACTTCCTTGCAAATTGGTCACTAGCATTTGCAACACAGATGTTATTTCTTTCAGTTGAGGATATGCCACCCATTGTTGTAATCAGCTTACAGGCAATTTTTTATGATCGGTCATAAACGGCAGTATTCTCTTTCCCAATTGCTGAAAGATTTTGTTGTGTAAAAATTAACGATAATTCATGAATATTTCCATGTTTAAAAATATACCATTTGGTCACTGACATTTGCTACACAGATGTCATTTCCTTCAGTTTTGAGAATAGAGGATACACCGCCCATTGTTATAATCCACTGGCAGGCAATTTTTATGACTGATCATAAACAGTGGTATTCCCTTTCCCAAATGTTGAAAGGCTTCGATGTATGAAAATTAACGATACACAGATGTTCAAATACAAACTAATTTATTAATTACTGACCATTTACGAAAAACAAAACTACATTAGATCCTACCAGTTTCGCCAAAAAGCCAGACAACTGTCTGGCTTTTTCAAGGCGTTTACGGAGACAAAAAAACTAGTAAATGCAAATTGAAAGGAACATAAAAAACGTTGTAAACCAACTAGTAGCTAAGGTTACACGTTCGCATGACAGAAAGGACTTGTTGTTCTTATTCATTATCACGCATGTGTGTTTGTTGTAAACGTGTAATGTGATTACTGGCTAGATGTAGTTCAGATTGATTTAGAGAGAGGATCAGGTTTTTCCACGAACATTTTAGGATTGCACCCCAATTTCTGTTGAGGTTTCCACCAGTTATTAACAATATTGTGGCTTCCTTGAATATACGATGTCTGTAGTCGTCATCCAGATATGGCATGGAGCTGTTTTGCCACTCTATCATGTGGTTAGATGTACAGAAATGATGTGCTAAGCCGGAAGAGACACTTCTGTTGTGGTTTACATCATCAACACGTTCTTTTTGTCTGATTTCTAAACACCATGAATTTGTCCAATGTAGGCAAAACCACAGGAGCAAGGAATGTAATATACTCCTGGATATTTGTAGAAATGCACCTTATCTTTTGGGGATCCTAAAACTTGACTGATGCTGGTGGTTGGTTTGAAGACCACTCTGATGTTGTAGGCTCTTAGTATTCTGGCTATTTGATAAGAAATTGACTTGATGAAAGGGATCACTACAGTAGAAATGTGCTGGGAGCGTGATTCTTCTTGTCTGGGGTTGTCACCGTATAGATATTTTTTGATGATGTTTTGAGGATATCCATTTTGTGATAATGTGTTGGCTATTAGTGAGAGTTCAGTCTGTGTATCTTTCTCTTCTGATATAAACTTTCTGGTCCTATATTTCAACATGTGGATAATGTTCAGTTTGTTTGTCTTGTGATGGTTTGAAGTATAATGAAGATATCTTCCAGTATCTGTGGGTTTCTGTAAATAGATAATTTGACACTATTTGACACTATTTGAAAAGTTCATTGAATTTCCTAATTTGTTTGTCCTTATAAAGTTTGAAAGTTTTTCATAATTGCGTTGTATCATCTGATCTAATTGATTCCATATGGTATATTCTAAATTGTTAGAAATGTCATCAAATAACTTGCGGCAATTAATATCACTTTTATTTAGTTTGTATCTCGTGTGTTGAATCCTTTCTCTTACAAGCACCAATGAAGGGCATAGATAAATTTTTTTTAGCTGATATAGAGTTGATATGACCTCTGACTATGAGGAACTTTGGAATGATTTGAGAATTCCCTGCAACGTCGAAGTAATGTTAAGTGGTTCAAAAGTTTGGCCTTTCTGCATTATTCTCTTTCCATGCACCGAACTTTGTGTTTAATTAAACTATTTAAATTAAACATATTTGGTCGTTTATATAATTCAAATACAAACTTATTTATTAATTACTGACCATTTACGAAAAACAAAACTACATTAGAGCATACCAGGTTTCATATTATACACAGATGTTATTTGGCATTCTGGGTCTGAGATTTTCAACATATTCGTAAATATTATTCTCCTCAGAATATTCCACTATAAAATATTTATTCACGAAAAATGCTTAGGAAATTAAAATGACAACTTCCAGGAGAAGTTCTCGCGGAACACTTACTCACCTTCCGCAGAACACTAGTGTTCCACGGAACACCGTTTGGGAAACCCTGCGCTATATCATTAATATAGAAATTTATGAGTAGTAGTTCTAGTATATGGGGTGCTTAAGGGTAAAAGCTGTATAACTGAGAGGAAACCTCCACATCGCCTTTAAAGGAATGCGGAAAACTGACCAGGGCTTCTGACCTAATGTCCAACCCTCACCTTTTCATGGTGCACTCTGTTGGGTATCTACCTGAATACTGAATGAACGAGGATGGGATGGCAATTTGGGATTTAGCCGACCAAATTGTATTCTAATTAAATAATAATTTAATTAGAATACAATATAATATACAATATAACAAGGCCCCCGTTGTTTTCGCCAGGGAACCAGGGCGAACAGCGAAAAGTCAGGTACTGGAACAAATCTGAAAGTACACCCCTACTCAACATCACCAGAGTTAAAGATTGGTACTATCAACATAAGAAGCCTGAATGGCAAAGAAATGGAGCTAGCCGAGGAATTAGATGAAAGTACCAGATCAACATAATAGGGGTGACTGAAAAAAAAAGACAAAAACTGATGAGATCTTTCTGAGCAATAAATACAAAATGTTATATTCAGACAATGACAATCAAGAAAAAGAAGGAGTAGCCATAGTATTCAACACAAAATACGAGGCTAATCTTGAATGGTAGGCGGTCTCAAGTAGAGTGATGTGGGCAAATATCAGAATGGGGAATTGGACAATGAGACTTATTTGTGCCTATGGTCCTACAGAAGGTTCTACTAAGGTAGAAGTGGAGGAATTTTTTAATGCTTTAGAGCAGTGCTTCCCAAACTTCTGGATGTCAGGGCCCCCTTTGCAAAATTAAAATATTTCACGGCCCCCCCTCGAAAAAAAATCGTAATAGAGATATGTTATTATAATATTTATTGTATTTATATTCAATACAAAACATACACAGCGATTATTGCAAAATTCAAATGCAAATATTACATATTTTGCCTCTTACCGTTTGGTTCTGAAGAGGCAAAGACTGTAATATTCGGGCTGTTCTGGTAAAATATGAAATACTGTCCATTTGAGTCTGTTTCTGCTTCTTCTGATTGTTCGTGGGATTTTTTAAAATTTTATTTTATATCGGCCACTTATCCATCTCAGGGTTAAATTTTTTAACGTAGAACAGATCAAATAATATCCCCACTTACTGATACTGGCACACTACAGACTGATAACATGAAATTAGTGAATATTACATGAATAAGGGAATCCCCGGAGCAGAAACATTTTTCTCTTTTGTGACTTTTCTCCATTTACGGTAATTAAACCTAACGCGAAACAGACAGCAAAGGCAGGTTATTAAAACGTGCAAATGATTGGTGCGGTATTAACAAAAGATCGTGCAACTGAAAGATAAAAGCATAGCTGACAATTGAGTTGAAATGCTAACTCTAGTCAACCGAATTCCATATGTGAAACTGCCATAACATTCATTATATATATATACAGGGTGTTCGGGATAAATTTGACATATTTATAATTAATTATATTTTTCCGTAAGTTACATGTATTAACACACACTTCTCTTCATTTAAAAGTTTGGACCCTTCTTCATTCATATACAAGATGTCAGAAAGGATGGATAGCTGGAACCCACCTGAATCATGGAAGAGAATAACTTGTATCATGATGATTCGTGCCCGCCATCAAAATAAGGATATTACGACTGCTGCCCAATGCTCCCTGAATACAGTAAAAACAATCAGGCATGAACTAGAGACTTGCAATGGTGACTACGAGGATGTAGCAAGAAGAAAGATCCCTAGCAGACGATCTGATTGCGTTCGTACAGCAGAATTCCTCGCAAATCTGCAGGAACAGGTGTTGAAGAACCCTGGCATTGGAATTCGGGCTTTGTTCGTGGAGTTGCTAACTGTAGTCAAGCCCTGGATAACAAGGGTAGCCAATGGTAGGCCGTATGTATGGCAGCAGGATTCAGCCCCTTGCCACACCTCTGGGAAAAGTCAAAAATGGTTGTCTGAAAATTTCTACGACTTCACCAGTCCAAATGTTTGGCCTCCAAACTCCCCAGACCTTAACCCCATGGATTATTTTGTATGGGGCGCAGTTGAAAAAGACACCAATCGCACTTCCAGTAATACAAAAGCCCAGTTAATGGATAAAATTAAAACAGTTTTTGCCCTTCCCAGGGAGACTGTAGCATCAGCTTGTTCGAGGTTCCGAAGCAGAATTGAAGCTGTGATCGATGCTAATGGTGGTTATTTTGAGTAAATCTTGTTGATAGTATTGTAATTAACTCTGCCTGTAATGTTTTTTTGTCAATTCATTAAATTTAATAGATACAAAGAAGATTTTCTTTTTCCTTACGAAACTGTCAAATTTATCCTGAACACCCTGTATATATATATATTACTTAGTTTTAACACTTTTACGAATTTTAACACGTTCGGTTGAATTTTATTGCTGCCTTGGGAAATCGAACTCGCATACATCTAATTAATAACAATAGTTTTTAGTTAGATACTGTGTTTGCCCATGCAACATATGGTTTTGTTTCTGTCTATATATGCAGCATAGGTTCTGTATGAGGGGACATGTGATTCATTAATTAATGTGTTTTTATCTCAGTTGTCTCTAATTGCACTATTTGTTGAGAAATATATTACACAGACTCCTCATACCTTATTCACGGGCATAATAAAAGTACTTGTTTTTATTGCCTCTGCAGTATAGTAGCTGTTAAGGAGGGGTGTTGTTTACCACTGCAAGGGAGTTACTATCTCCCCACATGAATTTGTTTAAGCTTTTTTTCATGTGTGAAGTACATGCGAAACTTTTATTGGTGACAGAAAACTAGCTCGGATGACAGTGATAATATAAAACGAGTTTTGATGTATATAAAGTCAATATCAACAGTCCCTGATTACGAACGTGTGATGAAAGGGACAGGAAGATTTGGAGCTTCCCTGGAGAGCATTCGAAGTAAATACAATTAACCAATGCTTTGAAATGAAACATATCAATAAGCAATATTTACTAATATTCATTAAGCACCGAAATACGAAGGAAGCAAAGTTTGTGAACCAACACCAATGCGTGAATTTTTCCATTAAAATATAAAAAATAACAAAAAAGAAATAATAAATAATAAAAGTTAAATAAGTTTCTTTTAAAATAAAAAAAATCTACTTAGTCTTAAAACATTTTAAATTTGTTTTCATTATTTCACGGCCCTCTCAACAAAACCTACGGCCCCCAAGGGGGCCGCGGCCCACAGTTTGGGAAGCGCTGCTTTAGAGAAAGCATCTGACACAATGAAAAAGGAAAAGTTGGTCCTTGTTGGAGATCTAAATAGCAGAGTAGGAACTGATTGTCAGACATACAAAAATATTTTGGGAAAATTTGGAGAAAAGAGAAAAGCTAATAATAATGGCAAATATTTGTTGGATTTCTGCTCAGGACATGGACTGGTTATTACTAACACCATGTTCCAACATAAAAACGTGCACAAATTCACATGGAGAGAAGAGGAAAGGAATAAGATAAGTCTCATTGACTGTGATATTATTGATAGTGATGTTTTCTCCCTGGTGCAGGATACCAGAGTGTACAGAGAATTTGAAATTGGAAGTGATCACTATTTAGTCTTGAAGAGGATAAAATTGAATTTCATATTGAAAAGATTAATATGTAAGAAAGTTTTAAAGCGAATAAAAGTTGAGCAGCTCTCAGATGTGAACTGTAGACTAAAATACACAAAGTTTATTGAAGAAAAAATGAAAGAGTTTGAGAACAGGAACCAAACTTTAGAGATTCAGTGGCAAGCCTTGAAGAAAACCTTGATTGATTCAGCCAGAGGCATGTGGTGAGGTTGTCTGCATGGATAGAAAAATCAGACCTCCATGGTGGAAACAGGAAGTTAAAGAGGCAGTGAAGGAAAAGAAGAAAGCATATCAAAAGTTCCTGTCAAATAAGTCAGCTTGTGCTCTTAGAGAATACAGACAAATGTAAGAAAGCTAAACACTGCATAAAACTAGCTAAACAAAAGTCATGTGACGACTTTGGCAAGAACATAGAAAATAAATATCAAGAGGGTGGCAAAATATTTTGGAGGTTATTGAAGAAGCTTAGAAATGGAGGAAAGAGTACTGTAAAAGGAGTTAGAGATCATAAAGGTGACACGAAAATGGGAGAAAAAGATATCCTTGAAGTATGGAGTAATTACTTCGAGAAATTGCTAAATGAACAAGCAGTGATAGCACAGTGGTAAAAAACACTCAACAGGCTTACAGTCAGGAATACATATCCATACTTGAAGTAGAAATAGCCATCAAAGGTTTAAAATGTTGAAAGGAAGCAGGAGTAGATGATATTCGACCAGAAATGCTGAAGTATGGTGGTATAAAAGTCTTGCAGTGGCTGCATTACATAGTTCAGAAGGCCTGGACAGAGGGACGAATTCCTGATGATTGGAGTAGAGCTCTCATAGTACCCATATATAAAAAGAGAAATAAAACTGAACATGAGAATTACAGAGGTATTTCTCTACTGAGTGTTCCTGGTAGGATATATGCAAGTATACTTAAGAAACGGTTGAGAAGAATTGTAGAAGAAAAGCTTGGTGAAGAACAAGCTGGATTTTGGCCAAATAGAGGCTGTCAGGATCAGATCTTCACTTTACGACAAATAGTGGAGAAATCATGGGAATATAACAAAGATCTCTATTTGAGTTTTGAAGATCTGGAAAAGGCATATGATAAGGTGCCAAGAGAGAAGCTATTCAATAAGCTATAGTTATATGGTATCAATGGGTCATTATATCAAGCAATACTTAGTCTTTATTTGAGTTGTAAGTCATCAGTTAGAATTGAAGGAAGTACAGGAAGATGGTTTAATGTTAAATCTGGTGTGAGACAAGGAAGTACATTATCCCCTCTGTTATTCATTATCTATATGGATCACATCACATTATGAAGGAAATTGGTATTAAACATGATATCAGAATTGGAGATGTTAATGTCAGCTCTTTGCTTCATGCGGACGATGTTATACTTATGAATAAATCCACGACAAGTCTGCAAGATTCCTTGAGTAAATTGAATAGCTGTTGTAATAGATATGGTATGAAGGTCAGCAATAAAAAGACAAAGACAATAAAAATAGGCAGAATCGTTGAAAATGTCAAGTGCACTGTGAACGGAGAACCTGTGGAACAAGTAAAACATTTCCCCTACTTAGGCACGATTTTTAGTGACGATGGTAAATTAAATATGGAAATAGACAACAGAATCAATAAAGCTGGTATAGTAGGAAGTCAACTGAATAAATTCATATGGAATAAGAGAGAAATTAGTCAGAACACTAAATTAGCTGTATACAAGACAGTGTTCAAACCAGTTTTAACTTATGGATCTGAGAGCTGGGTCAGAAGTAAAACACTTCACCAAAGACTAGAGACCGCAGATATGAGTCCTGAGAAAGATTAGAGGCGTGAATAGATGGCATCAATGGCAATATCATATTAAAAATGAGGATGTTAGGAAAGAACTTGACATTGTCAGCATCCAGGAATGTGTTGGCAGAGCTAATCTCAGGTGGTATGGTCATTTTAATGGAATGGGCGAGGAAAGATTGGCAAAACAAGTGTTCTCTGTCAGGTTGGCAGGAAAACAACCCAGAGGAAGACCAAAATATAGGTGGTTTGATACGGTACAAAGTGCCTTAGACGATAGAAATATAAGATCTGATAATACTGGAGTCTTGACAAGTAACTGACTGATCTGGAGGAAAATTGTAGATAGGAAATTAGTAATGATGTAAATTTTTCATGTAGTACTATCATATCCTGTACACCTCTTGAGGGTACATGGCAGAAATTTCATGATGATGATGATAGTTCTAGTATACAAGGAGTAGTAGCACCTGCAGCACTCAACTAGTCATCCTCATTTGCTTTGATTCCACTTCACCATACGCCACCCTCTGATGTCTGTCAGCCATCCTCCAATCCATGTGATGACACCAGCTTCATATCCACTCCCATTTGCCTCAACTTGCTTAACAGTTTTCCATGGGGTATTCTGTCCAATGCCTTTGCAAAGTCAAGCAGTATCATGGTGTAACCATTTCCTTTATCCAATTCTGTTGTCACTTTATTATAAAATGTGATTAAATTACTAAGGCAGGACCAACCATTTACGGAGTTTACTCACCGTAGAACATATTTCTATCCACTCATTCCTGAATTTTTCCTTTAACCAACTTCTCCAATACTTTAACCACCACTCCTGAGATATTAATTTGCTACTTCTGTATTGGAGCCACCTTTATGTAATTGAATTATCTTACCCACTTTCCACTCCCTTGGAATATTACCAGAGTTGAAATTTAAACAACTTTGTAAGAAGTACATTCAGTTCTCTTACACATTCTATATACAGGTCTACATGCATCCCATCCCGCTGCCATATTCAATTGATATTTATATCATGCTGAGCACCTCCATTTTGTCTATTCTCAATTCTCACATCAGTAATTGCAAATGTCCACCTAGATTGATACATCCTTGCAAATTGATCACTTTGTAACTCAACTATTTCTTCTGCTTCTGTTACTTTCCTGCCATCAGCACTGAGCAAGTTATCCTTCCATAATCATTCTTTCTCTTACATGCTACACAGCAAAAAAACTTTTTTCAATTTACTTTGGCCTGCTTAGATAATTGTCACTCATAACTTGATGCTTTCCTTACCAGTTACCTTCATGCCTACACTTTGTATTCATCATGAGCATGCTGATCATCTTTTCTTTTTATTCCCTACACAAGTTTTTTCCAGCTCCTGTTTTATCACTACTCATCAATTTAACCCCTTCATGGTCTATCCTGCTGATCTTGGATGTGCAAACCAATACTTCCTCTCTCTCTCTCAAACAATCACCAACCACTTCTCATGCACTACTGACTTCTTTCTCTGTAGCTTCTTATATCACAACACTGCTCCAAGCCACAACCTGTTTGTCATAATTGCCAGCTTTGTAATTCCACGTTAATCCTTTCCTGACTAAGAATCTTACATTATGAGCGATGTCCCAGAACAAGACTGCATGATCACTTTCCAAGATCAGAGGTAGAGTTTTTACTGTAGTTATGGATAGATCTTCCGATGCTATGACCAGATCCAATGCTTGCAGATACTTGGTCCCCTCCATCACATGCTATTTAAGATAATTTTTTCTTAATAACTATATAAATTTCCATCTTGTCATGTGCTCTTTCTTCTTATAGATAAGCAAAATTTCTATTATCTTAATTATTGGCATAACATTTTCAAATATTTAACTTGGAATTTAACTGGAGGCTTGATTTTAAGATTCACATCCATTACAAAAAAGTAAACACTTCAATCTGGTGAGAGCTATACACAATGTTCCGCATATCAGTTCATTGCCATTCAATAAAATGAAAATAATTTTCACATGTGAAGAACTCTATAAACACTTGACTATCAATAAAAGCAAATCACATCTCCACAGTCAATAACTTTCCAAAGAATCTGTAACCTAAACATGAATGAACGAGAACATTTCAGCAGCTTTCAGCTAGACTCAATTACAATTGAATACAAGTAAGCTGTAATTTTTCTAGATTAAGGCTATTTATTTTTATGTCACTTCCACTCACAAAAGGCTGTAAACCTATAGTGTATAAGTACTGGGAATGGGCTAAGGAGTTTTATTATTATTTTATATTTATGTTTAATATAATCAAAAAACCTTGCTCTAGAAACCAAACTATAGTCTAGAAGAGAAGGAACTTTTACAAATGACCTCAGGCCTCCAAATAAACAGGCCAATGATCTCACTCTGGACATTCTCATTTTAAGGTTTAATGCAATAAATACAGCCCATATAAACAATTATTTATATATAAATAATTATTATAATCAAATGTGTTGTTTGATTATAATCAAGCAACATATTTGATCACTGAGACATCGTCAGGGAAACGATATTAAAATTGCAAAAACACATACAAATTTGCACAAAATAATAAGATTAGACTGAAAGCCTAAAGTCCTATGAGGGGCACACTCTATGGGTGCTGTTGGCCAGACTTAGCTGTCCTGGGTTGAAGTTTCCCAAATCTTGGGAAGTGTAGTACAATCATATTTATTAAGATTAGGCTCTGTTAATGAGGGTTTTGATAACACCTTATTGTTGAGAGGCAGGATGATGGGAAAATTTGTGTGGGTGGGTTTTCTGTAAACTGAGAAAGACAGAGTTCCATTGGAAAGCTGAGTGATGAGTCTCAAGAAAAGGCAGGATATTGTTACCATACTTATGGCAACAGACGTATTTTTTATGTTCTTCTAGATAATTGTTAGCAGATTTCCCAGTTTGATTATAATATGATATATGGACTTGGTAGACACCTGGAACAGAGAGAGAGAGAGAGAGAGAGGAGGAAGAGCATCCTTGGCAGAGCAGATGAGGGTGGCCAGCTTCAGATAAGTTTGAATACAGTGCAGAAATTATACTTTTTTAAAGTTCTGGTGATTTTTTCTGAGGTGCCCTGGATATAATGAACAATGATGGCATGACCATAGTCAGCATATTGAGAGGGACGTGAGGAACAACTAATTTGTTGATATTTTTGGCACTGCAGCCATTTGACAGGAAAGCTGGCAAATAAAGGAGAGTTCAGCTGCAAGTTCAGGCTTGGTTTAATAGAGATTGGAGGCTCTGTTAACAAGGGTTTTGATAACACCATGTTGTTGAGAGGCGGGATGGTGGGAAAATTTGTGTGGGTGGGTTTTCTGTAAACCAAGAAAGACAGGGTGCCACTGTAAATCTGAGTGATGGGGCATCAAGAAAAGGCAAGATATTGTTGTTATTTTCTTTTTTCTACAGTGAACTGGATTCTAGGGTCTGTTGAGATGGAGGAAGGAGTCTAATGTGTCTGAGCCATGTGGCCAAATAGAGAACATATCATCAATGTATCTTAGCCAGTATCAAGAGCATGTTTTTTAAATGATTCATATAATAATTGGAGAGAGGTAGAGGAGAGCCATTGTTGTACCCTTGATCTGTTTATAAATGGTATCTTTTTCCAAATGAAGTAGCTAAAATTAAAATGTTCAATGATATCAAGGTGGGGAAACATTTTTTTTAGTAAATTTAAAGTTTCAGAAAAGGGGATACTAGTAAAATGAAAGGTGACATCAAAGCTCATCATGATATTATATGGTCTGAGTTTTTTCTTCTTTTTTTTTAACTATTTCAGGAGGCCAAGATATGACATCTTTATGAAGCATTTTTAATGATTTCTTTTCAGAATCAGTTATCAATAGAGCCCTTTGTTAACAGAGGCTTCCAACCTCTGTTCAACTAAGGCTGAACTTACAGCTGAACTCTTGTTTATTCACCAGACTTTCCTGTCCAATGGCTACTATGCCAAAAAAGATCAAATTAACTGTTCCTCATCACATCCCTCTCAACACTGACTATAGTTATGCCATCATTGTTCATTATATCTGGGTGACTCAGAAAAATGGCCAGAATTTAAAAAAAAATTATCTTTATATATCTAAGCATATATTTTTAAAAAAAGGTATAAAAAAACAATCTCTGCACTGCATTCAAACCTTATCTGAAGCTGGCAACCCATCTGCTCTCCAAAGGATCTTCTACCCCTGCTCTCTATTCCAGGTGTCTACAAAGTTCATTGTTCCTGCAACTTATCATATTATTTACTAAAATAAAGAGCCAAAAGGCTTCATTTCGGCAATGCAAGAGTATATGAATCAAGTGGATATTAAACCAGCATTATTTCAAAGCCGAATGCAGAAACTATGAAAGTTTTATAAAGAAGTTGACCAGAGAGCTTACGGGAATTCACTCGCCAGAATTTACAAGTTGCCCTAGCGCAGACCGTATGGAAGACATAATCACTTGCCCAAGCGTCCATATGTTGGCGAGCGTATTCCCATAAGCTCTCCGGTCAACTTCTTTACGAAACTTTCATAGTTTCTACAATCAGCTTCGGAATAATGCTGGATTTAATATCTACTTGACTGATATAATTATCATATTATAATTGAACTAGGAGATCTGCTAACATCTGTCTAGAAGAACATAAAAATTATATCTGTTGCCATAAGTATAGTCCATCAGAGTTATGCTTCACCACAAAAAAATACAAATTGTAAAGGTTTTTTTTTTTTTTTTTTTTTTTTTTTTTTTTTTTTTTAGAATCAATAGCAGATTTAAAAAATCAACCTAATCTTATTAAATATGGTTATATTAAACTTCCTAAGATTTGGGAAACTTTAATTTTTAGGCCTCCCACTTAATACAGCTAAGACTTGCCAACAGCATCCATAGAGGGTGCCCCTCATAGGACTTTAAGCTTTCAGTTTAATCTTTTCCACTTATTGTTTTGTGCAAATTTGTGTATGTGTTTTTGCAATTTTAATATTGTTTCCCTAATGACGTCTCAGTGACTGAGATGAAATATAGGAGTGATTAAATGTCGTTTAATCACTCCTATATTTGTGTCATTTATTTATTTATACGTGTTGTATTTATTCCATTAAACCTTAAAATGAGTTCAAACCAGCACGGAAGTCTAAATAATTGACTAGGCATTATCACATAGAGATATTCATAAACATATGCCCATGGTAGGATTTCAACTTGCAGCTTATCGGTTGGTGAATAGGCACACTAACTACTCAGCTAACTAAGCTGCAATATATCTCAATGGCTACAATACTGTACAGCAAAGAACTGAAATCTTTGGGAAATTGTTCTATTTGATACATTCTCAGTTTCAAGGAGGAAATCTGCAAAACGCATTAATTTTATTTTGACATAAGCATAAAAACACACATTAAATGTAGTGTTCAATGTATTAAGTATAGTGTGTTTAAATATATATTTAATCTATGCAACTTACTACAACTGTTCTGTTGAACTCTAATAGCGTAATTCACCTAATTCAGGTATGACCGAGACATGAACTGATATATGCATGATTTATGACTCATTATTTTGATTCATCTTTTGAATGTAGTCAACTTTCTCCCTGACATGTCCATATAATGTTGGATGAAATATACTAGAGTTTTTGAATAAATTCTATATAATTTGTTACATGTGTAAGCCATGAAGTTTACTTTAATATGTCTAGTGCACATATTCCATTAAAGCTATTAATTATTTGATACAAGAATCAAAATCCAAAATGATGCAATATATATTTACAGCTAACAGAGGATGTGGTAACATGCATGAAATGTTTGTCTCTACCATTATTGTCTATTTTAGGTCTGGTGTCGTATTGTGAATTCCAAAATAGACAAGATATTTCAGGCATCCCTACAATAAGAAACTTGAAAAGTTCAGAGCTGATATATAGTGGCTATCCATAAAATGACAATTATACTGTTAGTGTTCTGTGCAACCAATGCAGAATATCAACGATTTAAGTCCTCTCTCTCTAACAAGCTGCTTATAATCAATTCCTCCTGAAGTAGGACTGAACCTACCATTCAGAGTTCTATTATTTATCAACACTGCATAAAAGAATTATGAATTATCGCATATTTTTTCAAAACTTTTTCGCATGCTACACCATGCTGGTGTAGGTTAGTAACAACAATCTATTTATTTCAACCATGCATTAAACAGACAGAACTACTATTGATAATTGTTACTATCTCTATCTTCAAATGTTTGAACATCCCAGGTACTAACAAAACTTTTTTTAGGTTAAAATCAAGGTAAGCTATGTTAATAAATTTATTATACAGGGTGGGCCGTAAGTCACGAAGGGGTTTAAACATTTAATAACTTTATTAATTTTTATTTTTATTTTTATTTTTTTTTTACAAGAGACAACAGTGCAAGGAAGAACAAAGAGCAAGAAAAATTTGGTATGAATTTGGAGCTGAATTGGAGGAATGGTGAATTTTTTTTTTTTTTTTTAAGCTATCACACTGTTTAATGAGAAATGCTCTTAATAATAAATCTGATCTGCAATTCTTACACATCAGAATAACTGTTTGGATAAACTTTAGCAGGCTTTTGCAGAGAATATGCTGTAATAGCCTGCCACAGTGCTGCAAACCATCCACAGATAAATTTAATTATTAATGTGTGATATACAACTATCATAAAACACATATATACATATGTATGCCAAAAATAAGAGCACAAGACAGAAATCAAGTCAGCTATGTTTTAAAGGGTACAGATTTTTTTTTATTATTATCATCTTTCAGGTGCTTATTGTTTTGTTCATATATATATATATATATATATATATATATATATTTGAAAAAATTATAGATTTAATGACTATAAGACCAAGATAACATATAAAGATTTTAATGATAAATACTACTAGTTTCGGCATATAGCAGCCTTCTTCAGGTATTTATAAAGGAAAAGAATACTAATAAACATTGAATTATTTAAACAAACTGGAAATTACAGGTACAAATTGCCTCACATAATCGATACATAAAAACGTTGTATTTTTTCAAGTTGTTCCAACTGGCGTGCCATTGTTTGTTGCAATTGTGCATGCAGGTTCACGTGAACGCCAATATTGAATAAATGCAGCGTGGCTATCTGGAATGTTATAACTTAAATTGTTGTTTAAGTGGACCGGGTTCAGAAGGATTTCCCTTGATTCTACGATTTTCCTTTCAAACTCATCATCACAGCGAAAGATATTTTCTGATCTATTCCAGCAGACAGAGTGGCTTCGTTGGTCATCATTAGGATTATTTGAAAAAAGAACATGACTGGATAACGCAGTTGCATGAGATCTTTTGTAAGAGATGTCTCTCTTATGCTCTTCTATTCGTTGTTCAATAGATTTGTTAGTTTGACCAAAGTATGGGATATTGCAATCGCACCACAATTTATATACTCCAGGGTACTTAAGGTTGTGATGAGTAGGTTTTGGATGGCTGATTAGAGAACGGATTTTTGGAAGTGTGGTGAAGAAGGTCCAGATATTATATTTTTTAAGGACTTTAGCTATTTTCTTAGAGACTGTGCTAATGTATGGAATGGAGATGCTACCTTTAAAATTAATAGTCTCTGTTGTGCACTGCCTAGGAGGATTCAGAAGAAATTTCTTAATTGTTTTTTCAGAGTATCCATTTTGTTTAAAAATAAGAGTGAGTGATTCATTTCTTTTTGTAGTTCATCTTGTTCATTTAAGAGAGAATGTGCTCTGTGTCCTAAGGTAGATATAATTCCAAGTTTTTGTGGTGGAAAATGATGAGAAAGATTATGCAGATATCTATTGGTATGCGTAGGTTTTCTGTACATAGAGATTTTTAATCTTTCAGATTAAAAATACAAATCTAATACCAAGTATGCAAACAATTAAGTTTGCACCTGAAACAAAGTTCAAGTCTAAAGATGGTACAACACCAGGGCAACTCATTGTAAAGGTGGGTAAAGCTCTGATCACTATTCTTAGTATTTTCCCATAATGTAAAGCACATCTCACTAGAAGATGTATACTGCAATCCATTATGGGTGGGGTCACTACCCAGACCAGTTTCAACCTTTTTTGAGGTCTCCTCAGTGAGTAGCTAGACCCTAAATACCAAGGTTATAGTAATATGGAGCCTTATCAACTTTACCTATAGAAGTTGCAACAAGTTGTTTTTATTTTTAATAAAAATCTCTGGAGGAGATATAGATGTAATAATTTTTTTTTTAACTTGGGAATATTGTATATTAGGATAACCAAGTTATTTTATAAACTTGGTTATTTTAACTCCTAATCCCAAGTATGCAAAACTAGCTACTCACTGAGGAGACCTCAAAAAAGGTTGAAACCGGTCTGGGTAGTGACCCCACCCATAATGCATTGCAGTATACATCTTCTAGTGAGATGTGCTTTACATTATGGGAAAATACTAAGAATAGTGATCAGAGCTTTACCCACCTTTACAATGAGTTGCCCTGGTGTTGTACCATCTTTAGACTTGAACTTTGTTTCAGGTGCAAACTTAATTGTTTGCATACTTGGGATTAGGAATTAAAATAACCAAGTTTATAAAATAACTTGGTTATCCTAATATACAATATCCCCAAGTTAAAAAATTTATTACACACACATATATATATATATATATGATGGAGAGATTTCATTTGGATTTAGTTTCAACTAGACTATTTCTGTTGGCAAAACAATTCAAAATGATAGTAATAATTTTGCTCTTACTGAATGCAATTTAATGAAATCTAGTTGTATGTAGCAAATATTTTTGCTCAATCAGATAGTAAATTATATTTTTTTATTATTATTATGACACCTCTGCGGAGTCCAAAGACTCATCAAGGGAGGGCACCTACTCCACAACTCTTCATCCCCACCATTCACTCAATCCACCAACTATAGTGAACTGCATCATCCACACCAATGCCATCTATCGCCCACTGCCACCACTAGTATTTTCATAGACAATCACAAACATCTATGCTCATGGCAGGATTCGAACCCACCCACAGCCTTTTGGCTGGAGAGAGGATAGGCTAACCACTCAGCCAACCAGGCCGCTAGACAAGAAACTAGACAACACTTATACTTGACAAGAAACTGAATTCTTGTTTTTATCTTTTTCTTAAGAATAAACAAACAAAATTCTATATGCATGTAAAGTATCTTGTGCAAACTTTTGTTTGTTCATGGTAGTAAAGGATAATAATGGGAATTTCTTTGTTTTCATATCAGTTTCAATGGACTATTTTAATGAAAAAATTAGAAAAAAAACAAAAACAACATTCCAAAATGGTATAGAATTATATATAACAAATGGCAAATTAATATTAATACAAAAGCCAAAAACTACTCTTTGTTATAATGAATTGATAAATTATGTAAATATCTCTTAATAAATAAAAACAAGATTATCATTGTTATTTGAGCTAGAACTTGGGAAAGGATGCTTTGACCTCAAAGGGTATGGCAGTTCATAATGTATGGTTGAGTTTGGAACATTGCATGGCTTTTAACCCTGAGATATGAAAACAAAATGAATGAGTGTGTAAGTTGGAGCCCTAATGGTTTTATATTACTGAGAGTTTTTATGATGATTATGAATGTTTTAACCCTAGACATTTGTTGACAATGGCACAAAAGAAACTGTTCGACTTTTTCATAAGAGTAATTCAAGACATACTAGAAATGTTAGAATTGAAATCAGATTGTTAATAAATAAATGATAAATTATTGCATATAACTGATTAAATGTATGAGTTATCCTTCATATCTCATAGATTAATAAATACAATAATATCCAAGTATTTTTTTTATGTTACAACAGTTAAAAAATGTCCATTAGCACTATTAGTACAATTCAAATATGTCTATTAGTAATACCATGAGCAAACTAATTTTTTTTAATTATTTTTTAAAAATGTTTGCTTATTTATTATTTTTAACACAATCAGAAACCCTGCTCTAGACATAACCATTTCAAGCCTCTAATAGGCAGTGAGGTGATCTCAACAGGAGATGAAATTCATTTCTCAATTAGAAGTGCAGTAACTGCTTCAGCGTTGCTAGTTTTACAAGGTAAAAGTTAGCTATAGTATTTTTTTTTAAAAAAAGGTAATAAATTTACCAGATCCAAGATTGAATGCATGACTGTCATATATTAGGCAACCATGTCACTCCACCTGGTACTTGCCTGACTAGTGAGCAAGTACATAATTTTTAAAGCCTTGATAATTTAGGGACTTGAGGATCAGATGCTGGATCTCACAATCATTCAGAGTATGACTGTAAGTGAAAATGGCCATTCTATTTCCAGCTGGAGATAAATCATTCTCCCAATGCGATTGTGATGTCAGAGAGGGTGTTAGCAAGGAATACATGGAAGTAGAGCACAGGAAATTATAGCTAACTCAGAATATTATGATCACTACATCTGATTTTTTTAAATGTTAATCTCAATCCTTTAAGGTTGCAAACCTATAGTGCATTTAGTAATATAAGTAGGTTAAGGGTTGACTAATCTGGGAACCCTGCTTCAGAGATCAAACATTATACTTTTCTAAGCCAATTCAGCTACAATAAGCAGTGGCGATCACAAACTGAGTGATGAAATTTACAAACACTTCTGTCACAATGGGATCCGAACTTGCAATCTGCATACCAAAGAGCAAAATTGCTAATTAACTCAGCCAACCAGGCCAGTAATTTGAATAAGTCAGTGGGATGTGTTAGATCTGTAGTTCAGTGTTAGGATAAACTGGGTAAGCAGAAATTAGAATTACAGCCAAGTAAGTCCAGAATGTTATGTCTGTTAATTGCATGTTTTCCAGCCATTTGTCTTGCATCAATTAAAACTATTACTTACATATAAGATTGCCTAACTCCTTTCAGTTGAAAAGTCCATTATAAATATTATTTGAACCCTAGATAATTTTAAACCCAGGTATTTCATTCTATTGGCTGTGCAATGGAAGATAAATCAGATGGGCATGTTAGATCTGTTAGTTAAATGAAGTGATGATGGTCCTATTTTTCAAGAGATATAAAAATATGAAAAAATCAACATAGGGATCAAGGTGATAAAAACAGCAGTAGAGATTATAGGAAAGAAGAGTGAGAAGTATAATAATGAAAGTGAAATTATTTTCTTGATGAGAGAAAACTGGCTATGTTCTCTCATCAAGCTAACAAACAGCAAAGAAGTTACTTTTGTTATTTGGCATATATATATATATATAGACTAAAGAAAAATAATTTTGGTGACTTCGTTAGTAGTAGTTGAATTATTGAACCACCACTATCACTGTATTCAATCTGCATGAAATTAACATAATACTCGATGTTGGTGAGGAAACTGATGAACAAACAGAGGTAGAGGTAAACTAAAGATATTGCAAAATGTTTATGTAGATATAGCATACGGAATGGATGGAAGCATGTACTGAGGAAACTGGCAGTATCCAGGACTTTCAAAAAAAAAAAAAAAGAGCAGCAAGAGGAGATAAGATGGTCCCATTGCAGAAAGATGATTCCAATCCAAGGGAATGGAATTATAAGACAATTAATATTTCTGGAGTGGTGATTCAAATTGGTCAGGATCAGAATTCAGGAGTATATAAATAGTGATATAAAACATACAAAAGACAATGTGGCAATTGAGTTGGATAAAGGGAATGGTATCTTTAAACAGAATGCTGCATAAACTGGAATATGCTGGGAATAACCTAGTAACACAGATATTACAATAGCAATAACTGTCTGACAGATGTCAAACAATAATGAAACTGATCAGGGGAATACTGCATGGCTCTGTCTTGTGGTCACTGCTGAAAATTATAGCGCTATAGTACATTAGTAGTGTCTTGGCTAAGATTAGATAATCCAGAAACCCTGCTCTAGAGAGCACATATACAGCTTTTTTCAAAACTTCACAGCAGATTAATTTCATTGCCCAATTTCACCAGGCAACAAAATTCAGAAATTCAAACCCACAACCTGTTAATCTTTGGAGTGCCAAGTTAAAAATATATAACTCATCTCTGATGGCATATAAATACATTTTAAAAAAATTAAAAAATTCATAAGGGCTAAAAGATTGCAGCACTTTCCTACAAAACTCAAAAACAGATGCAAATTTATGTCTCTACTACAGTTAAAATTTGAATGCATATATACCTTGACACTGCTTTTAAGATACAGGGTGTCCCAAAATTCACGCAAGAAGTAATTTTAATAGAAAACACAGCTTTTAATTAAAAATTGTAATTTCTTATTGATTCATAAAGTATACAGTATAGGGTTATGCATGGAATAGCATATCGGATAAATGGCCTCCACGGCTTTGCTGGCACATACGCACTCTTTTGTCGAAATTTTCCATGACCGCTTTGCATAAATGTGGCTGAATTTCGTTGATACAGCGCTCAATTTCTTCCTTCAAGGCGAGGGTGGTTGTGGGCTTCTTGGCATAAACCTTAGACTTCAAAAAACCCCAAAGAAAAAAGTCCAACAGCATTAAGTCACATGATCTGGGCGGCCAATTCTGATCACCAAATTGGGAAATTACACGACCAGGAAATGACTTATGCAGTAATTGAATTGTTTCTTGGGCTCTATGGCATGTGGCACTGTCTTGTTGAAACCACATGCCGTCCACATCCATATCTTGCAATTTAGGCACAAAAAACTGGATTATCATGTCGAGATAGCAAGCACCATTAATTGTTATTGCCTTACCAGCCGCATTTTTGAAGAAGAATGGACCGATGATGCCTCCAGCCCAAAATCCGCACCAAACAGTGACAGGTTGTGGATGCATTTGTTTCTCAACAATCACTCGTGGATTTTCTGAACCCCAAATGCAACAATTTTGTCGATTAACGAAGCCATCAAGATGAAAATGAGCCTCATCGCTGAAGATGATTTTGTTTGAAAAATAAGCATCCACTTGTTGTTGTTCCATAATCCATTCAACGAACTCTCTTCGCTGTGTGTGGTCAGTAGGTTTCAGTTCTTGAGTCAATTGAACTTTGTAAGCATAAAGATGCAAATCTTTTGTGAGAATACGCTGTAGAGAGCTTCTCGAAATGCCCAATTCAAGACCACGGTGCTGAATTGATGTTCCTAGACTCTCAGCAACACTCTCACAAACTGCTTCAATGTTTTCTGTTGAACGACTTATTGAAGGACGGCCAGAGTGTATAAGATCACTAATTGATCCAGTTTCCTTGAATTTTTTAATTAATCTTTTCACAGTTGAGGTTAAATCACTATTCCGACCATATTTTGTATAAAAATTGCGAACTGTAGCTGCCAAACCTTCATTATTTTTAAAATATTGCTCACCAATGAAAATGCGTTGTTCTTTCGTGTAGCGCTCCATTTTTAATAACCTTGAACTGTCAGCTGTCACGTTGTCTTTTTTTTCTCGTTGGCAACACTTTGCCGCACAAATGGCACTCAATTTAAATCTTGGGTGAATTTTGGGACACCCTTTAGAAACATGGTGACGTGCACTACTCAGGTTAAATGGAGAGCAGAAGTGCTATCCACTCACTCAAGAAAGCTGGCTTTGGTTCTAGATGGGAATTATAACTCAGACCTTTTCACCCAAAAGTTATTATCATTGAACAACTTAGCTAGCAGACGTAAAATTTAATCAATTAAATTTATATATAATGATAATGCACATCAGCTGGCAAGGATAATAGCTTTTGGGTGGGACGATTGGTGTCCTTTCTCCCAGTGCTGGGAGCTTTTTTTTTCCCTTCTTTTTTTAAATTAGGAGCACAAGTTTTTATCTCCTCTGAAGGTGCTGATATGCCATGCTACAGCACTGGGCATGGGTTACACTTCCATCTATTTTTGGATTAATTATTCTCCTCAAAGGGAGTGGGCTGACCTTACAGGCAGTGCAAGACTAGGGCAACTCGTGGCAAAGGTGGAGCAAGGTCCAAGCACTTCAGCACCCTCCAAAAATCAGTTTAATATCTTGGGCTCCGATGGAACCCGTATCAGATATTAAGCTGATAAGAACAGATTTCACGAAATTAATAATTTCAAGAACTTTAATAAGATGAGTTGGCAGGTCTCATATGGAGATGGCATGGTTTTCCCTCCTAGAAACTTGTATCAAGTCACTTCTCCTGTGACTTGATTTGCAGTGAACTTGAGCTTGGTTATTGAATTCATTTCAATAACCAAGACACACATAATCTTATGCAAAAAGCCATAATGGTCACAAAATATAGAGAAGAGAAACCTATTCTGGTTATTCTGGTATGTGTACTTTTACAGAAATTTGGAATTTTTCCATTAAGTAAGAGATACACAAACAGACTATTTCATGAATAACAATTATGCCAGATATTTTGAACTTATTCTCTATATAAACTACTTAAAGTCCTTGTCCAGGCCTTTCAGTAGTTTATATAAAGAATAAGTTCAGAATAACAGTATTTCCTATAATAATAGTTGCCTATATATTGAGATCACTTCCTCTGAGATTGTGAATGCAAGGGATCAAGCTACAATTATGGATAAGGAGCAGTTCAAGGGGACATACTGGAAAACTAAAGACAATGCACAGGATAACTCATATACTGAAAAGGGGAGTGAGTGAAAACTTGAGGAATAAGGAAGTTATTATTGCTGTTTATAAAGCCTTGATCTGATGTGAACTAAATCGATGCAAACAGAGATGTAGATATAACGGTTAAAGGAGGATCAGGATTACAAAGATGTAAGCTGATGAAGAGTTCTTATAAGACAATGCATGTGGGGGGGGGGGGGGGAAAGCAAGATATTTTTAACACATGGTAGGAAGGGTAACAGCAGTAATGTCAGAGGGAACGATGAGATTTTTCTCATGGATAGTAGACTTTGTTACTGAAGGAAGGGAATTAATGGTGAATGAATTTACAAGTCTTATTTTTAGGTGACTTTCATCCGACCTTCACTAACAATGTGATAACATACCTTTAATGCAAACTTCTGAATGTTTTGGAAAAGAACAGGTTTTCAGCACATTTTGTGCAAATCTTCATGAATACAATATCTGGAGATGCTAATCTCTGCATATTAAGACAGAAAGAAATAGTAAAGGTAAAGAGAATAATGGTAATCTCTGAAGATGCAAAAATTACATAATAAAATACTGTGCTTGATAAGAAAGGTGACCTACAGTGAAAATCATTAAAGCAATAATCCCGGACTGCTATTTAGAGATTATCTGACCACTGTACCAGAGATAGGGCTAAATAGAACTGGTAACTAAAACATATATTTGAGCAGTGCAGATGAGCCTAGAAGGAAAGTATCTTAACATTTATACTTGTTTAAGAAACATTACACAGATAAGTTATGCAAGAGTGATGAAAGACAAAATCAAACTGAGTAGTCTATTGTATTCATTGCTGTTATTATTTCTTAGCCATCTCCAGGAATCAGACAGTCACTGTTTGAGACTTACTCTAACCGCTCTTTACACAATACCTCTTTTTGAACTCATTCACCAACAAAGTACTCACTTCTGTCAACCCATTCCAATTCACCACTCTCCAAGCAAAAATCCAGCTAGCATCCTTGCCAGTCACACTCTTATACAATCTCAAGGGATGATCCCTTGTTTTCTCCCTTCCTGCTAAGTAGTAAAAAAAAAAAAAAACTTTTGGTGTCAATCCTATAAAACCCATTTAATAACTTACATGTTTCAATCATGTCCCCTCTTATTTGCCTATCAACTATCAATCAACTATATATTGAAATTCTGTGGGTTTTTGAAACCCACAGAATTTCAATGTATTCTCATAAGGATTCCCCTAAACATTGTAGATTCTCTGACTCTTTTTTCTGACTTCTCATTGAGCAATACTTTCTCAAGACACCTAACTCTGAATCCATTCAAATGTAAATGCTTTATATAAGTCTTTCTGTTCCATCAAACTGACTTGCATATCCACAAACTCTTTGCCATTCCTCATGAACTGTACACTGACTCATTCACAATCATAGCTCTGTCTCGGCTAGCCTGTATCATACTGTGGCAGCAGACTTACAGTTTTTACTTTGTCGCTCTTCTTATTTGCTTATACCAACAACTCTTTCATATCTTCTTGCATACCACACATCACTTGTGAGATCCTTAGTACTAGCCAGGATGATTTCTTCTTTCTTTCACTTTCTCTGTCTGCATCCTTACAGCACTGCTAACATCCTTAATCTTAGCCTCAGGAGAAAGATAATTTTGTTATTCATCCCTGAAGCAGTTCACTCTGCTTTCTCTACTCTTACATCTCCCATGTCCCTTTCTTCTATGCCATACAGGAAATAAAACACCAAAATACTGTCCTTTGATATGAAAATTGACCTGCAGTGAATATCAGCACTAAGTCCACTTTTGTCGTCAATATCATCTGGGTGAAATAATGTATCAAAGCAATACTTCGGGACTGCTATTTATAGATTATTTGACCATTGTAGCCAAGACAGAGAAGAACTGATAACTACAAAATATATTTGAGCAGGGCAGAAAAACCTAGAAGTATCTTAACATTTATATTTATTTAAGAAGCACTGTATAGATGTGTGTAGGGTATTGGCCCTTTCATTAATGAATAGCATTAGACACTTCTGAAAGGATGTGTGCTAATTTCAATTTGATTGAAAGATACAACCTGGCCTAGCTATTGTATTTCTTCATGTAATCTCCTATTCCTAAAAAAGAAAAAAAGATAATATATATGTTTAATGAACAGTTTCAAAATCTAAAATTGACTAGGCCAACAAATAATCAGTTTTATTTAATTCGTATTAATTATTATTATTATTTTGTGACACCCCCAAGGGGTCCAAAGACTCATCGAGGAATGGCACCTACCCAAAAACTTTCCCCATCTCCACCACTTAATTACCAACTACACCGAACCACCACTACCATCATCATCTACATCATCTACTGCCCACCACCACTAGTATTTTTGTCTGTAAATTGTGTGCGTTTCTGAAGGCCGATTTGTCTGTATGTGGGATGAAAAATCCAAGTTTTCGGGAGAAATAAAACCTGCTACCTCTGTATGAGATCAGCTAACTCACCTCCAATTGAAAAATTTCCATATAAAGATTCCTCTCATTTTGATGAGAATCAAACTTAGGCCTTTTCCAAAGGACGCGACGTGCTGCCATTCTTCCAATTGTGCTGTGGAGGCGCTTAATGCAAAACGTTTACAGGAGCATAACAATAACCATATCTGTGTATATTATTCAGTCTTGCACTCTTGAGATAGTAAACATGCTGTTTAGCATATCTTTTGCTGTTATTTTCCATGTTCTGTTATCATGTATAAAGACACACACACACACACACACATATTTGATGCAATGGATTTACTTGCTATATGGCATAATTGCAACAGATTTATCTGGTTTTTTACATAATTAAAGAAATTTAAAGCCGAGAGATACCAAAATAGAAAAAGCTATTTATTATTTGAATGCACAACTATATTCATCTTCTTAGAAGATTTTATTAGATGGATAACATAAAAAAAGAAATACAAAAATATACATCACAAGAGAACGGCTATAAATTAACTTGCAAATGTATAAGGCATTCTGGATTACCATAGTATTGTTGGTCATGTTCACACAGGCATGATCTCGTGTATGAGTGACAATCAGATAGGTTACAGCTAAGGTTAATATTAAAATGGATCAGATTGAAGATAATTTCTCTTCATTCCACAATTCTTCTCTCCAGCTCATCATAGTAAGATCATTAGTACACATCATTCACACTTCTTTTACTCGTCTATCCAAACTCCATTCCTTACTTGGTACACCTAAACCAAAACATGACAGTCTAAAGTATCCAATCCAAGAAGTCTTTGGTGTAATTGCAGTGTGCCCTATTTTGGTCAGATGAAGAAATCCACTGAGTTGCGTATGGAAGAACATTTGAGAGACTTCACCTATGGTGATGTCTCTCAAATGTTCTTCCATACTAGAGCCAGTGCACTATTTAATCATGTTCTTAATTCTGCTCACTCAATGAAGATTCTATCACTCATCCAGTGATCTGGAACAAATCATAAAACATTTTTAGATGCTACAATGAGCTGGAGAGAAGAATTGTGGAATCAGAAATTGTATTCAGTCTGGTCCATCTTAATACTAACCTTAGCTATAACCTATCCAAATGTCACTCTTCAGCTATCCAACTTTGGCATACACAAGATCATGCCTATGTGAATGTGCCCAACAATACTATGGCATCCAGAACACTTCAAATGTCAGCAATACATTTGCAAGTTAATTAATAGCTGTTGTTCTCTTGTAATGTATAGTTTTGTATTTCTCTTTTCATGTTATGCACCAGATGAAGTCTCCTAAGAAGACAAAAATAGTTGTGTGTTCAAATAATAAATAGTTTTTTCTATTTTAGTATCTCTCAACTTCTAGTCATTATCTATCCCAATGGCTTTAACAGGCCTTTAAGGCCCACAACCTTCCAAGAATGCTTGGATTTCGTAACCGAAATACGAGGACAGAATGGTCATTCCTATGCCTCAAGGTGTTCTTGGCTGTATCCTTGTGTGTTCACGGGGCCGGTTTGCCTGCTTGCGGGATGAAAAACACCAGATAAACTGGCGAAAAAACCCTACTGCCCACGCCCAAGACCGGCTAACTTGGCTATGGCTGAGGAAGATCCTTCAACTCCTCACGTGTCCGACGGGAATCGAGCCTAGGACACTCCTTCCCCAGGCATATGGTTATGAAGCGCAAAGCCACTAAGCTAACTGCGCGGACAACTTCTAGTCATTACATTTCTTTAATTTTATATATATATGAACACAATTTACTTTGATTTAATGATTTTTTTTTTTTTTTTGCTGAAAGTGAGGAGAGTAATTAGAAAGCAAAAGCAGCACCTAAAGTATAGCAAACAGTATGTTCATTTCAGAAAAGAAAATGAGAAATTTCAGAAATTCAAAGAGCTTTTAATAATACAGCATACCACAGAACATTGCATATAATAGTTCTCTTAAAACAAAAGCAAGTCTTTTTAAGAGATGACTAGTAAGTGAAAGTCACTTAAATATAAATTGTTTCCGAGCAACTCAAGTAAAGAGAAACTGTGGGAAACTTCATTCAACACCTCACATAAAATTAGCTTGCAATAAAAAACTGATCTATTTCGTGTAACTAAATTTGAGCATCACAGAACTAATCAAACTTGTTATTAATAACAAAATTACCACTTATTAACTTAGGCATATGTTTCACTGAGTGACACTGCAGTCACTGTTTCACATTCACTAGCAAAAAACTAAGAGAGTTGGATGTTAAAATATTGTGGAGGGGTCTCCTAAAATTTCAAAATAGACCAAGTGACACATTAGAAAAATCTTCCTACACAAGAGTATGGGGCACTGTCATATATAGACATACAGTTCAGAAAGTGGGTAAGTTGTTCATGTTATTATCATTATTATAATCACACCTCTAAGGAGTCAAGATTCAACATGGAGTGTCATTTCTATATAATGCTCATCATACCACACCTTAAATTCATGCATTGTATCTGCATTCATCACACTCTGTGGTAATATAATCTGCTCGCCACTATCTCAAAGAGAAAAAAAAAAAAAAAAGATAAAATGAAACCTGCTACTCATACCCCTTATACAACTTCCAGGATGACTTATTCTTCTCAACTTCATGAATAATTTCCCCTGTATCAGTGTGGTTTCCTGCATATGAATGGATAATCATTCATATATAGAATAGAGAAAGTTCATCATGGCTTTCCTGACTAAGAAGTGTGCTATATAACAGCAGTTTCCATTATGACAGACATTATGGAGTTTATTGAGGTTTGTGTTCAAGAGTAACACAGCTATCCAATTACTCAAAATAATTTAATCTATTTCAATGGACTGCACCAGTAAATCAGCTGTAAAAGAGCTAAACTTGTTTGTCCTTAGTAAAAAAAAAAAAAATCACAGGAACAAGATACTTAATAAATTTCTGGAAAGTAGAATTGGTCAAGCAATTCTAGATGAGGACAAAGGAATAAGAACAGATTCCCCAATGGCCTGGTTTGCAAATCCCATCATTTGAGCATTCTGGCTATTCTTACTGATGTCCCTAAGACTCTTCACTAATCATCAGTTAAGCTTAGAAATTTCTACTGTTTTAAATTCTTGTTGCTGACATCAAAAGAAAATAACTCAAAAGCCCAATACTCAGATCATTCAGTCTACAAACCACTTTGAAACTGTTGAGAAAAATATTGTCATTCCATTAAGGATAACATGCCACTTCTTTCTATCTCAAGAGTTGCCAAGTATCCTATTTTCCAGTACTACTTCCAAACAGCTCTGTGAAGTTCATTTCTCAGAGCATATGAACTGCATTCATATGAATGTAGCTCATCCTGCATACAGACCAATCTGTCTGTATGTGGGATGAAAACCTAAGTTTCCAGGAGAAATCCTGCTACTCATATAAGATTGGTTAACTCACCTTCAAATGAAAGAGCCCATATAAAGATTCCTCTTTTGATGTGAGGAATCAAACTCAAGTCCTTTCCAATCAGAGGGTGCAGTGTCCTTCCAACTGTGCTTCAAATTCAGCTGAAATTAAACAGTATGGCTTGAGGAGGAAATACTAAATTAAAGGGATAAAAATTTATCCCCTTAATTTATCTTTAACTTCGCCAGGAAAAAAAAAAAAAAAAAAAAGCCGTTTGGCTTTTCATCTTAGAGGAAATACTAATTAGCAAAACTTTGGAAATAATGGTAGAGTGGAGAATGCTATGAAGCAGGCCTGAAAAAGGAAACAAAAAGAAAGGAGTGAGGTGTGCTGGTGAGCAGATCCAACAAAGTCTAAAAAGTAATTTTTTAAAAGATGGCTAAGAACAATAGTAGTTATACTTAGAAATCAGAGACCAATATATTTCTTCCAACCAACAAAACAGACCAGTTCTTTGGAGTGAAAGGATGTTCTCATCCTGTCATTTTAAATGACAACTGGCTACTCTGAAGCATAGATATAGAAGCTGCTACATTTCTAAACTATAATTTATAATCATGTTTAGAAAAATTACATCTATTATAACTCCAATAATGCTTTCCTAGGAATTTTTGTATATCTTAATATACAATAAATGTTTTGTTTTATTGCTTGTCAGTGATATCATTCTTTTATTATTATTATGTGACACCTCCAGGGAGTCCAAAGACTCATCGAGGGAGAGTGTGCCAACAGCATTGAATGATTGTTCCCTTCCAACTACTAACAGCACTAAAACTTGCTTAACTTTCTGCGAGCCATTAGTAGCAGAGGCTCTACCAATCGACCAACCTTTGCTGTCATTCTTTTATCATTCAGTGATATCTATCATTCATGTAGAAATAAGTCAGAAACTCATCACAAAGTGTTCATTTCCCTTTTCCATTTCCAAGACATGCTACAGTCATGGACTGATTATTGCAAACTTATTATTAAAAAAATTATTGCACTATAAACATATACAATAACTTTTACTTATATATTTAATTAATTGTACAACCACATGAAAAGTAATATGTTAGACATGTTCTTTTTGAATGAATATATACTGTACTTATTTCTATAATGCAATATGCATTTAAAGCACTGTAAATTGATTTAATAGAACAAAAGTTTTTATTGCATTTAATTTACTCTGTAAATTAAAAGAATGCTTTGATTACTCATCGATACATCATAATTAAACTGCTTAAAATACAGACTTCTCATAGCTAAACAGATATCCATATTTGTAAGAAAATTTCTAGTGGGTAATTTCGAGTTATTGGAAAAGTTTGAATTGCTGAAATTTGTGACCAACTATTTATCAGATTTCAGTTGATGTTTTTAATATAGCATTAAATGTGAAGTCACAAATTTATTTTAAAAAAGTTGACAGATGTTTAAAACTAGGTTTTAAAACAGGAGGTTTATATCACATAAACTATGACTGAGGAGGCAAAAATTAATTATTTGTTCATTAACACACTGACTGCCATTGGTCTAATGTGTAAACTTGCCATCAGTGTCAATATGTTATGTTGTAAATATGATACGAGATAACTTGCAGTATGTGTCCAAATATAGACTAGCTAGTATGAGGCAATCAATCAATGTGTTCTGTTAAGAGATCAAGAAGGTTCCCCATAGCCTGATTTAATTGTGTGATCAAATCCCATGAGGTGCTTCCATAGTCCTGTGGAAATGGCCTTTGCCAACATAGTGCTATACTGCATGAAGAAAGACTGCTATAAGTCCAATTCTAGATGCTGACCAGCAGAACTTTTTTAGGCCTTTCTTCAATGGGTTCCCAAGTTAGTCAATCTTTGAAACTGACAAGCAGGATGTTCTCTCCCAGAAACTCTAGTATAAAAAACACTGCAGCTCAAAAATATCAACCATACAACAGACACCATTTCAGACAAAATACATGCCTATTAGTGTTTAATGCCACAAGATGGTAGCATTTGTCTGCTGTAATCTCTCCCCTAAAAGCCTTGATTCACTGACAGTTTGATCTCACGGTCAGTGATGGTTGAAGGGTGGAGACCAGCTGTGAGTGATCTTCAAAAACTAGTTAGGGATAGAGCTCCACCTACCAACTTTGGGAATAAAAGGCATCAGAGAATTACTTATTTTATTTCATGAAATTACATATACACTGGTCCCTGATCTGTCAATTAACAACATTATTGGCTATTTAAAAAGAGAACTAACAATGCAAGTATTTCATTTTGAAAAATAAAACTCCAAACTCAATTTTTCTACAACCATACTTTATCAGAGGCTTAGGAGAGGATCAATAAAGCCAAGTTTTTGCATCTAGAGATTTAAACAGAAAAGTGGACTATTTAAGATTCCCATATAAAATTCATTTTGAATCATGAATATTGAGAGCTTGACAGTTACAATCCTTGTCTATGTGTGCTTCCATTTATTGGATTTTATTCCAAGTTATTGGATTTTAAGTTGAAATTCTGCTACCAAAAGTACTGTAGAATATACATTATGCCCTCTCTCTCTCTCTCTCTCTTTTCAAAATTCAAGAAGTATTTTACTATCTTCTCTTCATTAAAACTGAATTATGAATATATTCTTTATTGGTATATCTCTGAAACCGCCTGATTGGCAGATTTTTTTTCTCCATATTTTCTTACTACATATTTCCATACATATACCCAGCAACCTTTGCAAATTACAGTAAAGTGCAACTGCTTCAGGAGTATATCCAATAACGTCTTGATTTCTTCTGATTTAATGCAGTTTTATTTATACTGAGGATTTCATATAACAATTTAGGACACCCAGTGGCATCTATTTAATTTTTCTATTTACCCAGTGGCATCTATTCAATTATGAGAAGTCTGTGCTGTAGGAAAAATATCAAAATAATTTGCTATATTAAATATTCCAAATTTTTAAAGGAAGAGATGAAATGTCAAAAGAATTGAAGTATCTTTCAACAATAATGAATTAACTACGAATAATTCTTATACAGGATGTGTTTTCATTGCACATAAGCAACAATCAATGCAGCTATAGCTATAACAATTGGCAATGTGATCACAGATGCTTTCCATTCAGCACTAGTACAAGAACATTACTGACAAACAAAAAATTACGTGGTAAACCAAGTCGTGATTTGTTCTTCATAAAAGCAGTCGTGCAATTCCAAATCAAATATATGCAAATAAAAGTGTTATGCTTGAGGAATTTTTAGTTTCAGATTATACAAAGTACTTTGGTTTGTATGATGCTTGTTAACTGAACCAGGGATGTTTCAGATGATAAAGATGCAATAGCCAAAACAGATGTATCACATGATAAATTAGAAAATAGGTTTCTATCAAACAATCTCCTTCAGTCAGCATTATTTATAAGAATGTTTAAAAAAAAAAAAAAAAGAATGCCTACTTTCAATGCTTTAAACTAAAATAAGAAAAATTAATTTAGCAAGTATGTCAAAAACTACTGAATGAATCAGCACCTGCAACCAATATACCATATGCTGATTGTTGCCCATGCACAATAAAAAACAGAAGCCTGTTAAAAGCCTTCACAGTCCTGTCCACATTTCCAAAAACATTAACTCCTGCAGTTTAAGGTAATGCACCAGACACAATATTAAGGAATCCTTTTAACTGTTCACATTTCAAACAGTTCCATCATCATTTCTTTGCCATCAAAAATGCTTCATTTTTTTTAAAAAGAGAAAAAATGAAAGATACCTTTAAAAATTGTACAACTATCCAAAAATTTTATAAAACTCATAACTCACAACACTTTGCACTTATTTAACCATTATATCTGATTTTTGAAATATGTAGCAAAGTGCTTGATAAAAATTCTATTACTCAAATCCATATCCATATTTTCTTGAAGATTCAAGAGATCCATAATTTTTCAGTGCTAAAAAGACATAAAAATGATGATACCTGATGAGACTTTTTTAGTCTACTTTCATTAACTGAAATATTTCAAAAGAGATGTCTTTGGGATGTAGACAGGAATTTGTGAATGCTGACACTGCTAATTTATACTTTAATATAGCCATTATGATTAACTTGTTTCATTGTCAAATCAGCCAGCTTATTTTATGCTTTGTGGCAAGTAGAGCTCATATTCTCAAATTAAACCTTCCACAAGGTTTTTCACTGAGTTATTAATGAAGATTCCTATTTAGTACAGTTGCAATCATCTTTTAACTGCAGAAGAGAAGAAGTATCCATGTCAAATACTTATACATTTAGTGAATAATTTCAAACTTCTCTCACCCATTATAACCTGGAGCCGGTTGCCTTGTTGCCATCCCCTGTGGGGGATACGACTTTGGAGGAACACTTCCTGAAGCAGCTGGATAAGCTTGCTGGGTCTGAGAGTAGGGCATTTGTGCCATGGTGGTATGGGTGTTTCCTCCAAAAGAACTGTGAGCAAGAGGGCCACTCTGTGTGGTGGTGGTGACTCCCCAGACGGTGGTAACTACGGACAGCTGCTGTGGAGTTCCTTGTGGTGGAGGGCCATGAGGAGGGGGCCCAGCAGGCGCTGTTTGTTGCCAACCCATCGTCATGGTCGAGTCACTGAAACAGGAATAGCTAAAAATCAGGGCAAAAAACACAAATTAATTTCTCGTTGGCCTTGTAGATTTCGGTGCAATTGTGATGATAGTGAGAAGTTAGTATGGGGGAGTGGAAAAATGACAACGATGAGAATGACTGAAGATTCCAAAAAAATGAGTGCTTTACTGATGAAAAAGTGGATGGATTATAACTATTCATTTCAAACTCTTTAAAAATGATGAAATAAAATTCCTAGTACAAAAGAAGCATATCACTGATATATACTGCATATGAGAAAAATGATTGGAATAGTTGTTTCACCACTCATTATGCTTCTAGTATAATTCATCATAAAACAAATCAATAAATAAATAAACAACATAATTATATCATTGAAGTCTTGAAATCATATTAACTAATAAATTTATTACATTTCTATATAATAAGTTTCAGAAAAAACTGATTTAAATGAAGATACGTTGCAGAAAGCTATGATAATTTTATTATTAGAGTTGGCATAAACGTGGAAGCATAGGAGCCAATAAAATTATAGTTTTTTCAGCATAGAAAAACAAATTATTTTAAATACAGTATTAAATAGTATTAAATTCTATTTAGTTTTCTCTTACATGTGAGAAGCCATTAATTAAAAAAGAATACTATGTCAAATGTGCATGTCTCTATTAAATGCCTAATAAGCTAATGTAGAATTATGTATAGAACTCCACAAATATGATTACTACTCATACTGGACAAGCAGCAACAGTTAACTAAGTAAACTGGTATATGACCATTCAATATAAATCTAAATTTAACTTTATTTGCATAAATCTTATGTGGGAATATTTTTCTTTTTAAAAGTAGTTATCTAATATTGTATTTATTTTTTATTCATTTTATTTGGCCAAAATTAAAATGCTGCCATTTTAAGTCACCACATTCATTATAGATCACTAAGTACTTCTCACAGGCACTGATTTCCACCAGTCCTGCAGAAAGCTAATGAATATCGGTGCGTGAGCAAATTTGGAGATTCCCTAGCTACCTGTCTGAAAATTAATACATCAATACATAATTCTATACTGTAAAGTTCATACTGATAATCAGAAACCGTTGTGAGTTTCGTTTTTTTATGCTATAGCATACTAGTATCATGGTGAATGCTACTAAAAATTTAGCAATTGCTCACAGGCTATATATTTCAAAAAATAAGATAACAAGCACTCATGTGAAGAACGTCATTCTAATACAAGACACATAAGTCAACTTTGGTCTGCTATTTCACATTAGACCAAAGTTTGACTTTTGGTGTGATGTTAAATATAGTTTTTCCTGCACAGTGGCAAAAGATTTATCCATTTGTTCTATTGTGGTACTAGGACAATGTCAATGTTGTGTTTTTAATGTGGATTTAAGAACAAACTGTGCATGACTCCACATTGGTAAATCAATTGTCAGCAAAGTAATCTTAAGTAATCTATTAAGATGTCATAGTGCAATTGGAAGAACAGCAGAACATTGTGCCCTTTGATTGGAAAAGACTTGGATTCAATTCTCGTCATGACGAGCGGAATCCTTACATGGGCTTTTTTCAATTGAAGGTGAGTTATTTGATCTCATATGGTGGTAACAGGTTTTTTCCCCCCCAGAAACTTGGGTTTTTCATCCTGCATACAGACAAAAAATACTATTGTTGGTGATGATAGACGATAGATGCTGTTGACGGTAATAGTGCCGTAGTTGGAAAGGTTGAGATGTATTTAGCAAAGTAGAGTAGTGTGCCCTCCCATAATGAGTCCTTGGACTCATTGGAGGTGTCATATAATAATAATAATAATCTTCAGTGATCCAAAGAGATAACAACTGCTAGTCGCAAGATCAGGAATCAAATGGATGGATAGTCTAGAACCTCCTAATTGTGAAGCCATAAGTACTTGCCGTATGGCGACCCACCATAATTTACAAAAACTGGCCAGCAAAGACCGACTCAGCATGTTTTAGTAGTGATCAGTATTTGCATTGTCAAACTAGTTAAGAAACTGAACAAGAAGCATATTATTATGATCTCAAAACACTGCTATGATTTTATTCTTTGCTAATAATTGTTGCTATAATTTTTTTAAGATGATGGAAAGCAAAGGATTATTGCACTGGCATAAATATTTATGGCAGTGCAATATGCAGAAATTAGATTACACTGATGCCTCTCTGATCAGTGGTTTCTGGTCACCCTGCTACCTTACAACTGACAGTGTGCAGTCCCTCCCCCCCACCATTTTATTATTATATAAGGAAACAATGAAAATACTCTCTTCATCTATTCAACTTCCCCCTCCCTAGCATGTGCTGCGCACGCGTGTGTGTGTGTGTGTGTGTGTGTGTGTGTGTGTGTGAAATGTGCTATTATCTTTAAAAAAAAAAATAAATAAATAAATAAAACACCCTCTCAGATAATGGGAAATGTATTTTCTTATCTAAATAGTAGATTTTGGTATTCTTAGTCTAATAGATGCAGCTGACTTGCTTACTGTTTTTGTGATTTCAAAAAATATTTTTACAAGCAAAGTTTTCTCTTTTGTTGTTGCTAGCTTTAATCAGCATTAATATTTTCTGAAACACTACATCCATGATAGTTGGATAACATTAGTTATTATACTTCAAACTTAAAGCACATGGTGGTGGTGATTGTTCTAATATCTAAGTTTCTGAGGTTCTCTCACCAAATGAATCCTACATACACCAACCTATATACAAAATATCAGATTAATATAATACATTAATACAAATCAGCAAAGTAATCTTGGTTTTAAAGTAATTTGATTGAAAAGTAACAGTGGGTAATTAACCCTAGTGAATGAAAAATCTCACCTCATGTGTCATATAAATACATGAAAAAATTGTGAAGACTGCTAAGTTTGCAAAACCTCCGTACAAAAATTCAAAAGTCAACAAATTAATGGCTTTCTTCATCATGTTGGAGGCTTAGTGGATTGTATGGCTTTCTATAGTTAAAATTTAGTGAACATATATATACATTGATACTGCTTTTTGGGAAAGCCAGGTGATACATGCATGCCAGCACACTGCTTTACTGCTCAAAAGGTTAACCATGAAACTAGAAACCAGCCCTTTAAAAATTAACTGTAAACTCCAATCAATCCACAAATGTGGAAGAGTTTTGAAACTTTTCACTTCAACGGAATTTCATGTCAAATGACTTAATTGCTGATGCAGCACAAACTATATCATGGCCACAGATATTTTAAAAAAGTGATAAAATTCAGCTCCAGTTCTGTTAGTTAGTCAGTTTAAAACAATGCAAAAGCATTTTCTTTCAACTCTTGTGTTTATAGCAAGGTATCTACTAGAAACATAAAAGATGGAGTAAGTGAACTTAGTGAAAATTCATTCTTCACCTATTTGAGTTGTTAACATCAACGATTTGCTTCTGAAACCTCTCATCCTCTCAGCAGATATTCAATTCCCAGTTGTCACCACAATCACAATGATCACAGCTACTGTATTTTGTTTGATTTTTGTGATTGTTTAAAAATTCATTATATACTGACAATTTATCAAAAAAGATTTTTGGGTGATTGCCACTGACCTATATCATTTTCTGGTATATTTCAAAATTCAAAAGGCAAAGTTATTAGATTTATGGTCATATATATACATATTATGACCTTAGTTTTGCTGGACAGATTTTAGTTAAAAAAAAAAAAATGTATTCAACATATTTGTGTTCAAGATATTTGGTTTCACAGAAACCTGTGAAACCAAATATCTTTATCAGAATATTGTTTCACAGAAACAATATTCTGATAAAGTGGTTAGTCCACTGTCTGTGAATTGTGCGTGTTCTGACTAGCTTGTCTGTTTTCTGTTTTTTTTTTTTTTTTTTTTTTTTTTTAAATCTGACTGGCAAGTTTCCTCTCCTCAAAATTCAGATTTTTCAACCTAAGTTTCCAGAGGAGAAAACTCTGCCACCTTTGTATAAGGTGGGTGGCCCCTCCTAATTGTCTGGGGTTATTAAATTGGCCCTAAATTTTTGGGACCTCCAGCTAGAGCTTCGTGTGTCTGTGCATAAGTATGGCCCTGCCAATCGCCATCAGCTAATAAGTCCTTATAAAGGTACTCTACATCACAGACAGGATTTAAATTTAAATCTTTTCAACTAAAAGGGCATCATCACCGTTATAACTGAGCCACTGTAAATGGGATATTATTACATTGAACATATGCGCAAACTGTGAAATGAAGAGTCAGAAATTGCAAAGAGTGAATGCAGAAACTTAAAGTTAAGTTTCTGTAAAAAAAAGTGATACCAAAGTTGATCTAGAAAGTTTTAGGAGGCATCTCTCTGCCCCCCCCCCCCCACCAAAAAGCAGTCTATTTCTCTTTGCTAGACATTTCACAGTCATTGTGTAGACAATTTCACATGGGAAGGAATGCGTAATAATGGATTTCTTGCAAAGTTACATGGAGAACTTCAATGAACTCTACAAACTGTGACATACACCATGAGAGTCATGGATGCCACACTTTGATCCCTGCCTATGTGAAGTGACTCGTCACCATCCAAGTTGGCCAAGAGGATAGTGTAACTGCTCTTCAACCAAAAGGCTGCAAGTTCAAATCTTGCTATCTGCATATTGGATATTTATGAATGGCTTTAGATAACTGATGAATTTATTCACTCAGTATGAGGCCCTCCCCCCACAACTTGCTTGGGACCCAAAGGGGCTTTAAAAGTTTTGTGTTTGCTCACCAGAGCAGGATCCTCCATATTAATTTATTTCAACCATAGTACTAAATATGCTAGAGGTTTACGACCATTCATGCAACACTGCAATTCACTTAAAAAAAGATTACGACATGACACCTCTAAGGAGTCTAAGGACTTATCGTGGGGAGACATGTTTTCCACTAAACACAACTCACCATCTCCTACTTAATCCTCCAATTATACAATGGCAGACACTGCTACCATCAACACACAATGCCATCTTCTGCCACCATCACCAATAGTATTTTTTGTCTGTAAATTGTAAACTGTGCTGCATGCAGCACATACAGCATTTTTGTGCATTTCTGACTACTTTTGAGACAATCTGTCTGCTGCTGCTGAGCATATCTAGTCACTTTTCATCTTCAAAATAGCTTCATACACTTTCTTACTGAATCTCAGAATTATCATTTGAGTAACCTCTAGATTCAGAATCACTAGTTGCTGCATTCCATCCCATTCAAGCGCCATCTCCTATCTAGAAAGTTGATTATCATGATTTAACTCATGGTTAACTACAGGCATTACGACATGTGGTGAGGACCCTATCTCTTCCACATATTGTTGTAAGTATTCATGGCTGTAAATCCATGTGTGTGTGTTCATGGGGGCCAGTTTCAAAAAACCAGAGTTTTTTGAAAGTTAACTCACATTTGGTCAAAAGAGACAAGATAAATGTGCCTCATGTCATGGACAGGAATCAAACCCAAGTCTTTCTGACCAAAGGACTTTGTCTATACTGACTGAGCTACAGGGAAGTTCAGTTGCTGCATATGAAATGACACCAGCTATGAATAGACAAAGTCCTTCAAATCTATCATGAGCATAGATGGTGATCTCACACTGAGTGATGAAATTCATTTCATCACTCTGTATGAGATCCCCCCCTCCCCCCCAATGTACTGTAGGGCCACAGTGGCTTTAAAAAAAGTTCTGATTGGTCAGTCTCTGGAGCAGGATTATGATAAAATATAAAAATAATTAAAATTAAAAAAAAAAAAAAGTATTTTGGCCCATCCACAATATTAATGTACTCCACCTTTACAACCTTCTTAGGTACAAAGTTATATAAAAAAAAAATCATCAATAACAACTGCTTCCTATAGTACTCTGTATTCTTCTTTTCACACACTTATCCTGAATAATCAGAAAAAGCAAAAACTTCCCAACATAAAATAATGACAAATTGGGAATTCATATTTGAAACAACTTAAGACAAGTATCAAGTGCAATTAAACTAAAGAATTTGATATCTTGGTGCAGTGCCCAACCAAAAAGGGAAAAAATTTTGTTACTGTGCCAAAAAAAATTTACTGACAATTTATAATTTTTCAATAAAATCATATTTCATATTTCAGCACACTCACAAACAATACCACCAGTGAGAAGAGCCAGTCTAACTAGAGTGAGATGCAACAAAGGGTGCAACACATACAAAAAAAAGTACTAAAAATATCGTTTGTTTTGCTTTTTTTATGAAACAATCTCTAAATAAAAATTAAGACTCATTCTTCAATTTGGAGGAAACACATAATTAGCATTTTGCCCTACACTAAAATAACTAATTAACCTCTGCTCCCAGTAGAAAACCACAGCTATATATTGCCTAATCCTATGTACAAAACGTAAAACAATTATCACAATAATATGTGCGGCCTGGTTGGCCAAGTGGTTAGTGTACCTATTCTCCAACCAAGAGGCTGCAGGTTCAAATCCCACCGTGTGTATGGAAGTTTATGATTATCATTAGATGAGAGATGAATGTCATTGCTCTGCTTACTGGAGGTGGCTTGAAAAAGTTCCATTTTTGGTCTCTAGAGCAGGATTTCCAGACTATATATATATATATATATATAAAAATAAATAAATATATATATTATTATTATGTGATACCTCCAGGGAGTCCAAAGACTCATCGAGGGAGAGTGTGCCAACAGCATCGAATGATTGATCCCTTCCAACTACTAGCCACGCTCAAACTTGCTTAACGTTTTGTGCACCATTAATAGCAGAGGCTCTACCAATCGACCAACCTTTATATAATTGATAAAAAATAGGGGGGGGGGGATATCCCTAGCTCTGCATGATACATAATATACTGCAGGTTAGCAAATAACCATTCGTGGGTGGGAGAAAAAAAAAAGTAAGAGCTAAAGGGTGGAAAGAGAGCGAAAGCCTGCTGATGTTTTTGAACAGACTCAGAATGCAAACCTCAGGAACACTTAAGTGTAGATAGACAGCTAAGTGTACAAAATGATTTAAATCCAGGAATGGTTAAAATTATTCCAAGCCAGTAAGGCCAACCAACAGGAGGCAAGTCTTTTTAAGTCAATTAACTATATGTGTTTTCTCTTGCTGGTATGTTTATTTGGAGGGTAAATAAACCCAAGTTTTAGTTTCCCCCTTCTGGAATTGAAGCTGAATCTTAGTACCTCATATGGTTAGATGTAATATAAAATTTAGGCATTTAATTATACTTTAGCTTGTATGTGTGTAGTTTATCTAGCCTGGAGAAGATGATATTCAACCAGAAATGCAAAAATATAGAGGTAGAAAAGTTTTACAGAGGCTATGCTGCATAAAGGTTGAATTCCAGATAACTGCAGTAGGGTTCTCATATTACCCATCAATAAAAGAGGAAATAAAAACTGAATGTGAGAATTATAGAGGAATTTTCCTATTCAGTGTTCAAGGTAAGATTTATGCAAGCACACTTGAAAAGAAGAAGAAATATTGTGAAAGAAACTAGTAGAATAATAATCTGGGTTAATACCAAATAGGAGTTATCAGAACGATTTTTTTTTTAATATATATAGTTCAGAAATCATGAAACTATAGTTCTAAGTTATTTTTATCTAGGTTCCATTTATATAGATGGACACCTTGGAATGAATTTAAATAAATCCACTCCAAGGTGTCTAGGGTTCTCTAACTAAAGAACTGCTCTAGCAAATTTGGAATGTAAATTAGCTTATTGCTAATTTACATGTCTTTATTAAAGACAAAAAAATCTATGAAACATGGAAAATATCAATTGCACTCTCAATGGAGAACTAATATAACAAGTAAACTATTTCATCTATAATGGCACAAATTTTAGTGACAATGGAAAAATAAATACAAAAGTAGATAACAAAATAAACAAAACTAGTATAATGGGGAATTCAGAAGGAAAAAATGATACAAATTAAGAAAAAAAAAAAATACTAAACTAGCAGTATATATGATGGTGTTTAAAATTATTTAAATCTCTTCTTTCAACAGTTGGGTTAGGAATAAATTCAAAAAGTTGACAGTCATGATAGTTCAGTTCTGATAAAAATTAGGGGAGCATCAGTGACAGAATCATATTAAACATGAAGACTCAAAGAATTGAACATCATGAGCATTCAAGGCTATCTGATTAGAGTAAATCTGAGAATGGTATAGTTTTCAACAGAATGGGAGAAAAGCCATGAAAAGACTTCAGAAGTCCAAAATCTAGGTGTATGAAATGTAAGAGTTGACAGTATTGGATGCATTACAAATAAGTTAATTTGGAAGAAAATCGTTGACAGGATGCTACAATGAAAGCTTAAAACTCTGCTAGACTTACAGAATTCTGTACCCACTGAAATACAGTAAAATTAGGTCATATGCACAGGCAAGTGCCACTGAAGCCAAATATTTAAGTTTGTTTTTAAAAATAGTATGCAATGTTTATCGAAAAATATGTCCAAATTGCAATATCATAATTATAATATATATTATATAAATAAAATTACGTATAAAATTATATTAATATAATTATTAACTGCATTAATAAAAATATAATTCTTAAAATATTTATTCTTTGGACTCCACGGAAATACCTGGTTAATAATAATAATAATCGAAGAGGGCGCGTCAGTAATTGTCAATTAAGTACCGCAGGCATGATATTCGTTTGCATAATTATTAATCCATATCTGGTGTTAATTTTATGTTTTCGACTACTTTTATATATATATATATATATATATATATATATAAAAGTAGTCGAAAACATAAAATATATATATTCATATAAAAAAAAGTATTCGCGCCCAAAATTATGAGAAAAAAAATGCGCTGTATAGAAAATACATTAACTGACGCTGTGATCACCTTTCCTTTTAAAATGTGCCACCTATTCAACTTTTAAATACGTATTCTAGTGGAGTAGTTAGACTTTATTTTTGAGATATTCTTGTAGAAAAATAATTCCCTCAAGAATACTAAACATATTTTTTCTACACGAATATTTTATTGTTTGAAGAATGGTGCTTTGAGAAAATATTTTTTTAAGCTTAAAATATTTAAGAGGGGTGCCAAAATGCCACCCATTATATTATCTGAAGCGATAGAAAGCGCAGCATCTAATCTGTAGCAGCAAGCAACAACAAATTACAAAATTAAGGCTTAAAAAAAAAAAAAAAAAAAGAAGCGACATTTTTTATACTTGCTGTCTTGTTTATTATCTAAGCTCTGCTCAGTGTGGTAGCGCTTGGAGCAATGCGGCTCCACCAAGCATACTTTTGGCTGTACCACCCCAACTTCCCTCTAATTTTCAAGTAATAGGTACAAAGAAACGCGCGTTTTCTGACTCCTCTAAACTTAGTACTGTCTGTCTCCTGAGACTAGTTGCGACCGACAAGGGCCTCCTTACCCAGACAAGACAAGGGAGCAGGTGTAGGTACCACCTGTTGGCCCTATGGCAGCAGAAGGTTGTGGTTAGCGTTTCACTTGCACGATGGCGTAGTTCTAATGATGGATCTCCTGCGGATCAGTGATAACATTACAGAAATTTCTTTAAGTATTGTACGATCCAAAATTCTTTCAAGCAGGGGTTTTGAAAAACATCTTGAAGCAAAAAAAAAACCTTTCAGATTAATACTCTTCTTCCTTTAATCTCTGTTAATCATAATGATATATTAAGTTAATTTTATGCGGAGTTAATCTAAAACTTTTTTTTTTGATAAATGTTTGTGTAGGAATGTATAAATGAATTTTGGAAATTGATGTAGATTTTTAAAAATTTCCATGATAATTTAAATTTACTAAAAGAAAAATATGGATATTGCTGCTTTATCTATTTGCGTGTGAAAATAGTTTGAAATGGCAAGTCCTAATCCGGAAATGCTAAATTGTGTTTAGCATTTCCTATATTATTTAACAAGAGAATAATAAGAAAAAGAGTGAAAATCCAATCTGATTTTTTTTCCCCGAAATAACTAAGACGTATTATGCATCTTCAAAAAATAATGAAAGTTCTCTATACATAATTTGCAATAAATGAAGCCTCCAACATAGGAACTTTCAACCAATTAAGCTGAATTTTTATGGACGAACTGGTATGGCTCCTCCCTTGCTGAGCCCAGTACTCCATGAAGCTGCCAGGCTGTGGTAGAAGTAGATGATAAATAAATGAACATGTTCACCGCTGCTCATGCCCAGTTTGCATTTCTTTCCAGTGAACTGGCATTCTTTCGCTTAACTATCATTTTCCTAAGTAGAAACAATCTGTCCCTTAGATATCTTGCTACTCAGTCTAGAATGCATCGTTGAGTTATATCGGCGTCAAGTATGCTAAATTACTATTAGAGTAGGAAATGAAAACTTATTACTAATAACAACAGTGATACTTTACTATTGTTAGTAGTAATGAGTTTTCTTTTTTTTTTTTCATTTTTTACTTTATAAAACAAAAATACATGAAATGAAGAAAATTGTATCAACAATTGAGACAAACTTCCTTCCTGTGTTCAATCACAAATTAAGATATCTTTGTCCTTTGACTGTGTATACACCCCAACTTCTGAGAAATAACATATTTTAGAAGCCCTAACAATAAGTTCTTTCACTCCCTCGGGTTTTCTTTCCCACAAAAAAAGAAGCGAACCTGTTCGAATAATATATACATCGTTAACAGAGAAAAATACATTTGTTGATAAATGGAGAGGAATAGAGTTGAGCTGAGGGCCTCCCACAATGAGTCACGCATTCCATGAATGTGCCAAATAATAAAATATTTTATTATTATGTTATGTAATATATAAAGTTAACTTTGCACTAAGTTATGTGCTGGTATCAGTTCTCAGTGGCAGTACTACCACAAATTCTCGTGCATTTAAATTTTAGTGAAGGGGAAAAACATTAATATAATTTCATTAGCAAATTTTCAACAAAATTACCTCTCCTGCAAATTTTGTTATTTCTTACATTTCATTGAATGGCTTGCAGCATTCATGTGATTTATGGACAGAAGCACAACTATTGTTTGAAAAAAAAAATCACTATATTAAAGTTATTTTTAATAATTTTATTAAAATACATTTTTGCTTCAAATCTGTTGGAATGAACACCAACAACGGCTGGATACGTTCAATATGGACTAGCCTTTGTAATTTCTTCTTCAGACTCGGATATTGGAATTCGAAGTCTCGATAATTTGCCGGAATTCAGTTAAAATTGCATATTTCACTAAATATAATTAAATAAATATCTCAAAATTAAAATTTATTAAGAAAATGTAATTGAATACGATCACAAATCCCAGGCATGGGAACCTTCACGGAATCCGTCGCGGGAGGATCGTGCTAACCACTATTTCCACAATAACCATTATATCTCCTTAAATTCATTCTTTAACAAAGCACTCAACGACCACTAGCAGCAAACCCATTGATTGACCACATTTCAATCAAGCAAAAAATCTAATATCTAAAACGTGTTTAATAACATGTTTTTAACATATTCCTATTTTCTTTATGTTGATTAAAGTTTGTAACTTTCAGTCTATCTTTCACAGACCAGTCACCATTTTTATCACTCGCCTCTGGATTCTCTCCAGCATTTTCACATCCCCAAGAAACTTGTTCAACCACATCTGTTCACAATAGTCCAGTTGTGAACATACGAAATCCTTATAAAAACGGACATCAACCACCTTATTTCTATTTGTTGCGTTCTTCAAAATGCAAGTTATCTTATGATCTATTTGGCGCACTTTTGCAATGTGCCCTCAACTTTCAACCAAACATTGTCTCGAAATTCCTAGCCTTATGAGCCTCCTGCAGTTGTTTTCCATCAGTGCGATTTTTTTCCATCATCCTCATCTCAAAGTGCATAAACATACACTTTGAAAAGTTAACTTGCAACTATTATAATTTGCGCGTACTGTGACATGTAGGATTCTTCATCAGGGATGCATCAAAGTGTCTGTAAAAAAATTTAACCAGGACTCCTCATACTGGATGAAGATCAAGAGCTTTATCTATATAATCTCTAAGTAATCGTTCAAATATATACTGTATGTGATTAATAGCTCTATTCTTCTATTCCCTCCCCCGTCTCTGTGGGTATTTTAATAGCCCCCGTCTTTCTCCGCATTCACTTAATTTTTTTATATAATTATTTACAGAACATAGCATAGAGGACGTGCGGTAAATAACTCTAATATATAGGTTCCAATATTTTTCTACTACTACTACTTTGGAATACGCCATGATCATGCATATACAATCTACGGCACCCGTAACTTTATATATATACGCACACCTACACGGAGTACAGCACTGTGCTTGGATTAATAAATTATCCATCTATGCATTAATAGCTTTTTCACATACAAATCTGTTCAATTGTCATTCGTTTGATTTCATTTTCAGTAGCAGAGCAGTTGTGATTATTGCTCTCTTCTCCGCTAGATGGCGGTGTTTGCAACATCAGCTTTAAAAGACATTGTTTGATAAATGTAACGGAAATCACTATGAAAAGTAGCACAGCCGATCTCAGCACGTTTGCAAGCGCGCTATACCATATTACGTACGCACAAACGTACACTCATTCTCCGGCACGAGCCAAACGACAGAAAAGCAATCGTCGCGAGCTAAATTATAAATACTCTAGCCTCGAACTCCTAGCCTATTTTCACACTAGCAAAGCCGGTGATCCGGCGGCATCACGCAAAGACCTTCGCTATATCGATCTACCGTATAGTAAAGGTAAGAAAGAAATTTGGAATTACCTGTATAGATTCGTCAAGGCAACGTCTGCAGACATGGGAAGAAAGTGAAGACAAGGCCACTCACGTATACACTCCGCGCGTGCCCGCTCTTTCTCTCTGTAGCCGTGTCATCGAAGAGCACACACACACATACGACCAACCTCTCCAGCTGACATCGATAACTATGACACCACGCGGAAAAGACTTGCGGGCGTGGGAGGAGTGCCCACAATCAACAGCGCGATAGTGTAGGTTGTTCGGCGTACTACTGCCACGGAAAGGCCATCCATCGCTGACATTCGACCTTGCGCAAGACGCAGCAGCAGCAACGATCCCGGACTAAAGAAGCAACGTCATTCTCCTGCTTACGTTTGCCCTCGGTTGGAACGCACGTAAGCAACATGTCAACAGTGAAAGTCTTCACTGCTCTAGCTTCGCTCTGACAGGTTAGTTGTCACACACTCGCTCTTTTCTCCCTACTAGAATCGTTAACTATGACGTCACTCCGCTGTTATTATTTTAGAAGCTTTCCTCAACCCGCTAGTGTTTGCTCGTTGCATGTTAGTGTTACTGTTAATAAGACTGTTTCGATGTTATTCGTGTCAGGTCTAAAACACACAAAGTACATGCGACACCTAGCGTTTCGTTATGCAACTTTGTCAGATTTTAAATTTCATTATTTTTCAAGTTGCTTCTTTCGTAATTTCGCTATTTATTTTGTATGTATTTAATGAATATATCGTAAAAAATGTCCGTCAACCACATATCCTTCCTACTGATCTGAATCTTGTTGATTAAAGAATGCCTTACAAATTAAATAAATAAATAAAATCTGAAAGAGTTCACTAAAATAATTCAGGTTCCAAAACTTCCACTTAGGCATTACCATTCTTCGTTCTACCGATTCCTTTTACTGTTTTTTTTTTTTTTTTCAGTTTTGAAATTCCCACATGAGATAGTTTTCGGGCGTCCTATTTATTTCAAGGATAAAAATAATTACTTTCATTTATTACTACCTAATTCTACATAATCGCATAATTATTCCCTTAAAAACTTGTGCAAAATACAACGTTTAAAATTATTTCGTCTTGCTGCAGTCAGATGGCAGCACTTATATATTTCCATTTATTTTTATAAAAAATTTCATTTATTGGATTCAGATATATCGATATAAACTAACTGGATTATTGTTATTACATTTTCAATCTAGAAACAGCACGGCATAACGGTACAAAATATTACATTTATTAGCTGGCGTTTAATTTTATCATTTGCTTAAGTTTAAATAATGAGATAAACATGTACAATATGTACAAACGTATACATTTATACAAAACCAGAAATGTAAAAACAGAGCTAAAAATGCTTTAAAAAGTTTGACTTTAGCCTATCACACGATCAGACTAACTCGTCATTGGGTAAGTGGACTAAAAGCAACCTGTGCAATGAGTCCCAATTTGTGCAACAAATAACACGAAATCACGTAGGAGGGCAAGGTACTGCGTTTCTCCGTTGACACAAACTTAGGCAGTATCCATTTCCTGTTAGGCTATAAGGCTTAACTGGAAGCCATTTATTGAAACCTGGCTACCGTTTTCTGTGGTGATGGTGGTGGTGGTGAAAGATTTTGGCAATTTAATTAAAACAGCAGGCAGTCCAAATCGAGAAACTGTGTGTAATTAATCACTGAAGAGCGTGTAATTCGGGATTAGAATTATCAGTGAGACCAATAGATTATTTTTACTCCTTATTTTATGTCTTAAAATGGCGGACTTTTGATAACCACAACCTGTACCTTAGTTAGTCAACATGAAAAGGAGAAAAAGGCGCTGAAAGTTCCTCTTCTCTCCCTCCTCAAATACTACAGCGTTTTATTTATTTATTTGAAAGCAGAAGCGAGATCACTCAGTGATCCGCATCCCTCAAAGGTGTGCAAGTGCAGAGTTACCAACATTCAAAAAGATTTCTCAAGTCCGCGCTCGAAAACATCGGGAAAAAAAAAAAAAAAAAAGACTTCTTTTATCGTAATTCTAAATACAACTCAACTTTATGAATTTATAATTAAAATGTAAAGGCAATACGCCAACGACACCAGCTTGTTCACCCAAACTGACATTTATTACTTGTGGCTGGGAGTTCAGTCTCACGATGGCAGTGATCTTTGTAAAATTCTTTAGGCGTCAGATGATTTTTAGTGTAACAGCACTGCCACTTGACATAAAACATCTGAAATGATATAAAAATACAGGTTTGGTGTCTGGATTAAACGATTTTTTTAATCAAATTTTCAATCTACTTAAGATTCTACAACCCCTTGAAAAGAAAAACATTCGACGTCTTTTACAGAAGAAAGTTGTGATTTAGAAAAACAAAGTCGGCACCGAATTGCAAAGGAATTGAACATCAGTGAGATAGATGATACATATGGTTTTTTCCTTCCGCAAAGAATGATAAAATCTAACTTGATTAACGTAAATGTATTGCTCACACCATTTCAGTTCTTCAAACGTGAAGATCTCCCTGATATTTTTTCTTATTTCGTTAGTGATGGATGTTACCTTACCCGGGCATGAATCATCAACATGCGTCCTGTGAGAGCCTTTGGTTTATAACAAGTTAATTAATTAGTTTATTTATTTAAAGACAAGCCTTATAAATTCGAGGAACTATAAAGGATCCTTCAGAACGGCCTTTTATAAGCACCCATGTCTTACATGGGATTTGAACCGCACTTTTGCATTAAAGAAGCAGTGCCTTTTACAAGCTGTTATTCTTACTTTTCAAGTTGTTAGACTTGGAGAATGAGACGTTAGTGTGGGTTAAAATCAAAACATGGATTGAGCTAAACTAGATGAAAGGAGGAATGACAAATAGTTACTTAGTTTGAAAAGACATGCACTTTACTACAAATTTGAGTTGCTGCAAAAAAAAAGTCTGATTTTAAGAAGAACTTAATTTCACAGATCTAAGCAATAAAATTCAGAAAGCGAAACCAAGAGAGAGAGACGCTGAGTAGGAATGTGCTTCCCAAGCCATAAAGTAAGTCCAATCAGAAATTTCATATCAGTAGTGAGTACAAAGCAGCATTTTCTTTTCGGTGAATAGGATTGAATCCCGCATCCCGTCTAGTATGCGAGAAACATTTACAAGAAATTTTTAATTTAAGATGAGCTAATCCATCTCATACAGAGATGGAAGGAATTTTTACTCCTAGGAATTATGAATAAGGCTAGTATATTATTGTATCGGCACACGACCGATACAATAATATACTAGCCTTATTCATGATCTTAGCTATCTATTCTATAATTCCACCCAAGGCCTACAGGAAAGATCTGATTCAAACTGTCGAGAGAAAAAAAAAAAAAAATCTCGAATAGGACTTATAAAGAACAATAGTAGAATGAAGATTGTCAAAATTTTCAAATTAAAATATCTAAACTTTAACTTATCACTTAAACAATACATGCTTATGTGATTAAAAAAAAAAAATTCCGTAATGATTATATATTAAAATGAGTAACACAGAAACCAAAGCATAAGCTCGCAAGGAGGACCAAAAAGCAAGCAGCTCTTTTAATTTAAAGATGAGTTTCCCCTTTTCTGAATGTTCAATGCAAATTCATCAGCCAAGTGCGCTTAAAATCAAAAATGAGTTTATTTTTTATACGGAAATCGTTTAAAAAATAACCAATATGATGATTAAAACTGTTAAGAATAGGAACAATGCCACTGCTTCATATTCGCTGATATCTAGCGAACCCAATTCGAAAATACCTAAAATTCCTTTTGAACGCTGGAAGCCCAGTTTGAAGGACAAGCTGGTTCTTTGACAGGATGAGACGTCAACGCACTTTGCCAAAGCAGTGTGTGCAGCTTCTTGAATGCGCATTTTGATGAAAGATCGATCGGATGGGGGGGGGGGGTTACGATGAGCTTCAAGACGTGTGATCAAAGCACTTTGGGAATAATGACAATAGTAATGACGTTTTCCATTCGCATCAACCAGCGGTTCGGATGAAGATCCGAGCATAGCAATGTAGTTGGTTCACCTGAGATAACACACACAAGTACGTAATCAATACCCTGTGTTAGATTATAGTGGTTCGTGATCTTAAAGTAATCAACTATTCAGTTCTTTCCACTCTTAAATGCGTTGCACTACACTTGAGCTTAGTAATAATTGTTGGTAGTCAGATCAAAGAGAGAAACTCCAGAAATACTGGATGAAAATTTACTAAACGGTATGCATTTATATAAAATCAAAGATTAGGACACCCAAGATACGAATATTCTTAACTGTTTAACAGACATACAGTGTTAAACACATTCGGCCTCCAAACTGTTTGCTACTTTAATTCTAATTTCCTTCTTTGTTATCATCAACACACGTCATTAATTTCATTCTTTACTGAATGATGCAGGATCTCTGGAATCACAGTTAAAAAGTCGAAAGCATACAGCAAACTAAACATTCTCTAGATATGTGTATTTTTAATACATCAGTATTAGTTATGTTGTCATCGTTTAATAAAAACTTTTAAATAAATATAAGAGTATGTTTTCTATATGCGTGCATTTTATTTCATCCATATCTGCCAACTTTTTCCTTTAATGATGAATACAATGGCATGGTTCCCGAATAAAGCACACCAAAATTTTAGCCACAATGACATACGGGATCGCATAGCATAGCAATGTAGCAACGCTCCAAATTCAAGAAAATCAACAGCAGTTTTATACTAAAGATATATATGAAGATAAGATGTAAATGGTTCGTGGTCTCACGAAAAACTCCACTCTTTCCACACACAACTTTTGAATCTCCACTTATATTAGGGATATATATACTAACAAAAAAAAATGCCACTCTTGTATATGTCAAGAGTGAATGGGATGAGAAAATGCTTATTACTTAATTGGCTTTAGTTAAGAAGGAAGTAATCAAAAAATTGCATAAGAGAACTAAAAACAAAATTGGCCAGGTGTCGCAGATGCCATACATAAATGAAATGTTTTCCTTTTGTTCATTCCCCGCAACAGTCATCTGGTTCCTCTAAATCACCGCTATTTGTAAAAGAAAGGTTGGGTATGTACTAATAAATAAATAAATAAATTTATATTTAAAAATATTTACGTCAATCCCACCTATGAAGGGTTGGAAAAACCATGGTACATTTGTGTGTATGTGCGTGCGCTGTGGACTAAGGATAAGACAGTCCACGAATTCTGCTCCTAGAGAGCAAGCATAAAGCTTTTCAAGACATTTCAGTTCTCCAGTAAAGAGGGTGATGAGGCAATGAGATCATGAATTCAGACTTTCGCCATCAAAGCGGAAATATCATTCCCTGGTCCATCCCATCTTTCTGAGAAAGGAAATTCATTAGTTGATTAATAACTCTTCTTTCTTTTAAGCAGATTCGATTTATAAAACAATCCCAGAAAAATCACGATGAAAATGAATCATACACATTTCAATTTTCGACGAAAACAAGTTATCGTCACGCAATCTCAAAACAGGGCTGTTTTGCTTTTTTCATTTTTTTAAATTAGACTTGATTGAGTTCGCCACATCTGTTACGCACGTATTTCTCACCTTCCTTCTTGCCGTTTAAGGGCAGCAATGTAAATAAAACAAATAAACGCCAGATTGCACTCAAATATATCAACCCACCCACTTGAATTCAATTCGATAAAGTACAACAAGCATAAGCAATCAGGGATGCGATACGCATAGGAAATTCATGACGTGTTGAAAAAAAAAAAAAAAACGTAATCAGTTCTACTAATCGCAACACGGGAAAAATCCCTAGGTGGACGGCAAAAAAGAGCTGTTCATCAAGGATTTTTTTTTTTCTTCGTCATAAAGTATACGAATGATAAATCTGGTTTTCAGCAAATGAAAGCCAGGAATGGAAACGAGCATATCATACTCTCTTCTGAAATTTACTATTTAGTCAAAGCATTTATCCGTCAGAGGGCGATGAGTCAAAAATTTATTTTCGATGAGTTCATAGTTTCTATCTGCTTGTCTTCCGAAGTATTTAATCAAACAGGGAAATCTGCGATCACTGCGACACCTATCAACGTCAATATATATAAACCTTTTGCGGCCAAAGTACAGAAGGGAATTAAATTGTGATTATTTTGTTATTTTATATATATTTATTTATTTTCATATTTTATATTCGTCTATTTGCCAAGTAATCAAAGCAAACATGAAATCTAGTAAGTTTATACACGTTGGCTTACGTAGCCACGTTAAGTAATGTAAAATACTCTACTAGTTTAGCTGTCGTTTCTGTGTTAAATTCAATATCGATGGTAGTGTATTAGCAATATGTGTAGGGTTAATTAACTACATTGTAAATTATCAACTAAGGTCATCGATGTGTTTACTTAATTACGTTATTAGGTAATTCTGACTATTATTATATTTTCTATATTATATTAATTATTATAAATATTAAATAAAACATATTTATTATATTTTACACACATTTTTATAAACGACAGCAAACTTATTTGGGGTTTGTGCTGTGTGTGTGTGTTCCAATGGCCATTTTTATTAATTTTAAAATTTAGGTTTCAGAAATGCAGCTAAAAGAACGCAATCTTTCTTCGGGCAGCTCGATTCGGATATGACGTAACGACAGAGTATTTATACATATCCCTACCCACTCACTAAGAACGTTAGTCATTACGTATTCGGAAGAGCAACCAGCATAAAATAAAATTCCACATTTCGGTGTATTGTGAGCTGCATTGTTATAAAGCTAAGGACAAGAAATGAGTGTAATGCCGATCTCATTATACTCTAACTGCCTTGTAGCCATTGTGTTTGTATAGTGCGATTATTAAAATACGCGATAAAATGATTTAGAAAATATGCATAGTAGGCGAAAGGTGTGGGTAAGCTGTTGTTGACCTTGGATCATTTCACCTTGGGCAGTACATAAACAAACTAACTTTTCTCATCATATTATGGAAAAGGAAAAACACAACGAATTTATTTAAAAGAACAGTGGGGGAATAATAAAACCAAATATTTTCATGTTATACGATGCATATAGGAAAACGGACACTTTCCTACATCTTAAAATAAAATAAAACCGTGACGCTGGGTTGGCCTTCATCACTATCGTACTTTAATAATCTCTAGAGAGCGAGATGACGATTTTCTTCCTAAAATGGCACTAACAGAAAAAAAAAAAATTCCAACCAAAAAAAGCCAACATTTCAAAACAGGAAGTGCTCACGCCCAATGCCAAACTGATCGGTGAGCAACACTAGTGCAATCACTGAGAAATTCAACAAGGAACCCGGAGCCACTTGATCGCAATCAGAATCTTCGGAGAACAATATGAGCAACAAACTCTCAATCATTTGCTTTTATCTTCTTATGATTGTTAAAATGCTATCTACTGTACAACGATGTTGAAAGTACAGGCGCTGTAGGTTGTTGATGAAAAGGCGGCAGTTTTTGGCCGACGGTTAATGATTTTGCACTGTTATATATACACACACACAATCTACCAATAATTGTCCGGATACCCCAGGTTTGTTAGTAACATAAAAACCGGTGTACAGATAGCAGGAAGCAGTATTTCATCGTAGCAGTTGAATACAGGTGGGATGGCAACACGATGTAAAATCAGTGACTTCGAGAGAGGTGTCCATTGTGGGCTGTCATACTGGTCGTATGCCCATACGAGTCATTGCCGCTCAACTGGAGCATCCAAAATCAATGGTTGGCGATATGATCAACAAATGGAGACGTTCTGTCATCACTAGTGCAGGAAAACACCCAGGGTGGCCACCGAAAATTATGCCGCTGCTCTTCCACCGGAAGAGCAGCGGCACACAAGCCGAACATTACAACAACGAACAAGGCGGCTCGTCTGGCCTGGTGCAAAAAGCATGTCTGAAATGAATAATTGACTGGTGGAAAAACGGTACTCTGGAGCGATGAATCAATGTTTATTTGCTTCCAGTCATGGTGTGGGTGTAGCCTGGTGAACGCTTGTTACCACAGGGTATTGTATTCACAGTAAAGTTTGTTGGTGAAGTAATAGTGTGGGATGCATTCAGTTGATTTGGAGTGGGACCACTGGTCGTTGTCCATGGTTCCATGAAGTCTGTTTGATATTGTGGATAATCAGGTGCTGCCTACACTGTGGTGTTTTTATGGAACGGGCTCGTGTTATTATCAAGACGAATATGCCTCATGCCACAAAGCTGCAGCTGTTATGGAATGGTATGAAGAGAATGAATGTTAAACCATTGCCCTGGTCTGCGCAGCGTCCTGACTTCAATGCCATCGAACACCTGTGGAACGAATTGAAGCGGTGATTGAGGTCCAGAGCAGCATGTCCTCGATCTGTCACTGAACTCAGTGCTGCTCTGGTGGAGGAAATGAGACTAATTCCACCTGTTTGCTGCACACATTGGTGGAAAGCCTTCCTCAAAGGGTGCAAGGGGGTGATCACAGCGAAAAGTGGACATACCTGATATTAGGGTTTGCCAGCTGTCAGAACAATTATTGGTAGATAGTGTACATATACTAATCCCATCCACAAAAGGTTAGTTTGGAAACCTATAATACGGTGGAGAGGTACTGCTCCAAAACTGTATAGACCATTCCTCCCCAATCTTTATATAATATTTATGTGTCGTCTCCATAATTCACACATATAACGAGGGATGCTTTTTTCTCATAGAGATGTGCTGGACTATCCGTTTAAGATCGTGTGCACTCTACGACTCAAACCATCTGCAGATGGCTTGAGTCGTACATGCATAGACTTACGACAGTCGTGCAACACTCCAGTATACACTTCTCAGCGTAGAAGAGGAATAAACCGGGACACTGTGATTAATTTATGAGTGAGCTGAAAACCTGGGATTGTTTTGCAGGATGAAAACCCACAATGTTTCAGATTGCAGGGAAGAGTTCTTTCTCGGCAATGTATGCAATTTGGTAGTTGAAACACAGTGTGTTAGTGGAAAACGGAGTGGAACTGATTTATAGCGAATGCTTTATTTATTTTAAGATATCCATGAAAGCAGCTTTGCTATGGGTTAAGAAATCTACAAATTCTGAGGAATTATAACGATAGTCTTAATTCCGATTCCAAAACGTAATCGGAGTCTTATAATATGTAACTAGCCTTGTGTGACTCTGAAGTAGCAGTGAAAGCAAATTATTTGGTTTAAAAGGAGGATATAAGATTTTGACATCACATAGTATAGCAGTAAGTTATTGCAAAGTTTTCTTCGAAGGCTTCTTGCTTTCAATAGCCAAGATTCTCAGCGTTCTTGTCCTGTTATAGACGAAAAATAAAGTTTGAAATAATTTTAAACGAAAATTTTGCTTTTCTTTTTATTAATGCGTCTTATGCGACTAGCAAATTGTCTTTAATCCTTCTCTATCCAGAACAGAGATGACTCTGCGAGCAACGTGGACACAACCAGTGGTGAGCTATAAGGGGCTTGCGCAAGCCCTTTGTTAAATTTTTCTCAAATTTGCGAGTCCCTTGTTCTTGTTTATTTATTTATTTTTTTTTTCAAAAAAAAAATTTTTTTAAACATATTAAGCGCAAACTCATATGGTAACCTAACAAAGATTAGTCTATTCGGCAGTGTATAGATTATTTGGAATTATTGTTTCAACTTTTCTATTACGAATGCGCCCAAGTTTAGATAAAATAAGCGCATGCGCTATCTTTACCCTTCTCCCTTCTGGTAGCCAATCAATTAATAAAAGTTTTTGTGTGAAATGCGTTTTTTTTTTTTTTTTTCCCTCGACGATGCGAGCCCTTCGTTAAAATTTCCATAGCTCACCACTGGACACAACCATTAATGATTGAAAGCTCTCAACGATTGAAAATCTTTTCTACCTGGAAATATTGTCCTCTTTGTGCTAAAATTTTTGTTTCACATTTATATCTGAATCTCATCTCCCCATTCACTGAGACGTTATCAACAGAGTTATCAAACAGATGGGCATTCAACGCTAAGGGTTTATCCAACCATACGTCATACAAACTGCGCTTAAAATAAGTCACTTCAAAAAGAAAGTATTTGAAAACATGGCGAGATGAACATTTTTATGTTGAAATTTATGTTAATAAGGAAATTGGCATCGGTGTTTCATGCGATAAACTACATAAGATATGAAGAAATACACTGACATGCGATTGAAAGTTAGTGTGGAATCAAACTACGGTAATATTTTAGTCTGGATACCTTATTTCATTCCCTTTTTTTATTTTATTTCGTAGTGAATTTCCTTTTTGTTTTACCACTTTTATTTATTTCCTATCTTCTCTTATTTCACACAAAAGAGAAAAAAATAAATAAGTGGATTCAGATATCATTTGCAATTACCATATCCCATTTCCTTTCTAAACTGCTTATGGCTGTCGCAACAGGTTTCAGAGAAAACCACACTAAATATGTAAATAATTTATTATATTTTTGGAGTGATTCCGCATACGTTGGAACATTTGCCTCACACTACAGTAATATTCATGTGAAAAACTATTACAAAAAAGTAACGAATTACATATAAGACAATAACATAACCGCGCCTTTGGCGTCAAAAAGATCGTTGGTGATGGGAAAGTCTCATCTCAGGACCACGAAACCTCACTAATAGAACGAGAAGTTGGAATTGGCAATCATTATCCTGAACACAACAAACGAAAATTATAATGACCAGACAGCGACCAGTTTAAAATAATATATTTTAAATCACGTGAGCTTTTTTTTGTATTGTTGATTTCGTAACTGGGTCTCAAGATCTTGCCAAAACAACTTGATAAAATCGTTGTTAGTGCCTATGTAGGTTTAACTGTCTTTGTCTTCCCCCCATTTGCAAATTATTATCAGGATGACACTGCTAATTTGAGACATTTGATAACACGGTGTTTCTCTTGGCTGCCACGTTCGAATGCGTCGGTAGAAGGAGTTAAAGTTCAAGTGGAAATGGAATACGTAGAACTACGATAAAGTTACGGGAACCGACTTAAAGGCCAATTTTTTTTTTTTTTATTTATTTATTATTTTTTTTTTTATGAGAGACCGAGAAGGTGAGGGCATAGCACGAGGAACGATGGCGATTGTTGTGTGCAGTTCGAGTTTTTTCATGTACAATATTATTTTTTAAACCACACAATAAAACAAATAAAAATTAAAAAGAATGCTGAATTAGAACTATTTATGTCGGAACGATTTAAATACGTAAATGACACACAAATGTATTTTAATATTTATTATTATTTTTTTTTTTTTTATCAGTAAGAACTGGGTACGTAAGGAAACAATGGAATCCCCCCCCCCTTCCTTCACCTGTCAACTGTGGTGCCGTGACTTAGGACGATATCGGAGCACGTGCAGAGAACATGATCCCCCACTTGACAATCAAAACTCCGTCTGGAGCCTATAACTAAGAAACCAATGCTCACGTTGCATTGCTGCTTGTGCGCATGCTCCAAACTGCCAGCATCCGATTTTATGAACTCAAACGAGGACAAAGATAGAGGTCATTCGCGCGCGCGCAAGCCACGCCGCCCTCGCGTTTTAGTGAGTGCAAATGAATGTTGCCGTCCGTAAAAAAAAAAAAAAGTGGTCATTTGTGAATGAGTGGCTAAACTATAAAAACAACCTGGAAGATGGATTTACTTAGTTAATTGGTCCAAATCAATTTCATACAAAAAGCAATGCTTCCTCTTAAAAAAAAAAAAAGTTTCACGGTTCACTTTAAATAGCATTTAACTTCTTTAACTGTTACCGGCTAAGCAAAGGCTCGAAACTGTGTTACCATGACTACTAATTTACCTACCAATCAAGTTAATACAAGTTCAACTTGGCCAAACACTATCAGAGTGAGACGCATTCCTAACAATGTTGGAAAAGTTCGGATACCATTATTTATAAAAACTGCATTTCATATGATTCTTGTATAATGACGTCATCATTTTCGTAACAAATGAACATCGAGAAATTCATTTTATGCATGGATATCCAAATCATTTAGCTCAATTCTTCCACTAAAAACATTCGGTTTAAATCAAGACTGAAATGAATCGAAAAAACTTAGTAGGGATCTTATACACCAGATATTTTAGTTAAATTCGTTCACTTTGAAAATTAATAGCGACTTAACACCTTTAAAAAATATGTGCTGGTTTCGTGAATGCTTCTATGATAATATCTATGGCAACCGCTGCTTATCTGTTTTGATTCCTGAAATTTGTGGCCAACACTTGAACAGATGTTAATAACTGTCTAGATTAAAACCATTTGTTGCAGACGTGCGAAATGAAAGATAGATCTGGCAAAAACCTGAAGAGGATAATTAAATTTTCCTCTTGCGTGAACAGCGGCAATTAAAAAAGAAAGAAAAAAAAACAGAAACGCAATCAGTAATTGCGATAAGTGTTATAAAAATCCGCTGAATCAAGTTCGTTACCAAACTGTTCTTCCTTGAATAGAGAATCCATTCAAATGTAATTCTTGGTGATTACACTCCCTTGGTGGACAGTATGCAACAGGGGTTACGCGTGCAGGGGGGGGGGGGAATAACATCACTCAGTCGGTCACTTACAGAAGATGAGAAAGATGAAACGATAGAAAGGCTTTGGTATGCGGGAGGAGTGGTTATCATGCACAGCAACAACAAAAGGATTCAAGGGTCAAGATGGGTCGAATGACTGCCGAATGGGGTGAACGTTTGAGGACTGCGTGTACCTGATAAACTGGAGTGAATTCTTGGCAGCCAACTTCGTGTCCAGCGCAGCTAAGCAAAGGATTCTGACGTGATGATTGATGTCCTGAACGTGTAGAGAAGGGTTAACTAAACACGCCGGCGCATCTGTAGTTAGCTTCTAATCTACACGATAGATTTGTGTTCGGTCGAGCAGTTAACAGAGGGAGTAGTTTGCTTATGTTTTCTTGCGAAAACACACGTTTGATTAACTCAAAGCCCTTGTGACATGAGCAACCTTCCTGACCCCTGACATCTCGTAAGTCTTCAGCGAAACTTTTGATGTATCCTAAAAGTAGGGGCACACTCATTGCTAAATCTGGTAACCTCTTCATGCTTTGGAGAAGCTCCTACTGCTTCAGCGAAGGTTATCATAGAATGCTACAGCAAATCTCCAATAGGAATGGAGGGTTGCATTGGCTCTAGCAAATATCCAATCTGTCCTTCAGTAATATATGTTAAATCCAGTAGCGGCTTGTACATAAGCACTGCGACACTGCAGCACCCCCAAGGAAAAAAAATTAAATTTTGTTTGTGTTTATAAATAATAACAATGCTTACAACATTATATAAATGCAATACAATAAGTTAAATGTTACAGCTTATGTTTCGACATTGATTGAATAATTAATAATTGGATTTGTTCGATTAACGCTTTAGATTACGAAACAAATGCACTGCGATCTAACGCAGTGTCGGAATTATCACGTTCGGCCAATTGCAGCTCGACTCGCCGACATTCTTTTGCACTTGTCACTGCAAGTAAGAAATGAATCCAACACTGCTCTCTGAGAAGTGTCGCTACAGATAAATTGTATGCTTGCGCGCGTTATTTCTGTAAGATACGAAACTTTTATTATTGTTATGTGCTTGTGGTGAGGGTGAAATAATTTTAATAAAGCAATTTTTAATATGTAAATTTATTTATTAATAAATTGGTTACTGATTAGGAAAAAAAAGAATTTGATTTGATTTATTTTGTATATGCAGCATCCCAACTTAAAATTTTCACCAGCTGCCACTGGTTAAATCTTTCAGATGAAAGCAAGCAACATTTGAAATGTGCTCGTATTGAGACTATACACATTTAAAACAGATTAACTGAATATATCTTTTACTGAAATTCAATAAACTTAGAATTGTATTTCTGCTTGGGTTTTCCATAGAGATAGGACACTGCTCTTAATAGTTCTTACTTAAGAGAAAGGAATTTTTATATCAGAAAGTTATTAAGAAAAACAAATAGTTGGTAGGAAGTAGAAATGCAAAAAAGTGGCAGAATAACCCTGTTGATTAGTTCTTTACATTACTAACGAAAACAAGATACCGGAAATTATATTTTTTTAATTTATTGCCTTTTATGCTGAAAAAAAAAAAATATATATATATATATATTTATTTATATATTTCTTCCTGCAATGAACAAAAGGAAAAAGGTCATTAAGGAGGGAAGGTGTGGAGAGAGAGAGAAATTTGCACGATTCGGACCAGTCCTTGCACGCCCGGGTTCACCGCGCTGTCGGTCATGCTCTGAACATTCTCCACCTCCTTCTCCTCCTCTTTGAGCCCGTGTAAATGACCCCGTGATTGGATCATTATTGGCCACGATGCTTTCGCGAGTTGGGCCATTGTCCTGGTGGTGGAAGAGGGTGGTTGCTCTGTGGTCCATTTCATAGGCAGATGTCAAGCGTCGCTGCCCGTCTATCCTCAACTGTATTTTGAAAACAACTTGTTACTGATGAAAACCGACCGGCTCGTATTTATCGACTTAAATGGGACACTAAATATACGAAAGAAATTATTAATAAAACAAAATAACTTTCTCAAATGGATCTCGTAATGTAGCGTAACTTGACCCGAATAATAATAAAATGTGGAGCATGTTATTTATTATGACGACAGTTAGGCTCATTGAAGTCGAATGCTGTCTTTGCCTAATTTCTTGAAGGCTTCATGAAAGGGCACAAGGTTGTTTATTTTCTATGCAATACTTAAAAGAGGAAAGTTATATCTCTAAACCTCAAAAAAAAAAAAAAAAAAAAATCACTGTATGACGGAAATGATGGGCATGACAAATGTACCATGTACAATGAAGAGCCAGCATCACATAAAAACTACCGATCGGGATACAACAACAAACCCAAGTGTACGATGTATATCGATTCATCGAAAAGAAACAGAAGTAGGCACGAGATTGTAGGGCTCAACAGGTAAAATAAATAAATAGATGAATGGCTGGGAACTCATTAGAGAAACTACGACAAAAAGATACAATTTTAAAATTGCAAAAAGAATCTCAAATACAGGAGTCTAGAACGAAAGAGAGACTCATAAATGAATGAATAGAGAAATTGACTGAAGAAAAAGTAGCAAAAAAATAAAGAAAAAGGAAAGAAAAAGCTCAAGCAGCTAAGGGTTACAAAGGGCGCTAGCTACAACTTGTACAAATCGAAATTGAGTGGAGCTAAACAATTTCATTTTTAAGATCTTATTCCTCAAATCTACTTTCGTCATTTTTTTTTTAAGTCTTCATATGCCAGCCTGGTTAGCCAAATGGTTCGATTTCCCATTTAGCGTGAATGACTTTTACACTTCTTTAAAAGCTTATTTTACCACCGAGAGACAGGGAAGAGTTTGCCTTAAGATAAAAATCAGTAGTCTGAGGGTTGACATTAAATTAAAAATCCCTAGAAATCAATCAATAGAAAAACTTCTCCGTGTTTGACAAACCGCGAATTACTGCTTGGAGTTCCCGAAGAAAGTATTAATAGTACTGAAAATACTTTCCTTTCATAAGTTCAGTGATTTGTTTAAAGGCGCTTTGGTACGATGGGGCGAGGTAAGCCGATAACCTCTCCAGTCAACAGCTTCGTTTTTTAAGCATGTCGGGACTGTTTACACCTCGTACATTAATTCACCCCCTCCACAAACACTCACACGTTCTTTAAATCGTCAACAGTGAATTGTCTCGAGCTTGTTATTTTCGAGATCTAAATATGTGTGGCAATTCCTTAAGATTGTTTTGCCGATAAAGAGCACAAAACGCATGAACCGACAGTGCGTGCCTGTTCAAACACACGCACCCACGAATTTCAACATTCTTTGCCGAGATTAGTCGGCCTTGTCTGTACTGCATTCAGCACGAGAGGGCACAGGCCAGCGTTCTCCTTTTCTCCCCTCCTAGCAGTTCACGCGTCCAATAGCGACGGAGAGGTGAGTGGCCACAATCCCGTCGTGTCCCCTTGCTCTTCCCCACAACCTCGTCTTTCGACTCCCTGACCGGCCGGAAGTATCTAGTTACACCCTCAACTGGCGTCTTGCCTTATACCTCCTCCCCTCGTCTTACCAAGTAAAGAAAAAAAAACAAAAAACTAAGTGCTGGAAAAGGATAGGATGAGTACAACATCCGGTCTTTTGCTTTCTCGCAAATAATTTGACTAGCTGATTTCCAACACCTCAAAAAGGAGAAATTCCTTGGCTATCCTGAGGCTAAAAGAGATATCAAATGAACCAAAGAAACAATTTCAAAAGTTAAAAATGAATATATATATATATATATATATATAACTTATGTCTGATCAGGCACAACAATCGGGAAAACACTGAAAATGAGTTTGATAAAAAGTACATACCGCAAACGTAGTTAACTTTATAGTAAAACCATATAGAAGCAGCATAACCCCATTATGTAATTAACATTGTTGTGCATATTTTCCTTGAATGCCTGAAAAAATAGACACTATGATGTTCACTGTTTTCAATATTTGAAGTACTTTGCTTTTAACCAAGTTTATCTGGAAACAATGTATTGTCTGATATGCTGATATTTCCATAATAAATCATACTCAAGAGTTCCACGTGGTTTGTTACCATGGTTAGGTTGTTATGCCAACAAGATAAAAATACTAATAAAAAAAGAACACGTTCATTGGTTTAATCAAAGGAAACAGATTACTCAATCATTTTGTATATGAATGTCATAATTAATATATTAGCATTTTATTATCACGTTCATTGTATCTATTAATTAAAGTAACTGGTTATTGATTGTTTCTTTCAACACAGATGAGCTAGAAAAGGGCAATAAAGAATTAACTGACATACTATAGTAATTCAAAACTACTATTAGCATACGCAGAGGATTAATGTTTTAAGTTTCTAGCTTTATTGCGTGGTGTTTTTCACCGAGGATTATTTTATTATATAATTAACTAGTTCAATTAATTACTATATCAAGTAAAACCAATAATTTTTTTTTGCTAAGTAATTTAAAAAAAAATGAAATGGGAATTCACACCGTCAATCAACTAATACAATGCAAAATATAAAGCCTCAAGGAGAAAAAAGAGACGTTTCGAGAGTTTCGCTCTCTCAGGTTTCTTCCGGAATTTTGCTCCTGGGTGAGGGGTGGGGTTTGCCTGGGAGAGCATTTTGAGTCTCCGGGGAGGGTGTTCTCCGGCATGGCCCGTGAGGGGCCTTGTCGGTGGATGCTTCTCCCTGGAATATGAGCGCTTCTGCTCGGTGGTGGGGGAACCCGTCACTGAGTGGAGCCAACGTGAGTTAGACGGTCTTTCGGCCGCTGTTGAGTGGTCTAGAACAGCGCTTCCCAAACTGTGGGCCGCGGCTCCCTTGGAGGCCGTAGGTTTTGTTGAGAGGGGCCGTGAAATAATGAAAACAAATTTTAAACGTTTTAAGACTAAGTAGATTTTTTTATTTTAAAAGAAACGTATTTAACTTTTATTATTTCTTTTTTGTTATTTTTTATATTTTAATGGAAAAATTCACACATTGGTGTTGGTTCACAAACTTTGCTTCCTGCGTATTTCGGCGCTTAATGAATATTAGTAAATATTGCTTATTCATATATTTCATTTCAAAGCAGTGGTTAATTGTATTTACTTCGAATGCTCTCCAGGGAAGCTCCAAATATTCCTGTCCCTTTCATCACACGTTCTTAATCAGAACTGTTGATATCGACTTTATATACATATCAAAACTCGTTTTATATTATCACTGTCATCTGAGCTAGTTTTCTGTTACCAATAAAAGTTTCGCATATACTTCACACATGAAAAAAAGCTTAAACAAGTTCATGTGGAGAGATAGTAACTGGCTTGCAGTGGTAAACAACATGCCCTCCCTAACAGCCACTATACTGCAGAGGCAATAAAAACAAGTACTTTTATTATGCCAGTGAATAAGGTATGAGGAGTTTGTGTAATATATTTCTCAACAAATGGTGCAATTAGAGACAACTGGGATAAAAACACACTAATTAATGAATCACATGTCCCCTCATTCAGAAAGTATGCCATATAGACTGAAACAAAACCATATGTTGCATGGGCAAATACAGTATATAACTAAAAGCTATTGTTATTAATTAGATGTGTGTGTGAGCTCGATTTCCCAAGGCAGCAATAAAATTCAACCGATCGTGTTAAAATTCGTAAAAGGGCTAAAACTAAGTTATATACTGTATATATATATATATATAATGAATGTTATGGCAGTTTCACATATGGAATTCGGTTGAAGAGAGTTAGCATTTCAATTCAATTGTCAGCTATGCTTTTATCTTTCGATTACGCTATCTTTTGTTAATACCGCACCAATCATTTGCACGTTTTAATAACCTGCCTTTGCTGTCTGTTTCGCGTTAGGCTTAATTACCGTAAAGGGAGAAAAGTCACAAAAGAGAAAAATGTTCCTGGTCCGGGGATTCCCTTATTCAGGTAATATTCACTAATTTCATGTTATCAGTCTGTGGTGTGCCAGTATCGGTAAGTAGTGATATTATTTGATCTATTCTACGTTAAAAAATTTAACCCTGAGATGGATAAGTGACTGATAAAAAATAAAAATAAAATTCCCGCGAACAATCAGAAGAAGCAGAAACAGACTAAAAAAAAAGGACAGTATTTCATATTTTACCAGAACAGTCCGCATCGTCTTCAGAACCAAACGGTATGAGGCAAAAAATGTAATATATGCATTTGATTTTTGCAATATTCCCTGTGTATGTTTTGTATTGAATATAAATACACTAAATATTATAATAATATATCTCTCTATTACGATTTTTTTTCGAGGGGGAGGCGTGAAATATTTTAATTTCTGCAAAGGGGGCCCTGACATCCAGAAGTTTGGGAAGCACTGGTCTAGAGGTCGTCTTAATTTTTAGAGACGGCTTTACTTAAATATAAACTCCACGCATGTCGTACGAGGCGACTAAAATGGGTATCCAGGGAGGATAATGGATGGCAATGCTGTAGTCAATGAAGTTCTGCGGCTGAGCTATTGCTGTTACCTTCTTCCATGATCAGAGCTCATAGCTCAATAACACCCTATCCTTACATTGTCCTCTACAGATAACGTGGAATATGAAAAGCATTCTTGCTTCGCCTATCTAGCAAAAAAAAAAAAAAAAAAAAAAGAGACTATGTACGTGATCCTCGCTCGTTATATGAGCTTTATTTTCAACATCATTCATAACGAATACAATAACAACCATCTGCTCCACCTTTACAGTTTTATGCAATCGCTTCCGCAATGTGTACAACTAGTAAGATTTGAGTTTCCGCACTCATAGATGTGATATGTTTTTTTCTCATTTAGAAATCTTACACGCAATTCACATATACAATATATTTATTTTAAGGTTTTATTCTATATATTGGTACAACCTCTAACTGGATTTCGGGAATCCAATTATAAATTGGATTTGTGAAACTTTATCAATCCCTAAGATAAGTAGTTTTCAAATACGTTCGAACTCTTCTGCTGATATATAGTTTCCGCATGAAATACCTGTAACCTAGTAGATGGTACCTCTAGAAAACGATAGCATGAACGATGTTGCTGATGTCACTGTCATTAAACCCATACCGAGCTTGTAAACACTCTCCAGCAGCTTCCTGGATGCTGGAGAGTGTTTACTCCCTGGTGGGCGATATCAGATATTCGGTACTGAGTTATGTAATGGTATCAGCAATATTAGTAAATTACAACTATAATAATATATAAAATAATATATAAAATAAAATAATAATTTCCTAGCCAAATTTGTGTATACCTCCCTTCTTAATATACAAAACTGTGGAAAAGACAGTAAAACAAATTATCGTGTTTTTTTTTTTCAAATTTCCAGATATATCAATCAATAGTAACTAACTTTATAAATCCACCTAGATGGAATTTTCTTGCTATCAAAAGCTTGTTTGGCTAACCTTTCCATTCCCATTCTATTGTTTAAGTGGCCATACCATCTTAGGTCGGCACAGGTCTCCGATCGTTTGTTTTATTTCTAACCCAATCGTCAGATTCTTAACTTAAAAATAATAACAATCTCTTATATCCGGTTAGTTTGGTGTTTTGGCTAATTTCTATGTTATTCTATATACATTTATTTAGCTGGATTTCCAATACACCAAATTTGCTTATTCTATTATCTATTTTCGTATTTAATTTGCAATCTTCACTTAAAATTGTGCATTAATATCCGAATGTTTTACCTTTTCCATAGCTTCTCCATTGAGAATGGAATATAGCTGATGGTTACCATATTTTCCTACTTCTGATCTTTTTTTTAACTGTTGAGTTTCAAGCCAAATTTGTTACAACAATGTTATTTATGTTAGTTGGGGTCCTAAAGACTTGTGATGGATTTATTTAGGAGAATAAGATCACTTTATTTCCGTCATAATGCGATCCATATAGGTGACGAACAACAGTGGAGACAGCGTGCATCCTTGTCTTTAACATCAACCCATCTTCCAGTACTTAAGATTGTTTAGCTGATGGAATATGCCCTCATCCTTCCGATTCGAACCATACTTTATAACTTCTTTTCGAAGAAAAAAATAAAATAAATCAATAAAAATGCCTATACTTTTTTCTGCATATTTCCACGTGAGTATAAAATATATCGATTATATCCAAAAATAAGTAACATAGATATAAAATAATGCGGCAGCACTTGTGCACACAGTTAAACAATTATGGATACTGTTAAGCCTACAAAAGCAGACACGGAGTTCACTTATTTTCCTGACGAGAAAATCCATGATTGCGGCCTGCCTGAACGGATTCGTTTATGAAGCTGTTCATCATCTGTTGATGGTAACACCAACTGTGACAGCTCCTCTTTACAAACACAATGGCGTCCCGATCTTTATCAACTCCCATTTGTTTGTCAGTTTCACTTACATGATCTATTTCTGGCAGTCGGAGATTTACTGAGTGTGGAGTGCTTTACGAGAGTTCGAGTTGCACGCACTGAGTGTATATGAACATGCACACATTTATTCCGTTAAAATATCTAGATTTTTATCTATAAAAGATTAACGGATATATAATTTATTTTGCAAAATTACATATAAGTTTCAAGAATATTAGAGGAGAAATAAAAATTTCAAGTTAAATAAATAAACCTATTACTTTTACAAATAAACATAGTATAAAAAATTGGTCGATGTTTTTGCGCGCTGTTTTCCCGTGTGGTTGCCAGGATAAGAATAGCACCAATGTAGCTCATGCATGTCGTATGAGACGACTAAAATGGGTACCCAGGGAGGGTAGTGGATGGCAATGCTGTAGCCAATGAAGTTCTAACTGAGGCTCGGCTATTGCTGTTACCCTCTTGCCATGATCAGAGCTTTATAGCTCAATAACTCCTTATCCTTACACTGTCCTCTATCGGCAACGGAGAATATGAAAAGCATTCTTGCTTCGCCCCTTTAAGCCAGTCCATATAAGGACTTGTGCACTGTACAACTTCAATTTGGAAGGAGGAACTGAGTTTTGGATTGCGTTTATTATGTGTCTTGAAGATCACGCAATTTTGAATCAGTGCTCTTACCAAAACAGTTCAGAGTCCTGCAGCAGTGCCGGTAAGACTACAACTGCAGGGTAAGCGGTTTTTTTTTTTTTTTTTTTTTTTTTTTTTTTTTTTTTTTTTTTTTTAAGGGCCACATTGACAGATATGGAACAGCAGCCAAACGAGAAAACGTTTGAAGAAGTATATCGGGAATTTATCAGACGGGGAGAGCTGCTCAACAAAAATTGGCCAGGAAAGGTGAAACTTTATGATACGTTTCCCCCGGCAAGTGTCACAGACGTTGACGCCGAGATTATGGTAGATCATTCAGAATCGGCAAACCCCACTACTTCTGATTTTCAAGAAGTCCGCATACGTAAAAAGCGGAGAACAACAGATGAACCACTCAAAGACAACATAATGGAACAACACGATCAAGTTTCAGACTCCACTGCTTCTCCCGGAGAAAAGGTGCCTCCGATTATATTACGAGAGAAGCAGAGATGGGCAGCTTTAAGATCAACAATGTCCAATCTACACATTGGCTATGTAAAGGCCAAAAATGTGGATGAAAGAATAAAGATATAGCCTACAACGGTGATAGACTACAGGCGACTAACAAAAGAAATGGACAATAGAGGTATACAATATCATACCTTTTCGCTCAGCTCGGAGAAAAATTTAAAAGTGGCGTCTGTGAAGACATTGATACAGAAGATATAGTTGCTGATCTTAATTTACAGGATCTACCTCCTGTTAAGGCCAGCAGAATGTACAGATCCAACAAATCTCCCATGCCGTTAGTCCTCGTAGAGATCCATAACATATATACAAATATCTACAACTTGAAAACAATCTGCGGGGTCATTGTCACACCAGAGCCATTCCGAAAAAGGGCATCTTCTGGACAGTCCCATAGGTGTCAAAAGTTTGGTCATGCCCAGAAATTATGTAAAGCTAAATTTAAATGTTTGAAATGCGGGGACAGCCACCCAACCAATATCTGCACAAAGCCAAAAACAACCCCGGCTAAATGCGCCAACTACAAGGGATGCATTCAGCACCCAAAAAAAAAAAAAGACGGATGGAATCAGCCAAACAGTCCTCTTCCTCTAGTACAGGAACACCAGAGGCCCCTGCACCACAGCCAGAGACTCAGTGTTCACAGTCAGAGACCTTCAAAGATAGAGTGAACCAAAAGCAAACACAAGAAGTTATGCTGACGTGGCCGGTACAAACAAATCCGCATCTACAAACCTAACAGCTGATATAACTGCCTCTCTAGCCAACATGCTACAAGACTTCAGCTTGTCAAACCCTTCAGCAACCTCCACCAAAAGATTTCTCCGTGAAACACAGGTCATCCTCACAGCGCTAATTGATGAGTAGAAACAAACTTATTCCAGCCTCTTTGCAGATCATTGCATGGAATGCAAATGGCCTAAGAAACAAAATTCTGGAGCTTCAAGACTTCACTAACAGATATCAATCAGATGTTATATTAATCAGCGAATCTCATCTAAGACCCTCAGATAACCCAAAAATAAGGGGTTACCGTCTATACAGAAATGACAGATTGCTCAGGGATAGTATTGGAAACAGTTCCAATACTATCCCTGAGCACTTCCGACAATCTTTCCCACGATATATAGGAGTGAGGGGGAGGAGGCAGGTATTCTTTTCTTCCCATCTGAAATAGTATTGGGCTTATGATCTTAGGCTGTATTGAAGATTAATGTCCCGCAGGATAGCTATATCCAGGATGTCCGCAGTTCCAAACGTACTAAGATGAGTTGGTTCGGTGGGGCCTGCCACAACAGCATTGTGTGATCCTATGAAGTTGGAAATGATGCAACCAACAAGAACGGTTGCATCATTTCCAACTTCATAGGATCACACAATGCTGTTGTGGCAGGCCCCACCGAACCCACTCATCTTAGTACGTTTGGAACTGCGGACATCCTGGATATAGCTATCCTGCGGGACATTAATCTTCAATACAGCCTAAGATCATAAGCCCAATACTATTTCAGATGGGAAGAAAAGAATACCTGCCTCCTCCCCCTCACTCCTATATATCGTGGGAAAGATTGTCGGAAGTGCTCAGGGATAGTATTGGAACTGTTTCTCATATAGGTACAAAGGAACACATAGAATCTGCAGTTACAAGCCTCTCCCAACTAATTAACTCGCCATAACGGTAGCCACCTTCTACAAATCTATTCACAAGCCTGGTCGTCTGTCTGAAGACATTATGAACTTGATCAGGGGAAAAAAAACAGAGTCAGGAAAAGATTTCATAACACTCGTGCGCCACAAGATAAAACATATCTAAACAGACTTACCTTACTGAGGCTGTGAGAGATGCACTCAAGGCTCCCAGAGACCATCTATGGGAAGAAAGGATAGCCTCTATCTCACCTACTGATCACTCTGTCTGGAAATTACTAGGAAATATCAAAAACAAAGGCAAATCTCTTCCCCCAATACTCTCTGACCAGGGTCTTGTACACATTGATGCGGACAACGCGGAGGCCATGGCAAGAAATTTGGAAGAGCAGTGCAAACCTGCATAAGGAAATCTAGACTTCAATCATATATACAAAATTCACAGAGAGGTCAGACACTCACTCAAACTTCCTGATACCAGTACTGACCACATTGTACCCACATCACCTGGTGAAATATATATTATTATTAAAAACTTAAAGAACAAAAACGCTCCTGGACCAGGCGGCATTTCAAACAGGGCGATCCAGCTGTTGCTTCGAAAAGCTATAGTGCACCTGACTATTATAATAAATGCAATCTTAAGATTTCACTATTTTCCTTCCACCTGGAAACTGGCTGATGTAATCCCTATAAAGCCAGGCAAGGACCAACACCTACCGCAAAATTATCGTCCAATCAGTCTTATCTCCAACCTGGGTAAGGTTGCAGAGAAGGTCATCCTCTCACGACTAAAAAACCTCAGAAAATGACCTAAACAACAGTTCGATTATCGGCAACAACATGGTGCTACCCAGCAAATCAACAGAATTGTGGAATACATCACCACCAGCTATAACTGGCGCCAGTGCATAGGAGCTGTTTTTCTAGACTTATCCAAAGCATTTGACAAAATCTGGCATTTTGGACTCCTGCACAAACTTATCTCAGCCGGTACCTCACTAAAAATGGTTCATTTAATCCATTCATATCTTCAGAATAGATCAATGCAAGTAAAAACCAACGGTTCTACATCATCCCAGCGTAACATCTTTGCTGGAGTGCCGCAGGGATCCCTAGAAGCTCCATTGCTGTTTTCTATATACATGTCAGACATCCCGCACAATCCGATGTCTTCCAACTTGGCCTTGCATGCGGACGATACAGCAATACTAACCAGATCTCTCCGACTCCATTTCTTTACCAGAAAGCTTCAAGAAAACTTTCTAAAGCTGGAGGGTTGGTTCTCCAAATGGAGATTGGAAGTCAACCCCCCAAAAAAGCTCAGCCATTCTTTTCTCGAAAAGACCAATATCTCCTGCAAGAGATGTGTTACTATTCAATACTAAAATTCCCTGTGACAGACAGAAACAAAATACCTGGGTGTAATTCTCGACAAAAAGGGAACTTTCAACCAACACATCAAGTCTGCGTGCGCAAAGGCATCTAAAGCCATCGCTCAGATCTATCCGCTAATTAATAGAAATAGCAAGCTCAGCAACAGAATCAAATTGCAGCTATACCAGATGACGAATCGTCCTATTATCACTTACGCCTCTCCAGCCTGGAGCCACACCTCTAATACTAACATTATCAAAATACAACGAGTACAGAACAAGTGCTTGAGAATGATTCTGAACGCCCCGTGGTATGTTAGAAACAACCAACTCCACAGAGACACAAATATTCCCTATATTCTCTCTTTTCTACAATTCTTAGCATCCAAGTTTTTCCTAAAGACGTCCACACATCCCAACGATTTGGTTCAGCAAGCTGCAGCATACGAGGCAACGGACATATTCAAACATAGAAGACCAAAAGCTATATTAAACTATAGCGATTCATAATCTCCATGCCCAATCGGGGCGAGCAAACTGCTCATAAATTTTACCCTCACTGTAACCGCAACAGATAGCAAGAAATATGAAAAGCATCTTGCTTCACCCCTAAAGACATAAATGTCAATTGTGCACTGTATATGTATATATCATTGCTGTATGACCATAAATGTGTGGGTTATTTTAGGTTGTATTCAACATTATATTAAATAGCTTTGTGATTGGATATCACTACACCCAAAATATTTCAACTAGATTATTCCAGAAGAAATTTTATCCTATATAATGACACGAAAATCAAGTTTACTGAGAAAAAAATATATACATATACATTTTTAGTCTTATTCGGATAGCAAGTTCTTTGTGATCATAACACTTTCCTTTTAAGCACGCACCAAACTTACAGCATCCTAACTACAAACCAGGAAGAAAGCAGGTTACTCAATTGGTCTTGGAATATGGCCAACCATGCTGCATTACTAACAATAAAACATAGCATGACTAGAATGAGAACAAAGTAGGGATTACTGCAATCAGCTAATTGGAGATAGTATAGGCAAAGCAATGTCAACAAGTGAAACACATTACTGATCACTAGCAACGCTACAGTGCACGATAAAGTAATCCCCCCACACACACACTCCAGTAATATGAGTTAAGTAGCTCAGTATGTCGAGGTTCCGTGATCTGTTATTGAGTTATGTACAATGGACATTATCGAACCAATGCAAGAAAGGCTAACAGCATTATTGACTCAAATGCAAAAATAAAGTGTTGTAACCTGAAAGATTTTGAATTTCAATCAATAACCAAAACAAAACGAATAAGAGACGAATGTGCAGTCACGGGACATCACAATATAAACGCGGCATTCGTTTACATTTCGGATCAACTGTAGAAAAGTACTTGATTAACAGAAGTCATTCTAATGCGACTACTGACCAACCTGGCCACTCTGGTTAACAATTGCAAATAAACCTGCACAGGATCTGAGACAAGAAGTTGTAAAGGCTTTCTCTCCATACACACTGCATTGATATGTCATCTAATTCGGTGTACATCCAGTCAAGAGAGATGTTTGAGAAGTCTCTTTCTTTCTATCTCTTCTACAGATATTTCTATGCACAGTGTTTTGCTGAACTTGACAGGCATCAACTAATGCACCACGAAATTATTTTTTTTCACTTAATAAAATAAGACAAATGCCATCTGAACTCCTTTATGCATGCAGTAAAGGATTCACCGAACCACCTTAATAAAGTGATTATCACAGGCACAATTTCTCTTTAAGCATTGAGAAAGAGGGGCGTAAGGATGAATTGGGTTCTTTCGTATCAATTACAAACCAAAACTAAAACTGGGGGCAGTTCAGAAAACATTATTATTCCATTTCATCGCTTCTAAGGTTGTAATGCGATATGCTGGCATTGTTTTTGATAATTCATCGTATCATTAACATACTGTTTCGATATTTGTCTAGAAATAGTGCCATTACATTGCTCTTAGATTACTACTGACAAGCATATGCAGTTCTTAACAATATTGGTGCCCAAATACTTTTGGCATCCTAGTACATGAACAACCACTAAAATCCACTTTCCACCGAGGGCTTGGAAAAACGTTTTCCCTTTGAAGACATCAAAACCAACTTTGAGACACCAGGTATCAATGAACAGCAAACTTGAAGGCTCCCTCTGTTCTTTGTAGTGAGGAGGTGGAAAATATGACTAAATCTGATAGGCCCATCAACTGTAACTATGGCTTATAGACAATCGCGTCTGTCGAGGGAGGTTTCACTTGCAAACGGTGTTGTAATATTCGCATCGCACAGACGTGTTCATAGAGCTGATTCTAAAGTGTTGAAGGATCATAGCGCTGCTTTTCCAAAAACTTTGCAAGTCGCTGTTTCAAATGGTCAGCAAATTCTGAATCTAATTCTGTGGACCAAAATGTGACCTGAAATCTTTCTGGTACAGTCTCGACGATGTGATGGAACCTCGTGACAGAATAGTAATCGCATTACGTAATGAAACACCTCAAACGTACTCGGTTGGCGAAAACTGGAGCAAGACGTGGGTGCGCTGTAACCGAATTACTCTACTAAAATAAAGCCAACTTCCAGATTTAACACGATACACAAATGATATGATAGGAGTTTTTTTTTTTTTGCTCTTTGATAACTTTCCACTAAGTTGAGTGTTACTCAAATGCCCCTTCGACAGCTTGTCTGACGACTTCTTCCCCTCAAATCTCCGTCATCCATTATTCATAGTCTGTGACCTTTCTTTGTTTACTATCGTAGCACGCAGCAAGCTGTGGACACCCCGAGTGGGAGCAGACCATGAAGGTCACCCGACCCAGGGAACAGTCTAGGCATCGCACCTCAAGCGCGTGCCACAAAACCAGCGATGTGACACTGGGAGAGGGAGAGAAAATGCACGATGGTTTATACCCCGATTACTCACTGTTGACTTAATTAGACTGAGATAGGACGATTTGGTTTGCAGATTGAAATGCTCCGATGCAATCAATATGGGAGCAAAATAAGAGCACGCCATTCATCTTATGTACAAAGCTATTGACAACGGATATTCAGTTTAAAGCTTATCACATTCAAGTTTAGTACATCTCGGGCGAAAAAAAAAGTTTCATTTAGACAGGCAATTGGATGATTCGTTGCAAGGTGCATATACTAGAAGGAACCGGCAGATCACAGCAACAAATAAATGACGTTTATTTTGTGGAATGTCCTTTCTTTAGCCCTGTGGAAATGGTGTTGGCTTCTATAGAACTAGACTACCAACGAAACACGTTATAGATTCGATTATATTTGCAGGCCAGAGAGGAACCTTTTCTAGACCTTATTTAGCTACGCTCCACAATCAATTAGGGTTTCCTCCACGAAAAGTATGGTATTTAATCACCGTATCTCAAAAAAAAAAAAAAAAAAAAAAAAAAAAAAAAAAAAAAAAAAAAAACACCAGTAGAACACTATTTCAGAAATTCTATATATCTATTAGGATTTAAGACCGCAAGATGGTGGTACTTGACGGTCGTAATCTTTCTCCCGAAAGTCTTGATTCATTGACAGCCTCGAGTTCATTTGTCAGTGAGAACTGAAAGATCGCTGCCTACATGTCATAGAACTAAAGGAATTGTCTACTTCGCTTGGGAATAAAAAGGTTTTAGATGGTTTATTTTACCCTTTCTCTACATTTCAGATGTTGCATTTAAGGCACTGCACATTCAATCTCACTGCTGACAACTGAAGACTTCATGGAAACTTCTCTGGCATCATATTTATGGATTGTAATTTAATTACATTGTATACTTAAGGATTTTATGCACTAAAAGCGGTGAAGTGAGACGTGGATAAATCTACTGGTCTCCCTAGGTCAGGGTGTGAATTCAGTGATTATACGAAGAGTGGTGAAGAACATACATAAAGGCCTCAAGGAAAAGTGGTAGCAGAAAATCTGACTTACTTTGTTAAAATATGCAAATTAGAAACTGATAGGTAGCAAATCATTTTATAATCTCTATTTCAGTACTGATTTCCAATTTGCACATTTTAATGAAGAAAATATCATAATTTTCTAGTACCATGCAAACTGGTTAACGAACAATGGTTAAATTGGGAATCAATCCGGACTTTTTCTTCACTAAAAAAGTCAGGATTTTTTTTTAAGTGAGCAGCTAGATTTTGCTGTGGCCCTTAAGAGATGACGATTGTAGAAGCATCAGTTATTAACCTTGTATTTCATGAGTGCAGTTAAGTCTACTCCCCCCCCCCCTTTTTTTTTTGTATGCTCACGATGTAGGTTAGGATCGGTGAACAAATAGCAGGGTTTGCAAAGGAGATCTAGAGATGGTGTCAACAGGTTGATATAATTATTCTGTGTTTGGACGTTTTTTGTTTATATTTGATATAAAGAACTTAGTTACGAGTCAGTCTTTGTGATGTAACTTGATGACTCATAAGATGAACATCGATGTAAATGATTGTGTTGAAGTGTACTCTAAAACACAGAGAGAGAGAGAGAGACGGACCAAAGTAACATGAGTCGAACCCAAGCAATGTGAACATTTGGCGGGGGAAGGGGTTGCGCTGTTGGTCTAAACCATATGAGATTAAAATATGCAGTGGATTTATGAGTGAGATTTAAAACAGAGATGCTTGTAACCCATTTCTACCAAAATGAGCACACGAGGAGTTTACAGGATTGTCTTTAAAAAGTTGTGCATACATCCACTGTGTATCCATTCAATACAAATCATTTATACACCATCGTTTCCGCATCTATTTCGATCTCCCACCAGAGCAGCGACCTAGGAAAACTTGCACCCAATCCTATTCTTAACTCTACTGTGACCCACTCTCTTTTTCGGCTGACATTTTTCGCAACTCTTTCCTTCTTTTGGATATTTTATGCTCCCTGCGGGACGCATGATCCTTGCAGTTTTGACAGCTAAGCTTATATGGTACGTGTAAATGGAGATATCATAAGCATTGGTATGAAAATGAACCATGAGATTCTCTTCAGTTTGTTTTGTATTTTTGCAAATACTAAACGCTCAGAGATAGATTCGCGAGAGAAAGATGAAAGAACAAATTTAAGAGTCATTGCAAGTACTGAAGTCGCTTAATAACTGCATTATAGTTCATCATTTAAAAATAACGTGAAATCTTAAAATTCTATACGTTTAATATACAAAATATTTGGTTTGCTTCACGATCTGAAACTGGTCGACTTCACACCATCCCTAACACGTAACAGTTGGTTGTAATATTCCTAATATTCCTATTATTCATACTTTCCGTATTGGATTCCCGAACAAGGTCAGGTGAAAGGGTGTCAAAATGCTTCACATCTAAAATTCTATAAACGCATGATATTTTAAAAGAATATTCTTGGGAAAACAGCTTCTATGACGTCAAAGTTTGTAGCCAGAAGGAAGCGACCGATAAGATTCTTTTGGTGTGCCGTCAGCGCATGGCAACTTGGAAGAAAATGCGTACACAGGTGATAAATAACTAGGACTGTTTCGTATCCCCAGTCGACTTCCATCAGTCTCGCAGCAACCATGTTTTCTTGAAGCCATGATCACCGCAACATCATTTCGATGCTGGTGCTACTACTGTAAGGGCAGTCAGCGGTCTACTCTTCCTTCTATCCCCCCCCCATCACAGCTTCTCATATTTCGTCATAGCATTGATCCTATTCCTGGTTAGTAAGGATGACCTGCAGAGAGAGCATAAGTGCGCATACTCCTCGATGACAGAACTCTTATGACCAATGAATAGTCGGGAATCTGTAGCTTTTACGTATCGCAACTCCTAGTCGCAGATTTGGTATTGAGCCAAGTTTCCTTGAGATGTAATTAACATTCGCTTGCAGTGTCACGTGCTTTTTGACCTTCCCGAAAACAGTGAGGAAATTTAATACTGTAATGTTGGGACAATTTGGCAGAAACATCGGAAAGTGCTGAAGGAGATTTTCAGCTACACTGAACAAGGAAAACCATCAGAGAAAAATCACACCTTCCTGGCAAAACATACTCAGAATTTACGACAGTTTATCACCGAATAAGTCTTTACTGCAAAAGTAAGAATAGGTATGATAAAATATACATTTTTGTCGATTAATTTCACTAAAACAAAAACAATAATAATCTGCATAGAGGATTTCATTCATTTGAATGTTTCCTAGGACATCGAGTATTGACGTAATTGTCCAACCATTACTGTCGCACTCCGAGAAGAGACCTGTGAATGAGTTGTGCTAAAAAGCTGAAGATTTATGAGGTTTTCAGTCACTGTCGTAACCTCTCTACGACGTGACGGGAAAATGAATGCAATTACAGAGATAAATTACCAGTTTTGAACAAGCGTGTAAAAGGAATCAAGGTTTAAGCAAATCATTTAGGATTGTGAGCAAGACAACCAACACACGCACATACAAAAAAAAAAGACAGACGGGCCATTCAGGGAGAGATGAATGTGGCGTACGACAAATAACTGAACACGTGACAATTAATTGTAAAACTCGCGTGGAAATTATGTTCACACAAAGTACAGGGAAGTGTCGTAAGCTAACAATAAAGACCACCCTCAGTAATCTAGTGTTTGACTTCTTTTGGTGAATTAAGATTAAATCGCCAACGAGTTAAATGCATAAAAAAATAAATAAATTACAATGCAGTTATATGTGTGCTTTGTTTAACTGAATCTAACATTTGATTTTTTTTTTAATATAAATTACACACACAAACGAGATTTACAGAATATTTATTTTACATTTTACAGTAGTATAGAGAAGCTAGAAGGAACTTACTGGCATTTGGTTAACTGTGAGTTGCAGTTTCACAGAAATATTGACTGATATTGTTTGAACGAATGCAAATTAGAAAAACTACTTCACGAAAAAGAAAAGTTTAATTGTGCAGAGTATGCTTCTAGTTTTTTTGAGAAAGCTAGAGAATAAATCTGGATCCCGTATCCCCAAATGTGGGAACAGTAATCTATAGTAAAATAGATTTCCGATTCATATGGATGCAGTGGTTGATGAGTGTTGTTTATAGAAAAAGACTAGATTATCAGAGGCCGAGATTGTTAAAAATATTATCTGGAATTACGGGTGAAGCAACTAAGACTGAGGTAAGCGTATATGTCTGAAATTGCGTGTGTTCTTCTAGCTAGTTTACCTGTTTTTTTTTTTTATTAAAAAACCCAGCTAACTCACTTTCTTTCAGGTGAAGAAACTCTTACTAAGGTGCCGAGACCGGTTTCGAACCCAGGTACGAACGAAGGACATCTTCCATACCAAATGAGTTAAGGAGAGATGTTTAGGCTAAGAAAATCTAAAATATGTCAAGACTTTATCCTCTTAATAAAAGGTTTGAAGAGCTGTGACAAAAATAGGGGGGGGGATGCTTAACTCGCCCACAATACTCGCGGACGGCGAAGATAAAACGACAAAATCGTTCTTATGTGTAACTCAGTGAACTGTTACTGATCATATGATTTTGTGGGAAAAATTTAAAACAATAACCAAGGGCAGAATGATGTTAGGACGGAAACTTGAACACTTAGGAAATGTAACTGAATTTCTTATTAGCCGAGATAAGATTACAATCGGCTCGTGCTATCCATCATGGCAAGAAAGATGTGGCCATCATCTGTAGTCTTATAACTAAACTTATTCCATTTGTACTCAAACATTTCCGTATTAAACGTTACTAACTTCGATCGTATTTCTTTAACATTAGACGTTTATTTCTGATTTTGGTTTAGTACTTCTAAGTAAACATTATTTCTAAGAGAAGGAATAGTTCTCGCGTGCATTTTCCTACATTTTAGTATCGACATATCCATCAAGCTTATAGCAGCTTACCTATTTCCTATTAGTTTCTGAAGACCGTGTGCTTTACCAAATGATCACCGAGTTGAGCTCAGTGATGGCAGAACTATCACACAACACGCTCACACGATCTCTTTCGAAAAGTGCCATCATCGAATTAGATAGCGCAGCTGATGCAGAAAGAAACCTAGCGGATGAACAAAGAAACTCAAGTGTTGACAATGTATTAACATTAGACTGGAGCACTATACTGTTAATAATGTCATATGTTTAAGCAAAGGGCAGATTACATCGGAAATAGAGGATTCATGTTATTTTCAACCTCTGGAATCGGAGAGATGCCTAACACAACTAAAAGACAAAATTATTTCTGGTGAAATGACTTTAAAAATAGCTCCCTATCTGAATACTTCAACATTATTAGTAGTTTTTAAACCCAAATACTCTTCTATTAATATAACATTTTTTTATTGACCAAATATTTATCTGAGAGCAAGAGTGAAAAATTTTTGCTTGGTCCAAATTCAAGTGGATTATTATTATTATGAAGTTCGAGGAAATCAGGCCTACACTGCAACTGGTTAAAGCTTCATTCATATACAACCAATATTCCCCAAAATAACTTCATTTAAAAATAGTTATAAGAAATGATTTCACTAACTCCTGTCTGTTTAGAAAGAATTAATTCCGTTCTGAGACGCAAATGGCCAGTGCCAAACTGATACCCATAAGTTATTGTTTCTAGTGCAACTGGAAATGTGGCAGAATACATAACATGCAATCCTCCTACTTGCTGTCTTTAAACCACTTATTAAAATCATCATCCCATAACTATTGCTGCATATCCTGTACAGGTTATAGAGAAATCACTGTGGAATCCAAACAGTAACAAAAATACACAAAGAAGTCACTGTATAGTGTACCCGTGCCCTTTTCCGTGTACTCCACCCTAATCGTTTCATCACCTTTACGTGCTATCCCATTTTACGATGAACTGGATTCGATCGATCCGGTTCATCTTGAGAGAAAGGTAATCACCGGTCCCTGAAAGCAGCCTGGCCAATCACTTCACCATAGTTTGGTTGAGTTGCGTGATGTGGTTACACGCTATCCTAAATATACTCTTTGAGATTTCGTTCTAATGATTTGAGCAGGCAGGTTCAATTTGTCCTCCACTGAAGACACAGTAATCCGATTAATGTAGAATCCGAATCCCAGCCAACAAGTAGAACATTGGATATAGTACTATTCGCAGTACCCTAGAGAAGGTCCTAATCTAGAACAAATCTTTATATGATTGTGGAAAGGGGAATTTCTCAAGGGACTCATTGTTGAACAAACGGAGTCTGCTGAAAACACTCCATAAGAATAACGGAACCAGTGGGCCTTTTCCATAAAGCAAGGTCGGTAGCATGTTGCTTCATACAAATCCTGATTGTTTGGATGCTAACGTATATTATCGACCTCCTACTGATATGTACTCAACTATCGCAACGTGGGAGTGCTTCCAAAGCGATGCAGTGAACTTGATTTGGTGTCATTATTCTTCCACGTTCTCCCAGAATCATGTACGCATCGATTGGTGATTCTGAAGTGCATTGGCTTCGCGTTACATCAGTCACCTGACACCAGTCCAACTGCTTTAAATATCTCGAGTCTCCTGATATCATATCCATTGCAAACTGGATCGAACATCTGAATGAATTCTACCGGCATTTGAGTGGGCTGTACTGTACATGTGTAGAATTTTCTTTTATATATTTATTTGTTTATTTTTTTGTGCGGTCCAATTTTATAAAAAAAAAAAAAAAAATTAACCTAAATTTCATTAAAAATCAGTCTAATCAGAACAGTTTATTATCAGATTCAAAATTTATTCCAAAATTCAACTACCTAAGTAACGAACTACTGAATTCTGAGAAATACGCCTAACATCAAGTAGGATGAGCTGATGACCTACTATAGGTTATATTTATCTGATAAATTAAAATAATTATTCAATAAAATAATTAATTTAAATTACGAATTTGATTATTTAAAATCCAATTAGTAATTGAAAATATCTGAAATTTAATCAAGACACCAATAATTATTTAATATTGAAACAATAGAACTAAAATTCCACATGGATTCTGACGTATTTATATATCAATCACTCCAAGTCAGGCATTTGCTATTAAATAAATAATAAACATGCTATTTTAAATCATTTTTTGGATAAAAAATTATAAAATTCGTTTTTCATTATTCTGGGATTCTTTGCTAATGGGTTTCACTCAAAGTTGAATTTTGGAATCTTTGCAAAAATTTCTCTATTCCAATTTTGTTTCAATCGGAATTTTCGTTATAGTTGCTGTACCACTGTTAACGATTTTTCTACTTTGTTGAAAGCATATAAAATATTCAATGCAAGCTCAATAAAAGAAAACTAACTTTCGAGCAGATATTTCTGATAAGCAACTATTAGTCTTCTAAACAGGAACACACGAATTAATGATGTTATTTCATGTAGAAAGACAACTGACAGGAGTATCCAAAGTAGGCCTAGTAAGTGATCCAGGCCAACAGCACTGCTTAACAAATAGACATGCATAATGACGAGAAAAACGGGTTTCTTTCCCAATTAGTGAATTAATTTCGTGATTACCAAGTAACAATAACGAAAAAACCAAAATATCAGCACTTCGCAGTGTTTAATTTTCAATATGAGTCAAACCAACCATTTCTGGAAAGAACTAAGCTGTCATGCTGGTTGCTAAGCAGCGACAATAATATGGTGAACTTATGAATAATGTAGTGCTTCCAACTCGTACCTTCTTGGACATGAAAATGCTTTTTATTGAAATAAAGAAATTCTCTGTAAGGGCAGTCGTAAAGCCAGCATATCTGATAATTCTATGGGAAGTATAAAATATAATAACGTAACCTATATGGTTTAAATCGGAAAGAAAATGTGTACAGTAAGAAATAATAACGTTGAAATAACGCTAATTTCAACATTCTTATTACTCCGAACTTAATAGTGGATAAACAATAAAATAGAAAGGTGTAACCCAGATTAAATAATACAGAATAAAATACGAAATATTTTCAAAAGAATATTTTTTCATCCGTAAATTCTTTACGTTTGCAATGGTATTTTAAACTTAATATTAAAATATAAATCAAACAAAAGAAATTAAAAGTAATTTGCTTGTAATAAATAATATTTGTTATAATAATAAATATAACAAATCATATAGGAGAGCCCTCAGGATCATCATAGTACGACAACCAATTCTAAATAGGTTTAGTTGCTGATTCGAGAGAAAAATAAACCTGCTATTCGTGGTATGTAGATTGTCTCATCAACATATAACTTCAACAGGTGAATGATTATTATTAATTCTAATGCTGCGTTTGTGTGTGTGTGTGTGTGTGTGTATATATATATATATATATATATATATATATATATATATATATATATATATATATATATATACAGGGTGTTCGGGATAAATTTGACATATTTATAATTAATTATATTTTTCCGTAAGTTACATGTATTAACACACACTTCTCTTCATTTAAAAGTTTGGACCCTTCTTCATTCATATACAAGATGTCAGAAAGGATGGATAGCTGGAACCCACCTGAATCATGGAAGAGAATAACTTGTATCATGATGATTCGTGCCCGCCATCAAAATAAGGATATTACGACTGCTGCCCAATGCTCCCTGAATACAGTAAAAACAATCAGGCATGAACTAGAGACTTGCAATGGTGACTACGAGGATGTAGCAAGAAGAAAGATCCCTAGCAGACGATCTGATTGCGTTCGTACAGCAGAATTCCTCGCAAATCTGCAGGAACAGGTGTTGAAGAACCCTGGCATTGGAATTCGGGCTTTGTTCGTGGAGTTGCTAACTGTAGTCAAGCCCTGGATAACAAGGGTAGCCAATGGTAGGCCGTATGTATGGCAGCAGGATTCGGCCCCTTGCCACACCTCTGGGAAAAGTCAAAAATGGTTGTCTGAAAATTTCTACGACTTCACCAGTCCAAATGTTTGGCCTCCAAACTCCCCAGACCTTAACCCCATGGATTATTTTGTATGGGGCGCAGTTGAAAAAGACACCAATCGCACTTCCAGTAATACAAAAGCCCAGTTAATGGATAAAATTAAAATAGTTTTTGCGGCCCTTCCCAGGGAGACTGTAGCATCAGCTTGTTCGAGGTTCCGAAGCAGAATTGAAGCTGTGATCGATGCTAATGGTGGTTATTTTGAGTAAATCTTGTTGATAGTATTGTAATTAACTCTGCCTGTAATGTTTTTTTGTCAATTCATTAAATTTAATAGATACAAAGAAGATTTTCTTTTTCCTTACGAAACTGTCAAATTTATCCCGAACACCCTGTATATATATATATATATATATATGTGTGTGTGTGTGTGTGTGTGTGTGTGGTTGCAAAAGACCAAATAGCAGATTTGTCACAATAGACATGGAAGCAATTCAGAAACGGAACCAAATAGTCTTAGATTCATTGCATTCTTGAGTTTAAATGTGTCCGGAAACCAAGGTAATATTTTCTTGTAGTTTCATCAAACAATTCATTCACAAACGCCTTCCTGTACCTTAAATCAAAAGAAAAGAGATAGACTTTTTATAAATGTGTAAAATTTTTCCCTATGCAAACCACAGGCCTCCAGTGGACGAAACATGTATACCCCTTCCCCCAACATTCCGAGGTCGTTGGTGGATGAGAAATAAGGACTCCAATAGAAGCAAGGAAGCTGGTGCCTAAACAAATAGAGAAAAACGGGTCACTTGGATGATCCAGATGGACTGACTCCGACAAACCTGAAATGGGGCAAGCAGCCCGCCTCCTTTAGTTCTAACTGGCAACGAATTACTAACCCTTGCATTCTAAAAGTCAAACAGACTAGGTCGGAAACAAATTCTATAGGAATAAATTATGAGTGGTCCAAATGTGTAGTTTTCTTAATGTAAATATGTACATCCTCCAGAGCAACCCAGGTTTTAACTTTTTCCATTTTTTTTTTTAATTTTTGATCTCTTTATCGCAGCAACTCCTTTATCAAATCATAAATGGAAAGTTTATTATGTAGATATAAAAAAAAATCACTTCGGCTATTATCACGGAACTAGTTTGAACTGGAATAGCGTGGGAGGGTTATTAACATGCATCGACTAGGTCATGTAGGTGGGAGAAAGCTCAATTACAAACAACCTGTATTTTCAGTGACATTTGGGTCAAACAAATTATTTAAAAATTGCATGTGTAAGCTAATCCCTCCTTCACTCACATGTTTAAAGTTTAAGCAGTAAAATCTTAACCTGTGTTTGACACAATCCAAACCCCCCCCCCTCCATTCAGAGAATTCAAAACCTGAAAGAGGCTGCAATCTGACAAAAAAAAGTGTTTATTTGCTGTTCAAAATACTGTATAAAAGAAATGGTCAGTAACAATCCTCAGCAGCTAAAAGTATTCCAAATGGTAGCGTATGCTAGTTTTTTAACTCGAAAAATGAAGTATTTTCCATACTGTTTTCGTTTTCCATAAACGAAGTGTCAAATTTGAGCCGGTGTGCTCATTAGTAACATTTTCGTTGGATTTTTGTTTTAGTTCTTTTAAAATCAAAACCGAAACATAAAACACAAACTACAGATCAAAACATCAGAGATCTGGTCAAGAAAATACACGCACATGTAGACATAAATTTGTCAAGTACTAAAGGACGTATACATATATTTTTAAAATGAAAACTCTTGGATTAAACAAAACAAAATTAATTGATTTTATCTTGTTTTTATCTATGATTGCGTATGTGTGGTGAAATGTTGGAAATGATAATACCAGAATGGGTATTCCTAAATGACCTAAAATAACAGTAAAATAGCCCTGTACAGAAAACGTCATAACACTTGAAATTACTATACATTGAATTAAAATTATCATTAAATGAATATTTATGGTAAAACTTAAACAAGTCTCTATAATTATATTTTGCATTATTGGTTTTCATGGCGTATATATATTGTGCACACAGCGCCCTCTCTCGTCATAAACAGTGCATGAGTAAAAAGTAAAATAAATGGATGTGAAAATAATTAAATTTCTGTTTTCATTACGTATTTAAAAATATATATATTGCAAAAATCGCCCTCTCGCGCCATAAACAAACGATGAGTGAGTAAAATGAAACGAAATTAATTTAAAATTTTGAATAATTAAATTTTACTTTCAAATTTTAAAATTCTACGTTAAAATATTTTATTTATGATTGCGCGTATATCTCAAGTCAGTCTAATTCTTAGTACTTTATTTGGCCTTCATTTTATGTATTAATTATCACGATAATATACTTTTTTTTTTTACAGTTATGTTTAATTTTACTTCTTTTTTTTTTTTAATTTATATCACTATCGGGAAGGTAGAATTTTTTTTTCTCTGATTCTCTATTTTATCTACAATAAGATATTCTGAAAACAAACCATTTCATCGTAAATATTTAAAAGACAAAAGCTATAGAGAAACATGCAAATAAATAAATAAACGAACAAATAAATTAAAAAAAAGCATCCTCACCCTTGAGGAACCGGAGGTAGGTTTTTCTGTAATGCTTGGTGCATATTTGGAGGCGTCTGCTGCAAGGTGGCGTCACCGTCACGAGTTTTCTGATGACGTAAGAGCAGCAGGCGTCCCAAGTCCTCACACCACAGGGAAAGAAGACCTGGAAGAAGAAGAAAAATTGACTTTTATAACGAATACATTAAAAATGTAGTGGATCATGCACAGATTAAAAAAAAAAAAGAAAGAAAGAAAGAAACCTTGATTAAAACAGATTCTCGTTTATTATTATAAAATACTGCGAAAATTAATTAGGAAAGTCTGACACATTTAATAAAATCATACACACAAACCCATCATTCGCTGAAAACTATTATCATCTGAGACATCACAGTCCAAGATCAAAAAACACATAAGAAACTGCGGAAAGAAAACCCACACATTTTTCTCTATCCCACACTAATTTCTCACTTTTTTTTTTTTTTTATTGCCACGAACCAACCAGATCATTTATCCTACAGGCCCATGCAGTCCTATTGAGTTAACGCACAAGGTAGCCAAACGCAATTGGGTTTCCATGGTGAAGTTGTAAACAAGGCTATATGATTACTTATTGACATCTGCATGTTTACATTCTGTCCTCGATATTTAGCTAGAAGTATATCAAGGAAAATTATAGTATGGAGATAATTAAGTCCTCTTATCCATGTGCATGCAAAGTCCACTAAAAGTGCAGTATTTCTATTGAATCTAATTAATAAGCAGAAGCCGTTTAAAGAAAGGATGGTAAACGAAAATATTTTAATAACAGACTGTTCATATCAGGTTGAGTTGGCTCTTTTTGAGGCTTCAGTTAAAAAAAAAAAAAAAACATGTACTGTATATTATCATTTAAAGTATCCCAGCTTCTTCTGATACTGAAGTTAATAGGGATAAATGAATCTTATGAATAATATACGCAAGAGGAAGTTCCCTCCCCCCATTTCATCAGGAAAGCGTTTGGTCTGTGACAGCCACCGAAATAAAATGTCCTTTATCCAAATGAAAAGGGTGTGACGGGATAATCATCGTTATAGTGCAAGCTGTTTGAGATGTGATGGCTCGTCATATGTAGTGATGATGCAAACAAGTTGTTTACTGTCAGAACAACACATTTATGACCATCGTGTGGTGACATCAGCGCTGGAATTTCTACTCTCCGTGCGATTTTGCTTGTTTGAAATGCTGAAACCATTCCTTCAATAGCCTTGAAAAAAATGCTTTTCAAATATAACCTAGATTCTCTCCAAAGATGCCATCAATTTGTTTATAAGAGAATACAGATTTTTCGAAGAGACCAGTTACTGGTAGTGGGATAGTTTCTGTAGAGAGAGAATCATCCACTGGCAATATCCGTATCAGATAGAAAAATGTAAACAAAAGGCCGCACACAGCGTAGACTATATTGCAAAAGTTATACACGCACTTCTCACTGCAGTGTCCAAATAACTTGTTTATTTTCACAACCCATTATATATCTTTAAGCTGGATTACACCGTCACTTTCCTGGATTTTCCCACTAAATGTTGATAAACGACGTAGGTATTTTGGCCCGTTCTTCTAGGAATTTAATGCCCCAAAATGAGAGTTGCATCCTATAGTAAAATTGGATGTGTTGGTGTCTCATCCAGTCGTTCCCATCTCTTCCTAAAAATAATTTAGGAATACTCCACTGGGTTCAACACGCCACGACAAGCATGGGCCACACAGAATTACCATGAATATCATTATCACAGTGTTCATTTTTCCCTGGCTTTACAATGGTCTTGCTAAGAACAGCATCTCCACTATCGCTTTCACGTTTAAGAGATAGGATTAACCCTTTTTAATACCATCTTTAGTATTTTTGGTATGCCAAACTACTTAATGGTCTTTTAACTATTATGTTTCCATATTTTACCTTTTTATCGTCATTTTTACCATTTCTCTTTTGCTGATAGAACTCGATTGGTATTTGAGAAAAATGGAATTATTCAAATTTGTGGCAATAATGCTCAAAGATTAACAGACCCTCAATCTGAGTGAAAACTACCTGTAAACGCTAATGACCTTAAATTTACAGACTATTTGAAGAAAGTCTAGTGTTAAAGATTAGACAGGTAATTAACAGTTGACAATTGACATTTATGACTTTAGGGGTGAAGCAAGATGCTTTTCATATTCCCCGCTATCTGTTGTGGTTACAGTGAAGGTAAAATTTATGAGCAGATTGCTCGCCCTGAAAGGGCATGGAGATTATGCATAACTAAAGGAGGCTAATATAGCTTTTGGTCTTCTATATTTGAATATGTCCGTTGGATCGTATGCTGCAGCTTGCTGAACCAAATCGTTGGGATGTGTGGACGTCTTTAGAAAAAACTTGGATGCTAAGGATTGTAGAAAAGAGAACATATAGGGAATATTTGTGTCTCTGTGGAGTTGATTGTTTCTAACATACCACGGGGCGTTCAGAATCATTCTCAAGCACTTGTTCTGCACTCGCTGTATTTTGATAATGTTAGCATCAGAGGTGTGGCTCCAGGCCGGAGAGTCATAGGTGATTATAGGACGAATTGTCATCTCGTATAGTTGCAATTTGATTCTGTTGCTGAGCCTGCTATTTCTATTAATTAGCGGATAGATCTGAGCTATGGCTTTAGATGCCTTTGTGCACGCAGACTTAGTGTGCTGATTGAAAGATAGCTTTTTGTCGAGAATTACACCCAGGTAATTTGTTTCTGTCTGCCAGGGAATTTTAGTATTGAATAGTAACACATCTCCTACAGGAGACATTGGCCTTTTTGAGAAAAGAACGGCTGAGCTTTTCTGGGGGTTGACTTCCAATCTCCACTTAGAGAACCAACCCTCCAGCTTTAGAATGTTTTCTTGAAGCTTTCTGGTAATGAAATGGGGTTTGAGAGATCTGGTTAGTAATGCCGTATCGTCTGCATGCAGGGCCAAAATGGAAGTCATCGGATTGTGTGGGATGTCTGACATGTATATAGAGAACAGCAATGGAGCCAGTAGAGATCCCTGCGGCACTCCAGCAAAGATGTGACGCTGGGATGATGTAGAACCGTTGATTCTTACTTGCATTGATCTATTCTGAAGATATGAATGGATTAAATGAACCATTTTTAGTGAGGTACCGGCTGAGATAAGTTTGTGCAGGAGTCCAAAATGCCAGATTTTGTCAAATGCTTTGGATAAGTCTAGGAAAACAGCGGCTGTGCCTTGGTGCCAGTTGTAGCTGGTGGTGATGTATTCCACAATTCTGTGGATTTGCTGGGTAGTACTATGGTGTTGCCTAAAACCAAACTGTTCTTTAGGAAAGATGTTTAGGTCATTTACTGAGGTTTGGAGTCGTGAGAGGATGACCTTCTCTGCAACCTTACCCAGATTTGAGAAGAGACTGATTGGACGATAATTTTGCGGTAGGTGTGGGTCTTTGCCTGGCTTATGTATAGGAATTACATCAGCCAGTTTCCAGGTGGAAGGAAAATAGTGAAATCTTAAAATTGCATTTATTATACTGGTCAGGTCCACTACTGCTTTTAGGGGCAGAAGTTTAATCACCCGATTAGTAATGCCGTCTGGCCCAGGAGCTTTTTTGTTCTTTAATTTTTTAATAATGTCATATATCTCAGCAGGTGATGTTGGTGCACTATGGTCAGTGCTGGAGATAGGAAGTTTGAGTGAGTGTCTGACCTTGCTGTGAATCTTATAGATGTGGTCAAAGTCAAGGTTTCCATACGAAGGCCTGCATTGCTCCTCTAAGTCGTATGCTATAACTTCTGCTTTGTCTACATCTGTGTGAGCAAGGACTTGGTCAGAGAATATTGGGGGAAGGGATCTGTCTTTGTTTTTGATATTTTTCAGTAGTCCCTAGATGGAGTGATCAGTAGGTGAAATGAAGGATAACTTTTCATCCCATACTTGGTCTCTATGGGCTTTGAGTGCATCTCTTACTGCCCCATTTAATCTGTTTAGATTTATTTTATCTTGTGGTGCACACGTGTTACGGTATCTTTTCCTAGCTCTGTTTTTGTCTCTGATCAAGTTCATGATGTCTTCAGGCAAACGATCTGGCTTACAGGCAGATTTGTAGGAGGAAGCTACCTTTATAGCAGAATTTGTAGCATTAATTTGTTGTGTGAGATTTGTAACTGCAGTTTCTACTTCTTTTGTGCGTATGTGAGGAACAGGTCCAATATAATCCTTGAGTGCTGCTGACAGTCCTTCCCATGCAATGTAGGAGTGAGAAGGAGGACATAGGTATTCTTGATTTCCCAGCTGTAGTAGAATTGGATTGTGATCGGATGATAGTTCATCCATAGATATGATGCTAAAATGAAGTTTAATATCCTGAAGGATAGCTATATCCAGGATGTCAGCAGTGCCGAACGTACTGAGATGAGTTGGTTCGGTGGGGCCTGCCACAACAGCGTTGCTTGATCCTAAGTAATTGTAAAGGATGCGACCATTCTTGTTTGTGGTTGTACAATTCCACGCAGGATGCTTGGAATTCAGATCCCCGGCAATAATGGTGGGCTCTCTGATGCATAAGATGGCATTTAGATCAGAGTGAAGTAGAGATTTATGGGGTGGGTTGTAAGGTGAGTAGATTTTCAGTTTGCCAGTGGAGCTGGTGACTACTTCCACTCCTGTGATCCCAAGGTTAGTGGTTGAATGAATACTCACAGAGTGGTGCTTAATGTAGTTTTTAATGAAGATGGCAGTGCCACCGCCTCTGTAGAATAGTCTGTCATTTCTGTATAGGTGATAGCCCCTTATTGTAGGATTGTCTGAGGGTTTTAAATGAGTTTCACTGATTAAAATAGCATCTGGTTGATACCTAGATGTGAAGTGTCGGAGTTCCAAATTTGTTTTTAAGGCCATTTGCGTTCCAAGCAACTATCTGAAGAGATGCTGGAATGAGTTTGTTACTATTCATTTATGAGAGCTGTGAGGATGACCTGTGTTTCACGAAGAAATCTTTTAGTGGAGGTTTCAGTAGGGTTTGATAGGCTGAAATTTTGTAGCATGTTTGCTAGTGAGGCCGTAATAACAGCTGTTAGGTTTTTAGGTGCTGTTGGTTGATTTTGTTCTGAAATTGGTCTAATTGTACGGGTCACATCGTACGGGCATAGCTTCTTGTTTGCTTTCGGGTGTCTCTATTATTGGAGGTCTCCGACTGAGTCTCCGGTTTTGATGTCTGGGCCTCTGGTGTTCTTGTACTGAAGGAGGAGGGCTGATTGATTGCCTCCATCCGTCTGTTCTTTGGGTGCTGAGTACATCCTTTGTAGTTCGCAGGATGAGGGCCACTGCAGTTGGCACATGTGGTCGAGGTGGTTCTCGGCTTTGTGCGGGTATTGGTTGGGTGGCTGTCTCCACATTTTAAACATCTATATTCCGCTCTGCATAGATTCTGGGCATGGCCAAACTTCTGGCACCTGTGGCACTGCCCAGAAGATGATCTTTTACGGAGTGGTTCCGGTGTGACGATGAGACCACAGACTGTTTTTAAGTTGTAAATATCCTTGTATATTTTATGAATCTCAACAAGGACTAATGGCATGGGAGTCTTGTCTGCTTTGTACATTCTGCTGACTTTGACTGGAGGCAGATCCTGAGAATTTAGGTCAGCAGCTATTTCTGCTGTGTCAATGTCTTCACAGACACCACGAAGGACTACTTTTAAGTTTTTTTCGGAGCTGAGCACAAAGGTATGATACTGGATGCCTCTGTCGTACAGTTCTTTGGTCAACCTTCTATAGTCTGTCACTGTTGCTGGCTGTATCTTTATGCCTTCATCCATGTTTTTGGCCTTAATGAAGCCAATATGATATGCAAATTGGACATCGTGGATCTTAAAGCTGCCCACTTATGCTTTTCTCTGAGGATGATCAGAGGCACCTTTTCTTTTCATTTCATTTCAGCCTATCAAACCCTACTGAAACCTGTCTGAGAAATAGCGGCGTCCGAACCCTGAGAATCCTGTTCCATTTCAGTAGTGTCATTGCGGTTCATCTGTTGTTCTTCGCTTTTTGCGTGCGCGTACTTCTACAAAGTCTGAAGGAGTATAAGGCACCGATTCTAAATGATCCTCAGCGACAACGTCTGAGACACATTCGGGGGGGGGGGGGGGACGTGTCATACAATTTCACTTTTCCCGGCCAATTATCACTCAGCAGCTTTCCTAGTCTGAGGAATTCCTTGTATATTTCCTCGAATTTGGTCTCATTCAGAAGTTTTGTCATTTCAAGACACAGATGGAGAAAGAGTAGAGATTTCTCAGGTGTCCCGAGCAGGTAAAGATAATCCTGTGGACTTTTGAGGGTCCACTAGCAAATCCCATAGACAGTCTTAGGTGTCTACCTGCAATAAAATGTCACTATAAGAAACAAACAAAGGCGATACTAGCGGCTGTAAGCCTAGCGTATCGCCCTTGTAATTACAAATGACTTACCTGGATAAAGCACAATGGAAAATAAAGTGACTGTTTATGGTAGCAAGCAATTAACTACTATTACTAATGAATAAGCATAAATATAAATCGCTAAAAACATATCAATCAAATTCACAATTCATCATCAATAATATCAATAATACACGACACGAAACACTAACACACGAGACGCCATCTTTTCCTCTACCATGATAAAAAAAGCCAGGCAGGTAATAACTTTTCATTTTTTTTTTTTTTTTTTTTTTTTTTTTTATAAACTCTGTGATGTAAGTTAAATTTTGGTGTTGGAAATAACTTTAGAAAATCAATTTTATTGTTCAATGCACAGAGGATCCAAATGGCAATTAAACTGCATGTTTAGTTTATTTACCACATTTAGTTTAATTATTTCATTTATTTTTTATAGTTCGAGAGTAGAAGTCGAGTACTTTTACTCGAATAAAGAGTTAAATATCATGAAGGCGGCAAAATGTTTCTGAGGGCTGCAAAGGCTTTGAAATAGACGCAACTGCAACAAAGGGATAAAGATGATATGGGGATAATTATTTTGAAAATTATACAATCAGGAGTACATATCAATATTAGAGTAGGAAAAAGAAAGAAAAAAGACAACTGGAGATTATGATATCCACATTGAAATGCTTGAGGTATACGAAGGTAACAAGTTTTACAGTGACTACCCTGCATAATTCCCAAGGTGAGATCAAAAGGTCAATTCTCGTATGACTGGAGTAAAATTCTCTATTACATATATGTATATAAAAGGAAAATTTCAACTGAATATGAGAATTACACAAGAATTTCCTTAATGAGTGTTCTAGGAAAGATTTTGCAACAATAGTTGAGACAAACAAAAGTTGAAGGATAAATTGGTAAAGAACAAGACTAATTTAGGATTGAGAGAATTTAATGTCAGATTTTACGACAAATAAGCGAGAAATTATGATTTGATATATCACAGGAATATAATGATGATCTGTATTTAATCTTTGTTTGTTGATCTTGAAAAAAAGAGGTTTTGATATTATAAAAACCGTTCTGGTTATCTGTTTTGATATAATCAAAACAGAACGGTTTAGTTTCAATTAAATTGCATTTTTGATCATATAAATTTAGGCGTAAATTGCATATTGAAAGTGGCATTCATGAAACCGACACTACTGTGTTGATTTGCTATCACGTGATACAACGCTTTACTTGGTTTTAAGATACTCCTTTTAACTTTTTCTACTCATGACGTCATGACATGCGCAGTACTGGGGACGCAGTCTAGAATATTTTAAATAGTTCTGCTATCTGTCTCATTCAAGAAATTTGAAAATGTTGTGACCTTAACGCAGACGGAATACAATCGAGTTATTAATGATCTGACATCACACTCCTGACATAGTAATGAAAAACGGGAGTGTGTATCATACGCACAAGGTTCTAAAACTCAATACACTCTAGATCGTTGCTTTATTGTATTAGATGCCCAGATTTGTAATTTGCAACGTCAAGTCCGTCTTAATAATAAATACTTCCTGACAACGTTGGTAGATATTATTTTTTCAGGAAAATAAACGTGACCATGAGTTGTATCATGACTGTTAATTGCATGCGTGTGTAAACATCTGGTGTCTGTTTTGTTAAGTCACCAGTTTTGGTTTTGAAAACACTGATGGCAGAAACTTCTACTAAGTATACGACATATTTTTAACCAAAAAAAAAATAATAATAATAATAATCTGAATCCTGTGCTGTCGCTGGTAATTATTAAATAACTAATTAAATATTAATTAAAATAAAATTAATGAATTAAAAATAAAAACCCTATTCCCCAAAGCGGATATTTATGGGCTAACTTTATGGGAACTGACTGGCAGCCGGTTTCTCTGCCCACAACGCTCAACAAAAGCTAACCATGACTACTGATGTCCAGATGTTATTTTAGAAAATACAACAGGCAACTGCCACCATCTTATGATCCTAAATCCTAACATTCGTACTGCTCAGTGAGATGAATTCTACAGTCGATTTTTCTGAGGTACATGTGCAAAAAAAAAAAAAAAAACAGTTTCCTCCCCCACCCACCCACACACACAATTGCTTCTGCACAGATCAATCAACTATTTAAATAATTATTTATTTATTTATTTATTGTAATTACAGAGGCATCTCCATTGAGATTTCTCCCATCAATAAACTCATTATTTACGAATAAATTATGCCTTTCCCCCTTTTTTTGGAATCAGTTTAAAAATTAAATCTAAATAAATGAAATCTTATTTTTAAATAATTATAGTACGTTGCTTTCAAAGAGTTTAAAAAAAAAAACTATATTGAGATATCCAAGTTTTAACCTCTACAGACCGGCAGGACGCCTATTAAAAGGATGAATAAACAGAATAATGAGTTCATAGACCTTCGCGGCGATTCGGAACACACACATACAAACCGTGTTTACGGAAATACCTGACAGCTTTCTTGGTGAAAATTTCTGTGAACCTCGATAGGAAGGTTAAGTTTTATTCGTAGAATAAAAAAAGAAAATGTACTGGGGTGACAACCTAAAGAGTGAAGCACTGTAGATCCTTATGAGTGCATATTTGTTTTTAATTATTTTTAAATCTGCACACGTTAAAATTAACTGCATAAACTACAAAGCAACCTACACACACGGTAGCGGTGCATATAGAATGACGCAAACTCAAAGGTGTGATTAATACAAGATACAAGAATGAAATTCGTGCCGTAAACTGCACAAACTTGCAATGAAAACAAAAACGAAAATAGCTTTTAAAAAAAAAAAACATTTATTATTATTATTCGTTTTTGAGGCAACCTCTTGCGTAGAAACAAGAAACAAAACCAAAACTATTAGACAAAAAGATAATCAACAACTTGAAGTTAAGTAACTCATTAATATATACTATTCGAAAAGAAAAAAGGTGGGAGAATATATAACGCAAATAAATTATAACAAATCTTCTTCATTAAAAAAAAAAAAGTACTATTTAGTACATTATATCATTTGAAGGAAAATTCTATATACATATTTATATTAGAAGGAGAAATTGCGCTGAATAATAATGAATTACATCAGAGTCAAATGATGAAAGATGAATATTATGTAATGACAATAGTGCGATTTTAATACGAAGCACGTGTATCGAGTAGTCGTGCTAAGGGCAAGGTCGATTAATGCTGCGCCCGAGCTTTAATTATGAAACGAATAATTTTGAATTGTGTCAAATGATATTGTAATTATTATTATAAGATACTCGAAGCGTATTGCACCCTGGTAATGGAATTTAATAAAAATTTCAAGATTTGCAAAAAAAAAAAAAAAAACCCTGTAGTAGAGCAATTGAGGTAATTTTTTCATTTTATTCAAATGTCCTTAACAAAGTGAATCCATTAATGGCAAAATTAAACAAATCAAAATTATATTATAACATGTTATAGTTATATTATAGCTATATTTAAAAAAAATAAAAATACAAATAAATAAATAAGCTGGATCTATTTACAGCTATTGTAATAAAGAATAATAACACTATATATAAGACCGCTGTTAGATTAACGCCGAGCGGCAAGTATATGAATGGATATTCGGTGACGGAGAAAAGTCCTTTTTAGGACTTCCAGGGTAACAAATGGCAATGCTGTAGCCAATGAAGTTTTAACTGAGGCCCGGCTATTGCCGTTACCCAGCCATGACTAGAGCTTTTTAGCTCAATAACATATCATCCACACAGATTTTCTTCATTCAGATGACGGGATAAAGAGTCAAGGACTCAGTCCATCGCCCAGTTCTTTTAAGAACTAACACCGAGCGGGTTATGGAATCGACCGTGAGATGGGTGATTAATACCCTTGGAGGGTAATGGATGGCAATGCTGTAACCAATGAAGTTCTAACTGAGGCTTGGCTATTGTTGTTACCCTCCTGCCATGATGAGAGCTTTAATAGCTCAATAACACCTTATCCCTACACTGTCCTCTACAGATAACGGGGAAGATAAAAAGCATTCTTGCTTCGTCCCTTTAAGCCAGTCCTTATAAAGACTAACACCGAGTGATTAGGAGCTTGGTGGAGGAGACCGTAAGGTTCAATCTGAGTCATTTTTAGGACTTCTAGGGTAACGGATAGCAATGCTGTAGCCAGTGAAGTTTTAACTGAGGCTCGACTATTGCTGTTATTACGCAGCCATGACTAAAGCTTTTAACTCAATAACACCCCATCCACACAGATTTTCTTCATTCAGATGACGGGATAAAGAGTCAAGGACTCAGTCCATCGCCCAGTTCTTTTAAGAACTTAACACCGAGCAATCATTATATATGATGGCGTTCTGGATGAACACTGGAATTTAATTTGCAATAGAAAATGAATAGAATGGAAGCAAAATTCTGATAGAAGCATGATTTTTTTCATAGAGAACGTCAAGTTTTGGGAATATTACTTACACCTCTAAAGTATAAAATAACAAGGGACCAACTTATATACACAAAAACCACAGTGTCTGCCTTGCTTTATGCTATGATTCTTTGAAAGAACCCATATACTGTAACAGGATATTATAGAGTGTATATGTGCGTGCGTACACAAACACGGAGTAGTAAAGAACACACAAGCAATACAAATACCTCCAATCAAGGCAACTACAGGTAAGAAAGTTTTTCTGAGCTCTAAAAATAATACTGTTAGATATGGAAAAACTACTAGATGCAACTAAATTCGACGACGTATATCAAGAATTTATAAGACTAGGGGAAAGAAAGTACTTAATAACAATTGGCAAGGCAGGAAAAAAAACTCTACAAGACATTTCTTCCCACAATCGCCACAGAAGACAATCTGGAAGACCCAAACAACGAGAGCATATCACTAAACAATAGAGCTCAGACCACTCACCAAACTGTGAGAATGCGGAAAAATTCCAAACCAATGCCTACCCTGTACCGGATACAGAAGACACACACAGAAGGAATTCCAAACGTACAAAAATAAGAGGAAAATCTCCATTACCAGAGACACGCCCAAACCAATTGAAATGGATACTGACAACGATACAAACCCAAAAGACAGAATATCGCCGGTCATCTTAAGAACCAAAGATCACTGGACATTTGTTGTGACTTCACTCAGAACATTAGAAGTCACATCTACGAAAACCACCAACACAGAAGAAGGAATACGCATCCAACCAAAAACCTCCACCAAATACAGGAAACTAACCAATTTCCAATATAACAGCAAACCTACTACCACACATTCGCACTCAACAGCGAGAAGAACCTCAAAATAGTGCTCAGATGGATAATATCAACAGAAGTCACAGCCTCCAAAACAAAGGATTCAAACCAGTCGAAGTCAGCCGCATGCACAGAGCCAACAAAACGCCATACTTTTAATTCTGGGGGATATGGCGTTTTGAAATCAGCAAGGACTAGAAACACAACTACGATCTCCAAACTATTTGCGATTTAGTCATAAAGACTGAATCATCATCGCTGCCAAAAGTTTGGCCATGCACAACGCTGTTGCAAAGCAGATTACCGATGCGTTAAATGTGGTGGCAAACATGCAATGACTGAATGCCAAAAACCACGCACACACAACCAGCAAAGCATGCAAACTGCGGAGGCCCACACCCTGCAAACTACAGGGGCTGTACGGCATTCCCACAGAACCAAAAGACTCTATCCCAAATCAGTAAACCTCTACAAGAACATAGAACCACCATGCAACCCACGACCTCCACAACAAACGGAAGATCTTACGCAGAGACAGCTACGCCAAGACCAACTTACCCCCAAGACACCCCCATACCACGATTAAACTACTCCCAAAATTCCAGTAAACCTGACAGGTCAAATTTAGCAAACTGCATCAGAACAATGCTATCAGAATTCGACCCCCCCCCAAAAAAAAGAAGCCAAGGACATCATCTTTAAGCATACTCAGTTACTATTCTCAACAATCCTCAATAACACAATAGAAAACCTACCTCACCACAGTAATTTGCAGCAGAGACCCAAGATGATATTAACCTCATCAACGAAACACATCTCCGCCCAAGCGACATACTAAAAATCAACAACTATATCATCTACTGCACGAACAGATCCTAAGCAAGAGGAGGCACAGCCAATGCATCAAAAGAGGAATAAAACACAATGAATTCGCTAAACCCCAGAAAGTGAACAACAGGAATCGAAGTCCACATGGAAAACACAAACAGTTTGAAGATATCTGCAGCCTACAATCCCCCACCCCCTAAATAAATAAATAAAAAACTCCTAGAATCAGACCTGAAGAACTACTGAATGCAGATACAGCAGTGATCATAGCCGAAGATTTTACTGCCAAACACCAAACTTGGAGCACCAAAAATTCAAACATCGACAGACTACTCAACTCATGGGTCTACATTCTACGGAGCTACCGGCCGTCCAGACATACCAGATATAGGAATACTAAAGAGCGTGGCATACGGCTATCAAATATAACTTGCACTTTTTTCCCAAAATTAAAGCTAAAAAATTGTGGTGCGAGATATATGCGAGAATTTTCGGAAATTAAAGTTTTCAGAAAAAAACTGAAAATGGGTATAACATACCAAGAATCTCCTATTTTCTGCTTCGAGAGCGGTTTCCTTGTGTGTACCCTACCCAAATAGCGTCATCTTCTTTCCCATTAGTTCACGCAAAAATTACCAGTAATTTACAAGACTTGAGATACGTAATGAACAATCCTTCACGAATGACTAATAAGAAGTAAAAGCAGAGCGCGAAACAGACAGCAATGGTAGGCCAGTAGAGATATAGCAGCTATGAAGACGTGCATATGATTGGTGCGGTATTAACAAAAGATCGCCCAACCAACCAACAAAGGCAAGCCGACAGTTGTTGAGTTGAAATGTTAATTCTCATCAACCGAATTCCATATTATCTGAAATTGCCATAACAACATTCACTATATGTTTCTTAGTTTTAACACGTTCATGAAGGGGTGGTGCTTTACCCATCGTTCTGATGGAACTTTTATTACTGGGCTAACTCACACAAAGTTTCAACCCCCCCCCCCCCATTGAATTTTATTGCTGGTTGTTTGAGTGCCGCTTCGGCTTTTGTGATGTCTTAATGACATCGAAAATTGGACAATAGTTTTTAGTTAGATACTGTGTTTGCCAGTGCAACATATGGTTTAGCTCGAATCTATACAGCATAGATTCTGTGGGAGCGGACATGATTCATTAGTTAGTGCCATTTTTATCCCAGTTGTCTGTAACTGTTGAGAAATATATTACACAGACTGCAAATGTCTCTCTACCTTATTCAGTGATACAGTAAAACTACTCGTTTCTTTTGCATCTGTAGCATAGTGGCTATTGGGGAAAGCTTGTTATTTACTGTGGGGAGTGAGTTACTATCGCCCCTACTTGAACTCGTTTAAACTTTTTTTTTTTTCGTATGCGAGACATATGCGAAACTTTTTAATTTCTGTTTTCGTAACGTAAAAACAGGGGTGCGAGTTATATTCGAATAAATATGGTACAGGCGATCAACGATATGAGTTCTGAACACAATCCCATCATACTGCAACTAATCACCACTCGACCTAAATGAAGACACCACCACCTTTATCAACTGGAACCAAATATCCTCAGCATTCAAAAAACAAATTGAAACCCTTGAAAAACAAATATTAACAGCAATATCTTATGTAACAAACACACGTGCATCGCCAAACAGACTCCCGGATGAAATAAAACAACTTATCCGAGAAAAGAACAGGTTAAGCCAACCTGCCAGATATCGAGACCCACGTGATAGGCATGGCAGAAAAATTCTTCACATAACAGACAATCACCCAAATCAATTGATGCGACAAATAGCTGACTATTAGAATTACCATACTACCAGTATTGCCAACTAAAAGATCTTTGTCAGCATATATTATGTTGATCTGTAAAATTTTTACAGATCAACATAACTTAAAAACAATGACCAAGGCTACAAAGTGAGTTGGCAGATGAATTAATCTCTTTCTCTTTCCTGCAAGAAACAAACAATAACAACAACAACATCAACAACAAAAGAGGAAGGGAAAAAAAAGATAAGACTAAGACATCTGCTGAGTGTGGCTGTCTGAAGATGTCAGATAAGTTTTTTATATTTACAAGTCTACGAAGCAGATGGCTTTATAAACAGAGAATCCTGTCTACTACACCATTCGTTTCAAATGTACACAATCCTTAGAAAACACACACTAAGAACTTGTATAATAACAAAAATTGTTTTCTGATCTATAATACTATTTGAAAACGTAAATTGAACTACGCATATCCCCCCCCCACACACACACACACAAAAATCCATAGATACTGCAAAGCATAACAGGATATAGTCAACAGTTCAGAATTTGACCACCTTCAATGACTATATCCTGTTATGCTTTCATATGTTGCAAGCCAAAATATCATGCAACATATGACTTCTTAAATACGAATATGTCTGGATTTTCTATGAAGAAGCATTTGATATCTCATTCAAATTTAGAATGTGCTTTAAACCCAGTACCCCGTTCTTTACAACTTCCAGCACCTGCTCCACCATCATTGCAGAATTATTGCGATACTGAACCTTCTGGCGTGGAAAGGAAGTCAGTGTCAATCTGACTGAACAGAAGGAAGGACATGATAGAGATGTGACTATCTAAACTTAACTTCTTGTATCTGGTCTTCAACAATGGAGTGAAGTGATTGGATTTATAAAGCAGATGATTCACTCAATGAAACAATGGGGAGGAATGCAAAATTATTAAAAAATCTAATTGCCCAATCGGAAGCTACTGAAAAATTGCAGCAGTTTAACGTTATTAGATATAATAATTTACATGTGCACAGCTGTTATTGTACTGGTTTGCTATTATTTGGCAGAAACAGAGACTTTATTAAGTGCCTTGCAGCTCTAACAAAACTACTTAAACAAGCATGCAATTTTGCCCTATTGTTCGGTTAGACTAAAGGTCTTTAATAAGAAGGAATAAGTATGGGAAAGGCAAATGTAGGAAGTATGAAGTCTTTTCTAGTCGAAATGTGAAACCCCATCACGCGATCATGAAACACATTCTTACAGCCGAACAAAGTAAGCTAAAATACTGCATATCCATCCCAGTCAGAATGTGGATGGTTGGTATTTTCCCTTTTCAACTGGCACGTTGCCCAAAGCCACTCGAGTTGCACTTCATCGTGATCTCTTGCGTCGGCCACTGTCTCATGTAAGGCTAGCACTTTAGGCGCGCGCAAGAGAGAGATCGCGCGCCTTGGTGGATGAGAAAACAGGTGGCATTTGGACAAACACACGCAGCCACAACTTGGCTCGCTGCACCTGTTACCACAGCAACCGTATCGCTGGAGAACGGGAAATGCGACCTCTTTTACTATTTCCGGGATAGGTGCTGAGAAATTACTGCTTTATACAATGAGCATGCGCGCTCGTACAGAAATGGCTGAAACAAACACTTCTCAAAACACCAAATATTGTTTCTTTTGAAATTAAGTAAATATAATATACAGAAGATAATGCAAGATGGCTTCACACTCACTGATTGTTCACGTTCATCAGGTTCAATATTTGATTAGGGAGAGATTAATAGCAAGGCTTTGACAGATTCCTCGCAACAAGCTTATCTGAACACAAACGTCCCAATGAAGAACCACACACACTTTTTTTTTTTCGTTCAAAATTTCCAATTCGAATGCTCGATGACAGTGCATTCATGTCTAGAGTAAGTTGCACGGGATGTACCTGTGCACCGAAGTTAGGTGAAGCAGAAACGGAAGTATTGATTGTGAGTGTTGTGTTTGCTACTGGCTATTATACATCTGTAAACGCTCAGCGATTCTCATAATAAATCGACTTATCAAAGTGTTAACAGACATCAATCAATAGGAGCTAACGGATCTTTTTGTCCTACTCGTTTAATACTGATAATCTTGTCTTTGAATATAAGCGAACATTCAAACAGAATATCACATAACTCAAGTTGAGAGTATGTCGGTACCTAGATTATGAAATATCCTGTTTCGTAACTGACAGATGGAAGTTTCTGCAATGGTGATTTACTGAATGAAACAGCAGTATTTAGGGAAGTTATGAGACTTTCTTTTAATTTTTAGCTTGCATAACTTGCAGTAAATTATTTCCATTGCAGAAATTACATCCAAGGACATTTCATATCAACTAATATTACCAAAATCTGCATTTCATTTTTTCCCCATTCCGATGAGTCTTCTGACTCCATGTAGACACCCGTATATAATAATAATTTCCTTGCAAACTGCAAAAAGTCCATTCATTGCAGAATACATGTACGAAAACTATATGCAGGTAACTGCGCGTGCGTGTACTTGGCGCATGCGTAGTTATATATGAGCAGGTTAATATACGAGCTAATTGTTCTCAGTATGCGTTATGCTTCTGTTACGAATCAAAAAATCATAAGAGAACCTAAACACACATTTAAACCAAAAGATAGAGGCTCCTAAGCAACATTTATCGATTCTACTTATCTTGTAAGGCTTGGGGAAAAGAGAAGTCCGGAATAGCGTGCCAAATTCCATTGGGAGAATTGACATATGGCAAAGACGACTACATAATGGATAACACTATGTTGCTGAGCAGCCAGTGGCGTGCTCAATGCAAGATAATGACCCCCTATAAGTCATCCCCCCCGGTGGGGACGTTACTAAGAAACAGGCAAATAAAAAAAAAAAAAATCAACATTTCTGGATGCTGATTTAATAATCTAAGTTTTATGTCGGAATTCAACAGAAGGCATACGATACAATCCAGACCTTTATATATTAAAAATGACATCAAGGATCTTCGAAACTTTTAAATTTCTTTCTGTAATTTGGCTATAAAATATGGCTGGATCCATAATATTCTTCTTTATTAATGTCAAATTCAGACTTTCAACTCTATATATTAGTAATTATTAGATACCAAATTTATGACAAGTTATGATATTGGATAGAGAGTTTTGCTTTCGAGATTTGTTAGCAAAACCTAATTTAAGCACTAATAAAAGATGAATATACGGATTTCTAGGGTATGCTTTCTATATCTGGCTATAAAATATGGCTGGATCCATAATATTCTTCTTTACTAATGCCAAATTCAAGCTTTCAACTCTATATTTTAGTAATTATTAAGCACCAAGTTTATGTTATTGAACAGAGTTCTGTTCTCGAGATTTGTTAGCGAGACCTAATTTAAGCACTAATAAAAGATGAATATACGGGTTTATAGGCTATGGTTTCTATATGTAGCTATAAAATGTTTGGATCTATAATATTCTCCATTCTATTATATGTACTTATGCCAAATCGAAGCCTTTCGGATGTATACATAAATATAGTAGATTTAACTTTGCGCAAATTTATCACGGTAAAATGTTTGTCTATAAGATGAAAATACAAATAAAGTAAAAAATAATTTTAAAAAAATACAAATAAAGTCTGGATTAATATAATTTTAGGAATTGTGCTGTTTAAAAAAAAAAAGGAATCGTAAATGAAAATACATATTTTTTTTTTCAAGATCTAATTACAATTGACAAAAATCTGCATTCAGCTGCTGTTCCGAAATACGGCAAATTCAGGAAAAAGCTGTACATTATCTGTACAATCTTCGTTTTGAGTTATGACCCCCAACTGGTTGAATCCAAACGCTGCCAAGGTCGTCTTCTATGACAACATGTCCGCCGATTTGAGATACAAAAGGAAGGAAGAAGGGATGGTAATAGAGGAGGGAGTGAATAGTACAAAGTGCGCTGTTTATTAAGGTACCTGTTGCGTAGTTACACCTTTTCTCGTACGAAAACTTTAAAACATGCTTAGCTAGAACAAACGTCCTGGTTTAAGAAAATGTAACAACAAGAAATAACTATATGCTTTTTTTAATTAATATTTTAATGTTTTTCTCTATCTCGAACAAATTAATGTAATCATTCGACACCATGTCCTAAATAGAGTGATGTAATAGCATAAGTTGGTTAAGAGAGAGAGAGAGCTACAAAGTAGTTGTAGTCACGCAACATGGGACTGCATTGGTTGGGCAATCAGTACACCCTACCTTTCTTTACTTTACTAGTGAAAATTATGGATTGCCTTCCACAAGGAAGTAAAACCAGCGAAGGTTTGTTTATTATGTGTATGCGCACCTGTACATTAACATGCAGATATACGACATTTACAACAGAATGGATATTAAAAATCCTACAAATCCTACCTTCTTTCCGCTTATTTTTAATAACTCAAGAGTTTAATATTTAAATTGAAAAAAAAAAAGTATATATAATTTTTTGCTACAATAAAATACTAGAATATATTTGCCATGATTTTTGTTATATTCTAATTTAAACTATTTTTTCTCCATAACAGCAAACATACCTGTTTTTGGTTTAGATACAGAATTTATGAAAATGCCAACATACCCATAAAAAGATCGTCTGCGCGTTATAATACGTCATCACGCTTGTATGTATATGTATATAATATAATAATTACCAGAGAGTTGAAACACGCATGTGTATCAGTTTGCACAAAAACATTCTATGGATTCGTTTCTCTAAAATATGCATGACTTTGCAAAACGTTTTTACACCAGTTGAAATGAAACTGAGACGTATTTGTGAAGTGATATGTTAGAAAACAATGCGCACTTTATGCCAAGCTATTTAAAAGCACTGTATTTATAAATACATAGCACCTAAAAAAAATTAAAAAAAAAAAAACGCGTAGTACAACTTCTACCAACACCTATCTAGGACACATCTTTTCAAATTTTATTTTACGTTACACACCAAAAATTAATAACGATAAAAAGAAATAATAATACTGAAGTAAAACAACTACACTATTAAATGTTATGGCACAAAATAGTGGAATCAGGAAGTAAAAATTTTCCGACTCTTTACCCATCTGTTTGTCTGATGTAGGCGTACTTAAAAGCTGTGTTTTTAGGCGCCAAGCAGTAGTATTGACATTATGAAGCAAGCATTGAAACTGCAATACTAGCAGCCTGTCAACTGGTTCTGAAAAACTATTAATATAGTGGATAAAAAGAAGTTATATGCAGTGCCTGGAAATGCTACTTAAAAAAGGCATATTTTGGTTGTCTCTAAAAATAAAATGAATTTTGTTTGGTTCATTTTAGCTATGAATTTAGTTGGTCTTAAACTGATATGGCAAGGATCTTTCAGAATCTTGCCTTTATCATTTTACACAACACCAAGCAATTTAAGGACACCATAAACTCGTAACATTAGTTACTTGGACATCATCTATATCAGCGTTTTCCAAAATGTGGGTCGCGGCCGCCTTGTGGGCCCGTGAAACGATGAAAATAAATTTAAAATGTTTTAAGATGTCAAATGTGTCTGTAAGATGCTAAAAATGTAATATTTGCATTTGATTTTTGCAATTTGTATTGAATATAAATACAATAAATATTATAATATATGTCTGTATTACGATTTTTTTTCGATGGGAGCCGTGAAATATTTTAATTTTTCCGAGGGGCCCTTTACATCCATAAGTTTGGGAAGCACTGATCTATATAACCAATCCGGGGTTGATTTATCGTATTTCACTACTTTATGTAGTAGTCGCAGAAAAAAACCTTGGTGTATTATCACATATATCCTGTATAATATTATTTTTTGTAGTTGTGTGTACAAACAAAGATACTAAATACATTCACTAAATAACAAAGATACTAAATCCATTCACATCCTCTACTGGGGGATCTTAAAAAAAGAGGGGGGGGGGGAAATACAGCTACTGAAAAACACCAGCTATGGAATTGTACAAACTTACATGTAAAGCTGTCGCCTGTCTGGAAGCTCCTTACTCCTCACCGCAATCGGAATTCTTTTGCAAAGGGAAAAAAACACATCATAAAGACAAAGAGGACGCCCCCGGTCCTCTATAACCTTCCACCACAGTCCACCAAAACAAATCGGGAGTGAAGGAGAAAGATGTGTGTCCTCTGCAAGCAATAGTTGTAGGCTTTGACCTCTTTGTCGTTTTTTCCCGGCCGTATGGGCTAGGAGTGCAGGTAAACAACCAACGGGAAGTGACCTCCCACGTACAAAGAGACCGAGGTGGGGGGAAGGGAGGGAGAAGGAGTTAGAAATGTAGACATAACAGCCCCTGTAGAAATAGAAGGTTCATTAGTGGTGTGGACAAGGACAAGCAGATAAATCTGCTTAACAGCCCAACGGTCGTAAGTGAAACGGCTGATAAATGACCTTCACTCCACTACCAGGGAATAAGGAAAATTAAGCTGTTTACAGTGGGATGCTGCGAACTATTCGTGAAGCATTTTTGTGTCCCAGTGGTCGTTACACGTTTCAGATGTGTATTTCTCGGCATGCAGTGCTAGGTGTAGAAAGCACCTTCTGCTCCTATAGATGGCATGAATATTATAAAAATATATATTTTATAGAGTAGCAAATAATAAAAATTTCGAGAAATGTATATTTTTAATGCAACAGTTCATCAAAAAAAAAAAAAAACTAAACATCCTGTAATACGAAACATTCGAAGAATAGTTTACACCATCTAGGCCTAAAAGGAATTAATATGTAGGTAACAATGGATCCAACATAACTCATTTTTTATTCGTACCATTATTTTTATTTGTATATTCCACATTTTTTATTTATTTTCATAAACGTCAGAAAAGAGATTAGAAGCTCTAGAGGAAAGACAATTTCTCAACAGATAAATATTAGGACTTTGATGCCTTGGCAGTTCTCCAAGATTGCAATCAGCAAACACACACACAATTATGTATTCGATATAATCTCCAACAGAAGAGAAAATTAAGCCTAAATATACGTGCAATTCATTCAATTTTTCTGTTTTGTTAGCAACAATATTGAGGAGATTTTTACACTTAAAATCTGTCGATATTAGTGACATATTATTTTATGTGGGGGGACAGTGATCCTCTTCAATTCCGTAACTCTCATTCAATATTTATTCAAATTATTGTTAGAATAATTTGAATTTGCAATGGTTTGTTTATTTATTCAAATAAATAAACAAACCATTGCGTTTATTTATTCATTTTTCTTTCCATTAATCTTAATTTTCTTAGTAAAATAGTTATAATAAAATACCAATCCTCTCCGTTAAGATTGTTCATATATCGGCCTTAGACACAAGAAAAGAAGGGGGGGGGGGGGATCGAACCATCGCTTAGAAGGATTATTATTATTAGGACTATTATTAAGCATTATTATTAGGACCATCGATGGTCCTAATAATAATGAATAAATGATTCAACATGACTAAAATCAAACAATGGAGTGAGGTTAGGTTAGCATTTTCCTGATCGGTATCCGCCACTAACCCCTAACGATGACTTGTTGACATTGCCACGAATCCAGGGCAACACTGGCGATGAACAACCCGACCTTTTCTGAGCGTTCACAGTGACCAGGAAGCGTTATCGGCAGACGTTTTCTAACATATCCCAGAGGCGTGACCTTTGTTGTCCGCGAGAGAAGCCGTGTGAGGGCAACCAAGCGGGAATTATAACTGTTACTCGAACTCTGTAATCGAGAAAAGAGGGGTAGGGAGGGGAATGGAGACTTAAGGCAGTACTGGGTATGAAAAAAAAAAAAATGTTTTTGACCACTTCGAAATTTGGTGTTGTACACACACGACTTCTGTGTCTTCTATAGCCTTTCTGCCACTGTATTCAGCCATTATTCTTTCTATCATAAGCTATTCATGGCTAACCAAGGTCATTAGACACAAGATAGAACTGGTTTTTTTTATTGACTGACGCCTCGCGTTTCATCCATTGCTGTTCTTGAAGTCTCGAGTTGTATGGTGTATTTGCCAAAGTTAGTGACAAGTAGTTATAGCACGAAGGTCGTGTAATATTTTGTTCTTAAGATGTTTTCATCATTAAGAGAAGATCGCGTGCGCGCGCACACACATATACGCTACATATATATCACGAAATAAAATTTGCGCACTCCAAGGTCGATTATTAGTTCTTTGCATGAGGCACAGATGTGTATTATTGTCCATTATTTACTCTCTTTTTTTTTATCCAATTGCTATAAAGATAGGGTCAGTGGTCTGCTTGCATTTGCGTCACTCGGACGTAGTTTGTTATCTAGGCATTCAGGATATCACATGTTGAAAGAGACAAACTCAAACCAAAAGGTTTCAATCAAGTCACCAAGTTTCCATGGAGAGAAATCTACCATTGTGACGTCATACAAAGTGAGCTATCGGTTGATTAACAGCTATGTATCTCGTCTAGGAATGCTTGCTGCGATATTTAATGAACTCAATGCCTGAGATTTCGGTTGACTTTTAAAACCTTATTCATATTAACCGAATTTATCAATATAATGCGAGCCACTGGAATACGAGTAATGCAACGTTTCGGAATTTCTCCGCAAATTCTGAAGTACACATCGCAACTAGGTCATGGCCGAGCTTACGTGATTAACACTGTGCTATATTAGATGGGAGTAGAGTTCCTGTAACGAAATTTCAAATAACCAAATATGACAGAAACGGAGGAATATGTCGTAAAAACAGAATTAAATAGATGGTGGGAAATAAAAAAAATATTAAAAATAATTTTACAAATACTAGATTTGGTGCAAATGCAATGCAACACCTGTTTATATATGTGATGACAATTTTATGTGATGTTGCATTGTTTAATAAATAAAAAAAAGAAAAAAGGTGGACAGTTTTAGATGGAACATACCAAAACTTAATATTCTCCGGTAACCAAATCCTACTTTAAATTTTAATAGCACTTAATCTCCAAATTAGAAAAAAAATTTTCCTTCTTGGACTTGGATTAACAATAATCCAAATCTTCTATTGGCATAAACATGTCATCACTTTTGCTGCCTCAGAATTCAAAAAGCTAGTTTCTTCTTTTGTTCCAGTAGCCACTTCTCATGCAAAGAACTCCTGATGCCGTAAATCCGAACTCGGTTCTAGTATGGAATCCCCAAATTTGAGAATTCTCGCTAAGACGTTAATAATTCTAGACCCGACTCTTAATGTCTTCTGTGTACTTATTTTACAGATATTCCTGCGGGTACTGTTCATCCGAACTCATAAAATTTTCTTCAGTTTAGTCTTTAATCTAAGCAGGTTAATGCTACACTAAATTCTGAATCTTTCATGATGGATTGTTATAGTAAGTTGATCCTAATATTCAACCTTCAATAATCCTTCAATATGCAAATAGAATTTTTTTTTTAAACTTAACTCGAGTTATCTGTATATTCTACTGGATTTTGAGTAAAATTACTGCTCGAAATTTAATACTAAATTCAAACACCGAACGATGGATAGCTACTTAAGATGTACTTATAGGAGTTTTTCTAGTATTACAAAAGGAGGAACTTCGTCTGAGTGTTGCTCACGTTCAAGCAACACAGATGATGTGTGTGTGTGTCTTTAGAACGACAAACATGAGCACGTACTCAACCCTAGTAACAGTGATGGTTACGGTGTTATCACCAAATTCGCTCTTTGGTGGCGTCAACAGTTGCCCATGACACGCTTATAAATAGAGGAGTATGCAATTCATAAACGTTCACCTCGTCTGACCTTGTTGCTGCCCTCTTTACACGTTTTCTTAGGGAAAGAAAAAAAGAAAAAAAAACGGCGTTTGTTTATTATCACAGGAGGCGCCACTGGGCACACGCACAAGTGCAAAGCTGCCGGAATTAGAATGCTAGCTGTTACGATAGACGGGCGTCATTTCCCCCCTAGTTCAGATAATAAAGTGATTGAGTGAAATGTTTGAAGAACGAAGTCATTTTTAGAAGTGTTTCACAACCTCTGATTTGCTTCTGGATAACATCTAAGTATCTTACTAGGTCTTGGACTAGTAACCACCCTCTACCGACTCGGTGATGTCACCAAAACGAAGGCAAAAACAGTCTAAACCTTGACAGTGGAATGTTTTCTTTACGGTTGGGGGGGGGGGGAGTCAAGGATACATCCAAAGACAAATTCAGTGTTTAAATACAATAAAACTATAATCTAGGTTAACAATCTTACTGACAGTAAACAGAACCGGTTTCCAGGGCTGCAACGTTTTTAATCATATTTAGGATTCGTCACGCTAATAGTTAGGCTTAAGAAAGGATCTCTCTTTCATAGTGGAAGGTCGGCATTCTACATTTCTCAGTTCATTTTTTTTTTTTTTCTATTTAAAGTTGCACGATAAACAGACAACTGCGAACGATAATAAGCAAACGCATCCTCCACTAATCCGTGCAAATGAAAAAGGGGGCATGTTTCAATCGGAAACCCATTGAAGTGCCGATGATCTTATCTTCAACCCTTTGCTATATATAACGGCTGTCAGCACGACAAGTGGTTCAAACACTGACGTGTGCCGAACCCGACCCTTCGATTGAGATGGATGGTTGGTCGGCGACCTGCGTATATACGGAACCCCCCCCCCCTCATCCCGACCACAGCACTCGGTAATTGGGTGTTAATGGAATGTCCTAATATGGTGGCCACAGATGAGTGAAGAATTACATTCGTGCTGGTAATTTAATACTGATTAAAGGTAGTGCTGTCAAAAGAGAAATTGTGGCCACTCACAATCCCAATCACGTGCATGTTTACATTCTCACCAGCAACTTTTAAAAGAGATTGACACGAGGAAACAACTTTAAGATTTTTTTTTTTTTTTTTGAATGCGAGTTTGAAAACAATCTTAAACGACAAAATATCATTGCGGTTATTTATAAAAGGCTATCTGTCTTCTTGGAACTATTGCAAAATTTCCAGTACTTCTCAGAATTTGCTATCTCATTTGATCTGAGTGGGCCTCAGTAAACACTTTACAACTACATAAAAAAAAAAAAATCTCAAGGACAGCAGAAGGTAGCGAGGTCCAAAAGACCTCACTTTTTTTTTTTTATCCGCATCAAGTGCTTGAAACAACATCTATGCGTTTTCCCTAACGGATTGGTTGAGGGGGGGGGGGGAGAAACAAGCGACACCAGTCGTTGTTATGGAAACGACATGGGGAGGAAGCAAAAGAGAAAGAAAACGTCCGTATATGGAATGGTTTCCTCCCAAAACCAGCTATTCTGCTTAGCTCAGGGGTTGGCATGAATTAGTTGTAATCGCGCCACTGGTTTCCATCCGTCAGGGCGCGTGACTGAGGTTACTTCGTTACGGAGCAGTTGTGTGCAGGTCAGGTAAACTGGGCAACGTTGTTCAATTTTTTTTTTTTTAGCAGTCACTACAAGGTCGTTATTACAGTTCGACATTCGTGGATAATATGAGGAAGAGATTTTGACTTAACACTTGTCTGTTTTAATGTTAAGAACCTTCACAGTAGGTTATGAATGAGATGATTCTAATGTTCGTATGACTATCTTCTCCCCCCCCCCCCAAAAAAAAGGATAACACATAAACAGATTTTTGTCTAATTTAATTTAGTTTGTAGCCGAGTTAAAAAGATTTTCTACAACTATTTTAATCCGAAGATTTTAATAATTAGATGATACACCTTTTTACTATTTGTATATGGGAATATATAATTTCTTTAAACAAGAAATTTAATAAATTCAGGTATCAATTTGAAGTTTTAACCGAGGCTCGGCTATTGCCGTTACCCCACCATGACCAGAGCTTATAGCTTAATAACACCCTATCCATACATTTTCTTCTACAGATAACGGGGAATATGAAAGCATTCTTGCTTCCCCCATCTAGCCAAATACACACACACACACACACACACACTGATATATATTAAATTCAGTCTATTCTGTAACCAAATGAAAAACTTTCTACAATTGTCTCCAAATATAAACAAAATTTTTAATGCTGAAATCGAACTACAATAAAAAAATCTTAGAATCCTAAATACTTCATCTTTATTAGAAAATACTTCTCTTCACGTATTAGGCCTAGTGGCTCGTAACAGGGCTTAGAAGGGCAAAGGATAGCCCTTCTAAGCCGTCCCCGTCCCGAGGATAAGATGGCTAGCCCTATGCCTCCCGGTGTGTATCCTACGTCTGTAGATGCGTGTGTTCACGGGGACGATTCGCCTGCTTGCAGGAGGAAAAACTTCAGATAAACAAGGGAGCAAAATCCTGAAGCCCAAGACCGGCTAACTTGGCTATGTCTGAGAAAGATTCTTAGGCTCCTCAGGTAGGCGACGGGAATCGAACCCAGGACACTCCTTTACCAGGCATATGGTTGCGAAGCGCATAGTCACTGGGCTAACCGCGCGGACTTTAGAAAATTAATTTACTTAATTATGGGTCAAATACAAACGATATTATATTGTTATAACCATGTATGTCTTACTTCTTAATAGACTCTAAACAATGATCTGCATCGTTGCAAGCTGAATCATTGATAAAACTGATGACAAGTATATTATATGTTAAAACTGGTCTGGTTGGATGTGTGGATAAAGTTTCCGGTCTTCACTTTGTAGACCCAAACGATTGTAGACTCATTACCCTGCGAGCATGGACGTTTGCGAATGTCTTTAGGTGGTAGAAGAATTTTATCCCTAAAGGAATTTATAATTACCATACTTATTAAAAGCCTGAAGTGGTGTTTTAAGTTAGTTTTCTAAAACAGTTTACGAACTAACTTATACTTTACCTAAGCCGAAAATTAAACCATTTTAATTCCGCTACGACATATATTTATGAAATTTGTGGAAAATCTTGTGGAGCTACTGCATTAATTGTTTTTTTTATTATAAACAATGAAATGCCTCATGGCCTTATTTCTTCCGAGCAGCACTATCATTGTTTTATTAGTTGTACAACATAACGACAATGAAATTGGTGCAACCGTTAACACTACCGAACCACATTTTATCCAATTATTTACCCATCACACTGTTCACTACTTGATCATGTTTTCAATTGGCAAAGGCCAGCAACCAGGACGATCAAGTGGAGCTAGATCAGGTATGAAATTGAATCATTACCAATTACGAGTCCATTATTATTTCATTATTGGGCATTAAATTCTCATCACGTGTAAGCAGTCCAATATCACTTTAGAATACGACCTTCGGAACCTCAATGGGTCGTAAAAATAGCAATTTATTTAGAAAACGAGTCCCGATAGTGATATTGAGTAATTATTATAATAGTAACATATTTAGTTTTAGACCCTCCCTGTAACTTATGCCGTTTTGTGTTTCATAGCACTTCCAACTACACGTTTTGCAACGGCTATCGTCCCTTGCGTGCTAATGATATTTGGTTTTACGATCAACTACTTTGTTGCAAACACACGCGATCATAAAAAAAAATACAGTTTGCGGTCTTAAAAACAACTTACCGTTAAGAGCCTACAAAGCTGGTTGGAAATGATAAAGCAACAGTAAGTAGCTACGAAACCCTTAAATTTAAATTTTAGAATGTGGTAATCCTCCATTTAAAAGCATCTCTATATGTATTTTTTTTTTATTATTGTTGTTTTATGCTTTATCACCGATACGGAAATTTTTTATGGCAATTAAATTGTTTATTCACGTGCTTCAAGGCAGCCATATTGAGTCACGTGTTATAAGCAGCCAGTCACATAACTATCGGTTTGTTAAGTCTTATGCCAGTCTTATTAATTGCATAGAGTGCGCTGCTGTCCAGTAATACCAAACGTCTTTACTTTTTATTTTTTTATTGAATAACAACACCAAGACTTAACTTGAATCGAAGACTGCAAAAATAATCCAAGTGGAATTCTTTTAACAAAGAAATGCAATTGAAAATGAAATCTTTAACATATTGAAAACTTGAGAGATGGGCTTTAGAGATTCTCTGTGGCTTTTAAGAAGAAGAAAAAAAAAACTGAATTGCTTTTAATTTGCGCTTTACTTTTAATGGAGTTTTTAATTAAAACACTTGGTGTTATAAGGGTGAGAGACGGGGGGGGGGGATGTCCCGGGGAAGAGCTTGTTGGAAATAAGATGGAAAAAAGCGTCGTTCGGTGCTTGAATATTGTACGGACCGCGAGAGTGATCTAGCGAGAAGTCTTGATTCTAACATTAAAAATGACTTAAGCTGGAAACCGTATCTCCGCTACACTGGCGACGCCCCGCGACGACTCCCGATCACGTGATATTATACAGTAACAGCAAAATTAAGGTAATAATAAATGTCCAAGTTTTCACAAAATTTCTTAACTCGTTATGTAACAGTCAATTTACGTAACTTCCTTGATGAATATCATTTGAGTTATAGCTGAGAAGGCGAGGTTCAAATCTGAGTAAGATGCACTCTAAAAGAAAACAAGTTACGCCCAGTCTTTACGTGAATATTTCTACGGACTAACACTCAACGTAATTATTAACTAGCATGTTTACCTTAACAGAGCTTACTCCTAAACAATACGATATCAAGGTACACTAGCGACGCCAAGCGGATGCAGAACTGCGATCATTTATTTGTTGTTATATCTAATTTTTAAACGAGTTAAAAGTACACTAGCGACACTATGCGGATGCAGAATCGTGATCATTTATGATTATTATTGTAATTTTTTATATGATAGCTGGTTAAAAACACTAATTTTACAATTGAATAGACAGTTTCTTACCTGTTAAGCGTAAGCAATTTCTGTGAATATATTATTACATGTAGTGCTCATATAAAGAAAAATTTTAAGAACAATTTCGATACGAATGAGGAAAGGTAAAAATAGAGAATAAAAGTCATACTGTCATATACAAATGGTATCGAAAAGCGAACTGATCTTTCAATTGACAAAACAAACAATCTGCATACCAAACAGCAAACGCTGCCTGGATATTGGTCTTATCAAACATAAAAGTAAATACAAAATGACAACGTTTCCAAGGAAACGGTAGGAGAGGAAATAACCAGAGTACGTGATGTGTCGAGAATGTATGAAATAGCATCCCCCCCCCTCCCATTTTCTCATGAAGGTTACTACAAAACGCAATTAATACTATCTCTGACGCCATTTGTGCCGACGCATGCGTTGTGTGAATACAAGATAATTATTTTGAATAAGATTTTTCCACTAATGTTCCTGTTCAAAGAACAGCTCGTTTACCTGCTGTTTGCTGCGAATACCAAACAAACAAAGGTGGGGGAGGCAGTTAATGGACAGTTCCGTTAGCAATGATTGTACAGAAACAAACGGTTGAATAGATTATCAATAAGCGTGTTTTAGGCACAACGAGCAAATAATTCCAGTGCAAGTTATAGTTTACAGCGTTTAAGGGTTCGCTAATTCAAAAACACATCCATCACCTTCGTTCTATTATCGGTGAAAAATTGGGCAAAGACTTTGGATAAGCCGTGCTAATTTCTCCTTATAATTTATATTCCGACATCATGGCTATGAATTAAGATGTTCTCAAGAAATAGAGTTATTGCGCGCGCGCGCGCGCGTGCGTGTGTGTTGATATAAACATATATTACGTAACAAGAGAATAAAAAAGGAAAGCCCAAGACACGACGTGTTATGAGTGTCTTGGCCAATGGACTTACGAAGTAGATGATTTTCACCGGCCGGTATGAGACCAGCACCCTTCTTACTGGAGATCTGAAGTGATCTAAAAAGTATGCTTACTGTGAAGAACAAGGTTCCTTTCTAAATTCCTGATCCATTCATGGTACTAATGCGGGATAGGTTGCATCACAAAAAAATCGGAATTGGAGAAATACTTTTTACACAAAATGGGTGCCTATTGTAAAAATCAATGAAGTTTGATTTTTGAATCTTTGCCAAACTTTGTATTCAATTGAGGACCATTTTCAATAGAAAATGTTAGGCAAGGCGATGCGAAGTTAAACAGAATGATACGTTGTAAATATCAGTCAACGCTACTTATCGCAAAAAAAAAAAAAAACAGTTGAACTGTTGTCGTAATAAATTAAGAAACATTTTTAACAGCTGTTTCGAAATATTTCATATACTCTTTGAATCAATTATTTCTAAGATCCCAAAAGGCTTACAGATTTCATGTTTTTATATTTTCATAATCAGTATTTGTTTTACGATAGATACTAAAATACAATTAAGAGGAAAGAACTATTGATTCTTTAAAGTTAGTGTTCTTAGCATCTTGTATTTTGGGTACAAATAAAAGAGTGGACCGTTATGATTAAATATATATATATATATATATATTAAGCCAGTGAATCCAGAATATAATGTTAACGAAGGTGGGTCGGGTGCAAAACAACGCATTTTGTATTATGCAAAAAAAGTGCGGTGTGTGTGTGTGCGTGGGGAGTAATTGCGTGAAATGACTTTCTCTAAATCTTAAGCCAGAGAAGAATATTTCCGGTTATCGAACTCTTCCTCTTTTGTTTGCTTTACTCTACCTTAGACAGGGTAAAGAAAATTTTACGGAACTGAACAGTGGAAACGCAAAAAGAAAAGCAAGGCAGTTTAATGCACATTCGTTTTTCTCGACTTCTTTTCCACCACCATCCCCTTTTCCATGGGAAAAAAAAAAAAAAAAAGGGGGCCAAGAAAAACAAATATCCTTAAGTATTCCGCATCCCAATCTCTACAAATCAATACAGATACAATAAGGAGTTATTTCCAAGGAAAAAAAAAAGTAGGAAAGAAAGAAAGAAAAAGACGTAAACAGCTTTGCGTTTCCCATCTCTGTTGACGGTTGATGACGGTGGAGCTTCTTTCTAAATCCTAGTCTGACTGGGCACGATGCCGCAGCACCAAAGGATGAGAAGAAACCCCAGCTAGCTGAAGGCATCGAATGCATCTTTCATGAGATACGCCACACAAGTATACAAAGCTGGCCAGTTCGTCTGGGGCCGTCAGCATCAGGAGGCAATCGATGCCGCAGACCTCAGGGTGAATTATTCATTCCGTCGACGCACAAAGACAACGGCAGCGGCGGCGAGCTGCCTGACATTTCCCTACGCCGCGTGCTCCTTGGCTTACCCCATTCCGAAGAGGGAGAAGTGCCCTGTAGCAGTACGACATTACGTTTCGCCTGCCTCTAACATCCCCCGCCATCAACTGATGAAGTTCCGGTAGTGCAGCACGCCGGACTGCTAAGGAGCGGAGCCACCATCCCCCTTTATCTCTCCCCCACTCTCTTTCTTCCTCCTCCCCATCTTCCACTCCCCAGTCTCCTCTGCTCCTTTTCCTGGCCTCTTTTACTTAATGAGGACGTTAAGGCCTGTTGCTAAGAGAGACCATCGCAGCTAAAGTAAGGGAGATAGTTTACATAAAAGTAATGAATCTTGGAACCTTCCCGGCAGCTCTGTTATGAACACGCTGGTTAATCCAAGCACAAACAAATATGGAATTGCTCACTTACTCGGAGAGACAGAAGGTGTCAGAAGAAACTCATGAAACACTCTCCAATAAATAGAATCTATTTTTCTTTCCAATAAAACTAATGGATTACGAGAAAAGAGAATTTGTGAAGACGCCTACACCCACGTATATACAAAGAATAAGTGGAAGAGAAGCAAAAGTTAAGTGTTTAATCCGTGTGTATCATTAATGCAAAATCCCAGGTACTTTCGCCGATACCACCCCCACACTTCAGAATGTTATCAATAGATGGCAGCAGTTACAATAACATTTCCTGGAAAGTGATTTTTTTTTTTAGTTCCCTTCAACATACCGAAGAATATTTCTCTCTCTGTCTTCTTCCCCCACCTCCCTCCCCTGCCCCAGACACAGCTGTTTCATTCACATTCGACAATGTGCTAATTCGTAAAGGAAAAACATATCAGAGACGTTTCCAAGCACAAGATAGTTAAGCGCGCTTTTTTCACCGGAATTGCAAAATAACGCGCCGACCTGTAATTGTGTTGGCGAGACAGTCGCGCAAAAGAAATGCTTTCCTGTTTTCCTTTATTTATTCTACAAGTAAATACATTTTCTGTTTTCCGTATTCAAAAGATTAGTAGCGTCCACAGAAGTGTTTTAATAAGCATAAGAAAAACATAGTCTTTTTATGCATACATAAAACAGATATTTCCTATTGGAAATTACTTCTATATCGTAATGCTGGAGTTTATATACGAACTCTCATAAATGGCAATAACGCATTCATGTGAGTTTTATTTTAGTCGAAAACATAAGCATTCGCAACTGTTGCAACCGAACTGGTGCATGCGCAATAAACAACTGCGCTATCGCATAGAAAATAAGCACCTTTATCGCGCAGTTGACAATTGACAATTGACATTTATGTCTTTAGGGGTGAAGCAAGATGCTTTTCATATTCCCCGCTATCTGTTGTGGTTGCAGTGAAGGTAAAATTTATGAGCAGAATGCTCGCCCTGATTGAGCATGGAGATTATGCATCACTAAAGGAGGCCAATATAGCTTTTGGTCTTCTGTTTGAATATGTCCGTTGGATCGTATGCTGTAGCTTGTTGAACCAAATCGTTGGGATGTGTGGACGTCTTTAGGAAAAACTTGGTGGCTAAGGATCGTAGAAAAGAGAAGATATAGGGAATATTTGTGTCTCTGTGGAGTTGAGTGTTTCTAACATACCACGGGGCATTCAAAATCATTCTCAGGCACTTGTTCTGCACTCGCTGTATTTTGATGATGTTAGCATTAGAGGTGTGGCTCCAGGCCGGAGAGGCATAGGTGATTATAGGACGAATCGTCAACTGGTATAGCTGCAATTTGATTCTGTTGCTGAGCTTGCTATTTCTATTAATTAGCGGATAGATCTGTGCTACGGCTTTAGAAGCCTTTGTGCATGCAGACTTGGTGTGTTGATTGAAAGATAGCTTTTTGTCGAGAATTACACCCAGGTAATTTGTTTCTGACTGCCAGGGAATTTTAATATTGAATAGTAACAGATCTCCTACAGGAGACATTGGCCTTTTTGAGAAAAGAACGGCTGAGCTTTTCTGGGGGTTGACTTCCAATCTCCATTTAGAGAACCAACCCTCCAGCTTTAGAATGTTTTCTTGAAGCTTTCTGGTAATGAAAAGGGGTCTGAGAGATCTGGTTAGTATTGCCGTATCGTCTGCATATAGGGCCAAAATGGAAGTCATTGGATTGTGTGGGATGTCTGACATGTATACAGAGAACAGCAATGGAGCCAGCAGAGATCCCTGCGGCACTCCAGCAAAGACGTGGCGCTGGGAGGATGTAGAACCGTTGATTTTTACTTGCATTGATCTATTTTGAAGATATGAGTGGATTAAATGAACCATTTTAGGTGAGATGCCGGCTGAGATAAGCTTGTGCAGGAGTCCAAAATGCCAGATTTTGTCAAATGCTTTGGATAAGTCTAGGAAAACAGCGCCTGTGCACTGGCGCCAGTTGTAGCTGGTTGTGATGTATTCAACAATTCTGTGGATTTGCTGGGTAGTACTATGGTGTTGCCTAAAACCAAACTGTTCTTTTGGAAGGATGTTTAGGTCATTTATTGAGGTTTGAAGTCGTGAGAGGATGACCTTCTCTGCAACCTTACCCAGATTTGAGATGAGACTGATTGGACGATAATTTTGGGGTAGGTGTGAGTCTTTGCCTGGCTTATGTATGGGAATTACGTCAGCCAGTTTCCAGGTGGAAGGAAAATAGTGAAATCTTAAAATTGCATTTATTATACTGGTCAGGTACACTACTGCCCTCCGGGGCAGAAGTTTAATCACACGATTAGTAATGCCGTCTGGTCCAGGAGCTTTTTTGTTCTTTAAATTTTTAATAATGTCATATATCTCAGCAGGTGATGTTGATGCAATATGGTCAGTGCTGGTGATAGGAAGTTTGAGTGAGTGTCTGACCTTGCTGTGAATCTTATGTATGTGGTCAAAGTCAAGGTTTCCATACGAAGGCCTGCATTGCTCTTCCAAGCTGTGCGCTATAACCTCTGCTTTGTCCACATCTGTGTGAGCAAGGCCCTGATCAGTTAATATTGGGGGAAGGGATCTGCCTTTGTTTTTGGTATTTTTCAGTAGTCCCCAGATGGAGTGATCACTAGGTGAAATGGAGGATAACTTTTCATCCCATACATGGTCTCTGTGAGCTTTCAGTGCATCTCTTACTGCCCCATTTAATCTGTTTAGATTTGTTTTGTCTTGTGGTGCACACGTGTTACGGAATCTCTTTCGAGCTCTGTTTTTATCTCTGATTAAGTTCATGATGTCTTCAGGCAAACGATCTGGCTTGCGGGCAGATTTGTAGGAGGAAGCTACCTTTATAGCAGAATTAATTTGTTGTGTGAGATTTGTAACTGCAGTTTCTACTTCTTCTTTTGTGTGTATGTGAGGAACAGGTCCAATATGATCCTTGAGTGCGGCTGACAGTCTTTCCCATACAATGTAGGAGTGAGAAGGAGGACACAGGAATTCCTGATTTCCCAGCTGCAGCAGTATTGGATTGTGATCGGATGATAGTTCATCCATAGAAATGATACTGTACTGAAGTTTAATATCCTGCAGGATAGCTATATCCAGGATATCAGCAGTGCCGAACGTACTGAGATGAGTTGGTTCGGTGGGGCCTGCCACAACAGCGTTGCTTGATCCTAAGTAATTGAAAAGGATGCAACCATTCTTGTTTGTGGTTGAACAATTCCAGGCAGGGTGCTTGGAATTCAGATCCCCGGCAATAATGGTGGGCCCTCTGATGCCTAAGATGGCATTTAGATCAGAGTGAAGTAGAGATTTTTGGGGAGGATTGTAAGCTGAGTAGATTTTCAGTTTGCCAGTGGAGCTGGTGACTACTTCCACTCCTGTGATCTCAAGGTTAGTGGTTGAAGGAATGCTCACAGAGTGGTGCTTAATGTAGTTTTTAATGAAGATGGCAGTGCCACCACCTCTGTAGAGTAGTCTGTCATTTCTGTATAGGTGATAGCCCCTTATTGTAGGGTTGTCTGAGGGTCTTAGATGAGTTTCGCTGATTAGAATAACATCTGGCTGATACCTAGATGTGAAGGCACGGAGTTCCAGGATTTTGTTTTTGAGGCCATTTGCGTTCCAAGCAACTATTTGAAGAGATGCTGGAATGAGTTTGTTACTATTCATTTATGAGAGCTGTGAGGATGATCTGTGTTTCACGAAGAAATCTTTTAGTGGAGGTTTCAGTAGGGTTTGATAGGCTAAAATTTTGTAGCATGTTTGCTAGTGAGGCCGTGATAATAGCTGTTAGGTTTTTAGGTGCTCTTGGTTGATTTTGTTCTGGAATTGGCCTAGTTGTACGGGTCACATCGGCATAACTTCTTGTTTGCTTTTGGTTGGAGGTCTCCGACTGTGGTCGATGAGTCTCCGGTTTTGATGTCTGGGCCGCTGGTGTTCTTGTACTGTAGGAGGAGGGCTGATTGATTGCCTCCATCCGTCTGTTCTTTGGGTGTTGAGTGCATCCTTTGTAGTTCGCCGGATGAGGGCCACTGCAGTTGGCACATTTGGCCGAGGTGGTCCTTGGCTTAGTGCAGGTATTGGTTGGGTGGCTGTCTCCACATTTTAAACATCTATATTCTGCTCGGCATAGATTCTGGGCATGGCCAAACTTTTGGCACCTGTGGCACTGCCCAGAAGATGATCTTTTACGGAGTGGTTCCGGTGTGACGATGAGACCACAGACTGTTTTTAAGTTGTAGATATCCTTATATATTTTGTGAATCTCAACAAGGACTAATGGCATGGGAGTTTTGTCTGCTTTGTACATTCTGCTCACTTTGACTGGTGGCAGATCCTGAGAATTTAGGTCAGCAGCGATTTCTGCTGTGTCAATGTCTTCACAGACACCACGAAGGACTACTTTTAAATTTTTTTCTGAACTGAGCGCAAAGGTATGATACTGGATGCCTCTGTTGTCCAGTTCCTTGGTCAACCTTCTGTAGTCTGTCACTGTTGCTGGCTGAATCTTTATGCCTTCATCCATGTTTTTGGCCTTAATGAAGCCAATATGCAGATTGGACATTGTGGATCGTAAAGCTGCCCACTTTTGTTTTTCTCTAAGGATGACCGGAGGCACCTTTTCTTTGGGAGAGGTAGCGGCGTCCGAACCCTGAGAATCCTGTTCCATTACAGTGTTGTCATTGTGCGGTTCTTCTGTTGTTCTTCGCTTTTTGCGAGCACGCACTTCTACAAAGTCTGAAGGTGTAGAAGGCATCGACTCTAAATGATCTTCAGCGACGACTTTGTGAGCACGCACTTCTGCAAAGTCTGGAGGAGTAGAAGGCATCGACTCTAAATGATCTTCAGCGACAGCGTCTGAGACACATTCGGGGGGAAACGTGTCATACAGTTTAACCTTTCCCGGCCAATTTTCACTCAGCAGCTTTCCCAGTCTGAGGAATTCAAAATAAACTTCTTCGAATTTGGCCTCATTAAGAAGTTTTGCCATGACAATATTTGGAAATGTGTTAAGTCAAGGATGGAGAAAGAGTAGAGATTGCTCTGGTGTTCCGAGCAGGTAAAAGTAATCCTGTGGACTTTTGAGGGTCCACTAGCAAATCCCGTAGACACCCTAAGGTGTCTACCAGCAATAAGATGTCGCGATATAAAATACAGCAATGGCGATACTAACGGCAGTAGGCCTAGCGTATCGCCCTTATAACTTCAATTGACTTACCTGGATGGAAAATAAATAAAGTGCCTGTTTATGGAAGTAAGCAATTAACTGAAATTACTGATGAATACCCATAAATCACTAAATCATAACCGTCAAATTCACAATTCACCATCAATAATACACGACACTAAACACTACCACGCGAGCCGCCATCTTCATTATAGTAGTATAAATCTCGCGCAGTTGACTCGAACGACAGAATTACTTATAATCCAAGTAACATATACTGAAAAAGGTGTAAAGAATAATAAAGTTAATGTTCAAAACCAGAAGAGGTCACACTGAATAAATCCTTCGATTTATTAATTATTTTTTCTTTTACTTTTTTTTTTTTATAAAATCATTTCCATTACACTGAAAGCATAAGTATAGATTCCAAAGAATAAAAACCTAATTGACTCCCAGTATCATTAATTGCCGCAAAAAAAGGACTTTCTTCTTTCTATTGTTTGTAAATAAGCCCAAATCAGATACCTTAAGATTCTTATACCACTTTAATCCTCCAGCCTTTTTTTTGTCATCACAAAATCAGTTGAAGACTAAACAGAAAAGATTATTTTAAACCCTTCCCTGTACAGGTATTGAACTTGAACACAAGCCTTGCTGTTATCATATAAATTGTTCATAATGCTTCTAAGTTTGTCGGATACTCCGTAAGCTCTTATAATAATTCATAAATTTTATCCATCAGTCAAGTCAAAAGCTTCTGTGAAGTTGACAAAACCTAGGATCACAGGTTTCTGAAATTTTTAACATTTCTTAAAGATCAGCACAAGTCAAAAGATTCGACTTATAACGCGACTGTAGCCAAAAACAGATTTGGATTACAGCTTGGAGATCGATTCTTTTTTTATTTTTAAGTATCTATTTTTTACGTAACTGCCATCCACGAAAAGGCCAGATTGTTTCTTTTTTTTGTTTGTTTGTTTAAATATTTTTGTATTTTTTACGTAGTCCAGAAACCATAGAATGGTTTTCATCTTCAATTAAAGACAATTACAAGCATTTATGCCTACTGTGGTATTGGAACTAGCAACCTGTTGGTTGGAGAACAGATATGCTAACCACTCAGCCAACAAGACCGCCCTCGAAAGGTTATTTAGAAATCACTACATTTGTACTATGGGTGAGCTAAGGATTTTCTTTCATTCTTATATATTTTTAATTTTTTTTTTTTTTTTACATGTTACATGGAGCCGGTAAATGAGCTTATTAAAATACATGAAATTAAAGAAAAAAAAATTTCAAAGATATTATTCAGAAGTATTTGTTAGTGATGGTGTTTATTGATTGCACGTGTTCTCATGAGTATACGCAGGGGAGAATATTCGAATTTTTCAAAGAAAAATTATAATTCCTACGCAGCTTCATTTGCATTCTCGAACTTAGGTAGCTCAGCTGGAAACACTTGGGTTCGAGTCCGGTTCTGAGGGGAAGAACTGGTGTTCTGATATCAGTGAATGATAAACCAGCCCTATGAACACATCTACAGACCAAAAAAAAAAAAAAAAAAACTCACAATCGAACTATTTTTCAACCTTGATGCTAAGTCGACCAGATCGTTTATATATATATATATTAAATGTCAGACCATTAAGAAACGGGTCAATATTTCTTCCTCTCCGCGCCAACAACACTGAATTTTGAGAAACAGTTGACTGAGCATCACTGTCTGTTTTTCGCACGTTAATCTACGCAGATAAGTCCTGAATTTAATTCTTAAAGCATTTATTTTTAAATTTATGTTTTTAATATTGGAACTCTCTTTGTAATGCAGCATGAACCAATGAAGGACCATATATAAAATTAAATAAAATTTTTTCAAAGATATATTTTTATAAAATTTAGTTTTCAACCTTTTGCCAATACACGTTTCTTCTCAACGTTCAATCTATCTACGGCTTGAAGAATTCAATTATAAAAACAACACCCAATTCCAAATTGATTCGTGGAAGACATCAAGAGCCAGAAAAATAGGAATTTTGTTCATCTGTGAAAGCAGAGAATTCTTATGCAGACTATTTTGAAAACTGTAAAAATAACCTAAAAGTTGAGCTTCAAGTTTATAACGCATGCGCAGTTCGAGTAAATATTTTTTCTTATATATTTTTTATGATAAATTCAAATCAAATGTACAAATATCAATAAATACTGCGTATGTGTATATACGCACATACATGGGCTCTCCGTGATGATAACTTGTAGCCCAAACTTGAAAAATACAAGAGCCTTCAATTTCCCCATAGTAACTGTTTTCCCATTCCAATCACTTTCATTCATTTTTTTTTTTTTTTTGGCTAGATGGGTGAAGCAAGAATGCTTTGCATATTTCCCGTTATCAATAGAAGAAAATGTATGGATGGAGTAATATTGAGCTATAGGCTCTGATCAGGGCAGCATGCCATCTATTATCCTCCCTGTGTACCCATTTTAGTCGCCTCGTACGACATGCATGGAGCGATTTTTAAGTAGAGCCCTTTCTAAAAATTAAGACGATCATCCGGCCACTCCCTGCAAGTGGCCGAAAGATCGCCAACTCAGCGTTGGTTTCACTCAGTGACGGGCCCCCACCACTGAGCAGAACCGCTCATAATTCCAGGGAAAAGCATCCACTGACAAGGCCCCTCACGGGCCACGCTAGAAAACACCGTCCCCAGAGACCCAAAATGCTCTCTCAAGGCAAATCCCCCCCTCCCCCAGAAATCTAAGTCCCCTCACCGGGAGCAAAATTCTGGGAGAAACCTAAGAGAGCGAAACTCACGTCCCATTTTAGTCGCCTCTTACGACATGCATGGGCTGCAGCGGCGCTATTCTTATTCCGACCACTACACGGGATGACTTTCATTCTTATATACGGAAGTGCAATATATATATTCCCTAATAAGTAAAATATGTAGGTGTATAATACTAAATATTTGTAATTCAATAGAAAACAAGTAAGATACAATTAGTTGGTTGTCTACTTGCTATTCTTAATAAAATATAACTTTTTTTTATTATATTTCTATAAAAATCTGTGGATATAATTTTAAATTTAATGGAATTGCCAGTGTTATTCAAATTCAGGTTGTAAATGATCAATTATCGTGAATATGTCTTCTGACCAAGTTAAGCTACTTAACTTGGTCAAAATATCGTGAATATGTCTTCTGACCAAGTTAAGCTACTTAAATTTAGCTTAATAATGACGTAATGAATCGAAAGGATTCACGAGTGGTTTACTGGATGGATCCATCGACAATGGACAAAATATTGAAAAACCCTTCCAATGCTAGAACTACCTACTTCTCCTGCAATTCAATTTATGCAGCAATCTTTGACTAAACGCACTGCAGCGCCCTCTTTAGAATGCGGTCACTAAAAAATTGTAACTAGACAATTGACTTCAAAATAACAAACTATTTGCGTGATTCGTAGGCATGCGCAAATCTGTCTTGTAAACGGAATCAGTTCCGGTGACCAAATAAGCAGACATAACAGATTATCTTGATGGACAAATACATTAACGTTATTAATATCCAAATAGACTTGCTTTCCGTGCACGGAATAAAATGGTTGCGACGGCAAAATGTTAGGTATATCGCAACAATTTTGAAATGCTCTCAGAACTCTGAATAATTTGTTGACACACACACACACACACACACACACACACACACACACACACACACACACACACACATAAATGAATGAAAAATTAAGGAATTGTTCTGAGCAACTTTTGTTTTGTCGATTTCTGGAACTAAAGTCTGAACCAAATAATTCCAGTACGGTAGATGCAGCTAACTTAACGTATTACTATAAAACTCACATTGTACACTGACGTCACAAACAAAAACAAAAAAAAAAAAAAAACACGCAGTCTATAATAATAAGCACGATATACAATTTTGCACGCATCGGTGACGTCAAGTGTTTTTTTTCTCCCTTTATTTTCGTAATGTGTGTGCACCTTTTATAGCGTGGAGCAGATCGAAGGTAATATAGCAGTTTACAAGACACTTATGTCAATGAGAGGAGTGTGTAGAAGGATTATTTACCCATTAAGGTTGAGCTTGACTGCAAGTAGGTGTACTACATTGGCCACCGCCATTGTTCAGGTGATCTTACTTCGGGTGATTGCAAATTGACAGAGAATTCTACTTGTCATTTCAGAAAGTTAATAACGGTTGTTATGGTGATCTTTTCTGTGGGGGGGGGGGGGGGAGAGGGGGAGATCGATACGAAATTCGGTGTTTGAGGTTTTCTCTAGTTGACTTATCTTTTCAATTCAAACGGGTAATTCTCAAAGAGAAGAATAAAATTACACGATTATCCTAAATTCTCCCTTCCACCTTGAGATTCATCTGGAACTAATACTCAGTACTAAGTGGGAATGCCAAAAATGATTCCACTTGCTATGATTAGATGGTAGATTATTATCATCGCTATGAGATCACTACTTGATTATCGAAGTGGGTTGAAAAATGTACTATTGTCAATAGCTCGGGTTCCCTAGCTCTTCCACCATACTTACGAGTTGAATGTAACAGAACGAATTTGGACAGTGGTATTATCATAAAATGGACTTATTCAGTGCCCACGAAGCACTTCAACAGCTATTCAAATATAGTTATTCTGTTTGTGGGTTATTTGACAGGCACCTATACGAATCTGTGGACGAACAAATGACAAGTTGGAGAGATTTTCTGTTGATCAATGAGCCAACCAGGGAAGTCAATTCTTGAGGATTCATTTCGTTAATATGAAATGAGAAACCAAAAAGATGGAAATATCGCTGAATTGTGGTCCATTCGATGAGGATGTTTAAGCTGGAATAAAGGTCATAAAAGGTTATAATTCGTTCTAACTAGGCAACAGAGACGATGAATCATTGGAGCTGATTATTTTCACTTGTCTTCTGTGTTAAAGGACGATAACAAATCATATCAATCACTATAAGACAGGGAGAAAAAAAAAATCACTGTATTCGTAACAGGGCGATATTCGCTATGTGTGTGAATGATATTTGTATGGCAATCGTACCGTATCCAATTAAGGAAAACCACTCTAATGACTCACTGCATTTACCAACCATGCTCTTCTCTGCTGGCAAATGCTGGGATAGCCTGATATCGATCCGCTAGTTTAGTTGAGTTTAAAGATGTCTGCACATAAAGTGGAATCCGATCAATAAGCCAGACCTTTATTACCAATAAGAGATTCAGAAACACATCAAGACTCCACTGATCACTAATATTGGCGAATCGACTGACTGTTGAATGAGTCAATACACACCGGAATACCACTGTTTCTTTCTTCGCGTATTACTCCTTCCCCCTGCGTGCAGCACCAAGGGGACTAAAGTACTTGCCAACTAGCAGCCACCTAACTTCGATGAGGCTTCTTTCAGTCGTTCACTCCCCCCCCCCAACCACCATCTTCTCTGCATGTTAAAATCAATAGCACCGTTCCATCTTTTTTAACTATTACATCGATAGGCCTTCCCTAGCATAGATAGACGCTCGGGGAGTGATCTTTAACAGCGGAACAGCCAGTTCGATCTAAGTGAGCGGAATGCCCTTTGGCAACCAGTGTGACGAACGCGAGGTGCCTGCACGAACAACCATGGCCTTGACGACGGGCCTGACGTCAACGAACTTGAGTGAGAGAGAGTGAGAGAGAGAGAGAGTGAAGAATAAGGGGGGAAAAAACCTACCACCGTCTCCACAAAGGGACGAAGGTGGAGAAATTCCAGTTGTTCGGAATGAACTCTCCATCCAAGACATGGCCTGGAGGAACATGGGGCACTTTCTCCTTATACACTTTGGATAGGTGGTGCTGCAGTAGATTCATCTAACCCCAAGAGGTTAAAAGAATTTGTCAAAGGCAATAGCAGGGGGGAGAGGGGAAACATGTGGAACCGGCTTTGAATAAGATGGTATTTCATTTCTGTTTTCCGATATTTAAGTCGAAGAAATTCTATGCATCTTAAGGTGTTAAAAACATTAACGCATCTTCATCAGACACATTAAAGCAATGTTGAGAATGATAAATATTCTGAAATTATTATTTTTTAAAAAAAAAAAAAAGTGGGTGGTAATTGTTTTTCTTAGCCGTTATAAAAATACTAGTCATTTCAGGACCCTCCCCACTGTAATGTGCACAGCCATTACGGGGAACTATCCATACACAGATGATCTCTACAAGTGGGTGCTTTAGCCTGGAATGATAACGTTTTTATGATTATTTATCTGTTAATTTTTGCATATTATTCGGAGGAAAGACCAGTAAACATCTTAAGACGTTAACATAATATTCTCCGGGACTTAATTTTACATTCAGTTTTAATTATAAATTAAAATAAACAACTAAACTAGCATTTATATCTGTCCATTAAAAAAAAAAAAAAACTTACAAATATTGACATTTAGGAAAGTATTCATGGACTTAAACTATTGGGATTTTCAATTATTCACTCAGCTTTTTTTATTATTTTTTTTATTACACCACTTTTTTTTTTAATGATAACTTACGAATGTAAAAAGCGTTTACAATTGAACTATGCCAATAACGAGCTTTCTAGTCATTCAAAAATACCGAATTAAATAATTAATGGGATATATATTTCATTCATTACTTTTTTGACAATATTCTTAAGTGTCAATAATATAATGTTAACACGATAAACAATAATTATATTCAAAAATTATTATCCAATTGTTCTATAACAGCGCTTATTTTGAAAACTCGGTAAAGGGCAGTGTCATGTATAGAACCATATTTAAACATAAACCCATGATATTTATATCACAAATATGGCGAAATGAAAACACAGCAAATGAGTCAGCAAACCCGTTTTGAAACCCTGAAAATACAGTTCTATCCATTCTTTCAATATATATATATATTCTTTAAATACCACATACGTTAAACATATATATATAGTAATAATTGAGTTTGTTTGTTCTTTTTTTCGTTTGAGCTAACAGAGGAATGTGACGTCATGTTTCTATGACAATGAAAGGTTTCATGTTTGGTAGTTGAATGGTGAGATTTGCATTGCTACATACAAACGCTCAACTGATTTCTGCTATGAAAATTATAGCCGATATATATATCTAAATAAGTTTTTTTTTACCTTGGGAATAATGTATTAGGGTTACCAAGTAATTTTATAAACTTGGTTATTTTACTCCTAATCCCAAGTAAGCAAACAGTTAAGTTTGTGCCTGAACGTAGTTCAAGTCTAAAGGTGGTGCAACACCGGGGCAACTCATTGTAAAGGTGGGTAAAGCTCTGATCACTATTCCCAAGGTAAAAGGTAGTGACCCCCACCCATAATATATTGCAGTATACATCTCTTAGTGAGATGTGCTTTACATTATGGAAAATACTAAGAATAGTGATCAGAGCTTTATCCACCTTTACAATGAGTTGCCCCGGTGTTGCACCACCTTTAGACTTGAACTACGTTCAGGCGCAAACTTAACTGTTTGTTTACTTAGGATTAGGAGTAAAATAACCAAGTTTATAAAATTACTTGGTAACCCTAATACATTATTCCCAAGTTAAAAAACTTATTTACATACATACATACATACATATATATATATATATATATATATATTAACAAATCAAAGATTAGTTCTGTAAAAGTATTGTATAAATCATTTAGTTAACGACCTTTTGATTATATAAAAAAAAACCTTGGTTCAAATCCCATCAAGCGGACCGACTGCAATAGTAGTTAACCAATCTCGGATGGAGGTGGAGGAGCCGAATCTTGGATTTGTCGTCTGGTAAACTGACCAGAAGAACAGGTGCTACTTGCTGATATAACACACCGGCCTCATATAACTTTGTAATAATGTACCTGATTTTTTTTTTTTCTCACACCATCCCCTCAAATCAGATATCCAGCAGTATTTCACGATGTTTTTTGCAAGTCTGATGATGAATGATGAAGTTCCCGTCATAGCAATAAGCTGGACAGAAGAAGCCGACGTACGTACCAATACACAACGATTTCGTAGGCAACTCCTGTTCACGCAATATGGTCCGTAAACCTATTATCAGAAACGTTAATGGTGAGTGGTAGTGATGGTTACAATAACGCCGTGCTTGAAGAAGCTAGAATTTGAAATACAAAGACATTTTGTGGAGCAATAAATATGGGCTACATTATCGTTTTCATCCGGTGGAAGAATGTGGATCTTCGGACATTATTTCAATAGTACAATAACCCGAGAATCATATCGCAGTACCAACCGCTATGATGCTATTCTAAAGCACTTCCCAATCGTCTGAAGATATCAATTAGGACTATTTAGCTCAACCCAATCAAACACGCAGCAGGTGATTGAGAAGGCATGTAAGAAATCGATCAAGGAGCAAGCCTTCGATGGATACATTCAAGACATGAACTTTACGAGGAACGGCAAAAATATTCCAGCTAAACACGTCCACATACGTTAAACATTTCTGCAGACATCAGTTAATAGGATGCAATACTTATAATATTTATTATGCAATTAAATAGCTGGAAAATTAGCACTGCATAATATAGAATATGGTGGATATGTTAGAGAAATTCAAATCGGTATTTATTTCTTTTGATATAATCGCAAATTAGCAAAATTTTGTATCTCAGAGAAGGAAAACACAAACCGAAAAAAAAGGATCTCTAAACAGATAAGTTTATGTGGAAAAGAAGGGTTGTTGCTTCGTCTGGTGTGGCAAAGGCGGGTATGTTTTTTAATTTTTTTTTTCTTTAAGGAAGGGGGGAGGGGGGGAAAACGGAGGAAACTACCCCTAATGCCGCTCTTTTATAGTTCATCCATGACTGTGCTTTAACTTCACCGTGATTGTAAAGGTTTATGAAATTTATTTCTTCAACGGACGGGATTCGAACCAAGACTTTTCAACCAAACGATGAGTAACAAAAATCAACGCTTAAGATGTTGTCTAAGGCAACAATCAGTGCTAGATTACTGTAAAATAAAGTGAGATCATGTTAGTTTCCTAAAGGGACATAAGTTTCCCCGATGATGATCCATTTGTAATCTCTCTGCATAAGTTTGAATCTTAGCTCTGGTCTTGCGTATTTAAGAGAAAAATGCACATATTTTAATTATTCTCTTTAAACACTGAAAAACTGTCATGTTGTTCCGTCAAAACAATCTTTTTTTTTTTTCTCCCTCCAGATAATCAGTTTCTTGTTAATCTCATTCAGGTGAGAGTTCTTTTTAGTAAAAAAATAAATCCATTTTTTGCACTCACTTTAATTTATATACTGGTAATTTTTTTAATTATTTAAATAAAAAATTTTAATTAAGAAGTACTTTTTATTTTATGCTGGCAATAATAAACTGAAAGCGTAAGTAAAGGCAAAAACATCCGTGGGATGTAAATAATTTAAAAATGAATTTCTGTTTGTTTCTTTTTTTAGCATTCTCGAAAGCAGGATTCCAGTGAGAATCATCTTTTAGTACACATGAAAACAGAACAACCATTTTCGGAAGTTTCACATTTTTTCTATTATATTACGTTATATTACAAGGCGATCACCTAAATGACGTTCTCTGACCTGGGTGTCCACTTGAATTAAAAGCCAATTACCTTCCTAACCAACTTACTGATCTTTTTTAGGGGGTGGGGAAGAAAATGGAAGAACGTTAAATCGGAATTTCAATGTATTTCTCTTACAAAACAAGTTTATTTCAAATACGGGATTTATACTTTTTAAATACACCAACCAGAAGCGTAGCTATGGGGGGTGGAGGGAGGCGTTCCGCCCCCGGACGACACTTTGACCTTTTTGAACTTTTGCAGTTAATTCTAAAATACAGTCTCGAGAACTCATTTCCAACTATTGTAATACTACTGCGAAATTTCGTCAGAATTGCTGTAAGTGTCGCTAGTTGTGAGAGGAGTTTTTCTAAATAAAATTGATTAAGAATTACCTGCATTACTATGAAATCGACTTCGCCAATGTCATTGACGATTCTGCTAACAGAAAACCTTTTTCCAGCGAAATTAAACCAATTTATTTGGTATATAATATTACTCACAATATACGAAATAACTGTTACCCCCCATGGTATACGCAAGCAGAACCTACTGTTACCATAGTGACAGAAAAAAAAACAAAAAAAAAAAACGTAATATCTACTTAAATGAGAAAACTTTATTATATGAAGAAATTCGTTTTAAGATCTTGAAACTGATCGGTTCAGCATACGATTGCATTCACTTTAGAAGTTTAATATTTTTGAATAGAAGTTCGGGACACCTACAGAAAAACTGCCGATCAGGAGCAAAAACTCCCTATTTCATACCAAAGTCCTTATAAAGACTGGCTTAAAGGGGCAAAGCAAGAATGCTTTTCATCTTCCCCGTTATCTGTAGAGGACAGTGTAGGGATAAGGTGTTATTGAGCCATTAAAGCTCTGATCATGGCAGGAGGTTAACAGCAACAGCCGAGCCTCAGTTAGAATTTCACTGGCTACAGCATTGCCATATGTAAAGGTAAAGCCGTCTCTAAAACTTCGGACGATCTCTAGGCCACTCAATCGTGGGCGAAAGACCGTCCATCTCAGCGTTGGCTCCACTCAGTGATGGCCTTCCACCCACATGCCACCACCGAGCAGAACCGCTCATATTCCCAAGAAAAGCATTCACCGACAAAGCCCCTCAGCGGGCCGTGCCGGAGAACACTCTCCCCGGAGACTCAAATTGCTCCCTTAAGGCAAAAACCTTAAAAGAGCGAACTCAAAAACTCTCGAATCTCATCACCCAAGGGGGTAACAGCAACAGCCGAACCTCAGTTAAACTTCATTGGCTACAGCATTGCCATCCATTACCCTCCAAGGGTATTAATCACCGCATCTCCTTCGCGCCAAAGCAATCCTGTCAGAAAGTTAGATTTTTCATAAGTGAACTCACGGTAGGTGTATAATCAATTGCTAAAATATGGAGCTACAGTGCTTTAATTTGGCATAAATAAGATAATGTTACTGAGTATATTATAGGTCAATTCGTGTTTTATAGTCAAATTATGAAAGAAACTTTAAAACAATTGAAAATTTACCAGAGAGCTTATGAGAAGATAACCTAAGTTGTCTGATAATTTTCGAATTGCTGTGGACTTCTTTATAATGAGGATCTTTTGATATTCTAGCGGACTGTTTCCGTTTCTAAAGTATCCATCTTCATTTGTTAAGGAGGAACATTTAAAACCAATATGTGCTGCATTGAACGCACGTAAGTCAGCGTCTTCTATCATTCTTTTGAGAGGAAAAAAAAAAAAATTTTTTTTTTCACTGTTCTAACAATGGCGCACGTTTCTACTATCTGAATGCGAACAATGTTGGACTCCATCACACGTTCAACCTTGTCGCTAGGTAACGAGGAAACAATGGATAAAACACAAGTAGAAATATCACGAATCTCTGTGTGCAGTGATATGTGCATTGAAACCTATTTGTAGTGCGTGTCATTTACTTTGCAATGGGTGAATAAATTGCCTAAGGAGGTCAAAGTCTGGGATTAGAGTTTGTTCCACACGATGGATTGAGCCTTTTTTTGGGGGGGCCGTTTACCGTTTTCATTGGCAAAGGGAGAGAAGGGGGAAAATTTAAAAAAAAAAAAAAAGGGAGAGGGAGGGATGCCGATACAAGGTCACTGGCAGGTTTCAAGGGCCTTGGAGCAGTGAACAGTGGCGAAGACAGACCCGCGTGACTGCCTCGTGAACGGGTTTAGCACAGGAGCTATCGCCCAGAATGCATTAGGGTGTGGCGAGTCTGGAAAAACTTCTGTTCCACAACAGAAGTAAGCAGGTAGTTGTGTGAGAAAATACATTTAAGATGTTCTAAAAGCAGTGGATCTGAAAGATTTATAGACCACAGAACGGTGAATTACTAAAATGTTCATTGATTTCATGTGTGGAGTTGAAGAAGACGGACTAAGCAGTGGGATGATTAACTGAAGTGTGGGTAAACCAAGGGATTTGGCTCCTTATTCTCTGAGATCTACGAGGGAGAGAGAGAGAAATGGCGTCAAGGAGAGAAAGAAGAGTAAATAACGGCATAAAAAACACACGAAGATTGGCGAAAAGAAAAAAAAAACAAAAATGGAAAGGTTAAGGAAATGTCAAAGGTAAAAAAAGATGGTAGAAAAAAAATAAAAGACGTGACCATAGATTGGTGAGAGAAATGGACAGAAATAAACTCTCTCTCTCACACACACACACGCAGATTGCCCCCTTTCCAAAGAATATGCTGTTAGGTGGCGCTGCCATTTACTGGCTAGACGAGATGGCCCATCTCGAAGCACGCAAACAGACCAATATTGGATCAATAGTTTGCCAGGTGACTCAGCTGCATGCTAAGAGAAGGGAACGGATTGCCACACATCACGCAAGCTTCTTATGTTACCAAGTGAGGCTACGAATACGTTTATCCGGTCGTCTGAACGGCAATTAGGCTTAACACCGTGTTAACAAGTTATTTTGGTAGGTGGTAAGTGGTCGCACTGGTAGGCCGATGGCAACGTGATGATGATGAATACGGAGAGATCAGAAGGCTCAACCGACGAGATGATCGGTTGATGCCACACAGCAGTAGGTCAAATTAACCAATGAAAGATGGACATACTTAAAAAATAGTAATAAAAATATAAAACGGTTTTTGATTACACGGATGTGTACGGTCCTTTATATTTATCAGATACACGCAAGTCAGCACTCAAAGTCTTCAGATTTTGTTCATCTTTTGAAAGACCACCCAAATACATGTTTGGAATCGACTGTCAGGTCATCTGCACTGCATTTCCGGACCATCCAGAGACTTGTTGCGTCTTCAAAAACGCTTTGTCTGATGCTAAATATCGTGATGCATCAATACTAAAACCGTCGAAAGTTATTAAATACATTTGAAGGCAAGTAGTTATTCAAATAGTTTTATGAAACAAAAATTACTTCCTCGAGGAAAAAAATATTTAACGCTTCTAATGTAGTCTGAAGGTATGTGTGACCTCGTGGTAGCTTCAATAATGCAAGGTCTGCAAAAGAAAGCGTATCATCAGTTCATTCCAGTCACCGAATTTTTTTTTTCCCTCCTTCATCCGGTTCCTACCCTGAAGACACTCGGAGTTTTAATACGAAAAGTGATCAAAAACAACCACGCTAATCCATACAAACATATATTAGTTAGATGAGCACAATGCCTCTTATCTAGCATGCCGTAGAAATGCACTCAACTTTGGCAATGGTGGAAGAGAAACTTAATAAACAAAAAAGGCTAATACACGGTTTATTTCATTTGTAATAAACAGGAGAAAAAAATACGAAGGATAACAATCATGTGTACTATATGATAATAACCCCTCTCCCTCCAAAAAAATAAACCGATAATTCCGAAAAAAAAAAATAATATATAATACACCAGACACGGAAGATTGTATTGTACATTTAAATAACCATTTATCTCCGTCAATCGGATGACTATTAATATGAAATGAAACAAAAGCAAAACCAGGGCCGGGTGGAGGTTTTTAGGAGCCACGGGAAAAAGTTATAAGTGGGGTCCCAAAATATTTGCAAAAAATAATTTCTTTTATCGAAAAATCAATTTTATTAAACATAATTTACAAACATTACTTATATATAGTTATATACTAAAATATTTCCCATATCAATGCATATCTGAAACATCAAAAATTCTATTATAAAATTTTCTTAGAATTTCGAAAGTGCGGGGCCCCCTCTGAGGTCTGTCTGAGGCTCGAAAAATACGTTTGAGCCGGCCCTGAGCAAAACAATAACAAAAACACTCTTTATCGGTTAAAATTTCTTAATTAAACTTGGCTTTGCAACCAGGCAAAACTATTTTATTAATAGGGAAATTATTTTTCAAAAATGTTTGGGCAAAATTTTAATTCCATGAGTCAGCATTTAAGCAAACGATGAATATCATTTTTATGTAAAAAAAAAAAAAAAGAAAAAGAAAATATCCTAGTGATAATCAAGTAACGTTACACTACAACGCTTGCGCGAGACAAACACCTCGAGAAGAAATGACACAACAATACAACACACGCAAGCATGCACTCTAATGCCAAATGTCAAGTAGCACACATCTTCGTCACGAGTAATGTCATTGCGTGTAGATTTCGATTGAAATACATGCTATTGGTTAATAAAACATTTAACGCATGTGCAGTCCGAACTATAAGACACCTTTATTGACAATTATCTTCATCAAATGCTAATAGTAACAACAGCAAAAAAAAAACAATGAAAATCGGGGCCAATTTGCAAAGACTAACAATATTGTTGGAGAGTTTGTAGCCACCAAGACACAAGCATAGCCTACTTAGCTGGAACCATTACAATCAATAGCGCGACCGTAATTGACCGCCTGTGTTCCGAGGCAACACAGACTAACCTCGTAGCGAGGACACAGACAGCGGAAGCAGTGAGGAGACAAAGCGCCCGGCTGGGCATGGAGACCCGACCCGTTCAGAGTCTGACGCCTTTCCATAGCTAAATGCAATGTTCCCACCACTCAGTGACCTCAACGAACGAGTGCACGGTTAAAGCGAGGGGAGGGGATTGGGGGAGGGTGGGAAGGAGGGAGGCTGAAATGCGCACGTGCATGCATCGTTGTGGGGTGGGGAGGGGGGGGGAAAGCCGGAGTTTGCCTTTAGCGGAGTGGCATCTCTTCGGCTAATATTATACGGAGACACAGCTGAGAAGATGGGGTGGGGAAACGGTCACAATTCAGTCCACTTTGGGGTGGGGTGGGGAGAACGAGAGAGCTATGAGGGCAGATTGGAGGGAGATGTCCAACTCGTTGATCGGCAAACAGGTCAGAAGATGCCTCAAGGTCGCAACCACTGTTGAGGCTTACACCATTTATCCCATTAGCGCCACTCAGTGGCAACAAATAAAAACTACGACTTATAGTTTCTACTCGAGGTAATCACAAGAATTAGTTGGCAACTTAAAAAAAAAAAATCCTTTCCCCAAACTGATATTTGTAACTTCCCTCTTACTCAAATACCATTTCCGGAACAGCTGGCTTATTTCAGCCATATTCACCCAACTGGGCAAACTCATCCGGCAATTATGTTTTACCTTAATAAAAACAACCGATTTTGTCAATTATTTACACAAATGGAAGCCTTAATAAGAACATTGCAATGTTCATTTCTAAATATTCATAATCAGTTGTTAATTAATAATTTTCATCACCGGCAGGCTGCCTCGTGCTACCTTAGCACGAGGATAAGCAGAAATGAACAAAAAAACACGTGCACCACTGATACACGCGCTACCTGCAATTGTTATTCTCATCAAACGAAATAATGAAAAAGTAATTCACATAATTTTGACCTGATTTTTAATTGTTTTATTATTATTGTCATAAAAAAATCATGGTCTTTCGTCATCAAATATTTTCCGCATTATTAATTATTTTATAAGCTCAATAATTATATTTATTTACTTTTCTTTTTTTAAATATCAACTTCAATTTTATTAACTTAATTTGGTATTATTTCTATCTGAATTTCCTGCACAATATCCTACCTGACAACTTTCCAATATTTCGAATAAGTACGGAATAAATAGATTAACAATGTTAATTGTTGTACGAAGAATAAACCCGGATGAACTTGCGTTCCGAATTAGCCGCGTCTGTTACCTGGATTGTTTGCACAGAAACATGATCCAACAAACACACCTTAACACTCGTTACATGCAGGGATCAGAAACGGTGTACTAACACCGTTCGGCTAATAGCCGTGGAAGAGGATGGCGATTTAAAATGATAACACCGCCTTCTTCCGCTAGGGAGCGCGGGCAACATCAGCTGAACTTAATTCGCTTAATAGGATTCACCTACCTCAGAGAGCAGCCAGTCTTGTAGCCAATGTACCCATCATTTGGCATCAGAAGCTTTTTTAAATGCATTCGAACATCCAATCGGGCAAAACGATAATAATGCGTGTGTGTGTGTACGTTTTCCTGTCGGAGTTCGGACTAGGTCGACGGGGCCACCAACACAATTACGACAGAGAGAAGAGGCGAGTACATTTTGTCCTAGCGCCAGCTACGAACAAGGGTCGACTCTTCAAGCGCTGTCAGCAACTCGTACATGTGTTCCGAACCATCGCGTGCTTCACATACACTCCCTACCCTGTTGGAGAGGCAGGGGCTGTTCCATGTACCGAGGCCACCCCTCGCCCACCACAGAGAGACGCTGCCGCTATGGTTAGTAAGTACAAGCTGTTACTAGGAGCGCTGCGTGAGCAACTGTCTTCTGCACAGATGAGCACAGGGGCTCCGCCTCGCGGACAATTTGAGCAACACACACCCAGACGCCCTAGCATGTTGTCAATCTGTACCATCAATTTTACCTGTCTTGTGCTCTTCCCCCTTTCCTTTGCTTTCTCATTTTCTCCCGGAGAAATCGATTGCACGGCAGCGGTGGTCGCAACGGCAACAGAGTGTACCTCGTAGGAAAAGTACACTAAGATGGCGTTCTCTTTTAAAGGGCAGACTGCCATCTTAGGCTCCGGTGCTGTGCAAATATTGATTTTATTTGTCTCCCGCGCCAAATTGGCAGCTCTCAAGCTTGTCATCATTTCAGCCATTCACACATACGCATGTACGCCAACTTAAAACAGCTACTGCCTAGAAACAGGTATTGTTGACGTCACAATGCCAATTATTGTCGTGTGCACATTTCAAAAAGAATGCACGCCTAAATATTATGACGTCACGGTCATTTAAAAAAAATAATAACAAAAATTCGTTTATTGGTTGCCAGTTTGAAAAACCAACTAAGTGAAACTATTGGTGGAACTTAATCTTGTTGTTTTTATTCGATTTTTTTACTTATTTTTGTTTATAATTCCACAGACTCTTCATAACAATGGATTAATTCCCTTTTAATCATCATATATTTATTCCTTTTATTGTTTTTCTTTCATTTTTAAGCACTTATATTAAGAACACCGAAATACTTTAATTTGAATGTAAGTTGAACGACGTCACTGCCATCTGGTGGTCACAATACTGTACATATTACTGCAGTACTCAAGATTTTCTTTTACATTACGTCTTTCACACTTCGATGAGAAAGTGAACACAAGGACTATACAATAGACAAAAATTAGTTAATGCTTATCATCCAATAGTACTTAATCGCTAATATAAATTCCTTAAATAATAACAGTGCTTTTTTTTTTCGTTCTCCAAACAGTCGCTATGCAGAATCACCATTATTACTCTAGCTAACAGAAGCGCCATCTATTCTTTAGGTCTTAGAACAAATCGGTCGAGACAACAATACTGAATTCTCATTATATTTTCTCTTTTTACACGCCATCTAGCGGACGTTTGCAAGTAGGTGTTCCGTGTTAGTGGAATGCTTCGAGTTATGTCAACTAAATATTTGTCATTCTTCCAAAGCGTTGATTTTGCTGCTTCGAGTCATGCGATGTCTTTTGGAGTATTACTCTAAGATGTATTTTTTGGACTGCATAGGTAAACTTGACGGGAGTTTTTTTTTTTTAAATCTGGTAAAAATTGGTATGTGGAAAGCTGTTTACATATGTGATTATTGTACGACTGATGAGAAATATTGAGGACTGCTCAGTAAGTCTAATACACAGCGAAATTATGCTATTTTACATCTAGAACTATGTGGCTTTTGGATGACAATTGTTCTTTAACTGCGTCTGCAGCACCGCGATGGTTGCAGAATCCAAAGAAGTTCTTGTCAGAGGATTAGAAGGGGGAAGGTTGTCGTTCTTTTCAGTCAGAAGAGTGACTAATTGTATGCTAAAAATAAGGCGGAAAGTTGGACGTACGGAATATTTGTGTGTTATTCCGAGGTTCGTGAAGAAAGTGGTTTTTTTAAGAGAAAAATCATGTATAACATCTTCAGCTACTTATTACCTTTGCTAGACAAAATTAATGAGTATGTATTATGTCATAGATTCGAATATCAACTAATCTCTTACAGAAATATAGCAACAAACATTCAATCTTTATTTATTCTATTTTGAAAAACTGTTTCCCATAAACCTCGTCATATAAGGCGTCCGTAAGAATGATGATATGTCATCTTCCTTACGATATATCCATATACGAACGCCGACTGCCGATTCTCCGAGATTACTGCAGTTGACAGAATGTCTGAGTTTCAAGATACACTCGACATAAAATTCTGTTACAGTTTGCAATATATGAAGATAACTATCGCCGCAAAGAATACTCTAAATTCAGATTTTTTTTTTTTTTTTTCATTTCGAAATTTTATGTATTTGCTTCTTTTAAAAAGACAGAGTGAAATGCATCCTTAAGTGAACGTGAAAGAGAACTCCCATCAGCATAATACTTTAACAGAGTGAGCTCTCTTATTATTGAGAATTCTGAAATATCAGCTCCTATTTTAATAAGAAACGGGTTTTGATTACCGAGCTTTGTTTTAACGGTAGTGATGTAACAAGGAAAAGTGAGTATCCCTAGCCCAATAACAGTAAGAGGGGCGAAAAAATGTTAAACGGCATGATTTCACGACAAACATATCACATATAAAAATTATGTGAGAGGGGGGGGGGGGGAAGATCTTATGCCCCGGCACTAATTAATTGTCTTTGTTACTGCATTGTATATAGTATTTTTTTTACGTGGTTCATAGTTCGTTTGCTTGTATGACTTATCTTTCTTCTTTTTCTTCATTCTGCGTATCTTTTAAAATCCTACACTACCAAACATAAAACTGTTGTAATCACTTTAAAACAGAAACTGGAAACGGTAAATTAAATTTAGAAAAAAAAAAAAATTAAATATTGTACGATCTACATCCTTAGAGTCACAGGAAATGTCGCTATACGCTTGTCAACATAAAAATAAATAAGAACTGCGCATACGAGTATAGAGAAATTATATCATTAAAAAATGGGAAACAGGATTAATTTCTAAAACTTTGATTAGAAGATGATAATTCGGAGTAAAATGTGGATCAAGATCTTCATTCGGGACTGAAGATCGAGATTGGGGATAAATTGATGCATCACAGAAAATTAAATCAAAATCTAGTAATGACAGGTTAATAATTGATAGGCTAATAATAACAGAAGTAGGTTAATAAGCAGTGCCCACCTTTTATGACATGAGGACCAAGATCCATATCCAAAATTGGGAAAGGATTGCAGTCAGGACTGTAGTTACACTTACCCGAAGGCGGTTGGGACCCGAGATGTTAGAGTGCTCGAGGGACCCATTCCTCATTGTTTGGGGCTCTTAAATTAGCTCTAATTTTTCCGATCCCCCCAGCTAGAGCCTTGTGCGCCTGTGCATAAGTACGGCCCTGGTTGCAGGTGAAGAAAATTACATAAATGCAAAGAAAAAGCATATTTTTGGATTCATTAAGAAAGTTTTATTGAAAGATGCAAGTTGGGGTGGTTGATATACTAGCTGTATGTTAAAGATACCAAGCAATTTTATAAGCTAGGTTTTTAAACCTTTTTCCCAAGTAAGCAAACAGACAAGTAAGTCAAGTTTGCGGCTGCACGTAGTGCAACACTAGGCAACTAGTTGCAAAGGTGGAGTAAACTCTGATCACTTTCCTTAGAATATTTTTATAAAATTGCTTGGTATTTTTAACATAATATATACCAAGGTAAAAAACTCTCTACATACTAGCTGTAGTTCAAATTACACACTGATAATAAAAAATTTAAAAAAAAAACGGTACCAGAAAACCGGCTCGTATTATCTGGTACTATATAGAAAGCTAAAATGTTAAATTGTGAGGAACAGTCAACTCTCTGAGATTGTTATAGTTATGAGCATTGAAGTCTTCCAAGGAATGGATAGAGAAATTGCACTGAACTTAAAAAAAAAAAAAAAAAAAAAAAAAAAAAAAAAAAAAAACGTGGCCTTATAAACGTTCCAGCTCATAAACACTGCCCACTTACAGTCAGGCCCTGCTAACGCAGTGGAACAAAGTAGTAACAAAGAGATTATGCGATGGACTACCTCGTTAAAGCTTGTGGGACGCGCGCACGCACGTTTTTGGCCACTTCGGACAAGTGAATTTAGCGATGTCTTACCAACCCAAGAAATCATTCTCCTCCTGGTATACCCTGCTTGACAGCATATAAATTATACGAAACTGTGTGATATGTGGTATAAATTAGCCACTGATTAACCAGTTTTTCCTCAAACTCCATACTTGAATACTTGAAAGAATATATATCAATCTCTGACCACTCGATTTGTTATAATTTGTTATCTTTTGGGACTTCCGTTATCAGTTAATGATTCCAATGTTAACTGCGTTCTTGTGGAACCCCCCCCCCCCCACACACACCAAAAAAAAAAAATACATTTCTGGAATTCCTGCTAATTTCTCTTGCAGAAATATACTCTGAACTGACACAACTTCTACTTCACTCATACGCTAAAATATTCTCATTGTGGAAGACCTTTAGACTCTTTCAAAAAACCAGAGACGTGACAGTCGTGCATAATTCCAACATCAAAACAATGCGTCACTCACACTTTCCCACAGAAACGTAGAGCCAAACAACCAAGCTAATGCAAAGAGGGTAACACCAAACAGGATTGACGATGTCCAAACACTGTGACAATACGAGTACCGAGGAACCCTATTATTATCAACTGAACGTAACGAATGTCTATTAGCCGGCTCGACAGTCATTTCTTTTGTTTGTGTATGTGCATAGAAGAGGTTAAATTTTGCGTTTCAGCTGGGTAGATAATCCGACGTTTTCTAAAGCGCAACAGAGAAACGTAAAACGCATACCACATTGCAAGAAGTTATTTGTGAAACAGAATTCAGATTAGCATGTATAAGTTTTTTAATTACTTGCCAACAATAGACGAGCCTTGAAAATATACGCCTGCTTATGCCTGCTAACACAATTCTAAAAGACCTATAAAATCTGAAAAGATTACACCGCGAATACCGGAAAACGAGATTCTTTCAAAATTTGAATACGAATGAATCTATAATATTTTCTACATTTTTATCTTAATTATTTCAAATTACAGCATTTTGTAATATGTTTTAGTAATTGATTATGCACGTAACAAAATTTCACTTAGGTAAATCTAACTGCCTAGCATAGAATGGCTACAGCATATAGATCTGAACTTCATTGGATTGTACCAACGATCGTGTGGCCTATCGTGCTATTGTGACTACAACCATGATAGTAATGAACCCAACCAACCGCCACCGGATGAACGCGAACATCGGCAGCTGACTTGCAGATAAGACGTTAATATATCTAATATGGAAAAGGTAAAGCAGTGCGATTTAATCCAACACTTACATGGAAACCAAGTACTTGACCTCTTTAAAAAACTGTTAAAGAAGTTCGAGGTTGAATGGCCTGGATTCCTAAACTTATACTCACTGACAAGCGAATCCGAAGGCCAAGAGGAGGGACAGACGACAAAAACTCAATCTCAAAGGTCTCCCCATCCAAGGAGTTCCAGCGGATGGACTCCCAGGAGGAACACATCAACAAAAGACGAAGAAAACCAGATGGAGGACTCTTGTACACAGGACGTAACAAACAAGGAAGAAAAAGTCCCCCTAGTAATACTACGAGACAAAGAAAAGTGGACCGCGGTTACACAGTTCATTAGGAAACAAAACTTCGCCTGCACCTGTGCTAAAAACAGAAATGAAGGGATAAAAACCCAGCCTTCCATGGGTACTGACTACAAGCAGTTTACCAAACTCATGGTTAACTGAAACCTACAAATATCACACCTTTGCCCTAAGCAGTGAAAAAAAAAACCTGAAGGTGGTACTACGAGGAGTCACCTCAGAAGAAATCAGAGCGGATCTCAACAACCAGGGCCTGACTCCGATTAAAGTGAGTAGAATGTATAAAACAGACAAAAGGCTGCCACTCATGCTGGTAGAAATCATTTAGTGCTTCATCCAGGCAATGCCACAGATGCCAGAAATTCGGTCACGCCCAAAAGCTGTGCAAAGCAGACTACAAGTGTCTGAAATGTGGCGAAAACCACCCAACCACCCTCCTGAAACAAACCAATAACCACACCAGCCAAGAGCGCCAACTGCGGGGGGGTTTAATCCCGCCAACTGCAAAGGATGCAGCCTCCACCCGAAAAACAGAAAGAAATACCCAGCCTCTCTTCTCTTCTCCAACAAGGGTCACCCACAGCAGCCATACTGACGATCCCAACTCAAAGAAACCCAAGGAGATCGCCTAGCAACGATCATAACCGCCTCGCTAGCCACCATCTCCAAGAATTCAACAAAAACCAACTCATCACCAACTTCAAAGAGATTGCTACAAGGCATTCGCTCTATTCTGATAGCACTTAGTCTCACCAACAAAATCCTAGAACAGCAAGAATTCGAACTCAGACACAATCCTGGCATAATCTTAATCAACGAGACACCTCCGACCTGCAAATAACCCAAAACTACAAGAATTCTCTATGTACAAAAACGGATAGACACAGCACCAGGCCGAGATACCATTATCTACATCAAAACCTACCTGAAGCATAATCCTCCAAACTAACGACCTAGAGACAACCAGCATAGAAGTGCACACCAACAACGCTGGCAAACTCAAGATCTATGCAGCCTAAAAGTCGCTGAGTAAAACCCTACTCATAACAGACTTAGATGCCATCCTAGGTACCACAGACTCCACCATCATAGCAGAGGACTTAAATGCCAAATATACAGCATGGGACAGCAACACAATCAACAAAAACCGTCGTACACTAAACAAGTACACGACGTTCATCTTCGTTTCAGTAGCAGGCCACACAGAACCTATCCATCATAGTCTTCTCAGCAGACCAGATGTATTAGATATCGTTATCTTCAGAAATGTCAGATATCAGTATCAGCTGCAAACGAATAACGAGCTAACGTCACACATAACCTTATCCTGTTTAAATTAGGCACCCAGGATCAACTCCCCCCTTGCACTCCTTCAGTGCATGGGATAAACTATCCAAAGTCCTCCCCCAAACACATGGTCCAGCATCCACCATCCATAAAAAAGAAGATACATACGAAGCTGTAACCAACCTAACAAATCAAATTAACAAAGCAATAGTAGGTCACCAAGACTACAACTACCCACACAACCAAGCAGGTCCAGGACATTATGGATCTAATCAGAGCAAAAAAAGATACCACAACACAATAGTCGCACAAGTCAGAGAAGCTCTCAGAAACCACAGAAATCAAGAATGGGAAAAGAAACTAACAGCTCTCAATCCCGATGATGACCACTCAATCTGGAAATTCCTGAGAACCCTCCACAACAAATGCAACTTCTCCCCCGCAGGCTGAACATATTATTGCACACACAGATACAAAAAAAGCCGGAGCTCTAGTGAAACACCTGGAAAAGTAATGCACACGAAAACATAAACATCAACCTCATCTACAAATTTCACCAACAGGTCAGACACACCTTAAAGCAACTCAAGGAAAACTCAAAACGAATTAACCCACTACTCCAGCAGAACTAACAAACATCATAAAATGTCAACAGCAAAAAAGTACCAGGACTAGACGGCATCACTAACAAAATCATAAAACTACTCCCACAAAAAACTATAGTGCATCTCAACATAAACGCAATCTTAAGGCTGCAGTACTTTCCTACAAAATGGAAAATTGCCGACATCATACCGATAAAGAAACCACGCAAAGATTCCCAGCTACCGCCCCATCATCCTACTATCCAACCTAGGAAAAGTCGCCGAAAAAAGCATCCTTGCAAGAATTAACAGACAAATTAGAAATCATACCAAACGAACAATTTGGCTTCCGACGAGGCCACAGCACAGTCCAGTAAATTCACTGACTGGTAGAATACACCCCAAGAGGATGCCATTAGAAACAGCACACTGTCGCAAGGCCTTTGACAAAATATGGCACCGAGGCCTTCTCTACAAACTCAATATGTGCCAACAAACTAAAATAATGGCTAATAAAATCATACCTCAGTGAAAGAACAATGCAAGTGAAAATCAACGGAACAATCTCAACCAAGCGAAATGTTCCAGGAGTTCCACAAGGCTCCTTACTGGCTTACTGTTCACAATCTCCATGAGAGACATCGCACAAAACCCAAGGTTCCATCACAGTTCTATACGTAGAGGATACAGCAATACTAGCAAGATCTGTCTCTAACTCAATCCGATGACTTCTGGGCAGTATTTCCACGCTGGCAAAATGGTTTTCAGACTGGAGGATTCAAGTAAACCCCGAAAAAAGTACTGTCAAACTTCTGCTCCTTCTCCAGAAGGCCAGTATCCCCCAAAAATATCCAAATTTTTAGGTAAAAAATCCCATGGCAGACAGAAACCAAATAATTTGGTGTACAACTAGACAAAAGACTTCGATTCAATAGCCACATCAAACACATCAGCTCAAAGCACATCAGGATCCAAAGCCATCGTTCAACTCTAGTCCATGATCAACCAACGAAGCAAACTAGATACACGAAACAAACTACTACTCTACCAGAAAGGAATATGTCCCATAATCACATAAGCCTGCCTAGCATGGAGCCACATCTCCAAATTAAATATAACCAAAAACCTGCGGATGATACCGGACACTTCAATGATGGTTTAGCAGAAATACCCAGATTCGCAGGGAAACCAGAATCCCATACATTTCTTCGCTCCTTCACGACCTAGGCGGAAAAGTTCTCAAAGGCGAACATGCACCCAAACCAACTAACACACTCTACTAACTATAACGAAACCAACCAGTACAAGGCAATCCTACTCCCTACTGAGTACAGTTAATCCCATAGTCCTAAAAGGGCGAGCTTAAAGCTCACAGACTTTCCCCACCACCACCAGGTTTCCTCACAAAGAAAAGGGGAATATGAAAAGCAAATTTGCTTTACCCTTCATAGCACTGTTGTTGTTGTTGTGAGCTACCATATAGGAATAATGTGTCGTTGTGCGTACTAACCACAGTGGAATTTGAATAAATTTCTATGCTGAAGGTTGTTTTTGGTGAATGTACCATAAAGGTCTTTATGTTGATGAACTTGTGGTAGTGAACTTTACTAGCTGATTAGCAGGTAAGAATTGTATCTAATTTTGTCCTAATCATGGAAAACCTAGTCACGGATGATTTAATCCAATATTTAGACTGAAAACAGGCACTCGATCTTTATAGAAAGCTGTCGAAGAGGTTTGAGGTCAAGTGATCTGAATATCTAAACCTGTATTCGTTAACAAGTGACCCTGAAGGTGATGATGCTGATAGAGGATGAAAATATAAACTTAATGGTCTCCCCACCTGAGTTCCATCCGTTAGATTCACAGGAAGAGCATGATGGTAAAAGACGGACTGAGAAGTTCATAAAGACAATTACATGGAAGATGATTCTCCTATAAAGGATATTCCATGAGAAGGTTCCTCCAGTCGTTCTGCGTGACAAGGAATAGTGGGTGACACCAATCATCAAGAACCAAAATATTGCTTACTCCTGAGCAAAAATATAGATGAAGGCATAAAAATTTGGCTCACTAAGTCAGCGAGTACCGTAAATTAACTAAACTTATGGGCAATCTAAACTTACACTACCATACGTTTGCTCTAAGTAGCGAAAGAAACCCGAAGGTTATACTGAGAGGAGTCACTGGGAAGGGGGGGTATCACCTCAAAAGAGATAACAACAGATCTTATCAATCATGGTTTGACTCCAATAAAGGTGAGTTGGATGTACGGAGTTGACAAAAAGCCAATGCCACTCGTGTTTGTGGAGATCAACAACACTCAGAAACAAATATCTGAGTTAACTTCAATCCAGGCAATGCCATAGATGCCAAAAATTCGGTCATGCCCAGAAACTGTGTAGGAATGACTATAGATGTCTGAAGTATGGTGAGAATCACTCAACTAACTCCTGTGCCAAGCCTAGAACCACACCTGCCAATCGCGGCGGACCTCATCCTGCCAATTACAAAGGATGTATTTTCTATCCAAAAAATTGACGACAGGGTGAAATATACAGACTCCCTCGCAAACTTCCACTCTCGTCAAACAAGCTGATTATCCACCAACTAAAATAAATTATAATAATCAGGAAGGAAAGCTACAACTAAACAAAACTTACGCCGATGCCAAGAAATCATCACGCCTTGAACAAATAAATCCCAACCTAAGGTCATAACCACTTCACTAGCTGCCATGTTACAAGACTTTAGTAAATCCAACTTAACACTGATTTCTACAAGAAGCCCACTCCAATCTAACCGCATTCAGCAATGAATAGAAACAAAAGTCTACCAAACTCACTGCTGATTGCCGCTTGGAATGCCAACGGCCTAACAACAAAATTCTTGACCTGCAAGAATTCCCAATCAGATACAACCCAGAAGTACTTCTAATCAGCGAGATATTTTCAGCCAGCAAACAACCCAAAATTAAGAGGATACACTATCCACAGAAATGATAAACTTGATTCCAGAGGTGGTGGTGGGTACTGCCATTTATATTGAAAACTACCTTAAACATAACGCCACAACTAATCCCAAAGCCAAAAACTTAGAGATCGCAGGCATTGAAGTTTTCACCAACGATGCTGGAAAACTTAACTGTGCAGGATACAACTCATCGAGTAAAACTCTACTGATGTCGTATCTACTGTACGTCCATAGATGCGAGACCCTTCGACACTTCTGCGCATGTCAGAAGGAGAATCCATTCCGATAATGGGGCAATCAATCCGACTTGTGGGATGAGTTTGTTTATTATTACACGTCGAAAATTAGCTTTTCTTTTATGAACCTACTTTTTAAAGTGTGGTAACTATTTTGCTTGTACAACAGTTGGAAAATTTACGTATAAAGCACGTAATTTCGCGTGTTGATGACCAATTCATACATTTCTTTCTCCCCTTCAACATGAATCGGCTTTTCTTGGCAGTCTGCCAGCCCCGGTTCTATGAATTGTGGGCGTATCATATATGCACCAACGATTCCACCATCATAGCAGGAGATTGATATGTCAAAAATCCACATGGAACAGTAAAACGACCAACAGAAAGGTCTCATATTAAACAAATATATGATGTTCAATCACATTGTAGTAGCCTATCCCAGTGAACCTATGAACCATGGTACTTTTGGCAATCCGGATGATCTGGATATTGCTATCAGTAGCAGCTACAAACGATTAATGAGATCTAACATAATTAAGGCTACGATTACAAAACAAATGCTTAATGATTCTAGATGCTCCATGGTTCATCAGAAATGAACAGATCCGCCGTGATACCAGTATCCCATATATATTTCTTCACTCTCTAGCAGTAAAGTTCTTTTCAAATGCAGCCACGCACCCAAATCAACTGATCAAACAGGCTGCTGACTACAATGAATATGACCACTACAAGCACAAAAGACCTAAAGCCATTCTACTATCCACTGAGGACACTTAATCTCGCAACCTCCAATGGGCGAGCTTAAAGCTCATAAACTACTCATAACCGATTTACTTGCTACGCAGATAAAGGGGAATATGAAAAGCAGTTTGCTTCATCCATCACATCAGTAGCGTTGTTGAAAAGTTTTTCTGAAGTGAGGCCTAATTAAAATTAATTTAAGCACTAATAAAAGACGAATATGTGAACTATTCTGCAGAGCTCGTGTCTTTTAAGTAGTGTATACCAAGGCAACTCCAATGCCGAAGGTTATACTCTCACATATTTTGTTTCTTTCCATGTCTCCAATAAAATTCACATTTAAAAGAAAACTAATATCAATAATTGGTTTCGATGCCAACTAATATTAATTTCTTTTCTTTCTTCTTTTTTTTTTTTTTCCTTTCCTTATGTTCGGAAAACCAAGCTTCAAAATGGCGTTCCAAGATTAGTTACCACATTTGATATCAGCGAATGTGGAATTAAATCTGCAGATGTATTGCTGGAATAGAAACAACACAAACATTCATGTTTACATCACCAACCAATCATACTTACATTTTAAAGTGATGAATACCAGACCAGCGCCCTCTCATCAAGTACAATTTCGTCGATGTATTTTGCCTTATTTCAACTGTTGATCTATAATTAATACATTTATTGGCTTGACAGCAGTGTAAAAAGCTGTCTATAGCTTCACATTACACACACCACATCTTTCACGAGGCTATCAATAGCTTGGATAATGGATTGGGAATTTGCGTGACCCTATGCTTAAAAAAAAAAAAAAAAAAAAGAATCTACTCAGCAGCCATACTACTTGAACCACAACGAATGCTGGGATTAGTTCGATGTGCCAGAAACGTAACGACTGAGAAGCATAGATATATGGCAAACAGTGGAAAGTGAGTGTGTGCGCGCGCGCAAAATTGATTATGTTCTTGGGGGAGGGAGGAACGTAATGAATTAAGAATTTATTAACTAGAATTACTGCCAATGGAAGTATGACTAAAGACGCGCAAGCAAAATAGAAGATCAAAGTGAGGAAATTTGTGCAAATGAACTGTTAGCAGCAATAAATAAAATAAAACTGGGCAAATCAGCAGGCCATGACCAAATAACACCAGAAATGGTAAAGAATTTAGGAACGAAGGTCATAAAATTTCTTTGACACCTATTCAATGTCGTATAGAAAAAGAAAATTATTCCCAAAGACTGCGAAGTAACAATAATAATCCCTATATTTATTAAAGGAGATAACTGTAAATGTGAAACCATAGAGGGATTTTGCTTTTAAGCATTCCAGGAAAATTGTATGCCCGTATTTTAGAAGAGAAGCTCAGGAACCAAACAGAGAATACACTGGACGAAATACAATATGGCTTTCGAAAAAATAAATAGATGCACACAGGATGCCAAATAAAAACAAAAAAGTTCCACCTAGGATACAGGAAACTGAAAGAAACCAGGATTTCACACGTGGCTTTTGCAGATGATGTAGTGATTCTAGCAAATACAGCTGAAGATTTGCAGTACAATATCAACATTTGGTATGAAGAAACAAAGAAAAGGAATATGACCAATGTTCATATTTAGAAACCAATTAAAAGGCACAATAAAAATAGAGAACCATCAACTGGAACAAGTTCGCTCCTTCAAATACTTGGGATATATAAGAAGATGGTAGACTAGACACAGAAATTAACAACAGGATAACGGGGAAAACAAAGCTATCCTATGCAATGAAAAGCCCGTGCCTAGAAGTTACTCAGAATACCAAAATGGCAGTGCACCATTCAGTGTTTGTACCAACATTAACATACAATTACGAGTCTTGATGTTTAACAACAGGAAACACAAATAAACTACAAACAATTAAAATGAAACATCTTAGGAAAGTGACACAAAAAGCATGACAAGACCGAATAAGAAATCAAACTATAACAGACAGCCTTCAAGTTGCACCTCTGAACCAATTCACAACACAAGCCCAAATGAGGTGGTTTGGACATCTTATTCGAATGGAAGAAAGAAGAATAGCAAAAACTGTATACGAAAGCCAGAAAATAGGAAAAAGAAACATAAGCAGGCCCACAAAAGGTTGGCAATAGGAAATTAAAGAAAAATTGAAAAAACGAATTAGTTGGAAAGAAGCAAAAGCCTTGGACAGGACGGCATGGAAATCTCTTTGGCAAAGTTTCGACGTTTAAAAGCACAAGAGATCATAGACGAAGAAGAAGGAGGTACGACTAAAAGACACTGAGAATAATCTGATGGCTCTCAATACAACCGTATTTTATTATCTCTGCTGTTAGTTGAGCAGCATCTGTACGTCGTTAACATTTATCAAAAATTCAGCTATATTGTTCTAATACATCCCCTCTTTTTTATTATAACATTCTCCGATTTTTACAACTAGTAATAAAAAAAAATATTTTTCTCTTTACAGAACTGTCGGTCATTCTTTTATACTTTGTTGGCGGTTCACTTAAGCACCAAAGATCTCTCCCCCCATCCTTTTAGCACCCTTGTAATTCCCTCCCATAGTCACCTCTTCGGGTCTTTCTAATTACAGTTTCTTCTTGCCTAACTACTTATCTCGTATAACCTCAAGCGACCTGTCTATGTCGCTAATCTTCCGCGGCCTAACCTTTTCTAGTTGGGGGCACAATAATTCATTTTCAAGGTCGGTTTAAATATCGGCCTTCAAATTAATAGAGTTTGGGAAGAAGCCTTCCTTCCCGAGATAGATGTAATCCTTGTGTTTGTATGGTCTATTCACTTGGAGCTCTGCTTTGAGACATTATCAGTGGAAAAAAAAAGTCCGCAATCAAGAAGATATATATGGGTCACAAATCACATTCTAAACAGGAAGCGGCCTTGAAGGGAAAAGAGAATGAAAGAGGTAGAATTTAACAGACGCATGGGTAATCTTCAAATGCATCAGGTATCGTCAAATGGTTTGATACGAAAACTGTTTTCTTGCTGATCACAATTCCAGATAATAAAATTTGACTCAGTTACGTGCAAATAAAGGAAGTGATTTGGGAAAGAATATTTTAATCACAGACAAGAGAAAACTCTTTCAAAACGTTTAGTTATGTACCGGTCTTAATACTTGCTAACAAAATTTATATGAATTTTTTGTATATACTATTCAAAAGATGGAGCATCCATAGCTCAGTCAGTATAGACAAAGCCAATATAGGTCGGAAAGATCTGGGTTCGATTCCAGTCAGTGCCGTGAGAACGGAAAGTTGGGTTTTTGGTCCCCCAGAACAGCAAACCGGCCCCATAAACACACACATCTACAGACATAGGAACAACCACCTTATCCTCGAGACGATCGCGGTTGTGAAGTTCACAGCTAAAGAACCTCAATGATTCGTGAAAAGCTTAAGACAAGACTATTCTAGAGAAGCACTCATTATCATTTTATTTATTTACTTTTTTTGAGACACTCACTAAAGGCTTGCTATCTATAGTATATGAGCATTATATAATTTCATTCAAATATATATTACAAGAATTATTTAATTTGGTGAAAAAATTTTGAAAATTTGTACAGATAATAAATAGTGGTGGATATTTGTTGGCCGAGCGGTTAGCGTATCTGTTCTACAACCAACAGACTGCTGGTTCAGATCCCGCCACATGGATGGATGTTTGTGACTTTCGTTAGAAGTAGAAGATGAATTTTACTTCTCCGTGTGAGCCCACCCCTGCTTACTGGAGGCCTCAAGGGTCTTAAAAAAGTTTGTTCGGTCTCTAGATTTTGTTTTGGATTTACAGTCGAAGAAACTCGGGCTATGAGGCTAGTGGATTACGTCTGTTAATTGAGCGTGTTCTTATGATCGGTTTGTCCGTTTCGTGAGAAGAAAATATCGGCCAGCTCCGTATGAAACCTAAAATGCATTAAGACCTAACTATACAGATTTATATAAGAGACAAAGTATTTGTTAATTAAAAAAAAAAAAAAAAAAGAATGACTACGGAATGTGCCTTCCTATTTTCATAATAGGAATCATTTCTGGTCGCCATCATTTCTGTTCAGATTCGGACAGTGAAGTAAGGTTTAGCCGTTCCACAAGATAATTACTTTTGTGAAGGATCTTAAAGACTCGATGTTTAGTGGAGATGGCATACTCTGCAATTTCCGACTGAACGGCTTGTGCAGTTTAATGTAATCGAGGCCCTAATCACAACAAACAGCCGCTGATCTACCAATTTGGACAAAATATGATAGACTCTGATATATGATTCTAGAGGACAAAAGTGAAATACTGGACTTTTGCTGGCAAGCCTTTCCTGTGGATACTGATAACCACTTTACGATGGTCATCCACGCATGTGTCAGAATAAGCTTCAACAACAAATCGAAGGTACAGCCAGCAATCCTCTTTCGAACAACGCATGCTGGACAATTTCTCGATGATACCCTTGCGATTCGGCATAGTTCCTTTACGGAACTTCATGATTTCAAGCTGAAAACCAGCGGAATCCATCATCGCATCTACTCCACTCTTGAGTTACAATCGAATTGACAAGGTCTAGAAAGGCAACTGGATAATAGCCTTCACTTCTCCGTTAAAAAAAAAAACCTGGACTTTATGTTCATGCTATTTTGTATCATCATCTTTGTCAATAATCTGCACCATTAAAGCTCTGGTACATTTTTTAAGGATCTGCAAAATTTGCCTTTAACCCACCCTGGAATGTATCAAATTAAATGCCAGTGTGGATTATCATATTTTGATCAAACTGGTAGATGGGCAGCCATACGTTATGATGAGCATCTAAACTATATTAAATTTCACGAGTCTGAAGTCGGGATCTGCAGATCATGCAATCTCCACCAAATATAGAGTCATTTGGAGGAAGATTAAAATCCTTCACAAAAGTACTTATTTTATAGAACTGTTATGAGAAGAGTTGTGAAACTTTGCTTGACCATCCGAATCTAGATAGAAATGATGGCACAAAATTATCCCTATTATGAGAAATAGTCGCTCTCCACACATTTTGTAGTCAGTAGATTTATTAAATTAATTAATACTATATGTTTTGTTTAAATTTGTACAGCTAGGACAATATATTTTAGAACGCGCCACTCTTACATGATGCACGTGCAAATCACGAGTTTTCATTGTCAAGTCATTCGGTTTTCTCTTCTATTTAATTTGAAAGTAATACTGAATATTTCCATCACAATACTGCTAAAATTTTATGTTAAATAAAATTTTACGTAAGTAATAAATCAGTAATTAGTTACTATTTATTTAATTATGCCTTACGATCTATTCGTCATGTAACACGTAATTTTATATAAAATCATCATCTTATCCTTCTATTAATATGAAGAATGTACAGATCATCGTGGTTTTATCTCCGGAGTTGATATTTTAATGACATTTTATAAGATTTTTTATTTATTTTTCCTAAGATGTATATTTAATTTCCTAATCCAAACCGGTTATTTATTTATTCTACTTTCACCTCATTTCCTTAACTGAGTATCATTGTTTTCTTCAGATTTCGCCATCTCTATTGTGTATTCCTTGTTTACAAAAGAAATGCACTTCTTTCCCAATAATATTTGTATATTTGAGTGTCTTTAGTTTACATCTATAAGTTGCTCACCTTTGATCCATATTTATTTTTTTAATCCCTTCATCAAAACCAGCTTTAATATATTTGATACTTTTGATGTATTTTCAACGTTCTGCAGTTTTCGTGACTACAGTTAATTTCAAAGTTTTGAAAATATTATCGTGTTCTTTGTATAAAATAATATTGTAAATTTATTATTTACATGTTAATAATGCTCCATAGCGAGAAAAATTTTTTACCTTATCGTTTTTTTTTAATTAAGATTCGTACACCATTCGATACTTTACTTACGAAAATTCATAAACTTTAAAGAACAAGTTTTCTTTTTTAAAGTCCTTAATTGACTGTACTTTTGTGAAAACAGGCGGTGTTGATATTTACCGGGTTTATAATTGTTAAGTAGTCTAAATTTTTGCCGGCTTGGTTGGGCCTACCTGCTCTTCAACTAGCAAATCGCGGTTCGAAGATCGGCATGGACATTTGAGATTGTCTTTAGTTGGGAGATGGATTTCATCGCCCAGCGTGAGACCGCTTATTGAAGGTCTGAAGTAGCGTTTAAGCTTTCCAAGGACACGGTTTTCGGACTAAATAAATAAAAAATATATTAAAATAAAAATCCTCAGCCCACCCACGGTACATATGTACTATAAGTTTACCAATAACCTTTCGTGGGTGGGAACAACATAGAAAAGTAATAACAATATCAAGGTAGAGAATTTTAAATTCGTAAGCGCTTAAAATCTCAAAAGCAAATATTTTTTGCTTATTTGTTATAAAATAATGCCGGATATCTATTACTCTCCCTATATTAAGCTCCATAGCAAGTTTGAAGACATGTATATCTTTTCTTCGTTAATAGAGATTTGTACACCATTCAGCAGTTTACTTACAAAAATTCATAATCTTTAAAGAAAACGTAGTCATAACTTCGCTTGTGCTTTCATGTAGATAGTTTTCTCTTTCTTTCTTTTTTTTTTTTTTGTTATTTCGAAGGTTTTTAATTAAGCAATTACACTCGGTTATGAAACTGAAGAAGTACTTCATTATTCAAAGCTTTGGAATGTTTAACGACCTGTCCATTTCAATTATAAAACTTCGCAAAACTCAGGTAGCTGAAGGATTTGTTGACCTATGAAAGTCTATTCCCACTTACTGAAGTGCAATAAAAAAATCCCTATCCCCTAATAAATCCTAAAAATAAAAACAAATTTTCAATTGATATTTGTAAAGGTTTTCGATGTCAGAAACCATCTGCTATTAGAGTAGATATTTTTAATGTGCATTGTATTCGACCTTCCATTGCCACAGCACGGGCTAAACTCTAATTCCAGCCTAAACTTGTTTCGCTACGCGATCTGTTACATAACACATTCCCAAAGCCAACTTCATTGCTTGAAGAGGTCCCATCATATCGCCAACCAAGGTCACCGGATGTTACGCCTCTTGACTTCTTTCAATCAGAACCCTTCTTGCAGCGGTCAACTACATTGTTTCTGGGATATCCAGATTGCAACTGAAGGAGCAAAACAGAATTGATGTTCGTGTATAAAAAAATGGAACAAAGTTTAAATTCTCAGAAGTGAATTTGAATTCGGATTGATGATAAATAGTTGTATATGCGATTCAGAATTCAAATGTCCGTTAGGCCGGTCATTTGCTAAAAATCAAATTCTGTGTTCCTATTATTTTTGCAACAGAGTGTAGACAACATCGTTCACACCATTACAAGAAAGCTGTTACTGCCTTCGCCATTGCTCTAAGTGCTAATACACTCGCGTAATGGACGCCAAAGTACTCCGGGCATAATAATCTGGGATTACATATCCAACCCCTCCTCGACAGCGCGCGCTATTAAATTCCAACCCTCCCCCGTCCGTACCTTGAGGGCTACAAACAGCAGCTTCATTCTCTAATCGCACCTCCTAAATTCGTTATTTCAATACCTGCTTCCGTAATAAAAGTTCCCTCTGTATCTACATCGCAACCTAATTTTAAAAAGGCGGGGGCGGAGGAGTTCTCCTTGAGCCACGGTATCGTTTAACCGGGTCTCCCTACTCTCGACGACAGGCATGACAACCGGAAAGTAAACCAATTTGTCAACTCGTTCAGTTTTAGCGGTCATTTTCTTTCATTCGCCGTCACGCGCAAACACTCGATCCGCTGCTGTTCAGACGATTTCCCCCTCCTCCCCACCTTTACAAGGCATCCACGTAAAACCAGAACAACTAAGCATGCTAGGAAGGAAAAGCGGAGGGAAGAGTGACAGTAGAAAGAAGATCGCCCTACCAATGAACAGCTGAAACCACTCGAAGCGAACCGATTGGTTGCCAGCTACGTGCGTCAGTCTCCCTAGCCACGAGCAAGTCAGTAACCAGCAAAAATGGGAACAAAGTCAAGCTTCGTGAAGGATAGATGCAAACGCACGAACAGACAGACAGACATACACACACACACACACGCAGCAGGAGGGGGAAAGAGAGACCGCTAGACAACAATCGCCTACGACTGCATATCCGGTCTGCCAGTTGAGCAACCGGTCAGAACTGGTGAACCACTACCTTCTCTGCGCTGCGATCTCCCCCTGCTCTATCACAGATGGTTTCGTCTTGTGCGGTTGGAGCCAATGAACGCTCCGAACACTTAGCACGCGGGCTTTGTGCCAGTTGGCTAGTGAGACCTGCCGCAAGAGTGCCTCCGGGTGGGCCCTGTGTTTTATCGTGTGTCTTCCCAATCTTACTAGTAGTGTATCTTTGTGGCACGAGCCGTGGACCTAGCCAATAAATTGATAGCGGTGTCAAGCATTACTCTTCCCCCCCCCTCAACTCTTGCACATACACTCCCCACCGCTTCTCTCCAAACGCTAGTGGGTGTGTGCGTGCGTGATATGTGCCGATCTGTTGCGGCTGCCGAAGAGATTTAATTAGATCCGTCCTTCACTTTCGGTTGGGAGTTGGGTGGATTTTCGGTCATAATTAGGGAGTCAAAACAGGAGTGCGTAATAATTACAGGTGATTTGTTAATGCACCCTTCTTGCCACCACATTTCTTTATTGTAATCTTCCACCACCTCTCTTGCAAGGATGATTTAAGATTTGTAGGTGCTGCTACTGCCCTAAGGGTCATCGGCGAAGTAACCCTTTCAAGAACAAAGATGCATCTCTCAAAAACAAAATAATAATAATAATAAAGTTACATTTAACCCACTTTAGGGTTACTGGTTTCCAAGCGATTGAATGGAATGAACAGAAACTATTTTGGAAAGACTTTTAACGGGATCATATTGATCAAGTGCATATAATAAACAACTATGTTATACCAACTAGTTTCACCAATTAAGGCTGTTGGCATCTTCAGGGTACATAACTGATGTAAGGCACTAAAAAGTAAAAATCTGTTACAAACTATAATCAAGCGATTCCAATTATATTAAACAAAGGACAGAGCGCGTACAATTATTAATATAATTGGAATCGGTTGATTATAGTTTGTAACAGTTTTTTACTTTTTAGTGCCTTACATCAGTTACGTACCCTGAAGATGCCAACAGCCTTAATTGGTGAAACTAGTTGGTATAACATAGTTGTTTATTATATGCACTTGATCAATATAATCCCGTTAAAAGTCTTCCCAGAGCTTTTTGGTCAAGAAAATTAAACGTTTTTTGAAAACTATTTTATCTTGCATTCAATGGAACTAGAAATTCAACTGGGGATGAAACCAAAATCTCCGTATGATAATCGGTGAAAAGGTATACAATTATTACTGTAGAAGTAATAGTGCAAAGGAAAATATAATACAAAAGATGCAAGACGTATTTGAGAACAATGCAACTGATAATAATATATAGTAAAAAGTAATACTGCATATGTTATAAAAATATCCAGGAATAAAGAACAGAAAATGGAAATAGAACAGAAGAAACTGTACAGTGTGTGACCAAGGGCTATAGCCATACTGATTACTATAAAAATACAAATATAGGCGATGCAGTCAATAAAAAATTAAATCACTGATATATGAAGGCATGCGCACTCAGGATTTAATCTTGGGGATGGGGCCGAGTTGAGTAGACGATTTGAGAATAGACACTACGCATTGCATACGACCTATGACTGAGCATCTGCAGTGATCGCCAATACATGATACCCGTGATCACCTCTGGCTCGGCTCGGGCAAACGAAGTAGCGCTCGGTCGGTCTAAGTACTACCTCGTTCGCTTTGCGTTCACAGCGGCCGTGATTCTCAAGAGCTATAGGGTATTCCCACCTTATGTGACCGCTAATTCATAAGTAGTATAGAAATAGAAGACACCACACAACATAAATAAAAAAAAATTAATTTCAATTAGGAAAAAATTTTTGGAAAATTTTCTAGTGTTCTTTTTTTCCTTTTTTGGGGGGGTCCCCCCTGGATGCGCCAATGGGCATGCGTGTATATATACAGAATATAACTGAGACAATACATAACAATTAGAGTACTTTTCTCTATGCGTTTAAAACAAAGGTCAACATTATTTAGTTCCATGAGGTAGTCTCTCAATCTTTTTCGAAAAGTATATCCTGATGTTACAGACTTTATTTCCAATTTCGTGACAGATAAATATATTTTATTAAACTTGATTTTTCTTTAAGAAATAGCGTGGCCAGAATCCTTTATGAGGGCTTTTCAACTGAAGGTGAGGTGAGGCAACAGGTCTCATGCAGGGGTAGATGGTTTTTCATCTTGCAAAACAACTCCTCCACCTCCGTAAGAAAACAGTTACATGAACATTACATGAGAAGCTATTATAACTGTTACTCAGACGGGAATCTAAGACTACTTATTCTAGTAATAAACAATTAAATCAAACAATACTCAAACTGGCGAATCTTTGATCGGCTTTGTATTGTCAAGGAAACAAATATGATGGATTAGGTTAACAATTAATGAATTTTACATTAATTTCAAAATACTTGCAACGATTAACACAACCGGCACAACAGTCGCTATGTGTTATTTCTCATTCATCTGAACCAAGACAAAAATCGTGTCTATAAATGTGTAAACAGTTGAATCCATTATAGTTCAAACACTTCTCATCTCGTTCGCCAATGCTTTGTGCTGTTTTCCTAACGAACTTGGGTTTATCGGAGACTTTAAGAATCCATTAAAGCGAAAGTCATTCGGAAAATTAAACGAATTATTAGTGTTTCAGACGTTTCAAGGTCTGTTTTAAGTTGATGGAAGTCGATATACCAGACAATGAGTCATTATTTTCTAAATAACCAGCAGACATGTCTGTCTGTCTGTGATAATTATAATGATTGATAGCGACGTTCCTGTCATTCATTGTAACCCGTCATAGGATGACAATTAGGTGACTATAAAAGTGGTGGCAACGATTGAAAATGAGGCTAAAGAGAGACCACCACCTAAAATTAAAATTTAACCACATTCATTTTAATAAGTGGGCTAGTTTGAACGAGATCGTATCGAAGAATTTAAACATTCATGTGGATTCGTAGAAAAGCACCTCATCAAAGATTATGTCAGTGAAGCAGATTCACGTTGACAATTAAAAAACCTTGATTATCAATACTAAGACTAAAAAAACAACCTAATAAAAAAATAACAAGTTTAGCTACCCATCTATCTTGTAGATGACCAGCTTATGGCAAAAGAGCCACAAAACGAAAAAATACTGCTAGTGTGTAGTATTTCTCTACTGCCATCTCACCCTTGTTCAGGTCCAAAGTTTATTTGGGAAAATGTTTACAATATACAGTCTCTCTCAGTTTAAATCAATCCCACTTTCTCAAGGCCCATTTTCATTCTAGTAGATCTGGCTATCAGCCAGCAATCCCGCTGTCAGAAGACACCTTCCTAGTTGGAGGAAAACCCAAATGGACTTAACAGATGATCATAATCGTCCCGTGAGAGATCACCAACTAGCTTATTGAGGGGAAAAAATGGCTGATGTTAGCAGAGGTCCTTAGAGAGGGATTTGGCTTTTCTCTTCCCATTCTTTTAATATGCAGTGTCTTAACCTTTTGATGTGCCATGCAAAGGTTTGGAGAAAGTTGTGTGCTGTTGTACTCCAAATTTCTGAGACGTGTTGGCATCGAGGGATTCTCACTATCTCGTGGTCTACACTCTTTGTAATTGGATTGCCAGTTTGTTTGTTTGTTTTTCTGGCCTCAGGTCTTTCGCTTCATGTTATGATGGAAGGTGCTTTCCGATTTTTGTTCTTTAGCGCTATGTTATTTCACCTACCTTCTTCTTCATGTGTATAAACGTCCTGTTCTCACTGACCTCAAACCCCATTCACAGTTTTGCTGATGACAACGCTCTCCACTCATGCGACAAGCCTTGCACTGCTCAAGCTTCAAGAAGAGATCAGTGCTGAAGATATCTTCAGCACTGATCTCCACACCATTCTTCAATGGAATGATGCCAATTTAAGTCACTTCAATGTTTCCGAACACATTGTCCCTATTCTTCAAACAAAACCAAAAGTAGTTCGTTTTCCTTTCCTTTGATATTTGCTCAGATTAATGGCCAAACTAGCTTTCTCTTACTGGATTGGCACCTCCTCCAGCTGTTCCTGGCCCAAGCACATCACTGTATATCTTCAAGCTTCCAAAAAACTGGGCATTCTTCGTTCAAGACGTTACTTTTCATCTGTCTCCAGTTACTTGCTCTGTACAAATCCGAAATGCACCTTAATCCACTTCACATGAAGTAATGTGCATTATGGGATACTTACAGTAACACTTGTGAAGTCAGTTGCTTTAGTATACAAATCGCTTGTCGTGCAGATAGTTTATTATACGTAACAACAATATAAATTCTTGTTACGTACATTGTAGAGCTGTTTATGATACCAGAAATAGCGCTTGAATACAATACTAAGAAATGATATTGGAATCACTCGTGTTGTTTTTGATCTGAAATCTGAAAATCGACGATGCACGGGACAGGAAGGGATACAAAACTACCTAACAACTATCGTTATTCTCCACTATACTTGGTATGAATTTTGTCATCCACTCACTTGACATGAATGTAACACTCTTGTACATTCCGTATAATTTAGATTACGAAGTTATCTGAACGCAACTGTTCAACAATGGTAAAGGATTCTGAATACCAAATTTCGCATATATTCGTCGAGCCAGAACAATTTTGTGTAAGTATATAGACGGAGGGTCAAAGCCATGTTAACACTCAAGGTACAACGTCCCAGTTTATTTTCGTTTTGTGTATTGTCTCTCGAACTAAAGCTAAAGCACATAACGCATGCAATACTCAACAATAAAAACATCAACAGAGTTTAAAAAAAAAAAAATTCTCTGATAAATAATGAAAGAGCACAGTTGACTGAACTCGCAGTTGCAGTTTGAAAACTCATCTAGTTGCAGAACGTGTTTCAAATGATACGCTTCCTTAGTAATGGAGAAACCCTTTAATGTATGCGACATTCACAGGTGTCAACAATAATGTCATCCTTGCTTGAATAACTCTCCGATTCTCTGTACCTGGGAACACTACCGACAAGAATGCACCCTTGACACCCTTTGGATTTTATATTTAGATTTTATATTTAGTTGTAAACCTGTAAGCAGGTTTACAACTTAAGACTAATTTAATTATACTTAAGACCTGCCTTAAAACTGGCAGGGAAATAATTTAAAGAAGGCAGCAAATGGAGAAACCCAAGAATAAAATAAAAAATTGTGCTGGAAGTCATTATTAGATTTGCTTGTACCCCGAAATAAACTCCCAAAAATAAATCCAGAGTGTGGTGAAAATTAAAACAACCCATCTGTGTCTTTACTGCAGAGCCTCCACAGTTCAGTCAGTATTAGGATTTTCCGAGTCTCAATTATTTTTCTGTGTAAATTTTCAACCGAGTTTCCACGTCACCGTCACTTCATCTGTCATTATAGTCAGTTTTTTTTTTTAATTATTCCAAAATTTTAATTTATGAAATCCGATCCAAATTTAAACATAAAATTGAAAAATTAATAACTTCATCATACATTAAAGACCGCTCAGTATTTGGAGTGACTTCCCCCCCCACACACACACCACCACCGGATAAATAACAAGGATGGTTCTGCGAACAAACCTACTCGAAGCTACTAAGTGTAATAAAAATGTCTAGTACAAATGTTCGATGCACGTGATTTATAATCATATGACTAATTATTGTATTATATTAAAAAGAAATAAAAATCGATGGATGAAGTAACAATTCACAATATATTTATTGCAATCAAACAATTTCATTCATTTGTAATAATATTGAAATTAGATTAGAAAAATTCCCAGGAACCAAAGACGCCTTTCGGTTCGAGAGACCTGGGTTCGAATCCCGTACAAGAGATGAACTATTATAAAGTGCTTTATAACTGAAGGTCAGTTAACTTTTCGTAGGGGATTATCAGGGTTTTACCCGTCGGAAATGGATTTTACTTCCATCCAAATAGACAAAGCAGCCAAAGAACACACACACGCAATTACAATAATACGCTGGCTTTATGGCCAGTGTATTATGTCTGCTTCGGCTGCAATAATTCAAAATAATTTTGTGTGCGTGTGTCGAAAGGCAGTGTCCATAATATTCTGTCTCTCAGAAAACGGGAGAAAAAGAAATGAAAAGAAAATAATAATAGCGCTATAGAAGGAAAAACAAAACATAAACAAACTGCAAACGCAATACCAACAGAAGGAAGAAGCGAAAATATGTGACAAAAGAGGCAGAAAATTGTCCTGAATGTGAAACAGAAAGAGACAAACAAACAAATAAAAAACTATTTCGCAAGTGTGTGTATGGCGTCATGAACACCCCACGTTAGTGAAGACGACAAAGGTTGAGATCCGCATTGATACACTCACACAATCAACCCTTTCAATGAAGATGTGACTTTGCGTGTAACCAGAAAAAGAAAGAAAAAAATGACTAAAGGAAAAAAAAAAAAAAACTTGTTTGGTGTGGAATTAGTCAAAACCTGCCTACAAAGCGCGAGATAAGAGTGAATGACACTAAGGTCAACCGTAGGGCAGGGATAATTGTGTGTGTGGTGTGGAGTGTGTCGACGTTTTGTCCACGTGACCCTGTTGTGGAATTCGCAGTAATTCTGCTAATCCAGGTGCTCCGAATGCAAACACTGCAAGACAAGTATCGTAATATAGCCTCATATCGATTTTGCACTCGTGTATCGTCTGCTGCAGCCTCCCGGAACGAGAATACAACAATAGTTACAAACATTGACTAGCCAAAGATGTTTGCTATGGCTGAAATCAATGTCGAATCTAATCCCATCAGCATTATTACACGTAAAAAAAAAAAATTCTTGTCTGTGAAACATATATTATATGGGATTCGCATCAATATAGGCTTTAAGACACTCACTCTGTATTATTTTGTTTTTTTAATCCAAAGTATAAACAGACAACGAGACGCAAATTCACGTTCGGCTATTGACAATGTATCGCGTTACACATTTTGCTTGTCGCATTGAGAAGGCAGAACTGATTAAAAATTCATTTCTTAGAAGCAATCTTGTGAAAAGTGGAAAAGAGGAATAAAATTTTAAAGTATCAAAAGAATGAAATAATGCTATAGACTAGAGATCTTATTTAAAAAATAAGCGGCTCTTTTACAAGCAGTATGCTGACACACCTTTTCCTAATTCAGCAATAATAGTTATAAATAAAAGTTGACAATTTTTATTTTTATTATTCAAACACAAATCGGAGACGTAATGCGACGTGCTTCAACATGCTATAAACTATGGCATTATAATTTATAAGCATTTTAGATGAGGATTTTCAAATCTTATCAGTTGAAAATATTTGCACGTAAGTACCATAAGCTTTGTTATGACAATCTTATGTTGTATATCCATCTATTTGTTTGTCTGGTAGACAAGTCATAATTTCTAAAAAGGATCTCTAAAGCCAGTGTGTAACCACACATTTTAACGTAGGCAGCATATTGATCTGAAGTATGGTACTGTTCACATGCGAAAGATCTCAAAACTATGGTATACTAATGAGAAAAGGTGTGTCCAACAGTACAGAAACAAATATCGATATTAGAGGCAACAACAAAACTTGAATAAAATAGATCTGAAAAATAAAAAGGTGTAAACGTTCATTTAATAGAAAAATATGCTGAAATAAAACAAAGACACGATACTTGAGAAATCCTATTTGTTTCCATCGAGTTACAAACAAGTAAGAATACCGATTAGTTCCTTAACCTCAAATACTTCACCCATCCCACAAAGGGGGGGGGGAACTATTTCTGTACTCCGGGTGTCTTAAAAAAACAAAACAAACAGAAAAAACACCGGCGTACAAACCTGTTTTCCATCCTCGCGTCACAAGCCACTCTCCAACACCTCCATCAAAGTTAAACACGTCTCAACTTAAGACTTGCGTGTGTGGTAGATGGGGGGGATAAACCGCAACAAACAGCCAAGCGGTCGGCGTTGCTGTCACCTAGAAGTACTGACAGCGGGTGTCACACACAAATTCTTAGCAATCCTATAAATCTACAACATGTGAGAATAGCTGACTTAAATCACGTCACAAGCCTTGTCCTGACACACTTGACTGTTATTTGGGACTGACATAAATTGGCCGGTTCCACTTCTATGACGCGGTGTGTATTTTTGCCATAGTGCCCGCCATCTCTGTTTACCAGACGAGGCAAAGAACCACACACACACACACCTAAAGTGAAGACATTTAGGAACACATACGAAGGAGAAAAAAAAACGCGGGAATGTTAAATGACCGGAAGGGGTTTTTCCACGTCTTTCTTTGAACCTCCACTATCGCTAACGTTTGCAGTTTCCCAACGCCAGAAGGTAGTCATTAGAATCATCGACAAGGTCAAGTATCCACTATTTTTCGTTACTATTGCAGAAGAAATAATGCAGCGGTGTATTTTTAACATGTAAGCGGTATTTTAAAAGGGAATGGGGGATAGTAGCCGTTTCTAATGATGCAATGAGACGGCTCTTTCGGAAAGATCTATATTTAGTATAGATGATGGTAGCGGAGTGGTGTGTATACTTTTCTGCGATTCTAAGAAGGACCCCTTGTTTTAGTCTCGACTATTGCCTCACACATGACAGACCTCTTTTTCTCCGTCTGTGGTGTAAACAACAGATTATTGCTACTCCCTCCCTCCCCCTGTTAACAGACGTCTACATTCTGGGCATGTTTTTCGTATAGATAAATGTCAGCAAGCTACGATTTGCTAACTTAATCTCAAATATGGCCTTAAAATAAAAGTGGTTTAGCTTTTAATCCTGCCGAAAGGCGAGGTTGTGGTGGAGAATTAACCGAAATGATAAATGCCAGGTTGGTGGCGCTGATGTTTTAGCACAGAGGCATGCGTTATTCTTAATGGGGGGATCCGGATCCTTTCAGTTCCCTTGAATCCCTCCGCAGTGTGTCTCCAATGAAATATTGGCACATTAATGTTACGAAAATTAATACTGGTAGCCAAGGAGAGACGTCAATAAAAAAAAATAAATAAATGAAAAATCTGTATTTGTTTTATCGACTTGTTCGAATAGATACGATTGGCACAGTTTACCTATAAATAAATACATCTCTTCTTTTTTTTTTTTTTTCCTTTGAGAGAGAGAGAGAGAGGGATGATGAAATGTAAACACTTTTCGATTCGTGTTTGTTCCATTGTTTCAATAGTAAAGAAATTGCGCAAATATCCCAGACAAAAAAAAAAAAGGTTTTTCGTTTCTAAGAAAAGAGAATCATACGAGGTTTCTTAAAATAGGTAAAGTGGAAATGTTGAGTAAGATACGAAAAATAGGGGATGGCAAGACATATTTGCGTTGGCAAATCGTCTTTCTGATGGTTGATATTTTTGAAACAAATATAAACTCTGCCAAAAGTCAAGGTCCAAGTATTTTGAGTGTATTTAATGCAGATTGCACCCAAATCGAATCCAAACCTGAATTTTTTTAATTTTTTGAGAGGCTTCTGGTTATAGTTTTAAAACACGTCTTACAACCAGTGGTGAGCTATAAGGGGCTGGCAGGGGCTTTTGTTAAATTCTTCTCAAATTTGCCAGCCCCTTGTCCTTCTTGTTTAATAATCTTGCAGAACTAGAAAATACCACCGCGGAATGTATGCATGCTACTATAATTGCTATTTTAAATTCATAGGATTTTCTGAAAACTATTTAAAAAATCATCTCATTGCATTTTGTTCTGATGGAGCTAGTGTAATGTTAGGAAACAAATGAGGTGTTGCAATCAAACTTCTACAAAAATTTCCCAACGTTGTGATTTGGAATTGCGCTCATCGTTTGCACTTAGCATTAGACGATTCGATAAAAAAACATTAAAGAAATAAATCATTTTGAAATATTTATGGATAAATTATATGCTTTTTATCATGAATCACCAAAAAATCAGCGAGAATTAAATACGATTGCAAAAGACCTTGGTATCGAAATTTTAAAGATCGGCGGTTTGTTTGGACCACGATGGGCAGCTTGCAGTTTACGAACGGCTTTTGCTGTGTGGAGAAATTACCCAGCTTTATGCAAGCATTTTGCAAAGAGCTTTTTAAACCGACTTCTCAATTTGGAATTTTTACAAGATCTAGCATTAATGATTATTATCCTACAGGAATTATCATATCTATCAGAAGTCTACAAAGTCGCAATATAAGTATTATAAGGGCTAAATTAGCCCTTTTTCTTTCTTTCTTTTTTTTTTTTTTTTTCTCTTCGACGATGGGAGCTCTTTGTTAAAATTTCCATAGCTCACCACTTCTTACAACCACTAAAAGAAATCACTCTTACATTCGCCTAGTTGTAAACCATCTCTATGAATTTAATCCTATTGGTTCCAACAGTCCCAGCGATTAAAAAAAAAAAAAAGTTTCGAATCGCACGCACTTAAGCCAGTTTTGGGCGCAAAAGCTAACAGTGAGTACGTTTTAAGCCTATCCAAGTGGTCAATGAGTATAAAGTAGCTTCATGATGTTTAAAGTGAGTCTTCGGGTGTTGTTAAAAGAAATTTATATGCTTCAGAAGGCCGGGAATTAACAAGAAATTTATACAGCACGCAACGACGCCATCCATGTTTGGCAGTTGTCACACTCCCCCCCCCTCCTCTTTTGTGACGTAACTATGCGAACCACCGCGCCCTGCTTTCTTTTGGCTTATCATTATTGGTACAACTACCATTGCTTATGCAAGAGAAAAATGGAGCAGTTTATCCATTCGTATGTGCTGCAACATAAACGGGGTATCTAAATATACCGGTTGTTATCGCGTAGAGAGTGATGAAATAAGTCTTTTCCAAATTTGCGACTTACTTTCTCTGTCATCCATTCAGAATTATTTAAATATTAACAGTACTTGCAGCAGATGAAAATCAATCAACATATGCTAGAGTACCATCTGTGACTTACGTTTCAACAGGTGCAAGTAACAATGCGTAACAGTGGAGAATAAATAAAACTGAGAAAGCATAGGACGCACTGCAAAACTAGTACATAAAGAAGTCCACAGTATCCTGAACTCAGTATTATATCCACAGTAACATCTCTGGTTCTAAGGATATGATATTGGGGATTGCGGTTCCCTCTGGTTGCTGCATAACAAATTAACTAAAAAATTTTATATTCAAAAAATTTACGAAGTATTTTTTACATTGTATCCATTCTGAAAATTACATTTGACGGGGGGGGTTCATTTTTCGTTCGAAAATCAAGGGATGGAGGAATCAATCAGTTGTATTCTCTCCTAAACTAATAGTTCTTATTTGAATCTATATCCGTGTTTTTTTGCTGTGCGGCAAGGTCAAATGGTAGAACGAGACGTGCGATACACTCTCCTTCTTTCTCCTCTTCCTTCTCCTGGGACGACTTAGGTAACAAACCCGTTTCATGTAGATGTGTTAACCTTCACATCTGAGTAGTTGGCAGGAATGTACCTTTGATAAGGTGATACGACAGCATTAGTGGCGGCCTCAGGAATGGTGTAGAGTTGCGTACACACATACACACAGCAACAACTAGAAAAACAACAAAGAGTGCACTGGGAATGGCAAGTCAGCTATAAACAACACGCCAATTATTATTTTTTTAATTACACCAGCTCATCGTTGGTACAATTTAGCACGGATTATTTCCTCTATGGACTCTTTAAATAAACTATTTCAATAGTGATTTGTGAATATTATAAATTCGAGGATTGTTCTAAGTCATTTCGACCGCTGAAACGCTATTAAAATTACCGATTTCGAGGTTGCCAAAAAACACTCACAGGCGAGATGAAAATCTTAATATCCTTGGCATCAGTAGTGACCACCAAAGAAGTGGGGGAAATATTTCCTTATAGTATTTCCCTATTGCGTTAATGAAGTTAGGAAACTGCTTCGATTTCCTCATCGCTTTTACACACATGTAGAATATTTTTTGAGGCTAATTTAGAGGCTAATTTTTGAGGCTAATTCTCAATGCACGGATTAGCACAGCATAAGTGTAATAATCCTATATTAAGATCGACTTATTTACTTTGTTTATGACACATTTCACAACAGAGAAATCGAACCACTTTCCTAATTCCTAACAAAGTGTTGCACCGAATGAAAATAAAAATTAATGAAACTAGTCAGTTTTAGTTAAAAAGGTTTTTTCCCCCTATGGCTTCTTGGATGATAACAAACGTTCGCTATTTTTTTTTTTTCATAACTGAAAATTAAATAACACATCTTACAAATAGGATAATGTACTCAGAGAGCCACATGTTGTCATATACAAGTAATGAAAAGGTGTATTAAATTTTTATTAAAATATTCCGTATTTCTAGAAACTTATTTCATTTATTTACAAAATTAATTATACTAGACAACAAATTATATTATTTTATTATCATTTACCTAAAAGTAATAAAGTTTGCGCATGAAGTATAGGCTACTTGTACATAGTGGCTGTTGCCTTCACATCGATTGCCATCATATCCCATGATGCAAAGCACACTTCTGTTGGGATGTGTATATTGCTATGCATTATAGAAATAAACAAAAATATAATTTATTGCCGGCCTGCTTGGCCGAGTGTAGCGTATCCGCTTTCCAGCCTGTAGGTTCGAATCCCGCCGTTGGCATGGATGTCTGTGAAAATACTAGTGGTGGTGGGCAGTAGATGGCGTTAGTGTAGATTATGATTGTAGTTGCGGTTCGTTATAGTTGGTGAATTGAGTGGTGGATACAGAGCTGTATAGCAGGTGCCCTCCCTCGACGAGATTTTGGACTCCCTGGAGGTGTCGCAATAATTAAAAAAAACTATATAATGCGCGTCTAAATTATGTTTCTTTGGTTTTTAGTTATACATTAAGTATATATATTTTGAATTAATTCCGAGCTACTGTATTGTTTATCATCCAACTATATTTAACTGACGTGACGGAAATGACTAAAAATACAGTTTTAGTCATTTCCGTCACTTGTAGGAAATTTAATTCCGAAATTTATTTTACGATTTCAACATGAAGTGATGTGGTTATCATTAAATCCAGCTCGAAGTTACAAAAGGCGATCTATTTGAAAATAAAAAATACAAAAAATATTTTCGAGGTCTTTATAAAAGCTTTTCAACTAAATATAAGTAAGCTAGTGTTATATGACTGTGGTAGAATTTATTTCCCTCTAGAAAGCTCTGGATTTTCAAGTGGCAAGCATTCAAACCAGCCAGAGAACACACACCCACTATTTAAAGACGAAATATTCACCAAATGGTAAATCGGTTGGAATATGGGATATTTAAAGGAAAAAAACAGTCAAAGAAAAATGAATACCCTTATGAATAATAATAGGCACTATGGCCCTTCTGCATCAGCCACAAGCCCATCTTTATTTCGGAGTTATCAGAGAACGATTGTAAGAACTCCAAGGATTATCCTTATCTACCTCAATATCAGTAAACCCCAAAATGTCTAACTACTCAATAATAGCATCGGAAGAACGGACTCAAGAAACAATTGCTAAATCACAAGACCCATAGAGGGCTTCGCGTTTAATGCAACCGCTCTCAAACATCTGAAACTACACACCATCTCGAAGACCGAATCAAACACGGTCTATCCTGTTTATGGATCTTTAAGTAAACACGCCATGGCAAAGCTACCAGCGCGGCAATGCTAATGCCGAGTACATGTCGGAGCATTCACTGTAACACGACCCTCCGAGTGATTAACACCAGGCCATTACAGCTTGCTATTGTACTCGGTTCCACCACTATATTGAAGCCGTGATCTTCGCAACTTGTTTGCAGGGCAAATAACCATTCGTCCTGCTTAACGGTACCGACATTGTTCGGTTGTTTTAAATTGCATTCATTATAGGCACACACAGCACGAGTGAATAGCGTGGTAGCTTGTGAACGAGGCAAATATAAACCCATCAAATAAACACTTGAGATACGCATTGACAAATTCTTGTTCTGTTGGATTTCAGTACAATATTGTTAGTAGTTCTGAAGTGTATATGGCCTTTAGATAGCCTGGTGTATGTATCCAGAACGAATAACGGCCATCAGCCTAACGTCCATTTTATTTATTTATTTTTTATGACTTCAAAAGTATCTTTTGGAAGGGCACGATCTCAAGATGCAAATTTCATAGTTAATTTAAAATTTTCCTTATTACGTGTTTATAAAATAAAGAAACTTAATATTTAGCAACGGCATATAGTAAATCAGATACTTTATTTTTAATTTTAGACCAAAATTACGATATAATTATTTCACACCATTCTGCATAATACATTATGATGGTATATTACAACAGAGAAAGAAACAGCTTAGTTTTCGGGAAAAGGTTTGAAGACAATCCAATACCCTTGGAGGGTAATGGATGGCAATGCTGTACCAATGAAGTTTTAACTGAGGTTCGGCTGTTGCTGTTACCCTCCTGCCATGATCAGAGCTTTAATAGCTCAATAACACCTTATCCCTACACTCTCCTCTACAGATAACGGGGAAGATGAAAAGCATTCTTGCTTCGCCCCTTTAAGTCAGTCCTTATAAGGATATAAGCTTAGTTTTCATATTATCACGTGACTAGAACTATCAACAATGATTGGTCACACGTAATGAACAATTTATCAACAATGTAATAATATACAACTGAAAAGTAGCTGTTGTATTAATCAATAAAGTTGCAACAATGTTTCATGCTTATGCTTGGGTACAGGATTAAAACAAAAATAGAATATCTTGTCAAGTATAATATACGTTCTAAGTGGGAAAATGTTCAATAACTTTCTCTGAAACAAAGTATTTAATAATAACGTAATACGCCTTTTTTTCTGCTTCTATATGATAAATATATGAACTTTGCCTTAAGTCCAGTAGCTTCTAAGGGGAGTTGGTGTGGCGCATATCAGGATGAGTTTTACAAAGTATGGGGCCTGCTCTAAAATAATATGAAACCAAATCTCAATAGTATCAGTATGAATATGTGAAATATCGTTTGAATCAACTGTGGAAAGAGATTGTTTTTGTCGATATTAGAATTGTGATAAGTGATAGTTTTTGGCACGATTAAACTGTGAATCGCATTAGAACAACAGATGCGATAAACACAGGTAAGGAAAACTTTTTAATCTTAACAAATAACAACACTGATAGACATATAGACATGGAAAAATTAACAGATGAAACGAAATTCGAAGACGTATATCAGGAGTTCATCAGATTAGGGGAAGTACTTCAGAAGTAACAGAATCAATTACAATAGATGAAATCACATCAGACCCCCAAAACTGTTAAAGAACTGTTAAAGTCAGCTACATGCATGGTGCCGACAAAACACCATACCCCTTAGTACTGGAAGAAATCAGCAGAGACTAGAAACACATCTACGATCTCCAAACCATCTGTGACTTAGTCATAAAGACTGGATCATTAAAACACAAGTCAATAACGACGCAATAATGTCATGGCTCCCAAAAGTTTGGCTATGCACAACTCTATTGCAAAGCAGATTACCGATGCGTTAAAAATGTGGTTGCAAACATGCAAACGACTGAATGCCAAAAACTACGCACACAACAAGCAAAGTCCACAATCTGCGGAGGCCCACACCCTCGCAAACTACAGAAGCTGTACAGCATTCCCACAGAACCAAAAAACTCAGCTCCAAATTAGTAAACCTCCACAACAAGCAATAAATCTCAGGCAGAGGCAGCAACGCCCCAAGACCAATTTACCTCCAAGATCCTATACCACAATCAAACTATCCCTAAAATTCCAGTAAGCCTGACTTGTCAAATTTAACAACCTGCATCGGAACTTTAACACTGCTATCAGAACTTCGCAACCCCCCCGCCTCAAGAAGCCAAGGATGAAATCACATCAGACCTCCAAAACAGAAGTTTCAAGCATACTCGGTTACTGTTCTCAGCAATCCTCAATGGATAAACACAATAGAAAACCTATCTCACTGCAGATTGTCAGCTGGAACACAAATGGAATAACAAACAAGATCCCAGAACTACAAGAATTCGTAGCAGAGACCCAAGCTGATATTATCCTCATCAACAAAACACTTCTGTGCCAAAGAGAGAAGACAAAAATCAACAACTATATTACATATCTTACGGACAGATCCTACGCAAGAGGAGGAGGCACAGCCATCTTCATTAAAAGGGGAATAAAACACAATGAATTCGATAAGCCCAAACTGAACACACTGAAACAACAGGAATCGAAGCCCACATGGAAAACGCAAACAGTCTCAAGATATTTGCAGCCTACAATCCCCAGAAACAAAAAAAAAACTCTTAAAATCAAACCTGGATAAACTACTAAACTCAGGTAGAGCATGATCACAGCCGGAGATCTTAATGCCAAACCCCAACTTGAAACAGTAGAAATTCAAACATTAACGGAGAACACTCAACTCATATGCAACAACAACAACAAAAAATGACAGTAATAGGGCCCACATACTGTGGAGTCACCGGCCGTCCATACGTACTTGATATAGCAATACTAAAAACCATAACACGCGGCTATCAAATACAGGCAATCAACGACATAAGTTAGGACCACAACCCCATCATATTGTAACTAGGCACAATATATGATCTAACTGAAAACAACTCCCCTCAAGCCTTCCAGGAAAACCTAGGCCCAGTACCACACACAGCATCTACTTTAGAAAAAGAAAAGGCAGTGACAACCTTGAAAAACAAATATTGGCGGCAATATCTTATGTAACAAGCACACGTGCACCGCCAAACAGACTCCCAGATGAAATAAAACAACTTATCCGAGAAAAGAACAGGCTACGAAGATAATATCATAAAAACAATGGATCCCACAGATAAACAGACACTTAAGAGAGCAACGAACCAGGTTCGGCATGCACTAAAAGACCACCGAAACCAACTTTGGAACAACAAGATACATAACCTCAATATGGAAAGTTATGAGGTCGCTTCGCTCAAAGCACAGCACACAACCTCCTATCGAAGGTGAATATGAAACAGCCTATATATTAAAATAAAAATTAAAAAAAATAAAAAATGCGGAAGCATTTACAGATGGCTGAGAATGTCAATGCAGTCCCAATTATGCCCAAGTAGACTTAAACTTCATAAGAAAAATTCACACCCAAGTGCACAAAATAACTCAGTACGCCAAACCCCAATCCAACAGCCAACCCATATCACTAGCAGAAATATACCAAATCATAAGAAAAGTTGATAACAAGAAGGCCCTGGGACAGGACGGAATCACGAACAAGGCACTCAAGCTGTTTCCTGATAAAGGCATTAGACATCTAGTAGCCATTATCAATGACATCCTACAGCTAAATCACTATCCAGAACGATGGAAACTTGCAGACGTCTTCCTAATTTCAAAACCTGGAAAAAATACACAAACTTCCACAGGATTATCGACTCATCAACCTACTATCATGTATAGACAAGATAGCCGAACGCACTATCTTTGCACGGATTTAAGAGACAGCAGAAAACAACCACATCGTTCCAGACGAGCAATTCGGCTTTAGAAAACAGCACTCAACAAATCTACAGTCATCATAGAATACATTACCCAAAGATACGAATGGCACCAACACTCTGGCGCAATTTTCCTGGACATAGTTCACACATTCGATAGAATCTGGCATTATTGATTAATTTTCAAGTTACACCAAGTAGGAATCCCATTACCACTAGTTTTACTCAAGTCTTATCTGAACAACATAAAATTTAGGATAAAAATGAATGGAATTAGATCCACAGAAAGAAAAGTCACGGCTGGATTCCCTGAAGGCTCTGTACCTCCCCTACTCTTCTCAATATACATGGTAGATCTCCCCAAGTTGTCTTCATTCATCACTGCCCTCTGTGCCGATGACACGATCATCATAGACAGATTCCTCCGACAACCACTGGCCATAAACAAACTGCAGATAGCAATCAACGAACTAGAGAATTGGTACAGCAAATGGCGCATCTCAATGAACCCAGAAAAAGGCTCTGCAGAACTATTTACCAGACGAAACGCAGAACGGAATACAACCATACAAATGTTTGGGGAAAAAATCATCCCTTGGCACAAATCAGCCAAATACCAAGGAGTTCAGCTAAATCTAAAAACCTAAACTTCAAAACACACAAATAGTGTCTCCACTAAGGATATAGCTGTTTGGTCCAACCAGACCAAACAGCTAGATTCTCCTGAATAGGAACGGCCTCCTAAACATAACAAAATTCTCCTCTACAAATCAGTGATAAGACCCCAACTAACTTACGCCTCACCATCCTGGGGACATACTACAAACGATCCAGAATAAATGCCTAAGAATTGCGTTTAATGCCCCTTGGTTCATGAGAAACCTCCAGCTACACCGAGAAGCCAACCTGCCAGATATGAAGACCCACATGATAGGCATTGCAGAAAAATTCTTCAGTCGCAGTTAATCACCCAAATCAGCTAATTCGACAGGCAGCTGACTACAAACCCTCAGATAGCTTCAAACATAGAAAACCGAAATCCTTCATCGCAAAAGAAAGCTGATACAGCATAAAATGCTCACAAAGAGCGGGTAAAATACCCACAAACTAAAACTCAGATAAAGGGATTGAGTGAAGGACTCAATCCATCACCCAAAGAAGTTTTCAGCTTAGTGTTTCATATTATCAGGTGCCTACTATTATTGGCCACACGCAATGAACAATTTATCAACAATGTAAAATACAACTGAAAAGTAGCAGCTGTATTAATCACTAAAATAGCAACAACCATTTTATACTTGGGTAGAGGATTAAAAGTATAATATAATATCTTGTCAAGTATAATATACGTTGTAAGTAAGTGGGAAATTTTTCAACAACTTTCTCTGAAACAAAGTATTTAATAATAACGTAATATGCCTCTTTTCTACTTCTATATGAAAAATATATGAAATTTGCCTAAGTCCAGTATCTTCTAGTCAGTTATATACGGCTGATCAGTATAACAAAGATAGTAGTGTATGATATGATATCCAAAATAAACGTGGAATTCGTTTGCAACCAAACAATTAGAGGCCGATGATTATCGGCTGGTGAAAATTATCACGAGGATTAACCAACAAAATCTCTTACAAGTATTGGCAGCAGTGGAAAACCGAGAGGCAACCGTAGAAAATAGACCAAGGCGTTCATGATGTAAGCATTAAACCATCGTATTGAGGTCAGACGGTGTAAGCTACACGAAACAACAACTGTACGAACAAGACAAACGAGCAAAAGGTTTGGCGCAACGCTGGTCCAAAAGATTTGAACAGAGTCGGTGACGACACCGATTCGGTGTGTTTAAGTACAGCTGTAGGACACCGGGGATTAGTTGAAAGGTGTCACATCAGACACATATCTGTCAAAGGCGCACTAAAAAAACCTATTTAATTGGATTCAGAATTATTTCCAAACTGGCATTTCAAAACATCGGCTTACTTGAGATTCCATTAGTAATTTATTTCGGCCTTTTGTGCGTTTCCTGGGATAAGTTTGGGAACAGCAGCGCCACGCCTTTTTGCAGATCGAATCGAGGAAACTTTCATCACAAAAATGGAACCTGAAATAGTTCGGGTAGACCGACGATCGTTGAACCAGAGAAACAGCACGCAGTGCACCTTTTTCTCGCTTGGATTGCAATGGGAAAAAAATACATTTATTACTAATGATAAACAGACACGGATCAGAAAGGAAACCAAACGATATATTTAAATGCTCATCAACAATTCATTCCAGGACTAAATGCAAATATTTTTGAATTTTGAAAATTACTTGGGTTTTAATTATATTTAGCTGAAGCGAGGAATCCGGTCTCGGGTGGAGATGGATTTTTGAATTTTTTTTATATTTTTAATTATCAAATTTGATTATGTAAACAGGTTATATTTTAATTCTAGTGAATCAAAATTCACTTTTTTGGCTAGAAAGGCGCGATTTCTTTTAACGCCCTGCTAACTAAATTTTGATCATCTCTTTCCGTCTAATAGTTCATGAAAAACCATTTAAAAAAAAAAAAAAAATCGGACATGTTGATTGTTAGTGTAATTCCATACGTTTCTTCTCCTAAGTGTTCTGTACGGGTTGTCAACAGACCAATGCTTTTTTTTTTTTTTTTCACCCACAAATAATCAAAACAAAAACGAGTAGGTATCAATTTAAATGTCAGTCTTTACTTTCAAACTTACTTTTCTTAAGGTATATGAATGTAGATGTGTTCAACAAAAAACATAAGAATATATTCAGATCCATCTATTTCATATTATAGATTTTGCTTCTGTCGGTGGAACGAATTTTGATGAAATGTGGTGTTGGATTCTTCAAAAAAAAAAATTATAGATGCTACCATTTCAGTTTTAGTTTCAACTGGACAATAGACTAAAGAATAACAAATTGTTCATTTGGGGAGGAGGAACCACAAGTTAAACGTATATAACCTATCTTTAAATATGTTCGTATTTATATTTCAAGTCAATGTTCATGGAAGCTCTGATTTGCAGTGTTGGTTTAGTCAATTATTATTTGGATGAACAGTCGGTTCGTTCTGAGTCTGCGCATGTAGTCGGCAGCGAAGCACTCTATGTTCACGCGGATAATTCAGCAAGGCAGCTGATTAGTCAAAGTTCCATATTTCGCTTAACAATGAAGTCCCATGTTTAAGTATGTGCGCGCGTACATTCATTTTTCCCTCATAAAAAAAAAATAAAAAAAAAAATCTGTCTGCCCTCGTGTAGGTTTACCAAATTTCCCTTGAGTTGCAGGAGTCCTCATCTTTATTTCTGTATGTCAGAAATAAAGATGAGGCACTTTCTTTTATAAAAAAAAAAGATAAAGTGACATACGGTTGTCATAATAGTGCAATACCAAGGCGCATCTTGAATCCTTAGGTTGTTGTAAATTATGGTTATGATCAGAGAGAGCTGTGTAATGAATCTTACGATCAGGAAGTTCTTGATTTAAAAAAAAAAAAACATAAAGTGCTTATTCTAATTGCAATAGCCAGTAATTAAGCATATCGCCAAGTTAAAGAACACAAAACAAATTAGTCAATGTAGAAAATTCGGTTCGTTTTCTTCAGGAGTTGAAAAACAATCCAGAAAGAAAGCAGACATTTGACCTGCTCCATCAGATGAAAGTACACAAACCCGAAAACTACGCAGCAGCAAGAGCAAGATCGCTGTTGTATCTTGACTGTGACTCGCTGGACTTTTCCTTAAGGCTCAAGAGTTATAGAGCAGACAAGTTTGGGCAAAAGAAAAACAAACCATTTTCGATGATTCGCGTAACCTTTTCGAGCGCACTGCAGATAAGCAGTTGTTGCCATGACGACCGTCTCTGCTGATATCGGAGAAGATGAGGATTTATTAAGTAGTGAATAGCAAATGACAATTATATCCAGACACACTCGTAACTAAGGAGAGATACACCTACTGTCTGAAGTTTCCTGCTTAACAACAACAATGATAAATGTAATTTTCACTGGCGGAGTGTTTATATTCGAGGATTTATCCTTCAATGTCTATCCAAATGAAGTAACGGTGTTCATGGCCAACAGATGGCGCAAACAGTATTAACAAAGAATCTACGTGTCATAAAATCATTTATATCTTAAAAAACCATCGAAGTTTGTAAGAGGAAAAAAACTGCTGTGAAGCAAGTCATCAGAATCTACGCAGTTATTTTCTTTCTTTATGTTAGTAAGATTTGAGAGGTTTTATCCTAAAAAAGTCTTGCATTTAAAACAAGCGGGTAATAAAAGCATTGTTAAGATGTAGATTTTGACGACAACATATACATTAACCTCATTTGTCTTGATGGGGTTATGTGAAATTAGCACACATTTTCAAGGCGATGTTGTGACCTCGTGTCACAAGGAAAATGTGGTGTTGGATTTCCCAAGACTTAATAGGAAGGTCGAGTAGTTCCTGTCGCGTGTTTAGACTGTCAAGAGCGCAAGTAATTTAATGTCTGTTGGGATATTTTCTACGTATAAATCGGAAAGTGCTCGACTAAGTATGAAATAAAAATTTTCATGCTATAATCTGAAGGTATAATGTCTACCGCCAGAAATATTGCCACGGTCTACATTCGCTATCACTCAGTATCATTTAGGCTTAAGATCCAAATTAGTAGACAATTACGGTGACTTGTAGTGTTAAGCCTAACATCCGAGCAGAAGGATTTCGGTCGTATCTGAATACCGAATTGCAACAAATTAACGCTAGAACAAAAACATTTTGCCTCGACAAAAGACATCTGAGAACATAAAGGTGGTGGAGATGCCCAAAACAGCTTGGGATGATGTGGAGGAACAAGAGAATGGGGGGGGGGGTGAAAGAAGGGAGGTTAAGGGTGGTAGCGTGGGTCTACCTACAGAATCTAATGACGTCATTTTTGGCAGATGTCCTGGTCCTGTTTTTGTGGCGAAAGGTAGGGTGGTTTACCCTTCGCGGGGAACAGGAGTGGATGTAACGCACGTGGACTGATGATTCACACAACGCAGACGTTTTGTCTCCGTCTGTTTGTAGTCTTTTTTTTTTTCCCCTGCCGACTGGGGGCGCTTAAATCAAATGGAAGTTTTCATTAACAGAAAGAAGGGAGGGTAGACATGATGGTTGGGAGTCACGAGTGTGTGTAGAACTCACAAGGTTATCGTACTTGTTCAATGACCCACGGCCAGTAAACCGCCAAAGCACAGAGAGAAGCCATTTAAAGCCATGTAATCACTTCTTGTTACCCCCAGCGCTACCCCCCCCCCCATATATATACTGTGTAGGTACAGAGCTCCGGGTCAACGTCGTCCAGATGGGTTAATGCCAAGAAGTTCGTGCATCTTACAAACACCAGAGTGGGTACAGCAGCATCACGAAACCCTGATAACCAAAGGACTTCAATAAAATGCTGTGTTCCTTGGACCAGCGCACTTCCTGGAGTTGTAGATCAACCTGAAAGTTTCGTTTGATTCAAGGGGTTGATAAAGTTGAAGTGTGGATGTGATAGTCACTACAAGACATATTTCTCTTTCTTTCTCGTGCTTAAAGCATTCGTTTAGGAATGGGTCGAGTGCAAAACACAAGTGAAAGAAAAGACTAAAAATGCAAGATGTCTTTTACTTAGGTAAGGAAGGGGTGAGTGACGAATGAGGAAGAGAGAGAAGAAATAATTAACTTGCAGAAGCATTGAAGAATTATCCTCACAATATATGTTTTATTAAAGGGAAAGAATTGAATAGGGAGGAGATTAAAAAATTACGAAATTAAAACAGTATTCTATAAACTAACCACTTCGTTAAAATTCATTTTTCCACATATAATTTAAACTATTCTTGAAAGTTTTCTCTGTGTATTCTAAGACGAGGGGGGGGGGGATCGATACCCTCAAAGCATTTTTTGCACAGCTACAAACCACACTACTACAAAAGAAAAAAAAAGGACGCCTCGATGTTTAATTACACAAGTACACACCAGGGGCCACTAGTGTGCACTTGTTCAATACAAAAAAAAAACTAGGTCTTCTTCCTATGAAAAGCGTGTAGATATCTTACAAACATTTGTTCCTTCCATGAAGTCTCTGATCCGAAGCGAAAGCCGGCCGCTGTGAACTTACACTGTTCTATGGCGACTCTCGGAAAAGCCATCAATCTTACTGTCTGTTTCTTTTTCCCCCTGCGCGAGTTCCTTCTCTCTATCCGTCCCTCTAGTCTATTCTCGCTTCATTCATGCTATTTATCGCTGCTGAATGGCTGTAAAAGGTGAAGGGAAATGACGTGTGGAGTTTAATAAAAGGCTTGCCTAATTAGATAGCGGGCCGAAACAAAACCGAACGTGCCGTATTATCGCTACTGACACCAATCCTCTGGGTCAGCAAGTCGGCTATTTAGCGAGAGAGAATCACTGGGCACCCAACCGTGATCTCGGTCAAGATTTGTTTTATGACTGTCAACAGGAGTAAAACTGAGGCTGTTAACGCACACTTTAAAAAGGCCTCAACAATTTTATATTCCAGTCGTGTACTAGAGCAGGATATTCATAGCCCCACCCCCCAATCCAACTTGACGCCTGGATTCCCGACCAGTCCACTGAAAAAGGCTAATTGAAAGGGAGCATATCGTGAAATCTCCAACTATATTTATTAATTACAAAACAGCCCTCACCACCGATGTTCGATTCATGTGTGCAACCGTTTAAAGCATCGGAAGAGGCTCGAACACCAGCGCCATCTGTCGTCGGGCTCACGCAAGGCTTTTTTTTTTTTTTTTTTTACGCTGTTTGAGAAGACTTTGGGAAATATAGGGGGGGGGTGGGATTTTCCTGGCTTTCATCATGAATATTTTAACCCTTTCAATGCGTTTTTGGAATGGTCACTGACCCTTATTCATAGTTGCACTTTTTTCCGTGTGTGCGAACAGAAAGCCTTCCGTTTCTGCTCGACAAAGAGACACCACAGTATGCTGCGGTACTCTGCCCCCTCTCGACAACTTTCTAGAAGACAAAAGGGTGGGGGGGGGGCAAAGAAACAGAAAGATGTTAAATGTCTTCCCCAACAGATTTCCTTATTTCGCAATCACTCACTGCCTGTAACAAATCACTTCTCCGAGAACTCTAATTATCCCTGCCTACTGTTTGTTGGTACTGATTTAGCGCGCGTGCACACGCGATGACAGTGACTGGTCATCAGTCTCGCGCGCACACCATTCAGAACACCGAAAATCTTATTTTTCGGAACGCGGCTGCTAATTAGGACCAACAGACACAGAGAGAGAGTTGACTATGCTTCTGACGAGCAGTGCTTGACTGGTCACGAGATAACTCGTGCCGAAATTGTGAGAAACACGTGTAGTTTACAGGATGATTCATTGTTGCATTAGCACGAAACCACACATCAACACATTTGCTGCTAGCCGGCCATCAACTGTTTGGCTGCTTCAAGCTGTTTATGGAAACAGCAGGGAAACGAAAGCACATTGTCTCATTAGCTCTTGCGTTGCTGGTTCATATGCGCACGGTCGCTGCCACCGTAAATGTTGTAACGGGGTTCATTTTTATTCAACTGCCATCTATTGATCGGTGGGTGGTGCTATCCGACTTCGACTGCGATCAAATGTGCGCGAACTTTTCTACGTTCTGCAGGTAGACATTGGACACTGTGGGAACCTGGCAGGTACACTTTACGGAAAATGTATTGGACAACCTTCGGCTATTAAATGTACGGATCGATAGAGAGATTAACTTAGACTTTAGGAATGACAGCAGGAGGAAATCGAAAGGGAAGGAACACACGTCGAAGCTTGTGAGACAGAAAATTTGTAGTCTAAGTAGAAAGACGGCTGATGCAGATAAGTTCTGGGTGCAGCAAAATAATCACCGGAGGAGATTTAGACGTCGTGTCGTACAGGAATTGTTAAATCGGACAACAGTGATGACTCCGCTATAACAAACACATCGTCAAAGGTGTCAGCGAATGTCACATTTTAAGGTCTTTTAAATTTCTTATTTTACCAAAAATCGCGATATTAAAACTGCATTTTTCCTCCAAAAATGCAATTATTATTATTATTAAAGTAGCAATCAATAAAACCAACATCATTCACCGCGTATTTATTTTTAAATGTGCATGGTTCGAGTGTAAGGCGAATGTTATCTCCCTCTAGTGGCAGAGTTTTCCTTCGAAATAACAGAAATTATTATTACCCATCTCCAGTATCTCAAACAGGATGGAAAACGTGACGCATGCTTTTAAGTGGATTAACCCCCCCCCCTCACCTCCTCCAATACTAATCGCGATTGTCCCATTTAATGTGGGGTGTTAAAGAACGGATTCCCTCCTTGAATGACGCAACTTTTGGTAGAAGGTGGTCCGGGGAGGGGGGGAGGGGGAGATATACGTCATTTCAATAGAAGGACAAATAGATCGTCAAGGCCGGGTGCAATTTCGGAGTATCTCGTGATTGTTACACTCACTGAATGTTGTCGCAACTTTGGAGCGGATGGAAAAGTTTAGTACTGCGCAAGTAATCTTGCAAAGAGTGTTACGGATCAAAGGTCACCGCGTTAAGAGATGGTAACGGGATGACTGCAGTGACGTCCAATGTAATCGAGGAGAGGTTGAAAGAATGTAAACCTCTGGTTTTTTGCTTCCGTAAAACCGTCTTGAGGGAATGTCGTTACTCTTCCCCGTACTGAAAATCAACAGATGTACAAGAATTCAATCTCATTCGCAACTTTCCAGTACTCTTATACGGCAGCAGTTTGGGTTCAACCATTATATAGTGAACTTGCCTTATGCAGAAAAATATCTAACCAACATTTTATTATTAATCCTAAATTTAACAGTTCGGCCCATATGAAAACTTTTATTGTATATTTGCTGTTATAATACTGAACGATTGGAATGGTCAGTCAAAATCTAATTTAGATGATAATGGAATAATAAGTTAGTTTTGATTGCTAAATAATGCAATACGCAACAATGAAGTCATACACATCTCGAACAATATAATGTGCTGTGGATTTGACTGCTGAACATTGTTTAGTTTCATTGTTTTGACTTACAAGTGTTGAGAAATAAACTACAACAAAATGTACCAGTTTTTATATATTTACGAGACCCAAAAATGTAAAAGCAACTATTGTAATTCTCTACAGTTTTTTTTTGTAGAATTTCTTAATATTATTTCATTTAGAAAATATAATTCTCAAATATTGTAAATTCTTAGCAAATAAATTCATTGCTAAAATATGGGAATTATTTTAATCGGCGGATTAAACGTTTCTTTATGCAATCTACACACTTCCCCTCCTCTTTATTACTCTAAATGGGGCTTTTTCAGTCAAGTTATGCCAGCCGTTTCTACACAAATCATCGGACAATGGAGTGCATTCACTCAAAAATTACATCCAATGCCATCTGGAGAAAGACTTGAAGTGTTAGTAGGAAGACAAAGGAAATAATTAGCACTTCCTTAATGGCGTCGTAGAGACACGTGCGGAACATGTTTGCCAATTAAAACAATGTCATTACGTCACGTACAGAATCACTATGGAAACAGTCATTTGTTTCTAGCGGTGACAGTTAAACTGGGTTGTCAACTGAAAAGGATGTGCTTCTGAAATGATAAGGAAAGGGAGAGAAAAAAAAAGGGGGGGGCTGAAATCACAGCGTTCTGGTAGCGATTAAAATAACTTAAAAATTCAGTTCATTTGTCTGCTCGCTGCCGTTTCGATGAAAGGTTTCGACTTCATCAGGAATGCCGATCTGAAAACAATAGTTTGCATTTTCGACCGTTTCTGAAGAATTGAAGCAATATTAAAACTATATTAGCGCCTAAGTGGAAACCTTATTTCATCTACAGCAGGCAGGTGTACTGGTGTGGTAGCACACTGCGGTGCCACTCTCGTGCTATCTCAGTTGTTTTGAAACCGAACACCTGTATTGCGATAGCGCCGTGTATTTGTTAGGGGACAGGTGTCCATTGACAGGAACGACCAAAGATTACTTTATTATGGCATATATTCACAGGTGTGCTGACGTAGGCTTTTCTACATTCGCTTGTGTAATTTACCAACAATGGTCAAACCAACTACATCGTCAAATACACGTAAAAATGAATCAAATAAAATACACACGCTAATAAAAATGAGGTGGGCTAACAGAAATTAATGTACAGTTTATTTTTACAATCGAAAAAAAAAATACACGTTAAAATATATTTGTTTTATGACGACAAAATCTTGGGACAAAACAAAAACCATCCCTTATTGTCTAGTTCTTGGCCATCCCTTCCGTGTCATAAGAAAGATAGATAACTAAACCCCCACTCCTCCCCCACACGCGTGATCCAAACTGAAATGTATTAACAATTGCGAACTCCTTGTGCTGACAATGACGTCACAACACAAGAATGCTATTGCAAAATACGTTTTTTTTTAATGAGTGTGGAAGATTAATCTCTACCTGTTAATACAAGTCTGTGTGAACACTAGATAAAGTTTTATTAACCAGGGGGATAACAGAATTCCCAAGTTATCTATTGATAAAGGCCTAGCAGTGTCTCCGAGTGCTAGGCCTTTATCAACGCACTCATATTTGGCTGAGCATACTCAGCCAAATATGAGTGTGTTTAATCAGACTTGAACTCTTAAGCAGTCACCATTCATTTAAAACGACCTTGTTCTCACTTTCTGAACATGTAAAATTAATTACAACTATCTAGAATTATCATTAATTGTTATGTGGGTTTCGTATAAAAAAAACAAAAAAAAACGGAAGCATACATATGTATAAGAATGTGTTCTGACAGATCTGTTTCAATAATTAATAAAAGAAAATTGAGATTTTTAACACTAGATGGCAGCAATGATCTTCAAAAATTAAACATGCATGTGCGCACATCCACTAATTTTTTCCTCATTAATTTTTACATTAATTATGAACGGTATCAGTTAAAACAAATTATAATAACTGCTCACTAGATGGCGTATCGGGTGACAAGTATTATTTGCTAAGTTTCATTGTTCATAAGTTTTTTTTTTTGCCTCGTCAATTGCATTATGGAAATATCGCTGAAATTAGAGATTAAACATGGTAGTTAACTGAATTCTGTTCTATAATTTTTTTTTCCTTTTTCTAATTAGTTTTTTCTTTTCTAATCGGCGAATATAAAGCTCAATTATCTTCCGAAAATTGAGACATGATTGCTAAAACGCTTGGGTCTGAGTTAATACCGTCTAAACTTGGCCAGTCGAAAGGGATGCTAATTATACTTTTTTTTTTCTCTCTCCAACACTTTAGTAAATTTCGTACACTTTAAGAAACAGAAAGTTTTAGGCGCACTTTACAAAAATACCCCTTTCCGTCAAGAACAAGCAAAGAAAAGTGAGACTTAAGGAGGTAAGGAATAATCCTTTAAGGATTGAAGCTGGTGTTGTGAAGCTCCCAGTGTCATGTTGGTTACAGGCATCGTTCACAGCCGTTAACAGATGGGCAGTCTTTCTCCTCTCCGGATACACGTTACCATGACAACTGTATCTTGTTACTGCAGTCAGGGAGTGTTGCGGACAAGAGGCCGTAGCGAATGCCCGAATGGGTTGGCGGGGAGCAAGCCAGAGGCATCTCTGGGCAGACGTCTCTTGGCAGCTCTCCAAAACAACCACGGAAGAGCTACACCTGAAGGAGATTCTCGTAACATACTGCAAATCTCGCTTTTCTCTCCGACAGAGCGCCACCTGCCAGCAGTTTCAAACATTAAGCTGAACAGCGAGCCATCTAACAATGCTTTTTTTTTTTATTATTATTATTTTATTTGAAAGCTAAAGTACCGGCTTTTAAGTGGAATAACAACATCGCCTCACTGTTAACAATGTTTAGCACAGCGCGAGATGGGAAAGGGCGAATCTATAACGTATGATTGTTATGAATAAAGTACGTTATCAGCCATTTGCTTCCGAAAAAAATAAATAAAAATAACGTTTAGAATACAAGTGAATACAAGTTTTACAATTTAGAATACAAGTGAACACCCTATGGCTAATAATAATAACAATAATTTATAAATGTGCTTAAAAGCGTGGGAAGAACTATATCAAGAGCACATAATTTTCATACAACACTTCATTAGGACATTTGTTTCCATGGCAACAATACGTGCTGCATGTATATATACAAGTTATATCGTCAATAAATAATGTACAAAGTAAGCCATATTTAAGCGCGCCACGCGCGCCGAAGCTCTAGTATAACAATTTATTACGTTGTTAAATTGTTAAAAGTAGGCGTTCTCCTGGTCTTATTTTCAATTATTAAATATTAAGGGTGGTCTTAAAAATCTGGGGAAAAAAATGGTATTGTGGAATTCAGGAACGAACCCATTTATCCTCCACCCCAAATCGATATCCTGGGATTCCATTCGTAATGACTGCCACTTTATGGGGACACCCTTAAAATGCAGTTTCTCCGTAAGTTTGTTGTGGAAATCTGTGCTATTGAGAGTTATGAATGTCTGTCATAACTCTTATATAGTGTGATCATAATTTAAATTATTAGTTTTGTTGCATGGTTGGGTTGTCCACAATTATTGTCGGGCAACTACGTCATAAAGGTATTCATATATATAACTTACGAAAGGGTTTTAAACCTATAGTATATTCATACCCTGGATAAGCTAAGGATTTTTTCCTATTTTTTTATTAATTTTTATGTATATATTTCACAGTCATGATTCCTGCACATCCGTGTGTCCATTTGTGCTATCGTAAATAGTCAAGACCCTAGAATTCCCCAGTAAGCACTCGATTGGCCTGCTTTGTGTTGTCCATCCAACGAAGAAGTGCATTCGAGTTAATGAAACGCTATGAGGACTAATAAAGCACGCATTGAAACATGGGAATCTTTGTTAAAAAGCCGTGAACTGCTCGGTAAGTGCGCATGCACAGTTGCTTGGTGTACAACAATGAAAACAAGCAGACGACATTCACACCGGGAAATGTTATTGTTGGAAAGCCTAACGCTTATCAAGCTGGTAATGACGCGAGAGGCAAACTGTTGTTTGTTATTACCCAAGCACGAGCTCTCCCCTTCGTCACTTTCTCTCTCACTGCGCGAGGCCGCGAAAGTGTGTGTAATATCTCGTGCCGAATAGCTAGTATCGATTTTTTTTTCCCTTCTCTCTCTCTTCTCTTTTGGAGGAAGGCGTTCAACGAGAGAGTGCGAAACTCGATTTCACTGACAGCAGTGGATGGAAGGCAAACGCGACTAGCCTTGCTTCCGCTCGGGTCACTAACAGCGGGAAATTACGTTATCCATGCTCCGTCCTTCTCCATACCGCCTCTGACGCGTATTTGGTGGTGATTTTTAGTGTAGTTTGACGGCAACCGACGCTATCAGCCAACATTTAACCTCTCTGCTGTTAAATTTCTTAATTAGCATTAATACACAGCTAGATGGTGTGGTTAGCGTTTTGTCGTCGCTAGCTGGATGTTGGAATAGATGAGTATTTTGTAATACAAATATTTGTTTTAAGAGCATGAAGAAATCGACTCAAAAATGCCAAGAAAAAGCAATAAATATAATACTGTACTGTTCAATTGACAATTACTACAAGGCGATTGTTACGTCATATCAAAATGAAAGGAATTAGAACGTCAGGGTAATTGTTGCACATTTGAAACAGACACGAGGTATTATTAATAAATTAATCAGACAGACCACTATATGGATCTGATTGTTCACATTTGTCTTGTGCATTTCATGTCTTTATGACGACATAATTAATAAATGAGCTCGCGTCAATGTTAAAACTGTACAATGACGTAATAATCAATTTTATTTTAGACAGTAGACAGTATCATAAAGTCAGCTAACCGGTTCTGTTACTAACTTAAAAAATACGTTAATAGGGATAATGTGGGTTAAAAAATATTATTGAAACTAACCACATGTACACCTCGGCACACGTCACCGACCAAACTAGAAACTATATAATTTAAACTTTTATTTGAACTTTTAGTAACGACAGTGCTCTCTAGATGGCAGTCATAGCTCATATGAGACAAGATCACCATAGCAACTGGCAACCTATCTGCAGGCGTCATCCATATTTTTCACGTTGCATAGCAACATCATTTCGCAGTCGCCGAGTAGAAAGTCAAGCACACACGAGGCTTGAAATAAGTTGTTAATCGGCATACACACACGACCAAGTCGGTAAGAATGAAATTGATGGGCCGGACAGTTCTCGATGTGTCGTGTAGAGGATGACACCTGGTGTCACGCTAATTTAGCTCTTCTGGTCGAATGAATAACATTCTCGAAATACGACAAATTGATAATAATTGTTTTGTTATTAGGTTGATTAATTCAACAATGACCGGAATCAACATTGTTGCGATTATTACAACAATGTTCATTCAAATTCAAATATGCATTAACTGTTACGTCAGAAATCGAACTACGAGTGATAAGGAGGTTGTTCCCTACAGGGGTACAAATCTATATCAAGGGGAGGTAAAGAATCACATTATCTGCAGCTCGGTGTTATGTACATTTTTATGTACATAACACCGAGCTATGTACATTACAGCAATACATTAATATTATGCTTGTAGCATCACTCCAGTATACACACAAATGTCATTTAAATTCAGGATATCCGGTTAAATTTTCCTTGTGTGGTCCATGTGGGAATTCGAAGCCTCAATCCCCCGATCTTTAAGGATATAAGTGAAGTTATTTCATTTGCCACATTACTAAATTTTGTTATGCCCATTAATCCTAACTCGGTGTTTTAATTACACTTCAGTATCACGTGATTTGGTAAATTCATTTGATGAATTAACTAATGTAAGGAATAAATTATTAATCTTTCAGTTATATTATTCAAAAATAGGTTAAATATTACATTTTAGGCATTAATCTTACTACAAATTAGCCTCAATGTTAATTAATATATTTTTATATGTAAACATGGTCTTTCGACTGTGTGTTAATCAACCAGTCTTGGACGGAGATGGAGGTACTCTTGATCTAACAAAACAGGCAAACCCACTAAATGATACACAATTAACAGACAAAACGGTAGTCTTGGTTGCTTCCGTTCTAATTCAAATTAAAAGGGGGAGTGGTCACTACAAATATTTAGAAACCAGGGTATTATATGAACGTAAATCCTCCATCTCATTTTCCTCAAACGGGAAAAAATCAAATGGAGAAATACATCCGGGTACCTGCATAAATGAAAGGCACAGACTAAAGGTATTCATTTGACAGTATGCGTAAATTTAATCGTGGACATATTTTTGATGCACAAACAATTAAATTTGTGCAGTCGCACACAATTATTTCTATTTAACTTGTACAGACGCACTGTTAAAAAATCAAACTATTATAACAATGCTATCTATATATTGTTGGATATTTCAACAATGGCTAAATTTCGTTCAACATCCAATACAATAACTAATCGATGTATTTGTTGGAGCTTTATACGTAGGTTAAAAAACTATTCCCTTTTAATTTCCATTCTTGCTCGCACACAATAAAAAACAAAACAAAAAAAAAGCACTCGTTAAGTTGTCAATATGTTCGGGAACTCATCCTTGAACTGTGATAGCAATGAATTAATAGAGCCTGCTTTAGTTATCACTGCTTTATATCATCGAGCTAAGAAGAGCAAAAAGGGCGCGCTCCCGGAACTTATTTTTCTTAGCTGTGTTTCGTTTTCAGCACACAGTGACTGATGGGGAATTAAGCCCGGGTTGACAGTCCGAGTCGGATAATAACGATGTTGCTGTAGCAACGGGGGAAGTTCTGATTGTTTGCTCGCCTTAGCGACATGCCCTTCTTCATTAATGTTCGGGGATAAGAAGGCAAATGTTAGTTTTTCTGTTAAGAATTAATCTGTTTCCGCTCAAAATCACAGGGAAATGTTACAAAGAAGATAAACGGCGAACAGAGAAGAGGTTCATGAAAGAAAGAAAGTGCAACGATTCAATGAGTCGCAGTTTTTGTTAGTAAGGTTAATATTATGCCCTGTAATAATCAGAGTGTGGCAGAAGGGCTTCTCGGGGGGGGGGGGTTGAATGATGTATTAGATATTAAATAAAACACGGCAGCGTTTGTCCCTATCTTCCACTGGGACAAACAGTTACATTATTAATTTCCTTTAACTGCTTTTACTATCATTATATCAATTCCGCAAAAATAAAATAATAAGAAGGCGAAATGTTAAAAAAAACGTCGACTTGTCCCAATTAAGTAAGGTGGAGGTGGGATTACACCGGACGATAAAAATCATTCACCACCTTGCTTAATAAAGAAGGTTATTTCTGTGAGGTGAAATCATCAGTGAATCAAAATAGCATTGATAGAGCATTTGCCACGTGCAAAATAATAACCCCTCGACTTACAGGAAGACAAGTTATCGAACAAAGTTCTGCAGTTCTCGCCAGGTGGAGCCGCATTCCACAATGGCATATCAGTGGGTTGGACCGCGCACTATAAACAGATGGATTTGACACAAGGAACAACTGGTAAGGTGTCAACACATCTTTCCACATTGGGTTTATTCCTGTGTCGATATTGAAATCATTCGCAGCACGTTTTAACCTTCAAGAAGAAATGAAAGCAAATATTTGTGGGGAAATAACATTATTGCACACGGTGGCATTAAACAAGGTCATGTGAAGGGTGAAAACTTGTTAAATTTTTGACAAATTTAACAAGTGCTAGGAATGCACAGTATTGGAACGGTTTCGTATTATGGCTTCAATTACTCGCCTATTGGCTACTAAAAAAAAAAAAAAGTTTAGAACCCTCCTATCCGTTAAACTCTTATCTCATCATCTAAAGAGGGAACAAGAGTTACTATACTCTATAACACACAAACAAAATTTTAGTCCTACCATATTTCGAGTCGACGTTTACCCAAATATCTTCTAACATTATCAGCAATAATATCACAGTTGAATACAATAATTGTGAACAGGAAATCAGAATCACAATTAAATACAAATACATTGATTTCGGAGCACGGGAATAATTATAATCAATCTTTACGTAATAAAGCAATATTTTAATAAAATAAGAAAGATTATATATGAAAATTGCTATATATTGCATTACATAATCCCACAAGAATCGGTTACCCACCTGAGAAGAAATGGATGTGGCAGATGGGATGGCCAAGACGCTCCCTTCGATTTATTTCCACCTCCTCAACATTTCTCCACCTTTGAGATTACTTCAAAGCCAATCCGCCATGAAAGCGAAGCTGGTGTGGGAACATCACACATCGACTGGGCGTTTATAACCTTTCGGAACCCGCCTTGTGGCCCGTAGCGTGTTCATCGGTGTCTGAAGTTCGGTCGTAAAAAGCATCCCTCTCTATTGCATCGGTATTTAATGTCGGAATAGCCGCAAAAACAAAGCAGCGGCAAAACTCACCTGCCGGACAGCCTGCTGCATTTGTCCACGTTATGAGTGGGGAAATTCTTTCTCACTGCGCTGTTTAGTGAGAACTTACCTGTTAGGGGGAAGGTGGGGGAAAGGTAGTATAGTCTCTACTGTCTGCAATAACAATGGACTTCCGCTACTGTATGTTAGGGCGCTGGTGAGGTCGTTTACACTCATGAGAGTCGAGCTGTGTGTGTGATGCCTATTAGCCATAACACAGTTCTGATAGTGTCGTAGTAGTCAAGTGTGCAATTAGGGGGCTGTCTGACTTGTTCAACACATTACGTGTGGTTTGTGTCCCCCCCCCCCCCCCCCCGGTTTGATGTGGTCGTTCTCCTTATTACTGTTGCTATTATTTCGGAGATTTTTTTTTTTTTTTTTTGGTCTACACGTAGTCAGCAAATGACATCCATTAGTTGGTCAAGATAGCAAAAGTGGCTGCCATATGACTGTTTTTTCTTTTTTTTCTGCTGATAATGACGTCTATGATTAGGGATAATCCCATCTTCTTTGCCACATAATAATTAAATATTAGATTTGGTCCAAAATGCAGTTTTTTTTACAATGAAACAAAATGTCGAAATGCATACGAATATATAAATAACCTATCAGCAGTTATGACATCTACCTTTAACTATCACGTTGCCTATGAATTATTTAACAGTAGTTGTGTTAAACACCTGACATTTATAAAAATGTAATATAAGTTTCATTAACTATGCATAAGTTAAATTGATAATGTTTTTGGATTTTGACGTCATTAATATTACATGCAACCAAAGGTCTGATTGGTGGAACGCAACTAGCCAATAGCAGTCAGGTAAATAATCATCAGCTGATTAACTGTCCGCCATTGTTAAGATTAGAGATTACTATTTTGATAAGTAATTAAGATTTTGTTCATATTATCATATGCCAACTAGGAGAGGTAATTTAGATATTACTAGCACAAACACTCAGTCAAATATCTTGTACTGTTATCTATTACACGGATGTAACCACTGTTCCCTTACTATCACGTGATTTCAAGTCCGCCATTGTTAAGGTTAGAGATTGTTATTGTTAACTTTTTTTTTCCCGGAGATGATTTTCACCGCCCGGTGTGACACTGCCTTACCGCGCATCGGAGAGATGAATAGCTTGAAAATGTTTCCAAATGGACTGATAATTTCCAAATACAAATAAACTTTATTGTATTAGTTTATAATATTTAAAAACCATACATATATTTGCATAAGCGCCCAAGTTTTTTCCGAGAGATTGCCATTATCCCGGACAAATGTTGCTATGCCAATAACAAATATTTAAATAAACTTACTCGCTGAATTAGGAGTGAATTTGTCCCGCTGTGCAGCACATACAGCCAACAACCTGTACCCAAGGTCAAGGTCAAAGCCTTGTTGAGGTGCGACTCTACTCACCACCTGCAACAAAAAAAAATTGTAAAACAAGATATTGCGACATCTTATCATACAGCGATCATGACAATGGAATTTAAACATTATCAACATGTGGATATCAATGTTTTCACCTAAGTTTATCGGTAAATATAAATACAACGCATTTACTGGGTAGTGGAATCCATTCCGAGAGGACTATGCTAACAACAACAGTACTCTTGTCAGATAGTCGATGAAAAAATGTCACCGTTATCTGGACTGGTTCGGAGAAAAGAGGAGGGTTAACCGATATGACGAAAGTCATCGATTCAACCTTTGACACGTCTTCCATATTGAGTATGCTACGGAATGGGCTTCGATTCTGCCAATCGAAGCGCTGCCCACGATAGACTAGCGAGATTCTATAAAGTCAAAAGAGCTCTGATACCACATATAATGATAGGTTAATATTATCAGTACCACTTCATATACATAGATGGCGCTGGCAAGAAACAGCCATATTCCCAAGTGCTTATCGGTTATGAAATAAAGCAAGGCAGTTGGATCTCACACGGCTGCCACTCACGTACATATCACAGTTGGGGACAACTTGTCACTTGCCACAACCTTTTTTCGACACTTTAGAATGTCGGTGGCGACATATACGTGAATAATAAAAAAAAAAAAAAAAATGCGTTCTCTACATGCTTTTTGCTCGGTAGAATGACAGTGCACGTCTATGTTGCCAAACTGAGTGTCTCAAGGTCATACATTTTACGTTAGCAGGTGGTACATCGCGCACAAAGCCAGTTGCTGGTTTAAAAATAATACTTCTGGTTGGTAAGCTAAAACGACACTCTATAATCTTTGCTGAGATTTCATATTAAGTACTTTCTTCACAGCGTTTTCTTTCTAAGAGATTCTACGGCGAGATGGGACGCAAAGCATGCAAGAACAGCCCTTCAATGGCTTTCACTTCCAGTAAAAATAATAATAAATAATAAAAGAATCATACTTACAGTAAGACAACCAATTAGATTTTGTTCGAAGACCTTCTGAAAGGCTCTACTATCGCTACACCACTCTAGGAGTTCTCTAGCTGCACTCTGGAACCCAGATGCTGTGTTTAAAGCCTGCAAAATCTTTCTTTTTACTATGTAATCAAAGAAACATTTACTAATTTAGTGAATATTTATTACACGTACCATATATTACTTAAATATTCACTTTTATTACTTCAATTAACTTACAATAAATATTAATGAATATAGAAAAGAAAGTGGTGTGTAGGATTTCTTTTTAAGAAATTTCATTGAATGGCTTCAAGAACGATTAATCTATTGTTTTAGATGTTCTGCGGGAGATTATGTTGGGGTCTTCCCCCCCCCCCCTCGTACATACACACAGGAGTGATCCTATTTTCAGTGTATAAATCATCTATACATTACTCATTCTAGTTCATTAAAATATTCGGTTTGTATTTTCCCCTGGAATTTAATTCCAAATACAATATTTCCTGATTAGCACCTTTCAACTGAAAAACAATGACTCAAGCTTTAGGTTATTGTTTTATGATATCTTTTTGCTAACAAGGGCGTTGCCAGGACAACGTGTTGTCTGGCCTTCAGTAATAGCATTTTAGGAAATGAATTGAAATGATGCCTATTGTCATTACTATTACAATTATTAACTTTCATAATTATTGTAAAACCTACGCACAGAAAGATTAGCCAATAATACAAATAAATTTTTTGGAATTTCATTAACAATTGGATTCCTTCTCTTCAGATAACTTTACTTTCTCTATTAACAAATTCAGACTTCTGAATTGATGACAGCAACAGTTACAAAGAAAATAAGAGAAAGCTTGTAGGATGTATATAATTCATAATAGAAGACTTCAAGATTCAATGACCACTAGAAAATAGAATTTATTAACTTGTAATTTAAAAAAAATGAAGTTTCAGCCTCTATGTCGAAGCAATCCTCAGGAGTATATACAATACATACAGATATGCCTACCTCCTAGGGAGAGTTAGAAAATTCAACAGATGCTGGATCTTTACAACTAAAGTTTGTTGAATGCGGTATATGTTAAGAAACTGGTAGAGAGTTACATACACTTTCCTGTAAACCTGAAACCCCCAAGAGGCCTTCTTCCTTTCTTCTAAAGATCCTCTTTGCAGTTATCCCACCCGAGTTTACAGAATCTACTGCACTTGTTGCATTTGCAAAACAAGAACTATCCTACTTAAAAGCAGGAGCATAAGGGCTATATCAGATATCTATGTTATGATAAATCGGGTTCATCTAACCATGCCATTGATACTAAACACCGTAATATGTAGAAAGGAACCCAAGCTATTATATCGCACGAAGTTCTATTATAAATTGAAGTTTAAGGAAGCTTGTAAGATCATCATCAAAGTTCCGAAAGTAAAATAGCTTGGTGACCTCAAGATTTAAAGAATTCAGTTTACTACTGTCAGGTCTCATACTGATGATTTATGGGCAGTCGATACTGTCCCATAAATCATCAGTCAATCAACATAACCAAAACAATGCCTAGGAGATGCACCAATGAATGAATATATTCGATTGTATACTCAACCACCGAACCTTATTCTCGGCAGTTTACGCAAAAGTGTCTACCAGCAGCCCAACTTACCACCAAATTCTAACATCAACTGTGAATGCGATAGGGCCGTCAACCACCGAAAACAGGATTCTTCAAATAAATTCAGGACTCTATATTATTCAAATGGTGTAATAGATTTTAACTTTCTAGGAGACAGGCGTGTCTTACGGTTAATGAAGAGAATTCTTGCAGTCTATCGGTCTCGATGTTTTAAGCGTGTGCGGATGTATATATATTCCTGAAGAAGGCCTCAACAAGAAGACTGAAACATCAAGTTTAATTATTCATAATAGTTAATTCCGATTTTCCAGACGGTAAGGGAATCCTGGAGGCATTTATTATGCATCCTGTATATTAAACTAGTAGAAGCCTGAGTTGCTGCAATGGCATATGAATGGAACAGGAATGTGTAAGACTTTTTGTAAGACTGTCGCTTCCAACCTCTGGACTTTTGGGGATAAAAGTTGCCCACAAATTTATTTAACCTAACAGCAATCAGAATCACGATTGCAGAGAATGAAATTTAATAAAAAAAGACTATTTCATTTAATGGTGTGCTTTTGCAAATTTTTTTAGGTGTTTTTCGATTTCGTTGGAATATTAGGAAATATTAAAAGATATGATCATTTCATTAAACCGTTTGAATCTAAATATTATTTACCAAATTAATTTATATACCAAAAGAATAGTTTTTGGTGAAAAATAATAATTAAAATTGGTTAGGAAAAACAACACAAAATGTTATCTTAAACTGTGAAATTATATATTAGTGATCAACCAGAGCATTTAGGGATTATTAAATATAATTTGTTAATTAAATTCCGGCAGTCGCTTTCATTGATATTCAGAGCAACACTCTGCGAGTCCATCCCCCTTTTCCCCCCAGCTAAAAAGGTAGCAAGTAACACCTTAATTAAAACCCCACGTTTGCAGAATTAACATCAGTTTATTTTAAATATTTAAATTTTAATTTGCAGTCATTTCTTAATACACAACTTCGTTTTTACTTTGAATTTAATCTGTGATGAGCAAATGGGAAAATATTAAACTGACAACTTCTAGTATCTAAGAGCTCTTCGTAATCATATTTTTTGAATATTTTGCAATCGCTGATGACGTAAAGAACAGGCCACAGCGCTCTTATACGCATGCGTGTCTCTTAATATGGCGAATGAGATGGAAATGTTTGAAACAATTAACCATATGGTCTGCTTCGCACGAAGTAGCGATGGATCAGTTAACACTTTGGTTGGGATATTTAAATCCTGTATTTCAAATGTAACAATACCGTTAACCCCCGCCCCCATCTCCCAGGCATCTTTCCAATAGCGTAAAGCTTCTTGTCTGTTCAGAAGGCATGGCCGAAGTTGAACAAAAATCTTAAGAATTGTTCTCGCGTTCAAGAAAACGTGTTTAAACTCCTTTTTGGATCTCACAGTGATTCAAGAGGTGTTGTATACTGATTATACGAGATTAAATTCCTGATATGTAACCTTAAGGAGGTGTTCAAGATATTAAGACAGTAATACGGGATTTAAGTATGCATTAGTATCAGCTATCTATTGTCATATCTTATACTTTGGTCTTCTAAGACACTTTTAACTACAACATCTACCTATAGATCTTGGTCATCCTTTGCATGTAACCCTGCCAAATACCTCCCCCCCATACAACTTTTACATTATCTGTATTTACATGAACAACTTGAATGCCAAAAGTATCAGATTTCTTAATATCTTCATTTTTAATATGATTCCATCCATTGATGTCATCTGTTAATTCCTGTAATTTTTCTTATACCTGTGGTTTCTAGTCTTTGGTTAAGTGTTTTATTTCTATCCCAGCCTCTCAGATCCATAAGATAAAATTGGCTTGAATACTGTCTTGTATACAGCTAATTTAGTGTTCTGACTAATTTCTCTCTTATTCCATACAAATTTATTCATTTGACTGCCTCCCATACCAGCTTTGTTGATTCTGTTGTCTATTTCCATATTTAATTTACCATCTTCACTCAAAATCGTGTCTAAGTAGCTGAAATGTTTTACTCGTTCTATAGGTTCACATTCACAATGCAGCTGATATTTTCAACACTTCTGCCTATTTTCATTGTCTTTATCTTGTTATTGCTGACCTTCATACTATATCTAATACAATAGTTATTCAATTTAGTCAGGGGATCTTACAGACTTGTACTGGATTATTTAAAAGCATAACATCATCCGCATAAAGCAAAGAGCTGACATTAACATCTCCAATTTTGATATCATGTTTAATACCACTTTCTTTCATAATGTGATCCATATAGATAATGAATAACAGAGAGGATAATGTACATCCTTGTCTCACACCAGATTTAACATTAAACCATCTTCCTGTACTTTCTTCAATTCTAACTGCTGACTTAAAACTCAAATAAAGACTAAGTATTGCTCGATATAATGTCCCATTGACACTATACAACTGTAGCGTTTTGAATAGCTTTTCTCTTGGCACCTTGTCATATGCCTTTTCCAGATTCACAAAACTTAAATATCATTAAAGTTCCATGTTATATTCCCATGATATCTCAATTATTTGTCGTAAAGTGAAAATCTGATCTTGAGAATCCCCACATTTAGCCAGAATGCAGTGGAATTAAAACTTAATAGATCCTTATGTTTAATGCAATTTTAAAGATTCTGAACATCAGAGTTGCATTAAAACACAAGGATCTGTTAAGTTTTACTTGTAATTCCACTAACGTAACCTAACTTAACTTTTTAATAGATGCTTTACAGTGGCTAGCTCTGTACTGACTAGACTTATGCTTATATTTCATCGATTTCTGTCATCATCCATTTGGCTTTGTGAAGCTGCTGTTAATTTCAAACTCTGGCTAATAACTTCTCAGAGTCAACATGGAAATGTGCAGTTAATCGGTTAAAACCATATTTTAAATTATTTCCGTTCGCTGTACAAGAGTTGCCAACTTTTTCAATATCTCCGTAGTGTAATCACTTAGACGATGCCACATTTGCTTTCCGATTGGAAATCGGCTTGAAATTATGAAAAATGATTCGAAATCAAAGGGAAAAAAAAAATTTTTGAATAAATACAAAAGGGAATTATCGTAAATGAAAGAAGACGAAATTAAATGTAAGAAAAAGAAGCGATTAAAATTTTGTTATGAATAGTTTATATTTGCCGAAGTATTCTGTTTATTCTTCTCTGTCTGCGTTATACTGTTAAATTAACTTTTCTTTTCGTTTCGCGCGCACAGCCCGCTAAAACATCATCCGTTACTGTTTAGTTGCTTATGTATTGCCTCAATTTATTTCCTGGAAATAAAAAACGAAACTGCAATCGTCTCGGTTCGCAATTGTGTCAAGTGATGTTTTGGCCTTGAGGCGTGGTCGTTCGTAATGTCTCGGCAGAGACCGTGGGAATGGCTGACTTAACACTTTAACCTTGACACGTGAACATTCGCAATGGCCGGGACCCAGTTTGTGGGGTTGGTCCGTACTCCTACTCTCGATACTAGCAATAAGAAGTTGGCGAATCGATGGACACAATTTTTCGTGAAAATTTACGAAAAGCCCTTGTTTTAAAAGGGTGGAAGATAGGAAATGAAGAAAGGGTACCTAGTGGGCGGGTACGATCGTAGCAGAGAAGGGAGGATGCTCTAGTAAATCGGTTATGTGGCATTATGAAGTAAACTAAGGCTGCGTGTATGATGTGTGTTCTTGTGGCCAGTTAAAAACCATTCACATCCGTACGAGAACAGGATACTCAACCTTCAGTTGAAAACGTCATTATTAAATGTCATTAGTCTCTTCCCACAAAGTGTCTAAACAGTTGTTCTGAGTAAGTTATTAAATATTCTTTTTTTAAAATCTTTCTTCATCCCACCCTCTTGTCTTCTAAATACGGTATTTACATTCATGGATTCAAAAAAAAGGTCACTACCCTTACTTTGCTTTTTTCGTACGAGCCTGTTCTGGTGAATGGCATGTTTGTAATAGCGCTGACTGCTCCCTATAGTCAAAGGGCGTGGTTACCTTCCCACAATACACGAGAACTGTCTCAATTCCCTGACATCATTTACAAAACCTATCCACTAGGGGGGAAACTACAGAATCTGTATTTAATTCTCTCATATCTATTTCCCAACAGAAGTCTATTCTTACGAGTCACCTTTGTATATATACCCTACACGTTTTTAAAATAGCTGTTTATTAATTATATGTCTGGTGGCACGTGCTTCTATGAAATCATTATAGTTTGCATTCTTTCAGAGATCTATTAGCTGTCTCTTTTACCGAGTCTGCTTGAGTATGTAAAAAGGGGCTCATCCAGTCTACATAAAAATTGTAATATGATTATCATCATGTTCACGTAGCGTGGTCTCCCAGTATTCTACGGAAGGTTCAAAACCCCATAATATGCTACTATCATGGGTGGGTGAGGGTTGAATAAAATGGCATTTGTTTTAAACGAGTGCATGCCGTTGTTTCTGGGAGAAACTGATGCAGAGAATATGATGAGGTGAAGTAAGAATAATCCGAAGTTGGACTGATATGTCTCGTGGCTAAATGTTAAGCCCGATTAATCTGACTCACTATTTAACATTGGTGAGTATACAACTGTGTTATTGTGTATTCAGAAGGAATGCTTCTGTGTGAAGGGAGAGTGCTGTCTCAACACAAACAGCTAAACTACCGCAATCACACATTCGGCCATAAATTTGTCACAACTGCGGAATACCTTTAAGATTATTGGATCTTCGGTGTGCAAAATATACGGTGAATCAAGTTCCCCATGAAAACAGGGTGGCCTGTTTTCTTTCTCTTGGCCTTTTTTTTATCTGCTGACATCTCCCATCGTCAAGTAGCTACGGGAGAAGGGGGGGGGGGAGAGGGGAAAGGTGAGCATGAACTGCAACCGGCGAGGTCGGAGGTGCCGCTTCGCCCAATCGGCGTGTGCGAATTGCAATTTCACGGAAACCCCTGCGTGTTCCAGTTCGCCAGTCGTCGACGTGACAGGGTGAAGAGACGGCCATTGGAGTAGCGGTCTTTGCAGGCTGTCATACTGTCTTCCCTTCGGCGCAGCTTGCGATCAATATTGCTGACAGCCTTTGCTATAACACAACGCATGATGGAGGATGACCGTGATCTCACGGGACCCGTCAACTACCTCCACCATCGCATCGCCTACTTTCTCTAGTCTGCTGCTCCTTTGCGTTTACTCCCTACCCCTCCATTACATTTTTTTTTTCTCTCTAGTTGATAGAAAGTAGGGTTATTGTGCGTATACTGCGTAGCAAATGGAGAGTGTGTTGTTTCTGTGATCCCACTGTGTTGCGTGAGAGATCTTTAACATCGCTTCTGTTGGCCAATGACACAACACAATCACTATTCATAACTAACTTGTTTCTTTGAATTAACTGTTCTTGATTCTTTCTAAATTGTTTTTCTTTCTTTATTTTTTGTTTAAAAAGAAAAACAATTCAAGGAGATGGAAATCAGCATCTGATCTCACGTTGCATTCCATTTTTTCTGCCGTTCAGCTTTGACTTAATAAGGATACAAGCAACACTCCATTTGTAATGTCTGTTCAGCCAGGGTCACATTGAGCAAAGAAAGCTGTTTGTTAGTAAGGATGAAGTGCGTTAGCGCAAAGAAAGCAAGTGGCTTTTTGATCATCCTGTCGGTCCTTAATTAGAGTTGAAATCATTGCTGGTGGTAGCTGAAGGCTTTCCGAATCACACTCACGGTTAATCACAGCTCGCAGTACCTTGTCAGTGATTGAGTTTGTTTATGTTGGAATCTCTACACTTCCATTATGGCTGAAGGGTTCTTGGAAAATACGTGCACTTAATGAGTGCCCAAAATTACCTACGGGAGTGTTTTTTTTTTTTAAAGAATTTTTAAGGCACATTCCAGTATAAGTGACACTGAAGGGGAGAATGCATTTAATGAAATTGCGTACCAGGTGGCTGTGAGTTATGTCACTCTATTTCTCGTAATATCACTCAAAAATCCCAGCAAGAAATTAGATGTAATTATCTTACAAGAAGAACACCATTGAAATAATAGTCGAAATACCGGTGTGGTTTTTCAAAGAGAAAAACTGACACCAGGCGGCGCCACAATTCTATTCAAAACTTAGCATTGTTTCGACTTTTTCTTTTCAATAATTCTCATTAAATACATCGAAAGGTGTCAATATAATAATACAATTTATTATGAATTAGAGCAATCAACAAATGAGAATAATAGCAGTTAAAGTGTAGAAAATTAAAAACTTGTAGATAATAAAGTTAGATAAATCTGGAGATAAGAGAATGTTATTTATATGGCGAAACACACGCTTCGTGTCGTCCGCTGTATGGAAACACGTAAAAGGCTGAATATAAAAATTTGGTAGAACTTGTGATTGATGATCGTCCTAAAACAAAACTCTCCTGCTCCGAATTGTGTATCTATTGATTCAAAGTTCACAACAAACACGTAATGTGCGCCTAGCAAAGTAGTGATCATCAGTTCTTAGCGTCATTATTACGGAACAAAATTTTATTTCTTCATCCGTAATTACAATGTATCAATTGTGTTACCTATGCGCCATAAAGATGAAAGATGCAGTTCATGCTAACAAAAAAAAAAAAAAAAACCTACTTTTACACCTCAACCGCCATTCTCCATTTGTTTCTGCCCCTTTAAAAGTGGTTTCTCTGCAGTCCATTATTCAGTAGAATTTTTTTCTTTCTTTTTTTTTTTTTTTGTTCTTATGCGCTTGCATTCTTGCATCAGTCGTAAGCCTAAGGCGGTGGTAGAGAGACTTGGGGTCACTATTGATTCCCAATAATGCCGATAGAGGAGACAATACTGCTCTCAGACGATACTCCTGCCTGGTCACTTGTGCGTTTGCTAGTTTGCTGCTTCCCAATTTCCTTTACAATAACTACCTAGTCTGGTAGATTTGCCGTTCATTCTAGAAGGCCTTTCTGTGCCAATTAAATCGGAGTTCGAATAGCAAAAATGAACAAACAAGAACTGTCCGAAAAGTTTACGAATTGTGACAGATCAGACGTACAGAATAGATAAATAACAAGAAAATACCGGAAAAAAAAAAAAAAAAGAAAGAAAAACTGGGAACTTTTGGATGGGAGATTTGTTTTTCGAGAAAAACCTGGAAAATAAAAGAAAACAAAACAGAATATTATCACTTGGGTATTCCTATAGAAAACATTTAGTTTTTCTGTTCTTTACTTATTGAGTTAAAATAGCTTCACAACTGAGTTTTCGAAGATCGGAAGTATACCGGAAGTGTGCATACTTCCGGTTTTTAGCACAACCGGAAGTAAATACCTTCCGGTTGATAAACTGCTTAAAATATTTCTCTTGGTTTTTTTTTTGTATTGTTTGTATAGCTAGCTCACTAATAATGTACTTTACTGAACCTTTTAAACAAGAATAGAATCTATGCCTTTAAGCCGTGTCGATTTTGGAGAAACTATAAATGAAAGTTCCATAATTTTTCTATCCTTGGAAACTTTTTTTTTTTGTGTGTGTGTGTAGGAAAGTAACAATGCTAATATGTCATCGGATGCACTCTACGAGCCGTCATGTTCAAACGCTGCCCTGACACTACATTGAAAAGGAGGGGACAGACTTCTAGGCGATTTCCATACCTCTAACTTTAAAAGGTGACAAGAGGCTGCTTAAGATGTAACACTAATGATACGAGAAGGTCATTGACCGTATACGATCATCCACAAAAGAAAACTTTAAATATGCACACGTGCTTTACCCGACAGTTAATACTGTCTGAAAACATCCTCTGGGGAGCAGTTACGATGCGGAATAAATACGACATTCGTATTTGTTTATCATTAACTGTTTGGCGGATGATAAAGAGAATTCGGTCCCATCAATTTCAAATTTAATAAATGTTGGGCTATTATTGGGCTATGAAATAACGATGGATTTATAATATCTTCTATAACGTTAGATATACTCATTATTTAGTGCAATAAACTAGTGTCATAAACGTACTAGATGGGAAAGAAGCTGAAATAAAAAGTACTTACATCTTTAATACATTGAAGTCTTTCATTTGTTTGTTGGACATGCCTTTCCATAGCAGTGGCCATCACCACCGTCAAAGTTGACGTTCCCACACCACTCACTTCTGATCACTTGGAAGAAAGTCATCCATTACCGGCCCTAAGAATGGAGTCAATTGAGAGTCCATCTTAAACATTCGAAAATTTAGTTAATATTTCTTAAATTATTAAACTGGAAACATAGAATAACTGTGATGTCTTAAAGGAAGTATACATGCTGAGCATTCACTTTGAAAAATTCAATAAACACCAAAGAATTAGAATGAAAAACCTAATCATGTTTTCAGCAATACAACAAACCAAAGCCTGAAAGCGAAATGGAAAATTAACAATGAGATCAAGATTGAGTTGGATTATTTGGGGATTATGGTCAAAGCAAGTAAAGACTGTGATGCAAGTGTACTGTCTCTCCAGTTTGACTGTTTTATAGGATGAAATCAAAATCCAACTGAGCTACTTGTATCTATTGAATAAGACAAATATTGGAAACGTTGGACCAGCGTTTCCCAAACTTTTCCGACGACGGAACACCTCCCAAATCCTGAAATTTTCACGGAACACCTTTGTTATTCTGTAATGTATTAATTAATAATTAATTTAACTGATTTTTTATTATTAATCAACAACTGATCATTAATTATTAATTAATAATTAATTAAACATCAATTAAACAAACATCAATAAATTAATTTGTGCTGATTTTCATTGACATATCCCATTTTGATCACCAAAAATTTATAATATTATTATAAGTACTTACGAGTGGATGCAGACTTTTCTCCTGTGTGCTGGTAATTTTCCCCTCCTTTTGTACATCCTGGAGATCGCTTTGTAGGCTGGTGGTGGATGACTCACTATCTGTTGCGTCACAAACACCTTCAATAAGAGATTTCTTAATACCAACATTAAACAAAGCCCCTTGTCTCTTATTCATATCAAAATTTAAATCTGCAGGTCTATTACTTTTAAAAAATCACAGCACTACGGTTTCGAAGCTTTCATCCTACAATACAAACTTGCGAAGAAAGTATTTAGTATTACTAGATTTGAGAACCGGATACAGACTACCTTGATCTTCAATTTTAGTGGAAAAATTTTCCTTATACTTCCTTGCTGATCGGTTACTAACATTTGCAACACAGATGTTATTTCTTTCAGTTTTGAGAACAGAGGATACGCCGCCCATTGTTGTAATTGGCTTGCAGGCAATTTTTATGATCGGTCATAAACAGCGGTCTTCCCTTTGCCGAATGTTGAAAGCTTTCGAAGTGTGAAAATTACCGATAATTCATGAATACTTCCACGTTTAAAAATACACGGCTTGGTCACTAACATTTGCTACACAGATGTTATTAGGCGTTCTGGGTCTGAGCTTTTCGACATATTCTCGAATATTATTCTCCTCGGAATATTTCCACTATAAAATATTTATTCATGAAAAATGCTTAGAAAACTAAAATGACAAATTCCAGGAGAACTTCTCGCGGAACACTGGTGTTCCGCAGAACACAGTTTGGGAAACCCTGCGTTAGACTATCCTAAAAATATATATATATATAGTTTTTTAGGCTACTTTAGATTTCCACAAAGATTAATGGTGTCATATTACGAGATGAGATAACATCGAAGGTTCATTATTGTTTAAACTGTTGCAGCAAAAAAGATCGTGTTAACCGCGTGTGTTCATTAGCCGATTTGTAAGTTTTATAGAAAAGTATTAGCACACAGACAAAAAATTGTTAGTTATTATGCACCCCCTCCACAAAAAAAAAAAAAAATGTACAAAATGATGTTTCTTTTTATTTTTAAATTCAATATTACACTACTGGAATGAAGTTCAATACTGTATGATGTCAACAGGGAAAGGTTCAGGTCTAGTTCGACGGATTCATAAGCCAACTTGCATTTTTTTTTTTTTAATGTTTTACACCGTGAATACATTTGGCATTTCTTTCGCTTGTTTAACAAACTAAAACGAAATGTTGAATTGTGTTTGTTCCGATTTAGCAAGCCGACAGATGTCTCTTACATGAAAGTAGTTTGTAAGACAGACAATTTCAACTCGATTCTTTTTTCACAACTTTTTCAGATGTTTACTCTAGAATTGTTGACTTGGCGGTAAAATATGAAAATAAAATAAATAAAACTCGACGGGAAAACTCTCCAGTCTTGTAAAGAATCATAATGAAAACAAATATTCGGCTAGATGTTAGTTAAACAAACAAAAGTTGTTCACATATTGATTACTACAGACAGAGACGTCCAAAACATACGGGTTGAGACAGTTTCACGAATAGGTGCAAAAACGTGGGGGGGGGGAAGGTGTTCAGAAGTGTGTACAACGTAATTTCTTAAGAACTACCGTTTTTTGTACTTCATTATTGACTTAGTTGAGAGAAGTGAAAATTATTTACCAGTTTTTGTTATTACATGGCCAATGACTGCAATTACCTGAATTTGTAGGATACACAAAGAAAGAGAAATAAACAAAATACAAATTAACAGAAGCTACATTTCAATTCAGTAAGTTAATGTTTGGACACCAACGCCTTCAAAGACCCTTGGCTAGTGTAAACAGGAAGAGTTCTGTTTCAACATGCTCTATTTTGATTTCTTGAGCATGCTCAGTACTGTGTGTGTGTGTGTGTACTAATGTTTGGAATTTCTTATAAAACTTACAAATATATACATTGAAGAAAATCGTCAAAACCCTTTATTTTTTTAGACAATTTTAATTTGGTTCTTTTTAATGTTCACAATACTGTTGTTTATTCATTGTTACATATCTTCCTATTTCATAAAATTTATGAAATTCACGTCAACAGTAATTCTAGTATATTAGTAGTCTCTTCCAACACGACCTTCAACTGAAAAGTCTACCATTTAGTTTCGACATCATCTCTTAGAAGAAACGCAGAGTATTACGAACAACATCCCGTGGACAAAAGTGACCAACATGGTTACGCCTCATAAATAAACTGCGTCTATATTATTTACTACAGCGCCATCTGGCGAAAGCTAAAATATCTAGTCTCATTTCTTAACGTGCAACGGAAACATAAGTTGCATGTGATCGTGCAACAAACCGTCATCCTACGGAGGTTTACTGAAGGTCAATTTAATTACTCATCCCACGTAGTCATTACGTGTTTTTATAAGTGACTAAAGACATGAAATGTCCTAATTAATGGGCTATCTTACACAGATATAAACTTTCGACGATCTTTACGAACTATAACCGCAACCCAAATAGAACAATTGCAGTCACATTCCCGTTCGCCAACTCATCTTGAGGATGACTGCCCGGCAGAATTGTGGGTAATGAGAAAGAAGAAGTAGCCTTTCGTCCGATCCAACACACACGGGCGTGCGCCGACTCCCAAGTATCGGCATGTGTGGCAAGAGCGTCCAACCGAAGGATCCTTAATTTGCCGACTACTTCACCGACAAAGAACGTTGCACAGATCAAAGCCGTATTAAGGAGAACGAGAAACGGCCTAATTGCAAGTCAGCCAAACACATCAAACCTGACCCCTCTTTGGTCAACAACATACCACAGCAGCTTTACCGCAATCCACTGTTTACAGCAGCAAAGCACGTGGTAAAGCCATTTTTCAGAAACAACACAGGTCGGAGTTTAAATGTCACAGCGACACCGAATGGAAAAAAAAAAAAAAAAACTAAATATATTTATTTTCATGCAAAAGATTCCGATTATTTCTAAGTCTGACAACCCCCCCCCCTTGACCTATACTTGTCTCAACGAGTGCCTTTGGATAGGCCCATCTCTAACATCGCTGTTACTTTTCCGTATCCATGGAAACTGTCATTCGACAGAATTGTTGCATTTTTCGCGAGTCCCAGTTCATTTCTATAACCATGGAAACCGCGCTGCCATTGTTGCCAAGTCTTGATAATCTTGAACAGAACTGAAAGAATCAATGTTTCTGTAAATGTTGCTACAACTCCCATTACCTAATTGCAATTATTAGTGCGATGTGTGCTGTAATAGTAGTAGCAGTAGATAGTAGGTTGTCATTCGCTCAGAGCTGCTTCTTTTTCCCCTGCATTTCGGTAAAATTTATTGTCGAAGGTAGGCAGACTGATTATTATTCCACATACAATGGAGAGGGAAAGAAAATTACATGTTATTATGCTTATGACGTGTCAATCCACGTGGCGCGTGCCTCCCCAGATATCTGACGGGCTATCTTCAATTATAATAGTGCAGAGAGAGCCAAGCATTCTTACGTTTAAGCACTTCAGTACTTAGAAAACGTATCATTATATCTTCGGGGTGATCACTAGAGGTTAGTCTAGCTTTTTCTGGTGTTCCGTTTCTTTGATTTTTTTTTCCCGTGAATTGCCAAGAACGTTGGCAAAACAGTGAGATTACGGCAATAACCATCAAAGAAGTAAAGTCAAAATCAATGAAGTGGATTAAAGTGTTTGCATGTTTTTAGTCTTTCTTTCTCTTCCGATATATCTATTGACTAATCACATGTTTACTTTGAGGGGGGGGGGGGGGGGAAGGGTTCTCATATTTGTGGAAGTACAGAAAACCACGTGTATCAAGTAAGAACATTTTAAAACATTTTGGTTTTCAATCCTTACTTAAATGCGCATCTTGAACGCCATTAAGATTCGAAGTGACTTATTTTAAGCGCAGGTAAATGAATTTTGGAAAAGTCTAGAAAGATTTTCTGAATCCGGATTGAATTAGTCCTTAGTGATGATTACTTTTTCAGTTACCTCCCAATAAAGGAAGAAAAAAAATGGAAAGAATAAAGGAAGATAGAAATACAAAGTGGGATGAGATTAAAAAAAAAAAGAGAAAAGATAAAGGAATTAGAACTTCGGGTGTGTGATAAAAAAAAAAGGGGGGGGGGGAATGCATACATATTTAAAGGAACAGAAGGAATTAAATGTTAAATGAGATTAAAAAGGGAAAAATACGGAAAGATAAAGCAAAGAAATTAAGAGATAGTAAAGAGAAAGAATGGAAAAAAGAAAGAAAAAAAGTGAATTAAAATTTGATGGAAAAAGGGGAAAGAATTAGAAATTGGGATGAGATAAAGAGGGATCAAAAAGTAGGAAGGATAACGGAAGAGGAAATGAAAATGGGATGCAATAAAAGGGAAGAATGTAAATTAGAAGTTAGAATAAGATTGGAAAAGGGGGGGGATAAAAGAAAAAGAAATTATAATTAAAAAGGAAGAAAAAATGGAAAGATAAAGCAAAGAAATTAGGGAGGTTAGTAAAGATAAAAAAAGATAAAAAGTGAATTAAAATTTCATGGAAAAAGGGGAAAGAATCAGAAATTAGGATGAGTCAAGGAGGATCAAAAAGGAGGAAGGATAACAGAAGAGGAAATAAAAATGGCACGCAATAAAAAGGAAGATGAAAAATAAAGGAAATATTTTTATAAGAACAGAAAGAATTAGAATGAGATTAAAAAAATGAAAGAAAAAGAATGAAAGATAAAGGAAGTGGTAGGAATTAAGACGTGATAAAAAGGAAGAAAGAAGGTGGAAGAATTTTTAAAGGAAGATGAAATGAGGACGAGATAAAGATGAAGAAAAACCTAAAGTGGAAACAAAATAGGATGCAATTAAAAAAAAGAAAGATGAAGAATGTAAATTAGAAGTTAGAATAAGATTGGAAAAGGTGGAAAGATAACGGAAAGAAGAAATTAGAACTTCGGATATGATTAAAAAAAGAAAAAATGCATACATATATTTAAAGGAATAGAAGGAATTAAAAGTTATGAGACTGAAAAGGAAGAAAAATAAGAAAAGATAAAGCAAAGAAATTAGGAGGTAGTAAAAAGAAAAGGAAGATGAAGGTGAAGAAGAAATTAGAATATGGTTGGAAAAAAAGGGAAAAGATAAAGGGAAAAGAAATTAGAATTAAAGAGGAAGAAAAAAGAGAAAGTTGAAGAGGATTCAGAAAAGGAGAAAAGAAAAACGGAACGAAAGGAAAGCAAAATAGAACGAAGTGAGAAGAAAGGAAATTAATGACTTCCAAATGAACCGTTTGGTAGAAGACGACAGAACCTGCCGTTCGTCAGCGTCTGAAACGCGTTGCATATTTGTCTCACTTTTTTCCCTTTTCCACTCCTCCTTGCTCATTTCACGCGACTGTCGCTTGTCTCTCCGAATCCCGTTGACAAGAGATACAAGACAGTGGAACTCCAAACTGGCATGCTGAACTGTCGCGAGGTTGGCAGCGGACGGAGGGAACGAACCTCATCATTTCAGAACCGGGATCTGATAAACGCGTGCGTCTCATCACAAGTAACACGCGTCGCCATTAATCACACGTAAACCCCAAACTCCTCTTCCCTTTTTCTTCGAGTTGCTTTCCTCCCCCACCGCTTCTTGACTTCCATAGTCTTCCATACCCCCTTAACCAACCGGAAGAGACACAGCTAGTGACCTGCGTTCTTGCGTGTGTGTGTTTTGCAGGCGCCCGAGCGTACGGCAGGTTGATGTATATTTTTGGCATTGAGCGAAGCCGTTTCGGAGAGCCAGTTGACAAAGAGGAATGCCGAGGATTTGTCAGTAATCTAATTATAGTCGGCTCGGATACCGGGTTGTAAATGCGGGAGTCGATTCCGTCAGCTTGCAGTGGTAGTCTGTTTCATGTCCCGGGTCAACTGCCTGTCACCTTGCGGCTAAATGGGTAAGAAAACAGTAGGTTGTCGTTCTGGCAGAACTAACCGAGGGATCTGGGAGAAGGAGCTGGCTTAAATGTCAGAAAGAGACGTGTTTATCTATCCCCTCTTTAACATGCTCACTTCGGTATTTCTTCGAGTATGCGTGCATGTGTATATATGTGTATGTACGTGCTTCGGAGCGTCTAGCGCCATCTGTGCGCCTCCCACCCGACGGAGAAGTATCAACTCACCAAGTCAGCCTTCCCTTGTAAGACGGAGCTGCTGCTCTGTTGGTTCTAATTAATAAGAAAGCAAATTGCCTTGCTGATCAATTGCCCGATATATCATTATGGATCTGTTCTTTGTCACTACTCCTTACTGCAGTCTTTAATGTCATCTACCCTCTTCCTATTCCTTATCCCTCTATCACCAACACGCGTGCGTACATAATGCAATGCATACATTTCCCCTCCTTTGTCTGCAGGGGGGGGGGGGGTATGGGACGAGAAAGGATCAATAAATTATACATCAAGTGACAGTCCGTTCATCAGGAAATAAACCTATCACGTGACTTACTCAAAAAACCGTCAAGAAACTTATTTTTGCTGTCAACATTTTAAGATCTAACTCATTATATACTTAAAGGAAAAAAAACACAAATATGACTTATGGGATTAAAATGAATATATTTAAAGCCTAAAAAAACAATAGAAATGCACATGTGAGTCGTAGATATTAGAGATCTCACAATGATGATAAAAATGCATATTTTACACATGGAGTTTTTACAAAAATACGTATGATTTTTTACAAAAAAAAATCATACGTACTTAAAATACAGAATTAAATGAACACACGCGCGCGAGCTAATATTCCAAACTATGCAACAAAAAGTTGAAACCTGGCAGTACCTTCATTGGTATACTTTTCCTCATCATGGGATGCTGTTAAGTATTTTTTTAAATTATTGTTCTGGGTTCTTTATTCGTGACTGTTCACATTCCGGTATTTTCAAATTTTCATTTGAACGGCTTTACAGGACAAATAATGTCGTCTAAATATCTTGAGCAAAATAAAGCCGGATCAAATTAGTATTTGATTTCGGAAATATTAAAAAAAAAAAAATATATATATATATATATATATATATATATATATATATATATATATATATATATATATATACTGCACACGTTTGCCTCTTTTAAGACAACGTACGAAGAGTACATAAAATAATATTTATGCTTAGTTCAAATGACTCTATATTCTGGAAATTCAATAATTTTCAGACATGCGCAACAGACGGAGATCTATGCCACAATGTAACTTCTCTGTAATACACATGTGCTATACAACATAGTTTCTTGACTTCAGATTCTTATCAAAAATGAAAATTAAAAATAAAATAATAAACAAATATTAACAAGAATGTTACCAGGCGTTTTCCCACTTCTAATTATATGTAATATCACGCCTATTTTTCACTGTAACTAAATTCATACGATTTACAAATCAAACACATTCTGATGGAAAGATTTGAAACACTGAATCAACAATACATCCATGATTGTTTTAGAGATGTTCACTATTCAACGGTGATTTTTGTTTACAATATTGCTATTTTATATCTTGAATTTTTCTATTATAATATAACCATTAATCATTAATTCTTATAAACTAAAAAGGATGCGGTATCCCATTAATTTTCGGCACCTAAATACGAATTTGATTTAAATTTAAAATACAAAATAAAATGATGTACTCCAATGAGAGAAAATTGAGAACGAAAGTATTACAAAATATTTTTATGCACCTCCTAAAATACTAATCTCATAACAGTCTTAATATATGCTTAATTTAACAAATAAATTAGTTTTTTTTTTTTTTTTTTTTTTTTTTTTTTGAGAAAACGGATTTTTGTATTTCCTGCATCACAGCCGAGTTTTTTCTTGCTGGTAGAATTCTACTAAAACTAGCTTTTAATGCAACGAAAGTGTGTATATTGAGAAGGCGGGGTTAGTAAGACCTGAGTGATCAAAGAAGGAGTGGAAAACAACTCTCTCAACTTACCTGAGCAATCAGTTCATGCCTAATTGCACCCGACAAAGCGATCATCTCCTTCTAACTGGCGTGTAATAGGAGAGAGAGAGAATGAAGGTCCGTTTGGTACAGGTGCGGTGAGGCGATGCCTTCACTCTAGCGTTTCACCAACTGGGAACCAACGCGGCAGAGCAAATTCTCCTTTCAACCACTCCTTCTTTCTTTCTCTGTCTCTCTTCTCCAGTCATCTATTAATAGCTCGGTTTTGGAAGCCAGAAGTACATTGCGTGGTCTGCGTCTTAGAGTCTCATCTCACCCCATCCTTCAAAACTCGTATACTACAACGGTAAGTCGGTTAGGTAAAGTAGTTCCCTTTTTTCTCAGAGGGCTTCAAAACGTCTGTACACTCGGTCGTAAGGATTCACGCGAGCTTTCCTTTTAATAGATATTTTTTACGTATCACCACAATTAATGGGGGAAAAAAATTGTCAATGCAAGTCGTTTACTGACGGATACTGTTCAAACAGAGCTTACTTCCATCTAAACTGAAGTTAAATACCATAAAAAATTAGAATTGACTCTATCGCTGACGTAATAGACTGAGCGAAGCTATCACAGACGCGATAAGAATCCAGTTCTAAAACGGTACTTATAATGACTGCGATGAGCTCAATGCATTGCGCACCTGTTCTCCGACAATGGCACAAATCATTAACTAATCAGTCAAATAAGTCCAAAGAAAGGTAATTGTAATGGGATAACATTTGAACAGCAAACAATATGCTGACCATAAACTGCTAAAGTAGTTGGTTCGGGTTAATGGGATAGAGCGCGACATATGACATAAAAAGCACTAAGAAGGAAGGGAAAAAACACATCAGCATTTCAAAGAGATAAAAAAAAATCTTTTAAACAGTGGAAGTGTTTCTAGTTGCCATTTGGCATTAATTGCAAAAAAAAAAGTCTTTGATCTTAAGATCAAAGTCTAGAAGCAAACTACATTAAAAAATCTTCTCAGGTTGCTTGTTCTTTTACTAGAGGCCAACATCTCTTCATTTTTGTTGCGAGAATTTACGTTTCTTTATCTACAGATTCTTTAAAACAATCAGTAAGCTGAAAATGCCATTTCTTTTCCTTAATTCGTGATTTACAAAAGATAGCGTTGAGAATCTTAAGCATAATTCCGATGCATCAGAAAAAAAAACTTATTATAAATAAAATGAATGTATTATCTGCAAAGCTGGACGACAAGACGTTAATGATGGCTGCAAAAACATCGTATGGTCAAAACACTACCGGAATAGCAAACCCAATTAGAATTTAATTTTTATTTTGTTCTTTTTAACTGACGTAACAATAGAATTCGGTTATGGATTGTAGCATCGCAAAAAAATGAATGCTATTGTGTTAAGTGTGTAGGAAAACTGGTATGGTGAAATACCCATAAATTTTCCTATTCCCCACTTATTTTTAGGGATTGCGAGTCAAACGAGTCATTGACTTTGATAATATTTTCTCTTCCAGTCATTTTCTGATAATGGAAACTCTTATAAGCAAGCTAAAGGCGCAGCGGTCTGGCTTACTGTTCTCTTTGTTGAATATTTAAATTTTTCCTTAGGCAAATTAATAAAAGAAATTGCCTTAAAGACACCGGGAAGAAGAAGAAAAAAAAAATGCCAACGGTTAACATGAGCACATAAAAATGACATAATTAATCCTTTGCTAATTAACGCAAAATGCTCAGAGAGATGAAAACATCTTCCAAGCATTTTTTTTTCTCTTCCCGAAGTTTTCTGTATGCAGTGGATGAACATGCAGAGTTTATTAACTTCAACTTCAGCGTCGCTGTTTTTGTATTTGCTTTTTCGTCTTAGCATGTAAAGGTTGTTGGCTCGCGCTTTTAATCTTCTATAAATAAAGGTGGAATGTTAGGTTGCATCCATACTTACAGGTTTCTCTCTCTCTCTCTGTCGTTCGCTTATTCGGGTGAAGGCACGACGAATGTGTCTTAGCAACGATCAGCTATTGCGTGCAAGTCTGGCGACATTTGCAAAAGTATTAGAGGAAAGGCAGCGCCATCTAGTGCAAACAACGTAAAGTGGATGATGTTCAACTTCGGTATAGAATTCCGTGTATGTTCTGTCAACAAGTATCTGTTGGTTTCCATCGATTTGTTGTAGTTCTTCCATGACTTGGTTGTTATAACTGAGTTTTCAAGGAAGAAAAGGCGAATATTTAAACATTGTTGTTGACTTACTACTCCTGTTCATCAACAAAATAATGTGTGCAATATAATATGGAGCTAATACGAATGTTTTTTCATAGTTGATATATTTTTAGGTTTGTACAGAAAATTACTAAGTAAATGAATAAATCTCACCAGCAAGTAAGCAATTATTCAATATGGACCGATTATAAATATATTTTATTTCAGGTACGATCTTTATTGCGAGTTTATAGCTAAGCAATCAGTTCTACTTGACTTTTGAAATCATTGAATTTAACTTTTTATGTATTTATATATTTTTTGTACTCTCTATAATATTCTATGCATTAAAAAAAGAAAAAAAAACATGCGATATATTTCACGAGTGATACTTCTACATTATCACAACACAATATTGCACGCACCACACGTTCTCGAGAGTGTTTTAGATGATTGTACGAGTCAGACATGTAATCTAAAAAAACAATGTTTACCTAACTCACTAACGTTTTCAATTATTATTGCAGCACGTGAAACGCGAGGCCACGTACAAACCAGTTTTATTCGTGTTTCACCGAGTAAATAGAGTCATAAAACTCTCATAACACCTGCAAACAACAGTGGAGCTTTAAACAAGATAGGTGTTCGTTCCATTGAATAGATAAAAGCAATAAAAATTGACTGGATATTTTGAAGATTGGTTGTTTATATTCAAACCATGAATTGTTGGTTTACTATGCCATTAAATGGCGTGTGCATACTAGAGGTTAGTCTGTCCGTCCGTTTTACGAGTTACAGAGAATATAACGTGTGTGTGTGTGGCGCAGGACAGCGGGAATGAATTCAAGAGATGATGTGACAACTGGCGTGGATGATATGCGGTGTCCCGATTTCTTATAGGTCTCGTGTAACAATAAATTTTCTCATGATGAAGTCCAAGAAACTGGCCTCAGGAATAACTAATCGTTCTAAGACATTACGAAACCTGTGATCGAGTTAACCGGTGTTTGTCATGGGACTATGTTGCAAAATAAAACTAAATGTTTGTGCTTTTTACCATTGTAAAAAAAAAAGTTTGTAAGAAAAAGGAAAAAAAAACTGTCTTGCTTTGTCATTCACCGTCGTATTTATAAATAAAATATTTTCTTTATATTATGTTTATCTTATTGAGAATATGAAATGAATATATATATACCAAAATAAATTCTTACTAATTTTGGAATCCTAAAAATTCTGAATAAATGACTAGGAAGGACGGTATGAAAAACATTGAGCTGACATTTTTCTTGAGTATACGGCCAAATCTAAGGATTTGGCCGTATACTCAAGAAATATTAATATCAATTTTAATTTCTTTCTGGCATGCATATTAGACTAATTAGTAGTTATAAATACTGATAATACATATTTTTGCATGCTGAACCTCATTGGAATTTTCCTCTTGTTTTCTTGAAGAATATGGAATAATTTCAGTCCGAAAGATTCATGTATCTTTTTAACGATACTTTCTGATACATGGAGCACAACCACCTGCGCTGTCTCTTTTCCTGGCCATTAATTAGCCACTATTCAGTTTTAACGTACTGTTCCTTGCCCTCAATACTAGCAACAGCAATGCTCCCTCAGAAAGCCTCCCATGGAATCGCGAAGGCCAATTTTCTTAGAACAATAACAGCCATAACCATTGTCTAAGATGGGCAACTCTACAATTCTCATCCAATTGTGACCCACAACGACGCCGGCGGAAATGGATGATCGTCGCCACCTAACAAGACTTGGTGCACGAGGAGTATGACGTAGGCTGCGTTATTCATAACCTGTGACACAGCCAGAAATGACAACACACATCGCTGACGACACTACGAGGTTTGGGGTGCACACTAAGGATATGTTAGTCTATCTGCACGCATTCCTTTCTCTGGTTTTTCTCCACAAGTCTCCCCTCGTGTTCGAGTAATTATAGATGACCTTGGAGGTTGGCATTTTCTTTTTTTTTTTTTTTTTTTTCACGTGACTTGTATCGCCATCTTTACCAGACTAGTAATCAGTAATTGGTGTTTTCATTTTGCAAGAGGCACTTGGAAAATCGGAATCGAATAAATGATTTAAATACCTTCAATAATATAGCCATTTGTCTCTAGACTTCAATATTTGATAGACATACTAAAGACAGATTGAAACTTAGCTAACTAAGTAGTTATTTTAGTCAAGAAGGATAAAAAAAATCCATATTTTCTGACCAAGTAAATTAAACGCTTTGCATGTCTACCCATCATGAAGGACAAAATGATGAAGCCAAAATGATGCCTTTATCTTCCACAAAACGTGGAAGATAAAGGCATGGAAATATTTCCGCCAAATTGAAGTCATAAAAAATGATTAAAAAAAAAACAAAAACGCTTGTCTTCAGCAGGTTAGGTGTAATCGTTTTTGAATAAAGTAGTTTAAAATTATATATTTGTCTTAGATACATCTTTGCGCAATACGTCTTAAGAATTTATTGCATTTGTTTAAGAGTGTAGTGTTACAATGGCTATGCGAAGAAATCCAAATGTGCGGAGAAGGGGGAGGGCGATTGGTTAAGGCAACACAGATTTTTTTTTTTTTAACCTTTCTCTTCTCATCTTGTAATCCTGTAAAGATTAGACCTATTATGCAGATCATTTTGTGTACAAATTTGTAACAAACCCACATGAATGTCTGTCAACAAAATATTGTTGTTTCTCTTTTTCTATAAAGATCAACTCGTTATCTGAATAAGTCTGATTATTAAAATCTGATTATTGTTTTACAATCAGATAATGTTTTGCAAATATGTCCAATAGTAATCAAAATTACTTTTTACATCGCCACAGATATTCCAACGATAATTCTTGTATTTAATACTTTCCATTAGTAATCAACATACTGATGATCATGAAAGGCTATGAGCAACAAACAGGGGCGGCTCGTGCATAGGCACTGCGGAACTGCAGCACCTCCAATTTTTTTCGATATATAAATATATTTATTTATTTTGTAATATTTGCTAGTAATATTTAATTTTATCATCAACAATCTTATACAATTCTCTTATTTTGTATAAAAAATAATAAAAATCCATCTTGTAGCACTAGGAGGGCGAAGGACGCTAGCAGCACTGTGTTTACCACAGTGTCATATTGCTACGCGCGCAAGCATATGCACGTCATAGTGAGATTCAAGCTATTAGTGTAATGCGGCACTGTCCGTCGCGCAGTTCCACTGTTGTTTATATGCAGTTTGCGCCAGTAGTAGAGTGTTCGTAGTGCTTATCGTGTTTACTCCGTCTCTTCAAATATTTGGGCATTACAATTAAAGACATGACATTTGTTATAGTTTTTATTTTAGAACATTATTGGGGTTATGATGATGGATTTTACTTTTACGTAATTTTGAATTATACCAAACTGTATAATTTTATCGATAATAAACAATTTTTTTCATCTTTATTTATTTTTTTAAATTTTTATCATGATTTTGATATTTTATCCAAACACGTATACACTGTACTTACAGTGTGTATGTATATTTCGAAAGTTGCAGCACCCCCAAGATTTCAAGACACGAGTCGCCACTGGCAACTAATATATAAAACTGCTGTTAACAAATAAACTAATCATTTGGTAGCTCTGTCTGCACATTCAGAAAAACAATTAACATAATTTGAGATGAATGAATGAGTTATAAATAAAACTTATTTTCTCAAAAACAATAAATGTATCTTATATTACATTCATAATGAATTGTTTAATATGTGAAATTCTAAAAAAATTCTGCAAAAATTATAAATATAAATTACACCTTTAAAAATTCAATATAATAATATTACAATAACCACTCAAAACAATTTCAACTACGCGCTAACTTAGAGATTACAGGCATCGACGATACACCAACTCAGCTGGTAAGCTTGAAATCTAGGCTGCCTACAAGTCACCTACAAGAACTCTACTATACTATTTGCTGATTTAGACGCCATTCTTGGCATAAGGGAGTCCATCATCATCGATGGGGATCTGAATGCCAAACATCTGGCTTGGAAAGCAAAACTGTCAACAAAAAACGGCCGCATCCTTTTCAGTTACAAAGGAACTAGCTACATTGTTGTGGCTGGACCCAACGAGCCAACTCATCGAAGTCCAACTGGCGCACCTGACATTCTAGATATCGCAATTCTACAGAATATTAAATATGTACAACCTCCAATCATTAAATGAATTATCGTCCGATCATAATCCCCTATTGCTTCATTTACGAAATCAGGAACTATCTTCCTCCCACTCTTTTCAAGTTTGGGAAAAATTATCTAAAGTACTCCCTGAATACAGTATATTGATTCTGTACCTACATAAGATCAAAGGAAGAAATTGACAGAGCAATTGAAAATCTCACCAATCAAACAAAATAAAGCCCTAGCAGCAGTCACCAAAAGTACAGCTGCCTTCAAGCCCAATCATCTCCCAGAAGATATCATGAATAAAATTAGATAGAAAAATAAAGCAAGGAAGAGATATCATAACACACGCGCCCCTCAAGACAAAAAAAAAAAAAAATCCTAAATAAACTGAATAGCTCAGTCAGAGAAGTTCTCAAAATCAAAGAAATCATCAATGGGAAAATAAGTTATCTATTACCCCTGCAGATCACTCCAACTGGAAACTTAAAAAATCTCAGAAATAAGCGTAAATCTCTTCCCCCTTCAATTAGATCAGGGTCTTGTACACACGGATGCTGAAAAAGCAGAAGCCATAGCAAGGAATTTGGAAAAGCAGTACAGTCCAACATATGAAAACTTAAACATCAAACTATAAATACAAAGTTCATCGCCATGTTAGACGCACACTAAAACAATCTGACAATAACTCTAGCCTGATCAGGTCTACTTCACCAGCGGAAATAATTAGTATCATTAAGTACCTCAAGAATAAAAAAGTTCTAGGTCCTGGTGGCATCACAAACAAAGTTATCAAATTATTACTCTATAAAGCTATTGTATATCTTACTAGCATTATAAATGCAATATTTTTCTCCCTCTTGGAAAATTGCTGACATTGTCCCAGTACACAAACTGCGTGAAGATCCACCAATATCCACAAAATTATCGCCCCATTACCTTGCTATCATACATAGGAAAAATTGCTGAAAAAATCAACCTCTCCAGACTTCAAGAATCAGTTGACAATCTAAAAATCATTCCACAAGAACAATTTGGCTTTCGTCGATATCATAGCACCACCCAGCAAATTCACAGATTGATAGAGTACATCACCATGGGGTGCAACTGGAGACAACACACTGGTGCCGTATTCCTCGACATCGCAAAAGCTTTTGACAAAATTTGGCACTACGGACTGCCGTATAAACTCATCGTTTTTAACATTCCGGTGAAGATAATACTATTAATCAAATCATATCTCATGAACGCAGGTCAAGATAAATGATACAGTTTCGACCCAAAGTCGAATTTTGGCTGGAGTTCCACAAGGATCCTTACTGGCCCCGATTCTATTTTCAATCTACATGGCAGATATCCCACATAACCCTATGTCATCCATTATGGCAGATGACACGGCAGTATTAGCTAAACCACTTCATCCACACCTTGTAACCAAAAAACTTCAAGATAGCATTCTAAAACTAAAACAATAGTTCTCTGACTGAAGATTGCAAGCTAACCCTCAGAAAAGTACAGCTATACTCTTCACTAGAAGATTAGCATCTCTCAAAGGGGACATCGTTCTGTCCCCTTTGGGAGATGCTAATCTAATTTAATACCTAATCTAATTTTGGTAATTTAATACCAAATTTCCATGGTAAATAGAAGCCAAATATCTAGGAATACTACTCGACAAAAGATTAAGCTTCAACAACCATTGGAACATATGTGCAAAGGTATCTAAAGCCATCGCCCACCTCTACCCCTTGATTATTAGACAAAGCAAATTAAAAACAAGAACCAAACTGCTACTCTACCAGAGGGTGATCGTCCTAGAATTACATATGCTTCTCCAGCTTGGAGCCATAGAGCCATACCTCCACTGTTAATATTTTTAAATTGTAATAGTTCAAAACAAATGTTTGCGAATGATACTAAATGTTCCATGGTTCGTCAAAATTGTTCAGGTTCATCGGGACACAAATACCCCATACCTCTCCTCATTCCTTCGCTCTCTAGCAGTAAAGTTCTTCTTGAAAACAACTACCCACCCTAATCAACTGGTACAACAAGCTGTAAACTACAATGAAAAAAAGACCTCTATAAGCATAAAAGACCTAAAGCCATTTTAATATCCAATGATGCTATGTAACCCCCCCCTGCCCTCACAGGGCGAACTAAATGCTCAAATTTTTTTCCATCACTGTTTCTTGGGTATAAATGCCAGAAGATTTATAAAGAATTACAAAGGAGATCGGCAGTTCACTTGCAAGTCATTTCCATCTCCCGAATGTGTACACAAAGATTTAACAATTTCAGAAGGAATAATTGTCGAATGTCACTTGGCGAAAATGCCTGCTCTTCAACTGCATGCCAATTAAGAATTTTTCCATGTATACAATTAGTCAATAAATTGGAATTCATAGGAGACACTGATCCAAGATACAGCCAGGTAAGCTTCAAAATACTGAGTTACAGGAGCCAACGTCTTTAAGTAGGGACAGTTACCTCATACTGAAATAAAATCTTAGAGAATCTTTATATGCAGATGAACCTCGTCCAGGGCAATCTTCCAAGATGACGTTTGTGAACAGTAACGAACACGTCACCAACTGTCATAGGCCACGGCAAATAATGTGACCTATGGAGCAACTAAAGTCCCGATTCCTGTGAGCAGCCAATCTATAACTGAATATTTTCCAAAAGCTGAGAAGGCAGTGTATACATTCAGCTGAACATTTGTCAACTCTTAAGCGATACCTAACTAATGAAGTGATGGACCATTTGGCACTTTCCCTCATCCCATCTTTTCCTTATGTGGTATCGCTTAGCATCCATTTACGAAAAATTTTGTGATAAAATGGAACATCATGTTAAGATTTTATTTAGAATGAACTATGTAACCATTCTTTCTGTGTCTTATTTCTGTCTTAATTTTTTTCATCTACTACACACGAACACATGCAACCGACATAAATGAGAACGTGTTGCTTAACTATTTTTCATTTAAACAAACCCGGGTTTTTACGTCTCTGTTTACAGTGGTTAATATAAATATAAATATATTTGCGAGTTGCCATTCCTGTTCGGTTACACGCAAAACTTTGCTATTCTGGAACCAAATGAAAAGAAAATTTCCGCAGCTATTGCAAGATGAATCTGTAGCCATGACACACCGATCTGAATTTTTTCTGAGAATACAGCATATTTTAATTATTTAAACATGGTCATTTAAAGTATTGTTAACATTATAGCAATCGAAGCTCATCAGAACCTTTATTAGAACTAAATCAGTGGTCTTAGAGTCGAAAGAAATCCCTTCTTCAGGAAATGCGTTTTTTTTTTCTTCCTTTAATCCAAGAAGACTAACCAGCCAATGAGCACATGATATTTACAAGCAAACGTAACAGATCACGGAAATAGGACTGATCATCTTATTCTGTTAAGATCGAATATCAATGAACTCATCAACGCAATGCATGTGTCTTTCAAAGACATTTAAAAGCAATTATTCTAAATAATAATAATTAAGTAACTAATATAAAAATCGTTATTCAAAGCTCTATGATTTTCTATCTTTTACACAAAGACTTTTTATAACTGCAACTGTTTACACCCTGAATGGTGCCATATTACAGACTGAACTAATCGACTGCCAAAAATCATCCGCCCACATTTAGCGGGATCCTAATGTAGAATTACTGACTTGGATGAAGGCAGCGAGTCCGTAACAACATGTAACTATGAAGCGAGCTTCAATTGCTATTTCTAAAAACTACCTGGGCCAAAAAAATACCTTACTATACCGATCTGCTCTTGCAAGTTTCAAATAGCGGCTTGTGAACCCCTGTTCAAGGACCCTGAAAATATTGCGAAGCAGTTTTAAACCTTCACTTTGCTTATTTGAAACCTTAGACTGCAATAACTCGTGATGCCAAAATAAAATTTAGTATTGGATATTAAAGATGTGAAAATTATGGTAATTTTATATATTTTAAATTTAGCGATTGTCACTCAGTAAAAAATTAAACAGTTTAGAAAGGAAAAAAAAATTCTCCTGCCCTTTCGTCGTCTCTACCGCAAGAAGGATGGCAGGAGAATTTTTTTTTCTTTCTAAACTGTTTAATTTTTTACTGAGTGACAGTAGGCTCCTTCGAGTCTCATTAAATGCTTCATCTGGATTGTGCTTCTTAGGCACACCACTTCTCTACCCAAGATGTTAGTCGACTTCCTTGACTGTCTTCCAGATTCTAACTACAAGGTATATTTTTATTGTGTAATGTCTTTAAAAACAAACCAAAGAAACGGAAAACATCCCGGCCTACACATTACACCTGCCAAGTGTTTGTTTTTCTAAAGACAACTTGTAGTTAGAAATAGTCTTGCAGGTTTCTGCCTCGATGCTAGAAAGCAAGTCTGTGTGTGTGTTCAAAATTTTTTTCATTAGTGGAACAGTCAAGGCGTGAAGTTTAATTTAGTGTTTAGTAACGACTATAATAGTCGCTTAAATTTAAATAACTGTTAATAGTAATGATTTTTTTTTATTAAAAAAAAGGCTAATTTAGTTTTATATTACTGTAGGCCTACTAAACTGATTTTCATAATTCCAATTCGTGCAAGTATAAAAATTCTAACAATGTGCACTAGATCCGTGAACTAGATCCTTAGTTCAAAAACCCTTAAAAATAATCCACTCTTTCCCAGCCTAGATTGAGATCCAAGTCACCCCAACTGAAGATGAAGTGAAAGTAATCGACGGACACCCTTCAGTTTTCTTACTATCTCAAATTCCTGATATTATGTCAACGGACCAAACTAGAAGTTATCTTTCGAGATTTGTGATAAGTTCGAATTAAAAAAAAAAAAAAACTAAGGGTATTAGGTACTATAATAGGGACCAGCCATGTCACACTGGAAGGACGAAATGTGATTAAGATGTGCTGTTTATTCTAGTTCATTTAGAAACACACTTCGGTATAGAAATCTCTCACATCATTGGGACGTTTTCAACAGCAAATAAGCGATACTCGTACTAGAATGCAAATTTTTTTTTTTTCATAAACCCTAATTTACTCAAAATTGTTTTAACGCAAATTTCGCCACACGTAACCACTGGAAATAAGTAAAACACAAGAAGTTATTTCTAAAAAGTTACAGAAGGCGTGATGTGTGCTCTTCACTTGAAAAATAAGTGTTTTATTAGTAATGTATCTTCCAACGCAAACGTGTTTATGGAAGGCAGGACACGCACAGAAAAAGTCAAACAATCTACGGACTTAACAGGTGTCGCCTTATGCGTTGAAATGCCTTCGGTAAGACAGTGTGTGTGTGTGTCCTTTCGACCATGCCACGGTGCACAGACAGTCGATTCGAATCAAACGAAAGTCGTATGATGCTGCCAAGCGTGTGTCGGAGAACGTGCTCGGCAAACTTAATTAAGAGACTACGACGAGGCGAGCGCGCGCGCGAGCACTTCCCCTCGTTAATTTAATGAGTTCCTCCATCGCTACCTGGGTCCTGTGGAAAACTGAAAATGAAACGAATCTTGGTGGTGGTAAAATTTGACAGTCGATTCCAAACCCCCCTTCCCTCCATCTCTTATCACACATCGTCGCACAGCCTTCTCCCCCCACCCCCTTTCCGGGACTTCCAAAGCAACACGTGCCAATTAGTAGCCGACAATCAGGGGGGAAAGTGCTAAAGGAAAAAAAGTGGGGCAGGGAATAGAACAAGATTCCACTTTCTCTTCATACGACTTTTGCGCGCTGAAAAATCTCCCAAGTAAAATTATGAGCAAGTAATTTTTATGTGGTTATAATTAAAAGCCTTCTCTCTATAGTTAGGAGTGGGAATAAATCTGAAATTACAGTCGGGTTTAAAATTAACTGTGTCAACCCTAACGGTAGCTTTACCGCAGTACTCCTGTGTACTGCGGAAAAGCAATATGAGATAATGAAATCTCGAAGGGAACAGATTGTAATCGCTTAAGGAATTTGCATACATTCTGGATTTCATAAAACGAAACGGCGCTTTGAACTTCACAGGCGAGCACTTTCCTGATGAGATTTTAAAATACTCCCCCAAAAAATAGAATAAAATCACAAAAGGAAAATTATGACAAATTAGTCACCAGAATAACACACACAATAATTAAGACCATCACGAAAGAATAATTGTGACGTAGGCAGCCACGAGCTTGTTTCATTTAACACAAAGCACCTGAGTATTGAAAAGCATACAATGCAAATGTACTAATATTTTTAACATGCATTTTAAAAGTCATTTTTATTCCAATTGGGATTTTTTTACGTGTTTATTACTACAATGAAAACAGATCAGGAAATGCAGTATGATAATAAAATATGAACTACTCAATAGAGCAGCCTGCAAAGCATTTATTATTGAAAATACTGTTAAACAGAAGACTCGCTTCTGATGAAATACGGATGTTATAGAAAGCCTCCAGAAAACCTTTGGATACTGAGCGAAGTCAGCGCGAGAGAGTCATGAGGGATATTAATAATGAAGGATTTTCCTCACTAGTCAGCTAGACGCTTCACAGCGCGAGTGAATTTGGAGTGATTTCTACCGCTACAACCCCCCAGAGTACCGTACGCAACTAGCAAAGGCTACTCCCTTTAACTAACTCACCCAAGAAGCGGCGAGGGTGTAATGAATAAGCAATATATATCCTCCTGCGGGAGGTTTGCTAACAGCACGTGTCCCAGTGGGGAAGATGGAATGCGCATTTTGAAGAGCTGCTTGGTAACGTGCTGGTCCAATAAAATGACGACTGCAGAGATGAGTTTCGAAGTAAACAATTTAAGTCAAGGAGAAATTTCAACACACAGGAAGAAGACTCAAACAGTTCGCTCTCATATCTGTGCGTGCAAACGGCATCGATCATTATGTGAGAACATTTAAATCTCCGGGAAGAATGCATGCGTGAATCCTGTTGGGATGAAGAATTGCACTTTCCAAAATATTTCGTCGCAACACCGTAGATATAATCAGTGGTTGCGGCACTTCACTTAAGCCGACAGTCACAGGTTACGTTCATAAGATACCTTTATTTCTCCTTTTTGACGTAACTCAGACCTTTAAGGGGAAGAACTCTGAAACTATATTTCAGGGGTTATCATGAAAATCCGTAAAATATAACAATTAACTCCAATTTCCATTGGTGTTCTTAAAAGTCCAACTACAACTGGGTTCGCACAACTAATTCTACATTAATATACGCTGGAATGACACTTTAGGAGTTAGTAAACAGGATTAACCATATGTTGAAACTAAGTAAGCAGTTTAGTAATAATGGCTTTAAAATTAATACCGATAAACCTAATATATACAGGGTGGCCATAATTAAAGGTGTTCAGAAACCTGTAGCGAAAGATGTATTAGACGAAATTCAACCAAACTTGGTGTAAGTACACTCTGGAACACGGGGGTTTTTGATTTACAGGAGAGGGAGAAAAATAAATAAATAAAAAGTACAAAATTCTGCCACCAGCGGACAGCTGGCGCTAGAATCACGTGATATTTGAGTAATCTCGCTATTTCTACTGACGAGTTGGTGGATATAAGGAAGACCGATGGGAGAAATCCCTCTTCATTATATTCACCTTACAACAAATCTTAGAAAAATTATTTTACGATTTGCAAATGGCGGATTTTTAGCAGTGAGGACGAGGGCGTAAATGCATTATTCCTCAACAAGTAACTGCCGTTGTGGAACACGGAATGAATAAGGCACAAGGGTCTAGTAGTGCTCGTACAATATCAAGGCAACTGGACTTGCCATACTCAACTGTGTGGAAAATCCTGCGTCAAAAGCTAGAGTTTTTCCCGTCCATGATCTCCCATACTCAAGCTTTGTTTCATGGTGATGACGAAACTCGATTACAGTTTGCCCTGACGTTTTTAGCTCGAATGCATGATCGTGGAAGCGAGGAGCCACGTTTTTTTTTTTTTTTTAAATTTGAATTGTGTTAACTCATACAATTGCTGCTTCTGGGCTGCGAATAACCCTCATGTGTTTCATCAGACCCCTTTACATTCACCGAAAATCACAGCGTGCTGTGGTTACACCATCGTTTATTATCGGTCAGTACTTTTTCGAAGAACTTCGCCCGACATGGCCAGTGACGTGTACCATCTCCGCTGTTAGGTATCGGGAGATGCTGCGCACCTTTGTTGTTCCGCAACTGCAACGGCGAAGATGCCTTGACTCTATCATATTCATGCAGGATAAAGCACCATCTCACAACGCATTGCCGTTGCAGCGAATGTTACGAAAACACTTCACAGTGATTACTGTTGCATTTCCGACAGCATGGCCACCTCATTCTCCTGATCGCAACTCGTGTGACGTTTGGTTGTGGGGCCATCTGAAATGCGTGGTGAATGAAGGATATCTTCCTCGACGATGCCTTGAAAGACAGAATAACGCAACATGTGAGGCAAATCAATTGTGTTCCGCTATAGAATACGTCATTCACAGAATGCAGTTCTTAGAACATCTAAAAGGAGGCCATATTGAACCACATCTGTAAGTTATACGAAAATTGATTTGTTGTATCTCTTGTAGCCACATTGTAAGTTTAATTAATCCCAACTTCCGCGCTTATAGCGCCCAATGCCCCTGGTGACAGAATTTTATACTATTTTTATCTTCTGCAAATAAAAATCCCACGTTCCGGAGTGTACTTACACCAAGTTCGGTTGAATTTCATCCAACACATTTTTCGCTACACAGTGCTCGGAAAACCTCTTTAATTATCGCCATCCTGTACTTCGCGTTAACAGTTAAGCCAGATCGTAATATAACTAACATGGCACATGAAATACTCGTATAGTGCCATCCAAAATTGTAACTGCAGATTGCAAATTGTAAAGTATTCAAGAAGCGAGTAAAACAACAGATAGCCTTTGAATTGTGGAGAGCTCTGAAAATACCATGGACAGAACATGTGACAAATGCAGATGTCCTACAGAGAATGAGAACACAGAGATCTTTATTACAGGAAATAATCCAGAGAAAGATGAGATTGGCAGGACATGTACTGAGAGGTTCAGCAGGACAGAGGATACTAACAGTTTTAGAAGGAAAAATTATGGGAAAAGGATCAAGAGGCAAAAAACGAAGGACATGATTTGAAGATATAAGATCATGGACAGGATCACATGGCTATGCAGAAACAAAAAGGAAAGCCACCAACAGAGAGAACTGGAAGGACATGGTGCTGCATCCTCTCACTGAGGAAGCAACATGAAGAATAAAGTATTTGGACCTTTATATCAACAGCAACTTGAAATGTCTCGTATTTAATAATTTAATTATAATAATTTAATAAGTTCAGGTTCATAATTAACGGAATATATTATGTTGAAAAAATTGTCAACGTCGCATTTTTAAGATGCTTATCTCTTCTTGGGTAAATTCCTCATTGCAATATGGTATCACCTGTTGGGATAACATGTAGCAATTACTCATTTTTTTCGCGTATTCAACCAGTGGTCTATTTGTCATTCTTAGCATTTTGCCATTACGAAAACTGCGTTTAAAATAAAAGTCAACATTATTATATATAACGTAGGTTTATTACGTTGTGGCCGGAACTTGCTGGTAGTTCCCAAGGCAAACAAATGTTTCGCAAATCTTTTGAACATTTAGCAACAAGCAGGCCACAATCAGCTGCCTAAGGAAATGAAGTCTGTAACATCAGGATATACTTTTAGAAGATATTAAAAACCGTTATATATTATCTTAGTTATAATCATAATTAGATAATATATAAGGTAAGGGCTCACGTAATATAGAATATATACGTGAGCCCTTACAGATGCAGTCATTTCATTTTGTAGTGACGGTATCACTTACATTTATATTTTTCTAGTAACCAGTATGGCTACGGCCCTTAGTTACCCACATGGTACTGTTCCTTTTATTTCCTTTTCCTGTTTATTATCCTGCCGTTTCCTTACCCTATCAGTCTCTATAATTTGGAGATATGTAACATGAAGAACTGGAGAATTTTATAAAAATAAATTTTGTTTAAACGATGTTCAAAATATTTGGACTGGTTGTAATTACACAAAAAAGATTCACGTTCTTAAGTTTAGTTTTCTTCAAAAGCATTCCCATTTTACAGATGCGCACTTTGCTCATCAAAGTTGACCTCCTCGAAAATGTTATCGAAATTCGTTTTTTTAGGAATCTCCAATAGCGGTCCCGTTGAAATTCATTTAATGGTGCTTACGTCATCAAGTATGGGACTTTTGGAAATGCATTAAAAAAGGTCACTTCCGTTTCATCTTCAGGCCAAAACGAACTCTCACAATAATTCTCTCCCTCCCCAGAGACGTCATAACGAAAGAAAACATATTCAACTGTCCTGGCTTACCACAGCAGAACTTATCCGATCTTAATATCTAATGATAATGAACACTTCATAAAAAAAGTGTCAGTAATCTATTACATCCACTTTCAATATTAAGCACTTCTTAAGTTCAATACTTAATTAGTATTATTTATTAGTAATTTAGTTGATTCCTGATTATGCAACGATTACCATGATCGGTTTATCATGTGGTTCTTATAAGGACTGGCTTAAAGGGGCGAAGCAAGAATGCTTTTCATCTTCCCCGTTATCTGTAGAGGACAGTGTAGGGATAAAGTATTATTGTGGTATTAAAGCTCTGATCATGGCAGGAGGGTAAGCAATAGCCAAGCCTCAGTTAGAACTTCAGTGGCTATGCATTGCCATCCATTACCCTCCAAGGGTATTCATCACCGCATCTTACGTTCGATTAATTGTAGAGGACAGTCCTTATAAGGACTGGCTTAAAGGGGCGAAGCAAGAATGCTTTTCATCTTCCCCGTTATCTGTAGAGGACAGTGTAGGGATAAGGTGTTATTGAGCAATTAAAGCTCTGATCATGGCAGGAGGGTAACAGCAATAGCCGAACCTCAGTTAGAACTTCATTAGCTACAGCATTGCCATCCATTACCCTCCAAGGGTATTGGATTGAATGAATCAATCACCGCATCTCACGGTCGACTGATTTTTCCCCTTGTAGAGGACAGACGCAAGACGTTGCTGACTATAAGGGCGAAGCAAAATGCTTTTTTATTCCCTGCTATCTGATAAGGATTACTGTGTGAGGAAAAGTTTATGAGCTAAGAGCTCTGCCTGAGTGGGTGCGATTCAGAGATCTTCATTTGGAAGTAGGATGGCCTTCGGTCTCCTATATTTTGAGAAGTCTGTTTCATCATAATTTGCTGCTTGTTGCACTAATTCATTTGGATGTGAAGAGGACACTGAGAAGAACTTCACTGCTGAAGACTGCAGGAAAGAATAGATGTAGGGGATATTTGTATCCCGGTGAAGTTGGACATTTCTGACGTACCATGGTGCGTTTAATATCATGCGGAGACATTTGTTTTGCACTTCCTGTAGTTTGAGGATATTTGTACTTGAGGTGTGACTCCAGGCTGGGGATGCGTAAGTGATAATGGGTCGAATCAACAGTTGATAAAGGAGCAGTTTTATTTTGGTATCCAGCTTGCTATTCCTATTGATAAGAGGGTTAAGCTGTGCAATGACTCTTGATGCTTTTGAACATGAGGCTTTTATATGTGAACTGAAAGTTAGTTTTCTGTCCAGCAGTACACCCAGATATTTAGCTTCTGCTTTCCAGGGAATCTTGGTATTAAATAGGAAGATATCATCTTTGGAGTGTAGAGGACAGTATGCTATTTGACAATATATAATGCATGTACATTAATTACACTTTTTGGTGTATTAATTCCAACTAATTATTCTTTAAAATTACATTGTATCTGAAAATATTTTACCCTTTAAGACATTGCTCGTATTAAATGCTATCCGATTACAAAAATTTAAATATAAAATACATTCGATTTTAAAATATTCAAGAGTTAATAACACTGTACAAAGAGGTTTAAGTATTTTCTTATTTTATGTAAGCAAATAAAATATTCACAGAATGCCAGACAATAATAAATTTTATAAGATGCTCGAATGCCTTTGTCATGATCGTAAATTTATTTATGAGAGCAATACCAAGAAGAAGGGAGGAGAAAAAACAGCACTCCAGTTCTTTTAATTCATTTACAGTTTTTTTTTTTTTTTCCAGTCTTCAAAATATTTGATTTTATTTACCGTCTGAAATTTGTTATTCACATGTTTCCTAGTCGGTCAAGTTTCGAAACACTGCGAAAGCTTCGAAGGAAATAACACGTCGGAGTGGATGAAAATATTAATCGATGTGTGCTTATGCCCGAGTTAAGTATTACATATAAATTCAAACAGAAATTGCACCACGCACTAAGAAGAGAAAAAAAAAAATAATAAAATTTGTAATGCAGATTTCATTCCGAATCCTGTGACTAAAAACTAAGTGAGCGCGAGGCAAAAGTGCGCGCGATAGAATATGCGAACACGCGGGAAAGACATTACGTGAGCGCATGTCGTACAGTGTTACTGTGAGGTTGAGATTGAAAGCAAAGATTTTTGCGTCTCGCACTTACTGACTGCGACGGTGGAATTCTTCATTTAATGCAGGCTGGCTGCTATTTGTGTTGGAAATACGATGTTTCCAATCATCTTACGGGGTTTGCTGTAATTGCAGGGAATAAGTTAATGCAAGTTTGTAAGGTACATCAACACTGTCATCGGATTAAAAAAAAAATACTAATTCAAGGGTCCTGAAGTAGAGTTTACGGCAGTTTTTAAGCTTAATAATTTACCGTTTTTGGTTCGAAAAAATAACTGATTTGCGCATGCGCTTAGTGATTGACTAACCCATGATTCACCTCTAGAATGATGCAACAATACTAATATTAATTTCATGTTGCATAAAATGAAATAAATCACTGGATCGACGCAAGTATTTGTTGCAAGGGTCCTAAGGCCGGCCTTTTCTTTTTTTCTAAATTATGTGCAACAAAATAGGGAAATGGTAATTTTAGTTTTTTTTTCTCAACAAATAAATCAGTATTATGTTCGGTGCAGAGATGATGTGCTAATTACTTTTTCTTTCTTTCTTAAGACAATGAACTTCGAACGCTATTTTTGAACGCAAAATATGCAACGAAAAGAACTCAAGTCAAAATACAGCTAGGGAAAAACAACCAAAGAATTTAAAATAAAAAAAAATGAGACGAACTAACGACTGTTCGCTGTCATCTTTCCACCCTAAAACCTCAACGCCATCTCTACAACGAAAGATGAGCCACCAGCTCTTGAAAAACGAACGCACATGACCTCACGGTGGAGACATGAAGAACGCTAGCTCGACGTTTCCGGAGCAGGCACTGGCCGCAATGGCACGCAGCGGCGTCGGAGTCAAAGGGGGCCTAACGACGGGCTTTAGCGTCGCGTCATTCTTGGTAGGCGGTCTCGGTTGCCCCGACACCCTGGTGGCGAGGCTGAGCACTAATTAGCGCACAATGTGAAATATGTAAGCGGCACCAGGTGCCAGTCCGTGGCGAGTCGGGATTCTATTTGAATAGGAAATCGCCCAACTATTTAGCAATACTACTCGCCTACCAGGGCGCTGGATTCTTCGCTCATTTCTTAAGTATGTCTTATTTCGGTAATTAAGACCGAGACAAACATTAAAATCAAGTGGATGGGATTTTTCTACAAACCGTAATCACTTCAAAATATTTAGTCCCCTTGGGCTGTTTCGGGTCTCAATTTTGTGCGTGCCATATGCAAACACCACTCGCTAATTGAGACCTCTGGTTGTGCCTCAATTATTTCGTCCGCTGTTGAACTTACTGTCCTTCAAAAGAGTAGAATGAGGTACGTTTCTAAATACCATACGTTTAATGGGGCCATATTTTTCCCTGTTAGACAATCTGTCAAAGAGCATGCATACCATTTTTTCCCCCCCTCTACAGGAATGTGTTGAGCAACTTTTGGCTCAGTTGTGTGTTTTCCAGCCAACCTTTACTGACATAGACACGGAAATTGTCAACTTCGGACGGCAAAAAAACTTCCCGAAAAGAACATCTTTTGATCTCTCCACTTCTATGTATTTAGAACTATTCCGTCTGCTCAAGATGACCCTTTGAGAAGCAGGGGCGACGCCAATTTTAAATATCAAATAAGTTACTTTAAGCCTGCATCATTAGTTCTCATTCTCGCACGTTGTCTCCCCAACTCTCCCTTGTATGGACGATTCAACTTTACAACCTATTGTAAGCAGGATTAAAGCACCGCTTAACGCACTTTATTTTGATAGGATGGCAATTAAAATATATTTAAATACATAATGTATTCAATTACTTCATATTAATGTATTATAAGTGATATCTTACACGAGAATGTCTTATTGGAGAGGTGACTGACAGTTCTTTTCTAGATCGACTAATGTCAACATAGCGAGGCATGTCAATGGTTGCGTTCACATTAGGCGGAGGAAGAGACACCCTCTTACTTGGAAAAGCTTGGGTTTGAATTCAAACTAACTTTTATGGGCACATATTCAAAGAGATAGTTGCCTTCTTGCTCATAACTCGATCGACTGCTTTGCAAGTGTTCGGGGGCAGTGGTGTGAGCCCATTGGAAAGACACGTTCCCCTATTAAGCAGGGATCCCATTTTTTGAAAACAAAATATTTTGTAGAATTAAGGGTTAAGAGAAATAAATTGGATTTGCTAACATTGTGTATTTTAAAATTAAAAAAGTAAATATTTATTTGAATTTGATTTATTAATGTAGATAACATAAATGCTTATACATACGTCTACTTTAATTTAAAAATTAAAAAATAAAAACAAATTTATAATTAATTTTTAATATATACCTCCTCTCTTCCTTATTCTGCCTCTTCTTGTACATTACAGCTGGTCGTTGCCTGTCCCATTTTACTGCTACTTGCAGAATAATTATTATATTTGGTTGAAGAATGGATTTTGTGCAAGAGTTGTCGATTCTTAGATATTATATCGAAAAACTCTGAATACGACATGTTTCTGTAATGGGTTTTAACAAGCATGATAGGTTTAACTGTGTCCAGTTGCAAGCGATTCCTTTCATTTGTCCATAACGAATTCATCAATGAAAAAATTGGTTCAATAGAAGCATTTGATCCTGGTAAGGTCAAACAAAAACTTATAATTGAAGCTATTTCACTGTAAGTAATCTGTTCCTTTTTAAAATGACCAAAGATTTCTTTCCATCTATCCTCAAGTTTACAACTGGCATTATTCCATTCATTAATTTTATACTCAGTTGCACACATTTTAACATGGCTGTACTCATCAAATAAGTTCTCTTCATTTAAGTTGAATTTGGTAAGATGGTCTTAATTTCTTTGACACATTCCATTAAATTTTCCCAAGACACAGGTGTATTTTAGCAAGCCCATTCTTTTACTAAATACATTAAACTGATTTTGAGTCCATTATTGGATATATTGAATTGCAGTGAAGTAGAAATTAGAGATGTTGTCTCTAAATGATGATTCAGTCATTAACCCTTCTTCACAAAGATTTTTCATTTCGATTTTCACTTCACTGGGTAAATATTTCTCATTTTCACGCAATAAAATTTTCGTAATAAGAATGTCTATCTCTTTTTTTTTTACCTCACAACCCGTAGCATATTCTCTTTCGATTCGCTGGATTGCCTCAGAAAACATTTTCATCTGATTTTTCAAAAATAGAAGAAAGACTTCATATCACTGAAAAACGTATTCGAAATCTTGAGACAAGAAATAGGATTTAAGCCCATCGTACATTTCAATAAAACGAATTAAACATGGCTGCAGTGAAAGCCATCGTGCTTTGCTATGACCTAAAATAATCGACAAAATCATAAAAAGATTTCAGACTTTCGACTCTGATAGTGAATTGGTGAAAATGCTGGAAAACTTTACCCAAAATTGTTTGAATATCTATTGGTAAATATTAATGTTAAATTAAATTATTAAAGTTAACATTAAAGCTGTTAATGTTAAATTCTGCACGGCACACGCTACATTTCACTCTTGAGCTATCATCACAATCACTGCTTTTTGTTATGAAAATGAAAGGAAAAAGATCCTTCAATTTTTCATTGAAATTACACTTTCTTTTGGGCATTTTGTAACAAACGGTATAACTTTATTAATTTAAAAAATACAATATTCACAATTAATACGAGAATGCAACAATACGAAATGAACAGTTCAAAACTAGGTTATATCACATACCCTGTAGCGATATAAAAACTATTTAGCGCCTGACGCGTGAAGCTTAGTTCGCATACGACGGTCCGAAATGTTTCTCATTGGTTGAAAGAAAATGAACTATCGTGGCGCGTTAATATTCAAAAACATGTCGACCAATGAGAAACATTTGTACTTATTCTTATTAACTTGTACTTATTAGAAATGTTAATATTTTTATTTTTTAAAAAATTCGTGACGTTTAGCGTCCCGAACTAAACATATCGGGACGCCGGGACAGAAGTAATAAAACCCGGACGTGTGGGATCCCTACTATTAAGGGATTTGGGATGTTTTCTTTATGAGCAATGAATATTTAAATACTAGCGTTCTGTCTCTTTTCTTTAGTGCTATAAAAAGTGGAACAAGATGGAACACGCCAAAAAATCAGACATCCCTAAAACCTTCCCAATCAGCTCGTCAAACATATGGCCCCATTTCTAACCTCAATGAAGTTCATTTAATATTTTAAACATCCACTAACTCTTTCTGACAGAATGTCAACTATCGGCTCCCAAGATTAGAACGTCGATAGTTAAGATTATCTTGCCAAACCACTACTTCTCATTTCACCTGTCCTACTTACTAAGATTCTTTCGATTTGTAGAAGTAATATTTGTTCTAATATTCCATATCGGAGTCTGACAACATCTAGATTTGTTCTCCTTCTTTCCTACCTCAAAATATCTCCACCACATTCTGTCGTATTTATTTGGCATTTCAATTTGTTCTTGCAAATTGTCCCAAACCGATCCAAATTTTGACTTTCTCCGTCCCTAGGAATGAAGTTGTTTGCAACAGAACTCCAAACGGCTCCCTTTCAGCCAAATGGAGAATATTTACAAAATATAGAGCATGTTAAAAACCTCTGGAGACTGGCCTCAACCCTTCAAACTTAATCCTAACCGTTTGCGTGATCAGATAGCTCCACTGTAACGATGTCAAAAAATAAAGTTAACTTATTATTATTAACTTCTTAATGCGTTAACAGATTAACACCGTAATCTACTCTCCCTCATACCATTTTTTTAACTTCATCTATTCAACGTATTCTCTATTCTTACTGCCTTTCTTCAATTAAAGGATAGCCATCATCTTAGTTTTCACATCTGTTATATTTCAGTCTCCCTACCTGATCACTATTAATTAATAGGATTACGTCTTGAATTATTTGCTTCGTTAACTTTTTATTCATCTTTGATCTCTGTGTACGGAATCCATTACTCGTTATTTTTGTATCGTATTCCAATAACTGGAATTATCTTTCAAAATCTTTTCGTTTAAAAAAACACATTTTTATTTCGCACATCATATTTTTGCACGGCATTTGTTTTATTTCTTTAACTATTCGAGACGTAATCCTATTAATTATCCGAAATAATCTGAATACAATGTTATGTGTATAAATGCATGAAGCGCACCCTACTGAATTTTCTACTAAAATGTATTATTTTGCATTAAAAATAAACAAAAATCTGCATTAATTACTGAGGTGATTTTACTATTTATGGTCACTGTATTCAGCGTTTACATACAACACCTCCAGAGTAGACTGCGTATCTGTGTGCATGCGCTTTCCCTCAACCTAGTGGTTGGTGGGGTAGCAATGCTACTTTACTAGGGAATTATTATAGAACAAACTGGATTCCCGTCGTCTTCCTTGCCCAATGGTATTCTACGGGGTCAATTTGCCTGCTTTCAGGGGCGAAAATCCTCCACCTCAGTATGATCTGTTACCTCACCTTTCATTAAAAAGCTTTGATAAAGGTTCGCGTTACAGACTGGATTCTAATCCAGTCTGTAACAAAAAAGAACTCCGTCGAAACAAACGGAGTTCTTTTCCGTTTGTTTCAGAAAACAAACTATTCCGAAACTTCTCCTCAGCTAAGAAGACTCCCAGATTACCTTATAAGTTGACAAATATGGAATACGTTACTAGTGGGTATTGAGTTTATATTTGAGTGAAAATGTTGATATTATTACATGCTTCCATGGAATCCCGGGATTCCATGGAAGCATGTAATAATATCTCTACTACCCATATTATTACATGCTTCCATGGAATCCCGGGATTCCATGGAAGCATGTAATAATATCTCTACTACCCATATTATTACATGCTTCCATGGAATCCCGGGATTCATCCACTTTACATTCCACCTGGAAAATCCAAAATCTATGGTTATCTATTAACTATTTGTGTTCTTTAGCGGTTTGTTGTTTTGCAGACTGAAAAACCTGAGTGGTTAGCGTATCTACAACCAACATCCTGTGGGTTCGAATCTCGCCATGGGAAAAGATATTTTTGATTGTTTTTAGGTGGGAGATGTATTCCATCACCCGGTGTGACCACATTCAGATTATCGGTGGCCTGAAAAAACGGTCCATGTTTAGTCTCTAAATAAATAAATATACAAAAAACAATAAAAATTAAAATAAAAAAGTAGGAAAAACTTTAGCCCACCCAACGTACTAATCTTGTATAGGTTTACAAAAATCTTTCGTGGGTGGGAGCCACAAAAAAAAAAAAAAAAAAAAAAATATATATATATATACGTATGTAGAAAGTATTTTACCTTGGGTATAATAAATGTTAAAGATACCAAGCTATTTTAAACCTGGTTTTACTCCATTTCCCAAGTAAACAAACAGACAAACAAGTCAAGTTTGCGCCTGCAAGTCTAGCTGACCCATGGTAAAAGTAGAAAAAGCTCTGATCACTAATCTTAATATTTACCCATAATGCAAAACACGTCTCCTGGAGGAGATGTATGATGCTTGGTATTAGAGGCAAGGGGCCACTACCCAGACCGGTTTCGACCTTTATTGAGGTCTCATCAGTGGGAGCCAGGCTAGAAATACCAAGATTTTAGTAATACAGAGTTAACATAAGTTGTTTTAACCTTATTAAATAAAATCTCAGGAGGAGATATAAATGTAGAAAGTATTTTACCTTAGGTATAATAAATGTTAGATACCAAGCTATTTCTGGTAAAATACTTAAGCTCTGTATTACTAAAATCTTGGTAATACAGAGCTTATAAGTATTTTACCAGAAAATACTTATAAGCTCTGTATTACCGGTCTGGCTAGTGGCCCCTTGCCTTTAATACAAAGCATCATACATCTCCTCCAGGAGATGTGCTTTGCATTATGGGTAAATATTAAGATTGGTGATCAGAGCGTATTCTACTTTTACCATGGGCTTGCACTACGTGCAGGGTCAGCTAGACTTGCAAACACTTGCAGGCGCAAACTTGACTTGTTTGTCTGTTTGCTTACTTGGGAAATGGAGTAAAACCAGGTTTATAGCTTGGTATCTTTAACATATATATATATATATATATATATATATATATATATGATTTCTTGCATGAAATACGAGAGATTGAAATTTTTGGGTGAAAGTCCTGTGAACTCTACCAGCATTTTTTTTTTATTTTTTAGAAATATATTTCATTCGCATGCTTAAATACGGAGTATATTAAACAGAATTAAAACAACCCACTAGCACAAATGCAATCTAAAGAACCCAAAATGAAAAGTATTGTCAATGGCAACTGTTTGGGGCATATTTTAACTATTTCATTGAAAAGGGAAATTCTTACGTTAGCGTCGACTTTCATCGGAAACATTTCACCACTAATTTTTCCCATACGCGATTACAGGCCACGGGAGAAAAATCGATATCTAATTACTATCATAGCATGTGTTAATTATTGTTATTAACAGTGCTTAATTATCCCGATTATTGTATTCTACTTAAACCACTTTAGCAGGTTTCAATCCCCTTAATACGACAAATATATTAAATGATTTTTAATAAAACAGTTAAGTGGTTACCTTATGATAGAGGCGGATTATTTCTGCCCGAAGGCCATCATCAACAAGCTGCAATTAAGGGACGGTATATAAATTTAAAATGTCTATGCGAAAACCGGTTAGGCTAATGCACCAATAAAAATAACTGCATTTCTAAACGGTTTAGAAGCTGTACTGGGTTAAAAATTATTTATTGCATTTCTTTAAAGTTCGTATTCTGATTCTTGGTTTATAGCGAAGGTCAGGGGCGATATATTTATTTCCAAACCTTTTTGGAAAGCGAAAAATATATTCCGACTATTAAAATAATAGTGTAATGTACAACGTCAACTTACTGCAGATGTAATCTATGTTACAATATTACATTAATCTCATTTGGGATGCTTCGAATTGACCCAACGAAAATCACTACGACTGAATGCAAACAGATGAAATGTTTAAACTACAGAGACGTCGTAAATAGTGTAACACTTTTTTTTCTCAAGTTTTATCCTTCTCCTCCTTATAAAGTAATGTGTATAATCAAACAGACAATCGATTTGGCACAGAATTTCAATCCCTCTACTCATTCATAAAGATGTTACGTGATTTACATACCTCTGTAAGCAGTCAGAGAATACTGTTGAGTTTAAAGGAATAAATCATAAGGCAAGTAGAACTGAACACAATAGTTAATCAGCTTGCTACGCGACATTAGTATAACTAATACCAGTAATATTTGTCTTGTGGATTGGTGGGAAAGTCGAACTATATCCAAAAACCTCCGCTTGCGTGAGCATACTTAGAATTCTATCCCAACACCAGCAATTAATTTGCTGAACTAACTGTTTCTATAGTAACGTTTGAGATGGGGGGGGGGTGAAGAAAGGGACGCGGGTAGCATTGAAATAAGACAACACCTACAGATACAGGGGTAACCACCAGCGTCGTATAACAGGTTTCGCATCGCGGTTGTTATCCCAGTCTGTTACCTCACCCTCTCGGAGACTGGAGGCGGGCGTACAGGTTACCTGGGGTCATATTACCCTCCAAGGCAAGAATGCAGGGTTGGCTGTCGACGGGCTTCAGGCCAGTGCCGCTCTTTGTCCGACCGGCGACGAAAAACTAGAAAGGATCACACACTTACTGTCCTTGGGAAATGGTGAGGACGCCTAGAGCGTGCAACCACGCACACATGCATGCCCGTTAGCCTGCTGAAGAATGTGACACAGGGTACCGATCTGGAAACGCGGGGAAAAACCAATTGATAAATGGGTACAAGAGGGTTTTTTGCTCCTATTTCGGACCTTCGGGCGGGGACGAAGAAGAAATGAGTGGAGAGAACCTGATACCCAACATTATTGACAAATATTCGGTTAAATGGGCAGTCGAAAGTGAAACGCACGTCCGTTTACGAATCACAAAAGAAGGGCAACTACCAAACGCTAATAGCAGAGAGACTAATAAAATGAACGACAACCTTCCGACGAAAGGGTATCCCTTCCCAAGAGAACGACAGTAAATCTGCCACCCCCTAACAATTACACTTCAATGACCTCTCAGCGGCATTCTTTGATGGGAGTGCGGGGCTATAAAGGCTTTCGCTTCAAAGGTCACCGAGTTCTTGACCACCGTTGACGCAACTCGACCCATCCCGCTAACGCACTTCTCGCCATAAACCACTTTTGGCCAAGTTGTGTTATACGAACAGTACGCCGACGATTCTCGGCGGAAACAGTTCACAGCTCTTTTTTTGTTGTCGTTGTTTGTTATTTACAATTTAATGTGGCAGACACTCCCTGTAATGATGTCGTACTGCCCCTGGTCTGGCAACGACATCTGACCGCAGGGAAAGTGTAGTTCGTGACGGATGGCAACACCCATCTATCATCTGACGTCCGTGTGGTGTCGATCACGTGACTCGTCTACTTCGGCAAGTCACGACTTACAAAACAAGGAGTTTACCGACTCGCTGCAGATGAAAAGGATTTCACATTAACCACGGCCATCCTCCAACCAGACAAGAGAATTGGTTTAAAAAATTTGCTGGAAAAAAAAATAATTCAACACAGTTCTGTGCAATACCTTTCTTATTCATTAGTATTAAAAGAGGACGATCAGATGAAAAATCATTATTTATGACTATTATAAGGATAAAAATGTTACATTAAAAATAAAATAAATGGGCATTTAAAATATTAATTCAATTTTATGCACCAAAATACAGAAAAAGAAAACAAGATATAGATAATTCTATATAATGAGATAAACCAAAAAGATTATATAATACTAAAAATATAAAAGGACGAACTAGAAAACTAAATATTAATATATGTAAAACAAAACAAAATCTTTCGGTACTGAATTAATTACATTGATTGTGAAACCTTGGATGTTAGTGTAGACAATATGGTTCAATTAACGAAGCAAACGATTATGAAATTTCTCATTAGAAAACCAGATTATTAAACGATACGTTCTAACAGAAAGAGATATTAGAGATAATGAAATATTCAAAAGGTATAGAAAAGATTATATTTAAAGAGATGAGTAAGAAAAAACAGACAATCAAGAAAAGACACCGTTTTTAATTTAAAATAGGATTTATATAAAGTAATATCCAATCCATGTAAAATTTTGTAACACTAAATACGAATAGTTAACCCTAAATCAGTTTCTTAATTTGTACTCAGAATTATCATCAGCATCATGCTAATCAAGGATTTAGGCCTAACATGGCCTGTTCCGGCCTTAGAAGTCATCGTTTAAGAGGACGTCCTGGTTTTCTTTTTTCCTAATGGCTTGTACTTTAAGGCTTGTTTTGGTAATCTTTCTGTTTTCATTCTTTCAACGTGTTCCATCCATTTATGTTTATATTTTTTTCTATTACTGGTTCTTGGTTTAATTCTTTCATAATTTCTTCGTTTCTTTCGTGATCAAATAGGGCAGTGTTTCTCTAACTTCAGATATCCGCTACCCCTTCTTAAATTTTCATTATTACCAAGTACCCCCTAATTAATTAATTAAAAATAAATTCATTAATTAAAAATAAATTAATTTAAAATATTAATTAAAATTAAATATCTATTTTATTTGAATTCATATGTTCATGTAAACAAAAAATATGATTTATTTTTAAATTTTGGTTCTCTAGAGATGTCAGACGACACACTCTTATCAATTTTATTTGATCCTGATGCAATATCAACGTTTTCTTGTTGATATAGCAAATATACAAGTTGCTTACAGCTACTTGTACATTTGCTCTCTTTTGGGGGTTTTATAAATCCAATCTTTAACCAATGATCCATACGTAAGAATTTGAAAGCTAAAAATAAAAAATACTGTATTTACTCGAATATAACTTTTTTCCCAAAATTAAAGCTAAAAAATAGTGTTGCCAGATAATGCGTGCGGGGATTTTCGGAAACTAAAGTTTTCAGAAAAAAACTGAAAATGGTGCGACTTACCAAGAAGCTCCTACTCGCTATCACTACTTTTGGCATCGAGAACAGTTTCTTTGTGTGCATCGTCAAAGTCATCTACCCAAATAGCATCTTCTTTCCCATTATTTCAAGCAAAAATTACCAGTAATTTACAACAGTTGAGATACGTAGAGCAGCGAAGAACTGCATATGATTGGTGCGGTATTAACAAAAGATTGCGCGAACCAAAGACAAATTAGCATTTCAATTTATAATATTATAAATACACAGGAATAACATTTAGAGAAATAAAGGGCTAATCTAGAAAAGATATTAGATAAAAGATGAATAGCAAATAATATTCTTAGTTATTATACACATACGAGGATAATGAAAATACATGAATTAAATTAGAAATAAACCAAGGAGTTAGGGAAATTGTTAAAGCCTTTCAGCTGAAAGTGATTTAACCAGTCTCGTACGGAGGTGGAAGAACTTTTATTTTTGTCTCCAGGAACTCTGGTTTTTCATCCCTTAAAACAGACAAACCGGTCAGGAAATGCATGCAATATACAGACATCAAAGACTACTGGAATAAGGACTAGCCCTTATCCCAGTCAGAGTACTATCTATTAGTATATATCTATTATATATATAGATATATAGTATCTATCTATTGATATTAGTAAAAACTAACATCAGTTTTTGCAGCAAATTTGCAATGGAACTGTCATAAAAAAAAAATCTAAATTTTATATATCTAGTTGTCTGGTTAGCACGTGTCAAAATCTTTCTGTTCTCAAAAAAAAAAAGTTATATTAATTTCTCAATATCAAATACTCAATTTCAATCTTCTTATAGGTATCCCACTCACGGCGAAAAGCCCGCACGTGTTTATTTTTCGAGAAAACTGGCCTCCCAAAACAGATGCTTCAGACTAGGTGACGTCAGGACAATGTGTCAGTAGAAAGGAGATAAATTTCACTTCTCCCACCTAAAAAAAGGGCGTTTCAGCCGCCGGATATCTCCAAGGTTAACACAGACAACATAATTCACCCTACATCTAGGATACAACCTTTGCCTCCCCCTCGCTTTTTTTTTTTTTTTTTCCTTCTCTATTTTATGCACTCTCCCCTACCGGACTACTCATTCGTCTGCGGAGTAACACCCCAAGGCTGTAAGCTCCCCTCAAATTCCCTTTCATCTGACAATACTAAGTGTGTAGTGACGCTGAAATTCTGCAAATAAACCTTTTGAAATATTACACCACCGATGTGGTCGAACAATATGAAAACACTCCGTGCAGCGACACCTAGCGGACAATTATAAAAATATGAAATTCTAATTATAAACTAATATTTAAAAAAAAACTGAAAAATTAATTTTTTTTATAAAAAAAAGAATGATCAAACCATTAAAAAAAGTTCGTACAGAAAAAAATACAAGTTTTTCGACTTTAAAATGGTATGGTACATTTTATTATCCAAATGTCTACCGCTCAAAAAAAGGCACTTAGATAATCAATTGCTAAGTCCAGATAAAGAAGCGACCATTTTGTTATCCTTAAGCACAAATCACTTCTCAGACTTCCTTTTACTTTTTACTGGTTACTTTTAAAATGTTGCACAACCCCCCCCGCCGTATCCCCCCCCCCTCTAGTAGTGCACATTTGTAGCTCCAAGAGACTAATCGACCATTTCGTTTCTATGGCAACAGCTACATGATTCATTCTTTGCAAAGGCTGCTTGTTGCAGGTTGTCAACCTTATCGACAGTCTGATTTACGACTATAAATGTTTCCCACCCAAACATTTTATTAGTTTTTTTTTCATACTCAATACCGTTCACAAGTAGCAATCAGTTTGACAGTTTCATTAATTACTCTATAAAAAGGAAATCAAATGATAAAAGGAAAACTAGGTACATATTTCCGTTAAAAAAACTATACAGAAATAAGTCAGCAAACTTTATGAGATTAGCTTGCTTTGGAATGTATCGCTGGCGAACAAACTGAAATAATGCCCCTAATTCACTTTCCGGTAATTATTATATTTCATATTTTTTTACACATTCCCACTATATTTTATTTTTCTCCATTTTTGAATAATAATTTAACAAAGAAAATTAATACACAAAAGCAGATGGCGCTGTTTTTCAAATGTAGCTAAATGTTAACAATGACTGCCTGAACCATTATTATAATAGAAGCAACATACTCTATTTCTTACGTATTTCAGGCTATTTCTGTTCTATTATAATATATTCTGTTTTTAGGTAAGTTATTCAATAATTTATTATGGGTATCGCTGCCTTAGAAGAGATCATTCTAGTGATTATTTTGCCGAAGAATGGACCACGACGGAGAAATTATAATGAAATTTTCAACCGATGCATGTCAAACGATTTAAAAGAGAGAAAAATCCCCGAGACCGAGGGTTCTCCTAATTATAAAAAGAGAACTAGTGTGTATGCTTCTTTTTTTTTTTTTTTTGGAAACATCCCCCCCCCCTCCACCAAGACATTAATAAGAAAAAAAAAAGTGCACGGTCAAACAATCGGCAGCTGTATTTCTTAATGCCGCCTTTGTTTCTCAAGGATAAGTGGCAGTGGTCGGGACACAGCGGACGCTGATCGAACGCTTGCATTCTTTTACCCTCCTTCTGTCGGGAAGAGGAGGACAAGGAGAGTTGTTGCTAATGATGATGGATACCTGCGTCCACTGTTGGCTGCTGCTAACCACGCCTGAGCTTGCCAAACTGCGGGGAAACGGGGGGGTAAGAAAAGGCAGGGGGGTAAGGGAGGGAGAGAAAAAAAAAAGCTAATTGAGAATCGTAGCACGCGCAGGGCGAATGCATCGTAGGTTAACCGTCTAGACATTCTCAGCTTCTAGGGCCATCAAACCTTGGTTTTCACCTCCGAACAGTCCTTGAACGAAGCGACGGTGAAGGACGCTTGGTGGGTGCCCAATGGTGTGTCTGTATTCAATGGCAAAATTTCTCATCCAATGGAGCCGTTCTGATAGTTTGAAGATCGTTGGAATTTGTCTTTCTGTGGTCATCAATCAACTCAGGGGTTGTTAAACGTTCCTCATCATGGACACTAGCTATTGAGAAACGTGTGATATCAAAGAGTGGATGGCATGTTGAATTTGGTCGATTACCAAAAAAAAAAAGTACAGAATTTCCTGGTGTTGTTCAGCGTTCCGGGTTGTTATTGTGTCTGACAGTTCACGAAATGCCTTGCGAAGATGTCAACGTAAAAATTTCGACATATATCCTTTTAATCACATTTTCCACTGATTCCCAGCAATTGTCATTAGACTAGTTAATCTACGATAGAAAATTCAGGTGTTTCTAATCCGTCTGCGTGTTATATTCTCAACCAAACACAATATTGAATTCTTTGGCCCGAACTGGTTAAAAGAAATTGTGAAGTCTGGAGAAAATCAGTATCTGAATGATCGAAATAAAAATGTATTTTAAAAACCAAACTATTGATAAATGTCTAACATTGAAATGGCTGTTCACCTGTCCGAAAAGTTTTGTGCGCATGCGCGAAGTATGATCAATGACAAAATGGCTCCCATTCGACAATACAAAAAAAAAAAAAAAAATCCTGGTTTTATGATACGCAAAATTTGAATCAGGATTTTACGAGAATCTATCACGCTTATTCGCGTGATAATAAATATATTGTGCGATGGTTAAAATAATTTTTTTTAAAAAATGAACATAATTAGCTTTGAAAAGGTGAAGGAGAAAGAACAAACTGAACTTCGAGCATCCTGGAACATGGAGACGAAATGGCAGACAATGTCAATACCGTTATGATCAAAATGAACTAGCAATGTTCATAAAAATAATTTATACCATTACCATCATTTATAATGGTTTCTGTTGTCCGAAGCTTAATTTGCTCGTTAAATATTTAAATACCCTAGTAATGAAGAAAGTAAGAAAAAAGCAATACAAATAATAACTACAAGTGACAAAACTTAGAACTCAATATATTGTTTTCGCGCATCAATGACAAGCATCACGCAACAATCAACAAATCAAGTCAACAATGGAAAAATATTCAACAATAAAATCAAAACAGTATTATGATGTCTGAGCAACTGGAAGCAGATTTACTCTAACAACTAGGTTTAAAGGGTGCTTCTACACGATTTTCTTTTGACAATTTTTTTTAGAACTATTAGTATCAAAATTATGGGAGACGCAGACCTTCCACGTCCGGTCGAAGCTCCACATCGAGATGATGATTATGAAGAAAGAATGAATGAGCTGGAAGATAATATAGACGAAGAATTAGACTCCATATATAACATGTTTGCTGTTATGACAGAACGGACTGAAGAATTGTCTTCATCGAGCCAATTTCAGGATAAAGTGTGGTTAGTTTTCGCTGCGTTTAACGTACTCGTCATTCCTGCCTTGGTAGCACTAAGTTTTGGCTATCTGGCTGTGGACAAAGTTTTATCTTCGGATGCTCAATCAGTGTTTCGCATATTGATGGTTATTCTGGCAGTAATATCGCTATTGTTAGGCCTACCTCTCTATCTGTACACTCTGTACGACCTCAGTGCCTTCAACAAGCAGCTCGCGCAGAGAAAGTGCCCCACGTGCGAAGAATACGGAAGCATCTTCGACGAACAACCAGACCAAATGGACGCGAATGACACCGACACAGAAGACGGAGTACAGACGGACCATTCGGAGACGATACGGGAACACAGTGATCCTATGGATTCCAGTGTCTACTGGAGTGACGATGAAAACGATTCGACGAACAATGCTAAATCAACGAGCGGGGTGATGTAAGTATTGAGAACTGTAATAAAAATGGACACCATCCTTCTCGAAAACAAGTATTCAAAAAGAAGTGAATTTAATTATTAGGCCTAAACAAATACTCCTATGTAAATTGCCACTTATGTTTTCCAAAATAAAATAATTTTTTTTCTTCGATTTATCAGTATGCTTACACTTACCCACAGACGCCATACACCTAGGCAGTTGACAGATGTCAAGCAAATATGCTCTGGAAAAAATCTGGCGTTTCTTCTAACCTGAAACCGAAAGGGAAACAAAGATGAATGATAAAGTTCCAGGGAAGAAAAAAAAAAAAAAAAAAAAAAAAAAAAAAAACGACGCGTTTTTGTTCAAGAATACACAATCGGTATTGTTTGTGGGTAGCGATCCGAAAGTACGGTATTTGACTGCTGATGATGTGTGTGTTGTGTGCATCCCGCAATACCACGAGTCCAATCTAATACACGGCAATCCCGATGGTTTGGTTATGAAAAGTCACGATTGCAGTCAGCTATATTACGTTACACGTATCACCAATTATGTACATATCCCATATATTACAAAGAATGGTAAAAAAAAAAAAATACAAAATAGTAATTGGTTTTATCGATTTTTCTTCTGAATGTGTATTAATGTCAAGTTTATAATAAAAAAAAAACAAGATTTTTAAAATGAATTATATTTTTCTATTAAAAAAAACCCTATAAATGGCCATTGAAAAGATTTTATATTCAATACTTGCGCTATCATTAATCCATTTAACAATTAGTGAGTTTATGCGAACAATTCCGATACGCAGTGAGCATTGAAAAACACTTGCTATATGCGCGTAGAGATACAGTTCTGTTTGTAACTGTTTGTGTATGTGTGCGCACGCATGGTCTAGGTGCAAGTGGGACTATTTTTAGAAAAGCTCTGCTCTGGATTTTCAAGATGTTTTCTCTTCATTTAGAAATATTGTGGTCACAAATTCCGTAAGTAAGAAATGAGGTCAGATTCTATAAATAGATCATTCGCAGGCACTCAGAAAACACTTATGTCTGAAACACACTCTCTTGCAAGTTTTCTACATTCGGTCCAAGCAGTTTTGACCTGAGTTTTATTGCACATACAGTAGAAGACCGAAAAGAGAGAAAGAAAAAAAAAACTGTTGAAATTTATTCCGACTAATGTACGGAAGGTGCGATAAAAATGACATTGTGTGTGTTGTCAAAATTCGCTGTTTTTTTTTTGGGGGGGGGGGGTCACCACCCCCTATCCAGTACAATGCCCCACGCCTTTCCCTCATTTTTTCCCCATAATTTCCCAAGATCTTGGCTGTAATGAGAGATGCAACGCCTTTGAGTGATTTTAGTGACCCCTAGCGGATCATTTGCTTAATAATATAGCCGTAGACACTTGATACACCCTAGTATAACGATGTTCTTAATGAGGGCTAAACAAATAGTGCATAGAAGCGATAATATACAAAAAGGACGATGTTTCTATAAATATAAATTTCTCATTTTCCACAAAGAGTAGCATTATGAGAACCATCATGCTAATCTACGGTGGAGCAATGCCTTAATTTAGATGTAAAGTAGCCCATAAGGCCTCTGTTTTCAAGATGAAATAGAAACGCAGAAGGTTCTGCCATTCTAAAAGTCATTTACATGTTTTCTAAGATTAAATAAATAAAAAACCCTCAACATATACCTCGGGTAGAGGCATTACAATATGAACACAACTGGACTGACTCGCACGGGGTTCTCTTACTCCAACAGTAAACTGCTGAACTGAATTGTTTATAAAGGTTCGCAAGATTGCGACGATGAAAAGGTACAAGCACGCGAAATAACAGAAATCGCCCAAACCAAGAACAAACAAGGGCTATGAGGAGAGAATAGAACTACGACAGCTTAATAAAATTATGTTGGAATCATAGCTGCATTAACAAGTTTGACTAGAACCAAGGCATTCCCTACAGTCCCTAAGACTTTGATCACAGAGCGGACAGTAACTGGATGTCGCCCTAACACGCTGTGACCAATTAGAGAGGTTGACGTGACAAAGCTTCGCAGGAAGCTCCTGGAGGCTCATCAGTCAAATACGGGGAGTTAATGAGGAACGCGAGCACTTGCTCCCTCAGCCAGCCGGATGTCAATGACGACACAATTAGCTCGTGACATTCCTGTCATTGTTTCGCAGCTGGTATGCGACATAAAGGACACGGTGATGGAATGATTCTATGTTCGCGAGGGCGCGCGCGCGCGTGGGTTTCTCCTCTCTCTCTCTCTCTCTTATTTGCCTTATTGTTTCCAGGCAGTGATGGTCGATCTTTCTATTCCATAGAACAGAAAATACAGAATTGTGGTGATGCAAAGATTTTGCGATTCGACCATTAATATAATATGTACGATCTCTTAATTCATTCTTCCAATCCACTTTAAAGTGTTTTTTTTTTTTTCTAGGCACGAAACTACTCTTAGAACACCGCATAAAATGTTTATTGAATCACAACAACCCTTACTTTCCAAAATGGAAGTACCATTCTCAACCATATTTCAGAAGTAAGCCATAAAGAACAATTATAACTGAGGCTAAAACTGAATTGGCTTTCACATGTCACGTGTTAGTGACGTCAAATGTTGTGGTAGCATTACCACTGTTGTAATCTATTAACTAGGCAGCTCCATTGCATTCTAAAACCAGAACGAGGGGGTAATAAGGCGATAAACCTCACTGAACAAACAGAATCATTTAGAGTAGTAGTGTGGGCGACAGAATGAGAAACAGGAGAGGAGGGGGGGGGGATCCGTAGATAGCGCGCGACTGCCTGCAAACATGCACTATTTGTTGTCTGCGTGCACCATTTTGTGTTGGGATTCACGCGTCAACACATTTATTTTTTTATTTATTTATTTAAAGAATCATGTCCTGCATTAAACATGCACTGCCCTAATGACGGCAGTTTAATAGGCACTACGGGGATCACCGCGTCACCTCCGGAGCGCAAAGTTCGACAGGTTAAAACCCAACGAAGGGTGTAATTTTTGACACTCGGAGAACCTCATCAAGTGGCAGTACAGATAACACCACGTGAGCGCTAACGAGCCCCGTGTTCTAGGGGACACAAGGGTGGAGCTCGATTCTGCCATTAGCCACTGGGTGGAGCTCTGCAAAAAGGACGATGACAGCCGATGACAATGCTCCGAACATGCACTTTCGCTATTTGTGTCCGGGGGGGTCGCACCGTAATTGGCGAGGGTGGGTTAGCCCTTTCTTTATCTGTTTACCTGGAAGTAAACCGAATTACTTTTTTCACTTTGTGTTAGTTCACCGAGTAAACTGCTCATTTAATTACTAATTAGCGCGAGGTATTCGGTAGCCGCGAGGCATGTTTTTATACGACCCATTAAATGCCTGGGAAGGATTGAACACCTGATCAGCCTTCGTTATCCGAAGGCATGGACAGGGCAAAAACACTTCAAACTCGCTGTCCTGCTCATTCCCATAACTGAACTATCCTTCCAGAATAACAAATGAATGAAATCAATTTCTTGTTTCGTGCGAAATATAACTCGAACTGCTGTGGTAACAAAATTAACATCCATGTAGTATATTCACTAAATTACAGAACGTTTATTTTTAAACGTTCGGTTTTACTCTTTGTAAAACCGAACGTTTTACAAAGAGTAAAACCGATGTGCAAACGATGTAATGTTCGATGTGATAATAATAATAAGAGCTATGACGAATATTTATCGTTGTGATATTATAACGGACTAAACGCTGTACACTTTGTCCGTCTGATTTGTAGTTGCCTATCACCGACAATGGTCTTCCCGGTCGTCATGTCCACACACGTGTTTCTCACCTGTTGATTTTCTTTTGCAGAAGAATGTAAATTTTGCTTTTGACTGACCATTCTTCGTGTAGATGTGAGCACGTTCCTCGAGCCATGCAAAACGATTCGCGGACTTTCTTCCATACACAGGAAACTGACACTCGCGATGTGAACGAGGACTTCTATTTTCGCGTGCAAACTGCTCCTCATTACTCAATAATTGCCTTTAAATGTTAGCAGACTTCGTCTCCAAAGAGTAGATGGAACGAAAGACATGTAAAATACCGGGCATTAATTTGACGACCAAACACATCTCGGGTTACTTTTGGGTGTTTTTCCTTTCTGTAATGTATGCATTACCTAACATGCAATGCGATGAGGGGGAAATTATGTAAAGTACTTAGAAAAAAATCCTAACTTTTAAACTCTTAATAAATCTTGCACGATCACAGTATATAGTAAGCCGACTCCCTGTACTTGCCTGTAGCTGTGATAATGTCAGTCATAAATCATCCCAGTTCCATCCCTCCCAACTCCTTTCCCCTGGTCCGTTACCTACCGTCCGCAGTAATCTATCCTCCTTCAAGGTGGGAAAGGCAACTTTTTTATCAGTCCTGAGACGCCACAAGGACTGTTGCAAACCGCAGTAAATATCAGAGGTAACCTATTGCACACTTTTTCTCGGCACGTACTCCACTCCCGAGTTTGTCGGGTATGGAGACACTTTAGCACAGTCGGTGAAGTTTAAATATGGAAAAAAAGTGCTGAGACATCAACTTGCTAAATGGTTGCGGTGGCGAATGAACCCGAAGTAGTATTTATTTGCTACGATAGTGCTCCGATGTACAGCCTTTCAACACATATAGGATGAGACCGACAGAAATGAATCACCGAATATGCAGGTCGCGAGACAATTAGCTTAAAAGCTGTAACGTTCAGCAAATGCCTATCCTGGTTAATAAAATAAATATCTTGGAAAACTTCAAATACTTAGTGAATATATTACTAAATATAGTTCAAACTAGGATTCCAATTAATCTTTTAAAATAAACTGTAAAGAATGGTTTTATTTTGCCCCGTCTATCGAAAACATATGAAGTAGCCAAGTAACGAACTCTGTTATACACGTTTATGTTTGATTCTTTGTTATTATTCCCCCCCCCCGTTTCTCCAGACGCTGCAACAGCCAAAGTGGGACTTACAGACTATAATCTTGATCCAGTATCCCAAAGTATGTTTCTATGGAATTAAAATGAAGATTCCAAGACATCCAGATCTGCTTTAGAATTTGGTTTTTTTCCTACATCGGATGTGCACAATCCTCTCTTTACGGAACATGAACGAACTAGCGCTAACTACCAATGTGCAGCTTTCGGGAGTGGTCCGAAATATCATTAAACACCATGACAATAACAGTTTTTTAGAACTAGAATCAAAAGTCCTAGTGCAAGCGCTTCCCAAACTGTGAGCAGCGGCCCCCTTGGGGGCCGTTAGTTTTGTTGAGGGGGCTATGAAATAATGAAAACAAATTTTAAATGTTTTAAGACTAAGAGTGCCATGTCAAATGTGTATGTAAGATGCTAAAAATGTAACATTTGCATTTGATTTTTGCAGTATTCGCTGTGTATGTTTTGGATTGAATATAAATACAATAATATGTCTGTATTACGATTTTTTTTTTCGATGGGGCCGTGAAATATTTTAATTTTTCCAAGGGGGCCTTCACATCCATAAGTTTGAGAAGCACTATCCTAGTGCAAACCATTAATAGCGACCACGTGTCATTCTCCTCTGAATCTCATTGTTAGGATATAGCACACCGCTCAATTAGCATTCTCCAAATTCCACTTCGACTGTCGCATCTCCGAATATACAGACCCGTTAGCTCGAAAAGACTTGGTTGGAGCAAACATGTTCAATGTCTTTTAAGTGGACTTCTGAAGAGGAACTCTCCACAAACATGAAATCATTCATGTGAGGATGATTTCATGTTTGTGGAGAGGTCATCGAGACTAGACAGATACCGATGTGTATTTTTCAATTTAGCAAACTTTTTATTATTTTTTTAATGTTTCAGTTTCCAAGATTGATTAGTGTTAAATTCAAGTATTTATTTTTAGCAATTAATTAATGTCCAGGTTGAAGTACATTTGAAAATAAATACTGTACTCTACTTAGTGTGCATGAAAACTCAGGCTATGGAATTTGGTATAATATTCCATACTGCAAAGCACCCACCAAACTTTTTCGGTGCTATTTCAGTCTATTAATAATAGTTGATCGTGAATAATCTGAGTGATAATAATATGGCAGTCTATTACAGGGGTGTTCAACCCGTCGATCTCTTGTGTATTCCTCCTTACAAATTTAATTAAAACTGAATATTTTATTAATCATTACTTTGTATTATTTTTAATTCGCTCTAAGTGTATTGCTATTGTTTATTTATTTTTCGTTAAAATTGTCAAATCAGTAATTTTCTTATAAGTCGGGTAAATGAATTAATTTGGATCAGTAGAAGTCAAATAGCGAGCCGAGTGAATACGATTATAAGCAAAGTGTAAAAACTCGATTGTAGCTTAAATATTAAATATTTCAAAGCACATTACATCGATTTTTTACTTAGGTTAAGTCCTATGTGAATATTGTAAAAAAATAAAAACTTTGTTTGTCTCGATATAGGATGTTTTTGTAAATAACTCTTTTGAAGGCTAACTGTATATACTGCTTTAATAAGAATATGTTAGTGTTAAAAACAAAGGCAATGTTTTTGTCACCGAAGCTGTACATGGCGGCATTAGAAAGATTGTTATTGAAACTTGTATGAGAAAGGCTTGCAGGCTCTAAGTGTAAACATCTCCGAAGTCAGTCAGAAAGAGTTCAAACAACTTCCCGATGGCCGGCAACTTGCAATCAAAAGAAAGCGGAGGAGAACAAAAGGCATGCCGAACTTGAAACTTAAGATGAAAGACTCATACCGATTCTTTGGGGGTTGCCAAACTTCATGCGAGGTCTCAGAGGAGGCCTAATAATAAGGGACTGAAGCAAGCAGAAGGGGTCCTGGTTCCAGAATTGCTGTCAGAGAGGAGGCCGCCCGGTCCAGAGTCGCCATCAGAGAGACTGCCCGAATCCACGTTGCTTGAGAGAGGAGTTTCCCGCTTCCAGAAAGCAGCTTTCTCGGTTCGAGACGTCGCTAGAGAGAGACTACTTCTAGGCCGCAGACAAGGTTTCAAATTGCCGAAAGGCCGAGTTCCATTTGCCGGAGAAAAGTTTCCATGCCAGATTAATGTCAGACGTTTTCATTACAATTTGATGAATCAAACGACTTCACTGATATTGCTCAGTTAATGGAATTTATTCGCATGGTATTTCAAGATTATTCAAGTAAAGAAGAACTTTTGAAAATTATACCATTATTGGGAAGGGCCAGGGGAGAAGACATTTTTTCGGCATTTGATGAATTTGTGAAACAACACAAACTTCCGCTTTTTAAACTTGTGTCTATTACTACTGATGGTGCTCGTGCAATGACGTAATAAATCAGGCTTCATTTCATTATGTAAAAACGATGACAAATATCCAGATTTTTTTAACGTGCCACTATATTATTCACCAACAAGTACTGTGTAGTAGAAGATTAAACACAAAAGATGTTTTGGATATTACATTTAAAATTGTAAATTCTGTTCGAGGAAAAGCCCTGCAACGGCGGTTATTTAAATTACAGGCAGATGATGATAGGGAACTTCTGTTGTACAATAATGTTCGCTGGCTCAGCAGAAGTCAATTTTTAGAAAGATTTCTTGTATTAATTAACGATATAAAAATTTTCTTGATGAAAAAGGAGATATTTATCCACAATTGAGTGATAAAAGATGGTTGTTACACTTATCATTTTTAGTAGATTTCTGTTCGAAATTAAGCAATTTAAATTTAGAGTTACAAGGTAGAGATAAAAATTTAATTGACGTGTTAAGTTCGATAAAAACTTCCCAACAACACTTACTTTTATTAAAGAAAAATATAAATGACCGCGAATTTAGATATCTCCCATATTTATTAATATTTTTTGAACAAAATCAAGAAATGCTTCGCTATGATTTAAAATAATTTATTCGTGAAATAGAATTAGTTGAGGAAGAAATAAATTCAAGATTTAAAGATTTTAATAAAACTGAAATGATTGTATCTTTTATCAATAATCCATTTCAAGAAAACTTGAATATCACAGAAATTTCAAATAAAATTAGTGGGCTGTTTGATATAAACCAAGCTGAAGTAGAACTTGAGATAATAAACATTCAGAATAGTTTACATTTAAAATCAATAAACAATGAAGTCATTTGGAAGTATGCACATGAAAAATTCCCAAAAATTCACACTAACTTTTTTTCTTTTTTTTTTAATCAACCAGCATTTCCTGTAACTTGCGAGTTTGGAATCAATCTGTTGTTTTTTCTAACTTTGGTTTTCCAAAATAGAGAAATAAATACTTTATTCCAATATTTTTTTTGTTATATTAAAATATTTGTTGTATTGAAATAATTAAAAGTAATAAATAAATTTTTAAATACACAAATAAAGTTTTTAGTTGTGTATTTTTTTTAAGTTGTTTATTTTTAGTTGTTTATTTGTGTGCGTAATCAGATATCAGGTTGGGGGAACGTGATCTATATAAGAGAGTAGATCGCCGAATAACTTTTTACAGAAAAAGTAGCTCGCGTAGTAAAAAAGGTTGAACACCACTGGTCTATTACAATACTTTGTTAAAAGTCGGTTAACTGGAAACTGTCTCCTTTACAGACATTTTATGTAAATTCCCATGAGTTTATGCTTTGTTCTGCCACGTGGTATACCAATGAGATTTATTATTCTAGAAAAATCCTAGTGTTGTTTTACACGATCTTTACAACAGTGCATGTGCACTTTATTCCACGTATTTCAAGTAAGGCATATACAATAAAAGACGAAAACAGTGGCGATGTTAAATTTTTCATTTCGTTCTTTGTAGTAACACTAGCACGAAAGATTCGACTGTTCGTTGGAGAGTAACTAGTGAAGTCAGCAGGTACTACTTTTCTAAATAAAAACGTCTAAGATTAAAATAGAAGTTTTAGAGTAAGAAATAAGATCCATTTTTACCATTAAACTGCTTTATATTCTTTATTAATACATGAACATACTGTTGTTAACAACAGTATAATACTTTTAGTATTAACTATTATCAGTGACGGCTCGTGGCTTGAAATCGTGGAGGTGCTGCAACTTTCGAAATATGCATACATACTGTAATATTGATACAGTGTATACGTGTTTGGATAAAATATCAAAATTATGGTAAAATTTAAAAAAAAATTAAACATGAAACAATATTGTTTATTATCGATAAAATTATACAGTTTGGTATAATTCAAAATTACTTAAAAATAAAATCTATTCCTTTAATTGTGATGTCCAAATATTTAAAGAGACGGAGTAAACACAGTAAGCACCACAAACACTACAACTGGCACAAACTGCATATAAACAATAATGGAACTGCGCGACGGACAGTGCCGCATTATGCTAACAGCTCGTATCTCACTATGACGTGCACATGCTTGCGCGCTAGCAATATGACACTGTGGTAAACACAGTGCTGCTAGCGTCCTTTGCCCTCCTAAGTGCTACAAGATGGATTTTTATTATTTTTTATTCAAAATAAGAGAATTGTATAGGATTGTTGATGATAAAATTAAATATTACAAGCAAATATAAATAAATTAATAAATATATTTATGTATCGAGAAAAACTGGGGGTGCTGCAGTTCCGCAGTGCCTATGCACGAGTCGTCCCTGACTATTATATACTATAAGAATCTTTGGCCAAGGAATCCTTGCCTTGACATCTGATCTAAACTCTCATCACAAGAAATCCACACTAACATTTGAAATTTACTTCAAGAGGAAGTTTATGATCTCCATCTAAGGCAACAGATGGCAAACCTGTCGATGAAATAATTATAGTTTTTTTGTTTTTGTTTTTCTCACCACTCACCAATTATAACTTGCGATTATTTAGCACCATCCTCTTCCTAATCCAACTGATTTCAATTTTGCGATTATTTCTCAGGTAAAAATTAAATATCATCTCCTTTCATATTTGTATATTCATAGGATGTGTGATCTCAAGACTTAAGATTGATTTTGGTCCCTGAGGAATAGTCAGATAACGTTCGGAAATCTTAAGAGAGGCCTTATGGTTCAGATCTTTAAAAACTGCTAGAGGACAAAAAAGAGACAAAAAAAATCGACTTACCGTTTTTTTTTTTTTTTTGGACTACAGTACGCGATGTACCATATGCACGATGACTCGCTGGTATGACAATTTTATTCTCATTTGAATTATATTAGCTTTGAATTTTTTACCCAGAAAGCAGTAACGAATTCAAAGCGAACCAATCACCTCTCCTCTCTTGGGTGAAGAAATGAAAACGACTTAAATGTCATCAATGAAAAAAATTAATTATACTGAGAAAACAAATGCTAAAAATGTAATAATTATTTTTGCAATCAGTCACAATGTCGTAATCATCCCTATCAAGACTGAAGGTAATATTCGCTACTGCTCCAGACAAATGTATGCAGATTACTAGTCAATAATAATATTTAAAAAAAAAAAATTTTTTTTTTTTTTTTTTTTTTTAGAAAATTCAAGCAATCTTGAGTGAACGTAATGATAATCAGCTAACATCTACATTCTCTACAAATCTTTGTATTAAGCAAAATATGTAATAAATGTGTTTCAGAGAAAACAAAAAGTTCTTAAAAAAAACGGTAATAGATGCTAAAAAAAAAAAAAAAACCTACGCAAAATATCTTGAAGAAGAAACACGCACTAGTAAATACTGAATATCGTACCATTGGCTTTCAGAACAGCTGAACTATCATCAATTTAAGGGGGGGGGGGAGAATGGTGATTTCAAAGAGGTATGATCTGAAAAACTGAAAATTTATTTATATAAAATTGAGTTTTTTTTCTTTTAAAAATTGTTTTAAAAATTAAATAATCCAACCCTTTTATTTTAATGATTATCAGTGACACCGAGTATAAAGCTAGCAACTTTTCCGAATATGAAAACTGTAAAATACCAGCAAAAAAATTTGCAAAAGGTCTAAAAAACGTATAGGATGCTCAAATAAAACATTCGTAGATGATTGAATAAACTGGGATGTTAGCAGAAACAAGAATAGAATTTCTAAATCAAAAGAAAGTAATTGAGAAACTACACTTAAAATAGCCAGCTTTACACTCTCGTTCCCAATAAAGAACGAAGAGTATTAAGACGTCACACGTTCCACGTGGGAGTCCGGACACTTTCCCATCGAAATGGGAATGTAAACACCTCTTTCTGTGACCAAACATTAAACACTTAAAAAAAGCAAAAGTTGATGAAGTGGTCCACTGTGATTTGACTAATGTTCTTCGGGCTTAACAACACATCACCGATGCTATATTCAACGCTAGAAAAATTCCCGAAGGACAACCAGGAAAACATAAAGGTCTTTGACCTGCGCGCATGCTGGGGAGTTCGTACATCGATCACCTTACCGCTCTTTGACTCCAAGGCCTTCAAATGCGATGCATCGCAGCTCTCACACTGGTTCGATGAATTGATGAAATATTAAAGCGCTGCTAGGACACGTTGATTCGGAGGGATGCCGCATAAAGGCTTAATAATGTTTGACATGGTCGTAATACACGCCACAAAGCCATCCAAGATTCTTAATGTCGTTAACAATACTTTTATGGTTTTTGAAAGCGAGGTAATGAAATTGGACAGCACGTTGCAGTCACCAGAGACTGCTGATCTTGACAGTGACCTTCCATTTGTTATTTATTATTGTATATTAAAGGGTTATTATCCACTCGTAAAGAGATATCTGGTTTCAGATGCAATGAGAATGCAACCGCATGACACTCGATGGAGTCTGCATGTTCTCAAAAGTTAAACAATCAACAAAATTGGTGTATTCTGAGCACCATGTATGTTGGGATTCAACTGACTGATTGCTTCTCGCAATCAGTCAGTTGAATAATATAACATCCGTATCAGTCGCTAGAGGGAAGCACTGGTGTAACGATAATAAAATGGTATTAGACTCCATGATCGTCTAAATAATTTTGAATTTTAGTCAGATTTGTAACTAGTTACTTAAATAAACTGTTATCTATTGATTATCGGGAAAAGAGTGTCATGTGTCAGTTCTAGAATATAATGCGTGTAATGAATACATTAAAAGGAAAAACCATCAAGTCCATAAAAAACCTGAGTACAAGGGGCACAACTCGCTGTTTTTCTTTTTATTATTATTTGTTTTCAGAGACGATAAAAAACTTCAGCTCCCAACCTCTCCAAAGAAACGTCTATCTCCCACCCTAGTGTTCGGAGACTACCTCCCCGACATAAAGAGACTACTGACCCATTTATGTTTCCTCACCTGCCTGTCCCTAACATCTCCCCATTTCTCCCCAGGGTTATTTTGAAGATCTCTTCGTAAGTTCCCTGGTAGCCACCCCACTTCTTGCATAAACGCCAAGTTTAACTAATAGCATTCCTCGAGGGTAAGTCAAAGAGCACGTGGCTAACCTAGAGATTCAAAGAAAAGTTTAGCGAGCATTCCTCACTTCATCTCTCCCCAAGTAGCGATGAGTGCAAGATTTAAAAAGTGTTCTCTGTATTTAGTGTCAGGGATGAGGAGGTTTCTCATTCAGTGACCAAGCTATTCACGGTCGTTTCCATGGAAATAGGGCCTCCAAGTAGGTGACTACTACAAGTTGAACGGCAGCTATTTTGTCGGAACTTATTCATAGGATAGGGAGCTTGGTGATAATAAAAAATAAAAAAAATAAAAAAAAAGGGAGAAAAAAAGTCGTACAAGGGCGGAGGGTGTATAAGTAAAGAAATCTCCTTGCAAAGTGTGTTCTGGGGATTAGCAGTTATATTAGACGATGTCTGTGCTCACATCTGAGATGCCTGTTTGTAAATATGACAGGAAATGACTATTTCAGGATGTGTAATTAAAAACCCGGTTTCTCCAAGGACTTCGTGGTTTGAGTCGGTGTCGAAAAACTAAAAAAATTGGGCGAATAGTTACATAAATATTAAAACCGATGAAGGTCGTTTAACTGAAATTAACTAATTTGTTTTTTTTTGTTGCTACAAAAATACAGGTTATCCATAAATATTTTTCGAGACAATATTTTAGGATAATTGATCAGAACAAGATTGGTAAATAAAAAAGAGAAAGGGCTATCGTATTTCTATGGTGTGTCTGATCTACAGAGAGTTGAAGCCTCCAGACAAGCATACAAGAGGATCGACCACCTTGACGAAGAGCGGTATGAAATCTTTGAGGGACCGAGTGACCATACGGTATTTGATTCAATGACTAGATGGATCAGTTAAGGGTGGATGGTATTTGAGAAGGATCATTTAGCGAAACAATTTAAAGCAGTTTTTAGTTCATTAGGATAGAGTTAAGATGTGGTTAAAGGCACGTGTTGTCTGAATGGGACAGAGAATGCACAGTTGTTGAGGAGCGAATGTCAGGTTGCTAGTTTGAGTTTGGTTAGTAGTTTACAGTCAAGCACAGCGAATGATGTACAATTCCGAATATCCTAAACTTGGTCGATTCATGTCACTTGTCGGCAACACTAATTTGGTAATTTCCTCTCTTAGACAAATGTCCAAAATGTTTCAATATCAATTATTTCTTTGGTTTTTTCTTGTTGTTGGAGAAAGGACGATATCATCCCCCTTTCGTATACCTCACTGCCTTCAACAAAATACTTTTTTATTGGTTCTCGTACACGCGTAAAAGAATGCTGTGAGTAGACTTGTGAAAGCAGAAAACATATTACCCAGCGAGAAGAGAAGGGACGAAAAGGGGACACACAAAAGTAGGGACGACCTCTCCTCGTGAAATCAGATAGGAGTAATATTAGCCGTCTGAGGGAGATAAACCATGATGCATCAAAAAATACTGAGAGTACTGTCAAACTGCTTAGTGACTTCCTTGGTTTGCAAAAAGACACCGGGAATGGTGTGAAAGTAGGCCACCATTCAGAATAAACCATTGAAGAGATTATTTAAGAAGCAAACAAACTTCGTGATTCACTTTTTTAAAGGGTATTTATAATATGTGTGGTTATTTTTATATTATTAAGAGGACGGTACGGATAGCACATCATGCTAAAATTTCAACTTGCTAATCCCATGGAAAGTAGAAGCATTTAATATGTCAATGAACAGCCAATATATATATATATATATATATATATATATATATATACATACATACACACATACAAGTGCGGCAGTGAATGTATCTTACTGCCGAAACTTTGCAACTAATGTTGATGTCTCACAAGGCTCCATTATTTCGCCTACTCTCTTCCTTCTATCATATCAATGACCTTCTCCAGTTCACTGCACATCCGATACACAGTTTGGTTGATTACAGTGCACTGCACTTCTCGATTTGACAAAATGTGTAACACAAAAAATCAACAAAACTAAACAATATCTAGTTCTACACCCTTTAAATTATTCAGTGGAGCTCTGACATTGTTAACTTCAGTGACAGGATGGAACCCATTGCTCTCATATCTCTTCAAAAATTGTCTCCATTTCTTTCTGATGTGTTACTTCTGGCAAAACCCAGATTTCTAGACAAAACGTCGCATGTTTCGCTGTCATAAACATATCAGTTATCACTTCTCCATACAATCCGTAAATTTCATTCCGTTCGCTCCATCTATTGCATCCTTTAGATCAAACCTTTTTCCGCAGTATCTACAAGCCTTGCTACAGATCAAACATGGACCTTTTTTCAACACTTCCTGCCCCTGACCATCCCTAGCGCTGGCCCTCAAGTTACTTAAGCTTAAGTAATGAATTCCACTTCTTGTTATTAAAATCCTACTATGGGGGTCACAAGACAGGATGTTGTGATGTGCTGCTATATTTACCAATTTTCGGATTGATGCACCAAAGAAGAAGACTATGGGGGTCAAAGTTCGACTTCCGATTCAAAGTAGAATATTATCATTCTTGCAAATTTTATTGGATAAAGAGATTCAAAACACAGCGCACCAAAGGTGACGTTTAATTAATGGGAAAAAAAAAACGAAAAGCAGAATATTTGTTAGGGGGGAAGGAAAAAACGTCAACAAAAATCTGATTTTTTTTTTTTTTTTTTTTTTTTTTGCAGTCGCCTCTATAGGTCATAAGGTTCAAATTTCGACTAAATCTGGAATATCGTTTTTCCATACATGGATGTTCCTTTGAGGATTTCAGTTCAGTGCACAGCGAGGGGGAGTAAGGGGAAGTCTCTTTCTCAGACATTTTACATGTCACATATATCCACTTCTGGAACAGTGGTTGCATAAGGTCCTCTAAAACATTTAGTCAAATCGGTCTTGAGTGAAGATAATCTTATGTGAAGGTAATCCTTTTTTTTATCGTAGTCATTCTTGGAAATAACTTCTTTTTTTTTTTTTTTTTTTTTTTTGCATATTGAATTATAAACCATAGACACTGTGAAATGCAATTCAATTGCTTTCGGTAATTTATTCCTGGAATAATTATTTAATTTAAAACAAAATTTAAGAAACGTGGGATCTCAAAAGTCAACAGAATTCTTTACATTTTGCATTCACTGATGAACGACCACGGTTTCCACAATTAAAAAATAAATAAATAAATAAATAAAAAATTGCGATCAATACCGTGGGCTACAAGGTATTGATTTCCTTATTTGGAAATCAGTTTTTGTTAATATTATCGATGCCGAATACTCATGAGATTAAAGAATAAAAAAACTGTAGAGGAATGAAATATTTTAAGTAGTTAAAATTCGATACACGTTATGAAGTTTTTTAAGAATTAAAGAATTGGTTTTCTTCGTCTTCTGCCCTCCCTACGTTTTGTTCATATGCAGTATGTTATTAAATGATTAGGAGCGTGCGATTAGTTCACACGTACAGGTTGCCTGGCAACGCACTTGCAACGACTTGAATACTGCAACTGTATCAGTGCAAATTTTGGGCAGTGGCTAATTGTTTGATTTCGCATCCAGATCACAACTGCAGGAATTCGAACAATTAGCGCTAGATGTAATGCTCGACTGGATTCGAACCCAGGTATTTCTAACCAAAAGGTACCTATCCACTAAAAGACAAGACCAGTCCCAGGGCACTGCCATTCGAATGCATGATTTGTATTTGAATGGCAGCGCATTTGTTATAATCTTTTAATCACTTATAAGTGCATGTTTTCTATGGTACTTCCAGTGTTCGTTTTTTTTTTTAAATTTCAAATTAAACTTTTATGCACCCTCCTGTATTCGTAAGTGATTAAAAACAAATGACAGAAATAACTGATTTATTTATTTTTTATTTTTGGTAGATAAAGTCAAATCTTTTTTTAATCAATAATGCAAATAACAAGGGGAAATTATATATTCCCTAAAAAAATATACATATATATTCACAGCAATACTTTCAAAACGACCAAACCTTGGGGAAATAAAAATGATATGATCATGGTAGCGTACTGCTTTAACTTATCCGCTAGCGATTTTTTTTTTTTTTACTGACTAACAAGGGATACAATAGCGACCTCTACCTCTCTCTATAACAATGAGCTTTATCTTTAATTATTTGATCTTTAATATATGTCAGTGGATATATTAACAACGAGGAGATGGAGTCTTTGACAGGACTGTTCAACAAATGTATTAAGTAAACTGAGATCCCATTTGATTGGTAAACTAGCACGACAGTACCTATGTGGAAAGACAAAGGTGACGTCCTCTGCCACACCATGAAATTTTGAACGTATAATCGATGCCAGTTTATGAGACATTGTTACTATATCACCAAATCAATGTGGCTCTGTAAAAGGTTGTGGGAAGACAGATGTAATCCATGCCGTCCGCCTACTAATGGAAAGACAGGGGAAAAAAAAGAAAGTCGCTCCACATGGCCTTCCTAGATCTGGAAAAGGCGTTCGATCGGATCCCACATTAACTAATTTGGTACTCTCTACGCACCCATGGCATCTCTGGCGCCTATATACGCTCCTCTACACTAATACCATAAATTCCATTCGCTGTGCTGCCGATGTCACCAAGCCGTTTAACATTCAGGTAAGCGTCCACCAAGGATCTACTCTATCACCACTTCTGTTTATCCTGTGCATGTGACTGCAGACCTGCAATAACCTCATTCGTGGACCCTACTGTACGCCAACGATGCCCTACTGGCCTACAAGACCAGAGCTGAACTTGAATTACTGGTCGACCATTGGAAAACCCGGCGACAATTTCGGTTTGCGACGCAACCTGACAAAAACTGAATATTTAGAATATGGCATCCGAACAGATGAAACAATTCTTGTAAATTGTACAGAACGTATTAAATCCTAACTTTCAGCACCTTGGTTCCCGTGTGACGCCTGATGATAGCATCCTCCCAGACGCCAAAACACGCATTGATTGCCTGGCTGACATGATGCCAGATCATTGGAGTCCTGTGTGACAAGAAAAGACCCCGGCGTCTCAAATCCAAGATCTATCGCGCAGTCATTGGACCAGTTGAACTATATGGACCAGAGTGCTGGCCTGTAACAAAACAGCATGAACAAGCACTATACGTCATGGGGATGCTACGATAGACACTGGTATACACTCGACTAGATTATATTGCAAATGATAACATCCGGAAAATCCTCGGCGTTGCCCAGAGAGATGAGGGAAGAACGTTTATGATGGTACGGGCCTGTGGCCAAGGATAAATGGAATCTGTTGCAGGACGGGGCTCTTACACTTAGCCCAGATGGTCGACGACATAAAGGACGCACGAAAAAACGAAGGATGGACAGCTTGAAAGAAGACATGCAGGCCATGGGTGTCCGGCCTACTGATGACGCAAAATGAATGAAACGAAAGCCTAAATGCAAAACAGCGAACCCTGCACCAAGCGGGACATAACGCTTGGAAGAAGGGAACAAAAGGAAATTATAATTAGAATCCAATACTAACACCACTAATCTAATTTATGTTTTAAGCGACAGAAATTTGCATACTTTATTCACAAAAATCCACGTATCTTATTTAAAAAAAAAAAAAAATGCATTTATTATTCTACAGGCTTAAACGTAATATAAAAAAAGCTTTTTTTTTTTTTTTAATTCTCTTTTATCGACTTGGAGCAAGAAATAATTATCGAAACTCTTAAGTTCGCGGTACTGGGTGAAGAAATATCTCAGAAGCACTGAAATCACCTAAAGATAATAAAAGTTCAACTAATTTTTATCATCAAATTTCTAAGACATTTCCGCAAATGGTGTATGGGATGCTATGACAGCCACATGATTTAATTATACATTATTAATCTCCTATCAGCAAACTTCTCCAAATTAGTCAAATCTAATATTCGGTCTTCTCAGACACTTCTGACTGAATCAATCCACTTAGATCCTGGTCTTCCTCTTGATCTTTTCCCTGCAATGAAGCACTTGTTCTCCTAACCTTTCTTGAATGCTGACAGTGTCAAATTCCTTCCTTATATCTTCATTTTTAACATGGTTCTGCCACTGATGCTACCTGTCTTTCCCCATAATGATTGTGAAAATATAATTGGTAAGAGCAGACGAATACATATACATCAATATCATTTGTAATAACCCAATTACATACAATTAAAGACTACTAGTTAAGATTAGGAACATCGTCTTTCCCTACATTTCTGCAGCATGCTGCACACACGACTGCAGCGATGGTAAGAAGCGAAAACAATAATAATAATAATAATAAAAAAAAAAAGTAACTGATATTTATCCCCCTCTTGGGGTAAAAACGTTTTGGATGCCATCGATTGTTTACAAGAACGCCCTACAATTTTCTTTGAAGAATCAAGATTCTTCATTAATAATATTATTGCAATAAAAATATTATTAGTTGCAAGTCATTCTCTAAAATAGAGATTTTGTAAAATAGTTTGTTTATTGTTCCAGTTAATACAGAGATTAACCTTGTTCACTTCTATGAAATTAATCGGTGCTTTACTTCCATAAATAAAGTACGTAATTGTTTTTAATTAGCAAGTTCTCCAAACTTCTGAATGATGTTTCATTGTTAAATTCGTCTAAAGCCTATCCTAATATGTACTACTTATTTTTATCAGTATTTATTGATAAGCAATATTTTTTAATAATAATATTTAATTTTAAATATTCTTTTTAAAATTTATGAATATTAAACTTTGCTAATTAAATTCAGCAAGTATTCTTAAGGAATTCAAACACACCTTTTGTTATTTATTTAGATGATTAAATAAATTTACTACTTCATGGAGAGTAATGGATGGCAATGCTGTAGCCAATGAAGTTCTAACTGAGGCTCAGCTATTGCTGTTACCCTCCTGCCATGATCAGAGCTTTAATAGCGCAATAACACTTTATCCCTACACTGTCCTCCACAGATAACGGGGAAGATGAAAAGCATTTTTGCTTCGCCCCTTTAAGCCAGTCCTTATAAGGATATAAGAATATAAACATATCAAACAGCGGGGAATATGAAAAGCATCTGCTTCACCCTTTAAGCCAATAAACTTGAAAGAATATAAGCATGATTGATTGATTCAGGTATTCGTGATGGCGGCTCGCGTGTTAGTGTTTCGTGATTGATGGTGATGTTGTGAATTTAATTGATATGTTTTTTGGCGATTTCTGCTTATTCATCAGTAATAGTAGTTAATTGCTTGCCCATAAAGAAACACCTTATTTTTCCATAGCGGTTTATCCAGGTAAGTCAATTGAAATTACAAGGACGATACGCTATGCCTACTGCCGCTAGTATCCCCATTCTTTCATATCTTGTAATCATAAGCAACTGTCTATTTGCTATCGTGACAAGGGCAAGGCATGTCTTGCCCCACAGAACAGACTTTGGGGCCAATCATGGAAGCACCATATGAAGAACTAAATATCAAAGAACTTCTGGCTATCTTCAAGCATGTAGGCAATCTACTGCACACTAAATGGCCAGGTAAAGTCGTAATTCGTCAAATAAAAGAGATTGATTCAGATGACCCTCAACTCTCTGAATTTCTTCCCAGTATCCATCAAGATAGCACCAGCGTAATAGAAACAACTGCTGATGATAATTCCATTGCAGATCACAGCGATTATCAGAAGGTTCATGCTCCCAAAAAACGCAAAACTGCAGCCTGTGAACCACCCAAACCGGATCGAATGGAAGAAGACGGTCCTGACCCGGACTCTCCTACCTCCTCAAGGGAAAAGATATCTCCGATTATTCTGCGAGAAAAGAAAAATTGGACGTCCCTAAGGCCTATGATGTCCAATTTAAAGATTTCATACAGTCAAGCAAAGAATGTCACAGAAGGTATTAAAATACAGCCCTGCTCAGTGATGGATTATCGAAGGTTGACTGGTGAATTGGATGCCAAATGTATACAGTATCACACCTTTTCACTAGGATCAGAAAGAAACCTCAAGGTAGTGATCAGAGGTGTCTCGGAAGACGTATCCATAGAAGGTGGTTGCGGATCTACACCACCAAGACCTACCACCCGTTAAGGTCAGTAGAATGACCAAAAAAGACAAGACTCCAATGCTACTGGTTCTAATTGAGATCAGTCAAGCTTATAAGCACATATATGATCTGACATCCATCTGTGGACTAAAAATTACTATAGAACCACTACGAAAAAGAGCTTCAACAGGGCAGCGCCACAGATGTCAAAGATTTGGCCACGCCCAGAAGATGTGCAGGGCTGAATTCAGATGTCTAAAATGTGGGGTTGCTCGCCCAAGAAATACATGCACTAAACCAAAATCTACCCCGGTTAAATGAGCCAATTGTGGCAGTCCTCACACTGCCAATTACAAAGGATGCGCTCACAATCCAAGAAATAGAAAATCTCAAGCAAAAACATTTTCTTCCTCACTCAGCACACTTATGTCAGAGACTACGTCACAGTTTCCTGAAGTTCAATATAAAAGGTCAGACGCCCTTCAGACGAAGCCAGAGGTTCCCAAAAGAGTAACTCCGCAACAACAATCTAGGACATATGCGGATGTAACTCGTCCTAAACAGTCATCCCGTGAACAGACACCATACACAAATCTGACAGCTATCATTACCTCTTCTCTCTCAAATATGCTGTTGGATTTTAGCAGATCCAACCCTTCACAAAGTTCTACTAACAGATTTCTAAAGGGCATACAAGCCATTATCTCGGCGCTCACTAATGAACAGTAACAAATTAAAACAAGAATCTCTAGAGATCATTGCGTGGAACGCGAACGGCCTGAGGAGTAAGATTTTAGAACTTCAAAATTTCGTCCAAAGACATCAGCCAGATGTCCTGTTACTAAATGAGACGCACCTAAGACCTTCAGACAATCGCAAAATTTGTGGAAACCAACTGTACAGAGCAGATAGACTATCCCACAGAGGAGGAGGCACGGCAATTTTCATTAAAAATTCCATCTCTCATCACTCCATAAACATCCCTCCTACCACCAACCTCGAGGTCACCAGCATTGAGATTCTCATTAGTTCTGTCGGCAAATTAAAAATCTTCGCAGCATATCATCCTCCACTAAAATCATTCCTGTTCTCGGATATGAACGCCTTATTCGATACCGAAGAGCCTATCATTCTGGCAGGTGATTTAAATGCCAAGCATTCAACCTGGAATAGCCGTTCCACCAACAAAAAAGGACAGATACTACAAAACTATGCTTGTTTCAAAAACCTTCATGTAATAGGTCCCGCTGACCCCACCCAGCACAACACTTATGGTCGGGCTGATGTGTTGGACGTAGCCATATTGCAGCACATCAGCCTCCAATACAATTTAATGACGATTAACGATCTGTCATCAGACCATAACCCAATACGGTTAAAACTGGGAAACCTTGAAAAATTATCCCCTCCCCTCGCTCATCTATTCCTGGGAAAAGGCTCTCCGAGGTAGTTCCAAAATATATTGGTCCTCTTCCCATCATTAAATCAAAAGAGGAAACTGAAACAGCTGTTAAAAATCTAACAGAACAGATTAAAGCAGCCTGTGCAGCAGTTACTACCCCTACAACTACCCGCAAGTCCAACCACTTGCCAGAAGATATTATGAATCTGATTAGAGAAAAAAATAAGGCAAGAAAAAGATACAACACCAGGGCGCCGCAAAACAAACGGATCTTGAACAGGTTCAACTCTGCAGTGAGAGATGCCCTCGCAGCCCATAAAACTCAACTCTGGGAAGAAAAACTGACCTACATCTCTACTGATAACCACTCCATATGGAATCTCATCCGAAAGATTAAAAACAGAAATAAACCTTTCTCCCCCCGTCCAAACAGATTCAGGTCTCATCCACACTGATGCTGATAAAGCTGAAGCAATAGCAAATCATCTTGAAAATCAAGGTAAACTTGCATATGATCACCTCGATTTTAACCATATATATACAAGATCTACGTAACATCAGATATTCACTCAATTCTACTCTCACATATGCCACTCAAATTGCACCCACCTCACCTGCTGAAATATATGCTATTAGTAAGAAGTTCAAGAACAAAAAGGCTCCTGGACCCGATGGTATCTCTAACAAAGTAATAAAGCTTCTACCACGTAGAGCTATTGTCCATCTGACAAATATAATTAATTTCATCCTTCACCACAAACATTAACCTTCCTACTGGAAACTGGCGGACATAATACCGATCCATAAACATGGAAAAGATCTCAGATTGCCTCAAAATTACAGACCAATCAGCCTGATCTCAAATCTCAGCAAAGTTGCCAAGAAGGTAATTATTACCAGACTTCAAGATTCAGTACTCCGATTAAATATCCTGCCTGAGGAGCAGTTTGGCTTCCGACAGTCGCACAGCACCACGCAGCAAATACACAGATTAGTGGAACACATCATCACGGGTTTTAACTGGCATCAATGCACTGGGGCTGTTTTCCTTGACATAGCCAGTGCATTTGACAAGGTTTGGCATTATGGTTTGCTATGCAAACTGATATCATCTGGTGTACCAATCGGAATCATTCATCTTCTAAAGGCATACCGTTACGATAGGCGCATGCAAGTCAGGATGTGTGGGGTAGTCTCGATACAAAAACGCATCTTGGCTGGAGTTCCACAAGGATCCTTACCGCACAACCCATTATCTTCAATTAAAGCTCTATACGCTGATGATACAGCGATATTAGCCAGATCTTTAAAGCCTCACCTAGCCATCAAGAAACTGCAAGAAAACCTACTTCTAATCGAACAATATTTCTCCAGGCGACTCGAAGTGAATCCCTTGTAGAGCTTAGCCGTCCTATTCTCCAGAAGATCAGTGTTTTCAAAAAAAGATATTCTCCTTTTCAACACTAAAATTCTGTGGAAAACTGAGATCAAATATCTTGATGTAATACTGGACAGAAAACTGACTTTCAGCTCCCATATCAAGACTCTCTGTGCAAACACATCAAAAACCATAGCGCAGCTCTACCCGCTAATTAACAGAAACAGTAAGCTGAGCACCAGAATCAAACTTCTCATGTACAAACTGATGGTTCGTATAATACTCACCTACGCTTCACAGGCCTGGAGTCATACCTCAAATTATAACGTTTTATTCTCAAATGATTTTCTCAAAAATAATAAATGTCTCAGAATGATCCATGGCGCTCCATGGTTCATCCGAACTATCCAGCTGCATCGGGACACAGATATCCCCTATATTTACACTTTCATGCAGACTATAGCAATCAAATTCTTCTCAAAAGCATCTGTGCACCCTAACAAACTGATCCAACTGGCTGTAGATTATGACGCAATGGATTATTTCAAACATAAAAGGCCTAAAGCCATCCTAAACTTCAACACTGAGGACTAATCTCCTAGCCCACTCAGAGCGAGCAACTGGCTCATAAACTTTCTCCAGTCACAGTTTCTCTCAAGATATCCGGGAATTTGAAAAGCTTTTGCTTCACCCCTTATGTCAGTAAGTTGATAGAATATAAGCATCCTCTAAATCAGTGGGTCTTAATCTTTTTAGTGATCGGCATCCCAGGAGGGTAATGGATGGCAATGCTGTAGCCAGTGAAGTTCTAACTGAGGCTCGGCTGTCGCTGTTTTCCCCCTGGGACGCTGAGTTTCGCTCTCTTAGGTTTGCTCCCGATGAGGGGGGGGGGGGTTTGCCTGAGAGAGCATTTTGAATCTTTGGGGAGGGTGTTCTCCGGCACGGCCCGGTGAGGGGCTTTGTCGATGGATGCGTTTCCCTGGAATATGAGCGGTTCCACTCGGGGGTGGTGGGGTAGCCTGTCACAGAGTGGAGCCGACGCTGAGTTGGACGGTCTTTCGGCCACTAATTGGCCGAAAGACCGTCTCCTTAGACTCCACAGGGAGACGGTCTTTCGGCCAATTAGTGGTCTAGGGATCGTCCGAATTTTTAGAATTGCCTTTATAGGTAGCAACTTTGCCTTTACTTTTTATGAGCGGAACTGCTCATAAAAACATCGGCACCCCCTTGAATCAAAAAATAAGTTCTCGCACCCCCTTGAAAAATGTGTTTCTATTTCTTTATTTAGGAAATTACATCTATTGCAAGATAATTTATTTATTGAAAAATAAAAACATACATTTGCATATACATACAAAACAATATCTCAATTTTTAATGGCTATGTTGTTGTTGTTTATTCATAATAACACTTTTGAAGCGAGGCTCCTTCTTTGGAAGAGCCACGCGTAAGTCGTCACTTGCATTTAAACGATTTCTGGCTTTTTTTTTTATGTGCAAAAGTGATGAAAATCCCATTTCACACAGGTAGGTGGTGGCAAATGGTACAAGTGTCTGCAATGCTGCTTTTGCCAAAAGGATTTGGATTTAGACTTAGAACAATTCTGACTGTGTACATCAGAATTGTTCTAAGTCCAGTTTTTCAAATTCCATTTGAATACGTGCATTGGCTCGTATTTCAATAAGATCGTCTTTTATTAAATAGCTGTCGTCCATCGAATCTGGGTCAAATAGAAATAGATCCAGTATCCATCTCTGAACTTTGCTAATATTTCCCGTGGTAAAGTATCCATGAAACGATTCACTCAATTGTTGGAGGTGTATTGCAATTTCAGTTATAATTATTATTTTCTCCTTTTCCAGAACGATGGAATCAAACAAAGGAAAGTTCGCAAAATTCCCATTTTCAACTCGACGTTTCCAAATTTTTAGTTTTTCAATAAATGAAGATAATTTTTCACTAGCTGTTATTATGTTCTTACCAAATCCTTGCATTGATGTGTTTAATTCATTCAGGTGGCTAAATATGTCTGTTAAGTAGGCTAGTCGAAGTATTGCTTCTCTTTTTTCAAAAGTTTCAGCTAAATCACAATTTTGGTTCGTAAGAAACTGTATAATTTCCTCGTGCAATTCAAAAACCCTGCTTAGCATGCGGCCCTTGGAGAGCCACCGTACTTCAGTGTGATAAAGAAGCATAGTATGAACAGCACCGATTTCTTCGACAAAGCACGAAGGATACGATGATTAAGCGCTCGTCCTCGGATATACTTTATTACATTTACTGCAGTAGTTAAGTGTTGTTTTAAATTCTCTGGCAAAGCTTTCGATGCAAGCGCATGGCGGTGCAACATGCAATGCGTTATTGTACTTGCGGTATTTCTGTCTTGATGTATGAAAAAAATCCAGAATTTTTGCCCAACATTGCAGGGGCACCATCGGTGCAAACTGAGCTTATCACATTCATGGGTATTTGAAGTTTCAAAAAGAAGTTTTTGATATGATTGAAAACATCGATTCCTTTTGTCGTCAATTCCAGTGGCTCGCAAAATAAAAATTCTTCCAACATTTCTTTTTCCTTAATGTATCGCACAAATACCAACACCTGACTGCAATTATCAACATCGGTTGACTCGTCCAGTTGAATACTCACTTTTAGAGGACTGGCTTTGATGTCTTCTACTACTTGCAGTAAAATATCAACACTGAGATCTTGAATGCGCGATAATGGAATCTGCTGAATTTTCCTTTGTGCTTCAGAACCCAATACAATTTTTGCAATTTCAAGTGCACATGGTTTTACCAATTCCTCAGCTATTGTATGACCTTTTTTTTCCTTAGAACACAGACATGCCACTTGATAAGAAGCTTCTAACAAGGGCTTTTGAACTGCCGCAGCGGTACTATCAAATTTTGTGATAGTACCGCTGGTATCAAATTGTGCCTTCTTATACTTCGAGATGTTAAGAGTATGCTGCAGATTCACCGCCATGCTGATTGTTGAAATGCTCTAACAACTTTGACGGTTTAAGATTGGAGTTTGAAAATATTCTGCAACATAAAATGCATTGTGGTCGTTGCGTACCATCTTTTGCTGTTGTACAAGTGAATTCATATGCAACATAATCGTCTTTCCATTGGAGTTTTTTCGACATAACGAGGATTACTACAATCAATAACATATTATAATAAAATTAGTTTAATCCTTTATCCAAGTGTGAGCAAACAAAGTTTGCGCCTGAATTTGTTTGCTCACACTTGGATAAAGGATTAAACTAATTTTATTATACTCTAACCAAGTGAAAAATAAACTTTCAACAATAACATATTAATTATAATTTTTCAAAATTTGCAGAAAACCTTTACGTAATCAATTGATCGTATCCGGTATGGGCTTTAGTCACTGATTAATGTTGGTAAATTAAAGAAAATGAGTATTCGTTTCTGTGTCAAACCACCTCGCTAATGTTCGTACTCAGAGTATGCGAACACGTGCGCGTATCAACCAGTTTCTTATTGTACTGCATGTGCTGGTAAATTCGATGCGCTGAGGCAAAGGTAGAGAGGGTAGGAGTGGGGGTCCCTAAAGTCGACGTAGCGTTCGCTAGTTTCTCACAGGCGGTCAGGCGGTAGTTTCCATCGAAAATTTAGAAACTTCTCTCGCACCCCCTGGAAATGCTTACTCACACCCCAGGTTAAGAACCACTGCTCTAAATGTTACACGTGTAGGATTTACTGCTGCATCGAACACTAGCTAAAATCTTACATTATTCTTTAATATAATATTCCTTAATATAATATATATTTAACCATATTTTCCCAAAATTTCTGTCAAAGTTTTCAATAGTTACACAGTACACGTGATAAACAGATATCTTCATACTTGCCAAAGAAAAAACACTAATGTTCAATAATACTCGGATCATTAGGGCTGAACAACGTGATAATTCTAGTGATAAAGTAACGTTCCTTGGTATAAACTTATCTCATATATCAAACCCATTAAAAAAGCTCTTTGGAGAACTAAGTGATGGAATAAATATGATAGCACATGGAGATAATATCTTAGCTTCTGTTTCCATTGGCAACATATCAACAATGCAAATTTCTGCCAACCGTCCTAACAAGTGGACTACGATCAGTTGTGGTTGCAGCGGACACAGCTTCAAACGAATCTAACGATGATGTATTCTAACATTGCATCCACGGCAACTGATAAACATCATCTCTGACTTCGTAACTATGGCAACAGATAGAGAGGGGAAAAAAAAGTACAGAAGAAAAACCATCAGGTTGCATGATACGCGTTGACAGGGATGAGAGGAGAGGTGTGGACAAGCATGTATTTTAAAGTGGAGTGTGGTATTAATGATCAATAGAGACGTCGGCACACACAAAAAAAACTTCACTTTCCCAACAACAAAAACTCTCATGTCATCGATTGATTAGAAGAACGTCCTTGATTATGTCCTCCACCTATGACTCTCCAAAAGGCTGGCGAGATACAAAAATGAACGAGGCTATATAAAAAAAAAAAAAGAAAAAAAAACCTGAGCACGGTGGGAGGGTGACTATCGATCAAGGGTGAATTTTTCCGTCATGTCAGCTGCTGGTGGGTTGGCTCCGACTTAACGATCAGCGAGAGTGCGTTGTTGAATATTGATACATGACGATCATATCGCAAGAGTGGCGAAAGGGATTGTTAAGGGGTGCACTGGGCAGGTAAATAAGACAAAGTGATAAAGAAAACGGTCGGTGAAAAACATTTAATCGCAAATGCCGGGTTTTTCCCCTCCCCGCGCGTGACGTCACTGGTCACGTGACCCTATTACATCTATATTCGAGCAGTTTTATTCCAAAACGATGGTTTGAAACGTTCTATTGTCAAAATGAATTTTTGTGTGTGTGTGTGTGTGTGTGTGTGTGTGTGTGTGTGTGTGTGTGTGTGTGTGTGTGTGTGTGTGTGTGTGTGTGTGTGAGAGAGAGAGAGAGAGAGAGAGTCTCCATTTTTACAGTTTACAAACCGAAAATAACGTATCCCCGGGTGGAAACGACACCCAGTACGGAAGGGAGGGAGAAAATTGACTAAGGGGAAATGATAAATCCAACCCCATTATAGTTGTCCACGTGCCTAAAATGTAGCAATGTCACGCGTAACAATAGCTCTAACTACAACAATCACGCACGAGCGATAGCGCACACAGGGGCGCGTGTACTTGCAGGCAGAAAATAGCCAATCTATTATTTAAAGGCGGGCAGGTATTGGTTCGGAGTAATGGAAGAAATTCATTTAGTATCCAATGCTCGACATAACCAAGTGGGGTTTCCTACCACGATCGATAGATGGCAGTTTTAGCGAGAAAGAAAAGCCAGTTACCGGGAATTGCGTTAAACGAGTCCCCTCCCCACAGCAAACAAGAATTAAACGATGCCTCCTACAGACTACCGTTCATCACTTTCACATCCATAATAGCCTCGTTCGGCGTTATGCATGCGAGATCTGCTCGGCGCATTTTAACGTAATAGATAAAGATCCAATTCTGCTGAAAGCCCAACAATGCTCGGCCACAAAAACATCGTTGTAACTTAATAAATACGTTGTACTACTTAACACGCGAGATTTTTCTTACAGTTTTGATGAAGCATTATACGCAAGAAGAAAGCGTAATGTCCTTTCCTGGGACATCTTTAAGGTTTAGACTAATTTTTCCTCGTAATTTCTCAGGACTTACCACTTAGCCACAATTATAAGGGGATGACGGTCGGGGGAAGACACTAGTGATTGCAATCTGAAAAGAGTCCAATACACCCGAAAGGGAACAAAGGGGATGGATGCTAACGCAACAAGTCGGTAAAATTCACTTTCCGTTACTGAGACGTGACCGCGTAGCTCAATTCGGTGCCGTCGAGCAATTTCTCACTTTACATTTTCCCGTTACCCGAAGTAGCGGGGGGGGGGGGTGTCGACATAATCACTCTCACCATCCCTCCGTGCCGACTACACAGCGGGTTTCTTCCCACTTTTGAACAAATACCCGGTTGTCCTCCTTCGAGATAACAAAACGAGAGAGAAAAAAACGTCCCAGGAACAAAACGGCTTCTGTTTCCATGGAAACGACCTCGTAGAATGGGTTGTCGGACGGGGTAAACGTTCAGTAATCAGATCACTTACGCGATGGTCAATTACTACTACAGGTACATACGCCACCGCTAGCACTCCATCGGCAGCCGATCTTACTGTCCGTACCTTGTGTGTGTGTGAGCATGCGCACAAAATGCGGAAATAGTCTACTTTTAGCGGAATGATTAAGACCATGCAGCGAACATACCTGAATTTAATCACATGACGACAGAGGCACTTGAGACCGTGCAAATTGACTTTTCGCAGCCATTCGTCTTGTTCTCACCCCGCCGGTTACCAAATATAGCAGCGAGCATTGTCTTCTTGCTCAGGAAGAGATTCTTCCACCTGCTCATTGTAAACAGAGGATGTTAGCTGAGAGCAGTTCGCTAGGATGTGTGCTCATTAGCCTACTCTAGTTTGGTCGTCGACTGGGCAGGACCGTGTTCGATACACGCGTAGCTAATGACCGAACACTCGTTCTGTCCAGGAAACAGTATACACACATTCAGCTACAGCAACACCAGTAAGAACGGTAGAGTTTACTTGATAAAACAAGATGTCCTGCATCCAACGATCACGACAAGCAGGTAGGTAACCCACTGCTCACGGACAGGGCACAGCTGCCAACTCAGTAGTGCTACCGATCAGGAAGTGAACTAATCTGCTCGCGAAGTGTCATATAGGTCAGTGTTTCTCAATGTTGTTTTGAGAGGGGGGGGGGAAACCGGGGTACATAAGAAGTCATTTAAGAGTTCTTCCGTCAAGTGCATGTAGTATCATAGTGTGTTCCTATATATCAATTTCTCAGACAACTGTATTCAGAGCTGGCCTAAGAACGTAGCAATTAGTAGGTTCAAAAATCAAAACAGTTGATTGAAAAAAAAAAAAAAAAAAACGATGACTTGCAAAATTGAACTACTCACAAATGTCTCAATTTATAAATATAAATAACTTAAAAATGACGTCGAATTTCGGATATAATAAACAAAATTTTATTTAGAAAAGAAGCTACAAGATCCACTGTACTAATATTAAACTTTGTGGCTACAAATATGAGTGTTCCCCTAAGACTGGATCACTCAGCCTTGGTTGAAAAAGACCTAGAAAATCCTAATCACAGGGCAAATTAGAATCAAGCTCTCTTTCACAGCCATATACGTAAAATACGTCTCGTGCAACATTTCAGATTATACCCGCTTGAACGTGGCTGGGAGTTGAACCAGTCTAAAAGCAAAAATTTCCAGACATTCGTAATTATACCTTCCACCTTTTGTGTTTCTTTCTAGTTAATTATTTCTTGTCGTAGAGGTTCTCTAGCACTGTCGTCAGTCTGACCTTAAGAAGAAAACAAAACAAATCTGTTGTTGCAAAGTCCTTAATAAACGATCGCAATTTCTCAAGCAATTAAGAAGGAATTACAAGTAATGGCTGAAGTTATCCTACCGAAGATGTCGACCACGCATTTATATAAATGGCATGTTGTTGGTGTGTTAACTTACTGTTTTTCTACAATAAACAGAATGCCAAAAGGAAATTCTTTGGAGAGAAAAACAAATTTGCCAGATTTCCCCCCCCCACACCAAACACACACTACCAAAAAAAAAAAAACGAGACATCCCAAGCGTTCTCTCCTTGGAATGTCGATACAATTTAATTAAAATAATTTTACCATTAGCAAAAGATGATGCAAGTGTTTCAGAGGTCGTAGTCAAGCCCTTGAGCAAAATATGGTAAACATCAGTGGACATTGGCTGGAAATGCTGCAGTTGGCAATTGATAGTCATTTATATGTATTTTCGTATTGCTTGAGCTCAGAAGTTACGTTAATGGATAACACTAGCATCCCAACACCTCTTTCAGGATTTATAACCATAATTAGAACACCCTTTTCTTGTATTGCCAATGTTTACAACAAAAAGACAACTTGAGAACATGTTCTGCATGGAGTATGATGGATGTCTTTTTTCGCGAGACTTTTTGCAGAAAGATTAAAATCTATCTATCGGGATTCCAATCCAGATCTTTCGAATCAAGGAAAAACACGTTAACAGAAGCTTTGTAGACGTTTGCAGACTATAATTTTTAAGTTTAAATACGAAGGGGGGGGGATGTTCCAGACGGTAATTGGTAGACGGGATGAACGAACAAGATGAAAAATTCTCATTGAATCTAGAGAAATAGTGAATCATCTAAATGATTTAAGACGAGGTAACCTCGCGTAGTAACAAAAGAAAATAATCAATTAACATTCCAGAAGGAAATAAAGCATTCCATTTAGTTTATAAAAACTTGCATAGCATTGGTACGTGCGATGATGATGTCTACCTAACTAGATATGCAAATCAGATGCGTCCGGTATTTACGATGTGGTTAAAAAAAAAATTAAAATAATGTTATCTAAATACTGATAAAGCTTAAGGTTGGTAGCAATTTAAAAGCCATTATTTTATTTACGTTATTTTTAATAAATAATTAAGTATTGTTGCTGGTATGGCACGGCCCCAAATTTAGAGGAAAATATACATTATGAACAATTAAAAGAATGACAGCCAAGTAGCTACTTCTAAATTGCAGTCAACCTTCTCAATTCCTCAATATATTTATACTTTTTTACATGCATGATGTTTTTTATGTGATAAAACAGTAAGGAAATAATTGTTGAAATCAGTTCAACGATGTGACCAGCACGGCATCTCTGCAAAACGAAATTTGTCCTCCATTTTGGATAAGCTGTACCAGAACTGTCAAGAAGAATGTTCATTTTTACTTAAGAAAGAACTAGCGCATTAACCGAGCTAAAAACAGACACCTATTTCGTAGGCGTAGGTTTCTGTGGTTTAGCAATTCATAAGAAAGATTCCGGTAATTGGATCACATGTTTATTAAGCTAAATAACAATAAAAAACAAACCCGACAAGTTTCGTAAGTCGTTTGACTTATATCTTCAGGGGTCAAAAGTAACTATAAGTTTAAACACAAGAAATGAGAAATTACTCAAAATAGTTCATTTTATGCAGTTGTGGCCGTCTAACTGTTCATTAAATTAAATATCCGAATGCAGATTCAGTGCAATGCTAAGTTTGAACAATGCTGTCACGTTCTGTTGTTCACGTTCACATTATCCGAGGTCTGAGTTGAGTATATTTTTTATCAATGCTGGCCAAATTAATGTAGAATTAGGCCCTGGTTTTTGTTGCATTGCGTTGGAATTCTAAGCATGTTTGCAGCTTCTTTAAATTTTCTTATGTAACAAGTTTTTTCAATGTAAAACATGTTTGTTTTTTTGCAAGAGTACATTATGGCCGGTGGAAGTTGCATGGTATGCTAGGCCTGATTTGTGTTCTCTTCTTTTTTGCACGTCTTTTTGGTGTTCGTTCATACGAAATTCCCCTGATCTTCCAGTCTGGCCTACGTGGCAGATGCTACAGGAACAACATTTATAAACGCCTGGTTTTTTTAAAGGATGATGTGGAGATTTTGGGAGATGTAAAAATCTTGAAATTTTTTCCAGCGGTAGAAAAGCAACTTTAATGTTGTTTGTTTAGTAATTTGGCCATTTTGTCTGTAACATTCTTTATGTATGGAAGCGTGATTGTGTTCTTGAAATCTTGCTTTTGTGAGGAGGTGTGTTGAGGATTTTTTTTAATCGTCTTAGGTTCATAATCATTTTTTGTGTTAAATATTGTAATTCTTCATTTCTCTGTTTTTTGGTGCTGGAAATATTATAAGCTCTATCCCTCAAGGTTTTAATTAAACCTATTTTTTGCGAGGGGTGATGGTGTGAGGCCATATTAAGAAATCTTCCTGTGTTGGTGGGTTTTCTATAGATGGAGAAGGATAATTTATTATCTTTTCTCATTGACTTCTATTAGGATATCAAGAAAGGGAAGTTTTTTAATATTCTTCTTGTTCCAAAGTAAATGTATGTTGTTGTACATATTATTCAGGTCATCTTTGAAAGCAGTTAGTTCCTCTGTTGTTCCTGGCCATATGATGAAAATATCGTCTACACAGCGTAGCCAAATTTTCGGTTTTTCATGATAATTGTTTAAAGCATTATTTTCGAAATGTTCCATATAGGTTTGCTAAAGTCGGGGAGAAGGGGGAGCCCACAGCCAGTCCTTCCTTCTTTTTGTTCCCAAAATTTGTCTTCATACAAGCAAAAAGTATTTTTTATGCAATGTTTATAAAGTTCTACGATGTCCGGAGGAAAAAGGTTTTCAGGGAGATTCACTGTTTCATTTCTGGGAACATTTGTAAACAGGTTGATTACATCCCCCAAAACCTCCACATCATCCTTTAAAAAAACCCAGGTGTTTATAAAATTTACTGTTCCTGTGGCATCTGTTACGTAGGCCAGGCGGGAAATCAGAGGAAATTCGTGTGAGCGAACATCAAAAAGACGCGCAAAAAAGGAGAGAATACAAATCAAGCCTAGTATCCCACACAACTTCCACTGACCATAATGTACTCTTGCAAAAAATAAACATGTCTTACATTGAAAAAAAATGTTACATAAGGAAATTTAAAGAAGCTGCAAACATGCTTAGAATTCCAACACAATGCAACAAAAACCAGGGCCTAATTTTACACCAATTTGGCCAGCATTGATAAAAAAAATATACCCAAGTCAGACCTCGGACAGAGTGAACGTGAACTATGGAACGTGACAGCATCCAGCATTGTTCAAACTTAGCATTGCACTCGGATATTTAATTTAATGAACCGCTAGACGGCCACAACTGCATAGAATAAACTATTTTGAGTAATTTCTAATTTCTTGTGTTTAAACTTTTAGTTACTTTTGATCCCTGAAGATGTAAGTCAAACGACTTACGAAACTTGTCGGGTTTGATTTTTATTGTTATTTATCTTAATAAACATGTGGTTCAATTACCGGAATCTTTCTTATGAGACACCTATTTCATTGTTGAAGTCAATTTCCATTGTGGATGGAAGCAATAATTGCTACTGCCATGCCAATAGAGAAGCATAACGAAAAATTAAATTTGTGGAAGGGGGATTTTAATTTCTCCATGTCTGGTCCAGCGATCGTAATCTCGTGCCCATATTATTCTTTGGATCTGACACTTGGAGATAGTGATTGGCAAAAGAGTGGATGTAAAGCATCTGGGTCGAGAGTTGTCAATTCAGAGCATCACTGAATCAGGTAGTTGGGGTTTCATATGCTTTCTTTAACGAATTCCAGACATCAGAAACAAAGGTGAGCACACCAATCAGCGCATTATAATGTAATACACTGAAACCTGATTCACAGAGGATCATAACCGCGGGAACAGAACATGAATTGAGTACTATTCTGCTAGATGACAGATCACAAGAGAGGGTGAGAAAATTATTGCGACAGCTGGAGAATTAAGTCTAGAAAAAGTGGATTCAGTGAGGTAGAGATACTGGATAAGATCCCGTATCTCTACCTCAAGTGTGACACAGTAAACAAAATCGGATTGATTTACACTGACAAAATGAATGTTAGCTGAATTAGTGAACTAATTTGTCAGTGTAAATCAATCCGATTGAAAATACTAGGGAAAGAACAGTTGACAGAATGGACGTGGAGATTGTAAAGTTATTTCACAACTATCGGTATTACCTTTACCATAATTATTTTTAACTCTGGCATAGTGTTTCAAGGAGCAGAAATATGGTAAGACATTGTATTTCTACTGAGTCATGGAAATGAAAAGATATCAAAAGCTAGCTAGCCAACAAGAGTGGTTGTTATTCATTGAAAAGTTGTTTAAAGATGACAATTCAACAGCTAGCAAAAAAGAAAATGGGTAGCAACATGGCTTAAGGGGGGGTATCTTGACGAGTACTCTGCTTGTGTTTTATAATAGTGAACAAAGTACTGCAATGTAGATTACAATACTTTGTTCTGTAATCTACACTGCAATAATCTAGGAGGTGCATACTATTATCCACAAATATCAAAGAGTGGTGAATATAGGAACGGAATCAAAAATAATAAAGATGACAAGTAGAATGTCAAAAAGCTTTGGTATCATAAAACAAAAGCGATACCAAATTACATGGTATCAGTTTAGGATGACCTGAATGTTTGCCTATAGGAAGAGAAGAGGAGAGGATATCTTAGTAATGGAATTTTACTGGATGGATGCGGGGAGGGGAGGGGGATTTTTCAATCCACAGGAAGACAAAGAATAAGGCGGTTCATGATTGAAAATTAAGAGTGGTTCATAAGAGAGTGCAGAATTTTTTTTAATAGCGAAGGGGGGGGGGTGAGTGGGATGCGTTGAGAGAGAAAGTAGTGAGTGTACATTAACCTCACCCAAGGGGATAAAAGATTGACACGCACACTTAATATTATTTTATTTTAACTATATGAATGCTTATTATCCATATAATGATGAACTATCACACTAAGGACCACTTTTAATTTTTTTTTTTTCCGAGCTGAGGGCAAAGGTATGATACTAGATGCCTCTATCGTCCAGTTCTTTGGTCAACCTTCTCTAGTCTGTCACTGTTGCTGGCTCTATCTTTATGCCTTCATCCATGTTTTTGGCCTTAATGAAGCCAATGTGCAGATTGGACATGGTGGATCTTAAAGCTGCCCATTTCTGCTTTTCTCTAAGGATGATCGGAGGCACCTTTTCTTTGGGAGAAATAGCGGCGTCTGAACCCTGAGCATCCTGTTCCATTTCGTTGTCTTTGTGCGGTTCTTCTGTTGTTCTTCGCGTTTGGCGTGCGCGCACTTCTACAAAGTCTGAAGGTGTAGAAGGCACCGATTCTAACTGATCTTCTGCGACAACGTCTGTGACACTTTCCGGGGGAAACGTGTCCGGGGGAAAAGTTTCACTTTTCCCGGCCAATTGTTGTTAAGTAGTACACCTAATTCAATTCTCTATATACCTCTTCGAATATTGTCTTATTTAGCTGTTTTTCCATGACTATCAATGTGAAGTATCTAAAGTTGGGAGAAAAAAAAACCGCTTACCGGCACTTATGCAGGACTCTGAATTCTGGGTAAGAGCATTGATATATAATGGCGTGGTATTCAGAACACATTTACAACAAATATCACTTGCCGGTCACCTAATCATCTCAACACTGCAGCCTTATCCTTATAGTCCTTATAAGGACTGGCTTAAAGGGGCGAAGCAAGAATGCTTTTCATCTTCCCCGTTATCTGTAGAGGACAGTGTAGGGATAAGGTGTTATTGAGCTATTAAAGCTGTGATCATGGCAGCAGGGTAACACCAATAGCCGAGCCTCAGTTAGAACTTCATTGGCTACAGCATTGCCATCCATTACCCTCCAAGAGTATTAATCACCGCATCTCACGGTCGACTCTCGACTTTGATGTCAGGAAGTTAATTCCGCATTAGTGAACTCTCGATAGGTGTATAAATAATTACTAATTTATATAGCCTTAAATTACCATAAATTTCCTAGAATGATGGATATTATAGATCCAGGTATATTTTATAGAAAAATACGGGCCACTATGCAGAATTTGTGTATTTTAAGTAGTGCAAAGGAAGAAACACAGATAAGGTTAGACTCTTAAAAGCTCTGGAAATTTTCGAAATTTTAATTTTTTTTTTCTCCTTTCTTTCTACATTTGGCTATAAAATATGGCCAGAACGATAATATATTCATAATTCATACTAGAAATTCTTGTCATCCCAGTCATATTATGAGACATTATTTACACAGATCAATGGTGTAGTTTGCTTACCAGTGTCTGCATGAAACACGATAACTCTTAATTTAGTTACTTCTACCTGTACAATCTCGGGCCAACTTAGTTCCACTGGACTTGAATAGGCCCATGAGAAGTAGGGTCGGTCTCTTCACACAATCCGTCACCTTTTTCCGGGTTAACAGTCCAAGCACGTGTTGTATATACATAACGAAGGCCAAGAAGAACTGCTCGAAATAACTGTCGTTTTTAGCAAGAAAAGAAGAAAAAAAAAAAAAAAAAGCGGAGCAGCTGTTTGAAATCCGTGTTTTTTTTTTTTTTTTACAATACTCGCTACAAGTCCACTTAGAAGTAGTGACTACATCCGGGCTTTAAACATATGACGCACCAAGAACTCGAACAGGTGCCAAATTTATCTTACTCCCCCCCCCCTCCCCGGTTTAATCGTACTCTTGTGATTACTCAGCGGAACTTCTTTTCTGAGACTATCACGTGTTTGAGGAGGTTGAAATGAGCGCCGTGCAAGTCGCACTGTTCCAGGTATAAGGGGCTCTTCCAGCACACTGACTGCTTCCGCATTCTCAGGCAAGGAAGGAGAGAGCGAAGAAGTGTTTCTAGGCACCTGGATAAATGACAATCTGAAGCTGTTCTCAATTCTTGTTAAGCAACTTTATTAATCGTTCTGTTGAGCACCCCTTACGTGCCTCTCATCGGACGTAATAGCGAACATTATTCGGGACGTTAGACACAAATAAATCTTATTTTATGGCGTCTGTTCTCCCTCTTGCATCCTCTGTTAATCGGATTACCGGATTTTATCAAGAGGGATGAGTGATGTGTGGCCTTGACCTTTGCGTGTTTCTACTTAAGGTTTGGCTTCCTTAACCTTGCACAGTTTTGGGCGCTGCCTTAGAAAATTGGTCGCTAAAAACACTTTCTTGCTTGCAAGTACGAATTAGCACTTGACTTTTGACCTGGCGTTCGCTCTCGATTTTTAACTGTTGCAACACATTGCACAAACTGGTTATGGGGGGGGGAATTAATTTTTCTTCAAAGAGGAAGTTGCATAACTCCTAAATCACAGAAAGTGTATAATTTTATTGACTGGTTTATAACCTTCCGGAGATAGGGTTCTTTTTTTTCTTAGCATCATGAATGGGTGAAGAATTAAAATTCTAAGCTAGCATTCTTAGGAATACATTTTCTATTCGAAAAACATGTCCTTCCCACTACAACTTTTTAGCTTGATTATGGTAGACTCATAGGTTATTTATAGGTTTGCTTTAACTTCTGATTGTATCTGATAGTCCAGAGATCATTATCATTCTATGGGCCAAATACTTTTCTATGAATTTTCCTTTCAAACGCTGAAACCAAATCCTCCACTCTCTCCTCAAATATCCACGTTTCGCATTGACTACTTTTCTTTATTAGATTCTACCCTTCACCCACTCATTTAGTTGTCTTGTTATGATTACTTAGTATTTGAATTGCCCTACTTTTCTATTTCAAGATTCCCGATTTTCCCACTTGATTCCATCAGTTTGATTCCACGTACTACCTAGCAGCTGGCATGCGGAACTGCTTTCCTGTCGTCCCCTCAAGTGGAGGAGGAAAGCGTCTCCTTTGTATGTCTGTCATACCGATGAAGAAAAGAGGGGTGGATTTGAGAACCCCTGCTTCGGAAAGCAAACATGGCAAGAGTATCCTCAAACCTCTAATACGAAAGATAGCGTGTCAATAGATCATTTAAGGTCATAGTACAGTACGATGTACCTTAATATACTAAGAGATGCTCCTCCCCTCCTCCTCTTAAAGCGCAGTCATATATTAACCGCCGAAATAAATCAACTTTTATTTTTAAACGTGTAGAATGTAATTTTTTGCTACATAACATGAGTTAAGGTTGTATTCTATACACAAATACAGTACAATAGAATTTTCAATTGTATTTATTCATTCTTTAAAATATATGTATGGATATACATACATACATACATACATACATATATATATATATATATATATATATCTGCTGCTCCAATAATTTTTAATACTTCTCACCTAAATATTAAGTCACAGATACTAATGCGCTGACTACACACTTGTAACACCGCCCTATAGTTGGGTCTACCGTGCTAGGAGTGGTGTACTTAAATCCTTGATTCTGTTCAGAAGAACAAGAGTACTCAACGATCCCTACACACTCATTTCTTAGCTTTTTATACTCTTTCAGCTTCTGAAAAGTTAAGCCTAAACTCCCATCCAAAAAAAAAAAAAAAAAAAAAAAACAGCCCATCCGGAATATACCAGTTATTAATATACAATAAAAAAAAATAAATTCCAAAATTTTGATTGATTATCCACATTTCTTTATCATAAAAATTTAACGCTACATTGGCGTAGCTAATCTTTCATCACAAGAAGTTTTCATTGGATCCCCTAAGCTCTTGAGGTAAGAGCAATGCAGGGTTTCGCTATAACATATTTACTGCAAGTGTTACTTAAAAATATAATGCAACATGAAAAATAAAATAATAGGCTTAAGGCACGATCCATACAGAAACAGTGAGGTTTTGTAAACAGAGTGACTTAATGTAGTCAAAAACTAGTTAAGGACATAGTGCGTAGTTTTCTCTAGGCGCAACCATTTCTTGGTTTGGTTTTTTTTCAACTGAATCAAGTTGTGTGAAGATGCAATAGAAAACTTATTCGAGATTATTTTGATATTTTCTATCGTAAAATTAGACAGTACTGAGCTCGATACTATTCGTTTTATTTTTATCTTAAAATGTATTTATATCTGTAGTAGCTTGGGGTCAGTACAACTGGAAAAAAGGAAGCCAGTTAATCGTAAACAAGAGGAAATGACGTCACTATTAGGGAGGGAAGAACAGATTGGTAAAAGTCAAGATTTACATAAATTCAAACAAGGGTTTGAATGATTAATGAAGAAAGAAAGTCGAAAACAGGAAACAGAAAATAAATTTAAACCACTAAATCGAAAAGAGAAGATTTGCATTGGAAATATGTGGATGAATACTACTTGTGAAACATCTGATAGAATGAAGTTCATTTAGTGAGTATAGGGGGATATGAACAGTACCTGAGAGAAGTGGGGTTTGGGGGGTTACATTATAAATCTAACCGGATTTCACTGCTGGTTACAAACGAGGAAAAACACTCGCTTTTCATGTCAGGTAAATATGATACACCAAAAATCTTAAATATGTCATACGTAAAAGCTACCCTAAACAAAGTAGCCTTAGTGGCTGGTCCTCACCCCGACACAATACCATCTGGCTACCAGATTATTTGGTACCTAACTTGCGGTCATTTGGAGCACTTCCGGTTGTTGGTCTCTCAGAGAATTTTGCGTTATAAATAAGGATGTCAATTTCTGTTAGAACCTCATCGGCATCCCTCAAATGCATGAGAAGTGGAGAAAGAAAAAAATGCCGCAGAGCTAACACATTTTCTTTGGATTCCACAATTACACTTAGTGACATGCACGGTTCAAGTGAGGGTGATTATGCGAGAAGAGATAAATATACTGTGACCTGATAATTGTTTTTTAGGCATGTGAGGTCTGTACGACCGATGCATGCCTTCGTGGCTATCTCAAGGAAAATATCCGCAGTTCACTTGACATCAAGGTCACACTATGTAAATTGTAATGCGCTTGCACATATTACAAATCAACAATTTCCTCATGAAGATTAATACAACTGGCATTTGGCTCCTAGGGGACGGGATGCTGGGCGTGAGTTTATTTCATCAGTGGGCGTATAATTCGCCAAACACTATCTCCTAATATTTTCAGTGGGTTTTATTAATTTGCTATTGATTAGAGTTACAGAATTACATCGGCAAAGTATGATTGTTTGCGAGGTGTGTTCAAACTTGTAAGCAAGTATATGCTTTGTTTTTTCATAGCACACATAGCTTGTGTTAAACTATTCAATGTAGGATAACATGGAGATGAATCATCACGTGGTTTAAACCACGAACTGCTCTCGATATTATTGCATGAAAATAACAATGGAAAACAGAAGTTCATTTGGAGTGTCCAAGCTTTGTGTATTGTGGTTGGAAATCGTGTGTCAATTCATTCCTTATCTCTCTATTCTATCCTCTTTCTATCACTTCTACGAGCACCGAATAATGAACGACGGTCTCCTTTTCACTAACTAATGCTTAACTTTTAAAAATCTTATTTTTCTTAACACCAAAAAGCGATTGAGGTTCAAAAAGTTCAAACTATGAGCTAACAGCATCGAACAACACATCGAAGCGATGTCAAATCGGCAGGCGGGGTTCAGTAGCGCTATTATCACTTTATGAAATAATAAATCGTTACTTATCCAAAGTGGCTGGGCAGAGCTGTGGATACAATTACCGCTCAAACTAACCCGGAGAGGATCAATAGAGAAGCAGACAGTAATGGCCGCGCCAGTGTTCACCTCAGCGTTGCGGCCCGAGCCCGGCATTGACTGCAGTGTCTAACAACAGGGATTCCAAACCATCTTCCGACACTATCGCAATCGATTTCTCGGGTTATAGAAACGATGGCGTGGCGCTAAACGTCGGGAGAACCATACGGAGGGGGGGGGGGGGTCTTATCAGCCATCGGGAGACTCAGACGAAGACGGATTACTTTCAATAACAAAGAACGCCAGCTTTTACGGAGTGAATCCGGCAGCTTACAGTTCACAGCTCTGCTGACGAGGGGTTGGAACGGGGAGTGAGCGACGTATTATGAGGTTTGCGAAATATGCCAAGGAGGGCAAACGGAAATTAGTGGCGTTTATTTAACCTTAGCGAAGGGATCGGAGATGACCGAGAGGTAGGAATCGGAGATGCCGACCGCAAAGAGAGTGTGCTGTAAGTTATAAACGATCTTAAGAAAAACTAATTTGAGGGAGAAATAAAAAAAAGGCGCAAAACCAGGTGAAAACGAATTAACGTCATTGCTATGAATCACGTGGTCAACTGTGGATAGAGACACACACACACACACACACACACACACACACACACTACATTCGAGGATTTCCAGCGGATTTCGATTTTTATAACTCGAACATTCTATTTCTGGATGCAGCGAAAGTAATGACCTTTGCGAGAAATCTTATAATCTAAGTTCATCCATCGTCGCCGGAGACTTCATTGATTTTCATCCTCCCACCCACACCTCTGTCACTTTGTGGAGGTGAAGGAACTCCGGATGATAATTTGGCTTCCCAGTAAACAACTTGGTAATCAGAGACTCTTGTTCAAAGGCTCGTTTTATATAGATGATATTTTCTTGATGTCTCAACCCACGCCTCCCAAGTGGGCTTCTTTACTGCCGGTGTAAATAGAGGCCCCAAAGAAAGAGAGATGAGAAAAAAAGAATTCCGCTGCCTATCTTTCACTCGGTGGACTGCTTAGTCAAAACTTTCACCCAGATGTTGATCAAATATGTTTAAGTTAAGAAACGAAAGTGATAAGGAAAGCACAGCCTTTTATCGTTCTTTCGGAAAGTAGACGCTGATTAAGGACACAGACGAGTTTATCAGAAATATTAAGGCATGGTTATTCTAATTTTCAATTATAACATTTCCATTGTCATCCTAAAGTACTGATGAAAATATTCACGAGATATATTACGGAAAAAAAAAAAATGAACTGGGCCCCGATGACGTGACAGAACAAGGGAGGGCAATTGCCCGCAAGAGGACTGGTGATGGACCACTTCCTCTTGTCCAAAGTAAACACTGTGTTTAAGTGTTTGTCCCCTTATGAGGGGTGCTTAAACGATGGCTATCGTAATCACAAAAACAGCTGTAGTGGGGGAAGAGATAGAGGCCCCAAAGAAAGAGAGATGAGGGAAAAAAAAAACGAAAAAAGCCTTGGCGACAGCTGCACTGCGTTCAAATTCAGACATAATCATACCTTGAGCAATTAAGAAAATTTTCACATTTGATCCAAGACCTACGATATAAGGAAAGCAGCAACTCTCCGGAAAGTATCTTAAACTCACTGCCACGTATGAGTGAAGTTAACAGAACTGCTCAATAGAAGCTACATTAAGTAATCTATAATCCATTCACTTGTCAAAGAAGCTACTATACTAATAGAAATTTTGAAGACGTTAACATATAGATATCTTGCATCATTAGCAAACTAACTGTATAACCAAGTTACAATGTCATTATTGCACAAGTAAGCCTACAATGCAACATCTGCAGACATAACTGCACTGACGCATGTATTCAACTCATATTAACCTTTGATACAAAGTAGCAGCGTGTGTGTGTGTGTGTAGGAGAGACAGGGAGGGGAAGCAACTCGCCACCTTCCTGGAAGCGATAGAAAATACAGTGAGTGGAACATCTTGAGAACTGATCGAAGCCACCTGTGACCTCATTAAACTTTTCCCGAGGCGAGATACTCGGGGTTCAAACGATGTCAAAAAGTGGGCGGAATCACGAAGGGAACGGAAATCCTGTAAAAGTAGCGTTTCTTTTGTCCCACCACTGAAACAGCCATTTCTCTATGCAATGGGGAGAAACTGAGAAGTGGGCCCATCTTTCAAAACATCACTGAGACCTCAATACATCAAATAACAGAAAATGTGCCGTGTTTATTTAGCTATGAACACATCGTATTTCCAAGTTGTTACATGGCATTGTTTTTTTTTTTTTAATCGAATAGCTGTTCATGATTTGCCTATTAATATAATATAACACAGAATTTTATTTCGGTTGTAAAGAATGCTTCAAAACATATTAATAAACATAAATGGGCAAGATATAAAGTATAGTATGAAGTCCGATGTTTTCAGCTCCCTCCCCAACATTTGTTTATATTATAGCGGATTTCAACCATGTTCAAACAGTTCTTCTGTATATAGCTTAATTAGTTTTTTTTTTTTAGCCAATTAATCTCTTGATATGTTCTTTTCGAAAAGCTATATCCTTACATTCTTCTCAGTTCAATATTTAAAACAACTACAGCGGAAGTGTATTGGGAAACAACAGCAATGCGAACTTGTAAACAAGTTGCTATATAAAGAAAAGGGAAGTGTGTGCAAAGGTTTCTTTTCATTACTAAAGTAATCTAACATGCTGGAAGTGTTGTGGCATTAGACAATCGTTAATATTTGTAACAGCGCATGAGCAAAAACTATGCACTAACGTCCATCATACTAATATTTACTACAACAAATTTTTTTACAAGTAACAACTTGCTTAGTTCACAGATGGCGCACCATTCTAGTTACCATGGAAATAAAAGTGATATACGGCAATTAAGTGCAATTGTTTGTAACTGCGCATGAGCAAGACTATGCACTAACGTCAATTCCACTATTTACTACAACAAAATATTTTCACTAGTAACAACTTGATTAGTTCACAGGTGGCGCACCATTCTAGTGACCATGGAAATAAAAGCAATATACTGCATGGAAATAAATACGGCAATTAACTGCAATTTCGCTTAATAATACTGCCAAATAATTCATAAAAATCCGCTAACGTCGCAAATAAAACAATTAGGAATTAAGAAATCCTCTCTGCCCCTCCCCACTTCCACCTTTGCAAGTCATCTCATTGCCTCGTGCATATTTCCGCATCACGTGGTAGATTTTATTAAAATTAGCTTGGGCGAGTCTGTGTAAGGTCACTTAAATGTATCGCGGAATGCCCTGACGTCAAACAATCACTACGAATTACACAATCTCCTCTTCACATGATTACCCGAAAGCCATCACTGTTTGTGTTGCCGCAGTCAAATTCCAACATTATTCGTGTACAATATATTAAGATCCCACTGTCGTTTCTTTATACGACTTATCTGTAACGATATCCGCAAACAGCGACTCATTCATATAATGGAAAATAACTATGTTACTATACTATACGAATTATGTGAGGGGGGGAAGGTTGCAGACCCATCAGCTTAATCCACTTTTGATAATGACAGGATATATTTTTCTAGATTTCATAGCTAACAACTCCTATAAAATGGATTAAGGGGGAAAAGGCAGCTTTAACAACAATGCTAGTCTAGATCAACAATCGGGCAAACAAAGCGACATCTGGTGACCCTAAACTGCCAAGTTAAGAAATAAAATTTACAACAATTACATTTCGGTCTAAATATATCAAACGTAGCATTGTTGCTATGAATATTCGGTTCTAGTAATTCCATTGTTTAGTTTATTTCAATTAGCCTTTGTTATTAAACAGAAAAATCCCATATAAATGAATGCTGGCAGCTTATTATTTATTGCTAAAGCCTAATAAATTATTTACAAGTGAACTATGTATTAAGCAAAACCACGAAGTTTATACCGCTAACATCAGCTACCAGTATTTCGGGACCTGCCATAACTTCCCGCCCAAACACTTACCTGCTTCACATGTCTGTAAAGGTCAGCCATCAACCGACTCTGACGCGCGGGAGGGGGGAAAAAAATCTCGAAGAAGCACGTGCTCCACAGCACAGGCGAAAAACGACAGGTTATCTCGGCACACTCAAAGTCACAAACTGCGCCGTATAACACGGGCGATGGATTAAGGGGGAAAAGGCAACGGGCGAAAGACGAACAATCAAGTCTTGTGCATGTCTCTCTCACTCACTCACTCTCTCGCACATTCTTTCCTCCCCCTCCCCCCCATCTGCGTGCTGAATGACAGGACGGCGAGCCAATTGTTGGTGTCTCAAGGCGGGTCGCGTGTAGGCAGGAGAAAAAGCCAGTACGAAAAAGTCGGGTGGTTCAGACGAAGAAAAAAAGAGAAAAACAAGAAAAAAATAAATAAAAGGAGTAGCGCTCCGACAACATGATGATAAAAGAAAGCCGAAACAGAGTCGTAGGTAATCTACGGAAAGATGTCAAGCAACGTCGGCTCTATTTTGTAGCACTTTCTTTGTTTTCGGGAGCGTTGTTCGGAAACACGTGGCTCTCTTATAAACGGTTACGGCTCGCGTTCGCTGCACACTAAAAAGGGGGCAAGCGGCACGCGAACATGTTACGGACAGGCTATTTGCTCGAGACTGAGGAATGCAGAAGCCGCCTATTAGCGGCACCTAGAAAACAACGTTATGAGAACAGAGTGTCATACTCTGTGTGTGAGAGCGCGCTTATCGGGTTCGAATCGTAATTTGAAACGGGTTTCACTCAGGAGTGAGTGCGTCATCCTCATCGGACATCGTCCGTATGAATTCTCAGTGCTGGCCATCCCCCCACCCTTTTTTTTTTATAGCACCGGCTGGATTGAATGCGCCTTCAGGTTGCAGCATCAGAGGTGGTTTTTTTTTTTTTTTTGCTTCTTTTGTTCGTTTTATGACGACAAGGAGAGCAATTGGCGTCTTTACGACCTCTGACGTCAGGAAACGACTTTAAAGAACCGCAAGACAGTGGGCAGTGATAAGAACACACTTTAGCTATGAATATTAATGTGTGTATTCATGAATATCAACGAGTAGTCTTGGGAAAATCACACACATACACACTTATTCTTATACTCTTATACAGGGTTAGCTGGCAAGAGAAACGGGTTTGAATCAAGATCTGTTCGCTTATTGCGTGGTACTCTGAACAGAGATAATTTAGGGATCCTTAGTTAATGGGAAAATCAGTTCAGTGAACTCCCCACCCCCCCCCTTTTTTTTTTCTTATGTGGTCTACGGAGAGCTTCGACGACCACCTGACCCCATTCGGTTGATTCCGCTTGATTTCCTTCGGTTACTTTGTTCCAGTTTGTAGAACTAGCGTCTGTCCGACTTAATACTATTAATTCTACGATTTCCGACTGCAAGACAGAACAAGTAAAATGCTATTTCTTTCGAATTTTTACATTTGAAATTAGACTCAAGAAGAATGACGTGAAAAACTTAAGAATTCCAAAAGAATCTTCAAAAAAAAAAAAAAAAAAGAGAGAAAAACTCGTCCTATCAGTCTATTTTGGGATCTCAGTTAGTGTGTCGACCAATCAATATGCTTTAAAGAAAAAAATAATAATCTGTTTATATAACGTAAAGGAAAACATGTAGAACTAGTTGTAATAGAAATCCCACACTTACAAAAGATGTACCTCCAAATACAATTGAGAATAGCTTTTACACCGAAGATAAATGGAACATCTCAATCAGTCCGAGTACAACACTTACTCGGTATGTTTTTTTTTTTAAAAAAAAAAAAACCATCACATTAGTTAATAATAAGGCAATGCTCTACTGCTGCAGTTATAACAAATCAAATAACGCGGGTTAAACAAAATTAAAATATTAATGATTATTCGAAAGATAAATATCAATTTATAAATATTAGACAGAAAATGTAATTCTGTTTGAAAAGGTGGAACGCTTCCACCATTTTTTTTTAAATTCATGATCAGACACGCCATCAAATAATCAGAAACACATTGGGCTCTGGTGTGCTGAAATATATTTTGTAACAATGTAATGTTTCTGCCACCTGGTGGCAGGAACATTACATTGAGGTATTGCTTTACGTTACATTAAGCAGAATCTATTGTTGCTATGGAAATAAAAAATGCAATTGTTGTCTCAGTTAATCAAAACAAATAGAATAATATAGTACAGAAAAACATTTAGTTGGTGAAACAAAGTGAACTATTATATAGTGATGTATAATGCATGTGATCAGTTTGAAGCAACGTTGAAAAGAAAAAGTTTTGTAATTCAAATCTCTTTACCTTTCTGGAATAGCAAAGGTTCTTCACTCAAAACAGACCAATCACTTAGTAAATTTAATATTAATAATCACAGTTGTTGCTGACTTACTTATTATACGAATCATTTGGACCAAAATCCAACTGTACTATAATTAAATAGCACTTTATCAATGCTGGATAATATCGGTTAAATAGGAAACCGAGTGTCCTATTTAACCGATATTATCCAGCATTGATAAAGTGCTTTTTAAATATAGTACAGCGCAGATTAAAACAAATATTGATGTAACAATTGCTGGAAAGATCTTCCTTCAAAACAAGCCTGTTCAATGCCAAGTCAACAGGTACTTCGTTTATAGAATGATTTCACTTTTCTATTGTTTAACTTCTTAAATCGAGCAATTTAGATGTTCGATATAAGAACTTAAAGAATAGAAAAGCCACTTAATATCCTAAATGTGAATTAACTTCCTTAATATTCTATGGTAGGAAGAAGTTAAGATTCATACCATGTTGGTAGTTACTCAGATGAGAAGCAATACCTTGAACAGAAATGAAAATATTATGTATGTTGGAAATTGAGGATAATTGTCATCACCTATACTGCTTAAAATTACCGTTTTTTTTTCTTCTTAATCTGAAAAATTAAGCACACATGAATACTTTCAAGGATTACGGTAGCAATTACCATTTATAAAAAAAATATTTTAAAAAATTAAAAAATTAACTGGTCATACGAACTGAAGTCTGAACTACGGAGGCTCTATATTATCACCATCATGTTAGTCAAGGATTTAGGCCTAAACCAACCTTAGAAGTCGTCGTCGTTGATTCTCTTAAGAGGATGTCCAGGTATTCTTTTCCCTAGTGGTTTGTAATTTAAGGCTTGTTTTGGTAATCTTTCAGTTTTCATTCTTTCAACGTGTTCCATCCATTTATGTTTATATTTAATTTTTTTTTTTTTTATTACTGATTCCTGGTTTAATTCTTTCATAATTCTTCGTTTCTTTTGTGATCGAATAGAATATGCTTTGCAGTTTTTCTCTATTATCTGTCCATAATATTAATATTTATCTATAATAATATTTACTGTAATAATAATATTTATCTATAATATCATTTCATGATACTTTTATGTAATTTTCAGTTCGTAGGAGAAAGGAATTGTATATTTGCTAAGTAATTCAGGGTAGTGTTCATTTCGTGTAACAGTTTGTGATAAAGGGATCCCCGTAAGAACTCAATGAAATACTAGCTCGATTAGCTAAATGATGGACACCGACCACAGATGATTTGCGCTTATCCCAAGAATTTGTCTGCTTAAAGTATTTTGGTTATAAATATTATCTAGTAATAATGTGACATTTAAAAAAAAATGATCCTGATATTGGAGGTTTAAGAATCTCAATGAATGAACATTTCTTTTAGGGCTAACTGTAAAGGAAAGTAACTGGTGATCGGCGGATTAAGATGTCGGTTTCAACAAATGCGAAACTACACAACTGACGGACCAAATGGCCATCTCATGACTTTAGTTGTCTCGACGAGAACATCCAGAAACGACATAACCGAAATTAGATGTCCGAGGTGCTTTCTTGATTGCATTTGCTGGGCTTGTGGGTACGAGATAAACTGGAGCTGCAAGTGGACGAGAGGTCAAACTATTACAGACTAACTAACTGAAACTGCACCTGTTCAAAATTCAGATGTTCTCCCACTTTTTCTTGATCTGAAAAGAGGTATTTTGTGTTACCGATCAGAACAAAGTTAATTCAATGCTCTCTCTCTCTCTCTCTGTACGTGCGTGCATGTGCGTGCGTGCGCGCGCGCGCGAGATTCCCAACGAGATTTCTTGACTTGAATGAACTCTGACATGAAGAAAAACTATTACCTAGTAGAAAAACTAAACCAGTTAACGATTACAGTAAGAATAAGGTTACATTTTTAGTCATTTGGATGTCCTGGAAGCACACAAAGAAATAGTTTGTGTGCACGCACAATGAAGCATATAGATCCAAAACAAGGGATAATCACAACCTGCAATAATTTTGCAAGGTTACTGCACATCTGCCTTTCGCAAATTCTTATAGCCCGAATATGAAATGGAATATGATGCAAGTTAAAAAAAAAATATATATATATATATATATATATATATATATATATATATTTGGAACAGATGAGCTGGGAAAAAAAAAATGTTTATTTTTAAATGCAACCAATCATCTTTTCTTTCCACTAAACCACTTAATAAAAAAAAATGAATCGTATGAATTTTTATACTTGACAGATGGTAAATACATTTAAGAAAAGCCTTAGAAAAATATTGTAAACAGAACTTTATACATATCAAGTATATTGCGTGACCGAGTGGTTAGCCTACCTGTTCTCTAAAGAACAAGCTGAGGGTTCGAGTCCCGTAGAATCCCCCACTCGATTAATGGAGGCCCTGAAGAAGATTGAAAAATGATCCATGTTTGGTCCCTAAACCACTTAACAAAAAATAAATAAAAACAACCTTTAGACCACCTACCCACACAAAAACAATAGCTAAGCCAACTGGCTGTTCTTAAAATGTCAAGTCTATATCTTGAAACTCACTGACGACAGATATACAATGCTGAGAACATCTCATTAGATGATCATCAGTGCTAATCTCAAAGCGTAGGGAACCGCGTCGAATATAATAAAAAAAAAATCTTATAATTTAAAAAAAAAAAAAAAAACGTGTTATATTTCAAAAACAACTTACCTGAATAATCTCATTGGTCTTGACCACCTGTTCTGTAAATTACTGAAGAATCCCGCAGTGTCTTTCTGTGTCTGTAACAAAAAAATTAGATTCAGTTTCTCGATTACAAGTGGTCCCCCCCCCCACCCCTTCCTAACAGCTATTATATAAAGTCTTGATATGAACTGTGGTCACTACAGTTTGCTACTTGTAGTATCTAAAAGTAGAAGCAGAGTTGCAAACACACAAGGCTTTTATGAGAATGTATGTAGGTCAGTCATGAAACAATAATTTAAATAAGTCCCTTTATACCAGAGTCATATCATCCATCCCCTTTTTTGAAACACCACAGATGGAGGGGGAAATGATGAGTGTAACTATCCTAACCAATATTATTTAAGTATATTACTGACATATATCGCATTGCATGAGTTATTTTCATGGATCAGTTTTGCTAACATCAAAACTGATGTTTTCTACACTCATTTGGTCTCTGCAGGTATTGCCGAAAAAAAAAAAAAAAACACGTTCATGGAAATCATTACCTGATATTCGTTATCTATCTAACAACATGCATGCTCACCTACGACGTTATTAGCAAGTTTGAGAGGCTAGCAATCTTCGCCATTTTAATTTACACAGTTCAGGATATTAAGTGTGACCTGTTGGAGCAATCAGTACGTTAGCGTCACGTGGGCTACTGCATATTCACCAGCAGGTACATCATTATCCTTTCACATGCTCGTAGTTTCATACACGCCTGAGATGATCCACTGTCAGATAGACAGTAGCGATTTAATGTCAGTATAGCCAATTACAGAACTTCGTGTTATTTGGGGATTATTCAAATTACGGTGTGATGAGGAGTGCGCTAGTTGTCTGCAAACTGCTCCCAATCATTATCATATAACGCAAGGGGTCCAATTGGTCACTGTCTAAAGCTAGTAATCCTGGACTAATACTCAAAAAGGTCCAGCAAGGTGAAAATGTGTTTGTTGACAGGGGATGTTTTTAATAATACAAAAAATGCTGATAATAAGGAGGAATGTCCTTTTCAATAAAGGAAAAACTGAATATTCATAGTCCAAGATTGAAAAAACAGCTTAATTTCATCTGGATGTTCTTTGCGAGTCTCCATTTCTGCGTAACAAATATGCAATCGCAGATTTCATGAGTGTGTCATACTTTAGTGCGATGAGGTTTACCACGTGGTACCAGTCGCCACCCGGGCGCAAGAATAAGGTCATCTGACCCACCTTCCGGTTACAGTTAAGGATATGCAGGCGTGAAGGCGAGACAAGAAAGTGCGATACGACGGACGGATTCACCCACAGTGTTCGAGTGTTGCATTTCTCTCCCCGTACACCCAAAGAGGTCACCAAATGGCGTTGGTGCGAGGAGTCCAAAAAAAAAAAAAAAAAGAAGAAGAAGCGCGTGCTCCGGACAAATGGTATACAAAGTGACAGGTTAAAACGAAAATAGTTTGGGAAGCGGTTGACAGCCGTGACGAGGCGGGGAGTTTCGAACAGTTCGGAGAAATGATGATGAGGAGAAATAGTCGAGAACGAGTTAAAAATAGAGCGGCGCTATTTAAAGATGCAGAGGGACAGGGGAGATATTGCTGTGTCCCCTCCTTTCTCGTGTTCTGTCTGACAGCAGGACAAACACTCGGTGCGTGGAACGACCGCGCTAACTGCTGGACTCGGGTATTAAGAGTACCTCGATGTACGTAGCAAGCAGCCAGTTTTCTCACGTCAACACATCGCTGATTGCCACAGACAAATCACTCGCCGTCCCGACACTGTTGCCATTCCACACGTACATGGGTAGCAATCAGCATTACAATTTAGGGGGCGAAAGGATATTTTATAAGGGAAAAAAGAAACGAGGAGCCCTTAAGGTTATAAGGTTATCTGTTTGCAACAAAATGAACACGTCCTCCCCCTCTCTCGATTATATACAGAGGGAGAGTTTACGAGCCTTGTAATCTCCCTCTCGCAATACAACAACTCTTTGGCTCCTTCTCCATCATGAAGAACATTTTAAAAAAATTCAGCAATATTCTGGGATCAAAAATTCTCACAAAAAAGCAAAAATAATGCATTCATTTGTTTCTTATCACTTCGTAATTCTGATACACAACCCCCTCCCCTCTAATTATCTCTGGAGTTTCAATTGCTGATCTCCAAACAACGAACTCGCATTCCTTGTGGACTTCAACGTCTACAAGGAAGTCTTCATAGTTGGAGTATCTGGAATATAGAAAATGAAACTCGAGATAAATAATACCAAATAATCCTCACAACATACTCAACTTTTCATTAAAGAAGGTCGAAGTCCCCCCCCCCCAAAAAAAATATCACAAGTGGTTCGAGATAACTGTTGGTGCAAGTTGTTACGGTGTAAATTGTTGTAGCCTGGTGTGACACTATCATCCTACTTGACGGAGCCTGACGCACAATAAAGGTGGGGAGACTGTTTGGTTTCTAAAGAAGTGAAACCAGATTATTAAACTTCATCTACATTCATTAAATTCCCGTGATATGTACTATCAGAGCGTGAACAGGACACTGTGATAGTACTACATGAAAGTTTATATCATTACTAACATCCTGTCAACAACTTTTCCTCCAAATGAATCTGTTCTCTCTCAGGACTCCATATTTTCAAATCTTATATTTCGGTCTTCTAAGACTTAAAGTGTCTTACTGCATCAATGCACCAAGATCTTCGTCTTCCTCTGAGCCTTTTCCTAATACCTGTTTTGCTAACCTGAACTTTCCCGTTCTGTTTAGGTGTCCATGCCACCCGAAATTAATTCTGCTAACACATTCCTCAATGCCAACAGTATCAAATACTTCCTCACAACTTTCATAAGAATCTCCAGTCTTTAAAATCAACTGTTTTGTATACTGTTAGTTTAGCGTTTTGGTTAATTTCTTATTACATATAAATTTACCACCTTTGCTTATTCTGTTGTCTATTTCAAATTTAATTTGCCATCTTTACTGCTGAAATACTTCACTTGTTCTTTGGGTTCACCATTCAGGATACACTTGATGTTTTCAATGGTCTACCTTTTTTCCCCATAAAAAATTTATTACAACAGTTATTCAATTTAGTCAGAGAATCTTGCAGACTTGTAGCGGATTTATTTAGAAGTATAACACCATCCGCATAAAGCAAAGAGCTGACATTAACATCTCCAATTCTGATATCAGTTTTAATACCACTTTCCTTCATAATGTGATCCACATAGATAATGAATAACAGAGGGGATAATGTACATCCTTGTCTCACACCAGATTTAACATTAAACCATCTTCCTGTACTTCCTTCAATTCTAACTGCTAACTTATAACTCAAATAAAGACTAAGTATTGCTTGATATAATGCCCCATTGACACCATTCATTACGTCCTTAAAACTGTAGCGTTTCGAATAGCTTCTCTTTCTTAGCACCTTGTCATATGCCATTTCCAGATGGACAAAACTTAAATACAGATCTTTGTTATATTCCCATGATTTCTCAACTATTTGTCGTAAAGTGAAGATCTGATCCTGACAGCCTCTATTTGACCCGAATCCAGCTTGTTCTTCACCAAGCTTTTCTTCCACAATTCTTCTCAAGTATACTGGATTAAATCTTACCAGGAACACTCAGTAGGGAAATCCCTCTGTAATTCTCACATTCAGTTTTATTTCCCTTTTTATATATGGGTACTATGAGAGCTCTACTCCAATCATCGGGAATTCGTCCCTCTGTCCAGGCTTTCTGAACTATGCAGTGCAGCCACTGTAAGACTCTTATACCACCATACGTCAGCATTTCTGGTCGAATATCATCTACTCCTGCTGCCTTTCCACATTTCAGGCTTTTGATGGCTTTTTCTACTTCAAGTATGGATATGTATTCCTGACTGCATGCCTGTTCAGTGTTTTTTTTTTTTTTTTTTAATCACTGTGCTGTTAATGTTTGTTCCGTTTAGTAATATTTCCAAGTAATTACTCATACATCTAGAATATCTTTATCTTCAGTTTCATGTCACCTTTATCATCTCTAATTCCTTTTACAGAACGTTTTCTTTCATTTAAAGTTACTTTAATAGCCTATAGAACATTTTCCCACCTTCCCGATCCTTATCTTCTATACTCTTACCGAAGTCCTCCAATGAATTTTACACCCACTGTTTTGCCTTCTTATATTTCTCTGCGTATCCATCCCCCCCCTCCCCGCCAGAGGGGGGAAAAAACATGCCTACTTGCCAGGAATTTTCGTATATGCTTTCTTCTTTTCAGTGATGCCCCCATAAATTCTTTAGTCCACCACGGGGTCTGATTTTTCTGTTCTTCATATGCTTTCTTGGTTGAATCAAAGTCGTGTTTCGAGTTTGCCACGGAATCATCAAGACTCGATTCCTGTCTTCAAAGTTTTATTTTTTCTTGATTTCATGTAAAAATTGCGATTCGATTCTTTTTTAACACTAAGTGATCACTTCAAATCCTTTGTGTCCTGAACCAGTGGGAGAACATCGCCATCAGCTAAAACACAGTCAATGAGATTTCTCTTATTCCTTGTATATTCTCCGCATGTGAATTTGTGAAGATTTTTTATGTTGGAATATGGTGTATTTAATGTTTAGTCTGTGTCCTGAACAGAAATCCAAGCGCTACTTACTATTACTCTTTTTTCCAAATTTTCCCAAGATGTGTCTGGTATTCATTTGTTACTCCGATGTTTAGATCTTCAAACAAGGACCAATTTTTCCTTTGGGTCAACTGCCTTCTCTAATGCCTCGGAAAATTCCTTCACTTCTTCCTTAGCTGAACCTTCTGTGGAATTATAAGCACAAACCAGTCATCGTCCAATTCCACATTTTGATGTTTGTATCCATCACTGTTTGCTATTCAAAATTGTGTTCATATTTAGTGTTGAATACTATGGGCTGCTCATTCCATTGCCTCAATATTACGTCTTGTATTATCATTTTTATCACTCACTTTTTAGTTCTGCTTTACACCACTTCCACGTGTATTTTCATCGACACGGTTCTGTTGAAACTTGCAATCATAGGCTGTACAAATACGATAAACTACTGGTGCAAAACTACTCTATATTCAGTTACAGACCTACCTTATGATTCTTCTCATTCTTTCTACCTATCCATATTCTCGCCTCATCCTTGTTATAGCTGGCTGATATGAAGTATACGCAAAATCTCTTGTGTAACTTGAAATTAGGAATAGTATATTTTAATAATAATAATAAAAATACTCAATTAGTGAATAGTGCCACCTGGTGACATACGTGTTGAAGGAATACATAACACGCCACTGGTCATATTTACTTTATTTTCGCTTTCTGTCTATTTTTCCATAGCGAAAAACATTAAAGAGATTGGTCAGACTGTACGATCTCGAACAATAACCCAGCAGTCACCTGTGCCAGCGTTCTCTCTGCCCGCCTCTCACTCAAGAACGGAGTTATGGTCCAACGAAATAAGGATACGTTCCGAAAAAGATGGCGAGTGCGAAGAGGACGCGCACAAGAAGAAATAGATATAAGTGTTGGTTAGTAAGTGCGTTGGGGAAGGATAAGAATTCGTTTTTTACGGAAATGGCGCAGGCAGCGAGAACGTGCTTGTGTGTTGGCTGATAAATAAGGTTTTTTTCGGGGCGACTGACCAAATAGCTACGCACGGAGCCAAACGTCAGTCCAACGGACAGACAACAGGGTCAGTGACCTGAAAAGTTACGTGTAGCTGAGACAAGTGGCGGTGCAGTATGTGACGATATGCATCGGTATCGCAACTACATCTTCCCTCACTAAAAATCATTTGAGACTTTTATAGAACTGCATCAAACCAGATTTATTCGAGTGGAATGTATTATCAGTTAAGCCTTTTCAACAATGCTGCAATCTTCTTTGTTTGACGTACACAAAAAACTAAAAATACAAAACTACCAACCTCATTATAGAAATAATCATCTTACGCGAGAGGGCGCTGACGCGAATTGTTAATGTACAGCAGAAGGGCAATCTGGCTTTTGACCAATAAAAAGATTCCTGACCAGTAAAAGCCGTCTCTCGAAATAGAACATTTACTTGAGGAGCTCCCAACGTACGAGTTGGCTCTTTATGGTATGCAACATTGCCACATACCTTTGGAGCTTCTCTAATTGAGCGCGCGCGCGCGCGAATGTATTTAAGCAACGAAACCAAACCGGGTCTTCCTCCTTATTAGCATATGTAATGTGTGACCGAGCAGGAAGCTCTGAGTGTTTCAATATAACATTCATTGATTTATTAGCTTTTTTTTTTTTTTTAAAAAGTTATTGTACGCATGCGTACTTAGACGTTCAGTACGCAACAATAGCAACATGTTAGCAGCGGGTAAAACGTTCTAATGCCTGCTGAATAATAGTTGCCCTATCTGTTAACTGTCTTTATTATTTGGATAGCCACGTGCAAACAATTTCACAGGCGCGTTCTGGCGTGGTACGTGACGCATTGTTGCATGCTCTAGTGTTCCGCGAACCAGCTGATTGGCATTGGGTGTTGGAAAGCGCTCATTTGAAAAATAATCTCGTACCGGAAATACTTTTATACGCAGAAAAACTAATTTTACACCCATCCAGCACCCCCATCCACCTTCCTGCTGTCCAAGACTTGAATAGCATTTAAAACTCATTTATAGTATAGACGATGATTAGTTGGGTTTGTTTAATGCATTCGAGGAAGTCAGCCGGCCGAATATCTCTGATTTACATGCTAATGGCGTCATCCAACAAGTTTAGAGGTTATTATGGGTCACATTAAGGACTAACACGAAATCCTAAACAGTCGCCATTGATTTGTTGTTTTTTTTCTGTGAATCAGTAAATCAAAATATACTGTATGACATAGAAATATTTTAAACGCAGTACTGAAATGTATATTTACGCTTTTTTTTTATTATTATTAAAAATAACCTATTTCTATTAAACGATATTTCAAGAAACTGGATTTCCCTTGTCGGTAAAAAAATAATTCATTATTCGAAAATTATGATTATATATGAGACAGAATTAAAAAGCAAATTGCTATATGATTTATTATATAAAAAGTAAATAATAAAATATCTTTATTTAATGATTTTGCATCGATTCAACCTTGGTATCTTCCTGAGTCTAGCACCCAGGAAGATACCAGTCATGAGACATTAATAAAGGTCGAAACCGGTCTGGGTAGCGACTCTTCCCATAATGCATAGCAAAATACACGTCTGAAAGGAAGTGTGCTTTGCGTTATGGGATACTGAAGCAACTGATGCGAAGCCTCTATATACAAGAATCGTAGTAGTCAAGATACTTCATGCGCAAACTTTGATAAAGGATTTAAAAATATATAATTTCTTGGTAAGGTAAATTTAACATGAAACTAAGCATAAATAATTCTACAACTGCCTCTAATTCGGAGTACTTTATAACAAAACAATACACCTCTTCACTACTTTCATATGCAAAATATTTAAGAAATTAAACATGATTTAATTCTTATACCCCCTCTCCCGTGTGATGGCCGGAATAAGAACAGCTCCACTGTAGTACGAGGGCCATGCATATCGTACGAGACAACTAAAATGGGTACCCAGGAGGGTAATGGATGGCAATGCTGTAGCCAATGAAGTTTTAACTGAGGCTCTGCTATTGCCGTTACCCCACCATGAACAGAGCTTATAGCTCAATAACACGCCATCCATCCATTTTCTTCTACGGATTATGGGAAATATGAAAAGCATTCTTGCTTCACCCATCTAGCCAAAAAAAAAAAATAAATAATTCTTATAATCTGGAAACTGCTTTAAAAACCAAACATGGAACCTTAAGTCACTTGAGGCCTGTCATAAGAGATTACGGATGCTTGTATTCATACCCAAGAAGGGGTTCTAACCCGCTGTTTACTTAATGGAGAGCAGGTGGGCCATCTAATCGGCCACCAAACAGATTCATGTAAAACTAATTTTTGGGGATAGATAGGTTTTATCACTCGATAAAGATTCTGTAAAATTAGCAGTGGCAAACTTTGTTGAATTTCGGATATTTTATTATATTAAAATAATATTATTTTAAAGCCTTTTATTAAAATAATAATAATAATAATAACGTGTATATTAACGAGAAAGTAATGTAAACGGTGCCATGGAATAAATATCCCAAGTAATTGTGGAGTTACTGACGTGGCACCGCCAAATTCGATTAATTTTATTTTTAACAGAAATAACCCAAAAGTTGCACACGGCGAGAAAGACGAAGTCCTTGGGGGGGGGGGGGTGATTCAACACAGATCACTACATGCGTCAGGTGAGATAAGACCCGAGAATATTGTAAATTCTTAGAAAAGACGAAAACGAATTCAATTCCAAGAAGTGATTGCGTTCTATCATGGTTAGACACCAACAAAACAGACTGGAGAAAAAAGAGACCGCCATCTGACCCTGGAATAAGTAAAGGTCATAGTTTGGTAAACACTCCTTTACCTGGCTAGCAGGTTTTAGTGTTGGTCACACACTTGTCCGCTTCCTCCCACAACACGTACGGTATAGATGGCGAAAGGGCTGTTTACGGACAAATGTTTGCGGCCTGGAGGAGCAGAGAGAGAGAGAGAGATGAACTTACTGCCTCATTTCAGGGTGAATGCACGCCTGAAGTCGGTCTTAATGATCCAGCAGAGTTCTCCACACGCCTTCCTGCGTATTTATCGCCTTTACAGATGCATTCAGTAGAACTGTAACCATTCCTTAAAACAGTTCCGACACAAATCTGCATTCTCCGGAAATAAGATCCGGTTCCCAACAAACGAATTCCCTCCTGATGACATAAATGATTTCTTAAGCTTGTCAACATATGTAGAATAATTATGGCAATCTTTTATTCAGACTATTAAAAATGATGTGAAATAAATCACAAGTCAATTTACTGCAAGCTGCATCCGGATTATAAAGATTCATTACGCATGCGCTATTTCCGACTTGTATTGTTAGGAATGAATTTTAATTGTTAGGAAATCACAATTGTTGCTTTTTAACTCGGGCAGTCTGTTGACAAACGATTAATTTTATTTGTGGATTTTGTGTCTGTTTTTCCTTTGTTGAGAGGGCGGGCTTGACAAATCTAATGTTGAACTCTGTTTTCCCATCAACTGTTGCTCCAGTGGTTAGTGACAAATGGTGTGTTGAAACTTTCGATTCCCATTTGTCTCCATTATGTCTGACTAAGCGTCTTCTTTTGATTTCTTTTTATTTTTAACCAGATTTAAAATGGAACAGCTACAGAAACAGGTTTAAGTAGCACAGCATCAGGTACTCCGTGTCTTCTAGGCCAAGTGCTATTTTCTCTGTACAAGAATTTAGCGTAATCTGACCTAGATTTACGGGGAACGCAGTGACAGTAATGCAGCCAACGACAGTTTAGAACTCTTCTGACAAATAAGTGTCAATGCGTTAACTAGTTCTCCCGTATTATTTGGGGTCACATTTTTCCACACTCCACATAGCAAATGAACTATCAAGAACATGGGCGGCACCACCAGTCGATTTAGAAAGCGAAAGAAGATACTATAGTGCATTCTCAATGTTTTAGATAAGCTGCTATCGTACTTGATCAACTAGACACCTGAAGTCATCTTGCATAGCATTTTCCCTCCAACTCCGAAAATAACGTCAACTTTTAAACAAGAAATAATTCCATTGAAATAACAGACATGCGTGTTGGGTATGGTTTCGCGCGCATGTGTATACGAGAAATTTGTAAAAGGCGCCAAGACCTTTTATCTGAGATTTCCAGATATTATCTAGTGGTTCCTGCGATCTTGGAATTTTTTTTCACTGTATCCCCCCCCCCTTTTTTTTTCTAATGAAGAATGATTCCCTTATCGCAATTAACAATAATAGGGCAGTTGGAAGAACAGCCTCTGGGCTGTTCCTCCAACTGCCCTATTATTATTAATTGCGAAATGCTTGGTTCCAGTAATGAGGTACAGTAGCGATTGAACCTCCTGAAATTGGAACCAAAAAATGTGATTTTCTCCTTAAACAAAGAATAAATAGAAATACAGTATATCATAAATCTCCTCCCTCTCACCTCATCCCCCCTTAAAAAACATGTGAATCGTACTTCCTCCAAAAAAAAACCAAAATCATCACTGATGGGTTCAAATCCCGTTTGACATGAACAAACATAAGACTTTTTTTTCATACAGTTGGCGAGTTAGCTCTCGTATCAGGATCAGGAGGAAAAATAGGCCTTTCAACAACCATAGTTCGTAGACAATGAAGACAAAATTGAGCCATATAAGCATCCATTTGGGGGAAGGCTCCCCCACCCCCACTTCTCTCCTCCTGAAAAGAAAGTCAGTTACAGAATAAGTCATATTGTCTCTTGACTTACATATTTCCCAAAACTATTATTATGCAATTTAAGTTAACATAAGTCATGTAGCGACATCTGTCGGTTGATCTGAAATACCAGTATGATGAAATATAACTCGATTTGAGTTACAGGACTTCATACTAAAGAAAATTATTATTAACTAGTAATTGCAAACTATCAAGAGAATTTTAAAAGGCAGGACACGTGACGGATAATTTCGTCTGTACACTGCGAACGAGGTTTATCTAAATGAATCCCCAACTACATCTCTCCAAGTTTATCTTGGACTGCTCACTTTGTCTTGAACTTCCTCTGCAAAGGTAAGTTGTTATCGGGAACAGTAGCGATCCGCTTATAGGTCACCAGAAAGGGTTCTCTCCTTTGGCGGCGCTGCCTAATTATCTCTTTCAGGGAACGTCTCTTTCCCATTCATTATTGCCTCCTCCTAATTACCAACTGCTCCGAATCTCAATGCCGGATATGATCACCCTAATTTCCTATTGTAAACCACGCTGTATACCGAAGCAAAGGTTTGATCAACTGCTTCGTTTGCTTCCTCTACATCTTGCTGTTCCCCCCCCCCATCCCAATCTCGTGCGGTGTGCTATCGGAAATGTAAAGTTATACAGCTAGTTTGAAGTCATCGCTTTGATTAATTATTTAGCGAAAAGGTACAGTCTGTATTTCTATAAAGCTTACGATAATTTGAGTCTTATTTATTATTTTTTTTTTTTTAACTTTTCAAGGATTATGTTTTCTTTGTGAACTTAAAGGTGTTCATATTATCGAGGGAATGGGCCCTATCGTAAAAAGGACTCATCGTATTTTTGTTTATCAGTACATTGTTTCACCGCTTGGGATCTCATTACACACGTGTCGCAGGAGTCCACAAAAAAAATCCGATTATAGAATACTTTTCTTAATCAAGGTCAATGAAGTAACAGAACAATCTTATAAAATATGTTTCGAAAAAAAAAATTCCCATTTGTCAAAATGCAGTCAACTAACAACACATACGTACGTACGTAATACTATTTTAAACCACTTTGTGCAACTGTCAGTTCTCTATTGTAACCGTCAACAATCACCACTGTTTAACAATGCCGTTGGTGTTGACACATCACCATGGACCATCAACTATGATTAAAATCCATTGTTAATGTTTACATTGTTGTCAATCGGTTGAATGATATTTCAACACTGAATATTTTTATATTTATTACGATAGCGATTTATTATAAACTTAGAAAATTATAAAGGATATCAAACAACTGATTCAACGTCTGCAGTTCGAACACTAGTCTTAATAAAAGACCAGTTAAGTTGAATAAGGAGGGATGCTTTCCTAACCGTAATAACTACTAGTGATTTGGTCCGTCCGCCCAATAGAGGCTGAAAACGAAGATGTAGATAACATCGCTTTAAGAACCTCTAAAACAATTTACAGAGCTTGGCACAGAAGCGGCAGCAACCCGCCTTAGGCCTCCTAATCCCTGTTGCCACTTGCTTGTGGCATCCGAAACAGAGGGACGTTCGATGTTTTATTAGCATGTAAACTGCACCGCCACCATGCGGCTGCTAATCTACAAACAAGGGACGGACAACTTATAAATGTGTGGTGACATTAGATTTTGTTGTTAGAGCCTTAACCCCTGACTGCCTGTGTGTGTTCCGGTTGCTATAGCTACCGGATCCGTGGATGGAAAACCACCGCAATCAATCACGCTCCGCGAGCTACTTAATCAGTTGTAACGGAGGGATGGCCTTAGCTCATTGCACGGTAGTAAATGTCCGCTCGGGGATTAACGATTCAAAGCCGGAAAAGTCAGCGAAAACTTTTCGCGGTGTACAAATAATTACTTGTATTGCGTTTTATATTCATCGGAGGCGCGCGCATGCGCGCACAAACACACGCGCCGTCCGGAGGCATGTAAAAGGCGCGCGTAAACTTACGGAAAAGGTTGGTTTTCGGTAGGGAACCATAAATCCTACAAATTGCCGATCGTGAAAGGCGTTCGCCAATCAAAATTACAGTGGCAGTCTTTTTTTTTTTTTTTTTAAATTACTTTCCGGTGACCTTTGACCTTGTTTTGATCATTCATTTTCGCGTGTCGGTAAAGGATAGAGCTGCATCTTGTCCTTGGGCTCCACAAAGAAAAAACAAAATCCAATAAATTACATTTTCTTCATTACGCAACCCTTAACTGGGGAGTTCGATGCGCGCAAAAACACGCCCCTCCGCCACATCGGTCATATCAGGTTTCTTCATCAAATATTTACAGTACGGCATTCCACTTAAAAATCTTCCATCTTTGCAATTAAGCTAATTAGTTCATTCAATCAAATTGCGTAATCCTCTTTCTTTTTGCCACGAGAATCATTTTATTTCTAATTAAGAAATCAAATATGATTACTCATTAACAGGCTCCTTCTTATCAAGGAGTGAGTCGACCATCTTGGAACTGCGATTGCAGCGAGGTGATGATGTGCGTTTAAGTGAAAAGAGTGGTGGCGACGGAGAATATCATTACAATCTTAAGAGGAGTGATCAATGGCACGCCTCCCCTGGTGGAGTGATTTATTTGCAGGGGAAATGCAATATTCCATTATCGTCATATGCTGAAAAGCTCAAAAGCAGCATATTGGTCGAGAGAGCGTGACGACAATCGAATGGTTTTAACTTCACTGATGACGCAACAATGCTGAAAAACTGTCTGAATTATTAAAAATAACAGAAGATATAAAACAAGTGTAAACTTAATTCTATCAATGCGGGATAGGTAAATGCCATCTGCTAATAATAAATTGCATTAATTTTATAATTATTCAACGCTTAAACCAAAATAAGAAATCTGTAGCAAAGATCTAATTCTTCTACATGGTATAGGCTGTCTTTCAGTTGCTGATAAAATGATCTGCTTAACATATCAGGTGTTTTTTTTTTTTTTTTTTTTTTTTAACAATTCGGGTAACCTCTCTTTTGAGTGTGAACACCATCTTTTCTATCTATCGTATAATGTTTCTCTCACTCATCCTTCACTGACTACGCACAACTATTTCAAAGTACAGCAGAGTCGTCTTTCGCCTATGGTGAAACTGCCACAGTTTCACGTGTATACAAATACTTTCATAATTCTTCGCTGTACTTCGTTAACATCCATACTTTCCTCACTGTGAGATTACGTTATTAGCACTTAGTCATCGACATATTTAAGGATTTATATCGGAATAATTCCCCTCCCGCTGAACTATTTTATAACACTTTCACCTTCGATATCAGATAAATAATGTTTGATAGGTGATGATCCTTATATTTCTTGACTGCTTTCAATTAATTTTTTTTTTTTTTTTTTTTTTAAAAACTTGGATAAACTCGGGTTCATCTTATCAATTCCAATGATTACTTTGTGCAGGAATTTTAATTTTTATATCGTTAACCCACTCCATTTCCTATGGATTTCGATTAATCTGTAATGAAAATTAAATTAAAATTTGTAAATTATTTCTTACCTTAAATAATATATATAAATACCTTAAATAGTGTAAATCATAATTTTTTGAAGTGAAGTCGATCGTTGTTCAAAAAACGACTTTCGGGTTGAATTCGTTACTAAATGAATAAATATTATTTAACCACATTTTACAGAATGAACTAAATTACCTTTATCTGACAAGCAGATGCGTCAACTGTAAATCCAACTCAACTGCACAAGGGAAACAAACCTTCATTGAATCTCTTAAAATCTAGTATGAGGTTTGTATTTTAGTTGACTACACAACAGACCTACGAATCTATAATTGGTGAAATAGTAATTAACACTGTTAATAAGCCACTTGACCTATTTATTCATAAATTAAGGCGATGGGGTTCGCTGGTTACATTCAAGATGTTACCTCACACTGCGATGAGGAAATACCAACTGTTCCACGTATTGGGGAATAAGATTTCCTCTTGCGTATCATCCGCGAGGAGAAACACTAACAATCTGAAGGAAGAAAACGTAGAGAAAATGAAGAAGATAATGTGTAGATGATCTCAGAGAGTGGATCATCCACCTATCAATAGGAGGAATGATACGGGAATTGTGCTCATTTCGAGACATGTTGTATTGAGGATGTTGATAGTAGATACATTTATGAAACTCTTAAAATAGAAAGGGGATATATTTGTTTGGAATTAAATGAGTGACAACGGGGGGGGGGTTGTCATGTTGCAAGACCGATGAGAAATAATTAGTCATTCAACCAGGGGTTTCTTTGTCGGTGTCACTTAATGCTAGTCCCACTTACGTGCAAGGGAAGATGCGAGAGTTTCTGGCATTCCCAATAACTGATATTACTACAGAATAACTTCTTTTAAAAGTGCAAGACCGGATTATCAAAGGATAATTCGGTCGTTGAAGTCATTCATAAAAATTCTTCATCTTCCATAATATAATAATTGTTCAGGAATTAGCAAATACAAAGAATTTCATTGATCATATGACCCGGCAAAGATAGGCAATCAATATTAAATCCAAGCTACAAAGACAATAATAACTACCATTGAGGGATTTACTCGTAAATAAAAAAAAAAATTAATTAAAGTTCTACATGTTTCGCTGTCTGACTAATAGTTTCATCAGGATGAACGTACCAGAGAATATACAAAAAAAAAAAAACTAAGAACTTCTAAGTTGAAACGAATCATCTCACATATGAGTGACAAATCAAGCTGTTATTCCTTTAGATGGTTATTGACATAATGAAGGTCCGAGACAGTGGCTCACCCAGGAGGACACCCCCCCCAAAAAAAAAATAGGAGGGAAAACACCAGAAAAATTTCCGAAAATCTTTTCCTAATTAAAATTCTTTTTTTATTTATGTTGTGTCGTGTCTTCTATTTCTATACTACTTATGAATTAGCGGTTACATAAGGTGGGAATACCCTACAGCTCTCGGAAATCATGGCCACTGTGAACACAAGGCGAACGAGGTAGTGCTCGGGCAGACCGAGCGCTACTTCGTTTGTCCGAGCAGGGCCAGAGGAGATCACGGGTATCCTGTCTTGGCGATCACTGCAGATACTCAGTCATAGGTCGTATGCAAATATGCAATGCGTGGCGTCTATTCTCAAATCGTCTGTTGGACTTCCCCCCCTCCACCAAGATTAAATCTTGAGTGCTCGTCGCCCCCCCCCCCCCAATTAAATCTTGAGTGCGCCACAGTATCAGAGAATTGCAAATGTCACGAAGTACGAGCGCTCTGGTTACTGTTTAAGATGCCACGCGATCGTATCACTTCAGAGGATTCCTTAAAAAGAGATCGTCTGAGAAATCTGTGAAAATATGAGTACTGAGGCCGCTTAATTCTTTCCTTTTGTATTTGACATCGTCCGGTGTTCTTTTTTTACGGATTTCAAACTACTTCCAGTCTATACAATATAAGGATTGTCGCAAGTACATGGAATCTTGCATATCTCAGGATATTTTTCAAAAGGAACTCTGAATTTTCTACGTTAGCCAAAATTAGGATGTAGATGTTGAAAAGCAGTTCTAATTTTGATTTATTTTAGTAGTTGTCCTGTATGTTGCGAAACTGCCAATGTAGTGTAAAGAAACGGAACATTTACAATCTATTTCTGTAATTGTGAGAGCTGGTTTATCAAGAAGTGTGTAATCTATTATAAGTGGCTATTTTGATGAAAATGGTAGAATGAAAGATAAAGGTATATTTTTTGTTTCATCATCTTTTTGGGTTTTTTTAAGGTTGCGATAATTTTGCTGCATCATCTTTATTCGGGAAGCGGGGTTGCTGAAGCTTGCGATAACGCCCAACTTTAGTTGAGGATGGTGAAAGGAGCTGATGTATAAGCTGGCTAAAATATTTGCATACCCACTTATCTGTCTATAAAACTAGCTGTTTTTAAGAAGGAGTTCAAGTGTCCAATGTGGTTCTTGACAAGCATGAATAAATATTTGGAGAAAAGGTAGATGGGAGAACTCATGCAATCTAGTATTGCGATATCCTATCACTCGCAGATTAATAGAATATTGTATTTAAAAAAAAAAAAGATTTAATAAAAAAGAACCATAATTGGGCTTCTTTAATAAACTACTGTATTACGATATTCAAGCAGTTATCCCAAGTATATTAGATTGTACTAAGTGTGTTGAACAGGAACACAGATCAAGCGAGTTTGGCAGGGAAAAAAAGCAAGACAAAAAATATTTTCTAGGAATCCTTAACAATTCATTGATTCTCATGGTAAACGAAACCTCTTCAACCATGATACGAAGGCTAAGGAGAACACCTACACCACGTGACCTCAATTCACGACCTGGGAAATTTGTATGTGTGTGAAAGAAGTCAGGAAAGAAATCAAAGCAACGCCGTCTTGAAACAAAAGGAAATCATCCGTTATCAGAACAGAGCATGACAAGCAACAAAAGGGAGGGGGGATGAAATGCGACTGTTGCTATAGAAACACTCTCTGCGAAGTGCGAGGATGTAACGTCATCTACTTGCAACAATCTATTCCAAAGGTGATTTTGTCTGCACATAAAACTGATCTGTGGGGGAGAAATGACAAATAAAGAGAAACCAGTACTGGATCTGAGTGAAAATATATCGGTGGAATGACGGAGAATATTTCAAACAGGAAGTATTCTGTTGTTTGCCCTGCAGCGGTTAAGTGGGCGGTAATTACCTACAGCTCAAGCCAGTCTTCGCTGGTCTTCACGCCAAAGGCTATCTGGAGTTGTGCCAATCGGTCTTCTACATGTAGAGATTTTATCTTCATAAACAAAAAGGTGGATTAATGGGGAGGAGGCAAGAAAAAAAAAAGCCTTAGTATTAAGTGATAACAGCTACGTATCAGGCAGCTGACTTCGGACATATGAATATTAAACAGTCCAAAATCAGTGGCATGTCGTATGACAGGAATCATACCGAACACTGTGCGATATGATTCCCGTACCACACGTGCCGTACAGGTGTGTTCGATGGACTGTGCGAGCCGATTGTGTCACTGCGGTGAGAAAGGCCATTCGTCTATTAACAAGGTTGTGTTTCTAATTACGTTATAACCAGGTGAAGGTTGTTTGGGGGAAACTTACAGAATATCCTTGACTCATTCCGTTAACTGGTCTGCCGGTGACACACCATGACCTGGTGGCCTCATTTCTTGTAGAGCGATGTATCACTTGATGTGGGGTGGGCAGCCACCAGTCAAAACAGTAGTCCTGGAAGACAATGTAGGTTTATGTAATTGTTTACCTAGCCCGATACCGCACACAATCAAGATTACAGAATGTGGCGTGCGCTCGGTAGCTGTTGACCTCCGAAACACGACTTTGAGGTTATTCCCTGACAGCGCGGCTCTAGTACGGAATTCATTGAAAGACTACTGGCAGCGATTTCGGTGAATGGTGGTGACCTCTGGCGTGTTTTCTTAGGTTACTCTTGTCCTTTAACGAAAGTGAGGAAATGGAACTGACTAAACATCCGGGCTCTTATCATTCGGGAATGACTGAGAGCGATCTCATGGACGCCTGATGTAATTTGAACTATATTTGACAGAATATGGGACGATTGCCGAGAGAATCAACGAAGGTTCGACAAACATTTATGTTTTCAACCTTCTACCAACAGAACAATGCATTTACAGTCGCAACATGAACTCTATAAATTACCCAATTCCTATTTTAATACCGAAAAAAAAAATAAAAAAACCTTAACACCCCCTCCACACACATACTTCGTGTAGGTTGCACTACGCATGTTCACAATCTCTTTCTTCTGTAATCTCATTGTTTATGCCAATTTTTCATTTATTTCTGTATTGTACGCTATCTGCATATTAATGGCTGTTCAAAATTTACAATAATCCCCAATAATTATTAGTGATTATAAATAGAACGTAATGAGCAGTAGCTAACTGTCTGAATACCCTTTGTCACCATATCAATACTAATATTATGAAGATATATCGATATTAACAATACAGTAATTTTAAATGAAAAATACAACACCCATTCCTGGTCACAATACAATTTGTTACGTTAACCTAGTGTCGGGTTAATAAGCACAAATGATTGGAAATTTGTAATGAATAAGGCTCAGAATTGAACTCTGGGATACTCCAATCTTACCCACAACACGTGACTCCTATGTCTTCCTTCTAAACTACCTGCCAACTGCCGATACCAATTCAGAGCATTTGTAAACAGGAGTTCCTTAGGTAGACTGTCACCCAAAGACTTAAATCCCATCATAGTACATTTAATCAACGGGCCATGCCCCTTATAAGTGATGATATCATAATACTCCGGATATTAATCCTAATAAATGACACCAATGGTATCGCCAGCACATTATAGCTGTAGGATCCGGAAACTTTTGAAACACAATAACAGCTACGGCATATTTAAGCCTAAAATAAATATTTATGATTTTTTTTATATTCTGTAGTATAAACGCCAACCTGCAACCCCTCGAGTGGTAACACCGAGGAGAGCGAAGGAGGTTATTTTTTTGTAAACCTTTTTCTGAGTTGGTACTTGTGGTAGATGATTTTCATCGCTTGGTGTAACGCCATGACAAATGGCCCCTTCGTTAACGAACTCCGCAATTTTTTTTTATTTTTTATTTTTTTTAAGCAGTTATCGTCATGTTTATGCTCTGCATTACACTGTGTGAATACTAAAATGATGACATTGGAATTAAATTTTGCTTTCATTTATGCGTAACACATCGATATTAGGTCACTTTTGTGACCTCCATAGGAATGGCCACACCGCAAGCAGATAATGTATTTCATAAACCGAAAAACGTAAAGACAATGTGTGTCGGAGAGACCTGCCACAAGGTGAATTTCTACAGGGTCATTCCCTTGACCACATTTACCCCACAGGAACTACAAGAGTAGCTGTACAAGTAAATGTCTGTTGCGTTAAAAAAAAACTCCTAAACAGTGATCTCAGTGTCTTCCAATCATTCTTTTCTATATCACATTTTTTAAATTAAATTTTTATTTCACGTTTTTAACAGAGTCAAATATTGGATGTCTGCATACTGCACAACAAATCGCTATTGATCTGCATGCTGAAGAAACTTTGGATAGCAATGTCGGAAGACGGATTGTGGGTCAATGCAATGTAGTCAAGACCTTGCAGAAATTCACCGTGCTGTAAGTCTCTCCGGCACACGTCTAGATTCCAATATTGCAGATCTTATATTTGTCTTCTAAGGCAGCGCTTCCCAAACTGTGGGCTGCGGTCCCTTTGGGGGCCGTAAGTTTTGTTGAAGGGGGGGGTGAAATAATGAAAACAAATTTAAAATGTTTTAAGACACAGTAGATTTTCTTTTAATCTTCAAAGAAACGTATTTAATTTTTATTATTTTTTTGTTCTTTTTTATATTTTAATAGAAAAAATCACAGATTGGTGTAGGTTAACAAATTTTTCTTCTTGCATATTTCGGCGATTAATGAATAGTAGTAAATATTGCTTATAAGTTTCGTTTTAAAGATATTGATACGAAACACAAAAAATATTACAAACCAAAATCTTGAATATAAATAGAATGAATATTATAATAATATATGTCTGTATTACAATTTTTTTTCGGCGGGGGCAGTGAAATATTTTAATTTTTCCAAAGGGGGCCTTGGCATCCATAAGTTTGGGGAGCACTGTTCTAGGGCACTTTTTGGGACATCAATTCACTCAGACCGTTGTCTTCTTTTGATTTTTTTTTTTTTCTTGCCATCAAACCAGTTTTTTCATTCTGTTTCTAGTGGCCATCTTCACTGAGATTAGCTGTGGTCACACACATTCCTGAATTCTTACAATGTCTTAACAATTTCTTCTTAACATCTTAATTTTTAATAACATTATCTTATTTATGCCACCTGTTCACTGCTAATCTTTCTCAGAACTCTCATATGTGGTCTCCGGTCTTTGATGAAGTGCTTCATTTCTAACCCAACTCTCAGATCCATGGCGTAAATGTATTAGCCAATATATTGTCCTGAATAATATCTTTCTAATATTTATATTAGAAGATATTATTCGGATTTATATTCGAATATAACCTGAAATGAAATTATTTTAATTTAAATATTTCCAGGCCGACTCAACACATTCATTATGAAAACATAATGAGTGTGCTGTTTTTTTTTTTTCCGATTAATTAAATTAGATTTCACTCACTCACCACATGATTGCATATGCGCCTCGAATGTTGTTGGACAGTTAATCGCCTCGGATATTAAATAGTATTTCCAAATTCCAACAACTCTGACATGCCAGTAGGATTACTCGAGAATATGTGATGATCATCAAGGTTCCCACATTTCCGTGTTTAATTCTGATTTTGGACTTTAATCTCTAGGATTCGGTATAATTAATTTTATACCTACGTAAGTACTCCAAAATGAGGGATTCTCCCACGTAAGACATTCTTTCGTATCATTTGTCAGATGTGTACAAACTGTGACCGGTAATCTATGCATATAAGCCTTGTAAGTAACAGCTAATCAGCAAATAATACAATAGATAAATATAATATTCACTGACAAAATGTAAAGCTCTGCACTATTATGACACTTGTTTTGTTCATGATATTGCTGCTGGTCAAAAGAATTTGAAAGACGGTGATCCTGGTTGCCACTAAAGACGAAATGTTAACCAAACTATCTTTCGAATTTCTTAGAATTTAGACTGCACTAATTTTAAGCCGCTTAGAGAAATAAGGGGATTAAACAGACCTGCTAAGCGTACTGATTTCTTAAACTCTCTGACTGCTCATTGCACTAACTTCTTGGAAGTAGATACGTGTACTGTTAAACGATAATGGGCACATTTCTTTTAATTAAAAAATAATAATAATAAAACGCATAAGAAATATATATATATAATAACAATGATAACCCGTCACATTATGGACAACAAAGCGAATAAAGCACTTTATAGGTGTATGTGTGCGCGCACATTTGTGACATGCTGTTATTTTTTGTCAAGCAAGATCGCATTTGGTCTCGAATCATACTGTTCTGTTTTACAACATACTACAGCTACCGACAGAGGGCGCATTTTGCACCAAAATGCAAGATTATTTCCATGCAATAAATAAAGATGCCAAGAAATTATATTATATTCTTCATTCTATCCAAGTGTAAGCAAACAAAGTTTGCGCGTGAAGTAACTTCACGACTAGGCAACTCGTATATGGAGATTAATGACGTCACATCACTTGCCTTAGTATCCATTATACATGTTATAACATGTATAATGTTATATATTATGGTAAGAGTCACTACGCATTACCTCTCATTAGTGGGAGCCAGACCCAAAAGTGATACAAAGGTTGAAGTAAGGCAGAAGTCATAATTGCATATACAAATAGCCAAAACGTGTCACAACCAGTACCGTCGACAGGGTGTAGCATAGAGGCAGCATGCCTCACGGCGCTAGTTCAGCCATATTGCGATAGGCGCCGCCGTCGCTACAAGTTGCAAGTGCGAAAAGAAGTTTTTCCAAGCTTAAACTGATTAAAAATTATTTGCGAACAGCAATGACCCAAGAAAGATTGATTGGTCTCGCAACTATATCGATAGAGGCGGACATAGCTCATAATTTAAATTTAGAAGAGCTTATAAACTGTTTTATTGTCCGATATCCCCGTAGAGCAAACATTTAATTAATATTATTATGTAATCGCTTTGCATAAATGTTTCTCTTGAAATAAAAACAAAATAGCAATTGGAGAGTTTCTTATATTTTTGTCTTATAATCCATCAGGAGCGATATTTAATTGTATGCCTCACGGCGCGATCTAATCTAGCAACGGCCCTGGTCACAACTTATTATTAAAATGCTCTGGATTAGAGATAGATGTTGGAAATTTTTTCAGTTGGTTATATTATCAATTAAAGGTGCCAATAAATTATATACTTGGTTTAATCCAAGTGTAAACACATAAAGAGATACAAATGTAATTTATTTATATTATATAGGTATAAATATTACGCATTTTAAATATATTAAAAGAAAAACGATCTACAGTGTACATCCACGAAGAAAACTATAACCATGTTCTGGTATTTAATTTGTCATTCGGATATGACGTCGACAATTACATACCACGAGATGTGACGTAATAATGGATACTTCTACCATTTGGTAGAAGTACTGTGTTAATTTTAAAACAACATATCTTTCTTTACTGAAGATCTAAAACGTATTTATTCATTCTCATAAGAAGGATTAGCCTTCATTACAAACAAACGTACTCTATTAAAAGACTTCTTATTGATGGTTATAATAAGAAGTTTGTAAGTTTTTGTTATGTTATCAAACTCTGAAACGATGCATCAGTCATAAAGTCAGTCACATTCGCAGCCAGACGAAAAACAACAGTTGATGTTGACAAAACATGCCATGGACAACACGGTATCATCTATGAAACACAAAGCGCTAAGTATAGCACCGAGCCGTGAGGCCACTAGACTCAGATAAACTCAATTCTCACGAGGGCTTTTGTTTTACTCTCCTCCAATATCCCTTTTGAAATAAAAAAGGGCCACAATGTTGATCTTATATAGTATAAATTGCTCCGGAGACTAGAGTAAGAAAATATTTTTGATGGATGCTTTTTGCAAATTAGATCTAACGAAATTTAAATAAAATAAAATGATACATATCATAAAACTCCATGTTATATCTTCCACAACAACAACAAAAATGTATCAATATTTATTTTCTTTGGTTTTGCCTAAATTCTGAAAGGTATACGCAAAATATTTTTGGGTTTAGTGTTCAAACCTCTGAAAACCGCAACTGTGATTGTACAGCGAAGACACTTGACGAAACATGGTGCACAGTTCACAACGATAAGAGGATTACAAACAACAGTAAGAAGGGAGGAAGATCTCTCTACAGGAGTCGAGTCTGATCACGTGATAATCTGCCGCAGCCTTGATGGGGTCAGGTCACGTGATTGAAACACAACCTTCGGAGACATTCGACTTGTCAAAGAGGAATGGAAACCTTCGTTTCTCTCGCCGTTTTACGATCGAGACAGGCGGCTGTCAAAGTAGTTCTATTACTGTTGCGACACCTTTTAAAGATTAGAATTCTGTCGAAGTTTTTCCATCCCTCTTGGTTGATGGCTGTTTTTCTTAACCAACTATTACTCTCACCAACGATTCGAGAATTAAGTTTTGAAATCGATGCCAGAGGTCAACAACTATCTACAAGGTGTAAGGTACAAGTCCGATTGCATCGTATACCTCGATAATGTAGAGAGCGTCAGTCACGTGCATGTACGTGAGGGAAGGGGGGGGGAGTCGCACCTCTCATATAAGACATACAAACACATCCGCAGGAGCACATGTACCCAGTTCACGGCTAATTAATTATAAATTGTAGACTTTATATTAAGTTTTGAGTGTTTTTAGTGCCCATTTATTTCTATAAGTCTGATTTTTTTCCGACTTTCTCTTGATTCCTAAATTTCCTTAAAGAAAGCCTGAGGGGAGGAGAGATTCCTAATACAATGCGGAAACTGTGTCTGAAATTCTTGAGTGAGGCGTAGGATACATTTAAATGCTTCGTATTAAGGAGTAATTGGGGCAACAGAGGCGTTACAAATAGGGCAGTTACACCAAGTATCACGATTTTCAGTTTCGACGAAATTTGGGACAGACCTAATCGTCAGGTGTTTTCTTTTTGTCATTACTATTCTATTTTGTTTCCTTAAAAGACGTTTTTGGAGTGTGGAGCACATAAAAATGTACCTTTTGATGGATTTCCCTGTTATTACAATCAAATATTTCTAACTCAGTTATAACAACGCAAGTATTTTTTTTTTAACCACAATGACTATTCTAAACATAAAATCGGGAGATGTTGATTCCAACAATTGAAACATAACTGAGTTTATTCTTTTCAGCAAACAAACACACAAGTTCCTTGCCATTGTTGTCTACAAAGTGCTTTCCTTCGTCACCTTGACGTAACTTCCGAACTATTTATCGGGAGACTAAATTCCCACCCATCCTGTGAACCCTTTTCCCGCGTTGGTTTAAAGAAAATGCATGAAAGTTTGTTTAAAGGTCATTTTCCGTTTTCAACAGATTTGACGAATATTAGTGGTGCAACGAAGTCACATTTTCCGTTTTCAACAGATTTGACGAATATTAGTGTCATTAAAAAAAAATATATGATACGAGCGAGAATGACCATACGACATTTCTACGTCCTGTACTGGAACGCTGTACAAGATCAACAAGCGAAATCTGCCCTTGACGACTCCCCAGTAACCAGCACATCCCAATACGCGATTGTGTCAATACCGCTACATGACGATAGAGGAGTGAGAGGGAAAAATGCGTTTTATCCAGCACGGAAAAGGGCACCTTCCCTTCACGGCGTGTAGTTACACGACTGTCAAATCGTTTGCACCGAAGGTATCACCGGAGTGGCGAGGCATGGCTGCTTGCCAGTACCGCAGGTACAGGCAATTTTATTTTTGTTTCTCTGCCCACTGTCTGATACCCTTGCCGTGCTCGCGGTTGCCAAGCCAACAATCCAGCCTGCATTGACGATACCTCTCCCCCCCCACACACATCCCCTCTCTCTCAACCTCTTTCTCTTTTCTAAGGTCGTACGAACGGATGGACTTTGTCCTCACAGCCATGTTTTCCGATAACACTCAAATAGTAGTTGTTGCAATATCAAATCTGAAGTTACGCTGAATGATTTCTACGATTCAACATTGTATGTAATTAAGACTCAAACAGTAGTCAAAAGCAAGTGGCAACACGGTTTACCACGAAAAAAATATAATTTATCTATTAATTAAATAACTATTAAAGTCATGCCTTAACAATTGTGACATTCCAACATTTAATCTCGTATCCACTAAGCTCTTCGTAAACGTGAAACAAACAACGCGTGCGTGTTAAAGCACGCGCGCCGCGAGAAAGAAAAGTACACGTGCAAGCGCACGCGTCACTTAAAAAAAAAAAAATAAGTAAAAAAAAAATAAGAAAAGAAAAAAAAAATCAAGGACGCTTATGTGTCAGATAATAATGCAATCCACTACTTGACATTGTTGCACTTGTTACTGTTGGAGAAGGTAGGGTTAATTCGTAGAACGAGGCTTAACGACTTGTAATAAACCTTTATATTAGCTTTCTATCGCATACCACCTGCGCCACAGTTCATACTTATAAACTTAATAGAATGAACGGAAAAAAAAAAGGTTATTAAACTCTACTTACTTGATACGTAAAGGGTAATGATACAGCTACAATCCTCACTGACAGTAACAAACTCTTCGCCCGTTGGTCGAGCTGAAACAATTACTTGATTACGTCACAATAGCATACTCTCCACTGTAAGGTGATCTCTGATTAACAAGGCTTAGATGGTCGGCATAGCACCATCAAGTCAGCACATCTTTTTAACTGCACTCCAGGCTTGATCACACACCGCACGACTTCCTTGCCAGCTGGGACAGTCGATTCCACCTGGAAGGGAGAACGGGGATAACACGTAGGGGCAGGTGACGACACTGTGGCACGTAGCTATCGGCCGCCTGCCGGTCGCGGTACTGGTACACTAAACAGTAACAAGGCCGCTAGCGTTCGACGCCAACTGATACATTATGTGAAGGGAATGGCTCGGGGCGCGAGCAGATATGGCAACGAACAAAGAACCCTTGTGTGAGAGACCAGAAAAGGTTGATGCGGCGGGGTTGCTTGATTTGAATGTGGAATGGGGCTGGTGTTGATTAGCAGAAAGGAAATAGATCTGTTAGCTTCCTGCTTTTGTGTATGTGTGTGTGCGTGCGTGCGTTATGAGAAGTATTAGAGTGATAGCACGGAGCAACCCATCGCCCTGCTGTTAAGTTTTTAATGCAAGCTCTGGCTCCGGAGTGATGGCGTGTTTACAGTGCCGTGCAAGCCAGACAGACTTAGGATCACGCCGTGAGGATTACGTGTTTTAAATCGATGGTAATCTTAATGATCATTACCCCTTCATTAAGTTAATCATAACGCAGCGTTCCCTCCCACTATCGGATGTCCATTATTAACATACGGACAGGCCGAGAATGCGCTAATCTCCCTTGTTGCATCGGGGAAACTGTTGCAGGGTTGAACAATGTCGAACTCTCAACATGTGTCACAATAGTTTACAAGCTGTCAGATAGCAACAGATTAATTATGAGCATTTCAGGGGAAAATAAATATTTTCCTCTTATTTTAGCGCGCGGGCTCAAGGCCTCCCTCCACCTACCAGGTAGATGGTTTAGTTTACAGACTTTAAGTAGGCCACGACGCACCTTAGTCAGAGATAAACTTAATAGCAGTTATTGCTTGCAGGAAGGGGAGATCAACAATAAAACAAACTGGTTAAAAAACGGAGCTGAGCCTTGCTTTGTTTATTATAATATTCGATAATAAACAGTAGTATTGTCGGATTATCGAGACGAGATCGACTCCAGTCCTGTGCGAAGATCATCTTCTAAATTCTCCTTTACCCCCCCCCCCCTTCTATAAAAGCCCCTTATTGCATCTTTTTGCGTCTGAGTGGCAGGAAGTTTACTAGTCCAAGTCAGATGGTGCACACAAATGACGTCATGATCGACAGGACGTCGAACGGAACCGAGCTAAGAGGCTGATAATTATGTCTGTCAGTTGCATACGACGAAACAAGATTCATATTTTTCTTATTCCTAGAGTGAAATAAAGTACTGTTTTGTTTTTGCAACAATTCTAGGCATTTCTGCATCAGATGTCGCTGTGATCGCACCATCCTACAGATTTCTCGTCTAGTTCTGTTTTAAAATTATTTTATTTTCAATTATTTTTGCATGAACAGTTGATTAAATATTAATTTGGCTTGTTACCTATTATATAAAATGGAAGGAAAGGTGTGTGCGTACTGAGAATTTTTTTTCTCTCTCTCATCAAACCTATCGCATATTATCAGTTTTACATATTGCGACCGCATGAGAAATATCAGGCCAGGATGGCGATTAACAATATTAATTAAAATTGTTAATAAATATCCGAAGAGAGTTCAAAACAACTTCAAAGCATGAAAAACAAACACTCTCAGCAAATTAATGGGAAATAGAAATCAGATAATGAAAGAAGTAGGTGTGTTTGCTTATATATAATTTCTTGTAAGGTTTAGAAATAAATTTTATAAATTTCTCGTAAGGTTCAACACTTAACTTTTAAGATATTTTGATTTTTCTTCATAAGCCAATTATTATTATTAAAGATGCATCATGTTGTAACTAAAGAATCAGCTATAGTGCTTCATCTTTATATAAACACTAATTCTAGTAAAAGCTGATTTGTTCGTTCAACCGGATAACGGTACTGATTCAAGGGGTGAAGCTAACCGTTTTTTATATTCCCCGTTGTCTGATAGGTGGGAAGCAATTAAAGCAAAAAATTTGCGAGAATATAGCTCGCAGAAGAGTTAAATGGCTATGTGCGATGGTAGACGGCTCCCTATCCTCTCACCATCCAACTAATGCCGGGGTCCTTCAAGGCTCAGTTCTCTCACCGACCTTCTTCCTTCTATATATCAATGACCTACGTCGGTTGACCTCTAACCCAATACACAGTTTTGCAGATGACAGCACACTACATTCCTCCCTTTCATTTGACAACCCCTACCCTACAGAACTCACTTCAACCCACAGAACATCAACCACCGCTGCCCTTAATTCGGACCTCCAAACCATCCGCCAATGGGGCTCAGACAACCTTGTCAACTTCAATGCTAGTAAAACCCAGTTCTGTCTTATTTCTCACAAAAAAAGAACCATTTTCCCCAGCATTGTTTTCGATAACACTCAAATTCACAGACAAGACGAAATTTCTCTTCTCGGAATTACCTTGACATCAAGCCTCTCCTGGCATAAACACATCACAACCACTGCATCCTCAGCTTCCAAAAAACTAGGTTTTCTCTTTCGCTCAAGACGTTACTTCACCCCTAAACAGCTGTTAACACCATACAAGTCACAAATCCGCCCAGCTTTCGAATACTGCTCTCACATCTGGAGTGGGGCTCCAAACATCTCTCTCAAAATGCTTGACTCAATACAGAGGAGAGCAATAAGACTAATAAATGACCCATCCCTCACCAACCCCCCCCCCCACTTTCATATAGACGCTTGGTCTCTGCAATTTGTATATTCTATAAATACTTTCACGGGAAAGGTACATCTGAAACAGCATCAATAATTCCCCCACCCTGTACCAAGCCCATTGGAACACGTACAGCTGCCGTCCAACATCTTTTCACAGCACACCTTGAAACCCACAGAACAAGTTTCTTCTCCTCCTCATTCATCCCTGCTACTGCAGTACTGTGGAACAACAGTCTTCCCCCTGATGTATTTCCCAAGGAATACGATAAATCAAATCAAATATAAACAAGTTTCTCCTTCAAATCAAATATAAACAAGTTTCTCCTTCACAACCCATCACCCATATACGGTACTAACGTACTATAGGTTGACCAGCCAACCTTCTGTATATGGACCCAACATAAAAATAAAAAATAAATAAATAAATAAAAGCATCATTGGGTATTAGAATGGCTTTAGGTCTCCTGTGTTTGTAGCCATCGTTTTCGCTGTAGTCTGCAGCTTGTTGTGACAGTTGGTTAGGATGCAGAGTTGCTTTCGAGAAGAATTTTACTGCTAGAGAGCGAAAGAATGAGGAGAGGTATGGGATATTTGTGTCCCCGTGAATCTGGCAGTTCCTAACGAACCAAGGAACATTTAGTATCATTTCGTAAACATTTGTTCTGCAATTTGAGTATGTTAACATTGGAGGTATAGGTAATTATATGACGAATCACCATCTGATAGAGTAATAGTAATAAACTATTACTCTATCAGTAATATTACTGATATAGTAATAATTACTCTATTACTGATAGATATTACTCTATCAGTAATAGAAATTTGGCTTCTATTTGCCATGGAATTTTGGTATTAAATAGAACGATGTCCCCCTTTGGGAGATGCCAATCTTCTAGTGAAGAGTATGGCCGCACTTTTCTGAGGGTTCACCAGCCTCCAGTCAGAAAACCATTTCTCTAGCTTTAAGATGCTATCTTGTAGCTTTTTGGTTACTAGGAGAACAGAGTGATCTGGCTAGTACTACTGTGTCATCTGCATAAAGGGCCGTGATGGAAAACATGTGGTTTTGTGGGGATTTTCTGCCATGTAGATTGCGAACAATATCGGGGCCAGCGAGGATCCTTGTGGAATTCCGCCAAACTTCTACGTTGAGTTGAGATAGTTCCGCTTGTTTTGACTTGCATTTTTTTTGTTCATAAGATATGATTTAATTAAATTTATATATACCAGAGATATACCAGAAAGAATAAGTTTCTGAATTAGTTATGCTCTCAAATTTTTTCAAAGGTCTTTGCAATGTCGAGGAATACAACACCGGTGTGTGTTATCTCCAGATGAATCCTGTGATGATGCATTCGATTAAGCGATAAATGTGTGAGTGGTTTCTGCGAAAGCCAACCTGTTCAGTTCATGCTGTATGATTTTTAGTAATCAATTGATTCTTGAATTCTTAAGAATATGCTTTTTTCAGCAATTTTACCTAGATTTGATAGCAGACTGATGGGACGATAATTTGGAAGTGAATGTGGGTCCGGATTATGAAATGGGAAAATGTCAGCAATTTTCCAAGAGGGAGGGGGGGAAGTATTGCATTCTGAGAATTGAGTTTATGATGTTGACTAGATGCACTATGGCTTTTCGAGGTAATAATTTGATAACTTTGTAATGCCGTCAGGACCTGGAGCTTTATTATTTTTGGAATACTTGATGTTAGCTATTTCTGCTGGTGAGGTAGAAGTAATCAGATTTGGATTCGTATCAGGTTGTTTTAGTGTGATCTGACTTGACGATTTATCTTATATATAACTGATATTTAGATTTTCATATGTGGGACTGCACAGTTTTTCCAAATTAATTGCTATGGCTTTGCTTTTTCAGCATCAGTGTGTGCTAGACCCTGATCTGACTGAACAGGGGAGAGAGATTTATGTTTGTTTCCGAGACTTTAGGAATTTCCAGATGGAATAATCTGCAGGATCTATATATGATAACTTGTTGTCCCATTGTTGGTTTGTATAATTTTTGAGAGCTTCTCTAACTGAACTGTTCAGTTTGTTAGGAGTTTTTATCCTGGGGAACACGTGTGCTATGATATCGTTTCCTTGCTTTTTTTTTTTTGTCTCTAATTTTGTTCATGATATCTTCTGGAAGACGGTTGGGCTTAGGGTTAGTTGTAGTTTTGGTGACTGCTGCTACGGCGTTGTTGATTTGATTGGTGAGGTTTTCTATTACTTTGTTCATCTATATTCTTTTGATTTTCTATTAGGTATAGTGCCAATGTATTCAGTGAGTACTTTGGATAATTTTTCCCAGGCTATGAAGGAGTGAGAGGGAGATGGTTGTTCTTGATTACCTAGAGTAAGCAAAATAGGATTGTGATCAGAGGATAACTCATTCAATGACTAAATGTTGTACCGGTATTTTAATATTTTCATAGAACTGCCAATAGGACTGTGATGAGTTCGCTCAGTAAGCTCAGCCACTACTGCAAAGTTTGATCCTGTGTAATTAAATAGATTGCGACCATTTTTGTTGATTGATTTACTATTCCAAGATAAGTGCTTCGAGTTGAGATCCGCAGCGATGATGGATTCTTGGAATAAGTATGCCAAGAATGGTGTCTACATCAGCTGACAGCAAGGTACTTTTAGTGGGTTGTTGTAGGCAGCATAAATTTGGAGTTTTCCAGCTGAGTTGGTGTACACTTCAATGTATGTAATTTCTAGATTTGTAGTTGATGGGTTGGAAATTGTATTATACTTAATGTACTTTTTGATAAAGATGGCGGTACCACCACCTCCGTAATCCAGTGTATGATTTCTATGTAGCGGGTATCCTCTTAATTTCGGATTGTTTGTAGGTCTTAGGTAGGTTTCATTCATGAAAATGATGTCCGGGTTGTATCTTTGAGCGAATTCTTGTAGCTCTACTATCTTGTTGGTTAGGCTGTTTGAAATTCCAAGCCACAATTTGGAGTGAGTTTGGGAGAAGTTTATTGCTGATCATTGGTGAGTGCTGTTAGGATATAATGTGTTTCTTGAAGGAATCTTTTTGTGGAGGTTAGTGATGGGTTGTATTTACTTAACTCCTGCGGCATAGTAGCAAAAGCTGCTGCAATGATTGCAGTCAGATTAGAATGTACTTGGTCCTGGTGCGTTGCCTTCGTCGGGTGAATCACCTCAGCATAGGTCTTGCCCTGGTGGTGGTTATCCGCTCTCTTTACTTCTGCCTGACCTTGTGGAGATTCTACTTTCTTTTGTTGAGTGTCATGCGATTGGGGAGCTTCTGTTATCTGCATACGAGGTTGAGAGGTGTGTTGTCTATTTCTTATTGTACTCTTGTTCTTTGGATAGTGAATGCACCCCTTATAGTTGGCTGGGTGAGGGCCACAGTAGTTTGCATATTTGGTAGGGTGGTTTTAGGCTTGGTACAGGGGTTTTTGGGGTGATTCTCACCACATTTCAGACATCTGTAGTCAGCTTTGCAAAGCCTTTGAGCAAGTCCATATTTTTGACATCCGTGGCACTGACCTGATGAAGCTCGTTTCCTCAAAGGTTCAAGTATGATTTTGAGTCCAGAGATCGATGTCAAGTCATATATAATTTTATAGGAATTTTGAATCTCTACAAGAACTAGTGGAATCGGGCTCTTGTCAGCTCGTAACATTCTGTTGACTTTTACTGGTGGCAGTCCGTGGAAGCAGAGATCTGCTGCTATTTATCCAGTGTTGATATCTTCTGTCACTCCTCGGAGAACCACCTCCAAATATCTCTCCGAGCTGAGGGACAATGTATGATATTGGATATTCAGGGTATCAATAGTTTTAGTTAGGTGACGAAAATCACCCACTATGGCGGGCTGAATTTTAATGCCCTCATCGACATTCTTCGCCCATGAGTATGTTATCTTTTTCTCTCGCATTATTGCTACCGGAGTCGTCCACTTGTTCTTCCTCAGGACAATCGAAGGCACCTTCTCTTTGGGAGAAGTAGAGGAGTCAGTAACTGGGGTGTCCTCCTCCATACCGTCGTCCCAGTGCGTCTACTGTTTTGCGCACATGCACCTCTTTAGAATCTGTGGGTGAGGGGATCACCAATTCTATTTTTTCTTCCCCTGATTTCAATTCTTCTCCTTTCAGTGTCATCTCATACAGGTTCAGAAATCTTGGCCAAACTTCAATGATTTTTTGAGCAGTTATAGAGCTAGTTTCTGAATAAGATCATCTGGGTCAATGCTACTCATTTTTAATTAGCTTACCTAAGTAGCAGCAATTTTTTCTTTCTTTGGACAATACTAAGAACTCCGAAGTATCAACGAAATTCTTCCTCCATCCGTAATCGTTCATTAATCTCATCTTCGATAATAATAATACTATCAATACAACACTTAGATTCATCATAAGTAAACTATTAAATGGTACATAATAAAATATTCAAAACATACGAGTCAAAAGGGTTGCATTTGGAATAATAATTCTAATTTATGGCGAAAATAATGGGTTCATTCGCATTGAATAGCCAAACGTATAAAAAAGATATTAAAATGTATGAAAATATAAAAGTTGATGTTCTTGACCTGTTTGTTAGAAGCAACATAAAACATTTAAATTCCGCATATCAAATTTTTGACGTCTGGTGAATATTAATCACTTTCAAAACATTCCCTGCTATTTGCACCATTACAAATGGGTTTCTTAAGTGCGGATTCTATGTCACAGGAACCTTTCAGAACTTTTCTTATTGTCCTAAAGTTCACTGAACGAATCCTCTTAGTAATAAGGCCATTTCCAAATCTTCTTAAAATCGATGTTAACAATAGTTGGAACTCCTTTTAAATGATTTTGGGATATCAGCAATGCCCTTTCTAATCTGATATTAATAACCGCTTGATGAGTTCTTCTCACCTGAAAGTGAGTTAGTCGGTCCCATAGAGTAGTAGAAGAATTTTCTTCCCTGAAACTGGAGGTTTTTCATTTTCGCAAGACTGTGCAGATAGGATTAATCGCTCTATCAGAGCGTGAGTTGATTTCTGTGATGCTGCCTAACAAAAGTTGTAAACCACGTTACTATGGTAGAATGGTGTAAGGTAATCGGGAATCTTTGCTGTACAGTGTAAATATTTTTGTTGGAAAGTGGATACGCTAAGAACTTGATCAATCAGGAAGGCAGAAACATGAAAAGATCTCGATTTTTCATAGGCGCATTTAGCAGTGGTTTTGCTACTTACAGTTTGCAAAAGATCGAAATAATATTAGTTAGCAAACTTTTTTTTTAAATTTTAATCAGTAAATTTAATAGTGGATTATCATAAATGAAAGAAAAGAAATTTCGTTACGAAATTAGCAACAGGCAGAAGCATGTATTAAACACGTTCAATATACTGCCCCCCCCCACATCTGTATATTACACAATCGTGAGCTACATTTAAATTGCATTTCACACTAATTTAAAACTACATTTTACGATAAAGTGTATCTATTCGGACTATTTATTTTCATTTTGAAACTAAAGCGAAAATATTAAAATTATAAAATCAACAGAAAATTAAAATTATAATTTTATCATAAGTAATCAAAAGGTAATCTAAATTTAAAAGTAAAAATAACTTCAGCAACAACGTGAAACTCCGTTGGTAGCGATTTGATTTATTTTAACAAAACCGTTAATCAGTACTAAGCCTATTAACAAAAATCCAGTTTCCGAGAGGGTACAAGCACGCACACACTTAAAAGACATAATATGTACTCTTATTTGCCTCTTCCAACTAATAATAATACCGCATATTTAACGAAATATATTTCTCCCATTTGCTAAAGTTCGATAGGTAGATCAAGTCAACCCGCTTAGAATTCAGGCCTACGTAGCGTACGATCCAACAGGCGCAGACTTCCGTTTGCGAACTCAAGTAAGATATGCAGTGGTTCCCGTAATAACGTCGATTACACAGCGCGTTCGATCCCCCTCAGATACATCTTTCCATCTTCCTGTGCAATCAAATGCATTAGTTAGCAATTCACGCAAATATCTCATTACGACTGTAACTTGACTACAAAATACCGCCATAGGTATCAAATCCGAACCCTATTTCGATTTGGAAATGCACAGCTACTTTTTTGCAAAATGGAGGTCGAAATCAGTGTAAATGATTGACTAATGAACAGAATTACTACATCTACGAGGTATAGGTAAATAACAGCAACTAGCTGAAGATCCATGGTAAAAACACACAAGTTAACTAGCATGTAATGCATTATGATAGTAGAGCAAATATATATTCGATATATGGGTAGGCAATTAGCATAACACCATATTACAACTGGATGATATCCGCTGAGATGCACAATTACATCATGCATATTCCCATGATGGCGGTACTGGTAGGAGAGCAGATAATAAAGCCTTATCACATGACCAAAAACACCCCCATTAGATTTTCACAGAGTTCACAGAGTCCAGAAGGGTGCATCAACAATGAACTGCATCTTCAAGAAGCGCTAGTTGTTCTTCGAGAACACCAATCTCTGGTCAACAGAAGATGGTTGTTTTCCTACAAAAACAATGCATTGTTGGTGTTATTTAGTTAAAAGGTACTGAAGCTTTTTCTTCACCCAAGTCCAAACCTTGCATCATCATCGTCTGATCCAATTCCGATCTAGGGGACTTTCTGTGGGAAGGCGCATCGACAAAGTCATCGAAGCAAAAAGTCCAGAGTTTTTAGGCCATGGTGTCAAACAGAGATAGAAATGCTTGCGTAGAACTGGAGCACTATCACAGAACACAATCACAGATTTTTTTTTTTTTTTTTTTTTCAAATGTAATATTATGAAGTAAAATCAAATTCCCAAATTCTGAAAACGTTTAGCTCATATTCGTAGCCGGGTGGGTGAGCGAATGAGTTGTGGCCAAAATCATGAATTTATCATGCTGATAGTTCGATGTATGATTCTTCAAGAAGAAACTCCGTTGGTTTACCATCAATTCAGTGACTCATTAAAAAAAGTAGTCTATTCAAAAGAGAGAGAGGGATACTACCAACCTGAGAATCTCAACTACTGATATATTTTCCTCCAAATTAGTCTGTTATCTGTAGAGACTCCAGTATTGTCAGTCTTAGATTTCGGCCTTTTAAAACGCTTCTGACTGCATTCATCCACCTAGATCTTGGTCTTTCGGATTCTTTTTTCTGCCAAAGATCACTTGCTTTGCTTTCTGTTTAAGTGATTACATCACCTAAGATCAGCTCGCTCACATTTCCTCAATATTACCACTGTCAAGTTCATTTCTACGTTTTAAATATAGTTCTATCAATGATATCATCTGTTCACTGCCATAACCTTTCTCAGCAATCTTATATCTGATCTAGTGCTTGATCAAGTACTTTATATCTGAGCTGGTTCAATCCATCAGTTTTCTTCAGAGTTTTCCACTCAGTCTGCAAGATTTGATTCTTGTCTTCGAATTCATTTTTTCTGAATGAATCAATGTTGAGAGCTGTTCAACTTTGATTCATTTTAAATCTTTCTTACACACTCTTCTTTTCAATATGAAATTCAGTTTCCTGCTCAAAATAAATGGTGATCATTTCTTATTTCAAATCCTCTGTATATTCTTGTGTTCTGAACCAGTGGAAAAACATCGCTATCAACTATACATGGCACACGTATATGACATTTCTCTTATTCCTTAAATATTCTCTGCACGTGAATTTGTGCACATCTTTATGTTGGAACAGGGTGAGATAGTAAAACCTATTCCGTCTCTTGAGCAAAAGTCGTACAGGTACTCATCATCATTATTAACTTTGTTCTTTTCTCCAAATTTTCCCAAAACATTTCTGTGTCTGTTAAATCATTTCTTACTCTGCTGTTTAGATCTCCAACAACGACTAACTTTTCCTTTTTCGCGGTGTCAGCTGCCTGCCTTCTCTACTGCCTTGAAAAATTCCTCTGCTCTTTCCTTAGCACAACCTTTTGTGGGACCACAGGCAATAAGATTCATTGTCCAGTTCCCCATTCTGATATTCGCCCACATCACTCTACTTGATATTGCCTACCATTCAAGATCGTCTCTCGTTTGATATTGAATATTATAGATATTACTTCCTTTCCTTGATTATTATATCCTGCTTAGAACATCTTATAATGTTATTTGGAAGAATTTTACATACCCGTGTCTTCTTTGTTTCGGTTAACAGCAGTTCCCCTTGTTTTTCCATTGATACCTCTTACATTGAAGATACCAATCCTTGAATTCTGCTGATGCCGAGTTGGTATTTGTTCCACTGCTGACTTTTCACAAATGATCACAACCTTCTAGGCCTATTCTCATTCATTCAATATCTAGGTATACCAATTAACGAAAGGCACCACGAGATGATGAGGATTTGACATTAGATCAGAAGCGATTGTCGGTTCTCTACATTCGTCTCAAAAGACTATACAGAAGTCTCTTGTCAGTTATATAGCTTTAACCTTTAAACGATATATTTCATTTTATTATTAATCTATTTCTTGGGATAAAAATACGTCTGATATAACCTCTCCTACCCAACTGTTAACATCGCCTTTTCTTGGTATAACCTGTTTTCACGAACAAGACACTGGCAGTCGAGTGACAGCGGCATAACTGTTATATTCAGAGGCCGTAAGATGGCACTCTCATTGCTGCTTCTCAGCTAGCAACCGATTGGTAAGGTATTAATTTGCTTTCTGGTCTAGGCCTTTGACGTGTTTGTATAATTGAGTCTTAGCTCAGGAAAGATCCCACAGGAATGGAAAGAATGTATGATGATCCCATTGCACAAAGGTGGCGAAATCTTTAATCGTAAAGATTTTAGAGAAGTTGGTAAAAATTCGCAATCAGAAATGGGTGGACAAACAAAATATACTTTACAAGGAACAGCATGGGTTTACTAAAAGAAGATCATGTCTGAGCAATGTGCTCATATTTTATAATAATATTACGACTGAATTAGATAAAGGAAATGGATATACTATGATACTATTGTACTTTGCTAAGATATGTGATAGTATACTACATGAAAGGCTGTTGCATGAACTAGAGAATACGGAAGTGAAATATAAACTATTGCCTTGGATAAGTGGGTGGCTGACGGACATATATCAGGAAGTGGTATATGGCAGATGTGAATCTGCCAGATTAAAGGTGATTCGAAGTGTACACCAGGGATCAGCCCTTAGAGACCGTTGTTGAATCTAAAACATATGTTATTAATATTGGAAAAGGCCCGATAGATCTTCAATCGCTTGCTGATGATGCAAAAACATAGGCAGGGCAATCGGAGATTCTACTGATATATAGTGTTTATAGGGTGATTCGAAGAGGTTGGAAGTGTGAGGGAAAATGATAATGGAGTTTAATGTTAGTAAATTCATGCACTTTGTGTGATGAGATTCCCAATAGCATATTATATTGATGGGATAATGTAACTGATTAGGCCAGGGATCTTGGAGTTATGGTAGATAGGAAACTGAAGTTCATCGGTCACATTGCATATAGAACTCTGAGGATAACTGCGACGTTGAAAGGAAAATTGATATGTAAAGATAATGAAGTCGGTTCGTTTCTTTACAAGGCCTTGATACAACTGCATACGGACCTCTGTGCACATGTATTTGATCTCCTGAGTTCGGAGGAGAAAAAGAAGCTGTGCAAAGTAACAAAGATGTTATCGGGATTATGAAATATAGATGAGAATAGATTGAGATTATGTGTACTGCAAACACTGAAAAACAAGAAAAAGAAAGGTGGTATGACAGAGGTCTATAAACTTCTGAAAGGATGGTATAAGATATTGGTTGATGAAATTTTCGTATGTGGAAGGTGGGGGGGGGATGCCTCCGGGGGGAATCGAATGAGTGAATGGCATAGTTTGTCTGTTGAATGAGTTTAAGAGAAGATATGACAGCTGGTGTGGGTGATGTATAACCATCCGATGAATGTTTGGCTCCCGTTAGATGGTCTCTGATGATAATAATGTGCAAGGTACATAGCACTCTAGAAAAGGAAGCGATTGATTATATTTATGAATGAAAAAACAATACAAATCAGAATTAAATTACAACGAAGGTATCTGACTGTCACTGGAATTCATGCACAAGTGAAAGAAGAATGTAATGAAAGCTTTTACTGTCTCCCGAAAGAAGTAACGAATAAAGTAAATAAGTCTCTCCAGTGGTAATGGGAAACTTAATTTTAATATTACCAGGTTTAGCATTTAATTCAATTATCAGTATACACGGTGAGCAAACATTTAATAGCAATCAGAGAAGGCTGAATTGAAATTATTTTTTGAACTACATTGAAATTACAAATCCATTTCCCCACACGAACATTGTCATAAGTAATTGAAGGGATAGATATAATTGGATGGTAGGAAGGCACACATCGATAACAGACTACATAACAGTAAATAATAAATTAGCAAAATTATTCTCGACGCAAAATTATTTTAGAAACTATGAATTGGAAATCAACTACTTCCTGTAAGTCTCGCCAATTCGATTAGTTGCTTTACGACGGTTTGAGAATAATGAAAGAGAAAACTGAAGAAGAGGATTGCTACTCTTAAAAAAAATGAACGGTATAGAAACATTGAATCTGTTTAACTGATGGATGACAGTATACGGCTACAGCATTTGCAGGATTTTTGGTTGCATCCAACGAAATCATTAGAAATACCACAATCCACAAATAATCACCTGGAAAAGATGGTATTAACATGAAACTGGTCGAATATAGTGTATTTAATATACGATATCCAGCAATATAGACAAAAATGATTACAGCATGTAGATAAACAGAATGGAAAGGACCAGGATAGGGTACATTGAGAGGTTCTTTGATACATCCTGGAGTTAGGGATCTTCCGGAAAAGATCAGCCAAGATGTACTGATAACAGGCTACCAAGCCGAATACTGGACAGCATGATGAGGAAAAATCTATTTTTGTCACGAATACACGGAAGAATAACCTCAGATCTATCTTTGACATCTGACCTCTCTTAATTTCACGAAATTTATAAGAAATATCAGTGAGATCGCATTTTCACTATTGAAAAAAAAAAGCTAGTAAGATCTCAAAATGTAAGAATGTATTCTTTGAGAAAAAAACCGAATAAATAAAATGCAAATGTAAATGTGGATGATCTGTGCCAAACTTGTTTTTTTAATAACATGAGAAAATAACAAAATGATTTAAAAATATGAAAAAAAAGCTGCACCAAAATTGGGCGTAGCTTTTTCCGTATTATTATTACGTCACTACAATATATTTTTACACCTTCTATTTATTGTGTTTAAGCGCCACAATCTGCTTATTCTGCAGCTGGTACTCTTTTTTTTTCTTATTTTCAGTAACAAGTTCCATTTGACATCTGATTTGTTGAAAACAAGGTCATCACAGATATCTTATTTTGTTGACTTCTTATTTCCAAGAAATTTACTTTCATATTATGGCATCGATCAACAACGATTCAAAATTATTTATTCACACCAACCACCTGTTTTGAAGCAGCTGCCAAAATCGCGATTGCTCTGACATTAATTTGCACAAATACATCATCTTAAGTGTCATTTTAAAAGGAAAAAATCTCTTCAATATCTGCATAAGAAAAGAAACAAGAGGAAGCAACACACTACCTAAGAATGTTCCCATCTGTCTGATGGACATCACCGATCTAAGTCAGATGTCTTGAAGACCTTTTGTTTCTGTAAGAATTACCAATCTTCCAGTCGAAGTGCGTGTTAAAATTATCTTTAAGTTTTGTATTTCCTGTCAGACATGCTTACGAACGTTTGTATTGAGTCAGAGATTATCTTTTTGTCTTATGACGAAGACACGTGCCACACAAGTGGCTGGGGGGGGGAGTACAGCCATAAGAGAGAAAACTGATATTTCTTTGTTGTTTTGTCTGTTTTTTTATGCTAAAAGTTTTAAATGATTAGTTTAGAAAACGAATCCGTATAATTGTCGGGTGTATTTTACACAGAAAGCTGTCAGTGTAAGTATTTTGTTAAAACTAATGACAGACTTGTGACAGACTAATGATAAAAGGTGCTGAACTGATATCATCATACTTTACAGCAAGATAACGAAAGATAATAGAAGTTAGAATGGTTTCAAGATAAGTGTCTGAACTACCTTATACTTATTTCTTTTATACTAGTGAATAATAATAAATGATACACACATTAAGAGGTACTTCACTAATAATTAAAAGACCAAATTAGTTACCATGTACATCTAAAGTAGCATACATAACTGGGAATGAATACATAACTAAAACCAATGTGTTCTAGGCAGGTGCTTGTGCTGGGAAAACTGGAGAACCACAGTCCGTATAAACTCACTAAAAACACACCGAGTAATGAACACTTTAGAAACACGAAATTAATTGCTCATTATACAATATTATTATATAATCATATACATAAAATTTTAATTAGTTTTTCATTCAGCCATTTAACTCAACCTTAAAGTTATACAAATTCTTTGTTTCATCATAAATTTATTCCTTTTTTTTTCCTACATGAAGCCTCTTTTAAATTAGGTATATACTTCTAATATAATCTTACCGAATCGGATATACATTTGTTCACATGAAATTTTAAACCTTACTTCCACGTCCCATTCTTCCAATATTTTAAGATAATTCTGTAACACCTCCGAATAACTGACTTATGTGCCCTATTTTACATAATCCTTAAAGAGAAATTTCATTGTGGATTCATTCAATCCAATACCCTTGGAGGGTAATGGATGGTAATGCTGTAGCAAATGAAGTTCTAACTGAGGCTCGGCTATTGCTGTTACCCTCCTGCCATGATCAGAGCGTAATAGCTCAATAACACCTTATCCCTACACTGTCCTCTACAGATAACGGGGAAGATGAAAAGCATTCTTGCTTCGCCCTTTTAAGCCAGTCCTTATAAGGACTATAAGGAAATTTCATTGTTAATAATACTTATATTCAAAGCATCGGGGTTCATAAAAAAAGGTATGTTTAGTTAATATTCTCGTATAATGACATCGTTATGATAACAGCTTTTGATTTGCAAACATACTTTTAATTTTTCGGCCCTAAATTCAAAACTTCATTTAAATTTAAAGAGGAAAATTATTTATCTCAAAAACTATCGCTGGGAATCAATTTTGCCAACAAAAAGGAGTCTCCACAACTCAGTGCGTATTGACCGCTGGGTTCGAATCCAGCCTACACGTGAAGAACCGTTATGAGGGTTCTTTCATCTGCAGGATAGTCGGGCGATCTCATACGGGATTTGCAAGGTTTTTCCTGGCGGAAACTCGGGTTTTGTATCCGTTAAAACTGATTTCCGACATATCTCGGGTATCATTCTCCTTTATATCAGCAAACTATCGTAATTCCTTGACGTGCGTGGAAACAAACCCCGTTATTCTCTCAAAACACGACGCCTTTCCCCCCCCCCTACGGAGGGCTTTTATTTAGTATCATTTGCAGCTGCCTGCGGACGTCATCAAAAACTGGGCCGATGACATGACTAACACTAGGCAGGTACGGCTTTTCTTGCAAGGATATGTGGCTGTCTTTGGCGGAGTGGTTCTTATTGATTGTGAACTCCAAGTAAGGAAGCCACAGCAATGAGGAAGTCTGGTCACATTTGGAGCCGAAGCTTGCCCTAGTTTAGATGACGTCAATGGGAATTGCGGAACTTGGTTGTTAGGTAGATTTACACGTTTCTGTTAATACTTGATGTGGCAACACTAGGTGGCGCTGCGGTTGAAGGACACTGTCTGGGACTGCCTGTGTCCGTTGCCGGGCTGTTATTTATTAAAATATTACATCCTTCAGACTATTAGGTAAACTAATGCTGTACTCTCGGTTCTTGGGTGTACGTGTGCGCGAGGATGTGAACTGCTCATGCGCACTTTGCAGATTGTAATTACGACATGAGTGATGAAACAATGCTAGAACTTCTCACAAATGCGTTTCATTCTTTCTACATGGAGGCAGATAAAAATATTAAATAAATCGAGATGACCGACATTAGAATTCAATGGCTGTCCGGTGTAACTTCTATTACAGTCGAGAACTTAAAAGGTGTCAACATTTAATTGATCAACTTACTACCAGATGGCGCCACTAATACTGCATATTATTTTTGATTATCTTTATTAAGGTGCAATGGAATTTTTTCAAAACATACAACTTCTGGGAGTTCGTTTTGCGTTACAGATATACTCTTACATCTAATGGATCAACAAAAAAACCAAAATGATACGCATTTGATAGGGATTTCACGTTCAATCTTTGGTAAAGATTGAACGCCATCAATCGCTACTGTAATATTATCCAAGACGCATATGCCAGTGTACAGAAGAGCAAAGAATCCTTTCACAGCTTTAATACATTTGGGATATTGCGGTTGAGACGGAGGAAAAATATTCTTGCTGTGTAAGCACGCGATCTAATTGCTCTTCCTAATGGAACTTCGGCGAAATGCAAGCACCTCACATATACGAAGACAAACAGCGTAGGTGTGTCGATCGGGCACGTGCTTATTTAAGCAAACGGAAATATGAGAAACGATCTCAAGGTCAACGCTGAAACTAGAGAAACCAACTTAAGAACAAGTTGTTGATGTTGCTATGTGCCACACACACACTCAACAGAATAATCGAATAGTCAGCAAAGGAATTAACCGGTTAATTATTGTTTGTAGAGAAAGTACTGGAAATTACACAACAGCAAGGATTCGATTTAAATATAAAGAACCAATTACAATTTCGCATCGTTTCTATGACAACATAATTGGTCATATGCATGTCGCGCTATCAGATCTAGGATATAGGATTAGTGCAAAAGTACTTCGAGTACTAAGTACGCGTTTGCCTCATCACGAAACTATTACGTATGCAGTCACACAGTACGAATGAATAAGTTAATAGATATTCTTGTCCGTATTTGTGGTTGCCAAGAAGTCCATTCACCAGTAAAATTCAGGTCACAGAGTCCAAAGGCATGCCGGGATTGAAGTGTCAGAGAGAAAGAAGAAAGAAGTCATTTAATTACCTGAGCATTTTTCTGAAACAATCGATATCTAGGCACTCAGCAAATAACGTTAGAATCAAAGTACTGTATGTGTAATGAATTTATGGAAGAAGACTGCCGGCTACGTGCGTATAACGACAATGGAAATGAGCCGTGATGAAAATTTCCGAACTCCAACTGGTCCGCTGGAAATATATTAATCCAAGCAAGTGCAGGATGCATAGGGCATCTATTGATTACGAATTTATATCCAAACCTTTCAGAAGATGAAACAAGAGATTTTACCAGAAAAAAAAAAAAAAAAAAATGCAACTCCGTCGGAAGCATTTATTGATTTCTTTTTTTTTTTTTTTTTTTTAAGTGTGTTTAACATGCGCGCGCCTGTTTGCCGAAGCAAAATGACTGTGGCATATGACACTCCATATGAAGTGATTGATTTATAAGCAAGATTTGTTCGTTCCCCCTAAGAGGTGATACTAGGAAGTGATCTAAAATTAGATTTGGAGCGAGACAAGGTTGTACATTGTCTCGAATCCTTTTAAAAAGTAGTAATTGACTGGCTAATGAAGGCAGAGGGAGAGGACTATGAGTAGTCGTCAAGTATAAATCAATACCTGGAGGATGTGAATTTAGCAAATGATATTATGGCGGTGTCAGAGAGAGAGAGAGAGAGAGAGAAAATGGTATGCAGATGAAGACAAATGGAAGAGATAAAGGCCTGCAAGAAGAGACGAAATGGCTATGAGTGAAAACAGACGAATGGATACAGGAAATAATGGGAACAATGTAGGAATAAATTACAAGGGGGAGAGACAAACGGGTTGGAGACACATTTATAACAAGGGACTGTTTCATTTAGTGGAGTTTATTGCTCGATGCGGTCTCTAATGGACGAAACCGCACACACGATCGTTCTAGTTCACTATTTGATTTGAGATTATTTAAAAAAATGCCATTGGAACATTGCCATATAATAACCGACTCCTAATTATGTAACCAGGACTTTATTAAACCCCGAAAATTAATGATGTTCGCCAATAATAAATAAAAGAACACTTCAGCAATTTTTTATATAGAAAGATGCAGGTAAGACATTATAATCCTTCATTATTAATAGCAATGATAGTTCTTTAGAACTAAGCAAAGCACATCACTTACCTGGAATATCTTACATTTATGAGACAGAAACCATTACTGAACATGTGACATTTGAACGAGACAACGTAAGAGTTTTTGTGTCCAAAAAAAAAAAAAAAAAAACAGAGCTGTGAAAATTCCCTGCTAGAATCTGATGCCTTTTCTTACAATTATGAGCAAATTATAGGTTGTTTATAAAAAGATGAGAGTTCAATAAGAAACATAGTCTTCGCACACGTACTGTGGAATATCTTTTTATAAAAGATAATGATTTTTTTTAGAGAATGAAAAGCAAATTATTGTAGTCAGGATGTAAATGGTTACTCGGGTGGATAGCAGACTGAGTAATATAGCCGGCAGCTGTTTGCTCTTGTTCAGGCCCTCTTGCTAATCAGTAGGAACTGTTGCAGTTTTTCCGATTTCGGAAATTCTACGTTATTTATACATCTGGTCCACACACGAAAGGCCACAAAAGAAAGGAATAATCTGTTCACATTTTGCTTGAACAGCTGAAGGTTGTAATCTTTGGGGAAGGCAGAGAAGGGGGGGACTGTTCCAAAGGACAGAAGTAGATGGGATGAAGGAGGAGGCAGTGAAGTTGGTTCGGCGAGTTTCGGGATGGACTGTAAAAGGGTGCTGGTTAGCAGTGGCTCTTGTTTTAAAGATTTTGGAGAAATAATAGTGGGCAATTCAGCAGAGCACTGTCCATGAAAGTGTCTATAGAATAGGCACAAGACAGAAACTTGACAGAAATGTCTCTGAGAGAGTGAATCGGGTCTGTGAGAGAGTGGTCAATAATTAGTCGGATTAACCTCTTCTGGATAGAATCGTGCAATCTGGTGCTCCACCCCAAATATGGGAACAATATTCCATGACTGGGTGGATTTGAGCTTTGTATAGAGTTAGCAGCTGTGAAGATGTGAAGTATTGTCTTGTGCGGAAAGGTACACGAAGTTTTTTGGCGGCTGCGGAAGCTATAGTTGAAATGTGGTTGTGCCAGAAAAG